>NC_140584.1:1040899122-1042180075 GCF_964204655.1 Triturus cristatus | reverse complement strand
GAACCCCTTCTTGAGACCTGCCCTGACTCTCCTGTTTGTGGTGAGTCACCTGGACCTTGCTGGTCCAGACACTGTACCTTCTTCACTTTCCACATTGGTTGCAGTCGCAAAGGCTTGTTGGTGCTTCCGGACAACGACCTCTTAACTCTCTACATCTGATGTGGGACAGCTCGTGGTCTTCCACAAAGTCGCCTGGTCCGCACAGCTGCAGTTTCAAGGTCACCGTCAACTCTCCTGCAACACTCTACTTCAGTGGGCATTCATCTTCCGGGCCTCCTAGTCACTTCAAAGTGGCATAGATTCTGTCCCCTCTGCTTGAAGGTACTTCTCATCCTGAATCCACCTTTGGGTTCCACCGGACACATTCACCTTCTCCAGCAGTAGCATCTTCCTCAAGTCCTCCATTAAGTTAGACAGCGGTTTCCAACACCACTTCACACCTATGCACCCGGATTCCCTTGTGTAGGTATCCTGGTTCCTAGGGTATCCACGGGTGGGGTGGCTCTCCAACCTTATATCTTCCACATGGTTTCTTCAGGGTCCACTGGGAAAGGTTCTTCTTTAAAACTGCTACCGTGACTTAACCACAGACTTGTATTGAGTCTGCAGTCGTGTTCCCACTCTGCACATGACCTCCGTGGGGTTCCTGGTTACTTACCTTGGGTGGTTCCTTGGGGCGCCTGGCACTTCTACGTCTTCTGGGTATAGTCTTGACTTGAGTCGTGGTTCGCATACCATTATTTTAGTTTATGGTTTGGTCTCCCCCTATTGACCACTGTGTATTTGTGCTACTTAGCTTACTGTGTGCATTGCGTATATCTCCGTCTAGGTGATATCTTTATCTGTTAGTGTTTTATAATAAATTCATATTTGTATAAATACACTGTGTGGTTCTTTTTCACTTAATCTATACCATTAAGATTATGCTCTGGTAAAACAAGCTGCTTTACACTCCTTCTGGACTAAGCTTAAAGGCTGTTCTCCACAGCTACCACACAGAGAGCTTTCCAAGGCTGTCTAAGACAACTAAAATCACTATAAGGGTTGTCTGGATTGTCAGCTTCTTACAACGGGGATATGAAAATAGGTATCCTGCAAGTCCAACGCTACCATCCAGTCTCTAGGGTCAAGGGCAGACAGGACCTGAGCTAACGTGAACATCCTGAACTCTCTTTTTTGAGTTAGTAGTTAGTGAGTTAGTAGTTGAGGTCTCTGAAGTCTAGGGTAGGAGGAAGGTCTTCATCTTCAGTGGGGGTTTTCTGGGCGAGAGAAGGGCTCTTTGGAGTAAGACTGATGCTCTCGAAGGCATCTTGATGACCCAACTATTCCTCTGAGTCCATGAAGCCTGATCTTCTACTGTCCTTTAGAGTGTGCCTGGACAGTTTATGACAATGACAGGAGTCAGGATAAGACTCTGGCAGACAAACAATACAGACTGAGTGAGGATCAGTTTGTGCTGCCTTCTTCCCACAGGATTGGCACTTCACGAAAAGTTAAGGCATCTTTGACAAAAACAAAAATTGTCAGAAAAAATGGCCTCTGTATTCTAGATACAGAGACTGATAAAATGATGTTATTTTGAAAAGGTTTATAAAGGTTTTTCTGACAATTCTGTCGAACATAGACTGGATCCAAGATCCTGGCAGAAAGAGCCGGAAAAATGAACTGACCGGTCACCTGTCAGGCACACAGGGGGGGGGGGGGGGGGGGGGGGGGGAACTGTGAAGTTCTTAAATTCACAGGGCCAGTTTTCTGTGTTATTCTTTGAATGGCAGCCTATTGGTTAACAATATCTCATATCATATCACACACACACACACACAACCCCCCCCCCCCCCTCTATTTAGTGCTTAGGACTATTGATGAGGACCCCCTGGAAGAGAAAACTCTTTCCCTGCATTTGTATGCTCATGAAGTGTTGACTTGCCTACGGCTGCTTGATAATGGAAAAAGTAAAAAAAATAACATTTTTTTGAACAGTTTCTTTGCACTAACTTCTACTAGGAGTGTGAGTTGCCTGAAAGCTTTAATGTCTGCGATTGATTTTTCTAAAACATCCACTTTTCCAACTAAAAGGGGTGATAATTTTTTCAACTGTCTTACATTTTCCCAATCTTCATTTTGCACTCATTTGTAGAAAGATGCAAAATGTAGCAAGGAAGAATGGTTATATGAAATCAATACTACCAGAATTGCTCCCTATAGACCAAGGATTTTAGGAAGAATAATCTTATCCTATATTACAAGGGTGCTGTCAAAAGGAAAACCCTTACAAATTGGATCTTCTTGGTGGGTAAAATGTGTTATAAACTTGTGGTAAAAACAAAAAAAATTGGTTTTAGAGCTCTCTAAGCCAGGAGGTAAAACTACTCCTTGAACCAGATTATGAGATGTTTATTCTTGATAAGCTGCTCCCAGGCTGACCTTACTCTTTTTTTAAAATTTTTTTGAGACACTGTTCACTCAAGAGTGGATATGCTATTTAGTATGACTGTGCTCAACCTTCTGAATTTGTACTGAATGGGAGGAGGTTGAGAGTATTTAATATCAAATGCATTGCTCACAAGATGGCTATATTGTTCCATTGCGGGAAGTTACATCTATGCATTTATCTGTTGTACTGAGATACTTTAATTCTTTGAAACCAATATATAATTAGCGGACAAATGTTTTATTAAAACGCTAGCTGGAGAATTTCTCAAATTCCGCAGACCACATAAAAGAATAAAGACGTACGCTACTCAGAGAGGCGTTTCCTAAGAGATTCATAACTTAAAAGAGAATCACAATATACATGTATAAAGCAGATGGGTGTCGGTGTTTAAACAGAAGCAGTAAGCAACTAAAATCCTTAGAACTAGAGGTCTCAGTATAAGAAAGGGAAAGGAAGTTGTAGGTGGAATGTTAGATTAGTGGATGTAAAATCAAAGCCTTCTCAAATGCATGGAACCAGAACCGAAACCAATAGTAAGAACAAAACACTAACAACCATGTTGTAGTGTGCCAATAGCAGGCAGAAAAACTGGGAGAATGGATGAACCTTGCAGTCATTACCCACAGTAAAGTGCTATGCAACATTTCTTTAAGACTCATACCCTAACGGCATAAAGCAAAAACAGACTCATCAGTGAATCAGTTTACATGAAGGAGGGAAGGACTGCATCCATGTGCAGCCCTAGAATGAACACTGGCTTCCTTGGAGCATATCACAGAAAGTGCCCAGGGGTCAAAATGGGCATGTGCTCCCGCTTCGAAGGCCCCAGAGGCACTACTGAATTACAAAAAGGGCCAAAGACACTTGTACGGCCACTTTTGTAATACTGATAGCACTAGCGCACATGTAGTACTAGCGTTACCGTGAGAGGGTGTTCCCTCAGTTGCATGGGGGCATGACCCCATGCAAATAAGGAAATCACTTTGCATCTGTGACGTTCTCCAGATGTAGGTGCAGAGGAAACATGCTCTTAAGAGGTGCATTGAAAGTGTGCCACAAATGTGGCGCACTGTCAGTGCGCCCCCTAGGCGCAGCCCTTTTAAGGAGCCCTTGGCCCCACGCCAACCAACCCACCCCCCCTCAAACCCCAGATATCCCCCTGCAGGCAGATGCAGTCAAAATGCTGGCGGGGAAGCTTTGATGTAGTTGAACGCACTGTCCCTTCACCCCCGAGCAGCACGAGTTCTTTGCTGCCAGCACATTTTTCATAATAGGGAGCACTTTCCTGGTTTGCGCCCAGAAAACCTGTTTAAAAGTGTCCTGAGTCGCAAACAAGCAAAGTACGCCCTTTTTATAATACAGGCTTTGATCAGGCAAAATTTGAAAGATAACTACTTAATACGAGGAAATGCATTAAGTATTGGATTCTTTCAACATGTATGCAATCCATTTCAATAACTCACTGTTAGAAGAATTGCAACATAACCAAGATGAAAATTACTTACAAAGTCATCCTCATAGTCCACCTCGGGCTCTGATGGAGGTGCACAGCAGTGTCGAACTTCTAGCCTCAGCTGTAGCTCCCTCACCTGTCGGCGCAGCAGCTCTACTTCCTGTTTGTAACCAGCTTCAATCTGTCTCAATCTCTGCTGCACCACATCTGCTGGGAAAGGAAGGCCATCATCATCCAGGTGTGGAGGAGGCACTGGAGATGGACAGGCCAGTGCAATAAGCTTGCTCGTCTGCAGCTGCTTAGAGTGCCCAGATGTCCAATACTTACAGTTCTTCAAATGAGTTCCTGAACAAGGAGGACTCGATGGAACATAGTAGGAGGTCTTCGCACCATCTCTGTGGAACCAATGTCCACCAACACAGGAGCCAGCCAGGCGAAGAGGTTTGCTATTCAGCCTCTTGTTGCAGCAGCCATGCATGAGGAGTCTCCTGTGTCCTGCCTCTCCATTTGGAATGGACTTCATCATGCCTTGCAAGCTCTCCCAGTTGGATCCCAAAAGTGAAAACTCGCTCATCTGACTCTGCGAACTCTGGCGATGATAAACACGGGGGAAGTCAAATGGTAATTTTGTAGTCTGGCTGCTTTCCACACACATGATATCCCTACTGGCTCCTCCTTTGCCAAATACTTGTTTACCGCATGGCCCACATGTAGGATCTATGTCACTTGATGAGCTGCATTTAGGGCTTTCTGCTGCCAGTGCTGTCCTACTCTCTTTTAGTATGCAGCTGCTTGATTGCATTTTAGCAATTAAAGTGCCATTGTGCCATTTTAATCCAAGACTCCCACCTGCATTCAAATCCTTAGCCTCATCAGTTTCAAAATTCTTTTGGCAAACACCATTAGCCTCTTCTACTTCATTCATTACAACCTCCTTGAGAAGCCCAGTTTCCCCAGTACTGACTCCAACATGTCCCTTTATGACATGTTTCTTTGAGACCATGGTCTCTTCGGCATCATTAATCCTCCCTCCTCCCTTCATTCCTCTGGTCTCTTTTGCGTCATCATCTTCAAATTTCTGTTCAATAGTAGCTTCAGGACATTTGTGAGGCTCACTGCTGCTACAGTCTTGCAGATGTTCAGCACCACCCAAACTCTGAATATTTATGTCATCTTCTGTATTCCCATACACAGCCAAATTCTTAGAGATGCCACAGTCAGATAGATTTTCATCACCACTACGCCCTGGAATAGTCCCAGAGTCAAAGGGTTTTGGCAGATTCTCTGCATTTCCAACTTTTTGTAGAAGGTCAGCATCACCAAGTCCTTGCAGACTTGCAGCATCACTATATCTTTGAGGATTCTTGACCACATAATTTCTTTGAAGTGTATCAACATTACCAACTCCTTCTCGGGTGTCATCACTAGGTCCTTTCAGCTCTTCAGTACGATTAACTACTAGAAAATTATCAGTAGCAAAACCAGGTGGAGATGTTGAATTGATACTAGTGTTATCAAAATCATATTCCATATTTGCACAGGGACTTCCAGCTTTGATTCCAACTGATTTTATAAATTTACATTTTATTCCCACAACTTCTGAGGGCTCTGCGTATAGCGGCTGCAGTTGCGCGGAGGCTTCCGATTCATTTTCATTGACCATGCAGTTTCTAGGCTCAAGGTCAATCCTGATCTCCTGACAGTGGTTATTGAGGTTTGGATCACTGGAGGTACGTGTCAGGGGGGCACCACCATCGCAAGCAGAGATCAAGTCGTCCATTGAGCGGGTTTTTGTTAGTCTAAGGAAATAAAAAAAGAAACATTCATCATGGCTAATAGGTTCCTATGCTAATCATTCATCCCTAGAATGGCAATGCACCTGCATTTCATAACAGTATTCTATGGGTTTCTATCAAGGGTAACGGAATATTGGGTACCCTTGGAAGCAGTTCGAAGCACAATTAGGCTGGACACAACAAATAACAAACCTTCAATAAATGAACATCACTTATCCTGCACTCATTCTGCTCTATCGTGGATGACAGTGCCCAGCTCAAACAGTGCCCTCAATAAGCATGCAAGTAAGACTATGGAATTACTCAACTGGAAACGGATGCCCACAGTGTTCAGGGTACTGCAGTTTTTGTGTACAGCCTTCTGTTTCTCTTACCTGTCTAGAGATCGAGCACCGAAGTCCTGACTTTGGGAAACAGGAGGTAGGAAAAGTTCCACACTGTCCTTTGAAAGGGAAGAAGGAGAGGATGTTGGCATGTACACAGCTGTCCATAGCTGCAAAGCCCGTACGTGACACACAGGGTGTAGAACCTATTGGGCCAAAAAACAAATGATAAACAATGCCTAAAACATACGCCCTGAAAATGCCAGACCTGAGACTCAAAAGTTGGCTGTGACATGCTACATATATTTTTGGCAATGATCCTAGTTAAGCAAGAATTTAGATTGAGTACAGAAATATTCACATTTTCTACTAAATGTTGCACTTAAAATTGTAATGATTGAATGTTTAACACTCTAATAGTAGCTACTAGAAAATCTCACTCAGTTGTGCACATGCATATTAATCATGGTTGCCCGGAAAACACTAATGGTCGCCCACTTTTATTTTTCTAACATGAGGTCAGTCTAATGAAAAGTGTTCTGGATAACAACTCGCATTATTTTGAGTGGGCTATGATAAGTAGGTGGTCATTGTAAACATTTTCACCATACCATTCCAAGCCAAACCATAAGTTTGCAGAATTATTGTCGTATGTGCGTCTTTACAAAGGGCAGTGCTATAAATATACGGTGACAGAGGAAAGTACTATAACCATTAGAATATTCTCAATGGGTCACACGCCTTGAAAGACAAATTAAAATGGATCTGATGCCATTTAAACCACAGAACATAGTGACCAGGAAGCACACACAAAGATCTAAACTCTAGCATGTTGTAGCCATATCATTTACCCTTCATAGATATGAAGGTTTTCACCGTTTACAAAACTAAAAATGTTTTTCTTGCAATTCTTCCGCTGAGATTTTTTTGCAGCTTTTTTCACTGAGGGAATTTCTGTGGTGGTGAGATTTGGAAGAATGGAGAAAACACTGAAAACGTATTCCATTAAAGTGGGCATAGTGGCCAAGGCGCCATCACAGCCGCTCATTGCCAATGCACCATCACAGTAGCTCTCACACCTCAACATAACCTAGCTCATCAGTTCATCTTATTTTTCAGACAATGTTTTAAGAGAACAGCTGGATGTTGTGTGTAAAATAGCAGCTTTTTAGATCACAAGAAGAAAGATGTCTATCTCAATTAATTAGTGGTTTCCTTTATTTGGTATTATGAGAATACATTTTCAATAACTTATCTTCCACACCTGTGTCAGATTTAGGGTCAGTGTCATACTAGGCTTAGTGAATGTGTCTGCGGTAAACAAAAATGCCTCTTCCGTAATGTAAATTAGCAGACCTCAACTGAATGGCAGTGGTTGCAACTTGCACTTTACTGCGCTGACCAACTAGATTGATTTAGATGGCGCAATTACATAGTGAAATACATTCTTCTCAACTACACGTTGTCTAGCTTGACATCCAGTAACGTAATGCACTGCAGCAAACGTGCGGGTGAATGCTATTAATTTAGCACTCACCAAATAGCAGTAAAGACCACTCTATGGTATTAAGAGAGTAAAGCAGATTATGTCAGTCAGGATGACAAGATAAAATTATGGATGTATTCGGAGTAATAACTTATAGTGCAAACAAATTCATGGTTCAAGCATGCATAGCCATTCAAATTTGCGAGTAAATCTTCAAGGAGCAGTGGCAATCAGGAAGATTGCTGTCTGTGAAATAAAGTTCATGTCACACTGGTTTAAAAGGCTTATGATAAGGTGGGATAGAACATTATTGAGGACCCATGTCATGGAATTTATTTTAACAGGGTTAGCAGTGACGGCTTGGGTGAAGTTGTAATAGGCAGTCACATGGCTTTTGATAATCTTGCTGTAAGTGGAAAAAGATTTTTCCCAAGTAGGCACAGATGGATGCCAAATGGGTCTTGCAGATATGTACTGGAATTTCTGATTCTATTTGGTGCCTTGTAAAGGAATAACACTGCACATGGAGAACATTTTCTCCAGGATGCATTTGGGACTAGCACCGATGGTCAGAGATGACCGATTTATAGAGATTAGCTATTGAGAACAACCAAAAGGACCAAGGAGTTTGTGCATTTGGATATTCCCATTTTGTAGTACCAGAAAACTTTTTAAGTCTCGCGCCTGCGTTGCAGTGCGGAGCTCTGCTCGCGCAGCGAGAGATCTCTTGTACGGGGTTTGAAAATTGACCTAGGAATCGCACACGTACGTGCGTGTGCTTTTCCTTTTGGCCCACGCTATTGGCCTTTTCGTGCGTCTTTTTATGAAAGACAGCACGCAATTGGCCAAAGGTGGATGCATTGCTCCGCCCATGGCCTGTTGGTGTCTATTACGCGCACCGGCCGTCATGTGGTTTCAATTATCGTGCCCAGACACGGGCGCAATAATTGAAACATGTCTCGCTGTGGCGCGCGCACCACTCGCGGGATTGTTCTTTTTTGGATCCATTTCACAGGGAAGCAACTAAATGAAAGAAGGAAAGAGGTGGGCATATATATTTTTAATTTCTAGTTCATATTATGTGACGGGACAATTTGATATTCGTCAACGCGCACTCAACTCTACTGTATTAAAAACAGGCTGTATATGTTCTTCGTTAAAAATGTCTGTTTTGTGGCAAACAACGTTTTTTGTTGTTTTTTTGGGTATGATCTCGTTAGTAGGCGCTTGGAGAACGCCGCATTCCGCCGCTTGTGAGCACATATAAACACTATCGCTAGTGCACATACGACATATGCATATATCTTACATGGAGCCTGGCAGCCCCAGGCTGCTTCCAGGGATCGCTGAAGGATGGCGCTGTGCTGTCTCCGGCTGCCCTGGCACGGGCTGGAGCGGCTGTGCTGCAACGGGCTGCCCTGGCATTGGCTGGCGCAGTGCTGCCCCGGCACGGGCTGGTGATGTGCTGCCCCGGGCTGCCCTGGCACAGGCTGGTGCTGTGCTACACCAGGCTGTGGCAGCTCCAGAGGGCCCTTTGAAATCTCGCAGGACGAGTTCCTTGGAGTGCGGGTGCGTTCTTTGGCGGTGTTTGAAAGGGAGGTTTTTGGCGTGTACTGGGGGCCCCTGCTGGGGCGGGCAACGCCCACAGGAAGTAACACCGAAATCTCATGGACTTGGCTTCAGTGAAGGGGGCATTCTTGCGCGAGGGCTGTGGTGCCAACCAAGGTCAGTGATTGGCTATGTGTCTGTGTGCGCAGTGGTGCCAGACGAGACCACCCCTGCCTGTGCTTGGACACACACTGCGGGGCCCCATGCTGTGGTGCCAGCAGAGATCACCCGTGCCCGGACACACACTGCTTGGCCCCATGCTGTGATGCCAGCTTAGACCCTCTAACCCTGCCCATACTTGGGCACACACTGAGGTACCTCAGTCTGTGGTGCCAGCCGAGACCACTAACCCTGCCCGTGCCTGGCACACACTGAGGGATCTCAGACAGTCTGTGGTGCCAGCAGGGCTCACTCACTGACACTGTGCCCCTGCTCAGGCACCGACTGCGGGACCTCAGTCTGTGGCATCTGTAGAAACAGCTAAAAATGTGCGACAAAACTCAAACTTTCCCAGGCTGTGGCACCAACAGGGGAGGCAGATCCTCACCATGTTTTCGCACAAGCTTCGTGCCCTCGTGCTGTGGTGCCAGTAGAGAGCCCCGTGCCCCTGTGTCAGGGCACACAGGGGAAGAGCTGTTTTTTCTCATAGTGCGGGCATGAGCAAAAGGACAGTAACTATCCCTGGCCCCCATCATGCTGTGGTGTCACCAGGGGTAGATTAAATTCTGTTTGGGTATATGCAGCAGCTGGTCATGCGGAGGGACAGTACTCTCAGCATGGATACAGGCTGCAGCTCCTCATGCTGTGTTACCAGTGGATGGACAGTACTCTCTCAGCATGGGCACAGACTGCAGCTCCTCGTGCTGTGGTGCCACCAGGGGGACAACAAACTCTCAGCATGGGCACAGACTGCAGCTCCTCATGCTGTTGTGCCAGGAGAGGTAGAGTAATCTCTCCTCTTTGGCACAGAGTAAGGCTTCTCATGCTGTAGTATCAGTGCTTTAAGTGTAAATATAGATGAGGCATTCACTATCCACAGTGCCTGTTTGCTCTTTAGAAGTGCCAGTACTCTCCAGTTAAATGTATTGCACCAGGGCTGAGAAGTGCAGGTACTCTCTCCTTCAAGTCAAAAAATTAAGTTTGTTGCCGCTTATGCATGTATTTGGCATGCTAATGACATTTACTGTGACGTCTATATTTCAAATATATCTAATATTTCTTAAGGAGCGCCCAAAAGTATCTTAACGGGTGAAACACGCAGTGTTGTGGGGTGATCGTGCAAGATTGTGTTACATTGTATAGCATTACTACCAAGGAACAGGCATTCAAGCGCTTCCTCGCTGGCAACATATTTAGTAGCTTAAACAATGCGCGCTGGCTTTCAATCTTCTCCCTTCCCTTCCATCTAACATACTATTTACATCTCTAGCGCTCAGAAGCGGTCAGTCCATGGAGTATTAGCGCTATACTGATAATACATGTGAATGCAGCCTTCAGGTCTCGAGACCGAATCATGGAAGTGTCACTTCAGGGTTCTTTTTTTCTGAGATCGTTAACGAAAGGGCGACTGAGTTGGTGCGGTGTGCTATAACACATTTTTAATAGTCCTTTAAATAAAATGATGTATCTATGCATTCGATTATTATGTAAAGCGCCATCATCCCTTCCTTCCAGACACTTGCAAGCGCTTGAACGTCCTCTATCAATAATTACCTAAACTCAGTCCTGAAAGTTAGTCGGTTAGACACTCTGCGACCTCGCAGCCTCTAAAGAGGCTACATAATTTTTTTAAATTTGTTCTATTGTTTGAATATATTTTTATCGCAGTTGTGACGTACGAGGTAAAACGGGACAATTTGATATTCTCTTCCAGGGGATCCTCATCAATAGTCATAAGCACTGAATATTCCCGCCCATGTGCGGGGACCCCGGAAATAATAAAATTATATATGTAAAAAGCATACATATATACAGCTCTGTATATGTATAAACATATATCATTTTTTCCAAGCAAATGCAGCTCCCATAAAAGGCTAGGCAATGTAAATATACACATTCAATAACACACATATATATATATATATATATATATAAGGTATAACAATACACCTAAATCTCTTTTTTTTTTTTTTTTTTTTTAATGAGGTAAACACTCATGAGAAAGCAAAAAATAAAGAGAACAAACTGTGGAAAAACACAGATGTACAACACATTGCCAGCCTGCAGGCTGCATTGCAATATAATACCATAGAGACTAAAAAGCCCTGTACAGGTAAAAACTGGCACCGTGCCTTTAAGGCAGCCCTGACTTCCATATCCCATCATGCCTCAGGGGTGACAGTTAGGTCAGTTGTTCTTTCCGGCTCCTTCAGTCAGGACCCTGGAATTCAGCTCTCTTCTTTTTTGACTCTTTAGTCAAGAATTATTACTACTTTAAGATTTATTGGACTTCTTCTTAGAACCTCTTTGAGGAAGTCTGTATCCTGTGTTTTTCTGACTGACTTTTTTGCTATTTTGTCAGAAAAATGCCTTCTTTATTTGTTCCATGTCCATCTTGTGGAAAAAAGAAGGCGGCTTCAAACACACATGAGGTGTGTATTATCTGTCTGCCGGACTCTCACTCTCCAGCAACTTGCCATCATTGTGAAGACCTTTCCAAAAGGACTTTGAAGGAGAGGGAGAGGATTAGGCTGTATGGCCTAGCAGAACGGTCGACGTCGAAGCAGTTGGTCCCTGTTTGCTCCCCATCGACGTCGGGCTCGGCGTCGAAGACTCCAGCGGCGGGATCGTCGCTGAGAGGTGAGGAGTCAAGGGGAAGTCATGCTGCAAAGAGAAAATCGTCGTCGACTTTAGATTCAGCGTCGAAGCGTGCGTTCGACGTCGACGGCGTCTAAGAGCTCGGCGTCGAGGACTCGGCGCCATAGTTAAACGTCGAAAAAGCATCTGTCGACGTCAAGAGAAGATCGATCGACGTCTGCACAGAGATATCGTTCGTCGTCGAAAGAAAGACATCGTTCGACGTCGAGGTCGGCGAGACATCATTCGACGTCGCAAGAAGTACGTAGACGATCTCCACAGTCGACGTCGAGACCAAGATCGCCGTCAAGATCAAGATCGCCGACACTCTCGGAGACGCCACCCTCTCGGGTATCTCCGGTAGATGATATTTCTACGTTTCAAGAAGTGTTGTGTAGAGGAGCTACAAAATTAAATATCCCTATGCCGGTTCAGGAGACCACGTCATCCATAATTTTTGAAACTCTTCATGAACGCACAGTGTCACGCCCTTTATTGCCGTTAGTCCCCGGTTTGCTACAGCCGGTAATGGATATCTTTCTCACACCAGCAACCACCAAAACGGCGCCGGCGAGAATTCTAAAAAAGTACCGTCCAGCTCCGGAGGATCTTCTATTCCTTAAATCGGATCCTCCACCGGACTCTGTCATCACCGCCGCTGCCAGGAAGACGCATGCAGTAGCGGGATCTTCAACGGTCATCTCCTACACATTTCGATCCGCCCCCACAAGCGGCTGCCGTGCAGGCCGGACTTGTTATCCAAGATGCAGGGGAAGATTTACCATCCCAGCCTTCCCTCGCTGAGCTTAACAGCATGGCTCCTGAAGTCCTCCAGTATGGCCATCTGAACCTCCCTCAAGAGTGTATGTCCATACTGAAGGAAGCCAGGAGGCCTTCGACAAGACACTCCTACTTCTGTAAGTGGAAAAGATTTTATATATGGTGTGCTCAGCATCATTATGATCCCACTAAATGCCAGGAGGATGTAATTTTGCCCTATCTTCTACATTTAGCAAGGGCAGGGTTGAAATTTTCATCCATAAAGGTTCACTTAGCAGCCATAACAGCATACAGGCGTTCGCCTTCACAGCAGTCATTTTTTAAAGTGCAGGTAGTGAAGGATTTCTTGCAAGGACTCAAGAAAGTCTATCCCCCTGTTAGACCTCCCTCTCCTTCCTGGGAGCTAAACTTGGTTCTGTCAAAGCTCATGGGTTCGCCTTTTGAACCTATTCATAAGGCTACCCTACAGCACCTCACATGGAAGACAGCATTTTTAATAGCCATCACTTCAGCACGGAGGGTCAGTGAGATACAGGCCCTTTGTTCTAAAGAACCCTACACAATTTTTCATCTAAATAGGGTGGTGATGAGAACTCATCCTTCGTTCCTACCCAAGGTGGTATCGGAGTTTCATGTAAACCAAGCCATCTCCTTACCAACCTTTTTTCCCAACCCCTCCTCTCCGGCAGAGAGGGCGTTGCATTCTCTAGATGTCAAAAGGGTCCTAAAATTCTACCTAGATAGGACTAAGAATGTCAGGAAATCTGATCAATTGTTTGTGAACTATGGGGTTGTCCGTATGGGCTTTGCTGCATCCAAACGTTCCATTGCTAGGTGGATTGTTTCAAGTATTACATTGGCCTACCAACTGGCTCAGAAACCATTGGGGGCGCGCCCTAAAGCGCATTCGACAAGAGGAAAAGCGGCTACCGCGGCTTTTCTCAATAATGTCCCACTCTCCGAGATCTGCAAGGCAGCTACTTGGAGATCTGTCCACACTTTTACCAGGCATTATTGTCTGGATTCGGACACCAGAGCAGACACTCAAGTAGGACAAGCCTCCTTGAGGAATCTGTTCCATGCATAATCATTTTCATGATTCTCTTTCTCCATGGGTGATACAACCTTAGTTTCATTTGCCTGCAGGTGGAAGGGGAGCTTGCTACTCTATTCAGTGCTTATGACTATTGATGAGGATCCCCTGGAAGAGAAGGGTAAGTTACTTACCTGTAATCCTAGTTCTCTTCCAGGGGTATCCTCATCAAAGTCATAAGCAACCCACCCACCTCCCCAGGCAAATGAGAAGAAGTGTATTATTCATTATGGAAAGGATATATCTTTGTGTTTAGGACTACGGTCCCGCAAAGAACAACTGACCTAACTGTCACCCCTGAGGCATGATGGGATATGGAAGTCAGGGCTGCCTTAAAGGCACGGTGCCAGTTTTTACCTGTACAGGGCTTTTTAGTCTCTATGGTATTATATTGCAATGCAGCCTGCAGGCTGGCAATGTGTTGTACATCTGTGTTTTTCCACAGTTTGTTCTCTTTATTTTTTGCTTTCTCATGAGTGTTTACCTCATTAAAAAAAAAAAAAAAAAGAGATTTAGGTGTATTGTTATACCTTTATATATATATATATATATATATATATGTGTTATTGGATGTGTATATTTACATTGCCTAGCCTTTTATGGGAGCTGCATTTGCTTGGAAAAAATGATATATGTTTATACATATACAGAGCTGTATATATGTATGCTTTTTACATATATAATTTTATTATTTCCGGGGTCCCCGCACATGGGCGGGAATATTCATCCACAGCCTTCACAGCAGTCATTTTTTAAAGTGCAGGTAGTGAAGGATTTCTTGCAAGGACTCAAGAAAGTCTATCCCCCTGTTAGACCTCCCTCTCCTTCCTGGGAGCTAAACTTGGTTCTGTCAAAGCTCATGGGTTCGCCTTTTGAACCTATTCATAAGGCTACCCTACAGCACCTCACATGGAAGACAGCATTTTTAATAGCCATCACTTCAGCACGGAGGGTCAGTGAGATACAGGCCCTTTGTTCTAAAGAACCCTACACAATTTTTCATCTAAATAGGGTGGTGATGAGAACTCATCCTTCGTTCCTACCCAAGGTGGTATCGGAGTTTCATGTAAACCAAGCCATCTCCTTACCAACCTTTTTTCCCAACCCCTCCTCTCCGGCAGAGAGGGCGTTGCATTCTCTAGATGTCAAAAGGGTCCTAAAATTCTACCTAGATAGGACTAAGAATGTCAGGAAATCTGATCAATTGTTTGTGAACTATGGGGTTGTCCGTATGGGCTTTGCTGCATCCAAACGTTCCATTGCTAGGTGGATTGTTTCAAGTATTACATTGGCCTACCAACTGGCTCAGAAACCATTGGGGGCGCGCCCTAAAGCGCATTCGACAAGAGGAAAAGCGGCTACCGCGGCTTTTCTCAATAATGTCCCACTCTCCGAGATCTGCAAGGCAGCTACTTGGAGATCTGTCCACACTTTTACCAGGCATTATTGTCTGGATTCGGACACCAGAGCAGACACTCAAGTAGGACAAGCCTCCTTGAGGAATCTGTTCCATGCATAATCATTTTCATGATTCTCTTTCTCCATGGGTGATACAACCTTAGTTTCATTTGCCTGCAGGTGGAAGGGGAGCTTGCTACTCTATTCAGTGCTTATGACTATTGATGAGGATCCCCTGGAAGAGAAGCGTAAGTTACTTACCTGTAATCCTAGTTCTCTTCCAGGGGTATCCTCATCAAAGTCATAAGCAACCCACCCACCTCCCCAGGCAAATGAGAAGAAGTGTATTATTCATTATGGAAAGGATATATCTTTGTGTTTAGGACTACGGTCCCGCAAAGAACAACTGACCTAACTGTCACCCCTGAGGCATGATGGGATATGGAAGTCAGGGCTGCCTTAAAGGCACGGTGCCAGTTTTTACCTGTACAGGGCTTTTTAGTCTCTATGGTATTATATTGCAATGCAGCCTGCAGGCTGGCAATGTGTTGTACATCTGTGTTTTTCCACAGTTTGTTCTCTTTATTTTTTGCTTTCTCATGAGTGTTTACCTCATTAAAAAAAAAAAAAAAAGAGATTTAGGTGTATTGTTATACCTTTATATATATATATATATATATATATATATGTGTTATTGGATGTGTATATTTACATTGCCTAGCCTTTTATGGGAGCTGCATTTGCTTGGAAAAAATGATATATGTTTATACATATACAGAGCTGTATATATGTATGCTTTTTACATATATAATTTTATTATTTCCGGGGTCCCCGCACATGGGCGGGAATATTCTGTAGCTTGGTCACCACCTTGGGAATTAGTGGGAGAGGCGGAAAAGCGTACACAAATGTCATTGACCAATTGATCAAAAGGGCATTCCCTAGGGATCCTGGTCGATGGTATCTTGAGGCGAAGCCTCGGCATTTTGTGTTTTGCTCGTCCGCGAAGAGGTCCACTTGCGGGCGCCCCCATTCCTCGAAGATGTCTTCATGGGCGTTCTCTAGATGTCAAAAGGGTCCTAAAATTCTACCTAGATAGGACTAAGAATGTCAGGAAATCTGATCAATTGTTTGTGAACTATGGGGTTGTCCGTATGGGCTTTGCTGCATCCAAACGTTCCATTGCTAGGTGGATTGTTTCAAGTATTACATTGGCCTACCAACTGGCTCAGAAACCATTGGGGGCGCGCCCTAAAGCGCATTCGACAAGAGGAAAAGCGGCTACCGCGGCTTTTCTCAATAATGTCCCACTCTCCGAGATCTGCAAGGCAGCTACTTGGAGATCTGTCCACACTTTTACCAGGCATTATTGTCTGGATTCGGACACCAGAGCAGACACTCAAGTAGGACAAGCCTCCTTGAGGAATCTGTTCCATGCATAATCATTTTCATGATTCTCTTTCTCCATGGGTGATACAACCTTAGTTTCATTTGCCTGCAGGTGGAAGGGGAGCTTGCTACCTCATCAAAGTCATAAGCAACCCACCCACCTCCCCAGGCAAATGAGAAGAAGTGTATTATTCATTATGGAAAGGATATATCTTTGTGTTTAGGACTACGGTCCCGCAAAGAACAACTGACCTAACTGTCACCCCTGAGGCATGATGGGATATGGAAGTCAGGGCTGCCTTAAAGGCACGGTGCCAGTTTTTACCTGTACAGGGCTTTTTAGTCTCTATGGTATTATATTGCAATGCAGCCTGCAGGCTGGCAATGTGTTGTACATCTGTGTTTTTCCACAGTTTGTTCTCTTTATTTTTTGCTTTCTCATGAGTGTTTACCTCATTAAAAAAAAAAAAAAAAGAGATTTAGGTGTATTGTTATACCTTTATATATATATATATATATATATATATGTGTTATTGGATGTGTATATTTACATTGCCTAGCCTTTTATGGGAGCTGCATTTGCTTGGAAAAAATGATATATGTTTATACATATACAGAGCTGTATATATGTATGCTTTTTACATATATAATTTTATTATTTCCGGGGTCCCCGCACATGGGCGGGAATATTCATCCACAGCCTTCACAGCAGTCATTTTTTAAAGTGCAGGTAGTGAAGGATTTCTTGCAAGGACTCAAGAAAGTCTATCCCCCTGTTAGACCTCCCTCTCCTTCCTGGGAGCTAAACTTGGTTCTGTCAAAGCTCATGGGTTCGCCTTTTGAACCTATTCATAAGGCTACCCTACAGCACCTCACATGGAAGACAGCATTTTTAATAGCCATCACTTCAGCACGGAGGGTCAGTGAGATACAGGCCCTTTGTTCTAAAGAACCCTACACAATTTTTCATCTAAATAGGGTGGTGATGAGAACTCATCCTTCGTTCCTACCCAAGGTGGTATCGGAGTTTCATGTAAACCAAGCCATCTCCTTACCAACCTTTTTTCCCAACCCCTCCTCTCCGGCAGAGAGGGCGTTGCATTCTCTAGATGTCAAAAGGGTCCTAAAATTCTACCTAGATAGGACTAAGAATGTCAGGAAATCTGATCAATTGTTTGTGAACTATGGGGTTGTCCGTATGGGCTTTGCTGCATCCAAACGTTCCATTGCTAGGTGGATTGTTTCAAGTATTACATTGGCCTACCAACTGGCTCAGAAACCATTGGGGGCGCGCCCTAAAGCGCATTCGACAAGAGGAAAAGCGGCTACCGCGGCTTTTCTCAATAATGTCCCACTCTCCGAGATCTGCAAGGCAGCTACTTGGAGATCTGTCCACACTTTTACCAGGCATTATTGTCTGGATTCGGACACCAGAGCAGACACTCAAGTAGGACAAGCCTCCTTGAGGAATCTGTTCCATGCATAATCATTTTCATGATTCTCTTTCTCCATGGGTGATACAACCTTAGTTTCATTTGCCTGCAGGTGGAAGGGGAGCTTGCTACTCTATTCAGTGCTTATGACTATTGATGAGGATCCCCTGGAAGAGAAGGGTAAGTTACTTACCTGTAATCCTAGTTCTCTTCCAGGGGTATCCTCATCAAAGTCATAAGCAACCCACCCACCTCCCCAGGCAAATGAGAAGAAGTGTATTATTCATTATGGAAAGGATATATCTTTGTGTTTAGGACTACGGTCCCGCAAAGAACAACTGACCTAACTGTCACCCCTGAGGCATGATGGGATATGGAAGTCAGGGCTGCCTTAAAGGCACGGTGCCAGTTTTTACCTGTACAGGGCTTTTTAGTCTCTATGGTATTATATTGCAATGCAGCCTGCAGGCTGGCAATGTGTTGTACATCTGTGTTTTTCCACAGTTTGTTCTCTTTATTTTTTGCTTTCTCATGAGTGTTTACCTCATTAAAAAAAAAAAAAAAGAGATTTAGGTGTATTGTTATACCTTTATATATATATATATATATATATATATATATATATATATGTGTTATTGGATGTGTATATTTACATTGCCTAGCCTTTTATGGGAGCTGCATTTGCTTGGAAAAAATGATATATGTTTATACATATACAGAGCTGTATATATGTATGCTTTTTACATATATAATTTTATTATTTCCGGGGTCCCCGCACATGGGCGGGAATATTCTGTAGCTTGGTCACCACCTTGGGAATTAGTGGGAGAGGCGGAAAAGCGTACACAAATGTCATTGACCAATTGATCAAAAGGGCATTCCCTAGGGATCCTGGTCGATGGTATCTTGAGGCGAAGCCTCGGCATTTTGTGTTTTGCTCGTCCGCGAAGAGGTCCACTTGCGGGCGCCCCCATTCCTCGAAGATGTCTTCATGGGCGTTCTCTAGATGTCAAAAGGGTCCTAAAATTCTACCTAGATAGGACTAAGAATGTCAGGAAATCTGATCAATTGTTTGTGAACTATGGGGTTGTCCGTATGGGCTTTGCTGCATCCAAACGTTCCATTGCTAGGTGGATTGTTTCAAGTATTACATTGGCCTACCAACTGGCTCAGAAACCATTGGGGGCGCGCCCTAAAGCGCATTCGACAAGAGGAAAAGCGGCTACCGCGGCTTTTCTCAATAATGTCCCACTCTCCGAGATCTGCAAGGCAGCTACTTGGAGATCTGTCCACACTTTTACCAGGCATTATTGTCTGGATTCGGACACCAGAGCAGACACTCAAGTAGGACAAGCCTCCTTGAGGAATCTGTTCCATGCATAATCATTTTCATGATTCTCTTTCTCCATGGGTGATACAACCTTAGTTTCATTTGCCTGCAGGTGGAAGGGGAGCTTGCTACTCTATTCAGTGCTTATGACTATTGATGAGGATCCCCTGGAAGAGAAGGGTAAGTTACTTACCTGTAATCCTAGTTCTCTTCCAGGGGTATCCTCATCAAAGTCATAAGCAACCCACCCACCTCCCCAGGCAAATGAGAAGAAGTGTATTATTCATTATGGAAAGGATATATCTTTGTGTTTAGGACTACGGTCCCGCAAAGAACAACTGACCTAACTGTCACCCCTGAGGCATGATGGGATATGGAAGTCAGGGCTGCCTTAAAGGCACGGTGCCAGTTTTTACCTGTACAGGGCTTTTTAGTCTCTATGGTATTATATTGCAATGCAGCCTGCAGGCTGGCAATGTGTTGTACATCTGTGTTTTTCCACAGTTTGTTCTCTTTATTTTTTGCTTTCTCATGAGTGTTTACCTCATTAAAAAAAAAAAAAAAAGAGATTTAGGTGTATTGTTATACCTTTATATATATATATATATATATATGTGTGTTATTGGATGTGTATATTTACATTGCCTAGCCTTTTATGGGAGCTGCATTTGCTTGGAAAAAATGATATATGTTTATACATATACAGAGCTGTATATATGTATGCTTTTTACATATATAATTTTATTATTTCCGGGGTCCCCGCACATGGGCGGGAATATTCATCCACAGCCTTCACAGCAGTCATTTTTTAAAGTGCAGGTAGTGAAGGATTTCTTGCAAGGACTCAAGAAAGTCTATCCCCCTGTTAGACCTCCCTCTCCTTCCTGGGAGCTAAACTTGGTTCTGTCAAAGCTCATGGGTTCGCCTTTTGAACCTATTCATAAGGCTACCCTACAGCACCTCACATGGAAGACAGCATTTTTAATAGCCATCACTTCAGCACGGAGGGTCAGTGAGATACAGGCCCTTTGTTCTAAAGAACCCTACACAATTTTTCATCTAAATAGGGTGGTGATGAGAACTCATCCTTCGTTCCTACCCAAGGTGGTATCGGAGTTTCAAGTAAACCAAGCCATCTCCTTACCAACCTTTTTTCCCAACCCCTCCTCTCCGGCAGAGAGGGCGTTGCATTCTCTAGATGTCAAAAGGGTCCTAAAATTCTACCTAGATAGGACTAAGAATGTCAGGAAATCTGATCAATTGTTTGTGAACTATGGGGTTGTCCGTATGGGCTTTGCTGCATCCAAACGTTCCATTGCTAGGTGGATTGTTTCAAGTATTACATTGGCCTACCAACTGGCTCAGAAACCATTGGGGGCGCGCCCTAAAGCGCATTCGACAAGAGGAAAAGCGGCTACCGCGGCTTTTCTCAATAATGTCCCACTCTCCGAGATCTGCAAGGCAGCTACTTGGAGATCTGTCCACACTTTTACCAGGCATTATTGTCTGGATTCGGACACCAGAGCAGACACTCAAGTAGGACAAGCCTCCTTGAGGAATCTGTTCCATGCATAATCATTTTCATGATTCTCTTTCTCCATGGGTGATACAACCTTAGTTTCATTTGCCTGCAGGTGGAAGGGGAGCTTGCTACTCTATTCAGTGCTTATGACTATTGATGAGGATCCCCTGGAAGAGAAGGGTAAGTTACTTACCTGTAATCCTAGTTCTCTTCCAGGGGTATCCTCATCAAAGTCATAAGCAACCCACCCACCTCCCCAGGCAAATGAGAAGAAGTGTATTATTCATTATGGAAAGGATATATCTTTGTGTTTAGGACTACGGTCCCGCAAAGAACAACTGACCTAACTGTCACCCCTGAGGCATGATGGGATATGGAAGTCAGGGCTGCCTTAAAGGCACGGTGCCAGTTTTTACCTGTACAGGGCTTTTTAGTCTCTATGGTATTATATTGCAATGCAGCCTGCAGGCTGGCAATGTGTTGTACATCTGTGTTTTTCCACAGTTTGTTCTCTTTATTTTTTGCTTTCTCATGAGTGTTTACCTCATTAAAAAAAAAAAAAAAGAGATTTAGGTGTATTGTTATACCTTTATATATATATATATATATATATATATATATATATATATATGTGTTATTGGATGTGTATATTTACATTGCCTAGCCTTTTATGGGAGCTGCATTTGCTTGGAAAAAATGATATATGTTTATACATATACAGAGCTGTATATATGTATGCTTTTTACATATATAATTTTATTATTTCCGGGGTCCCCGCACATGGGCGGGAATATTCTGTAGCTTGGTCACCACCTTGGGAATTAGTGGGAGAGGCGGAAAAACGTACACAAATGTCATTGACCAATTGATCAAAAGGGCATTCCCTAGGGATCCTGGTCGATGGTATCTTGAGGCGAAGCCTCGGCATTTTGTGTTTTGCTCGTCCGCGAAGAGGTCCACTTGCGGGCGCCCCCATTCCTCGAAGATGTCTTCATGGGCGTTCTCTAGATGTCAAAAGGGTCCTAAAATTCTACCTAGATAGGACTAAGAATGTCAGGAAATCTGATCAATTGTTTGTGAACTATGGGGTTGTCCGTATGGGCTTTGCTGCATCCAAACGTTCCATTGCTAGGTGGATTGTTTCAAGTATTACATTGGCCTACCAACTGGCTCAGAAACCATTGGGGGCGCGCCCTAAAGCGCATTCGACAAGAGGAAAAGCGGCTACCGCGGCTTTTCTCAATAATGTCCCACTCTCCGAGATCTGCAAGGCAGCTACTTGGAGATCTGTCCACACTTTTACCAGGCATTATTGTCTGGATTCGGACACCAGAGCAGACACTCAAGTAGGACAAGCCTCCTTGAGGAATCTGTTCCATGCATAATCATTTTCATGATTCTCTTTCTCCATGGGTGATACAACCTTAGTTTCATTTGCCTGCAGGTGGAAGGGGAGCTTGCTACCTCATCAAAGTCATAAGCAACCCACCCACCTCCCCAGGCAAATGAGAAGAAGTGTATTATTCATTATGGAAAGGATATATCTTTGTGTTTAGGACTACGGTCCCGCAAAGAACAACTGACCTAACTGTCACCCCTGAGGCATGATGGGATATGGAAGTCAGGGCTGCCTTAAAGGCACGGTGCCAGTTTTTACCTGTACAGGGCTTTTTAGTCTCTATGGTATTATATTGCAATGCAGCGGTGGACAGCATCGAAGGAAGCGGCTTCTCATTGCTTCCCCGGAGCTTTGTTTCCAGCATTAGACTGCCTGTTGTTACCTCGTCCCCTGGATGGCTTGCGGGACTGGTATTGTTGTCTCTTTTGACCTTGCTGGTCCTGGTTCTTTTGCCAATGAGGGGTTTGAACCCTCTGTTGGTAACTGCGCCTGTCATTTCCCTTGCGGCGTCGAAACTCTTTTCTCTTTTCAAGCCCGACA
Organism: Triturus cristatus; assembly: GCF_964204655.1. Taxonomy (NCBI): domain Eukaryota; kingdom Metazoa; phylum Chordata; class Amphibia; order Caudata; family Salamandridae; genus Triturus; species Triturus cristatus. The sequence goes on along the minus strand of NC_140584.1, from coordinate 1,042,157,295 downwards.
GCTTTCATGGTCTCCAGCTCTGCTTTCATACGGGCCATTTCTTCGTCTGCATGGGACCCAAGATGGACATGGAACAAATAAAGAAGGCATTTTTCTGACAAAATAGCAAAAAAGTCAGTCAGAAAAACACAGGATACAGACTTCCTCAAAGAGGTTCTAAGAAGAAGTCCAACGCGCACTCAACACTACAGTATTAAAAACAGGCTGTATATGTTCTTTGTTAAAAAGGTGTCTGTTTTGTGGCAAACAACGTTTTTTGTTGTTGTTTTTTTGGTTATGATCTTGTTAGTAGGCAATATATAAAAGATTTTAGTTCTATAGTACTAAAAATGGTCCAAACACCCGTACTGAGAGCGCTGATACTATTATGAGAGCGCTGATACTATTATGATCGGGTTTTTTATGTTTCGTTAAGACTTACATCGGGTCTGCTTCGTGTAAAGTGCAAGTGTTTTTAATAAGTTAAAGTGAGCTTAATATATCACGTAAGATGGGGGAGGGTCACAAAACGGGTTCAGGGGTCCTTCGACCTCAGACACACTGCTCTGTTAGACTTCGGGAGGGGTATCTGACAGGGGGGCTGGGGTGTACGGGTGAGAGGTCGGGCCCCATATTTACCATCTCGCAGACGTGCTTGGTTAGTACAGCCTCAGAGGTTTTCTGACCATCTGCTCGCACATCAGGCGGGGTAATGTACACAGCTTGGAAATTATGTGTAATCAGGACGCGCGCTTAGACTCAGACTTTCATCCTCCTGGGGTCGATGCAAGTGACTAGCATTTGAGGCGGATGAGACTTACGCGCCTGTTTTAAATGCAGGCAGGTCGTTTCCTATCGAACTGGGAAAAACTGTATATTGACTATGTTTGCAAGTTCAGAATTCTTCACCTGAGGAAATAAAAGCGTATGTACGTACGCAGATGTGCGTGTAAGAAGAATCTCTAATATACGGACAAACACATAACTATCTCCAAACCTTATGTACTGGTACTGGATGTATAGTTAGTTTACTAACTGTCAGTTGTGGCTCCAATACAAGCGAACAATGATCCCGGCTAACCCACTTGACCAAACTGTGTGATCCTTGAAAATCGCGGTCGCAGTTGCTTGCAATTGTAATAAAATAACTCTGCGACTTGCTTCGAGTAAGACAATTCATTGTAAGAGCCACAGAGCTCAGTGGTTCGCATTTAATTGCGTTTTAGTAGGACAGAAGTCTAGCACACAGAATGAAAGAAACAACAGTATGCAAGCTGTGTGTGTTTTTTAAATGAACTCAGCAAAACATCCGAATACGCAAAGTGTATGTTTCTTTACAGCAAGCTGACTCGCTGTAACATTGGCGCGCATTTACATACACTCATGCTAGTAGCTCGGCCTGAAACAAATATAGCGCATTCGTTATTAATTGAAGATGTGGCATAAGGCTTGCTGACTTTGGCAATGGTGGGAGCAGGTTCGAGTCTGACATTGGCTCAACATCCCGTGATTCTGGGCAAATCACTTAATCTCCCCATGCCTACCAAAAATGAACGTGTCCTTGTGTAACGTTACTGGTGCTCATGTGAAGCCAGGGCTTTACGTGGGGCGGGTCTGGCCGGTGCTCAGCACCGGCTGTTCTAAAAAGTAGGTGCTGAGAGGGGTCCCTATCGGGCTGTCAATTTTTGCCCTGACCCTCCATGAACAGATACATCTTAACTCTGCGGCAGTGCCACTGCTCACTGCCTTTAAGATAACTTCTAAGAGACTGGTTATAGTTCTTTCACAGTCTCATAATTTGAAAATGGAAGCATTTTCAATATTCTGTATGCAACGAAGCCATAAATGCTGCTTATTTATCTCATGCAGCTAACAACCATTGGCAAAGCCAATAGTCCTGGCTTCTTGAGGGTGTAATGTTACTTGCTGTAGTATATATCTGTATGCAAGGATAGAAATAGCAAAATGCCCGACGGGCGGCACACTATGATAAGCACAGATGTTTTGCGTGGGTATGTTTAAGCCACGCTCTTAATTACATCGGCCACGCCCCAGAGACCCTACACAGTTTTTTCATCCCACTTAAAGCACTGTGTAAAGCTCTCCAATACTTTCGGGTCGAGTTCCCGCTATATAAAACTGCAAAAAAAAAAAAGAAAATTGTGCATATACACTGCTTGCTGACAACGCATGGCTTCTAAGTGCTGTAGAAGCAGATGCCGCATCTGAGATGCGGCTATTTACACAAATCATTTGGACGGTGGAAGTGAAAGGTTGAGCCAGCCGCGGCAGAGCCTGAGGCCTGTACTATAAGAGCACAGCACTGCAGCATGTGCACAAACCCTCTGAAGGTCCTTACTCCATGTCAGTATGTTAGTATGGGGGCTAAAAAAAAAAAGCATTTGCAATGCAATAGGTCTTGCATTACTGAATGTTTGAGCTATTGGTGTTGCATTATTATTAGCAATGCCAAAGGCTCAAGCTTTAATAATGCGAGACCTATTGCATTGCAAATGCTTGTTCAATTGGGAGTTAACCTTATTTTTCCCACCAAAGGGAAACCAGGGACTATTCTGGTCCTTCTGTTTTAATTCAAAATCTTATTAGCGGCGCAAAGAAAGTAAGTGATTTCTTAAGTCATATCGCAAGTTCATACAAAAATATTCCAATGACTCATGTACTAAAATTCTTTATTGATGGTTTCTGTATCACATGTGTAATATAGGATAGTCGGTAGACACACAGGGTAAATAGCACCAATCACTGTATTGCTATCTTCTTCTGCTTTAAACCTGGAACCTTTAGCCATGCAGCAGTGTCAATGAGGTCCCTGAGCATCAGTATTTGTTCCCCTGCCTCCTAGCAAAGATTGGTATACGCTAATATTACTCTTGGGCATAAGTAGGGAAGTGTGGCAATCAAATTCTGAGACAACAGTTAAACAAGAATGCACTGGAATTAACTTGACCACTTGATTTGAATAGTTTCTTCCAGTATCTTTCGACATTAGGCCTCCTTGTCTATACACAGAGATAAAGCCCTCCAAGGATGCTGAAATCATCACAATGCCCTTGGTGTGACAGATAATAAAGACAATTATAGATTTTTCCGGAGCCCTATTTGTTCACCAACTCTGGGATGGAGCCAGGATTTTAAGCTCATTGGCCTGAACCAAAAAATATCTTACAGCAGGATAAATGTCCTCAGTTCCAAGATAATTTGAGTCCCAGTGCATATCCGGAATAGCCAAGTTTGGTTTCTTGTGACGAGGAATGTGGATTGGCTAGCCTAACTGACCCACAAACACAATAACATCTTTGTGTACCAAGAACAAGAACGTGTGTGATGTCAGAGCTGGGCTAATATGCTAATATTTCACTAGCAGCAGATAGTTTCAGATGATATGCAGTGTGCAGACTATGCGCAAACCAAGATGAATAAGTTACTTACCTTCTGTAACGCCTTTTCTGGTAGACTTATCGCAGATTTCTTACCTTAGAACATACTGCCTGGCCTACATTAGCTTGTTTTCGTGCTAATACATATACACAATAGTGTTTTGTGAATGTGTGAGGTGTAGACCATGTTGCAGCTTACAGATGTCAGCTATGGGAATGTTTCCTAAGAAAGCCATAGAAGCCCCTAGTTTGCGAGTGGAATGCGCTCTAGGGGGAATTGTCAAAGTCCTTTCTGCTTTTGCATAGCATGTCTGAATACATTCGACTATCCACCGTGCAATACCCGATTTAGAAATGGGATTGCCTTTGTGAGGTAGAGCAAAAGCAACAAAGTTGTTTAATTTGACGAAAAGGCTTTGTTCTTTCTATGTAATAGAGTAATGCTCGTTTAACATCTTAGGTGTGTAGAACACGTTCTGCCACAGAATGTAGTTGAGGGAAGAACACAGGCAGCTCAACAGACTGGTTGATGTGGAAGGCAGAAATTACTTTGGATAGGAATTTAGGGTTAGTATGAAGAACCACTTTGTTTTGGTGTACTTGTAAAAATGGTTCTTCTATGGTTAGTGCCTGAAGCTCACCCACTCTCCTCGGTGATGTGATAGCAATGAGGAAAGCAACTTTCCAAGTGAGAAATTGCAGTTCACATTTATGTAATGGCTCAAAGGGTGGACCTATTAGTCTGGTAACAACAATATTAAGATTCCAAACTGGGGCAGGTGGAAGTCTTGGGGGGGATAACTCTTTAGAGTCTCCCCATAAAGGCATAATAACAAGCACTCTGAAAAGACAGATGTTGTCTATTCTGAAGGTACGCTGCTACTGCAGCGAGATGTAAGCGTATGAGATGTATGCTCTAAATTGGACCATTGTAAACGCAGTAAATAGCAAATGATAATTTGAACTGAAGCATCAAGAGGGTTGATATGGTTGTTATTGCAAGAAAGAACAAACCGCTTCCACTTTGCTGCATAGCAAGCTCTTGTAGTAGGTCGTCTAGCTTCCTTAATAATGTGCATTCAGTCTGGCGGAAGATTGAAATAGCTAAACTCTGACTTCAAGTGCCAGATTGCTAGGTTGAGATGTCTAGGATCTGGGTGTCTTATCTCTCCACGGCTCTGCGTGAGTATATTGGATGAGAGATGTATTTTTTGATGAGGAACTACTGAGAGCTCCAACAGGGTGGTGAACCAAGGTTGACGGGCCCATGTGTTAGCTACTAGGATTAGTGTGATGGATGTTTGCCTGAGCTTCCGAACCACTAGTGGAATAAGTGGGAGAGGCGGAAAAGCATAGGCAAATATCCCTGACCACCTTATCCATAGTGCATTGCCTTTGGACAATGGGTGTGGATACCTGGAGGCAAAGCTTGGGCATTGTGGTGTGTGGCGAACAGATCTATGTCTGGAAAGCCTCACGTCTGAAAGAACGGGAGGAAAACTTGAGGATGGAGTTCCCACTCGTGAATCTGTTGTCTCTGCCTGCTGAGCAGATCTGCGATCTGACGGTCTACTCCTGGAAGGAGTTCTGCTAGGAGATAGATTTTGTGACGTATGGCCAACCTCCAAATGGCCTGTGAAGTTGGAGAGTGTGTGTCCCTCCCTGTTTCTGTATAGAAAACATGGCTGTCATGTTGTCTGTGCGTATCCGGACAGCTTTGCCTACAAGGTGAGTTTGAAAGTCTTTGAGCGCTAGAAATACTGCTGGGAGCTCTAGATGATTTATGTGCATTTGCATCTGAAAGAAACACGTTCGTTAGTTTACTCACCTTAGAATATCCACAGGCGTCAGGCTGGATCCGGAAAGATTTTTCGTCGGCAACACCCTTGCGCGTCACTAGGCGTCCTCTGCGGCTCTGCGTCCATTGTCGTGATCGCCGGGATGACGTTGGAGTACTTAGACGCCGCCCTCGCACGCTGACGTCAGTTCTTTTTTCCGCGCCAGTAAGTGCCGATCTGGGAAGAGCATACCCTTTTAGTCACTTTTTGAACTCTTTTGGTTCCAATTCCAGTCGACCTCGACTCTGGTGCTGGTAGGGATGCCTGGATTCAAACCATGCGACGCCTGTCACAGCCTGATGTCGGTCACGGATCACCACCGCCGGTGTCTCTACTGCCTTGGGGCCGAACATGATGCAGAGTCGTGCCTCGACTGCCGGGCCTTGACCTCGAAGGCTAGGCGGGAGCGGTCCCGCAAGCTGCTCGAGATCCGGCAGTCGGCTCCGCGCCGCTCACGGTCCCAGTCGAGGAGGAGGTCGAGGGACCGGTCGCGGAGCCGCAGGCATCACCGCTCGTCAGGGTCGAAGTCCTCGCATTCCGGTAAGTCGAGGCACAGTAAAAAGAAGTCGAAGAGGCGACATCGCTCTTCTGACTCCCCTAGCCGGTCGCGCGACTCAGCTGAGGGTTCGGGTGCCACCACCCGTGCGGCTCCGTTGGACCCGCAGGAGTAGTGTCCGACCCCATACCCTCCGGTCCCTGGGTCTGTTGCGACTCCGGCGGAGATCAGAGACTTCCTTGTGGCCATGAGGAGTCTGGCTCCGCCGTCAACGCCTGCCGGCTCGCCTTCGGGCCCCGCAGGCTCGACTGGGAGGCCTAGCGAGCCGGCGGCTCCAGCCCCGGCGCCGTTGTCGACTTCGATCCCGAAGCCGCAGGCCCCCGTGGGATCCAGGCCTGGATCCCGGTCAACGCCGGTCGACCTTACGACCCCTCCGCCAGCGTCGACCCCTTCGGAGTCGCCACTGGCACCGTCTTTGGACGACGTCGTCCCCAGGTTTAGTCCCGGTCCGGGCCCGGCGTCGGAGCGGCGCCGCCCGGCGCCGATGGATGACAGGTTCATCTTCCGCCCGGCTCCGACCCTTCCACCAGTCTACCAGGAGTCGGATGACGGGGACGACTGGGAGGGGTCTGAGGACCCTCTGGCACAGCAGTGGCAGTTATCTCAGGACTGGGCAGAAGATAGAAGATCTGGGGGATGCCAGTGGTCTTGACACCTCCACTAACACTGGCTTCATCTCTCCTCCCTCCGTGGCTACGGAGAAGGGTGTTACATATTCTATGGTGCTGCGCAAGGCGGCCTAAGCCCTCGGGCTGGAGCTCCCTGCTGTGGCCGTGAGGACTAATCTCCTCACTGAAGTGCTTCAACTGCCGGTAAGCTCCTCTGAGCCTCTGCTGCTGGTCAATGAAGCCCTGACCGACGTTCTATTGGGCACCTGGTCCAAGCCCTCCACAGTCCCTCCTGTGGACCGGAACGTGGCCCGGCGTCACCGCCCTGCACAGGGCGGCCCCAGCTTTGTCGGTGCACGCCACGCCCGAGAGCCTGGTTATCCAGGCCTCTACCTCCCAGACCGCCTTCCCGTCCACTCCCCCGGATCGGGAATCCAAAAGGTTGAACAGTTTGGGAAGAAACTGTTCTCCTCCCTTAGTTTGGGATTGCGGTCTATCAACACCGCGTGCCTTTTGGACCGTTACACCCACTCCTTGTGGGATACGGTGGCGGACGTGCTGCCCCAGTGTCCGGAGGAGGCCCCGACACGGCTCTCCCAGGCTCAGGCTGAGGGGCGGGATGCGGCACGGTATTCAATCCGATGTGGGCTGGACACAACGGACTCGCTAGGCAGGGCAATTGCGACCACGGTGGCGATTCGTCGCCACGCCTGGCTGAGATCCACGAATTTCTCCGGGGATGTCCAGAGCACCCTCATGGTTATGCCCTTCGATGGCCGTCACCTTTTTGGCGACAAAGCGGATAGTGCGCTGGAGCGCTTTAAGGACTCCAGGGCTACAGCCAAGTCCTTGGGCCTCTCGGCCCCACGCCCGCAAACTTCCGCTTTTCGCCCCTTTCGTGGCCAAGGAAGGGTCACCCCTCACGTCCGTCTAGCCACAGGCCGCAGAACCAGCCTCAACGCGGTCGCGGACATGGATTCCGCTGAGGCGGAGCAGGGGGACAAAGAGCCGGTCCGTCCACATCTGCCCCAGCAGCATCCGCCTCAAAGACCTCCTAGTCCGATCTTTCAGGCCCATTCCACGCCAGTGGGAGGCAGAGTACGCCATCACCTGCTCCACTGGCGTACCATTACATCGGTCAGGTGGGTGCTGCAAATCGTTCGAAGGGGCTACTCCCTCCCCTTCGAGGCGACTCCTCCAGCCATGCCACCGCAGTACCACCGCATGTCGGGGATCACTTGCAACTTCTGCAGGAGGAAGTTACGGCCCTCTTGGCCAAGGGGACCATTGAGCGAGTTCCTGGCCCAGAAGTGGGTCGGGGTTGTTACTCCCACTACTTTCTGGTTCCCAAGAAGGGCAAAGGGGGCCTACGTCCTATCTTGGACCTCAGGAGCGTCAACGCCTTCCTCCGGAAGGAGAAGTTCAAGATGCTCACTCTAGCTCAGGTTCTGGCTGCCCTATACCCTAAAGACTGGTTGGTAGCGTTATTTCCACATCCCCGTTCTGCCGGTCCACTGGCATTATCTGCGGTTCATGGTAGGCCACGAGCACTTTCAGTTTACCGTGCTCCCCTTCGGCCTCACTAGTGCCCCTCGGGTGTTCACGAAAGTGATGGCGGTGGTCGCAGCTCATCTGTGCAGATTAGGGGTTCCAGTCTTCCCCTACCTCGACAACTGGTTGTTGAAGGCGGGCTCGCCCCAGGCAGTCGTCTCCCACCTCCAGACTACGGCCGACCTCCTGCATTTGCTGGGGTTTTCCATCAATGTGCCAAAGTCGCATCTGAGTCCCTCCCAGAAGCTCCTCTTCATCGGAGTGGTTTTGGACTCGGCGCAGTTCCGGGTCTATCCTCCGGAACAGCGGGTTCGGGATATTCAGGCTCTGAGTCCGATCTTTCGGCCTTTATCCTGGGTTTCGGTCAGGTTGGTGTTGCGGCTTCTGGGTCTGATGGCCTCCTGCATCCTGCTGGTACATCATGCCAGGTGGCGGATGCGGGCTCTGCAGTGGGACCTGAAGTTTCAGTGGGCCCAGCATCAGGGCAACCTGTCCGACCATGTCTTGATCTCAGAGGGCACTGAAAGACAGTTGCAGTGGTGGCTCACGGACCGCGATTGGGTCAGTGGCAGATCCCTCTCCCTACCCCAACCAGAGCACGTAGTGGTGAAGGATGCGTCCCTCCTGGGATGGCGGGGCCACATGGGAGAGGCGGAGATCAGGCGCCTCTGGTCTCCGGCGGAGTCCCGGATCCATATCAACCTATTGGAGCTGCGGGCGATCCGTCTTGCACTGAAGGTATTCCTTCCCTCTGTTCGGGGGAGTGTAGTGCAGGTGTTCACGGACAACACCACCGCCATGTGGTATTGCAACAAACAGGGCGGGGTGGGGTCGTGGACCCTTTGTCAGGAGGCTCTGCGCCTCTGGACATGGCTAGAACATCAGGGCATCACCCTGGTGGTTCAACACCTGGCAGGCTCTCTGAATGCCAGAGCGGACAAACTCAGCCGCCGGTGCATGAGGGATCACGAATGGCGTCTGCACTCGGATGTGGTGCAAGGACTCTTTCTGCAGTGGGGGAGAGCCTTGGTTAGATCTATTCTCCACCGAAGAGCACGCAATGTCATCAGTTCTGCGCGTTAGAATTTCCAAGGCGGCACTCGCTCTGAGACGCTTTTAGTCGTGAGTGGAGTTGCGGTATGTTGTACGCCTTTCCGCCTATACCACTTCTGCCCAGAGTGCTGAAGAAGATCAGGTGCGACCAGGCCCAAGTCATCCTTGTGGCTCCGGATTGGGAACGAAGATACTGGTATCCCGAGCCACTCAGTCTATCGATCGATCCCCCAATCCAACTGCCTCTTCAGGAGGACCTTCTATCGCAGCAGCAGGGAACGGTCCTCCACCCGAACCTGTCCAGCCTCCACCTCCATGCGTGGAGATTGAGCAGCAGCAGTTGATGCCATTTGACTTGCCTCCTGAAGTCTGTAAGGTCATTCTGGCAGCCAGGCGTCCCTCCACAAAAATCGGTATATACGCCTGCAGGTGGAACAAATTTGTGGCATGGTGCACAGCAAAGGCTGTGGATCCCCTTTCCGTCCCTCTTTCTGAGGTTCTCCTCTTTCTTCTTTCCCTGGCCCAGCAGGGCTCTGCTCTGGGCACCCTCAAGGGATACCTTTCGGCTATTTCTGCTTTCTTACGGTTTCCTGATCAGCCTTCTCTTTTCAAATCCCCTGTTTCTCGCTTCTTTAAGGGCATTACTCACATGTTTCCTCCTGTCCCTTTCGTAATGCCTCAGTGGGATTTGAACCTAGTGTTGACCTATCTGATGTGCGCTCCCTTTGAGCCACTTCATAATTGTCCCCTTTGTCTTCTGACTCTTAAGACTGCCTTCCTGGTTGCAATCACCTCTGCTAGACGGGTGAGTGAGCTCCAGGCTCTGTCTTCTAAGCCTCCTTTCCTTTCTGTCCAACCGGACAAGATTGTTCTCAGGACTCGTCCTTCCTTTCTCCCTAAGGTGGTAACTGCCTTTCACATCGGCCAGTCTGTTACACTGCCCACCTTCCTTCCGCCTCCGCATCCCTCGAAAGAGGAAGAGAGGCTCCACCGTCTGGACCCAAAACGGCCGCTGTCCTACCTGGACCGCAAGAAACCGTTCCGGGTGGACGACCAACTCTTTTTTGGCCACGTGGGCGCTAAGAAGGGGCGGGCGGTGCACAAGCGAACCATCTCTCGGTGGGTCGTATTGTGTATCAAGGCCTGTTATTCCTTAGGTAAAAAGGAACCTCCTATGGGGCTGAGGGCCCATTACACTCGGGCCACAGCAGTGACCACTGCCCTGGGCCGGGGAGTCCCCTTGCAGGACATTTGTCAGGCAGCAAAGTGGGCCTCGCTACACACGTTTGCCAAACATTATTGCCTGGACAGCCAAGTCTGGAGAGACGGCTTCTTTGGCCGTTCCGTTCTCCAGGACTTCCTGGTGTGATCTTGGTTCGCAGACCCACCACCGGGGTTGGTATTGCTGGGGTATCTATTCTAAGGTGAGGAATCTAACGTGTTTCTTTCAGATGAACAAGTTACTTACCTTTGGTAACAATATTTCTGTAAGAAACATTAGTTAGATTCCTCACTGCCCCACATATCCTCCCCGTTCTGCGAACTGATATCTAGGGTTAAGGTCATCCCTTTCAGGGCCCTAGATTCTTTGCACCAGTGTCAGTCTCTTGCAAGGCTCTGCGTTCCTGGCGCGGAAACCTATGTACAAGAACTGACGTCAGCACGCGAGGGCGGCGTCAAAGTACTCCGACGACATCATCCCGGCGATCACGATGCCGGACGCGGAGCCGCAGACGAAGCCTAGCGACACGCAAGGGTATTGCTGACGAAAAATCTTTCCGGATCCAGCCGGACGCCTGGGGATATTCTAAGGTGAGGAATCTAACTAATGTTTCTTACAGATATAGTGTTACCGAAGGTAAGTAACTTGTTCTTTTGCTGCTGACTCCACATGCCCTGAATTGTGCGAGTTTGGAGATGAGCTCCCTAACCAGCGAGCAATGAGTCTGCTGTTAGCACTGTCTGTGGAACTGGGTCGATGGAGGGCCGCCCTTTGGAAAGGTTTTGTGGATTCCACCACTGCAGAGAGCGATGAGTGCGGCTGTCCACCAAAACTAGATCTGATAATTGACCTGGAGACTGATTCCACTGACATGCTAAACATTCCTGAAGGGTACGCATTTGAAATCTTGCATAGGGAACTATTAAGATGCAAGATGCCATCATTCCCACTAACTGCATGAATACCCGAGCTGGTATTGAGTGTTGCGGCTGGAACTGGGAACTTAGAGCCTGAATGTTGCGGATTCCGGCTGGATTGGGACAGGCTACAGCTTTTTGTGTACCAAGAATGGCTCCCAAGTACGTTTGCGTGTTGGAGATAAGACTTGGACAGATTAACTGTGAATCCGAGATCGTGGAGCAGCTGTACTGTTTTGCGAGTGTGTTGTAGACATTTTGCTTGTGAACTGGCTTTGATGAGCCAGTCGTCTAATATGGGAAGACGTGAATATGTGGTCTTCGCAGATGAGCTGAGACTTCTGCCACACATTTGGTGAATACTCTAGGAGCAAGTGTGACTCCGAATGGAAGCACTTTGAACTGGTAATGTTGTCCTGCTACCACAAACCTGTGATATTTGCGATGAGCAGGATGTATTGGAATATGGAAGTAAGCGTCCTTTAAGTCTAAAGTAGACAGAAAGTCGCCTTGCTGAAGGAGTGGGAGCACTTATTGGAGTGTTACCATGTGAAAATGGTCTGTATATATAGATTTAGGTCTCTGAGCTCTAGTATAGACCTGTGAGCCGTCCTTTTTGGTTATGAGAAAGAATAGAGGGTATACGCCGGCCCCTTTATATTGTAATGGGACTGGCTCTATAGCTCCTTTCTGCAATAGAGAGAACTTCTTAAAAGAACGCTAATGTTAGCTGTGCGAGCTGCAGTATCAGCCGCATCTAAGGCGCACCTGACAGATTTATTAGAAATGAGCTTTCCTTCCTGAATTAAATAATTCGCTCGATTTTTACGTTTGTCTGGCAGGAATTGGAGTGAATATGCTACTTACCAGTATGCATCTGTTCTTGGCATGTAGGGCTGCTGACATTCATATCTGTGCATAGATCGCCGCCTAGTGTTGGGTCCGGATGTTTGCACGTTGTTGTCCTGGAAGAGTCTTCGAAGTATCCTGAGATAGGTGACTCCTCCCCTGGACCACAGTGCGCATGGGCATCCTCTCCATCCTCAGATTGTTTTTCGCCATTGTGGCAGTGATGGAGTAGATACAGAAAGTGATGACCATGCTATACAGTAATTCTGAGAGCTGCAGCTGCTACAGGCGCCGGGGAGGAGGGTGGGCGATATGAATGTCAGCAGCCCTACATGCCAAGAACAGATGCATACTGGTAAGTAGCATATTCAGTTCGAGGCATGTGGGCTGCTGAATTCATATCTGTGCATAGAATACATAGCAGTACCTCCTATTAGCGGCGGCCACCAGTGCCAGCTGCAGCGGTCTGAAAAAGAGTTTTGAGAACAGCCTGTCCTACAGCTGCCTGCTGTTTTGAGTGTACATCTACACAATAGTGTTTGGTAAATGTGTGTATAGTGGACCATGTGGCTGCTCTACATATATCCTATAAAGGAATGTTTCCAAGGAAAGCCATGGATGCCCCTAACGTACGTGTTGAGTGGGCTCGTGGGGGAATCGTTAATATGCGTTTAGCCTTTTGATAGCAAATTTGAATACATTTAACGATCCATCTGGCTATACCTGCTTTGGAGATGGCGTTGCCTTTGTGTTGGGGAGAAAAGGCAACAAAAATTTGTTTTGTCTTCCTGAAGTCTTTAGTTCTGTCTATATAGTACATGAGGGCTCTTTTGACATCTAGTGTGTGGAGCATTCTTTCAGCGACATTTTGTGGATTCTGAAAGAAAACAGGCAGTTCAATAGTTTGATTCATGTGGAACTGCGATATAACTTTAGGCATGAATTTGGGGTTGGTACGTAGTACGACCCTGTTTGCGTGAACCTGTATGAATGGCTCTTGAATGGTTAGTGCCTGGAGTTCACTAACTCTTCTTAACGAAGTGATTGCCACTAGGAAAGCTACCTTCCAGGTGAGGAATTGAATCTCACATGAGTGGAGAGGTTCGAAGGGTGGACCCATCAGTCGGGTGAGGACCAAGTTGAGGTTCCACACCGGTGCTGGTGGGTGTGTTGGGGGAATTACTCGTTTAAGTCCCTCCAAGAAAGCTTTGATGGCAGGCACTCTGAATAAAGAGGAGGTGCTGCCTGTTCTGGAGATAGGCTGCTATTGCTGTCAAATGGATGCGTATTGAGGTGTATGCCAGATTGCATCGGTATAGGTGTAAGAGGTAACAGATTATATTTTGAATGGATGCGTCTAGCGGGTTAATGTCATTGTTGTTGCAGTAAATGATAAACCTCTTCCATTTAGCTGCATAGCAAGCCCTGGTAGTGGGTCGCCTGGCTTCCTTAATGATCTCCATACAGTCAGGTGGCAGGTTTAGGTAGCCAAACTCTAAGACTTCAGGAGCCAGATTGCCAGGTTCAGCTGTTGCGGATCTGGGTGCTGAATTTCGCCATGGTTCTGCGTTAAGAGTGCAGGTTTGATCCGCAGCCTTTGATGCGGCACCACGGAAAGTTCTAGAAAGGTGGTGTACCATGGCTGGCGCGCCCATGTGGGAGCAACTAGGATGTGTGTCAGTGAGTGCTGTCGCAGTTTGCATGCCACCAGCGGTATTAATGGCGCTGGGGGAAAAGCGTACGCAAATCTGCCGGACCAGTTCATCCATATCGCATTGCCCTGCGACTGTGGATGTAGGAACCTGGCGGCAAAGCTTTGGCATTTTGCGTTTTCGTTTGTGGCGAATAGGTCTATCTCTGGATGACCCCACTGTTGGAAGTACGGTTGGAGTACTGACGGATGTAGCTCCCACTCGTGCATCTGGTGGCTGTGTCTGCTGAGCAGATCCGCCATCTGGTTGTCCTTGCCTGGGAGGTGTTCCGCCATGAGGAAGATGTTCCTCTGAATGGCCCACTTCCACATGCTCAGCCAGATGACAACTGTGGAGAGTGTGTTCCTCCCTGCTTCTGTATGTAGTACATGGCAGTCATGTTGTCCGTCCGGATCAACACGACTTTGTTGCACAAGTGTACCTTGAATGCTTTCATTGCCAGGAAGATCGCCATCAGTTCTAGAAGGTTGATGTGCATCTTCTTTTGTTGTATTGTCCATAGACCCTGCACTGTGTAATTGAGTACATGAGCTCCCCATCCCTGGAGAGACGCGTCCGTTGTCAGTATTATTTGTGGAACAGGCTCTTGGAACGGTCGGCCCTTGCAAAGGTTTTGTGGATTCCACCAATGCAGAGTTGTATGCCCGACCGCTCACCAACACTAGGTCTTTTAATTGCCCGTGAGCCTGATCCCATTGACGTGTCAAGCACTCCTGAAGCGGGCGCATATGTAGTCTCGCGTGCGGGACTATGAAAATGCAGGAGGCCATCATGCCTATCAACTACATGAACACTCGGGCAGGCAGGGAGTGTTGAGGTTTGAACTTTGAGATCAGCATTTGCATGCTGGTGATCCTCACTAAATTTGGCTGAGCTGTGGCTGCCAGAGTGTTTATGGTCGCACCTAGGTACTGTTGTACGTGTGCGGGTTGGAGATGTGATTTTGGGTAATTTAGTGAGAATCCCAGACTGTGAAGAAGGTGAATGGTGAGGGACATGTGGCTGGCACATTGTTGGGCTGACCTTGCCTGAACAAGCCAGTCGTCCAGGTAAGGGTAGACGTGGATGTGTTGTCTCCGTAGATGTGCAGCTACTGTAGCTAGGCACTTGGTGAAAACTCTGGGTGCTGTTGTTGAAGGGGAGGACTTTGAATTGGTAGTGCTGCCCCTGAATAGTGAACCTGAGATATTTTCGGTGTGATGGGTGTATGGGTATGTGGAAGTACGCATCTTTGAGGTCTAGTGTGGCTAGGAAGTCTCCCTGCCTGAGCAGCGGGAGAACCTGCTGTAGGGTGAGCATATGGAAGTGCTCTGTGAGAATGTAGTGGTTGAGGGGTCTCAGGTCTAGTATAGGTCTGAGGGACCCATCCTTCTTTGGTATTAAGAAGTACAGAGAGTACACCCCTATCCCTTGCTGGTGGACGGGCACGACCTCTATTGCGCCTTTTTGCAGCATGCTTAGCACTTCCTGCTGTAATAATGCTAAGTGCTCTGAGGACATAGGACGGTGCTTTGGCGGTATTGTGGGTGGAGTGGAGGTTAATTCGAGACAGTAACCGTGTTGGATAACATCCCTGACCCACCTGTCCGTGGTGATGGTATTCCACGTGGACAGGAACCGCTGGAGTCTCCCCCCGACAGGTTTTATGTGGTCGGGGGGAAGGGAGAGGGCGTCACTGTTTGTTCTTGGGGGAGGACCTGGTGTTGCCGTAACCGCGTCCTCTGCCCTTGGTGCTGGAGCCACGATATCCACCTCCGGTGTTTTTATCGTAGGTACTCTGTGTGCCCCCCTTATTGTAGGTTTGCTGTGACCCCTGTCCTCTAGCCGCTCCTCTATTTCCGGGGCGACGAAAGGAGCCACTACGAAATGTTTGCGTTTGCAGAGCCCCCATTGACTTTGCAGTGTCTGTGTCTTTTTTGATCTTTTCTAGGGTGGTGTCAACCTCTGGTCCGAATAAGTAGTCGGGGTTGACTGGCTGGTTGAGGATGTTATTTTGAACCTCAGGTTTGAATCCGGAGATTCTTAACCAAGCGTGTCGTCGTAGCATGACGCTGGTGTTTATTGCCCTTGCAGCTGTGTCAGCGGCATCCAGTGCACACTTAATGGATGCGTTTGTGAGAAGTTGTCCCTCTGACGAGGAGCTCAGCTGCCTCTTTGTACTCGTCTGGTAGATGTTGGAGTAGGGACTCCAACGTGTCATAGTGTGAGCGATCGTAGCGAGCCAGGAGTGCCTGTGTATTGGCAATGCGCCAGATGTTTGCTGCTTGGGCTGCAATCCTTTTGCCGGAGGTCTCCAGCACCTTGGACTCCCTGTCCGGGGGAGGAGCATCACCAGTTGTCTGTGAGTGCGCTCGTTTGCGAGCGTTAGCAACCACGATGGAGTCTAGAGGTAACTGACCTCTAATGTACATAGGGTCCCCGGGCACAGGCTTGTATTTTTTCTCGATCCTGGGGTTTATTACCCGTGCCCTGGTTGTTTCCTTGAAAATGTCCTTTGCTGGCTTGAGGACACCTTTTAACATGGGCTGAGTCTTTACGGTCCTCTCTGAGGAGGCGAAAGTGTCCACCAAGAAATCGTCCTCAATTGTGTCCGAGTGGAGTTGCACTCCATGATTGGCTGCGGCACGTTCAATGAGGGCGTTGAAAGCAGCAGTGTCCTCTGTGGGAGATGTTTTTGCGCCATAAAGCTGCGTGTCCTGGGTATCTGTAGCGGCACCCGGGTCTGCAGGGTCATCCCAAGCTTGATCTGGGTCCTGCTGCTCCTCAGGGTCTATATCCCTGGGGTAGGTGGTGTTATCACCCATGTAATCCTCAATTGCGTCCGTGTCGGAGTGCGTTGGAGAGAAGGACTGGGGATCCGGATAGGAGGTGTGGAGGCGTTCATATAGAACTGGTTCCGATTCTGCTGGCAGTTTTTGCTTTAGAGGGATTCTGTAAGAGTCCAAAGCCTGGTCGGAAGTGACCTTCCTCTTTCGGAGCATGAGCCTGCCGGTGTCGGCGTCGATGAATTGGGACGGTGAAGGCCCAGTAGATGGGGACCTTGTCTGGGTGACACGTGTTCGGATCTCGAATAGTTTTGGCGCTGTGGACGGCGGCAGACCAAAAGTGATGTTGGCTGGTGCCGAAGGTGCCTTTGGAGCCTTTTTCGGCTCGGAGCCCGACGTGGCCTGGAGGGCTGCCTGGTCTCTGATACGTTGCAAGGACGCTGCAACTTGTCGCACCGAGAACGCCGAAGGTTCTTTGGTGCTGAGGGGTTCTGTAGAGGTAGGTGTGGACTTCTTCGGAGCCACAGGGTCATCGAGTCGAGGAGAGGTAGTAGCCGGTGACGGCGTCGATGACTGGACCGCAGTCGCTGCCTTCGAAGTGGATTCCGATGGAGCGGCCATGTTAACCTTGGTGGTCGGTGCAGATTGCTTCGGTGCCGGGGCGCTTTGGTGGTACCGATGGCCTTCCTCTTTGGATCGGTTCCGACATCCGCCGCCGCGAGTTCGGCGCCGAAATCCCTTTTGGTGCGGTCGGGGCCGATGGTTTTGGCTGGCGTCGAAGGAGTGGAGGTCTTCGAGCCTACCAGTGCCAGTTTCACTTTCGGTTTCTGTTGAACCGGTGCGACGATTGGTTTCGGTTTCGTGGAAGGGAAACCAGTCTTTTTCGGTAAGAATGGCTCTCGCTGGATGTTCGAGGCCGGGCCAGAGGGCGGGGCCGAAGAACTGCGGGATTGATCTCGGGTAAGGCCGGAAGGCGATCCCTCGACCGGAGCCGTAGACTGACTCACTTTAATATCCTCCGTTTGGACGGGTAGGCCCTGCTCTTCACCAGAGCTATCTTCTTCGGCCCCGAAGGCCTCATCGTAGTCCCCTACCTCATCGTCGGCTTCTTCCCTGTGAAAAAGCTCTTCATCTGCGTCTTCCGATCGGGAATCGTGTTCGGAAGCGGGGCTGGAGTTTGTTTTACACGCTTTCAACATCTTCGTCCTCGGTGCTGAAGATGTTGGTTGGGGCCGGTGCCGATTGCTGCGCTTCTAATCTCGCAGCTCGTCGATTCCGGAGAGTCTTCTTGGATCTGAATCGGGCACAGGCCATACATTTCGATTCGTCGTGATCCGGAGAGAGGCATTTGTTGCAAACCGGGTTGACGTCGATATGTGGATATTTTGCGTGGCATACAGGACACCGTTTGAATGGGGTCCTCGATTCCATTGTCGATGTAAGGTCGATGGTCGTTAAAGTTGGTAAACTAGTAAGTAAGCTGTCGATACCGATCGGGAACAGTACCGACGAAAACTAAAGGCCTTTTGGCCTGAAACTAAATTTTCTTTACTTGAGTCAAGATAAGCACATCCGAACCCAATGGCGGAAAAAAACAATCTGAGGATGGAGAGGATGCCCATGCGCACTGTGGTCCAGGGGAGGAGTCACCTATCTCAGGATACTTCGAAGACTCTTCCAGGACAACAACGTGCAAACATCCGGACCCAACACTAGGCGGCGATCTATGCACAGATATGAATTCAGCAGCCCACATGCCTCGAACCAATTTTTTCAGCTCGTTGTAATGAGGCCTGTCTTAACGTGCTAAAAGAGCCTGGGTGTAGGCAATATGCCAGTGATTGGCTGCCTGTGCAGTTACCCTCTTGCCAGAGGCATCTATAAGTTTGGATTCTTTATCAGCTTTGAGAATATGCTCTTTTACAAGCGTTGGAGACCACTAGGGAGTTTAAGGGAACTTGACCCTTGATGTAGATTGTGTCTGTAGGTGCTGGCTAACATTTCTGGTCTACTCTGGGTATAACAATCTTTGCACGCACAGGGCCCTGAAAAATGTTGTCTGCACGTTTGAGCATACCCTTGAGCATGGGCAATGTGTGTGTTGCTCTCTGAGAAGATCTTCAGGTTTCAAAGAGAAAATCCTCCTCAAAGGTCTCTTTGTGAAATTGGACCCCATGGTATTCAGCAGCCCTATTGAGTAACTATGTACACTACATTGTCGTCTGGTGGAGAAAGGACATTTGACTACAATACAGATCCTAATACATTGTCTGTATTAGGATCTGTATTGTAGTCAAATGTCCCTTGGTACCTCCCCATCTTCGTTACCTTGGTGGTCAGGTGACTGTGGTAGTGGTGAATTTATAGGAGCAATTACAAAATTTGGGTCAAGTGGGGAAGGAGGTGTAAGAGGAAGAGGAAGAGGAGGAGGAAGAAGAGGAGGAGGAGGAAGAAGAGGAGGAGGAGGAGGAAGAGGAGAAGGAGGAGGAGGAGGAGGAGGAGGAGGAGAAGGATTAGTACCAACATTTTTCTTTCAAAGTGAAATGTGGTAAGCTTCCTCCATCTCTGGCTTCCGTTTAACTGGCATTTTTACGTGAATATGTCCAGTTTTTGGATTACTCACTATTTCTTTCTGTTTCGGGACGTATTGGAAGGCGGGACGTCGAAATGAGGCTCATTGGATGGGGAGGAGCTGTTTTGTCTTTGGGTGCCAGAATTCGTCGGGGCTGAAGGTTTCGGCTCCGAGGCTTTCGGATCCTAAGATTTAGGTTTCGGTGCCGAAGGGATGGTCACGATGACGTGCTTGGATTTCTGTGCCAAAGATTTCGGGTAGGTGCCCGAATGAGGCAGACTCGATCCTGAGCCGGAAGGCTTCGATGTGTGTTTCGGTGCCGAGCCTGAAGTCAGGGCGTTTTGAAACCTGATCTCGGTGTCAACTTTGGCCCGAAGGCACAGGAGGACCCAGTGCCTTTTTCCTCGGCATATTTTGGGGCAGTGGAGTATCAGTACTCACTGTACGCTGACCCAGCGGAATGTCTTCCATGTTGGAGTTATCTTTGGACACAAATGTATTCCTCCTCTTCCTCTGCTCCTTGTGCGTTGAAGACTTCATGGTCGGAATCTTCTCTGAAGATATCAGGAGCAAAGCCGCTTTGTTGGTGCATCTCGTGATGTTGAGCCAGACGATCAGGGAGCGTCTTCTTGGATCGAAAAGATCAGCACGCGTCGCACTCCTGTTCGTTGTGTTCAGGGATAAACACAAGTTGCACACTTCGTGCAAGTCGGTGTGCGGAAACTTAGTGCGACACTATGGCCAGAATTTGAATGGAGTCCGTTACATCTACTGCGAGCTGACCTAACGCGGTTAGGCCCAACGGCCCTCCATGAATTTTCCGATTGAAGACTTTGAACCGATAATATATGCAAAGAATAGGAACGCGATTGAGAAGAATACCGTTGAGGGTAGTGGATTGCGCACCGAGGGGAACTTGACAAATGGTGTCGACCGGAGCGCAGCAATTCACGTCTGAACCCGATGGCGGAAAAAAAAAAAAAAACAATCTAACAATGGAGTCGATGCACATGTGCACCATCACCGAAAGGAGGAGTCACCTACCTCGTGACTGGAAAGACTTCTTCGAAGAAAAACAAAGTCCAAACATCCGGACCCAACACTAGATGACAGAATTATGCAAAGCTTGTGATCTAAGCTCACATGCCTCGAACATAACTTTCATAGATTCACATGCTTAAATCAGAGTACAGTGCAGTGTGTAAACTTTATGACATGCGGTCTCATTACCCATGCCGATGATGGGATTAACATTATGAGCAGAAACAGAACAACAATAATAATTATAAAACAAATGTTGTAATGAATTAAAATATACATAATGTGTAAATAGAGACAATATATCAAGTAGTAGAGCATTCAAAATGACAGAGGCTCATCTCGCTGAAATAGATGCCGTAAGCACTGCCTGTAAACAAAAGTGATAAGTGAAAGTGTAGACTTTTCCACATTGCAGCACGGCAGATCTTCTACAAAGAAACGCCTGCGAACAAGGTGGTTGATGTGGAGACTTCTTGTAGAGTGGGCCGTCATCTTGGAGGAGAGCAGTTTGCCCGCTTTGAAGTGGCAAAAATAAAAAGTTGCAGAGATCTATCTTGCAATGGTTGCTTTAATAACAGGCATGCTCTGTTGAGCTTCACCAAATGCAACGGAGAGTTGCAATGTTTTACGCAACTGTTTGGGTCGATGCATGTAGAACTTCAGACATCTTTTTATGTCCAGAGTGTGCAGAGACTGCTCTGCTGGGGTAGTCGGATTGGGAACAAAGGTTCGTTAAATGACTGGTTCATTAAGGTGAAACTGTGAGGGCATTTTAGGAATACATTTTGGGTTAGTCTGAAGAATAACAGTGTTATGAGTGTACCGGAGAAAAGGCTCTTGAGTTGTAAACGCCTGAATCTCAATCACACTTCTTGCGGATGCTAGCACAAGAAGAATGGCTAACTTTCATTAAAGGAATTTAAGAACAGACTTCTAAATCTGTTCAAACGGTGGGTTTGATGAGTTGGGAAAGAACAATGTTAAGATGCCACTCCAGTGGAGGTAGTACCGGAGGGAAAACTCAGAAGACTCCTTTCATCAATTGCTTAATTATTCTCGTGGAACATAACAAAGGAGCTTGACAAGAACGCCTAAATCTGGATATTTCTGCAAGATGTACTTTAACAGATGCATGCACTAGACCTGAATGAGCCAAAGAGAAGATAAGGTAATATTACCTACGGTGGTGCTTCCAGCGGGTGTAAATCGTTCTGTTAAACCATAAGCAGAATCTTTTCCACTTCAGTTTGTAGGATCTACTGGTTGATTCTACCCTTGCTAGAATATCCCTGCATACCTGGGGAATGTTCACATTCTGGAATTCATGGAGTTCAGGAGCCATGCATACGATTGGAGTTTGCACGGATTCAGGTGCAGAATCTGGCCCTGGTTCATAGTCAGTAATGTTGGTTTGATGCACACAGGAATCGGCTTGGTCTCTGAAATTAGGAGGAGCTTGGTGAACCAGTACTGTCTGAGCCACCGAAAAGTGTTGAGGATCATGTGACATCTCTCAACCTTCATCTTGTGGAGAACCCTCAGGATCATTGGGATGGGGGAAAAGCGTATGCATATATCCCAGACCATCTTATAAAAAAGGCATTCCCCATGATCCCGGGAGTGGGTGCCGACTGGCGTAAACGCGGTATCAGCAGTTGTCGCTCGTGACTCTAGCGGTGGTATGCCCCAAAGATGAAAAAAACAAATCTAACTCGCCTTGGTTCAATTCATATTTGTGGCAACCTCCTAGGGATCGGCTGAGTGTGTCCACTAGAGCATTGCTCGTTCCTGCAACATGCTCTACCTTGAAGGTGATGTTGTGAACTGTTAGGCAGTGCCATAGGTCCTGAGCAACCTTGTTCCTCCTTGCAGGTTTACTAGTGGATGCTGTTCGTGTTGTCGGTTTGTACCAGAACTGATGATCCCTGTATGCGAGGTAAGAAAGCTTGCAGAGTGAGGAAAATGGCCTTGAGCTCTAGGCGATTTATATGCATGGGTCATTAGGAGGCAGATCATTTGCCCAGGATATGGAGATCCTGAAGATGTCTGACCCAACCTTCCAGGGAGGCATCCATTGTTATGATGAAGTCTGGTTTTAATGGGAGAAATGTGAGGCCCTTCGAAAGGTGTGATATGTGGGTCCCCCAGGTCAGAGCTTGGACAATTGCTGGAGTTATTTTGATGAGCCTGTCGAAAGACCCATCTGTCTGTATCCATTGGAGTTGTAGCTCATCTTGCAAAGGTCTCATCTCAGGCGTGCTAAGGGTACGAGATTTATTGCAGATTACATCATCCCTAGCAATGATTTGTTCAGATGCACTGAAGCAGTCTTTTTCAGGAAATTCTTACAGCTATTGTACCAGTCTCTGCTACCTCTCTATTGAAAGAAGGGCTTTGTCTTGTGTGGTATCTAGGATGGAGCATAGAAACCTTATTTGTTGATGGGGGACTAGAGATGACTTTCAAAGGTTCAGTGTAAGGCCTAATTCCTGAAAGAGTGTGATGAAGTTTTGAGTGGCTTTGGAGACTTGAATAGATGTTTGTGCTTTTAGCAGCCAGTCGTAGAGGTAGGGGGATACTTGATGACCATGTTTTCTGAGGATGGCTGCAACTGCTGCCAGGCAGTTGATGAAAAATTGTGGGGCGGTTATGAGGCCGAATGGTAGGACCTTAATGCTTGGGGTGAATGGGAATGTGTAAATATGCATCCTGTAAATCAAGAGTTGCCGTGCAATCCCCATGGTTTAAAAGAATCAGTACGTCTGATAAAGTGACCATACTGAATGTTTGCTTCCTTAGGAATTTGTTAAACTTTCTTAGATATAGAATGGGTCTCCACTATCCTAATTTCTTTTTGACGAGGAAAATAAAAAAAAATAAAAAAGAGTAGAAACCAGTGATCCTCTGGTTGAAGAGCATTTGCTCAATTGCGCCCATGGCAAGAATAATGAGGGCCTCCATCCGTGAAAGATGACGAGGGCAGGGGGTGGGGATGTGGGGGGTCCGAGTGCGCATCCCTAGGAGGGTTTGGTTGGAGGTGTTCGTATGAATTTGAGGGTATGACCATAGGTCACCAGTTCTAATACCTACTCGTCTGTTGTAATTTTCCTCCATTGGTGAAGATGGTTCAAGATGTACGCACCCATGGGGTGAGGTAAGAAGGGGATGGTAGCTGGCACCTGGTTGAGGTCACTGTTTGCGTGCAAGGTCTCTGGACTGGGTGGGCCGCTCAGGCCGGGGTGTCTGCCTTGTATAGGCTGTCATAGGTGGTGGGCGGTATGTTATTGAGATGGAGGTCTAAACAGACAAATAGGGTTGATATTGGTGGTAACATTGGTTAAGTTCCTCTGTAGGAAGAAAAACCTCTGCCGTGAGCTTCCTGAAAGGTAATTTTATGGAACTGTAATGTGCCCAACTATTTTGTCATATCCGTGTCAGTTTTGATGGCAAGCAAAGCCTCAATGTGTTTTCCGAATAGTGAGTCACCATCATATGCCATATCGAGTATTTTTGATTGGATTTCTGGCCTAAATGATGTTGATTTTAGCCAGCCTTATCTCCTCAATGCAGCACTCACCAGCTGTCAGAAACCAGTGGAAGCAATATCCACTGCATAATAGATTATCTCCCCTCTTGTAATACATTGCGAGCTTCCAACACCACAGAGTTCCCTATGAGGGAAACAGTTGAGTCCTCAGGTGCCTTGTATTTCTGATCGACACAGCCGCCACGGATGCCGGAGTTCATCAGTTTGATGTTCTCTTCCCAAATATGATCTATTACTGGGATATCTCGAACAGACTTGTATACTTGGTCTTTGAAGTTATATACATGAAGCAATCGGATTGCTTCACAGATATAGGCAAGATAAACGGTGCTGCAGCCCTTTCCATAAAATTGTGGAAACCCCCAATATCTTCAGGTGGAGAATCTGAAGAATGCGGTGCTAGTGACGACGGAGCAGGGATTACATAGTCATCCCAGTTATCATGAGGTGGATGGTTGTCATGAATCTCACACTCTTCCCTATCATCGTAAGACGTTGATGATGGATCATTTCTCGGAGGTGCAGCGATATTAAAGGGAGGTGTCAATCTTGGTGTTACTGGCGCTGGTATAGGCATTAGAATAGATGGTACAGGTGACAGAGGAACTGTTTGTGGCTCCTGTGCAGGGTTCGGGAGCCTTTTGTGGTAGTCGTGCATCATAGCCTGCAGATCTTGAGTGAGAGAGGCACTTGCACTCCACTTGGATCATTTCGAGGTTCTGGATGAACATAGTAATACGCATATTGGTGTTTGGCGTGTGGATTATAATAACTCCCATAAGATTGGTCTTAGTCATCCTTATCCTGATATTTGACTTATAATTCAGACAAACTATGTGCGTCTCCATATGGTCCCTCTTTTAAATTATCCAAATCCTCAAGCAATTGTCTGGGAGGATATGGTGAAACTTTACTGGGGAAGTGTCTTGAGGCCTTAAAAAAGTTTGTGTCACTTGTATTGTCGTCGACAGATCCGTCGACGAGGGAATAGAAGATTATAGTCCAGTGGACAGTGGTGACGTAGACGTTGACTTGGTTGACAGTGATGTCTGTGCCGACGGCAGGATCGTCCACGGTGAAGTAAGCATAGGAATTGTTGTCGACGAGGTGTTAGTTGACAGCATAGGCACATTGATGGCCTGGGTTGCTTTCGTCAGCGTTGTTGACGGTGCAGCCGAGACAGATAATAGTCACTGTAGTGGTCGTTGACGGGGAAGATTTCATTGACTATGCCTTGACATGGATCTTCCATCTCGTTGTCAACAGTTGTGTGGAGGTATGTGGTCGACTGGAAGACCTGGTGTTTGCAGTAGTAGGGTCTGAGGAAGCACTTTTTGAAGAGAATTTGGGTGTTTTCTCTTTTTGCTGAATGCCTTTGAAAGATCCATGACAGGAAGTTTTTTGTGCTTTTCTGTTCTCCTCGGAGGTCCCCTGGTTGTAGGACCTTTCTCTTTCATGAGGCTTAGCAGAAGTGCCACTCTCCTCACCTGAAGAGCATTTCTTTCTGGAGACGTAATAAAAGCCTCGACTCCATGTCTTGCAGTGTTTTAGATTAAAAAGTGAGACATACCTTGCAATCATTTACTTAATGTTGAGGATGAAGGCAATAGAGGCATTCTTTATTTGGGTCGTCCACATGTAATCTCTTCTTCCCGCAAGATCTGCAGGACCTAAAGTCTTTTTTTGAAGAATAGGACATTTCAATGTTTTCCAAATAAATTAGATGAAGAAAACTGAGCAGAGCTCAGGAAAACTCCAAAGACATGCGGTATAAAATTTGAGGGAAACAGCCTCTGCTGGGAGTGTTCTAGAGGGTGCTGTCGCCTGATTGGTTATAGTTTAAGTTTGGTTCTTTAAAAAAATAAATAAATACATAGACTATTCAAATAACTTTACATTGCCACTATACCCTTTGATACCAATACATATTGCTCTACTATGGTACCGTGAAACTCCCACTTCCATGACTGGGAATGATTCAAGCATGCGAATCTATGAAAGATCCAATATTGGAGAACTTGAGAGGTCCCTCTGAGCATCAGTAGGTGGTGCTAACAGCTCCAAGTTGACCGTGCCATGTGACATGCGCAGTGCCCATATAGATGCCACATGCTGACATCAGTTTCTTTTGTGACCGTAGAGCTTCGTAAACATACAGTGCGATGCCCATGTAGCCGCTTGACAGATGTCGAACACAGACACCCCGCATGCTAATGCAGTAGTGGCAGCCCTAGGTCTGGTGAAGTCAGCCCTCAAGACGTCTGGAGACTGCTTCTTCGACAATGCGTAGAATTCAGTGTACAATCTATTGTGAGATAGTCCTCTTCTGCACTGCCTCACCCTCATTGCTCCAGTGAATCCAATGGAAAGATGGTCACACATTCGATGTCCCTGGTAAGATCGATATAAAAACTCTTTGGATCTAAACAATGGAGCCTCTCTTCCTTTTTAGAAGGGTGAGGGGGAGCAAAGAACGTCTGAAGGGCGATTGTCTGACTGATATGAAATGGAGTCACCACCTTAGGTAGAAAGGAGGCATGCATTCAGAGAACCAGTTTGTCCCGAATGTAGTATACGTGGATGAACTGAGAGGGCCTGAAGCTCATGCACATTCCGGGCTGATGTAATGGCCACCAAAAAGTCTTATTTTAAGATTCAAAAGCCTAAGAAGATAATTATCTATCGGTTTAAAGGGAGAGCACAGACAGGTCAAAAACAAATTTAAATCCCAGTAGGGCATAGGGAATGGAGAAGGAAGAAAAGTGTTGCAAACTTTTCAAGAAATGAGTCGCAACAGATGGATTAAACAGGCAAGGCTGAACCGGCAACCGCATAAACGCCGGCTACTTTTCAAGAAATGAGTCGCAACAGATGGATTAAACAGGCAAGGCTGAACCGGCAACCGCATAAACGCCGATATAGCCGACAAATATCGCTTAACAGTGCCCAAAGCAAGGTCTTGCTGGTCAATGATAACGTAAACAATAACACCTCAGACACTTTGGTATAAAGTGGCTCAACGTGCTGTTCTGAACACCAAGCCATAGACTTGTCCCAACGGCTTTGGTTGGATTTTGTTGAGGGATGCCTGGCTGCCAGAATAACAGAACAGGAAAATCAAAAAAACTCAACTGTTGCCATTCAATCTCCATACATGGAGATGGACTGTGCGCAGGTTGGGATGCAAGACCTGCCACTGCTACAGCAAAGCTGATCCTCCCAAAAGAGCAGCCTGATCGTAGAACAGATGCTCACACCCAAGAGTTTGGGGTACCATACTCTTCATGCTCAATCCAGGGGCACTAGGGTGACTTGAGCCTGGTTGGTCCTCATCTTTTTGAGGACTCTTGGTAGGAGTGATATCAATCAATCAGGGAATTGTAAGTGCGCTACTCACCCGTGAGGTTCTCAAGGCACGGGAGGGGGGTTTGGGGGACCCTCAGTTCCGTTCAACTGGTGCCCATCTGATGTCGATCGGGAGCTCATTCCAGGTCTTGGCTGCAATGTGGGAGAAGGATCTTCCCCCTGCTTTGGCTCTGTGGACGCGTGGGGTTTCGGCGATGACGAGGTGGGCGGATCGGAGGTTCCTATTGGGTGCGTGGGGGATGACTGTCGTTGAGGTCTTGGGATCCGGTGTTGTGTAGGCATTTGTAGGCGTGGGTGAGTATTTTAATGGTGACTCTTCTTGACGGGGAGCCAATGGAGCTTTCGTAAGTGTTCGCTGCTGTGCTCGTGTTGAGGGATACAGAGGACCAGTCTGGCAGCGGTGTTTTGAATCGTCTGGAGCTTGCGGAATAGAGGCTTGTTTATGCCGGTGTAGAGGGCGTTTCCGTAGTCCAGCCTACTGGTGATGAGTACGTGGGTGACTGTCTTTCTGGACTTCAGGGAAATCCACTTGAAGGTCTTGGAGGATGCAGGGGGTGCTGAAGCAGCTGGCGGCGATGGCATTGACCTGATGGTTCATGGAGTGGGAGGAGTCGAGTATGAGGCCGAGGTTTCTAGCGTGGTGCATGGAGGTAGGAGGGGTGCAGAGGGCGGTGTTGTTCCGTGCCGATGGGGTGGTTCCGAGGATGAGGACTTCTGTCTTCCTTGAGTTGAGCTTTAGGCATCTGTTACTCATCCAGGCTGCAACGTCCTGCATTCCTGCCTGGAAGTTGAGTCTAGTGGTGGTAGGGTCCTTGGTGAGGAGTATGAGCTGGGTGTGGTCCGCGTAGGATACAATGTTGAGTCCGTGCTGACGGGCAATGGCGGCGAGGGGCGCCATGTAGATGTTGAAGAGGGTTGGGCTGAGCGAACATACTTGTGGGACTCCGCAGTTGATTTCCGTGGATTCTGAGAGGAAGGGTGGCAGTCTGATCCTTTGGCTTCTGCCAGTGAGGAGCAACCGGATCCAGTCGAGGACGGCTTCTTGCATTCCGGTGTTGTGTAGTCTGGCTGTGAGAGTGCAGTGGGAGACTGTGTCAAATGTAGCTGACAGGTAGAGGAGAATCAGGGCTGCGGTGTGTCCTGGAGGGTGCTAATGTCGTCTGTGGCAGCGAGTAGGGTGGTCTCGGTGCAGTGGTTGCTGCTGAATCCGGACTGGCAAGGTTTGAGGATGGCATTGTCTTAGATGAACTTTGTTAGTTCTGCATTGACGGTCTTCTACACGACTTTCGCCGCAAAGGGGAGGAATGAAATGGGCTGGTAGTTCTTCAGGTCCGTCGGGTCTGCTGAGGGCTTCTTGAGCGGGGGGCCAGACTTCTGCCCGTTTCCAGTCAGGAATGGTGCCGGTCGCATAGGTGGTGTTGATGGAGCGTTGTGGCTAGAGTGCGATGGTGGTGGCAGTTCTGTGGTAGATGTGTGGTGGGCAGGGGTCTCTGGGGGCCCGAGTGGATGCCTTTCATATTTGAGGTGGTTTCTTTGGCCGTGATCGGTGTCTAGGAGGATTGGCTGGTGTTGCTGGCGGTCGGGTAGGCTGTGGAGTCGGGCCTATGGGTGTTGAAATTGTCGTAGGTATCAGTGGAAGGGAGTACAGGAGTTCCAAATTCCACTCCAAGAAGAACGCTCTCCCACCGAGAGTCGCTTTGGACACTTGTGCGTAAAAATATTAACAATGCCCGTTTTCTGCAGTGACGAATAGATCGAACCAAGGTTCCTCCTGTTTGCAGAAGAGACCTTGCACCACCTCCGGGTGGAGATGCCATTTGTCGTACACAAAGTATTGATGGCTGAGTTTGTCTGCCCTCACTTGCAGAGATCCTGGCAGGCATTGTACAACCAGGAAGATGTCCCAATACCCTGCTTGTTGCAGTACCACATGGCGGTGGTGTTATCCGTGAACACCTCAACCAGCCTCTCTTTGATGGACTGCAGGAAGGCTTTCAACACCAAGTGGATGGCCTGCAATTCCAAAACACTTAAGTGTGCCGGCTCTCCGCAGGATGCCAGAGTCCTCTAATCTCCACCTCTCCCAGGTGGGTCGGCCAATCCTAGAAGTGAGGCATTAGTAACCTCGGTCAGCTTCAGGAGTCAGAGGGGTCTGCCACAGACACGATTGCAGTAACCACCATAGCAGATGTTGTGCAGTCTCCACCGAAGATTGGAAACGATTGGAGAGATTGCCCTGGTGATGTGCCCACTAGGACTTCAGATCTCACTGCAGAGCCTGCATGTGCCACTGTAGTGAAGGCAGCGATTTAGATACATGCATTGCTAGGTTAGCATAAGCGTGTTAGATGTTAGAAAAGCCATCTTGCCACTTTTGCTGCTTTTGCACACGACACTGCAGATACATGTTATTATTTGAAAACTGCTTGCTTGCCTTTTCTTCATATGAGAACGGTCTGTTGTTCACATCCCTAGACGTGCACGACGACCTTGGTCTGAACATTGTGTGCAGAAACAGTCTGAGCTGTCAGACAATGCAGGTTTTTGAGTTCAGGTTGATCGGCCCACTCTCTAGCCATAACATGCACACAGCTGCAGATACCTGAAAGTCGAGAGCCTTTAATATTGCAATTTGCATGCATTAGACACACATTCTGGAGAAGAGCTTTTCCAGGCACAGAGCAAAGCTGATCCTGTGATGTGATTCGCCTAAGCTGATCTTTACGGTATGGGGTTCCCCATTCAAACCTAGAGTCCTTCTATTAGTCTAATAATACTAGCTTACTAGTGAAGGGAAGGTGGCTGTATTCCACTGTCATTTATAATATGATTTCTCCCTTCATTTTCTATGGTATTGTAACAATGCGGATGGTTTTAATTTTAATCATTTGTCTGCTTATGTTAGCCAAAGTACTGCATCTGAGGACACGTAGTTTATAAAATAAACATTTTAAACTTTACAGTGAATCTGATTACTCTTGTTGTGGACTGATATGAGTATAATAACGAACAGGTATTTCTGATTCCCACGATTCCTGAGAGTACTCTAACTGGCATATGCATCAACAAAGACTTTTGCGATTCCTTAATTGCGATTTTTAAGGAATCGCAATTAAGGAATTGCAAAAGCCTATGCATGTAGGAATCGCTATAAAAATAGCGATTCCTATAAATTCCTTAATTGCGACTCGCAAATTGCGACTCGCAATTAAGGAATGCCGTCTCATTCATTCCTATGGGCCTCCAGGCCCATAGGAATGAATTGGAGATTGCATGAGCAATTTGCGAGTACCAGTAGGTACTCGCAAATTGCTCATGCAATTTCAAGGGTGCAAGGGTGTCAAAATGACACCCTATTGCACCCCTGAAATTGATCTGTGCACATATTTTGCACACACATGCTCTAAGGGCATGTGTGTGCGCAACATGAAACTTTGAAAAATGCATAAAGTGCTTTTTTCAAAGTTTTAGCAAATTACTATGAAGTTCAACTTCATGGTAATTTGCTCCCCCTATAAGCGAAATCGCTAATTTTTTCAGTTTCATGCATTGCATTTAAGGAATCTCAATTTGGGATTCCTTAAATGCAATTTAAGGAATCGCAATTTAGAGATTCCTTAAATTGCGATTTTTGCATTTGGGATGATGCATCCCAAATGCAAAAATACCGGTCGCAAAGGGGCAGATTCTGAGAATCTGCCCGTTTGCGACCGGTTTTTACATTGATGCATGTGCCTGCAAGTCGCTTGTTCTGGGTTGTCTATACATTGGGATCTCCGAGAAGATACGGATAACGAATGGGACACTGATGCTAGTCAGATTGGGGTTCTGGGTACGGAGGTGAGTGCTTGGTACACCGCAATTCACTGAGGTCCTGGTTTCCTGCGCATAGTTCTGTGCATGAGCAGAATCCCTGCAACACCACCTGGTCTCAGAGTCAGTCTTACCGAGATCCAAGCCAGAGAACAAAACATCGGGATCATAACCCAAATGTCCTGGACCCTCTGTGCCAGAGTGACGGCGCTAAATTCACTGCGTGCAGAAAGGCTCAGATGAAAGTGAGCATTGGCAGGTTGATAGTGAACCCTAACAAATGTTGGAGGTGGGTAATGACTGGCGGGGTGAGCTCACCTTCATAGCCAGTCGTTGAGGTAGGGGGAAGACTAGGACCTCTGAGAATGGCAGCAACTATTTGCCTTCATAGCTAGTCGTTGAGATAGGGGGAAGACTAGGACCTGCGAGGATGGCAGCAACTATTTACCATCACTTTTATGAATACCTGGGATGCACTAGTGAGGCCAAAGGGGTGCACAGCAAATTGTAAACGCCCAGAGCCCACTGTCGACATCAGGTAACATATGTGGGCTCACAAGACGGGATGTGAATGTAAGAGTCTTACAGGTTCAACTCTACCATCCAATCTCCAGGCCTTGAGAGGTCAAAGATCGAGAATAGAGTAGAAGGCGGGGGCCTCCATCCAGTTTTGGCACCAGAAAATAGCAGCAGTAGGAACCACGATCCACTTCTGGTGTTGCCACCTTCTCAATGGCTCCTTTGCCTAAAAGAGCCTGCACTTCCTGGCATAACAAGAATAGATGGTCCTCCAACAGCAGTTGTACGAATCGTGGCATGGGTAGGATAAATGGGTGGGCGTACTATGTGGAATGAACTGCAACACCTACCTGTCCGAGGTGACATTCTGACTCTCCAGTAAGAAACGCTGGATCATGCCTCCAACCAGATGGGAGTGCACCGAAGAGGATGCATAAAGAGGTTTGGGATGAAACTGTGGGGTGAGGGGATTGGGATAATAGGGTTCAATTGCGGACGAGGTCTGTGGGAACACAGCCTCAAAGAGGATGGGAAGACTGTTGGCCCTATGGGTATGGGTGATATTGGCAGGAATTAAGCCCTCTACCGTATCCACAGAATGGGCGAAAGGAGAAATGTTGACATGGAGCAGCAGACAATATGAGGGAGTGAGCCGTGACTCTACGATCCTTAAAGTGAAACAGAGCTGCATCCGCCCTGTCGCCGAGGAGAGGCATTGAAGGGCAAGTCTCATGAGGCTCGTCTAGACATGCCCCAAAAAGCCTATTGACCGCAACCAAACATGGAGCCTAAAGGCCACTGTGGAGTCCATCGCTCTGCCAAGGGAGTCCATGGTGTCCAATCCACACCTGATGGTGAATTTTGCAGTGTCCTGGATATTAAACAGGACTTGTGCAAGAATCGCCTGCGCTTCCTCCAGGGCATTGGGCAGCACAAGTGCAACCCAGTTCCACAGAGCATGGGGATATCTGCCCTAAAATCAATTGGTATTTGATTTGATTTGAGCTTGTATTTATAGAGCGCACTATCACTCCGCGAGGAGTATCTTGGCGCTAGCCTCATACGGCAGTGAAGACACAGAATATAAACTTACTGAGAGTGATTAGATCAGAGCAAAACAACAGTCGTCCGAAATACCATAGATCCAAGTTTTGAGGTCTTTCCTGAATGAAAGTTCAGTATTACAGAGTTTGATCTGGGTTGGCAACTTATTCCATGCTCTGGCACCCAAAAAGGCTAGTGTTCTTGCGCCTTTTAGTTTACATCTGTAGTTGGGTAGTTTTAGAAGGTTTGCCGAAGAGGATCTGAGTGGCCTAGTAGTAGTGTAGGGGGTGACACGCCACACCTGATGGTGAATTTTGCAGTGTCCTGGATATTAAACAGGACTTGTGCAAGAATCGCCTGCGCTTCCTCCAGGGCATTGGGCAGCACAAGTGCAACCCAGTTCCACAGAGCATGGGGATATCTGCCCTAAAGTCAATTGGTATTGACCAACTATAATGCCAAGCTGGTGGAGTAGAAGATAGTCTTTCCAAATGTCGCCAGCCTTTTGGGTTACCTATATGGAGTAGTAGAAGGGAAGGCGCTTGGGTTGACTCTGGCTGTCGAAGCTTGCACCACCAAACTCTCAGGGGTAGGGTGATGCATAAGGAATTTAGGATCCCCTGGTGCAAGATGGTGATGACATGTAACCTGAAGGTTGATTGGGACCCTGGAATAGGACTTGGACCAGGATCATAGGAGGACACCTGTGAGGGCATCATTAAAAGGAAGCATGGCTCTACATTAGAGTGCCCTGGCTGAAGCACCTCAGTTAAGACATTAGTCTTAACCTCCACTGATCAGAGCTGGAGATAAAGGACCTTAGCTGCTCTGCTCAAGATCACTTTCTCCAGTGGCTGGGCGAGATAGGGAGACTACATCAGAGTCTGGTGAGTTATCGAGCATGATTGCATCACCCAGCTCCTCATATCAGTTCTCCTATGGGAAGGATTGGGCGATATCAGTGGGGTCAAAGGCCCAGTATACAGCGTCCTCCTCAAACACACAAAAGGACAGAGAAACCATCTCGGAGCACGAAGGCAGTCTTGGCTCGAGTAGTGCCAGTCTCTACCTCGGACAGGGTTTACTCTGCGCCGTCTCAGAATTGGAAAGGATAATATGTTCAACCTCATTGTAAAGCATCTGAGACATCCGTAACGACATCGAGCAACTGAGACCAGGTGAAGGCAGTGAAGCTGGAATGGGGCTTGGGACTGGAGTCTGTCCAGATCTGGGGACGGATCCAGAGAGCCCAGTCTGCATCATGGGAGGATCTGCTGCCAGTAATCAAGACGGGTCACTTCTCGGCTCCTTGGGGCTAGAAGGCTCTCCAGGGTGATTCAGTTGCCCAGATATGAGTGACAGCTTCATAAAGTTACTAAAGCTGGGCAGGAGTTGCTCTAAAGAACTCTTGGAGGTGCTGAGATGGAGTTGGTGCGGGCTATGTGGATGGTGTGTGCGTGCAGGTTCTCGATGCATGGGGATGGTCCAATGCTCGTTCCAAGAACTTGGAAGGACGGGGTTAAGTCAAGCAACGATTAGACTTCTTTTTCGACTTACTGGGTGACGAACGGTTGAGGGAATGGCTATAGGAGTGGGCTACATAGATCATCAGCGGGATTGAGACTGTCCCAGAGAGCGGGAACACAGGTTTTAGGCTGCCGCGCAGCAAGGATCTTCAGAGATCTCTCCTAAATTGCCTTTAGGTGCATCGAAAGACAGTCCGGACATAACTTAGCCGTTGCCTGACCCAAAGCACCATGAAGCAAACAAAGTCAGGATCAGTCCAGACATCGGTTAGTGACATTCCCTGCAAGGATTAATGCCCATAGGTTTCTGAGTGCAACATCCCTAGCAAACCGGAAACAATTGTGGGAAAATGACTAGACAAAAAGTTGAGAAAAAGCGGGGCAAAAAGTGACTGAGGTAGCTCTCTGGATGCACAAATGTTAGCACGGAAAGAAAGGAACTGATGTCAACGCATTGGGGGTGGCATCTATATAGGCACTGAGCACACCACATCTGGCAAAGACTGTCAAAGAGGACCGGTCTGCACCACCGCTCGGCACGCAGAGATACTGCTCAAGAATTCCCAGATCCTGTCTGATCCCTGGAGAGTATTCTAAGGTAAGTAATCTGTGTTTGGAAGTCTCTTCCAGAAAGACAGCATTACAGTAATCCACTGATTAGGATACAAATGCATTCCCAATTATCATGTTGTGCGTGAAGGATATGGAGGAGCCTCTTGCAAGTCAGAGATGGAAAAAACACAATTAGAAGAAAGCCTTATATGTGAGACCTTGGAGTCTGTTTAGACCACCAGACTGTTACCTATATTGAAAGTTAACAAAGAAAACCATACTAGCCCAAAAAAGTATTGCAATGAACAGGTGCATGCTACACTAAATAATAATAATGCTTGTTGTGACGTCCTTACAATCCAAGGGTATGTATGCAATGGCAATTTCTAAATTTTTGAGCAGGTCTTATACAGCAGCTGGAGGATGTCCATTTATGCACACAAACAGTGTGCTATTTTATTACCATTCAACGTATTGTTGCTTAATATTAAATTACATTTGTTTCACCATCTATACAATGTGTGTAATAAAAGTCACTTACCATCTCATTTCCAGGCAGGTAAAGTAGGTTATGAAACTTTTTGTTGCCGGTTCGAAGTAGAGACCAGACGGAGCAGGTCCGTTTATAGATATTACGTATTTCACGCTCACAAGAGTTGTTTGCGAGGAACGTCCCATATAAACAGGAGTAAGTGTGCTGAACCAATTTCACCTGAAACCATAAAAGCAAATACCCGTTTCACTTTTAGTACTCGTGACCCCAAAGGCACCACATTTTACAGGTCACTCTGCAAAATGCCACCCTGCTCCAACAGTCTCCTGAACACTATACAATTAAATCAGTCTTCCTTTAGAACAAAAACAGCCAGGAGTAGAATACACTCTTACCAAAAAGGCCTGGTTAAATTCAAACAGGCAAGGAAACTGCAGAAGAAGTTGATGCACACAATCCAGCCACTGCAGAAAGACTGGGCATTGCTCATTATGATCCTCAACGTTGTCTTGGTGGCCACAGCGGTCTCCAAATTTATGCCCATAGTCCAGCCAATCTGTCTCTACCAGAACTTGAAAACCCTGCAGAGAAATTATTAGGAAAGCTTTTATAACACATAATTAAAAATTATACACAACAGGCTCTATAATAGTAGCTGGCATTTAAAAAAAGAAAAACACAGGAACTTTTGAGAGGCTTATCGATCAGTTATGTTTTATCTAGCTCGGCTTTTTCTATAATACATGGGCTCTTAGCAAATTTTTTGACTTGTCTACAGCTATGGAGTTTTTCCTTTGGGGGTGGTGTTTTGGGAGGACCATGTGAGGGAGAGCAGTCAGAGTAAAGCAAACACAAGGAGATGATGGACGGAGTGCTGAAACTTTTTAAACACTCACCCCCAGTCACAGATCTGGGTTGAATTCATCATCATTCTTTAGCTCACTTGGCACCCCAGGTCAGACACAGCTATATGCAAATGAGTCTTGACCCTGTGCCTCATGGGACCAGTCCAGCCCAAACTGCCAAGCCATGTCTTCCCTGGACCGGAAACAAGCATTCTGGGACCGGTTTCAGGCTAACAGCCCTCTTCAGCCAGGCTAGCTTGAATCCAGTGGCAAAGTGAGCAAGGGACCCACGTCTGGGCATACCCTGCCAACTTAGGGCGAACAAAGCAAACACAAGGAGATGATGAACGGAGTGCTGAAACGTTTCAAACACTCACCCCCAGTCACAGATCTGGGTTGAATCCATCATCATTCTTTAGCTCACTCTGCCACCCCAGTTCAAACACAGCTATATGCAAATCAGTCTTGACTCTGTGCCTCATGGGAACAGTCCAGCCCGAACTGCAAAAGCCAGGTCTTCAATGGACCGGAAACTAGTACACTTTGCCACTGGATTCAAGCTAGCCTGGCTGAAGAGGGATGTTAGCCTGAAACCGGTCCCAGGATGCTTGTTTCCGGTCCAGGGAAGACATGGCTTGGCAGTTCGTGCTGGACTGTTCCCAGGAGGCACAGGGTCAAGACTGATTTGCATATAGCTGTGTCTGAACTGGGGTGACAAAGTGAGCTAAAGAATGATGGATTAAACCAAGATCTGTGACTGGGGGTGAGTGTTAGAACATTTTCGGCCCTCTGTCCATCAGCTCCTTGTGTTTTTTTTTTTTTTTGTTTAAAAGAGTAGTCATAGTACCCTTGCTAGATTGGAGTTTGGGTTTAAAGGTGAGCCTTCTCCCTCACAGTGATGTCAGGTTATGGCTTATGGGACACTGAATTGTGTGATCTAGGAATAAGATGTCTTTGCCAGGTACTTCAGTGTGCATTTGAGGGTTTAACTCATGTCAGCTGCCTGTTGATGCTAGTTATCAGACTTCACCTGAGCAACTGTGCTAAATCCCTTTAGTATGATCTGAGTAGGGGATTCTTAAAGTAGTCCCAGTGTCAAGTTTGTACTTTAGTTACTCCAATGTGGCATCTTCCAGACTGGAGATGGGTAGGATACGTTATCACCAAACTTCTTGGACATTGGACTGTTTTGGTGTATTTATCAAGACTTGGTGGCCTCAAGGGGGTGTGTCATTTCTGTGTCAGGTGATTCTAATCTGGTCTGATGGTTTCAGCTCAAGATTGTCCACCATACCTCGAGTAATTGTCAGCCTCGGGAGGCTGTGTCCTAAAGTTTTTTTTTGCTTCTCTTAATCATACATGTCCTGGACCCTCTGCTGGTGAGAGATATCACTTGGCATTGTTGTTGCAAATCTTGATTAAAGTACAGTCAAGTATGTGTCCTGTGTGTGAAATCATGGAATCTGAATGTCCTCCACGTCAGCTGCGCCAATGTCCATCCATTCGTTCATATTTTGTCAAACATGAGTACAACCAGATACATACAAGCTGAACCGTAGTCTTACAAAATGAACTGTAGTCTTAAGTGCCATTGTCAAGAAAATAGGGCTGTGTGTACATATGTAGGGACGCCACGTAGCTGCCAGGCAACTGTCCAGAACGGCACCAGCCCAAGATGTTTCTCTTCTGCATTGCTCTGCCCTTTTTGGCTCCAGATAAACTGATATATATATTCACTTAAAAAACCATAGGTTTCACACATGTTATAGTTAGGTGGATATTTCACTCGTAAAAAACCAATGAAATTCCCCCGTTATAGTTAGTTCAGATAACTATAACTCGCGCGCCCGCAATCCACTGCTCATGACGTCATATATTACATCACTCATGACATGGTCAGTGGCATCACTCATGACATCACTGATGACATCATCCTTGTGATAGAGTGGCGGTCGCGCGAGTTATAGTTATCTGATCTAACTATAACGGGGGAATTTCATTGATTTTTACGAGTGAAATATCCACCTAACTATAACATGTGTGAAACCTATGGTTTTTTGAGTGAATTTGCAAGGTTTTTTAAATGCTAATTCCTAACTATAACGCGTGTGAAACCTATGGTTTTTTCAGTGAATTTGTACGGTTTTTTAAATGCTAATTTATTTATGTATTATTTTTTTTATATATTTATTTTACAATAAACTACGTATTAAATTTTTTTATTTTTTTTTGGTTTTCACCGTGCGCGCACGGTGCGCACACCCCGCGAATTAAAAAAAAAAAAATATATATATATTTTTTTATTTGGGGGTTTTCACCGCGCACCCCCGCGATTTAATAAAAAATATATTTTTTTGCCTTCGGGGTCCTTCAGGGACCCCCTGACAAAGGCTACGGGGTCAGGAACTCTCTACCCTGCCCCCTTTTCACGTTCACCACCTTCCTTTTTCACTCTCGCACTGAAAACAAACAAAATGGCGGCCGACACTTCCTGATTTCGACCGATTCGAACGTTGACTAACATGTAACCACCAATCAGAATTACGCTCGCGCACGTTAGGGTGCTCGCACGGTGCGCGCACCCTGCGCGCGTATAGATATTGATATGCTTTTAAATGCTATTTTCTCAGGAAATACTGAACAGATTTACACCAGACCTGCAAAAGGCACTTCCTTGACCTTATGGCTACCTCTCTGCCAAATTTCAAGTAATTCTGTTCAGCCGTTCGGGCTGTAGCTGCGTCTAAAGGTCCTATGGAAAAATGCATGGGGAAAACGCGTTTTGGGACCCCCTTTTTTCTCGGCCCCTGCTTGACGAATCACCCCGAGACTTTCAGGGTAGGAGCTGAACGGAGCGCCCCATTAGTTTTGAAAATTTCGCGAGGATTCGTCAACCGGCGCCAAAGTTATTCAAAATAGAATTGAGATTTCCTATGGAAACACGGTCCTAACTATAACTATCTACTGGCGACCACCAGTAGATTATATATATATATATATATCCAGCTCGCTTTCCGTCTCGCCCCTTCACTCGCGGTCGGGTGCTCTCAGCGCGGTGACGGATACCGCGCACAGTCAAAGCTCCGGGTACAAAGGCACCAGCACTCACGGGAAAAGTGTCCAAGTTTATTCACAGGACTAGCTTACAGCAAAACGCGTTTCGGCTATCGCCTTCGTCAATTGCCAGAGGCGTCGGCTTTCAACGGATATAAGTACTTCATTTGTAACATAAACATCAACATAGGACTTACTTCAGTCCGAATTGGCAACCATTATTAAACGTGCAAACGTTATGCTTATTTACAATGCAATTCTTGCCCTGAATGGGCCTTCATACTAATTAACATTATACCCTGAATGGGTTTTAACCTGCCATATGTTAAAAAACAATTTAAGTAATACATTATAACAGAGAGCATATACCAATGCATATACATTTCAACTATAGGTGGACAGCCAACTCTTCCCCACTGTTCAGGCCAAGTGGCATTTTGGTCTGAATGTCAATGATGTATCTGGATTCGAGTCTTCTTAGTTGTAACTGTCTGTCACCCCCTCTAACATTTAGTGGTACATGGTCCAAACAAAAGAAGCTCAACAGATCCCTGTTGCTCTGATGAAAAGATTCAAAGTGTCTCGCCACTGGATACGACACATCTTTATTATTAATGGCCCTCATGTGTTCTAAAATGCGTACCTTAGTTGGGTGAATAGTGCTCCCTATGTAGCGTAAGCCACAGGGGCAAACCAGACAGTAAACTGTGAAACTAGTGTTGCAATTCATTAGCTTATTAATCTTTTTGGGATGTTGTAGACCTGGAACTTTGTAGTGAGTGGTCTTCCTGCTATTTCTACAGGCCCTGCATTTTAAACACGGATAAAATCCTGGTATTTTTCCAAAAGGTGGTGTTATCCTCTCTTTACTACAGTGGCTCTGTACTAGGTCATCACGTAACGTTCTCGCTCTCCTGAATGTCAACAATGGTGCTTTAGGCATATCTCTGCCTATAACTGGATCAGGTTCCAGAATGTGCCAATTCCTTCTAAATATCTTTCTGATGACCTGGGCATCTTCAGAATAATCAATAATTATCCTGAATTTGTTGTCATTCTCTTTCACTGGTCTAGTGATGTGATCCTCATCTTTGATCAAGTCAGATCTGGACTTGACTTCTGCTTTTTTGATTGCTTCACTAAGGATGTCTTGATGATAACCTCTCAACCTGAACCTGTTCATGCTTTCTCTTGCCGCCACTTGATAATCATTATCTAAAGAACAATTTCGCTTGATCCTAAGGAGTTCATCGTAAGGGATGCTACTTATAGTCTTTTCAAAATGGCAACTTCGGGCATGTAATACGGAATTTCCCGCGGTCGGTTTTCTATGCAGACGAGTGCACAGTCTACCTTCCATGGGGAACACCTCTAGATCCAAGTATTTCACACATTTTTTGCTAATATCTCCTGTGAATTTGAGGTTTAAATCATTGTTGTTAAGTGTTCCGACAAAATCATTCGCCATTTGTTCGGTACCCTTAAAAACAATGAACAAGTCATCAATGTATCTTGTCCAACTAATGACTTTGAGTCCAATATACGTTGGTCCCCGCCCAGGCCACCTGCTCCTCCCACCAGCCCACGAACAAGTTCGCGTAGCTGGGGGCGAAGCAGGTTCCCATCGCGGTACCGCGTATCTGTTTAAACAAGACATCCTGAAACAGAAAAATATTATTACACAAGCAAAATCTCACGAACTCAATCATCATCATATTGTGTTCTACCAGATTGATTGATCGGTTGTTCAGAAAATACTGGACAGCCTGAATTCCTTGATCATGGTT
Source organism: Triturus cristatus (assembly GCF_964204655.1). Taxonomy (NCBI): domain Eukaryota; kingdom Metazoa; phylum Chordata; class Amphibia; order Caudata; family Salamandridae; genus Triturus; species Triturus cristatus. The sequence goes on along the minus strand of NC_140584.1, from coordinate 1,042,116,688 downwards.
AATGCTAGTGTACAGACTAGATATGTCGAGGGTCATCACATAGTGAGGTATAAATCCCTAGGCAAATCAAGTTAAGCTATCTGTAGTTTGTTGGTAAATATATGCCCAATTAGTGCATTTGATTTTTTTGAAATATTGGAGTGCAATTCATATAAGGCGACTAACACTAACTAAATTTAAAAACATTCATTTAATGGCATATTAAAAACAATTCATCATACAACATAAAATGCAATTTTTAAAATAATTAAAATGTTACACTTTTTATCTCATCACGTAATAATTACACAATACACATTATTTAGTGGCTGGCGAGTAGGTTCTTTCTCGACGCGCGTTTCGACGCAAACTGCGTCTTCATCAGGAGAAGCCACACGTTAACCTATAACATAATGTAATAGTTACACTCCAATATATGATACTTCACAAGTCAATTTATTTTTCGACCTTCACCGACACCTCTGTGACATAGTAGGTATATTTTTAACTTTCTAATTTGTGCTTTTCATTCTTTTCATCAACAGGCGAAATTGCATTAATCGTCGTATCGTTTAGCTACCTTATTACTTTTTAATCTAGGCAAATTATTCGCCATCCTCTTTTTAAGTGATTAATTCAGAAGTGATGCATGCTTACGTTGTTTGTATTATAGATACGTTTCTCACACTCTGGTAGCTATGCTTCCTTTACTTCGTTACTGGTTTTAGGTACTGGAAGGCAATGATATTTATTTAAGTCAAATATAAACCTTCACCTATGGTTTGTAGGAATAAATTCTTTTAATGACAACTTACAGTGGTTTGTTCTCTGAATACGATAATCTCTTCTTTCTTTTAAAATTGTACGGTAACCGATAGAATTCTAGGTATACTGAAAACGAAGAGACAAATAATTTGTACATATCCATATTTTTCTGGGTCAAATATACTCATTTCCTGTTGTTAGGTCTCAATAATTTACCTATTTGGGCGTTTTAACGTCGTAAATGATGGCAACGATGGTTTATTTTTGATAAAAAGGCGAATGTCGTCATCAAGGTAAAGCTAAAAAAATAATAAATAAAATGTATAGTGATTTCCAACAGATTTTGTTATGTTTATCTAAATTTGCGAGACATAGTGATTTTATTTTGCATCCAAGTAGGGTTTCTTAGGGGATGTGTCTGACTCTCTTTAAAATCTACGTTATATATTATGGATTATTCTTATTGACAGTTCATTAACGTCAAAGGCATTCTCTTATTCTAAGTTTATCGATATTGTTCTAATCGTGACTTGTTATCTACTCCGGACTGCTTTCACTCTTAAGTGTCGGACAACTCCTCTCGTGTTTAGTGAATGCGTATAGCTAGTAAGACACCTATTTAGTTGAAAATAACAAGAGGATCGCAGTCATGGATTTCTTACCTTAAAATGGTTTTAACAATCAAGGAACCGGCGGCGTCTCGGCGTCCTACTCGGTCTGTTGTCATGTGTTCTATGTTCTCCTTTTCCTCCGTAATATTTAAACGTATTCGAGCGCGAGTTATCCGACATTTCATTGGTGGATACTATGTCTAAAGGCCTAAATCTCTATCGGGATTTCCGGTTGGGTAACAAGTAGGATGCTATTATCCTATTGGTTACTAGGATCCAATCTCATTCTCTTGGTGGATACTTATGTCAATAGTCCTTAATCTCTATCTGGATTTCCGGTTGGGTAACAAGTAGGACGCTGTGATCCTATTGGTTACTTTGATCCAATCATATTCTTTTACATAGACTTGTAACGGTTGGCCTCATGGATCGGTGGAGATTGTCGCTCTAATTTCTATAGAGTGATTTAATTGGGTATCGAGGGTACTAAGATAAATTTAATTCAGGGAATTGATTTCTTATTGGCTACTTGAGTGTAGATTCTTTATGTTTTCTTCCCACATTAGCCAATAGGAGTTACAGTGGGACAAGAGTCTGCCATGTTTTTTCTTTTATCAAAAGAAAAAACTTTATTGACAAATTATATAAAATCGAAATAAGGAAAGGTAATCACTGTCCAAAGGTAAATAATTACATGTACAGGTATATTTATTAGTTATACAGGATGTTCTACTGTTTTGAATTTATTAATTTTATACTATCTATTTAATTAAATTGCATTTTCCCAGGGTAGCTCATTATTAAGCCCATTTGTTGCTGTGTTCAAGGAAAAAATCCAAAAGACTTCTCTCAACTTTCTTATTCTGTTATTTTCATTTTCTGTTACACATTTAATTTTTTCTAGTATTCTCCATTGCATTTCTTCCGGTTTATGCTGTAAGTCAATGTAGTGTTTTACTAGAGGGGCAGAGAGTTTAGCATTTCTAATGGCTGAACGGTGTTCAGTGAGCCTTGTCTGGATTGCTCTAGAGGTCTCACCTACATAACCTAGTTTACACGGGCATATGATAAGGTAAACCACATTTTGTGTCTTACAATTCCACATCTCTGATGCATGAATTGTATAGTTGTTAAAGGTCAGATTTTCTCCTTCAAGGACAGAGTCACAAGATTTGCAAGAAAAACATTTGTGGGTTCCCTTCACAGGGTGATCTCCATCAATTGTTTTCTGTATGAAAGTGTTGGCTTTCGTGAATCTTGAATGTACTACCATATCTTTAATATTCTTATTGCGTTTATAAGCAAATAAGGGTTTCGGTATGGTGTACTCTTGTGCAGGGTCACTGTTTAAAATATGCCAGTTGGAGTTTATGATTTGTTTTACCTTAGCATTGAGTGTCGAATGTTTAGTGACACATACAAGTTGTGTAGTTCTTTTTTTAGAGGTTCCTTTTAAAAGGTGATCTCTGTCGTAGTACCTAGCTCTTTTATATGATTCCCTCACCAATCGGTGTGGGTATCCTCTAGCTATGAATTTTTGTTTCATAGAGACAGCCTGATTGTCAAAGTCTGTTAGTCTTGTGCAGTTCCGTCTAACTCTTAAAAACTGCGAAAATGGTATACTCTGTTTTTGTGTTCTTGGATGGTAGCTGTCGAAGTGGAGAAGTGTATTTCTCGAAGTAGGTTTGACAAATAAGTCTACTTCTAAGGTGCCATTGTTATGTTTTATGAAGATGTCCAGAAATTCTACTTTTTGTGTACTTGAATGTGCCGTGAATTTCAGATTTGGATCAGTGAGGTTTAACCATGCCAAAAAGTCGTCTAGTTCATGCTCATCATCGGTCCATATAAAGAAGATGTCGTCTATATATCTAGACCAATGAGTGATCGACTCAAAATAGGGGGCAATTTCATTAAATATGTTCTTAGTTTCAAACAACGCCATATAGATGTTGGCTACAGAAGGCGCTACCGAGGCTCCCATACTTACGCCTTTCGTTTGTTTATAAAGGCTATTTCCAAATTCGAAGTTGTTTTCATTTAAAACGATGTCAAGACAATCAAGTATGAATTTTGTAGGGCCTTGGATTTCATACTGGTTTATAAACCACTTGACGGCATCTAGAGCTTCCTTTTGTGGAATATTAGAGTATAATGATTCTATGTCAAGGGTCACTAATATACTCCTATTTGGATTGAATTCAAGACCTTCTACTTTGTTGATTATATCTCCAGTATCTTTAATGTAAGATTGTATCTTAGGAATATAAGGTCTCAGTTTACAATCAACGTATTTCGACAAGGGTTCCGTTACTGAACCAATAGTGGAGACTAAAGGGCGATAAGGAGGGTCTAGTTCATTTTTATGTACTTGGGGGATTCCGTATATACATGGCATTTTCTCAAGTGAACTGTTGAGATATTCATGTTCCTTATTGCTAATTTCTCCTTTGTTATAGGCATTATCTGTCAAATTTTTAATTTTGTTGATAATTTTTTTAGTAGGATTGGATTTAATTTTTGAATAAAATCTTTGATCATTAAGCATGGTGGTCATTTTCTGTTCATATGCTACAGTATCAATCACTGCAATGCCTCCACCTTTATCACAGTTTTTTATAGTCAATGTAGAGTTATCTCGTAACTCTTTCAGGGTGAGATATTCTTCTCTACTCAAGTTGTATATGGGTTTGGGGATGAACTTACATATTTGATTTAGACGTTTTAACACCGTGTGTTCAAACACGCCTACTTCTGGACCAATTTGTTCAAGTGAAGGTGTGAAGTGAGATTTCACATGTAATTCATTGTGATCATAGGTTTCTATGCAATTATCATTATCTCCGAAGAATTTTTTAAGTCTAATCTTACGAAAAAATGAGATGATATCTCTGTGTAATTCGAATTTGTTAGTCACTGTGTGGGGAACATAGGATAAACCTTTAGATAGTAAAGATAGGCTACTTGTATTAAGTGATTCTGTGGAAAGGTTAAAGATTGGTATTTCCTTCCTTATCTCCAATATTGTCTCTTGCGTGTCTCTAAGACATGGGATGTTTCTGGTTGGTATTGGTGATTCTGATACTCTTCCCTTGCTGGTAGTTGGAAGCTCACTCTTTGTCTCCCTCGTCGTCCCCCTCGCTGGGCTAAAAAAGGACGACGTCCTTGTTGATTAGATTGGTATGGTCTTTGCAAATTTTGGGGTTCATAATAATTAGAATTATCTTCACCCTCCGAGTCTGTAGTGTCTGAGAAAGTTTTAACTTTCTGCTGTCTAGGGATGTTATCGTTCACATATTGATTTTGTTTATAAAAATTCTCTCCTAAATAGGGGTACGTTCTTTCTAGGGAGTGATAACGTTTGTCTTTACTTAACTTCTCTGTTTTCCGTTTTGTTAAATAGTCTGAGAAGGATGAAAGTTCTCTCTCAGAGTTTTCTAGTTTCTTTTTTGCTTCCTCAAACTCATTGGATTTCCTAATTTTTTCTTCTAGTTCTGTTATCTCTAATTTCAATTTGTTAACTAATTCTTTTGCAGTTTCTATGATTAAAATCATGAAATCTCTGGAGCATCTGTTGGCAATCATGCTCCATTTCTCTAGGAATTGTCTATATTCGACAAAAAGCCCCGGAATATTACGAATGCGTAGTCCTTGTGGTATTATTCCAACTTTAAGATATTCGAGCATAAAGGCTCCATGGGCTTCCATGCGTTTCACTTTTTTCTTTAAATCTATTAATTCGTTAATATCTTCATTATTACGAATGTTGGTGTTCGAAATATTACTAAAGGAATTGCTAGTTCCTACTAAAGTAGCAAAGTCTTCATCCGTAAAGCCGAATGTTTTCAATTGTTCCATATTGGAAAGATGATTAACTAAATAATAGAGGTGGGCTTTACGTCAGAATATAGACAGAACCTAATGATTCCTGTAACAGTATAGAGGGGTACAATATACTTGTCGAATCAACAGTAGAAACGTAGAATAATAGTAGCTTTGATATAAATCACAGATAATTGTTCAATACAACTGATAATCACACAAATTCTTAATACACACAAGGTATATGTCACTAGGCTTTGGTGTACATTCTTCAAGGTCAACAAATGATATTTGAACAGCTAGTAAGAAACAATGAAGCCCCAAACAGACAGGCTGTGGGTAATGATCAAGAAAATAAACAAGGGCCCCCTGTACAATAGTTATGTAATTCCTAGGGCAGGGTACTTTCAAGTGAGGTATAAATCCCTAGGCAAATCAAGTTAAGCTATCTGTAGTTTGTTGGTAAATATATGCCCAATTAGTGCATTTGATTTTTTTGAAATATTGGAGTGCAATTCATATAAGGCGACTAACACTAACTAAATTTAAAAACATTCATTTAATGGCATATTAAAAACAATTCATCATACAACATAAAATGCAATTTTTAAAATAATTAAAATGTTACACTTTTTATCTCATCACGTAATAATTACACAATACACATTATTTAGTGGCTGGCGAGTAGGTTCTTTCTCGACGCGCGTTTCGACGCAAACTGCGTCTTCATCAGGAGAAGCCACACGTTAACCTATAACATAATGTAATAGTTACACTCCAATATATGATACTTCACAAGTCAATTTATTTTTCGACCTTCACCGACACCTCTGTGACATAGTAGGTATATTTTTAACTTTCTAATTTGTGCTTTTCATTCTTTTCATCAACAGGCGAAATTGCATTAATCGTCGTATCGTTTAGCTACCTTATTACTTTTTAATCTAGGCAAATTATTCGCCATCCTCTTTTTAAGTGATTAATTCAGAAGTGATGCATGCTTACGTTGTTTGTATTATAGATACGTTTCTCACACTCTGGTAGCTATGCTTCCTTTACTTCGTTACTGGTTTTAGGTACTGGAAGGCAATGATATTTATTTAAGTCAAATATAAACCTTCACCTATGGTTTGTAGGAATAAATTCTTTTAATGACAACTTACAGTGGTTTGTTCTCTGAATACGATAATCTCTTCTTTCTTTTAAAATTGTACGGTAACCGATAGAATTCTAGGTATACTGAAAACGAAGAGACAAATAATTTGTACATATCCATATTTTTCTGGGTCAAATATACTCATTTCCTGTTGTTAGGTCTCAATAATTTACCTATTTGGGCGTTTTAACGTCGTAAATGATGGCAACGATGGTTTATTTTTGATAAAAAGGCGAATGTCGTCATCAAGGTAAAGCTAAAAAAATAATAAATAAAATGTATAGTGATTTCCAACAGATTTTGTTATGTTTATCTAAATTTGCGAGACATAGTGATTTTATTTTGCATCCAAGTAGGGTTTCTTAGGGGATGTGTCTGACTCTCTTTAAAATCTACGTTATATATTATGGATTATTCTTATTGACAGTTCATTAACGTCAAAGGCATTCTCTTATTCTAAGTTTATCGATATTGTTCTAATCGTGACTTGTTATCTACTCCGGACTGCTTTCACTCTTAAGTGTCGGACAACTCCTCTCGTGTTTAGTGAATGCGTATAGCTAGTAAGACACCTATTTAGTTGAAAATAACAAGAGGATCGCAGTCATGGATTTCTTACCTTAAAATGGTTTTAACAATCAAGGAACCGGCGGCGTCTCGGCGTCCTACTCGGTCTGTTGTCATGTGTTCTATGTTCTCCTTTTCCTCCGTAATATTTAAACGTATTCGAGCGCGAGTTATCCGACATTTCATTGGTGGATACTATGTCTAAAGGCCTAAATCTCTATCGGGATTTCCGGTTGGGTAACAAGTAGGATGCTATTATCCTATTGGTTACTAGGATCCAATCTCATTCTCTTGGTGGATACTTATGTCAATAGTCCTTAATCTCTATCTGGATTTCCGGTTGGGTAACAAGTAGGACGCTGTGATCCTATTGGTTACTTTGATCCAATCATATTCTTTTACATAGACTTGTAACGGTTGGCCTCATGGATCGGTGGAGATTGTCGCTCTAATTTCTATAGAGTGATTTAATTGGGTATCGAGGGTACTAAGATAAATTTAATTCAGGGAATTGATTTCTTATTGGCTACTTGAGTGTAGATTCTTTATGTTTTCTTCCCACATTAGCCAATAGGAGTTACAGTGGGACAAGAGTCTGCCATGTTTTTTCTTTTATCAAAAGAAAAAACTTTATTGACAAATTATATAAAATCGAAATATATATAGACGACATCTTCTTTATATGGACCGATGATGAGCATGAACTAGACGACTTTTTGGCATGGTTAAACCTCACTGATCCAAATCTGAAATTCACGGCACATTCAAGTACACAAAAAGTAGAATTTCTGGACATCTTCATAAAACATAACAATGGCACCTTAGAAGTAGACTTATTTGTCAAACCTACTTCGAGAAATACACTTCTCCACTTCGACAGCTACCATCCAAGAACACAAAAACAGAGTATACCATTTTCGCAGTTTTTAAGAGTTAGACGGAACTGCACAAGACTAACAGACTTTGACAATCAGGCTGTCTCTATGAAACAAAAATTCATAGCTAGAGGATACCCACACCGATTGGTGAGGGAATCATATAAAAGAGCTAGGTACTACGACAGAGATCACCTTTTAAAAGGAACCTCTAAAAAAAGAACTACACAACTTGTATGTGTCACTAAACATTCGACACTCAATGCTAAGGTAAAACAAATCATAAACTCCAACTGGCATATTTTAAACAGTGACCCTGCACAAGAGTACACCATACCGAAACCCTTATTTGCTTATAAACGCAATAAGAATATTAAAGATATGGTAGTACATTCAAGATTCACGAAAGCCAACACTTTCATACAGAAAACAATTGATGGAGATCACCCTGTGAAGGGAACCCACAAATGTTTTTCTTGCAAATCTTGTGACTCTGTCCTTGAAGGAGAAAATCTGACCTTTAACAACTATACAATTCATGCATCAGAGATGTGGAATTGTAAGACACAAAATGTGGTTTACCTTATCATATGCCCGTGTAAACTAGGTTATGTAGGTGAGACCTCTAGAGCAATCCAGACAAGGCTCACTGAACACCGTTCAGCCATTAGAAATGCTAAACTCTCTGCCCCTCTAGTAAAACACTACATTGACTTACAGCATAAACCGGAAGAAATGCAATGGAGAATACTAGAAAAAATTAAATGTGTAACAGAAAATGAAAATAACAGAATAAGAAAGTTGAGAGAAGTCTTTTGGATTTTTTCCTTGAACACAGCAACAAATGGGCTTAATAATGAGCTACCCTGGGAAAATGCAATTTAATTAAATAGATAGTATAAAATTAATAAATTCAAAACAGTAGAACATCCTGTATAACTAATAAATATACCTGTACATGTAATTATTTACCTTTGGACAGTGATTACCTTTCCTTATTTCGATTTTATATAATTTGTCAATAAAGTTTTTTCTTTTGATAAAAGAAAAAACATGGCAGACTCTTGTCCCACTGTAACTCCTATTGGCTAATGTGGGAAGAAAACATAAAGAATCTACACTCAAGTAGCCAATAAGAAATCAATTCCCTGAATTAAATTTATCTTAGTACCCTCGATACCCAATTAAATCACTCTATAGAAATTAGAGCGACAATCTCCACCGATCCATGAGGCCAACCGTTACAAGTCTATGTAAAAGAATATGATTGGATCAAAGTAACCAATAGGATCACAGCGTCCTACTTGTTACCCAACCGGAAATCCAGATAGAGATTAAGGACTATTGACATAAGTATCCACCAAGAGAATGAGATTGGATCCTAGTAACCAATAGGATAATAGCATCCTACTTGTTACCCAACCGGAAATCCCGATAGAGATTTAGGCCTTTAGACATAGTATCCACCAATGAAATGTCGGATAACTCGCGCTCGAATACGTTTAAATATTACGGAGGAAAAGGAGAACATAGAACACATGACAACAGACCGAGTAGGACGCCGAGACGCCGCCGGTTCCTTGATTGTTAAAACCATTTTAAGGTAAGAAATCCATGACTGCGATCCTCTTGTTATTTTCAACTAAATAGGTGTCTTACTAGCTATACGCATTCACTAAACACGAGAGGAGTTGTCCGACACTTAAGAGTGAAAGCAGTCCGGAGTAGATAACAAGTCACGATTAGAACAATATCGATAAACTTAGAATAAGAGAATGCCTTTGACGTTAATGAACTGTCAATAAGAATAATCCATAATATATAACGTAGATTTTAAAGAGAGTCAGACACATCCCCTAAGAAACCCTACTTGGATGCAAAATAAAATCACTATGTCTCGCAAATTTAGATAAACATAACAAAATCTGTTGGAAATCACTATACATTTTATTTATTATTTTTTTAGCTTTACCTTGATGACGACATTCGCCTTTTTATCAAAAATAAACCATCGTTGCCATCATTTACGACGTTAAAACGCCCAAATAGGTAAATTATTGAGACCTAACAACAGGAAATGAGTATATTTGACCCAGAAAAATATGGATATGTACAAATTATTTGTCTCTTCGTTTTCAGTATACCTAGAATTCTATCGGTTACCGTACAATTTTAAAAGAAAGAAGAGATTATCGTATTCAGAGAACAAACCACTGTAAGTTGTCATTAAAAGAATTTATTCCTACAAACCATAGGTGAAGGTTTATATTTGACTTAAATAAATATCATTGCCTTCCAGTACCTAAAACCAGTAACGAAGTAAAGGAAGCATAGCTACCAGAGTGTGAGAAACGTATCTATAATACAAACAACGTAAGCATGCATCACTTCTGAATTAATCACTTAAAAAGAGGATGGCGAATAATTTGCCTAGATTAAAAAGTAATAAGGTAGCTAAACGATACGACGATTAATGCAATTTCGCCTGTTGATGAAAAGAATGAAAAGCACAAATTAGAAAGTTAAAAATATACCTACTATGTCACAGAGGTGTCGGTGAAGGTCGAAAAATAAATTGACTTGTGAAGTATCATATATTGGAGTGTAACTATTACATTATGTTATAGGTTAACGTGTGGCTTCTCCTGATGAAGACGCAGTTTGCGTCGAAACGCGCGTCGAGAAAGAACCTACTCGCCAGCCACTAAATAATGTGTATTGTGTAATTATTACGTGATGAGATAAAAAGTGTAACATTTTAATTATTTTAAAAATTGCATTTTATGTTGTATGATGAATTGTTTTTAATATGCCATTAAATGAATGTTTTTAAATTTAGTTAGTGTTAGTCGCCTTATATGAATTGCACTCCAATATTTCAAAAAAATCAAATGCACTAATTGGGCATATATTTACCAACAAACTACAGATAGCTTAACTTGATTTGCCTAGGGATTTATACCTCACTTGAAAGTACCCTGCCCTAGGAATTACATAACTATTGTACAGGGGGCCCTTGTTTATTTTCTTGATCATTACCCACAGCCTGTCTGTTTGGGGCTTCATTGTTTCTTACTAGCTGTTCAAATATCATTTGTTGACCTTGAAGAATGTACACCAAAGCCTAGTGACATATACCTTGTGTGTATTAAGAATTTGTGTGATTATCAGTTGTATTGAACAATTATCTGTGATTTATATCAAAGCTACTATTATTCTACGTTTCTACTGTTGATTCGACAAGTATATTGTACCCCTCTATACTGTTACAGGAATCATTAGGTTCTGTCTATATTCTGACGTAAAGCCCACCTCTATTATTTAGTTAATCATCTTTCCAATATGGAACAATTGAAAACATTCGGCTTTACGGATGAAGACTTTGCTACTTTAGTAGGAACTAGCAATTCCTTTAGTAATATTTCGAACACCAACATTCGTAATAATGAAGATATTAACGAATTAATAGATTTAAAGAAAAAAGTGAAACGCATGGAAGCCCATGGAGCCTTTATGCTCGAATATCTTAAAGTTGGAATAATACCACAAGGACTACGCATTCGTAATATTCCGGGGCTTTTTGTCGAATATAGACAATTCCTAGAGAAATGGAGCATGATTGCCAACAGATGCTCCAGAGATTTCATGATTTTAATCATAGAAACTGCAAAAGAATTAGTTAACAAATTGAAATTAGAGATAACAGAACTAGAAGAAAAAATTAGGAAATCCAATGAGTTTGAGGAAGCAAAAAAGAAACTAGAAAACTCTGAGAGAGAACTTTCATCCTTCTCAGACTATTTAACAAAACGGAAAACAGAGAAGTTAAGTAAAGACAAACGTTATCACTCCCTAGAAAGAACGTACCCCTATTTAGGAGAGAATTTTTATAAACAAAATCAATATGTGAACGATAACATCCCTAGACAGCAGAAAGTTAAAACTTTCTCAGACACTACAGACTCGGAGGGTGAAGATAATTCTAATTATTATGAACCCCAAAATTTGCAAAGACCATACCAATCTAATCAACAAGGACGTCGTCCTTTTTTAGCCCAGCGAGGGGGACGACGAGGGAGACAAAGAGTGAGCTTCCAACTACCAGCAAGGGAAGAGTATCAGAATCACCAATACCAACCAGAAACATCCCATGTCTTAGAGACACGCAAGAGACAATATTGGAGATAAGGAAGGAAATACCAATCTTTAACCTTTCCACAGAATCACTTAATACAAGTAGCCTATCTTTACTATCTAAAGGTTTATCCTATGTTCCCCACACAGTGACTAACAAATTCGAATTACACAGAGATATCATCTCATTTTTTCGTAAGATTAGACTTAAAAAATTCTTCGGAGATAATGATAATTGCATAGAAACCTATGATCACAATGAATTACATGTGAAATCTCACTTCACACCTTCACTTGAACAAATTGGTCCAGAAGTAGGCGTGTTTGAACACACGGTGTTAAAACGTCTAAATCAAATATGTAAGTTCATCCCCAAACCCATATACAACTTGAGTAGAGAAGAATATCTCACCCTGAAAGAGTTACGAGATAACTCTACATTGACTATAAAAAACTGTGATAAAGGTGGAGGCATTGCAGTGATTGATACTGTAGCATATGAACAGAAAATGACCACCATGCTTAATGATCAAAGATTTTATTCAAAAATTAAATCCAATCCTACTAAAAAAATTATCAACAAAATTAAAAATTTGACAGATAATGCCTATAACAAAGGAGAAATTAGCAATAAGGAACATGAATATCTCAACAGTTCACTTGAGAAAATGCCATGTATATACGGAATCCCCAAAGTACATAAAAATGAACTAGACCCTCCTTATCGCCCTATAGTCTCCACTATTGGTTCAGTAACGGAACCCTTGTCGAAATACGTTGATTGTAAACTGAGACCTTATATTCCTAAGATACAATCTTACATTAAAGATACTGGAGATATAATCAACAAAGTAGAAGGTCTTGAATTCAATCCAAATAGGAGTACATTAGTGACCCTTGACATAGAATCATTATACTCTAATATTCCACAAAAGGAAGCTCTAGATGCCGTCAAGTGGTTTATAAACCAGTATGAAATCCAAGGCCCTACAAAATTCATACTTGATTGTCTTGACATCGTTTTAAATGAAAACAACTTCGAATTTGGAAATAGCCTTTATAAACAAACGAAAGGCGTAAGTATGGGAGCCTCGGTAGCGCCTTCTGTAGCCAACATCTATATGGCGTTGTTTGAAACTAAGAACATATTTAATGAAATTGCCCCCTATTTTGAGTCGATCACTCATTGGTCTAGATATATAGACGACATCTTCTTTATATGGACCGATGATGAGCATGAACTAGACGACTTTTTGGCATGGTTAAACCTCACTGATCCAAATCTGAAATTCACGGCACATTCAAGTACACAAAAAGTAGAATTTCTGGACATCTTCATAAAACATAACAATGGCACCTTAGAAGTAGACTTATTTGTCAAACCTACTTCGAGAAATACACTTCTCCACTTCGACAGCTACCATCCAAGAACACAAAAACAGAGTATACCATTTTCGCAGTTTTTAAGAGTTAGACGGAACTGCACAAGACTAACAGACTTTGACAATCAGGCTGTCTCTATGAAACAAAAATTCATAGCTAGAGGATACCCACACCGATTGGTGAGGGAATCATATAAAAGAGCTAGGTACTACGACAGAGATCACCTTTTAAAAGGAACCTCTAAAAAAAGAACTACACAACTTGTATGTGTCACTAAACATTCGACACTCAATGCTAAGGTAAAACAAATCATAAACTCCAACTGGCATATTTTAAACAGTGACCCTGCACAAGAGTACACCATACCGAAACCCTTATTTGCTTATAAACGCAATAAGAATATTAAAGATATGGTAGTACATTCAAGATTCACGAAAGCCAACACTTTCATACAGAAAACAATTGATGGAGATCACCCTGTGAAGGGAACCCACAAATGTTTTTCTTGCAAATCTTGTGACTCTGTCCTTGAAGGAGAAAATCTGACCTTTAACAACTATACAATTCATGCATCAGAGATGTGGAATTGTAAGACACAAAATGTGGTTTACCTTATCATATGCCCGTGTAAACTAGGTTATGTAGGTGAGACCTCTAGAGCAATCCAGACAAGGCTCACTGAACACCGTTCAGCCATTAGAAATGCTAAACTCTCTGCCCCTCTAGTAAAACACTACATTGACTTACAGCATAAACCGGAAGAAATGCAATGGAGAATACTAGAAAAAATTAAATGTGTAACAGAAAATGAAAATAACAGAATAAGAAAGTTGAGAGAAGTCTTTTGGATTTTTTCCTTGAACACAGCAACAAATGGGCTTAATAATGAGCTACCCTGGGAAAATGCAATTTAATTAAATAGATAGTATAAAATTAATAAATTCAAAACAGTAGAACATCCTGTATAACTAATAAATATACCTGTACATGTAATTATTTACCTTTGGACAGTGATTACCTTTCCTTATTTCGATTTTATATAATTTGTCAATAAAGTTTTTTCTTTTGATAAAAGAAAAAACATGGCAGACTCTTGTCCCACTGTAACTCCTATTGGCTAATGTGGGAAGAAAACATAAAGAATCTACACTCAAGTAGCCAATAAGAAATCAATTCCCTGAATTAAATTTATCTTAGTACCCTCGATACCCAATTAAATCACTCTATAGAAATTAGAGCGACAATCTCCACCGATCCATGAGGCCAACCGTTACAAGTCTATGTAAAAGAATATGATTGGATCAAAGTAACCAATAGGATCACAGCGTCCTACTTGTTACCCAACCGGAAATCCAGATAGAGATTAAGGACTATTGACATAAGTATCCACCAAGAGAATGAGATTGGATCCTAGTAACCAATAGGATAATAGCATCCTACTTGTTACCCAACCGGAAATCCCGATAGAGATTTAGGCCTTTAGACATAGTATCCACCAATGAAATGTCGGATAACTCGCGCTCGAATACGTTTAAATATTACGGAGGAAAAGGAGAACATAGAACACATGACAACAGACCGAGTAGGACGCCGAGACGCCGCCGGTTCCTTGATTGTTAAAACCATTTTAAGGTAAGAAATCCATGACTGCGATCCTCTTGTTATTTTCAACTAAATAGGTGTCTTACTAGCTATACGCATTCACTAAACACGAGAGGAGTTGTCCGACACTTAAGAGTGAAAGCAGTCCGGAGTAGATAACAAGTCACGATTAGAACAATATCGATAAACTTAGAATAAGAGAATGCCTTTGACGTTAATGAACTGTCAATAAGAATAATCCATAATATATAACGTAGATTTTAAAGAGAGTCAGACACATCCCCTAAGAAACCCTACTTGGATGCAAAATAAAATCACTATGTCTCGCAAATTTAGATAAACATAACAAAATCTGTTGGAAATCACTATACATTTTATTTATTATTTTTTTAGCTTTACCTTGATGACGACATTCGCCTTTTTATCAAAAATAAACCATCGTTGCCATCATTTACGACGTTAAAACGCCCAAATAGGTAAATTATTGAGACCTAACAACAGGAAATGAGTATATTTGACCCAGAAAAATATGGATATGTACAAATTATTTGTCTCTTCGTTTTCAGTATACCTAGAATTCTATCGGTTACCGTACAATTTTAAAAGAAAGAAGAGATTATCGTATTCAGAGAACAAACCACTGTAAGTTGTCATTAAAAGAATTTATTCCTACAAACCATAGGTGAAGGTTTATATTTGACTTAAATAAATATCATTGCCTTCCAGTACCTAAAACCAGTAACGAAGTAAAGGAAGCATAGCTACCAGAGTGTGAGAAACGTATCTATAATACAAACAACGTAAGCATGCATCACTTCTGAATTAATCACTTAAAAAGAGGATGGCGAATAATTTGCCTAGATTAAAAAGTAATAAGGTAGCTAAACGATACGACGATTAATGCAATTTCGCCTGTTGATGAAAAGAATGAAAAGCACAAATTAGAAAGTTAAAAATATACCTACTATGTCACAGAGGTGTCGGTGAAGGTCGAAAAATAAATTGACTTGTGAAGTATCATATATTGGAGTGTAACTATTACATTATGTTATAGGTTAACGTGTGGCTTCTCCTGATGAAGACGCAGTTTGCGTCGAAACGCGCGTCGAGAAAGAACCTACTCGCCAGCCACTAAATAATGTGTATTGTGTAATTATTACGTGATGAGATAAAAAGTGTAACATTTTAATTATTTTAAAAATTGCATTTTATGTTGTATGATGAATTGTTTTTAATATGCCATTAAATGAATGTTTTTAAATTTAGTTAGTGTTAGTCGCCTTATATGAATTGCACTCCAATATTTCAAAAAAATCAAATGCACTAATTGGGCATATATTTACCAACAAACTACAGATAGCTTAACTTGATTTGCCTAGGGATTTATACCTCACTTGAAAGTACCCTGCCCTAGGAATTACATAACTATTGTACAGGGGGCCCTTGTTTATTTTCTTGAGGGTCATCACATAGTCATCTTCCCAATGTACATTCTGCACTCGTTTCAAAAAATCCTTAGTATCCTTAATGTAGGAAGTGAGCTTGGTGACAGGTTCAGACAAAAAGAAATCTACAAACTTAGACATGTGTTCAGTTAAACTCCCTAATGAGGAAACAATTGGGCGACCAGGGGGGTTAACGGGATCTTTATGCAGTTTAGGAAGGTGGTAAAATGTAGGTATTTTCGGATGCTTGCATTCTAAAAAAAACGTATTCTTCTTTGGATAGCATCCCTTTATGATACCACTTGTTCAAAAGGTTCCTATAAGATGTTATACTGCTCTCAAAATCTTTACGTGTTATCTTCATGTAACTAGATGTATCATTAAGTTGATTCAATGCTTCCCTTTGGTAATATTCAAATGTCATCAGAACAACGTTGCCCCCCTTATCAGAGGGTTTACAGATAATGGATTTATCATTCTGTAAATCCTTGATCGCCTGTTTTTGCTTCTCGGTAATATTACCCATCCTTCTATTGTTGGTATTTCTTCCTCTTAGTTTAACCAAATCCTTCGTCACTGCTTCTGTGAACACATCAATGGAATCAGCTGGCATCATCGGCACTAATTTAGACGTTGGTTTGAATGGGCTACCAGGCTTAATTTGTATTATCTCTGATTGATCCATCCCTTTCTTTAGGATCAATTGTCTGGGGTCATATAGTACTCTATGCTCAGGCGGCGGAGCCATTCTTCGTCCTTAGAGACAGGAGGTAGAGCGCAGAATATTGGCAAGATGATGGATTGCCCTATGTGTAAGGGTGTGACTACCTTCAGCAGAAATGTCATTTTGTCCTAACCGGGTAGAAAGTATACAGTTGTTGTACAGGCAAGGACTGAAGTTTGCTCACTTGTCTGGCGGATGTTATGGCATGGGGAAAGTTGTACTGATGGTGAGCAGAGGGAACAGCTGTGAATCGATTCAAAGGGAGTGCACATCAGATGGGTAAAGACCAGTTTAAGCTGCCTCTGTGACATCACAAGAGGAGTTGGTGGGAGCATGTGAATTAGTCCCTTTAAGAAACTCATCACAATAGGCAATTTAAAAGGGATAACTGATCTGGCAAATGTAAAACAGTCGAAAGACAACCCTAATAAGTTGCAACAGCAAGGCTTTGTTGAGCTCAAAATAGACCAAATAAGAGATCGTCAGACAAATGTGCTTCCAAGGGTTGGATGTTACGGGAGGAAGACCAGACAAACCTTTCGTAAATGTTCTATGTAAACAGTTTTAATGAATGGATGCCTCGCTGCTAAGATAACTCCTACCACTTAGAGAGGAGGGTTGAAGGCCAAAAATTGTCGTCGCTCAATATCCTCGCATGTAGGTGTAGGTTGTGCAGGCTACGGTGCTGGGCCCAGCCCTGCTGTTGTAAAAAGAGGTCCTTCGGAAGGAGCACCCTGATCAACAGACAAATGTTCATGGCTAGAAGTTCCAGGTGCCAAGCACTCCTCGTTAGTTTGGGGCCTCTAGGATAACTTGGACCTGGTCTTTCTTGATCTTTTTCAGCAATCTGGGCAGGACAGGTAGGAGATATCCCGAGCCCCGAGATTAAATGAAAGGAGTCACCAAGGGAGTAAAGCCTTGGGAACTACAACATGCAAAATTCTGGACTCTGTGGTGGCCAATGGAAGGATCCAGGGTTCTCCCCAGAGCTGGAAGATACCCTGTACTGTCAACAGAGTGTACCTGCTGGAGGAGAGTAGGGTCTGCAATCCTATGATCACCCAGATTTTTTGCTTTTGCTTCATTGGTTTACGACTTTCTCCGGCTGTGGGCCTGCCAATCAGACCCACAGCCTAGCTGTTCTCTCTCGAAATTAACACACATGTACGTTAGGTGCATCCACTAATTGGAACTGGGCCACCTTGTCAGTCCCTGTCTCAGCATACCACAGGTATCCAGGGCATCGGTGTACCCAGGGCCTACCAGGGGCTGAAGCATGTATTATGCCACCCCTGGAATGGCCGCCCAAATCTGACACAACTGGCTGCACGACAGCTGGGGCCACGTGGTGTAATCACCCGTTGCTGTAGGTGTAGTATTCCTACACCTAAACCCTAAAATGGACACATGGATTCCTATCAGTCACTCCTATAGCAGGCCTTATCAATCCTGAAGGCAGAGTGCAGGGAATCATGTGGGACGGTGCTCTGGCGCGAGCTGAGCCCGTCGACGGCTTGCGGAACCAAGTCCTAATGGCCGTTCCATGGTGACGCGGGCCAACTACTTTTAATGCATTATAATCCTTGCGGTTATTTGCTAACTTTGGCATCGCATCACCTATACATGTCGAGTAAGGTGTCATACGAATGGGAATACGAACCCCTCGCCAGTCCTGGTGACGGGGTTAGCATTCCCCCCTTTTAGAGGGACACGACATGGAAGTAACCTTGAACCCCGGTTAAAGTTGACTCAAGCCTCAGCATCACAAAATGGATGCTGCCACCAGACACAAGTCTGACCTCCTGCTGCTGGGGGACCTTCCAGCAAGGGGAGCTTGGACAAAGGGTTTCCTGTCGAGGGCGGTGTTAGCACCGTCCCAGACAGGGTTTGTGTATCCCAGGTAGGCAGGGCTGAAAGGAAGGTGATTGCCAGTGGCACCCCGGTGCTCACTGTGCATAGCCCGGCTCAAACCAGTTTCGGGGGCACACCAGCCCCTGAGCTGGCGCGAAGCCGGACAAAGGATAGGGGTGTAACCACCCCCCCTCCTGGCTCCACCCATAGGTAGAACCTAGTCACGGGCCAGCCCCTTTTCTTAGAATAAAGGTAGGAGCGAGTCCCCTTCCCAAATTGGATAATCAGATAATCGGATAACTCCGACTCACGAACTACTTTCCACGAAAGGAACTCTTGACTATTTCTGAAGACTCTCCCTTGTGGCTAAGGAGTAGCCACCCTGCACCAGCAGGCACCATCTAAGCGCTTGCGGTTTGCTGTAAGTCTCTCCTACGGATCAAGACTGCCCAGCTCGACGAGACCCGAGTACCCTGCCATCTCTGACCTTTTACCTACCTCATCAGCCCAGCTGAGAGTCGTAGGTGTGACGAGACCTGCGGGACCGGCTATCTTCAGAACCTGCACGACGCTTATCTAGCACGCCCACCGAGGGACCCTCGAGTGAGTGCACCTAGGGTTTGAGAAGCCCTAAGCCCTGAGCAGCTCCAGCATCGAAGTCTGTCTCCCCAGCATCCACGAGATCTGCGTGGGGGCCCTTCCGCTCCTTGTTGTTCACCGCGTTGTTCGACCACTTGCCGACCGGCTTGTGGCCCTCTTCACGACGCACCACGATTGTTTCATCACTAGTCTGGTTGCTCCAGACTGGCTCTTGCTCCCCTTCAACAGAGGAGTACCACGGACCCTCCTGGTCCACTCCCGACGCCATCTTGACTCCCCCGCTTGGGTTGCCACTGCCAAGATCCGCTGCCCCTGCCTGGGCCCAGCATCATCGACAGTAGACACCTTCGTGGGACAGCTCGCCCTCCATCCGGGTCGCCGCCGCGCCTCCTGGTCCGAGGAACAGCCGAGTCCGACGTCACCCACTCACCTGGTCGAGGTGACTTCAGCCGGTACCCTCCTGGTACCCACACGATCGCTGGCTAGCGGTTGAGAACTGAGTCCCCTCTGCTTTCAGGTTTCCTTCATCACCGATCCAGGCTTGGATCGCTCCGAACATCGTCACTGGTCGCCTGCCAGCAACTTCTTCTTTCAGGCTCCTGAGACTACACGAGGACTCCCGACATCTTGCCGAACTTCACGCAGCCGCAGCCTCCGGGCTAGGTAACTCGAGCATCTCGGTGCTCCATCGCAGGTTCGCTCTACAAGTGTCCA
The DNA here is from genome assembly GCF_964204655.1 of Triturus cristatus. NCBI lineage: Eukaryota > Metazoa > Chordata > Amphibia > Caudata > Salamandridae > Triturus > Triturus cristatus. The sequence goes on along the minus strand of NC_140584.1, from coordinate 1,042,096,460 downwards.
GTTCCTTTTTCGTTTAGTCCCACTGATCGGATCACTCCGGAATCAGTACCTCCAGACTCTAAACCATTCGCATTTCACTGTTAGTGTAGATGGTTTCTCGTGCCCCTCGGGCATTTGTGTAAATTGTGCAACTGAAGTATTTTCCTAAGAGTTTTGTAGTGTGCTTAGCTCCCTGACTCATAAAGAGCCAGGGTAGTCTTGTTATAAATAAATATCCTTTTATTTTCATAACAACTTGTGTGGTGTCCTTTCACTTGGTGTTCAAGGGGTATATGTGATGGTAAACAGCTGGCTTAACACGCCCTCTAGAGTTTAGCCTAAAGACTGCTCGTATCCACGCTACTAGGATAGCTGGTCTAAAAGGTTGACTTACAACCAATCATCAATAAGGGTCGTTTGGAATGATACACAGTGATCACTAGAATAGTGAGCACTACATATCAGGCCAACTTCTCACACCTGCCATTTGTGACCTACAAGGCACCAGTGGCAGAATTAGTCAGCTCTGGTTTTTAAAGACCCTGCCATGTGCTGGGTAATCAAGAAAATGCCCTTAGTGTACAGCCTCTTCCAGAGACGTACAACCTCCTGGCACAGGACTCACAACTCCACTGTGCCCTGTTAGTTGCAATACTAATTGGCAGTAGTGTTGCCAATGAGAACCTGCACCCATTTACCCTTGATGGTCAGGAAGAACGGCTTCAGTGGCAAGCGAATCCCTTGCAATTGCAGCAGTTTAATGTGGAGGTGAGTTTCAGCCAAAAGCCAGAGTCCTCTGATCACCACCTCTTCAACCATGCAACGAGGCATCTGTCATGATCGCTAGCTCTGGGAGGGAGAGGTGAATGCCACTGGTCCAGCTGTGGTCAGGCAACCACCAATGCAGGTCTTTCACAGTCCCCTCCGACACCTGAATGGACTCAGATAGGTCCCCTTGGTTCTGAATCCACTGAGACTTTACACTATGCACGCATGTGCCACTTGCCGTGGTCCACTAGTAGGATACAGGAGACCATGAGGCCGAGGACCATCCCTCACTGAGACCAGGGCAAGATTTGAAACATCAAGATCATACCTCAAATGTCCAGCATTTGAGGTGGAGGTAGAGCTCTGAAATACACTGTGTCCAGAAATGCTCTAATGAAAGGGAGCTGCTGTGGAGGAGTCCGGTGTGACTGTCATGTTGATGGGAAAGCCAAATGATGTCAACAGGTCAGCCGTCATGAGGCGGTTGCGAATGACTGTTTGAAGAGAGACCGCCTTCAGGAGCCAGTCAGAGGTGTTCTCAGTTTCCGTGGATGTGCTGCGCCCACCACCATTGTGAACATCTGAGGTGCACTGATAAGGCCAAAGGGGAGCACAGAGAATTGAAAACGCTCCTGGCCTGCCTGTCACCACAGATAACGCCTGTAAGATTGCAGAATGGAGGAGGACGAGGATGACTAATAGGGCTAGAAGCAGTGTCCAGTGACCACCTTTTGTGGCAAAGGAGTGTCCAAATACTCATCACAAGTGAATTGACTCTTTGGTGGAGAAGAGGGCACTAGTCTTCCAGTTCCTTGTTGAATCTTGATTTTTCTTTGACAAATATCCATAGTTTCTAGGATGGGTTCAACAGGAGACATAGAAACTGTGAAATGTGCCCAAACGTTAGTCTGATGATTTCGGAATAGAAATGTGCTTGGAGGATTTAGGTTCAGCTGGTTTCGGAACTGAAGATTTCGAAGCAGAAAGAGGTTTCTTGGCCAGCACTGTGGCAGAAGCAGTCTGAGGCCGGGTCGATTCCGAAGATTGGGAGGACATCGACCTATGTGCCCAATCCGAAGTTGATACAAAGGATTTAACCTTGGTAGATAGTTTTGGTGCCAGACCGGAGGGTGCGGCAGCCGAATTGTCTTTTCAGATCAGACCATGGCCAGATGGCAGTGGCGGTCCGGCGAACTCTAGTAATGGAAAGGGTGAAGATTTGGAAGTCTTTTTAGGTGAAGTGACTGGAGTACAACCTGCCACTCTGGCAGCATGTGAGTACCATTGACCCAATTTGTCCTCCATATCGGAGCCGGAAGTCCCTTCGATAGACAAATGCTGGTCTTCTTCCTCCGCAGCATGCTCTTCCTGGGCATGCTCTTCTCTGTCGTCTTCGGAGTGACGAGACATTTCCAGCCGACGCTTAATCCGATCCCGGTTAGTCTTTTGAGAAGAAAGACTTGCAGGCGTCACAATCTGCTTCATGATGATCAGGCGAAAGGCAGAGATTGCACACAAGATGTTGGTCCGTGTGCAGGGACTTGGCGTGACACTGGGGGCAAAATCGAAAAGGTGCCCATTCTATCAGGAACACAATTTTAGTGCGGACAGTGCACGTGGAGAGTAAATCCGGGAAGGGCAGCACCCAAGGGGCGATCGGTCAGTAATCGAACTGTTGAATTTAACGCGGCACAGAAATAGAAAAGCGTGATCCAAATAACTATACCGTTGAAGACAAGATAGGACTAAAAAGTCATACCGAACGGTAGTCTAACATGGAGGAGAGGCACACATGTTCGAACCTGATGGCAGTGAGAAAACAATGTAACAAAGGAGTTGATGCCAGTATCACCGACAGGAGGAGTCTCTACCTTGTGACAACTCTTCGAAGAAAAACAAAAAGTCCGAACACAACACGAGATGACAAGTATGCAGAGCATGTGTATCTACAGTCATACGTCGAACAAATTGTTACAGGTAAGAAACCGTTTTCTGTTTTTAGCATGTGCAGCTGTAGATCACGTTATGTATAGATTTTAAAACCCTGTCCTTCCCCCTAAATGTAGTGGGTTGCAGGGAAGTGTGTTAAGACTTTTGAATTTATGTTTATGTGTTTAGTACTCATTGCCTCACTAATGCCTTGTTGGGCTTGAGTATATACACAGTAGTGTTTAGTGAATGTGTGCAGAAGTCTATCTGTAGCCTTAGAATTATCAACGAATGGAATATTGCCTAGGAATGCATAGCAGCAACCTATTTGCGAGTGAAAATGGGCAGTTGGTCAGGTAAATATAAAGTATGTATTACTTTGACATAACATATTTGCGTAAATAGGACTATCCGCGTTGACAAGCCGGACTAAGATGAAAATCACTTTGTGAAAGGTGAAAAAGTATTTAAAAAAAACATAATGGAACAATTATGATCAATATAATACATAATGGCCTTCTGGACATCTAACATATGCATTGCTTTATTTGCTCGCAGATGAGGGGAAAAAAAGTGATTCTCTAGATTGACTGATTAATAAGAAAGTGGTATAACTTTTAGGAGGAAAATGGTGTGTGTGCAGTGAGACAGTCTATGTGAATCTATTTGAATGGATGAACTGATAAGGGCTGCAGTTCAATGCTGCAAGTTAGAGTGTCTTACACACAATGAGCCTCTGATGTGTATCTGAGAGCATCCTGTTTGTCATGGGTGTTCAAGGAGCATGCAGAATTTTCTCCGAGAATGTTGGGAGTGCCTCCCAGAACGGAACTGTCGCTACAACAGTGGCTGGTGTAGACTGTTGAGGTTTTTTCCCCCCCGAGGTGGCTAGTCTGGTAAGGCAATGCGCTCTTGGGCCATTACTTAACATGGACCAAAGGTTGATCCCTAGAGGAAAGATACTCTGTATGCAACTATAGGGGTTTCTTCTGGGACTAAGGGTGTTATGGTTGGCCTCTGAGTCAGGGCCTGAGGTCCTCCGTCTGTGTCCACTGGGAGCCCTTCGATGGGGACAGCGGAACTTTCATCTTTGGAGTCATCAGAAGACAAAGCATTAGTACTCTTCTCTCACTGGACCACCGCTCTACCGCATGGTGCCTTCGTCTCAATCAATCTGTCAACTTTATTTGATCTTTAATAAGTAAGATCATAAAAGTACAGTAATTCATAAAATGCAAACTTAGTAGAATTATACATTACCATCATATTTGAGTAGGATACAAAAAAAGCAGATAGGAACCATATTAAAAAACTTTAGGTAAGCCTCTCGGATCATTCCCCGGTGTCCCTTGAGCTCTTTATAGGCAGGGGGAAACAACGTTTCGGTGGCGTCTCTCAGTGTGGCATTTACAGACTGAAGATTATGGGACGCATATGAGCGAAGCAATTGCCCAGTATCGGTGGGCTAATGAGGGGTCCGTTCCTAGCGTCGCGACTCTCCCGGGGGTAGACATATCCTGGTGTGCGGCGGCAGGAAGCATAGGAAGGAACTGACTCATGCAGAAGCGGACGTAGAGGCACTTGAGCGCCAGTTGGGAGGCAGGGGGGAGGCCCAGTGCGTGTGACAACTGCTCCTTGCTCAACAGACCTGTGCTGCCCTACTGATTGACGAAGCACGCCAAGTCTGACTGGTGACGCGCAGCAGGATATACCAATGGGAGTACAAGTCCAGCAAGATGCTGCATCATCTTTGTCAGGGCACCTTCCATCCCCAGGCCCTCCCGGTAATTGTGGACTTGGCAGAAACGCCGATTACAGACCCCACCCCCCCCCTGCCATAGCGGAGAGTTTTGCTACATACTACGTAGATCTTTATGCCCCCCAGGAATGTTTGTCAGCGTCCACCATTGATAAGTTCATAACAGACATACCACCCAAAACGGTGTCGGACGAGGTGCAAGATCAGTTGGAGGTCCCCATGACAGATGAGGAGCTAGGCGCGGCCCTGAGAGAGCTTAATCTCGGGAAGGCACCTGGACCCAATGGGTTTACAAATGAATTCTTCCGACGCTACAATGTACAACTGGCCCATTATTATCGGGCGGTGGTGGAGGAGGCCCGGGAAAAGGGATTGCTCCCCCCTGATTGGAGGCATGCCGAGGTGGTGGTGTTCCATAAGCCCGGACGACCCCCAGAGCAACATGCCTCATATCGCCCCATCTCTCTCAAACGTGAAGGCCAAAATTCTGACAAAGTTACTGGCCAATCGACTCCTGACCCACATCTCTGCTCTTGTACACCCTGATCAGGCGGGGTTTATGCCTCAGAGGGCGACCAGACACAACATTAGGAGGGCACACGAGGCGGTAGCGGCCATTCGACAGACGGGGGAACCGGCGGCACTTCTCTTGGCGGATATGGATAGGGCGTTCGATTCCCTGAGCTGGGTTTACCTATTTGCATTGCTGCGCAGACTCAATCTACGCCCATGCTTCCTTTCTTATATAATGCTCCTCTACATGGATGACAGCATCGGCACGGGTGGCAGACGCGACCTCCTCCACCTTCTCTATTGGACGGGGCACAAGGCAGGGATGTCCTCTGTCTCCATATTTATTCGCCCTAGCCATGGAGCCATTGGCGGCGTGGGTGCGCATCGATCCGCAGGTCCGGGGATTCGAGTGGGCCTCGGGTCTGTCCGACAGGATCGCGCTATACGCGGATGATGTCCTTTTTTCTTATGGCAGTGGACAGGACGGGGCCACGGCTTTTGCGCGTCGTGCAGATCTTTGGAGAGACGTCGGGTTTATATATGAATCCCCGCAAATCCACATTATTGGCTCTGGGGGATCGGACGAGAGTGGGCACGTGGGCGTCCTCGATCCAGTTGGCGGTGGGGGGCTTGAAATATCTGGGGGTGTTTCTTTCGGATGTACCGGCAATCTCCTGGGAGCGTAACTTGGCTCCAGTGTGGGAGCGGGTTCGTGCAGACCTTAAGTCCTGGTCCCGTATGCCCCTGACATTGTTTGGCAGATCTATAATATTCAAGATGGTGGCGCTTCCCCGGCTCCTCTACCAGCTACAGAATCACCCGTATCCGATCCCGTCCAGATGGTTCGGGCTGGTGAATTCTGTGCTTGGGCAATTTTTGTGGGAGGGGGGAAAGGTGCACGTAGCACTGCATACATACTTCCTGTCCACCTATTGTGGAGGTCTTGCGTCCTCAGACATTCTCTCGTACTACCAGGCCTAGCACCTACTGGTCCTTAATGAGTGGTGGTATGGTGATCGGGAAGACCCGATGCATTGGAACAACAACTCATGGGGCGCCACTCATTACACACACTTTTGTACTCAGCGTCGTTGCGGGGTGCGATGCCATCGGTCACGCGGGTGGTGTTGCTGAGTTGGAGGCAGACGCTGGGGCATATGGGTTGGTGGAATACCCTGACTCGGGAGAGCCCTCTGTGGAATAATGGGTGCGTGCCCCAATTGGCGGTCCTGAAAGCTTTCCGGGGATGAGACGACATCGGTATTTCAAACCTGGGTCATGTCCTGAGGGGCAGGACACTCAAGCCCTTCCAGGACCTTCAGAGGGAATTCCATATGCCACAGTCACAATTTTACCGGTACCTCCAATTTCGCCATGCCCTGTCCCCTAGCCTGGAAGGTCTGGAGTCTCTCCCTGAAATTAGTCCGCTAGAAGCTAAAGTCTTCATGGGAGCCTTACAGGAAAATAAGATTTCCCTGATCTATCAATCCCTGGTTACGCACTGCTCCCCACACTTCAGTAGCTATGGAGAGGGGGTCTGGGAGGAAGACGTGGGCAATCTGGAGGAAGAGGACTGGACGGAGGCCTTGGCAGCTCCGCGGGGTGCGGTCATAGCGATGAGACTCCGTCTGGTCCAGCTAAAGTATCTCCACAGGGTCTATTTTAAGAGGGTCCGATTGAGGCGGGGGGGCTGATCACTTCCCCAGAGTGTCTTCGCTGTGGTCAGGAGGAGGGCACTTTCATACATACTGTCTGGCGGTGCACATCCTTGGATCGTTTTTGGAGGGTGGGTCTTTGCATGCTTTTCAGAGGTCCTGGGGTGGGGGCTCCCTCGTACACCGCAGTTGGCACTGCTTCATGTCATGGAGGGGATAGGGGGCAACGTCTACAAACGACACCTCATCCTATTAGGCTTCACACTGGCGAAGCAAGACATTGCTAAAGCATGGAAGGCGACGCGGGCCCCCTCGGTAGCTGCATTGAAGGATGGATTGGATTTTTGCATGGGGTTGGAGCAACCTATATTTGTGGCCAGGGGATACCCACGCAAGCACTATAAAATTTGGAAACGATGGGCGGACTATCAGGATCTATGGTTGGAGCCGCCAGCGGTAGCGGAGATTCATTCATTGGGGTAGTTTCTTGTTCTGTATAGGCGCAGGGAGGGGGATCTGGGGGGTTGCATTCTAAGATTCTTTGATTATATGTCTAGGCTGTGGACAGGACTACGCGGACTTAGTGCGATTTCAAGGGGGTGGGGTGAGGGAGGGAGTTTCTATATTATTTAGAATGTCCTTGTTATGCATTTTTTGATTTTGCTCACAAAAGTCGATTGCTTTCATGGTTACACATGGTCTGATTCGGCAGATGTCTCTGGTGTGCAGAGCCCTGCGATGTATATTCAAATTGGCGAATAAAAATATGTTTTAAAAAAAATTAAAACTTTAGGTAAAAGAAAAGAGCACTGTATTAAAACATAACAAATGTATTCAATATGTAGTAAAATGTGCAAGACAGTATTAAAACAAGTTGAGTATATAAGCAGAAAAACAATCCATCTGCAAACTAGTGAGCCAGCTAAATAGGAATAAAACCAGACCAAAAAAAAACTCAGGGTGAGAAGAGATCTATTAGAACACAACCTTGAATCGTACTATAAATAATATAAAGTGCAAAGTAGTGCCGCAATTAGTTGAAGTTCAAATCATGAGCTAATCAGTCTCCTTTTTGATAAAACCAGGCATAAAAAAGATGTAAGAGAGAAATTTACATAAGGATTGGCGAGCATTTGGAGAAAGCACAGAGCAGGACGACATTGTGCAAAATTATATTTCAAGAACAGTGGGCGTATGGAAAGGAAAATGCTACCTACCAGTATGCATCTGTTCTTGGCACGTAGAGCTGCAGATTCCACACTGCATAGATCGCCATCTGGTGTTGGGCCCGGATGCTTGCACTTTGTTGTTGTATTGGAATAAGTCTTTGGAAGTCATGAGATAGGGGACCCCTGTTTGGACAATAGTGCGCATGGACATCGACTCCATCTTCAGATTGTTTTTTTGCCAAGAAGGGAAATGATGGAGTTTTGTGAGAAATAGAGATAGATGTCCATGTATGTTGTATCTAATTAAGATAATACTGGAACAGATAAAGGTAGCCTGGGAGGTTGGTGGGCGTGTGTGAATCTGCAGCTCTACATGCCAAGAACCGATGCATACTGGTAAGTAGCATTTTCCATTCGAGGCATTTGAGCTGCAGATCACACATAGCATAGCTTGTGTAGCTTGCATAGCAGTACTCCTCTGTAGCGTGCCACCACCAGTATCTGTTGCAGTAGTTTGAAATAGTGTTTTGAGTACACTAGCTTGTTGCTTTGCCTGAACATCTACACAATAGTGTTTTGTGAATGTGTGAATATGTGGGAATATTCCCTAAAAATGCCATTGAAGCCCCTATTTTGCAGGTAGAGTGGGCTTTAGGGGGAATAGACAGTGTACGTTTTGCTTTGTGATAGCAAATTTGTATACATTTGACAATCCACCTTGCAATCCCAGACTTTGATTTGGGATTGCCTTTATGTGGTGGTGAGAAGGATACAAAAAGTTGTTTTGCGAAAAGGTTTTGTTCAGTCAACATAGTAAAGGTGTGCTTTTTTTACGTCTAGTGTATGAAGAGCTCTTTCTGCTACTGTTTTTGGTTGTGAGAAGAACACTGGCAACTCAACAGATTGGTTGAGATGGAAGAGAGAGAACCTTAGGATGGAATTTGTCCTGAGAAGTAGTTTCTTACCTGTAACTCCAGTTCTGTAGTAGGGGTATCTCTATTATAGTCATAATCATGTGAATAGTCCCGCCCATGTGCGTGGACCCCATAGCAATCTAAATAGTCTCTTAAGTTGTCCTCTTCTGCAATCCTGCATAGACACTTAAGAGAAAATAAAGACAAATAATGCAGCCTGAAATAAACAAGACTACTCTGGCCAGTACTTCATCCTGAAGTGAAAAAGGATAGCCAGATAACACTGAAATGTAAGCATTTTGCTAAGTTTCACACATAGAGAAACTCCCCTTCACAAAAATCCTTTGTCATGATAGAGAGGAAGGGTTGGACAGACAAGCCCCCATAGGCTGCCATTATGTGTCTGTAAAAAGGATACCGTGCCTTTAAGGAACCCTCCAGAGACCCTCGGTATCCCATGATGCACAGCCAAAGGCTAGTTACTTTCAGTTCTTTTTGAAGGTGTATAAAGCCAGGCCTGTAGCATTCAGGATATTATCGTTTCATCCACCGGGGAGGAGGGTGGGTTGCTAATGATTATAACTAAGATACCCCTTATATAGAACTGGAGTTACAGGTAAGAAACTACTCCTTCTGTAGTAGGGGATCTCTGTGTATAATCATGTGAATAGAATGGCAAGCCCATCCCCCCCACAAACCAAACCCAGCGGTGGAAGAAACAGACAGCACCACTACCGTGCAAATACATTTCTCAGCGAAGCCTGCCCAACCTGAGCATCTGTCCTGGCATCAGAGTCCAGGCAGTAGTGTTTAGCAAAAGTATGGACTGACTTCCAAGTGGCAGCCCTACAGATGTCTGCAATGGGGACATTGCGAAGCAAAGCCGCTGTAGCAGCTTTACCTCTAGTAGAGTGAGCCTTAGGCTTACCCCTAGAGTCTTGTTAGCTTTCTGGTAATACAGTTGAATACAGTACACAATCCACCTAGAGATGGACTGTTTAGAGGTAGCAAGACCAGTCCTGACCGATCCATAATTAACAAATAATTGATCCGATCTACGAATCTCCTTAGTCTTATCTAAGTAGAATTTCAACACCCTTCTTACATCGAGGGAATGAAGGGACCTCTCTGCCGGAGAGGAAGGATGGTGAAAAAACATGGGCAACGTGATCGTTTGATTCACATGGAAATCGGACACCACCTTAGGAAGAAACTTTGGGCGAGTTCTCATGACCACTTTAGATGCATGAAACACAGTATAGGGCTCTTGGCAACAAAGAGCTTGGATCTCACTCACCTTGCGAGCCGATGTTATAGCTACAAGGAAAGCTGCCTTCCAGGATAGATTCTGTAGAGAAGCCTCATGAATAGGCTCAAAAGGCTCTTTCATTAGTCTAGACAGCACCACATTAAGCTCCCATGGAGGCGAAGGGCGCCTAATGGGAGGAAACACCTTCTTCAAACCTTCCAGAAAATCTCTGATGACTGGGATTTGGAAAAAAGAAGTTTGTGAAGGGCATTTCCTATACGCAGTTAAAGCTGCTAGGTGAACCTTAATGGAATGAAAGTTAAGGCCAGATTGAGCCAAATGCAGTAAGTATGGGAGGATGACATCCTCCTTGAAGGATGTAGGGTCTGCACACTTAGACGTGCACCAAATGCAGAATCTCTTCCATTTGTATGCATAGGAAGTCCTTGTAGATGGTCTTTTTGCCTCTTTTAATATCTCCATGCAGTTCTGAGGCAGATTTAAATGTCCATACTGCACTAGCTCAGGGGCCATGCTGCCAAACTCCACGTCGAGAGGTTGGGATGCACCATCTGCCCTCCGAACTTCGTGAGAAGGTCCGGCCGACACGGAAGTCGAAGATGCGGCAGGAGAGATCGGTGTAGGAGGTCGGTGAACCACCACTGCCGAGGCCATTCCGGAGCAATGAGTATCATCCTGGCCCTGGACTGGGACAGTTTGATCAACACTGTCGGGATCAGGGGAATGGGAGGAAAAGCGTAGAGAAAGCTGTTCGACCAGTTGATCCACAGTGCATTTCCTAGCGTCCCTGGTTGGTAAAACCTGGAGGCGAAGTCTTGGCATTTGCTGTTTTCTGCGGTGGCAAACAGATCGATGTCTGGAGTGCCCCACCGTGCGAAAATGTCCCTTAATACCTCGTCGTTTAAGACCCATTCGTAATTTTCTTGAACGAGCCTGCTGAGCGCGTCTGCCTGAGCATTCTGCACACCTGGCAGATGAGTCACCGTGATCGTCAGGCCCCTGGCCAGCAGCCAGTTCCAGATCGTCTGCGCCTCCCGAGACCCCCTGCGCGATTTTGTGCACCCCTGCTTGCTGAGGTAATACATTGTTGTTGTGTCGTCCGTCTGTACAAGCAAGGAACTGGTGTGGAACGATGGCTGGAAGGCTTTCAGCACCAAGTGAACTGCTAGGAGTTCCAGAAAGTTGATGTGATATGTGGACTCCGTCTGGGACCACGTCCCTTGTATTTGAAGGTGTTCCGAATGCGCTCCTCAGCCATGGAGAGACGCATCTGTCACAATGGATTGAGTCTGTATCTCTTTGTGGAACGGAATCCCTCTGAGGAGATTGTGAGGTGAACACCACCACTTCAGGGACTGGGCAGCATGTTGCCACAGTTGGATCATGTCCTCCCAGTTCCCTTGTTTTTAGTCCCACTGATCCTCTGCACATTCCTTCAGAGGCCGCATGTGGAGGCGTGAATGTGGAGTGAGAAAGATGCAAGAGGCCATCGAACCCAGGAGCAAGGACACCGTCCTCACCGTCGCAGAAGGAACGGACATGAGAGTCTGAGCCTTCCGAAGGATCTATAAGCGTCGCTCCTCCGTAGGACACACGCTTGCCTGGAGTGTATCGATGGAGGCTCCCAGGTACTGCAGACACTGAACAGGAGTCGAGACAGACTTTGACATGTTGATGTGAAGTCCCAATTGGTTCAACAGAACAGCCGTCCTGTTGAAATGTAGCTGCGCTTCCTGAAACGTGGAGGCTTTGATAAGCCAGTCATCCGGGTATGGATAGGCGAACACCTTGTTCTTCCTCAGGTGCGCTGCAACCACCGCCATGCACTTTGAAAAAGTCCTGGGCGCAGACTTCAGGCCGAATGGAAGCACTGTATATTGGTAGTGATTGGTGCAGACTAGGAACCGCAGGAACTTCCGATGCTTCCTTGCAATGGGTACATGGAAGTACGTGTCTTGCAGATCTATGGCGCATAGCCAGTCCCCTTGATGCAGCTGAGGGTAAATCTGGTGCAGGGACAGCACCTGGAACTTTTCTCTGCGAATTAATTTGTTTGCTTGCCGCAAATCGAGAATGGGCCTGAATTCGTTTTTGTCCTTTTTGCGCACCAGAAAGAACCTGGAGTATAGACCTTTTACCCTTTGAGGAGGAGGAACCAGTTCTATCGCCCTTTTTCTTAACAGGGTATCCGCCTCCACTTGAAGTTCGCGCAACAGGTATTGTGAACGAACTGGTGGAATAGATGAAGGAGGACTGATGAAACGTAGACAGTAACCACTGCGACCAATATTCAGCACCCAATTGTCCGGAGTTATTTTTCTCCCCTCTGCCAGGTAATTTTGGATGCTTCCCCCCCACCGGAGTGGGTAACAGAAGAGGGGGGAAGTAATCCCTCAGGGCTTTGAACCAGCTGGGCCCTTGTTCCCCGATGTGGACTGCTGGTTGCCCCTGCCTCTCTGACGTCTCTGAAAAGGCTGCCGCTGAAACTGCTGCTGTCCAACCTGACGTCCCTGTCCGCGTTGGAACTGTTGGGAAGAGTATCGCCGTTGGTAGGGGCGGAAACTCTTACGCTGTTCCTTCGGCTTCTCCAAGCCAACAGCCTTGAGGGTCTCAACCTAAGCCTTCATACAAGCCATTTCCTCGTACGCATGGGGACCAAAGAGGGTGGAACCCGAGACTGGCAGGTTAGCGATACGTTGCTGTGCCTCCGGTTTCAGGGAGGTGTGACGCAACCATGAATGGCGCCGCAGAGTCACACCATGACAATGTCCATGAGCTGCCAGGAGAGAGGTGTCCGCAGCCGCACTGATGATCTGATTGGAGACAATCAGACCCTCATTGAGAACCTCCTGAAAGTCCTCGCGTTTGTCTCTAGGCAGGAGTTGCACGAACTGTTAAAGAGACTCCCACAAGGAGCGGTCATACCAACCCAAGAGAGCCGGCGAGCTCGCTGCCTTCATTGAAGTGGCCACAGTGCTGCAGACTTTTCTCCCCGCAGAATCAAGTCTATGGCTTTCCTTGTCTGGTGGAACTGTGGTCGAAGGGTCCGTAGCGTGCTGCTTCTTCGCTGCCACCACTAGAACTGAATCTGGAAGGGGATCCACCCGCAGGAATGCAGGGTCCGAGTCCGGGTGCCTGTATCTCTTTTTAAGTCCCGAGGGAGCCAACTTCACTGAGGCAGGCGTCAGGAACAACTCCATCGACGGTTACTCCAAACCGGGTACCAGAGGAAGCAGAGGACGAGAGATTTGCTTCCGCAGCAGCGTCTCAAAGATCACAGACGTGGACGGGGTAGGCACGGACAGTGCAATGCCCAGTTTCGCCGCTCCCCTTACCAGAACCTCCTGAAACGTGGTAATGTCATCGACTGGTGACACCCTCGGAGGTGGGGTATCCGACAGAGTCGGCGAATATCTTCCTGCACTAGAGTACTCCGTGCCCCTAGTATACCTGGAACGTGACCGCTCGTGACGATGAAGACGGCGTTATCTGGTTGAAGACCGGTGCCGGCTACGAGAGCGATGTCTCAGCCGGGATTGAGATCTTGGCCTTCTTGGCACCGCCGGGACCACTGGCACAGGTGGAGCCGCCGCCGGCTGAGGCGGAGGCGTCGGCAGGCGTGGAGGAGGAGTAGGCGTCCTAGGTCACAGCAGCGACTGACGAGGAGCCACAGGCTGAGCTGACTCCGGTGACCTGGTCAGAGAATAGGTCCTGGAGTACTCCGAGTCCGAAGTATGAAGTATGAATGACTCTCCTCCAGACGTGGAGATACTGACCACAGAGGGTGACAGGCTTCTCGACGACAAGCTCCGATGGCCTCTCAGACGTCGACTTTCCTCTCGGCGATGATGTGTTGACGTCGTCTCTGAAGTCCTAGACGTCGACCTCGTCCGAGGTCTCGAAGTCCTTTCCCTCGATGTTGATCTTCGACGTCGTTTAGACCCAGAGCCCTGGGTCGACAGGGAGCATATGGTAGTCATACCAGGCCTCGACGTCGTCATCGTCGCCTTCGACGTCGACCGGGACCTGCATCATTTCTGAGCCCCCCAGAAGCAGACGCATGGGTTGTGGAAGAGGAAAGGCTCTCTCCGTGCCCAGATGTCCCACCTGCAGCCTGTTGTCTTCTCTGCTCCAGGCCTTGAAGACGAATCTGCTCCCTGTCACGCACGTTCCTCCTGGAGAATGACTTGCAGATGAACATGAGATGAAGGAAGACAGAGTATACAAACCCTGTGAGAGTCCGACTTGGCCTTCCTCCTGCCACAATCTGGGCACTTGTCAAATAAAGATGCCCCAAAAAGACAGCAAAAGGAAGGTAAAGGCCTCAGACGTCAAGTGAAACACTCAAATATCAAAAAAGCTCAAATATTTGAAGATATACCACTAAAGGTAGAGCTCAATGCTCCAGGGTCCTGCTAGCAGGAGCCGGAAAAAATAAGTAACTAGCCTTTGGCTGTGCATCATGGGATACAGAGGATCTCTGGAGGGTTCCTTAAAGGCACGGTATCCTTTTTACAGACACATAATGGCAGCCTATGGGGGCTTGTCTGTCCAACCCTTCCTATCATGACAAAGGATTTGTGTGAAGGGGAGTTTCTCTATGTGTGAAACTTAGCAAAATGCTTAAATTTCAGTGTTATCTGGCTATCCTTTTTCACTTCAGGATGAAGTACTGGCCAGAGTAGCCGTGTTTATTTCAGGCAGCATTATTTGTCTTTATTTTCTCTTAACTGTATATGCAGGATTGCAGAGGAGGACAATGATTTACATGATTATGACTATACACAGAGATCCCCTACTACAGAACCACTGTTATGATGGAGTAGTAAAAATGAATCTTGAATAGTTAAGAGCCTGTAGCTCACTGACTCTTCTGAGAGATGTAATGGCCACAAGGAAAGCGACTTTCCATATAAGAAATTGTAGCTCGCATTTATGTAGAGGTTCGAATGGAGAACCCATTAATCTAGTGAGGACGATGTTTAGATTCCACACTGGCCAGGGTGGTACCCTGGGAGAAATTATTCTCTTGAGGCCTTCCATAAATGCTTTAATGGCAGGTACCTTGAACAATGACAAATGTTGTCTATTTAGTAGGTAAGCTGCTATGGCAGCAAGATGTAATCTAATTGATGTGTATGCTAGATTACATCTTTGAAGATGCAGCAGGAAACATATGTGTTGAGTGGAGGCATCTAGAGGATTGATGGTGTTGTTGTTACAGTATATAACAAATCTTTTCCACTTGGCTGCATAGCAGGCCCTAGTGGTGGGGCGCCTAGCCTCTTTGATAAAGTTAATACAATCAGGTGGAAGATTGAGGTAACCAAATTCTAGGACTTCAGGAGACAGATCGCCAGGTTGAGCTGTGCTGGATCTGGATGTCTGATCTCTCCATGTTTCTGTGTTAAGAGCTGTGGGGAGAGGAGTAGTTTTTGGTGCGATACTACTGATAGTTCCAGCAATCTTGTGTACCATGATTGTCTGGTCCATGTTGGAGCAACTAGGATCAGTGTTAGTGACTGTTGTTGCAGCTTACGCAAATCTGCCTGACCAATTCATCCATTTTGCATTGCCTTTGGACAATGGGTGTGGATATCTGGCGGCGAAGCTTGGGCATTTTGTGTTGTAATGTGTGTCGAAGAGATCTATCTCGGGCTGCCCCCACATTTGGAATAACAGTTGAAGAACTTGTGGATGAAGTTCCCACTCGTGAATCTGTTGTGTCTGACGACTTAACAGATCTGCCATGTGATTTTGAATTCCTGGAAGATGTTGGGCTAAAAGGAATACGTTTTGAGGAATAGCCCACCTCCATAGGCTCTGTGCTAGTTGAGAGAGCTGCAAAGAGCGCCCCCCCCCCTCCCCCCCCTGTTTTTGTAAATAGTACATTGCTGTCATATTAAGACAGCTTTGCCTGATATCGGTCTCTGGAAAGATTTTAATGCCAGAAAGATTTCTAATAACTCCAGATGATTGATGTGGAGTAGCTTTTGCTGAGGTTTCCATGTGCCCTGTATGTTGTGATGTAGTAGATGAGCTCCCCAGCTGGTGAGCGATGCTAGCACAATCTGTGGAATCGGCTCTAGGAACGGTCGCCCTTTGGAAAGGTTTTGGGTATTCCACCACTGCAGAGAGTGATGTGTGCGGCCGTCCACCAACACCAGATCTGTTAACTGACCTTGAGCTTGGTTCCACTGACATACTAAGCATTCCTGTAAGGGGCGCATCTGGAGTCTTGCATGAGGTACTATGAATATACAAGAGGCAATCATCCCTATTAGCTGCATGAACACTCGAGCTGGAAGTGAGTGTTGCGGCTGGAATTTTGTTATAAGGGCTTGCATGCTTGCTATCCTAGCTGGACTGGGATATGCAAAGGCTTTTGAGGTGTTTATTGTGGCACCTAGATATTGTTGGATGTGGGACGGTTGGAAGGGAGACTTTGTGAGGTTTATGGTAAACCCTATGTCGTGAAGTAGTTCGATTGTGGTGCGTGTGTGATTTACACACTGGGTATGCGACTTGGCTTTTATGCGCCAGTCGTCCAAATATGGGAAGACGTGAATTTGTTGCCTTCTTAAGTGGGCTGCTACCACTGCCAGACATTTTGTGAAGACTCTGGGTGCTGTGGTGACTCCGAATGGAAGAACCTTGAACTGGTAATGCTGACCGTCCACTACAAATCGAAGATATTTCCTGTGAGCAGGGTGAATGGGAATGTGGAAGTAGGCGTTCTTGAGATCGAAGGTGGCAAGGAAATCACCTTGTTTGAGTAGAGGAAGGACCTGTTGAAGAGTGATCATATGAAAATGGTCTGATTGTATGTAGAGGTTTAATGGTCTGAGGTCTAAGATGGGTCTCAGGGTTCCGTCGTTCTTTGGAATGAGAAAGTACAGGGAGTAAACCCCTGTGTTTTGGTGATGCAGGGGAACTGGTTCTATTGCATGTTTTTGTAGGAGGGAAAGCACCTCTCGTTTTAGAAGCGGCAAATGCTCTGTTGACATTGGACTCTGTTTGGGTGGTATGTTTGGGAGAGTTGAAGTGAGTTCTAGGCAATAACCGGATTGGATGATTTGTCTCACTTACCTGTCCGTGGTAATGGTGTTCCAGACAGGTAGGAACTGTAGCAATCTTCCCTCGACCGGAGTAGAGTGGTCCGGGGGGAGAAGAGGGAAGTCATTGTTTGGGGGTGGAGGCGGTGCAAGCATTGGTAGTTTTGCCTCTACTCTTGTTGTTGTTGCCCCTGAAGCCTCCTCTGTAATAGCCTCTAGTAGATGAGGTCTAGGTAGGACTTTTGACGGAAGTGGAGGGGTTATCAGTGGTAAAACCTCTAGAGGCGCCCCTATAAGTTGAGCGACAAAAGGAACTTCTGGGAGCTTGCGATTGCAAAGCTCCCATTGATTTGGTAGTATCAGTATCTTTTTACAACTTCTCCAAAGATGAATCTACACTAGGCCCAAATACGTCTTCCTGGTCAAACGGCTGGTTTAGTATGGTAGTTGGAACCTCGGGTTTGAACCCTGAAATGCGTAGCCACACATGTCTGCGTAAAAGGACACTGGTATTAATAGCTCGGAGCCTGTGTCTGCAGCATCCAGAGCACAACAAATGGAGGTATTGGTTATGAGTTTGCCTTCCTGGATGAGACCATTGGCCCTTGTTTTATATTGATCTGGAAGGAGTTGTAGTAGGGTCTCTAGCTCGTCATAGTGTGCCCTATCGTACCTAGCCAGCGAAGCCTGTGTGTTGGCAATTCTCCATATTTTGGCTGCTTGGGACACTGTTCTTTTACCAGATGCGTCCAACAGTTTTGACTCCTTATCAGGAGGTGGAGCATCGCCTGTGGTTTGGGAGTTAGCCCTTTTCCTGGCGTTGGAGACTACCAAAGAATCCAAGGGAAGTTGTCCTTTAGTGTAAACAGGGTCAGCTGGGGCAGACGTGTATTTCTTTTTTACCCTGGGGTTAATGCCTCTAGCCCTTACAGGATCCTTAAAAACTTCAGAAGCGTGTTTGATTACCCCTTTTAACATTGGGAGAATGGATGTGGACCTTTGAGATGGTGCAAAAGTGTCCATGAGGAAATCTTCTACAGGGTCTGTGTGCAAATTCACACCGTGGTATTCTGCAGCTCTGTGTATGAGCAGAGTGAATCCTATAGTGTCCTCTTGAGGGGATGGTCTAGATGGATAGATATCATCTTGTGGTGTATTAGGAACATCTGGTGTGCCATAATCGTCGCCTGGGACATCTGGGGTATTGGGATGACTAGGTTCCCCAAAAGGTTCATCATTCCCTTCCTCCCCAAAGGTGTCGTCATCCTGAGGTGGAGGAGATTGTGAGGGTACTGGAGATGGGATAGGGGAGGTGTGGTGTGGAGGAGGAGAAGGAATTCTTAAAGGAGAAGAGGCAATGTCTCTTTTCTTTAAAGAGTGTGGAGCTGGTACAGGATTGTCCATTTTTCTTTTCCTGGAAGGACTAAGTGTAAGTTGGCCTGTCTTTGGGTTGATCAGGCCGAAAAAGCTCCTCCTCTGGAGTGTGTTTCGGTGCCGATTTTTTCAGGTACGCTTGTTTGATTGGCACAGGTTTTGGCGTCGTTTTATGCTCCTTAGGTTTGGAATCAGGAGTTTTCCTGTGTTGCATTGGGGTCTTCGGAGCCGGTTGTTTCTTTGGTTCCGATGATTTTTTCAGATCCGAAGCTTGAGTGCCAGTGGTCTTCGGAACCGGTTGTTTGTTTGGTTCCGATGATTTTTTAAGATCCGAATAGTGAGCGTCAATGGTCTTTGGAACCGGTTGTTTGCTCGGTTCCGATGATTTTTTCGGAGCGAGACGTCAGTACCAGTGGATTTCGGTGCCGGATGTGCCGATGTGGAACCAGGCGTCCGTGCGGACTAAGACAATGGTTTCTTCTTTGGTGCCGGGGATGGGGTTTCGGCACAGACGGTAGGCTCGCTTGATTCAGAGTGGCCTGAAGGCTTATGTATTGACTTCTATGCCGAGCCCGAAGGCGGGGCGTGGGAAGTTGTGTCCCGGTGTGCACCTAGGCCCGAAGGTGAAGGTGTTACCGAAGCCTTTTTGAGAATGGGTGGGAAGGGAGGGGTTGATGTCAGTAATTACGAAGACTGTCCTGGAGTGATGACTCTTTGATGTCGGAGTCGTCGGCGTTGCTAATGTTGCCCTCTTCGATCTGCTCCTGCTCCGGTACATTGATGCCTTCTTGGAAGTTCTTGTCCGTTATCGATGTTGATGATCGAGCCATGCTTCTTCGAGCTAGACGATCCTGTATTGTTTTCTTGGAGCGGAAAGAGGCACAAGCTGGACAGTCTTTGGCATCGTGCTCGGGAGAAAGGCAGAGGTTACACACCTCGTGAAGATCGGCGTGTGGAAACTTGGATCCACATTGAGGACACTTTTTGAAAGGAGTCCTTTCCATGAGCCGAAGGCCTAATGGCGCAGCTAGGCCCGAAGGCCTGCGTAGACGACCGGAATCGAAGAATTGAAGTTTGTAGAGATGCGCGTTGAATGGGAAACGCGATCGAAACAATACCGAAGAATGGGTGAAGGATTGTGCGTCGAAAGTTAGAACGGCAACACCGAACTGGAGCACAACGAACACATCCAAGCCCGATGGCGGAAAAAACAATCTGAAGATGGTCGATGCACATGCGCACTATTGTCCTAAGGAGGAGTCACCTATCTCATGACTTCCAAAGACTTATTCCAATACAACAACAAAGTGCAAACATCCGGGCCCAACACCAGAAGGTGATCTATGCACAGTGTGTGATCTGCAGCTCATATGCCTCGAACATACTTTTTCCGTGCACAGGTATAAAACTTACAGAAAAATATAAAATGAAGGTTTGATTGAAGGGAGAGACACATGGGCAAACTGGGAGTTCCATGAATGAATACATTCCTGATGGGAAAGCCAGCAAGCAAGGGATAAGATTTAATCTGAATCTCAGCAAGACATATCGGTGGCGAATATTTGTTACAGAGATCAAATATGAGTTCACTTCCCCTGGAGCAGGAGGAAGGTCCAGATATAGTGCCACTGTAGTTTTGTTACAATTTAATGCATGCTTTTCATTCTCCCTATAATCTTTCGAGTGAGATTTAATTTCGGCTTTTGCGGTGTTCAAACAACAAAGTGGGTCATGAAAAAGAAGCTCTAGGCCCAATGCTAACAGGGAGTCTTTTACATATCGCAGCCAAGCAACCTGGTATGCCTGCTCAAGGGATAGACGGTCTCTAATGATGTTTTGAGTCAGTCGCACCGTTTCCCTGGTACAGATTGAATGCCAATGTAGGACCGAGGCTATGAATATTACGTCGGAAATATAAGGGACCTTCACCTCTTGGTGCATGATGTAATTAGAGCAACCTTTCAGGGGAGAGAACAATTTTTTAAAGAAACCATCTTCTTTCTGTTGTAATAAATCAGCTTTTGTTATTCCCCAGATCCCTGCTCCATATACAGCTGATGCAATAGCATTAGCTGAATACATTTTTTTAATTGGTTCCAAAGGCTTTGTCGACAGCTTTTTCATGAATGAGCAGATAGCCATGATGCTTTTCTCTAATGCAATACATCTGTTTTCCACCATCCTTGTCCAGGACCCTGAATTATTAAAAAGTACGCCCAAGTATAAAAAAGTCTTGGTTACTTCAATTCTCTGGGTATCAATAGTGAACGACGGTAGTCTTTTAGGCTGCTTCCCCAGGACGCAAGATTTTGATTTTTTAACCTTAAGATCTAGAGCCGCCATATAGGACACAATTATATATTTGTGCTTGCAAAGCTAAGCCAGTTCTAGCTAACAACAGCGTCGTCCGCATATAACAGGATGGGGATCCGTTTTTTGTTTACCATGGGTACGTCAGTAAGCTCATGGCTCACAGCTGATTCCACATAGAATGTATAGAGTGAAAACAAAAAGGAAGCTAAAAGGAATCCAAGTCTGACACCCCGGAGAATGGGGAAAGATCTAGTACACTCGCCCTTGCTGCCATACCTAACACATGCAAAAGACTGAGTATAGTTGGCGAATGAAGAGGATTATATTTACATCCACACCCAGGTCTTTCAAAGTATTCCATAATTTACTATGTGAAACAGAATAAAAAGCGGCTGAGAGATCCATAAATGCCATAAAAACACTTCTGCCTTTGATATTGGAATACTTTGCTGCAATTAGATTTAGGTTTAAGCACGGATCCAGTGTCCCATCCCTTTTTTGAAACCATATTGCACCGGAATTAAAATATTTTTTCCTGAAGCCCATTCCTCAAGTCTGTTTAACAACAAATGGCCCATTAACCCTTTCACCGCGGCGGGAATTCCGCCGCGGTGCTGGGGAATGCGGGGGGGCAGCGCGGTTGCGCTGTGCTCATGACGGAGCCGCTCCGTCATGAGCCACGGTTGGGCTGTGCTCATGACGGAACGGTTCCGTCATGACTCCGCCCATTTGCGTTGTCCCCCCGCACAGGCGGGGAAACAGCGCCGCGCAGGCGGAGCGGCCGCCAACGGGCGTGTCATGACGGAACCGTTCCGTCATGAGCACACGGCAACCGTGGCTCATGACGGAACGGTTCCGTCATGAGCAGGGAAGGGGTTAATTTAACTGTTCCATATAGAAGTGAAATTGGTCTATAGTTTTTGGGCAAAGCTTTATCCCCTTTCTTATGTATAGGCACAATAACTGTTCTCCATGAAGGAGGGGGCCTACGATAGCAAATGCGTTGAAAACATACGTCAAGAACGGGGTCTAGAGATTTGGGTAAAAAAGAAGCCAATCGGGGCCCCGTCTGGACCTGGAGCCTTAGAGCTTCTGCATTGCATAAGGCCAGTTTTCACTTCTGTCAATGCAAAGATATGGGGAGTGCCCATACGACAGTTTAGTTGAGCTTCAGTCAAAGGTTCCATCTCTGATACAAGCCCAAATATGGTTGTATAATGGGACACCCAAGAGTACTCTCCCCCAATGGCACTTAGCGAGGGTTCTGTCTCTTGTTTCAGGAATGGGGAGTGGACTATGGCCCAAAATTCTTTAGAGCTTTTTGAGTCTGAGGCTAGTTGTAATTTATCCCAAGCGTCCGCCTTCAGGGCTATAAGTCTATCCCGCCTGCATTGCTTATATTGCAGTCGGAGGGAGGTAACCAGGGCATTATTCCTCGGCCATTCCTTTAAAGCTTTATGTAGACTCTTGAGTGCCTTGGTGAAAGCAGTATTGAACCAGCGCGGGGTCTTGGTTAGATGGAGTCCCTTCCTCGATTGTAGGTTGCTTTTCACCACACTCAGCAATGAGACAAAGGCCTGCACTATATTTTGAGGATTACTAAGGGAATCGAGACAGGTTGAAATTTCTTTCTGGGTGCACCCGATTATAGTAGGCAACAATATATCCTTATTTACTTTAGCCCATTTTAGCACTATTCCATTCCTTCTTGCTATTACTGGGTCTTGGATTTTCATAACCAGATTATTAAAACACTCCTTCCAATGGATTTGGAAAATCAGTGCAGCATGATCACTAAAAACTGAAGCTAAGGTTCCCATCTGGTTAAAATATGTCTTGAGAAGTAGCGCGATCACGAAGTAATCTAGAGTGGAGCCATGTATAATATCCCCAAACGTTTTTGTCAGGTTGCCCGTATGCTCATCGGTGGGATTGAGTATTTCTTGTGACCAATAGCCTATTTAATTCGTCCCCGTATTGAGTATGTAAGAAATGGTATGGGACGTCACCTTCTTCATCTACCAACCCACAGAGCAGAGTTGTTACTTTTGAGCAACTATGAGCATTAAAATGTCCCAACCAAACTATGTGTAGGGGGTTACAATGGGTCATTAATGCTCTGTCAATTCCTTGTTTGATTATCTGAGCCATGTTGTTCCCAAAATTGTTATTATACAAATTAATTAGGAGCATATCCTCTGCTCCGGGACCACTACATATAATAAGAGGATAGTAAGGGGACTGGACATCTGTCTCAAATATATTCACACAAAAGGTGTTTCTAATCCAGGTTATTAAACCTCCTCTGGGTCTACCAGAGTGTGAGGGAATAGCATGAGTTTGTATTACGCGAAACCCATCAATGAAGACCGCATCGACTTCACATGTTTTTTGAAGGCACACTAGGTCATAACATTCAATTCGCCTAGACGAGTCTTCGTTAGACTTCTTAGCTCTAAGCCCAGCTTTATTCCAAGTTATTACATTTATCATATCTCTTTTCTGGACCAGGGGCTCACAAATTGCGAAACTTCCTACTGTTCACTCGAAGTGTCAGGTCACGCTACTATCCTTCAGTCAATCACAAGATTTTAAGCCCTAAGTGCCTTAGTCTTGCCGGAGTCAAAGCCTATGATGTTCTCGGCTACAGCAGATGGGCGCTCACTAAAATCATTCAAGCATTTTTGCTTAGTGCACCCACCTACTATTGGGTCATGCCTACCAGGCTTTTTGGCCTAGAAAATATTACACACCAGGCAAGCATTTTCATTGTGATCCTTGGGTAGATGTAGATTTCTGAATTTGCTGTGGTGCAACCACAGAAAACTGCTTCTGGGAGAATGGCAGAGCTTAAACAGATTTCTCCTTGCCCACCCTAAAAAAAAGGGTCATTCTTATAAAACCGCCAGAGGATCTTCCAATGAATTGGTGGTGGGTCGGTTGCATGTATTTAATGTTTTCCTACACAGTTTGTTTTCCTGGTGTTCTTTCTACGCACAGCTATAACAGATCTCTCAAAGACCCATCCAAGGTCAGATGGGGGGGGGGGGAAGGGGGGGGAGGGGAACTATCTAAGGTGGAGTCTGTCTTGGTGCACTGTGGGTTTCATGAGACGTACCACAAGTCATCTAGAAATCCCAAAAAGTATTTCTTTTATGAATAAAGTTCTGAGCCCAAGTATGTGATCTACAGCTACACATGCTACAAATATGAACCTCAGTCTTGTTCAAAACTGGACGTCAAGCCCCTACCCAAAGCAAAATGTGACCAAAAAACGAATTCCTCTCATTACAAACACCAAACAAACACAGATCTAAGATTTACTGCGCATAAAGAAAATTAGACACACACCTTTCTTCACAATGAACACCAAATAGTTTGGAATCATCCTCTGTACAGACTTCTCCATTAAGGCACACTGCCCAGAAAAACCCAACAGCATGATATTGAATGTAGTAGACACTAAAGCTCTATCAAATGGGACATCAGAATGCCCATTCACGTCCTAGTCGTTTTTACAAGGATGAGATAATGCCTTTCCTGATCACATCAATGACTCCATACATCTTGCCAAAACACAAACTAGGACTGAAAAAATATGACCACATTACTAACATTGAGAATAACATTAATTAGTTGCATGCCACAGCTAAAAACTTCAAAATATAATGCATTAATTACAAAGTAAACACACCAGTATATGTGGCCAAAAAAGAAGAAAAAAACACTGGCGGGGAAAGAATTATAAGGAAACAAAATATCACCAGGCTCAAAACCAAGAAATAATAAATTCACGAGTGTAGCATGAGTTGACTGTCTTTATTTAACTCCAACAGTTCTTGGACATTGATCAATTTCCCACCCAGACCCACTCCTACCTGAACTCAACTTTAAATCATTCCTATTCCTGGTGTAGATCTTATGTCATCATATCTGCTATGCTCAGTGTACTCCTTGGATTGCCAGTTGGCTTTGAAGTCCAAAAATACCAATAACTAAGGATAGCCCCATTTCAGATACAATTACTCTACTTGACAGACCATTTCAAAAGAGAGAAAACCTTTCAGATGCACAATGGGTGAGGCCCCATTTATTTATAGGAAGCAGGAGATAGCTCATCCAGTGGACCTATGTCTCATTTATAGCTGCTAGTTGTAGGGTTTCCTCCTTTTCTGAAGGGAGACAGAGAACCAGGAAAGGCACAGTACCTCCAGCGTTCGATAATAGGGATCCACAAGAAGCTTTGCCAGAGAGACAATCTGAGGTGTTCTGTCCCAGCCATCTGAGCAGTGAACCAAAACAGGACGCCCCTCACGATCCACAGCATTAGACACCAGGGTTGCAGCTTTTAACATGATGGAGAGGTGTTGCAACCACTTTGTACTTTCCAGTGCTGAAAGCCAACTAGGGAAAGTAGAGAAAAATATAGAATGAGGAGCATGAAAAAAATGAGCATCATAGTAAGCAGGCTATAAATACCTAAATCACATGCACTAATACTTGAAGGTCCGGCAAAAAAGGATGCATACCTGGACATTAATTTGTAAAGAAAAATGCATACTAGGCAAACTTGGAAGAAAGAGAGAGACAGGCAACTGAGCAAATGACAATGAGGCAAACGTGTTTGGGATAATGAATGCAGTCTGGTACAGAAGTGCATGTGAAGTGGGAGGTGCTAAGTAGATTGATGCATAGGCAACATGGTAATAAAAGAAGGTTGTATAAAGAAACAACGTTCTTAGAAGAAGTGTGAAGTGTAAGACAAGTGTTACTGGGGAATGAAACAGACTAAGGTCTTATGATATTGAATTAGGCCTTAATGTCGCTTAAGGAAGAAAGAAGGCAAACTTTAATACTTTAAGTAAAGCACCTACAAGGCAAGCCGCACAGGCACAGAAGTGTCAAAATGTGGAGAGTAAAGTGAGTGCCTGAATGAAGGAAGGCTGGACTATAGGGAGCAGGTAAGGATGAAAACGGAAGTAAAGAAACAAGGACAGATGTAAAGCACAAGGACACAGATTGTTGGGAAATCTAACCGCCAACCTGCTGTCCACCACATCATTTCTAGTGGTCATGATGAACGGCTGAAGTGGCAGAGATTTACAATTAAAAAAAGATAGTGTCTTAAAAATCAGATTGACCCCATTTAGAAAAATAATATCTGGGAAAGATCGTAAAATACTATTGGTAATGTTTAGATCACGGATAGAACACTTACTTTCCAGGATCAGGCATCTGGTTGCAGACAGCACGAAGGTATTGAAAGCTGTTTCTGATGGAGTGTATGTTGGCCATTCCCATGAAAACCACTTCACAGTTTGGATAGTATTCTGGAGAAAATCATAATAGTCAAAGTTCAGCCATTACACGTTCTTGACCAATCAAGCTTTGTGATTAGTGATTTCATGTTATTGCTTTTTATGTACTGTGCAGCTGCCTCACAATTACGTCAAAAACGACATCCTCACAAGCAAGATTAACAATGTGAAGCTTTTTATCTGTCTGTGACAATCATTAGTTGCAGGTGACTACCGTATTGATTTTTTTTTGTGGGGGGGGGGGGGAGGGGGGGGAAAGGAGGGAGAGAATTCTTGAAATCTACCATTGGTGACACAGGACTTCAAATACTACTGCAACCTTCATGGATATATAAAACAAAAAAAGTGTACTAGCTCCTTTGGAGGCTAGGGTGCCTTCCCACCCCAAACAGTTTTGTGGGGCCTCAACAAAAAGGTGTTACAATTCAAATATCATGGTGGTCTAGGGACAGTATTAATCCAGTGGGTTGCTTCTTATAAAGGATTCTCTGAAATCTACTATGGCTTTCTGTGCATCCGCAGTCAACAAGAATGACTAGATAAGTCTGCCCTTTTACTTAGTTCCTCAGAGGACTTTGTGAAAGGACAGAAATCTGAGAAGCTTTAAGTCCAAAATAGCTATTAATCTGCAATGATATGTCCCCAAACAGAAACATGTTTTAAACATTAAGCACTGGAGTTACATGAAAACACACACCACACTCCCCCTCCCCCACTGATATCCTGTTCCAATACCCAACCTCATGAAACCTTGGTGTGCTCTTAGGTTCCAGCATTCAGCTAGAATCCTTCATATTACTGCAATGATCACAGTGATTAAGTACTCAATATGCCACCAAACTTCACATTAACAACTTTGTCATGTGCAATACTGATTATAGCATTCATCAATAAAAGCAACAAAGACACCAGAGCTCTCGAACAATAATCTGTCCTAAGTATTTAGGCAAGTCGTAAAAAAGCAGTCAAAAAGCATTCCTATTTAGATGCCAAAAACAAGATTAACCAGTTGTGTGCACACCTGGATGGTTCTACAAACTTATGGCAAATTGAAACAGGCCTCATACTTAAAAGTGACATTCTTGGCACACAAAGAGAAATCGAATGGCAATCTGCTTTGGCACATTACCATCCCTGACCAGCCTTTCTGGAAATATAGTGGTCCTATATCTTATTGACTATGTGGCTTCGCAAAGGAGGATTTTATTAATTTAATCTGTATATGCCTGTTTAAATAGCCAAAAATTAAAAAGCATGTGTATTATTGTTAAAAAAGAGTTTTAACGTCAGGGGCATTCAATCCTGCAGGTCGGCAATAATAAAAGGACTCGATCCAGCAGAACCTCAGCTCAACTGTAGAATAATGAAATATTTGAGTTTACATGAAAAAGCAATTCTGTTCGCATCCAAATGACCAGTAGGTAACTGCTGCAAGGTGACAGTGAACAAAAACATAGGGGGGGATCTCAGAATGAAGGTAGCAATTGACTTACTATTGTTCACTGGTGATCGGAATTATGCTGATGATTTGCACTTCTAGAACGAAGATCGCAATAGACTTAAAGTTCCACATTGGCGAAATCAATTATGTTAATGATTTTACTTATTAATTATTTAAGTACTAATATCACTGCACCACTTTATTGATGACTACTTACCAACAAGTGATGGAAGTTTTATAGTTGTTAATTATTTGTTATATCTTGATGGTATAAGTTTTTAAATTATATATGCTTTAATATCATTATGGCACTTTATTGATGACTACCTACCGAAAAGTGATGGTGATTTTATAGTTGTTAATTACTTGGGAAATCTTGATGGTTTCTTGTTAATCTCCAGTGTTTTTAACCATGTATTATAATTTTATATTGTTTTTATTTATGGAAGGATTAGATTACTTACCCTGTAACCATCTGTTCTTGGCATGTAGTGCTGTAGATTCACATTCTGTGCATAAGTCCGCCAACTAGTGTTGGGCTCGGATGATTACAAGTTCCCCCCCCCCCCCCCCCCCAGACGTTTTCTTTGAGTCACAAGGCTTTGTGATTCCTTCTCTTGGTAATACTGCGCATGGTCATATACTTTATTGTCAGATTGTTTTGCCATAGATAGGTGAGAATGGAATTGTAGAATGGGTCGTCAGTAATGAGACGTCAATGCGAGTAATGTGATGTAATGTATATAAAAACTGCAACCAACACAGGGTTTTGGGGAGGAGGAAGGGTGCATGTGAATCTACAGCACTACGTACCAAGAATAGATGCTTACAGGGTAAGAAATCTGTTCGAGACGTGTGCTTTATAGACAGTAAAACAATCCCTCTCCCTAGGCAGTGGTTAATCCATGGGGGTTACAGTTGTTTGAAAAAGATTTTATAGTACAGCTTGCCCAACATTGGCTTGTTGAAGTGTATAAAACATTCACACAATAATGTTTTGTGAATGTTAGTGCAGTGGACCATGCTGCTGCTTATATCAGTAATTGGAATATTCCTTAGAAAATTCATAGAAGATCCTATTTTGCGGGTAGAATGTGCTTTAGGGAACAGGTAGAAGCATTTTAGCTTTGACAAGTTTGGATGCATTTAACTATCCAGCTTGAAATTCCAGATTTAGAAATTGCATTTTCCATGTGGGGTTGTAAAAGCAATAAATAGTTGTTTAGTCTTTCTTATTGTTTTAGCCCTGGCAATATAATACATTAAAGCTCTTTTAACATCTATAGTATGTAAAGCTCTCAGCAACTGAATCAGGTTGTGGAAAGATTACAGGTAATTCTACTGATTGATTATTATGAAAATTGGATACGACCTTTGGAAGGAATTTTGGGTTTGTTCTGAGCACTACCTTGTCTCTATGAAGCTGGTAGAATGGCTCTTCAAAGGTTAATGCCTGAATCTCACTGTCCCTTCTAAGTGAAGTAATCGCGATTAAAAAGGCAACTTTTTAAGACAAGTATTGTAATTGGCAAGAATGCAGTGGCTCAAATGGAGGTCCCATAAGTCTTGTTAGTACAATGCTTAAGTTCCATGCTGGTGCAAGTTTTGGAGGAAAATAATTTCTTAAGCCCTCCCATAAAAGCTTTAATAACAGGAATTTTAAATAACGACAAGTACCGTCTACTTTGCAAATAGGCTGTACTAGCCGCCACTGAGGTTTAACGAAACCCTGTGGTTTGTAAATGCAAGTAAGCACTGTCTGTACTTGTGCATTCAGGGTGTTAACATTTTGTCGCTGGCAGTATATAACAAATCTTTTCCATTTAGCTAAATAACATTGTCCTGTAGGTGGTTTGTGAGCGTCTTTAGGAGTATCCATACATTGTTGTAGTAAGTTTAAGTACCCAGATTCTAAGACTTCAGGAGCCTTATCGCAAGATTAATTTCCTTGGAATTGGGGTGTCTTAGTGTACCCATGTTCTGTGTGAGAAGGTCCGGGTGTAGGTGAAGCTTCTCGTGTGGTACTAGGGAGAGCTCCAATAGTGTTGAGAACCATGGTTGGCAAGCCCATGTTGACGCTAGGAGTATCATTGTGAGGGATGTTTGTCTGAGCTTTCTGACCTCTAATGTAAGTAGTGGAAGAGGAGTAAAAGCGTAGGCAAATATCCCTGACCAGTTCATCCGTAAAGCAGTGCCCTCCATCTCGTCCCATTGAGCTCTATCATAGCGATCTGATTGTGCCTGGCTGTTGGCTATACGCCAATGATTAGCTGATTGTGCAGCTACCCGTTTCCCAGAGGCATCCATCAATTTGGGCTCCTTTTCTACGGGCGGTGCATCCCCTGTTTGGGATTTGCCCTTTCCCTTGCATTAGATACAACTAGGGAGTCAGGAGTTTACGGACCTTCAATGTATATAGGATCAGGGGGTGCAGATTTAAACTTTGTCGACGTGTGCTGTTAGCCTAGCTTTGACAGAGCTCTTAAAAATATCCTTTGAATGACATGCGATACCTTTAAGGAGTAGTAGATATTGTGCTCCCTTTGAGCATTAGAAAGGGTTTCAAAAAGGAAATCTTCCTCTATTGTGTCCTATATATACAAGTACTTGATGGAAAGCTGCTGCTCTTGCTATTAAATCTTGATATGCAGAAGCATCGTCAGGTGGTGATGTGTGTGTGGGATAGAGATTGGGGTCTGTATCCCCCTGTGGTTCAATATCATAATCAATCCCAGCATTGCCAGGGTGTATATCTAGTAGCATGCCATCATCATCTTCTATGAGGGAACATGTTACCTGACTCAGATAGTTGTGGTGAGAACGGTGGAGGAGTCGATGCTGGGGGTGGTGTTGGAGGTTAGGTGGAAGTGGAATACGAATGTGTACAGGGCTAGTGGCAATCTTTTTTCTTCTTTGAAGGTTGTAGAGGAACGTCTAAAGTCTCTTGAAAAGACAACTGTTTTTTTTTTGTTTTTTTTTTTAAAAGAGGGAGGCATTGCTGGTTGATTAATTATCTTATTTGTTCCAGGCTGAATTTGGAGAGTTTTTTTGCCTCGGATCAAGCCATTCCTACATTACATTGCGGATCGCTTCAGATCGAGATTTCGAAATAAAAGTGAAACTTTCGGAGCTGGAGGATGTTTTGGTTTTGTGCCAGAATGCCCGGTTCTGAAGTAGAATGCTTTTCTTTCGGTGCCGAAACTGATGATCGAGGGGTTATTGACCCAGATTTGGAGGAGGTAGAGGCCCATGCTGTAGGCTAAACCTTTGGAGCCGAGCCCGCGGGAGGAGCTTCCGAGTCAGTTTTTCGCTGCGCGCCCTGCTTTTTTGCAGTGGCGGACCATAGGCAGTCTTTTTGGACTGAGCCGACGTTTTGGACTTTGGATCAGGGGTAAGAGTACTCACTGTTTGATGCCTCTGTGCCAGCTGGAGGGTGTCAAAGTCTTGTTCTAAGTCAGACTCTGAATTATAGTGATTCCTCTTGTGCTGCCAACGCTTCCTCCTCTTGTTTCTGTTGTCGACTGAAAATATCTGGTACATCGTCCTCTTGTTTACGCAGCTTCTCTTGGTGTCGAGCATGACTATCTTGAAGAGCTTTCTTTGATTGAAATTATTTGCAAGCTTCACAGCTTTCCTCTCGAGCAGGTGAGAGACAAATTACAGATGGAGTGTTGGTTGGTTTGAGGATATTTAGATTTACACTTCAGACAGAAAAAGAACTGAGTGTGTTCCATGAGCAGGGCAGTCTCCGATAAAGTCATCGAGGAGCGTAGGCTGAGGAGGAGAGTCAAAAACCCTCAAGCCGAGGGGTAATCGCTCGGAACGCAAATACAACTATGCGATTGAGAGAATACAGTTGAGTGAAGATCTACTAACAAACCAAAGGGAGCCAGAAGTATATCGAACTGGAGTGCAAGAGATAACATCTGAACCTATTGGCGGAAATAAACAATCTGGCAATGGAACGATGACCATGCACAATATTACCAAGAGGAGTTGTCACACAGCCTCGGGACTCAAGTAAAACGTCTTGGAACAAAAACAACTTGTGATCATCCAAGCCCAACACTAGATGGGGGACTTATACACAGCATGTGTATCTACAGCAAACATGCTTCTAATGTATGGTTATGGTTTTTATTGACAGAGATTTTTTTATTTCATCTGATTACTGATTGTTGCAACAGCTTTAGTCGGTCAGCCTCAATACTCACTTGCCCCCTGTAAATAAAGTTATAAGCATTGCCACACAAACCACCTCAAGCTGGCTCCCTCTGCCACTTACTGCTACCCAGATAGCAGGGTGTCCATCAAGTGCAGAGACCTCAACAAAGTCTAACTTTGTACTTGAAGCAATCTTATTCAATGCTACAGTTTACTGTTAGACACTAATGATATACACTCCCTTTCAAAATCTGCCATCAGCCACACTCCAGCGTTAAATATTCAGTTAGGAAATGAACCTTACTGCTATCCTAAAACCTGTGTGTTGTTCTGTCAACCTGCTTGGACCCAGTCACTTGTACACCTTTGCAACTTACTTGCGAGTCATCACATCAATTGCTCAAACAGATATATATTGCAAGTTTGTCAGTTGAATGTCTGATTGACTACCAGAAACCTTGTACCTCAGCGTTTATGGAAAATGCAACCTACATATGCTGCCTTGCTGGTCATATCTTGCTCACTTACCTGCATATGAAATCACTCAAATAGCCTTTGATATTATATATGTATAATTCAATTTACTAATTACATTAGCTTGAAATCTACCAAATGATGAATTTAAGGTGATAATGACCTTGTCAAGCAGTGTACAGTTGAAACGACAACTAGACTGTAGCAGTCAGTGATGAGCATGTGGAAAGAGGTACAGGGCCAGAGAAGTGAGACAGGCAGTTCAAAGTTGGAGCAGTAACTACACCAAATAATATTTGCAATAAAAGTAACAGGGGAAAATACTGATGCTAGCGTCTGTAATAGCACCCACAGTGGGTCTTTGCAGCACCAAACGTTGGGGACCTATTTAATGAATGTCTGCTTGCAGTCAAACGTTTCAGACAGCAGGGGAACCCACAGGGTCTAGGCCCCATCTAGCTCCCAACAATAGCATGGAAACTGGGGTTTAGCTCCAAGGTTCAGTCAAACCTTTACACTGAAACAGCTAGGGAAACCTAAGAGTTAGATGGTTCAAATAATTCAGTAATTGCGGCGATCATTCACATCTAATGGGAAAATGCCCTGAGATCCATATCAAATGAGAAATCTCCTGAAGTCAGGGACATAGCTTCCTATCATGTCAAATGATACAGGGCAGGTCAGCACAATACAGCCGCTTGCAGGTCCACTACTGCCTATTTGCAACCTCTTTTGAAAGGCTCTAGCCAAATGGGCTTCAAGGTCCTTGAGGCTCCTTTTTCCTGTCACTTCCTTAAGGCTACTTCCATTTAAGCCTCAATCACTAGGCCCTTCTTATCTGTTTCTCTCTCAAAGCAAGTTACAGCACCAAAGCTCTCTCCAGAGCACAGAATTGTTCTTAAGCTTGAAAACTTGAAAAAAAAGTATTCAGTCATTCCTCGTCAGATGCCACTCTGTTCACTGAAGCAGAGCTACCGTCTCCAAAGGTCCAACAACCTCTTAGCACAATTTTTACCAAAAATAAAGCTGGAGATACTGGTGGGAAGTCACAGAAAGGAAAATGTTACATAACCTGAAAGCATCTGTTTATGGCATGTAGTGCTGTAGATTCACATGATGTGCATACTCCTGCCATCTAGTGTTGGACCGGGATGTGTACAAGTTATTTATCTTCGAAGAAATCTTTCAAGTCACGAGGTACTGCGACTTCTCCTCTTGGTGATAACGTGCATGTTTATCAACTCCATGTTAGATTGTTTATCCACACAGCGGGTGAGGATGGAATGTGAAGCGAAGCAATATATGTATTGTAGAGAGATGTCCATGCATACGAGCAAAGAAAGATAGTGAAAAAAACTGGAACAAGCGTCCTGGGCGGAGGGTGAGCACACGTGAATCTACAGCACTAAATGCTAAAAATAAAGGCTTACAGGCTAATGAACATTTTCCACTCAAGGCATATGTGGCTCTAGATACACATGCTGTGCATAGACTGTTTAGCAGTCCTCCCAAAAAGCGTTGGCTAGCCTGTGGGTATTGCCGTAGTCAGAAAGTGCATGGAGAACTGCCTGACCAACATTAGCTTGTTAGCGGGCTAGTACATCAACACAGTAATGCTTAGTGTAAGTGTGTGGTGTGGACCAAGTAGCTGCTTTGCATATATCAACTATTGGGATTTTCCCTAGGAAGGCAATAGGCTCCCTTTTTCCGAGTGGAGTGCACCAGGAGCAGGCAGAGTTCTTTCAGCTTTAGCATAACATGTCTGGATGCATTTAACTATCCATCTTGGCAATGCCGGACTTGGCTATAGCCTTCACTTTGTGGAGTTTGGAGAAAGCAACACAAAGTTGTTGTGTCATTTTAAATGGCTTAGTTCTGTCAACGTAGTAGACGAGGGCTTGTTTAACATCCAAAGTATGGAAAGCCCTTTCCACAACAGAATTGGGTTGCAGGAAAAAAACAGGTAGCTCAATAGACTGATTAAGGTGAAAGTGAGACTACCTTAGGGAGGAATTTGGGGTTGGTATGAGGACAACCCTATCCCTATGTATTTGGAAGAAAGGTTCTTCCAGGGTAAATGCCTCTACCTCACTGACACCTGAGTGAGTTGATCACAACCAGATGTGCCACCTTCCAAGATAGGAACTGAAGGGGTAGGAGTGAGGGTACACAAAGGGAGTACCCAAGAGCTGCGCAAGTGCATTAGATTTCATGAGAGTGCTGGTGGTACCCAAGGAGAAATAATCCTTTTAAGCCACTCCATGAAAGCTTCTTTAATGACCGATATCCTGAAGAGAGAGATACGTTGTCTTTTCTGAAGGTAGACGTTCACTGCAGCCAGGTGCAATCAGTTAGAGGAAAAACCTAGACCAGAAACCTGCAACTGGAGTAAGTAGCAGACAATGTCCTGCACTGTAGCATTAAAAGGGTCAATATCTTGAGTGACAGTAGCAGACAAATCTTTTCCACATGGCTACATAGCAGGCACAGGTGGTAGGTCTGCGTGCTTCCTTTAGAATGCTCATGCATTCAGATGGAAGATTAAGGTAACAAATTCTATGACCTCAGGAGCCAGATTGCAAGGTTCTGAGATCTGGGTGCTGGATTTCTCCATGGTTCTGCCGGAGAAGGTCCGGCTTGTCGGGGAGTCCCTTGTGGGGAACCAGAGAGAGAGAGTTCAAGCAGAGTCCTGAATTAGGGCTTGCACACCCATTTGAATGCCACCAGGATGACAGACATCTGCCAAAGCCTCCAGACCACAAATGGAAGAATGGGGGGAGGGTGGGGGGGGGGGGGGAATGTAGGCCGAAAAGCATAGGCAAATATCCCTGACCAGTTCATCCATAGTGCATTGCAGCTGGAATGTGGAAATATGGAGGTGAAGTTTGGGCATTTGGCTTTTTATGCGGTCGCGAACAAGACTCTCTCAGAAAAACCCTACCTGTGAAAGTATTGAAGGAGGACTTGCAGATGGAGTTCCCACTCATTGACTTGTTGTCACATCCATATGAGGGGGTCGGCTGGATCATTGTTCATCCCTGGAAAGTACTTTGCAACAAATAGATTCTCTGGCAGAGTGTCCAACGCCAAATGCTCTGGGAAAGCTTAGACAGCTGTAGAGAGCGTGTCCCTCCCAGTTTCTGAAGGTAGTACATGGTTGTCATGTTGGCCGGCCAGACAAGAACAACCTTGCCCCTCAGGTGAAGTAGGAAAGCCTTCAGTGTTAGTGCACAGCTAGAAGCTCCAGGTAGTTGAGGTGGAGGCCCTGATAAGTTGGTTCCAATTGACTCTGAACAGTCAGATCTTGTATATGTGCGCCCTAAACCGTAATGGAGGTGTCTGTTGAAACAATATTCTGTGGAGCTGGGTCAAGAAGAGACCGCCCCTTTAACAGGTTGTTGATGTTCCACAACTGAAGAGAGCGACAAAGTGTGGTGGCCAATCAATACTAGATCGTTCCAATGACCCTGTGCTTGAGACCACTGTTCAGCCAACCATTCTTGCAACGGATGCATATGTAGCCTGGAATGTGGAACTATGACAATGCAGGAGGCATTAATGCAAAGGAGGCACTACACTATTCTGATCATGAGTGGTGGATTTGGTTGGAACAGAGGGATCACTGCCTTAAAAGATTGAATCCCGGCATGGTCTGGATAGGCTATGCCTACTTCCAAATTGAGAATAGCCCCTAGGTAAGGTTGGATCTGAAGGGGTTGGTGGTGGGATTGTGTGGACTTAATAGTAAACCCAATAGGATGGTCTATTGTGCCCTTTGTGTGTTCACGACATTGTTGGTGGGTAGCACTTTTGATCTGCCAGACGTCCAGGTAAGGGAATATGTGGACATCCTGTCTATGCAGGTGTGCGGCCACCACTGCAAAGCACTTGGTAAACAACTGAGCTGCATTAGTGACCCCAAAAGGGAGCACTTTGAATTGGGAATGCCTTCCGCTGACCACAACGCTGAGATATCGGCGGTGAGCCGGATGTATTGGTATATGGAAGTAGGCATCCTTGAGGTCAAGGGCGGCCAGAGCCTGAGGTGTAAAATAATCCAGAGGGACACGTCTTTCTTGGGTGTTAAAAAGTACAGTGAGTGCACTCCTGTGCCTTGCTGATGACTGGGGAATATTTTCGATAGCCCTTTTTCCTCCTTCTTCAGTAGCCTTTGGTGTTCTGGTGAGAGTGTGTTTGAGAGGTGTCCTCGTGAGAGGCACGGAAGTGAGCTCCAGGGAATAACCATACTAGATAACATCCAACACCCACTGGTCTGTGGGGACGGTTTGCCAAGTGGGGAAGAAGCCTTGTAGGTGCCCCCCATCCGGTGTTGAGGGAAGTCAGGATCTGGTGGCGCTTGTAGCTCCTTTTGGAGACTTACCCTTGCATCTGCCTCTAGAATTGCTGTCCCTGTAGAACCCTCTAAAATAGCCCCTGGAGAAGGATTGCTGGCCCTGGGTATGTTGGCACATCGTGGAGGCTTCAGGGGAGGTGGTTTTAGAGCCTCCACGGTATGATGTGCGGCAAAAGGAGCCACGGGGGATGGTTTTTTAAATGCCCACATCACCTTGTTTGTTTCTGTATCTTTTTTGATCTTCTCTGAGGCCTGGTCAACTTGTGGACAAAGAGATGCTAACTATCAAAGGACATGTTTAGCAAGATCTGCTGAACTTTCAGATTTAAGCTGGAGATATGGAGCCAGGTGTGTCTGCGTAGCGTTACACTGGGATTTATCCCCCTTGCAGGGGTGTCTGGTCCATGTAGGGCAGATCGAATAGAGGTATTAGAGTGTGACCTGAGAAACTCTTTACCTCCTTTCCTGTGCTCCTCTGGGCGGTATTGAAGGAGCTCCTCCAATGCGTCCCAGCGGGCATGATCATATCTTGCTAAAAGGCCAATAGAATTAGCTATACGCCATTGATTGGCTGATTGCGAAGCCACCCTTTTTACCAGCTGCCTCAATGCATTTGTTTTCCTTCTCTGGTGGTGGCGTCCCCGCTGGCCTGAGAGTTGGCTCGCTTACGGTCACCGCTTCACACAATATTTGCACACACGCCCTTAACCTACTGTACGATTTGTACTGACTCTTTACTCTGGTCATAATGTGTACTCTTCTTATGAAATTTGTTTTCTATTCACATTTTTGTTTACTGAAGTACCGGTCACCGTTTCAGAATGCCTGTCTCTTATTCTTTCTTTATTTTTCTTTCAGCCTCGTAACAATGAACATTGAACCACTGCTCCACGGTTCTGCATGCATTCTCTTTTCATTCTGTCATCTTCATGCCCAGACTCGCCACACCGGTTTGTGTTTTTATGAATTCTCTTTTTGTTGTGCAGTGACAACGGACATTTTCTGACTTTAATTTCCCACATTTTAGTCACATAATCTGTGCCTCAGGACATCAATCAATAATTTGTAAAGCGCACTCACATACCCGCGAGGGTTTCAAGGCCCTGGGGGGGCGGGGGGTTGCTGCTGCTATTGGTCGAAGAGCCAGGTCTTGAGTTGTCTCCTGAAGATCAGCAGGTCTTCGGTTTGTCGCAGGTAGAGGGGGAGGGTGTTCCAGGTCCTGGCGGCTCGATGGGAGGAGGATCTGCCTCCGGAAGTAGTTCTCCGGATGCGTGGGACCGTGGCCAGGGCGTGGTCAGCGGAGCGGAGTTTCCTGTTGGGTACGTAGAAGCATAGTCGACTGTTGAGATAGGCTGGGCCGGTTTTGTGGAGTGCCTTGTGTGCGTGGATCAGGAGCTTGAAGGAGATTCTTTTGTAGACGGGGAGCCAGTGCAGGTTCCTCAGGTGGGGGGTGATGTGGTCGCGGCGTGGGACGTCGAGGATCAGGCGTGCCGAGGCGTTCTGGATTCTCTGTAGTCTGTTGATGAGCTTGGACGAGGCTCCAGCGTAGAGAACGTTTCCGTAGTCGAGTCTGCTGCTGACTAGGGCCTGGGTGACTGTTTTCCTCGTGTTTGTCGGGATCCATCTGTAGATCTTGCGGAGCATGCGGAGGGTGTTGAAACAGGTGGAGAAGACTGCGTTGACTTGTTTGGTCATGGAGTTTCAAGTCGAGGATGACTCCCAGGTTGCGTGCGTGGTCGGTGGGGGCCGGGGACCCCAGTGACGTGGGCCACCAGGAGTCGTCCCATGCTGAGGGGTTGGACCCGAGGATGAGGATTTCCGTCTTGTCTGTATTCAGTCTGAGGCAGCTGTCCTCCACCAGTCTGCGACGGCCTTCTTCCCTGGTGGAGGTTGAATTTGGCGGTGAGGGGGTCCTTGGTGAGGGAGAGGATCAGCTGAGTGTCATCGGCGTAGGAGATTATGTTGAGGTCGTGCTGTCGGGCGATGCATGCTAGTGGTGCCATGTAGATGTTGAACAGCGTCGGGCTGAGGGAAGATCCTTGAGGGACGCCGCAGATGATCTCAAAGGCATCGGATCAGAACGGGGGGAGGCGGACGAGTTCTGCCGAAGAGGAAGGAGGTGGTCCAGTCCAGGGCCTTGTCTCGGATCCCTGCGTCATGGAGGCGCGAGCGTAGTGTGCGGTGGCAGACTGTGTCGAAGGCGGCGGAGAGGTCCAGGAGGATGAGGGCCGCCGGCTCACCGTTGTCTAGCAGGATCCTGATGTCGTCTGTGGTGGCAATGAGGGCGGTCTCGGTGCTGTGGTTGCTGCGGAATCCTGATTGGGACGAGTCCAGGATGTTGTTGTCTTCGAGGTGACTGGTGAGCTGGGTGTTTACTATCTTCTCGATGACCTTTGCTGGGAACGGAAGCAGGGAGATGGGTCGGAAGTTCTTGAGGTCGCTCGGACCCGCCTTGGGTTTCTTCAGTAGGGCGTTGATCTCTGCGTGCTTCCAGTTCTCAGGGAAGGTGGCGGTCTTGAAGGAGAGGTTGATGATTTTGTGCAGGTGGGGTGCGACTCGTTTTTGAATCAGCTTGCGTTCATTCGCAACATTTATACATTTTTAATATTTTTTTGGATATCAGTTTTCCTGTTTTGATCTCTCCCGTGTAGACACTGTCACTCCCTATTAAATATTTGGGGTATTCACTTTCAGTGACTTTTGGACTGTGCACTTTTGATCATCCCGCAGTTATTCTACATCAGATCTTGTCAAAGGTTTTTATGTAAGTACTGATAATATGTTTCCCATGGGATACTAATATGTATTTAATAGTTATGCTTTCCAATAATAATTTCTGTATGGCATTTTCTATCAGTACTTTCAGATGTCATATGGAACCAAGAATTCTATTTCTCAAATACAGTTTTCAAGAGATCATTCTCATTTGCACATACTGCAAATACTGCATCAGTACGACAATCTGTTACTATATTGTGCACTTTTTGGGTTACAATCTCACTACTGGTTCCTGTTTTACTGTATTCCTTTGGTGATTGCTAAACTTCTACATTTTGGTTTCCTCCGGTTTGTTCTCTTCAGTAAATAGTTCACGTTACGCTTTACATTCACATAATTATTTTCTTATTTTTCCCCCCTTTTCCAATTTTTTTCTCTTCAAGCATATACGGGGTGTTCATAAATACATTTTGCTCTATCTTTGTTAATTAAAAAAGTTTTCATCTTAAAAATCTTTTCAATTTTTGTTCTCTCTTCTTTACTCCCTTCTCTAACATTTTGTATCTCTGAAATAATGTGTTAATTCTCTGATAATGTTTCAAGAGTAATTAATAATCAATGTATTTTTTTTTCTTACTTCCTTAAATTTGTTACACAAGCTCTTTTCTTTCTTTGTTCTTTTTCTGTCACTAAAGCAATTATTGTATATTGTGTTCAGTTATATTATATTGGCCCTAATGAAACAATGAGTGCAGTGAAACACATGCTGGCCCCATGGTGTTCATTTCACTTTGAAAAATAAAGCAAATTAGAAGTTTTTCAACTGCATGTGAATACTCATTGAATCAAGAGATCACAAAATCCAGTTGTGACCACCAGAGAGTCGGGCGGGAGCTGACTGCGAATATATATGAGGTCAGACGGGGAGGACTTATATTTTTTATCCACCCCAGGTGTTCTAACCCTTGCCAGGACAGGGTCTTTAAAAATGTCAGGAGTGTGACGAAGCATGCCCTTGAGGATGGAGGGGGAGGAGGGGTGCTGAGTGGAGCAGTTAGAGGAGGAGAGGGTTTCGAAGACGAAGTCCTCCTCCAGGGGATCAGTGTGTTGCTTCACCTTATGAAAAGAGGCTGCCCTGCCAATGAGTTCCTTATGAAACGTGGAAACATCTGGAGGAGCGGGCGCAGTATAGGTCGGGATCTGGTGGATCTACATCGTAGGACTCCCATGACTCACTCTGTGGATTGTGTCAAGTGAGTCATCCCCCCCCTCCACCTTCAGAGTGTGAAGACCCCAGACGCGTGATGTCCAGACGGTCCCCTGGAGAAGCAGGCGGGGAGTGTGAGGGTTGAGGCTGTGGAACCAGATGAGGGGATGGTTGTGTACAGGGTAAGGGGCTGGTAGCTTAATCCATATTCTTGTGTTGTTTTGCCAGGGCTGGAATGTCCAAGGCCTCCTTGAATGACCGTTGCCGTTTAGATGGTGGAGCAACGGGCCCAGAGGGCAGGCAAGGATGCTGCCAGTGTGAAGGTGGATGAGGATTAGTTACTTACCTGTAATCCTAGTTCTCATCAGGGGTATATTCATCCAAGTCATAAT
Source organism: Triturus cristatus (assembly GCF_964204655.1). Taxonomy (NCBI): domain Eukaryota; kingdom Metazoa; phylum Chordata; class Amphibia; order Caudata; family Salamandridae; genus Triturus; species Triturus cristatus. The sequence goes on along the minus strand of NC_140584.1, from coordinate 1,042,055,694 downwards.
CTATGAATAACCCCCGCCCATGTGCGGGATCCCGGAGCATATAGAAAATACAAATATATACATATATATATGCATATGTGAAACATATACATGCAGCCTAAAATGTTAACAACATGGCATAAATGCTGAAATTACATAGATTTGCATTGTAGTACCCCTACCTTCCTAACCCATAAGGAAAAAAGGAAGCATTAAACAATTGTCATACAATAATGCTGTATTGCCATAAAGCAAACTTGCAATTGCAGGCATTTGCCTGTAGGCTGCAGCAGAATACTAAGAAACAAAGAAAACTGTAGGGGTACCGTGCCTTTAAGACCTGCAGGAGACCCCTTGCTCCTATGATGCTCCACAGGTGGCAGTTAGGTCAGTTCTTTTTGACGGTGCATATGCACCTGAGTAGATCTGCAATCAATAAACAATAACTTGAAGAGAATGCTCGTCCGGGGAGGTGGGTGGGTCGCTTACAACTTTGATGAGTATACCCCTGGATGAGAACTAGGATTACAGGTAAGTAACTAATCCTTCTCCTCCAGGGGATACTCATCAATAGTCATAATCTATGAATAGAGTAGCAAGCCCATACCCAAAGTCTCGCGGACGAGCAACAGAGCATATAGAACATGAAGTAACATCACAATCAATCAGCAGTTATGCAAACAAATTCCCCAAAGGAGCCTGCCCCACCTGGGCATCAGCCTGTGCATCTGAATCTAGGCAGTAATGGCGTGTAAAGGTATGTATCGAGCGCCATGTAGCCGCCTTGCAAATCTTAGATATAGGAAGGTTGCGAAGGAGAGCTGTAGTAGAAGCTTTCCCTCTGGTAGAGTGTGCTCGTGGTCTGCGCTGCAGAACCTGGTTGGCTAGTTGGTATGACAAGGCTATAAAGGAGACGATCCATCTAGAAATAGATCTTTAGGAAGCAGCCAGCCCGGTATTTGTTGAACCATAATTGACAAAGAGCAGGTCAGACTTCCTAAGTGGAAGGGTTTTATCAAGGTAAAACTTCAATACCCTCCGGAGGTCTATAGAATGTGAAGCTCTCTCCGGGGGAGTGGTTGGCTGAGGAAAGAAAGTGGGCAACGTGATAATCTGATTAATGTGGAAATCCGAGACCACCTTGGGCAGGAAACTCGGATGAGTCCGCAGCACCACTCTATTGGCGTGGAAAACAGTGTAAGGCTCCTTGCAGCACAGGGCCTGAATCTCACTTACCCTGCGGGCTGAAGTGATGGCTACTAATAAAGCAGCCTTCCAGGTCAAATGCTGCAAAGATGCCTTATGAATAGGCTCGAAAGGAGCACCAATCAATTTGGTGAGGACAATGTTAAGCTCCCAGGGAGGCGAAGGGGACTTCACTGGTGGAATCACTTTCTTAAGCCCCTCTAGGAAATCTTTGACCACAGGCAGATGAAAGAATGAGGTCTGGGTAGGAGACATTCTATAAGCTGGGATCGCAGCTAAGTGGACCCTGAATGGAGGGGTACTTCAGGCCTGACCTTGCCAATTGCAGTAAGTATGGAAGAATCACTTGCTCTTGACCTTGAGTCAGATCAAGAGCGTTGTTCCTACACCAAAGGTAAAATCTCTTCCACTTGAAATTATAAGACTTTCTGGTGGAGGGCCTCTTTGCTTCTCTAAGAATGTCCATACAGTCAGCCAAAAGGTCTAGATGTCCGTACTTGATGACTTCAGGAGCTATGCAGTCAACCGGAGGGAGGGGAGGTTGGGATGAAACACTCTCCCCTCGTTCTTGGTCAGTAAGTCCGGGCGGCAGGGCAGCCTCTGGTGTGGAACCTCTGACAGTTTGAGGAGATCCAGGTACCACCACTGGCGTGGCCACTCCGGCGCTATCAGGATCATTCTGGTGTTGGTTCTGTAGAACTTCTGTATGACCGCCGGGATTAGAGGGAGCGGAGGAAAAGCGTACAGCAATGTCTGCGACCAGCTGATCAAAAGTACATTCCCCCGTGATCCCTGCTGGGGGAATCTGGACGCGAAGACGGGGCATTTCGTGTTTGCAGAGTCTGCAAACAGATCAATGTCCGGCACTCCCCATTGCCGAAAGACTTCCTGAGCGACGTCTTCGTTGAGCACCCAGTCTTGCGCTTCTACGAAGTCTCTGCTGAGGCCGTCTGCCTGCACGTTCAGGGTTCCTGGAAGGTGGACTGCGACGATTAAGAGACCTCTCACCAGCAGCCACTGCCAAATGGATTGGGCTTCCAGAGACAGGACTCATGAACTGGTGCCACTTTGCTTGTTCAGATTGAACATTAGTTGTTGTGTTGTCTGTCTGAATCTGAATGTGGCTGGATTGAAGAGACGGATACAGGGATTTGAGCACCAGATAGACCGCCCGTAGCTCCAAGAAGTTGATGTGATAACTTCTGTCTCGGACCAGAGAACTTGTACCTGAAGCTGGCCCATATGAGCTCCCCAGCCTTGCACTGAGGCATCTGTGGCCACTGTCTGGTTGGAGGCGTCTGATGAAAAGGGAGCCCTTGCAGCAGGTGAGAACGTTTCATCCACCATCTGATGGAGTCCCTGGCAGCTTGGTGGAGAGAGACACTATCTTCCCAGCGACCTGACCTCTGAGACCATTGATCTTCGAGTGCCTGTTGTAGAGGCCGCATGTGAAGGCGTGCATTGGGCACAATGTAGATGCACAAGGCCATCGATCCCAGTAGTGAAGTCACTTGCCTGGCTGTGGGAAGTAGCAGTGTCAAGAAGAGTGTGGCACTTGAGAAGCATTGATGACAACCTCTCCTCTGAAGGACACACGCGTGCCTCTGCGGAGTCCAGGGAGGCGCCCAGATAGTGTATCCGTTGAGTGGGGTTGAGGACCGACTTCTTGTCTTGTTGACTTGCAACCCCAAGGAATGCAGCAGGTTGAGGCAGTATGAGAGATGGCTCTGGAGTAGCACAGGTGTGGAGCTTTTCAGGAGCCAGTCGTCTAGGTATGGATAGACAAAGATGTTCCGCCTGAGGAGGAAGGCAGCCACCACCGCCATGCACTTGGAGAATGTCCGTGGGGCGGATTTGAGGCCGAACGGAAGCACTCAATACTTGTAGTGGTGACGAGAGACCTGAAACCTGAGAAATTTGCGATGTTTCACTGAGACAGGAATGTGAAAGTAGACTTCCTGCAGGTCGATGGCACAGTCTTCCTGGTGAAGGTGCGGAAAGATTTGATGCAGGGCTAGCATTCGGAATTTTTTCTTTCTGATAAACCTGTTCAGCAGGTGCAGGTCGAGGATAGGTCTGTACTCTTTGGCTACTCCTCGCTTTTGGACTAGAAAGTAGCGGGAGTATACCCCCTGGTTTCTTTGGAGAGGTGGGACCTCCTCTATGGCCCTCTTGGAGACGAGGATAGATACTTCCGTCCTGTAAAAGCCGACTTTGAAGTTGAGGAAGGCGCTTCAATTGCGGGGGCACTTGCGGAGGGGGAGACTTGAACCTTAGCAAGTAACCATGCTGCACAATATTCAGCACCCATTTGTCTCTTGTTATGGTTTTCCACTCTTCCAGGTGAAAAACGATACTCCCTCCTACCGGAGTGGAGAACGGGTGCAGAGGAAGCCACGCCTCACTGTTTGGGAAGCTGCTTAGTGGTGGACTGTTGCTACTTGTTGTTCCCACTTCCTCTGCTACGACCCCTCTGCTGGAATTGGGGCCTCTGCTGGTTCTGGGAGGACCATTGAGGGGTTTGAACCCTCTGCTGGAAGGAACGTTTGTCGCCCTGATGAAAGCGCTTCCGGTATTCTTTGTGCTTCTCAAGACCTACAGCCTTGACAGTATCCAGCTCTGTCTTAATTTTAATCATCTCCTCATTGGTGTGAGCCCCGAACAAGGAGGAGCCGTTAAATGGAAGATTCAGAATCTTTTTCTGTGCATCAGGCTTGAGGCCTGTGAGGCGCAGCCAGGCTGAGCGCCGTGAACAGACGCCGTGGGAGTAACCATGAGCGGCGAGATCTGAAGCATCCGCTGCCGCACTTTTAACTTGATTGGCTACTAGCCCACCTTCTAGCAGAATTTCGCTGAAGTCCTGCCGGTCTTCTTTGGGGAGCTTTTCGGTGAACCTTGACAGCGAGTCCCAAAGAGACCTGTCATATCGCCTGAGAAGGGCTGAGGCACTTGCAATCTTCATGGAAGAAGCCGACGTATGACACATTTTCCTGCCATAGGAGTCCATCTGCTTACTGTCCTTCTCTGGGGGGACAGAAGATGACCGACGACGAATGAGACCTCATGGCTGCCGCCAAAATGACAGAGTCCGCTGGTGGATCAGCTCTGAGAAATAAGGGATCCTAGGCTGGGGCCTTATACTTTTTGGCAATCCAGGATGGTACGGAGCCCACCGTAGCAGGGGTGAGGAATGTGACCATACCTGCTTCCAAGAGTCCTGGCACAAAAAGGAAGCAGCGGTCTAGGAGCTGTGCGATGGTGTAAGGTGTCGAAGATGATAGATGTGGGAACTACAGGGGTATGCAAAGTGATGTTTAGTTTCTTCGCACCCCTACCCAGGACATCTGAGAAGGTTGCGATGTCATCGATGGGAGACACCCGCGATGGAGGAGTCGAGGAGAAGGTCGGAGAATAGTCCCAGACCGAGGACCTCGTGGAGGAAGACTATGTGGGCGATCTCGTGAGTCTTCTCATGTGGGACAGTTGTGATAAGAGCTGCATCGACCCCTGGACCGTGATCGGTGCATGAACGTGATCTTGGTCTTCTGAGGGGAGACTTGCTTCTCTGAGGAGAGATCCTAGAAGGCGAGTAAGTGTGAGAGTAGTCAGAGCCCAGACTTCTGCAGTCACCTTTCCCGACACCTTCCAGCCAGCAAGGCGACAGACCGTACTTCTCTCCAGCTTTGGGAGATTTCTCTGGTGAAATTTGCACAATATGCAGTCCTGGGGATGACTGGTCCCCAGATAACATCTCCTCTGTGGCCGCTGCACTTTTTTTCTCGACGTCGAGACCACCGTCGAGAGCTGGACGGCGGTCTCGACGTCGATCGCCTACGGCGATGTGGAAACCTCGACGTCGACTTTCGCCGTCGGCTTGTTGATCTCGGCATTGATCACCCATGGCGCTGAGTTGGCGTCGATCTTCTTGACGTCAAGTGATTGGACTTCGACGAAGTTAGACGTCGACAAGCCCACTTGCGGCGAGATGTTCGCCGCCGTAACTCTCGACGCTGACCCCCTTGAGGGTGGCGGAGAGCGTCGACGGAGACTTTTCAGGTCTCTCAGGACCCACAGCCTTCGAGCCCGAAGTGCTGTGCCTCAACACCAACTTACTTGCATGCGGCGGAGAATCTCGACGTCGAGATGGTGATTCGTCCCTCGACGCTGAAGAGTGTCTGGGTCTCTTCGACGGAGTCTTCGACAGCGAATCTCCTATTACCTTCTTCTTTCAGGACTCCGGAGAGGTGGTATGTTGCCGTTTTCGGTGTCGTTTGCATAAAGAAGGTGGTTTGAAGACTCTATGGTCACCTCCATGATGGCTTCTGTCCTTCTCCAGCTGGACATGGAGTTTTATGCGTTCTCTGTCACGAAGAGTCTGTCTGGAAAATTTCTGGCAGTGGGGACACTGGTCAGGATTGTGTGAGGATGGAAGGCACACAATACACACAGAGTGTGGATCTGCCAGTGACATCTTATTGCCACAGGAAGGGCATTTCCCGAATGAGGCAGGCATTCTGACTGGAAAACAATTTATGGTAAGACCAAAAAAACAGTAGAATAAGCCTTTAGGAGTCAGAAAATGTCGAGTTTTCTGAGAAAATATCAATTATATCACTTTCAGTCAAAAAACTGAAGAGCTCAAGCTCCAGGATCCTCATAGAAGGAGCCGGAAAAAAGAACTGACCTAACTGCCACCTGTGGTGCATCATGGGAGCAAGGGGTCTCTTGCAGGTCTTAAAGGCATGGTACCCCTACTATAATGCCTTAAAGGCAAGATGTCAGTTGGCTCTGTTTCTTAGTGCTCTGCTGCAGCCTACAGGCAAATGCCTGCAATTACAAGTTTGCTTTATGGCAATAAAGCATTATTGTATGACAATTGTTTAGTGCTTCCTTTTTTCCTTATGGGTTAGGAAGATAGGGGTACATGTTGGAAACATTTTAGGCTGCATGTATATGTTTTCACATATGCATATATATATATATGTATTTTCTATCTGCTCCGGGATCCCGCACATGGGCGGGGATTATCCATAGATTATGACTTTGATGAGTATTCCCCTGGATGAGAACCAAATGTTTCTGCCTTGAGTCGAGCTTCTCCTGTAGCTTATGGAGAAACAGCTCGCTGGTGTTGGACATGCTGGTAAACCCGGAGGGCTTCTGCTCCTAGGGCACCTTCCGTTTTGGTGCAGAGGTTCTGGTTGGCGCGGAGGCGGATGTGCTCAGTGCCAAGGTTCGGCTCTGTGCTGTCGATGGAGAAGTCGAAGCAGTTGGTCTCGAAAGCTTCTTTAGCGCCGAACCGGAGCAGGGCTAGGCTACTGTAGGTGTTTGTGTGTTGGTGCCAAAGGCAGTGGTGGTTCGAAAGTCTATGGTGCTCCAGAAAGGCGGAGTGCTTTTTGCCAGAAGGTTGCTCGGGTTGAGGATGGTGTCGAGAGGGAGGGGGTGTCGATCCCATGGGCTGGTGGGAGGTCCTCAATCTCCAGGTCAGAGCAAACTTTCTTCAGGGGAGAGAGAAAGCCTCTTCATCTGCAGCAGACCGCTGTTGATGATGCTCCCTCTCCATGTTCTCGGGACAGAAAAGTTTTGGAGTGTCGCCTCTGCCCCTATGCGACATCCCATGTCGACATGTCAGGCGGTCACGAAGAGTCTTCTTGGAACAGTAGGAAGGACAGGCATCGCAGGCACCCTCAGTGTGTTCAGGCGACAGACACAGACTGCAGACCTGATGGAGATTGGTCCTAGGGTATTTCGCATGGCAGCGATGACAATACCGGAAATGAGTCAGCTCCATCACTGTCGAGGCATTTGGAGAGACACAAAGGAGAAACGGAAGTAGGCCCCCAAAGGGCGAGACCCAGGAGAGGCTGCGGTCAACACGGACCCCTCTCGAGCAAAGCACTAAAATGTCATCCCAAGACGTAAAAGAAGGGAGATGCAATCTAAGTACAGTGATGACGGAGGGAGGGAACTGTGTGAACCGAAAAGAGAACCGCAATGACCTGGAACACACATCCTAACCCAACAGCGGAAGGAAAACAATTTAACAGAGTTGATGATCATGCGCATCATCATCAAGAGGACGAGTCACAATACCTCGTGACTCTAAAGACTTCTTCGAATAAAAACAACTTGCTCACTTTCGGGTCCAACACTAGATGGCAGGAGTAGTCACAGCATATGTATATACAGACACATGCCTCAAACTAGGTTCAAGGAAACAACACAGTTTCCAATGGACGGTCTTATTTCCAGACAGACCTTGTGAGAAATACAAAGGTTAGGCCATAGATGACTTCAGTAAGTGGATTGGCTCACACAAGTAAGGAGCAGCATTTGATAAGCGATTAAAGAAGGTTAGGTCATTCATCTATTCAAGCAGGGATCTGGACGAATGTGTTTTGCACCCAAAAAACACAGAAGTTTAAAACATTGGCTGAGTTTCTGAGGCATAGTATTATTGGCGGGAAACTGCCTTAACAACACAGGCTGAGTCACGCATGTAGTATCCCCGCAAGCCGTATCACGATTGCCTTGACCACACATGTGCCTTAACGCATATGCGTGCTTAAGGCGATGCGCCATCTAGTTGCCAAGCAGAGCAACAGGAAGGGGAAGACAGGAAGGACTATCGGGAATTGGGAGAGGAGACAGTGAGGTAAGTGAGACTGGGGCTTAGACTTGGGGTTTGGAGGGGGTCGTTTTTCAGGGTGGGGGTAGGTTTTAGGACTCAGGAGCAGGTCGGTAGTTTTTACGGTGGGGGACAGTTTTTAGGGCTAAGGGTGGGGGAAAAAGGGACAGTTTACAGGGCAGGGTCGGGATAGTTTAGGGATGTAGGGGATAGTTTTTAGGGCTCAGGGGAAGAGGGCTGGGGTCTGTGTGGTTTCTGGGGCGTGGGCTTAATTTTTAGGGCGCAGGGGAAGAAGCGACAATTTACAGGGCAGGGTCGGGGTAGTTTAAGGATGTAGGGGATAGTTTAGGGCTCAGGGCGGGGGGGAGGGTCGGGGTAGGTTTTGGGGTGTGGGTTTAATTTTTAGGTGGTAGGGCAGAGGGAAAAGGGACAGTTTACAGGGCAGGGGTATAATCTTTAGCCCGCATGCCCCTTTACCCATCATGTCTTTACAACAAAATTGCAAGGTAAAGGCTTGCGTGATAAGTCATGCCTGCTAAAGACGCAATCATGGTAGAGACTGTGTGGTACAGGCATGCGTTGTTCAGGCATGCACTGTATCATCATACAACCATTATTGGCACTCTCTCAAATCTGCCTGTAAAACTTTTGCTCTCCAATTAGCACGTTCCTCGTCAGAAGTGCAGTCCCTTTTAAGAACTCAATTAACACAGCATTTCGGTGAGCTTGTGCACAGTATTTTTAATGCATCGAACACCGCTGGGCTGGTACACTTTAAGATGATTGGGTCTGGACTGGTTACTACTTTCCAGACTGTACTTGGAATCATTCTGTCCTTTTAACACTCCTTATTTTAAAGCATTTTTGAAAGCATTCCAATGTCGTTATTGCACCTTGCTGGTGTATTGGTTCTGTTTTTGTTGCTCCAAAATGGATGCCCCACAACATGGCCAACTGAACATAGAACTACCAGATGTAGTCCCGTGCGTGTCATGAACGGATGAGGACAGTATTTTGGACAATCAGTGCTACTGGAACTGGAAGAAAGTTGGTTGCTGTCCTTCTGGCCAGTATGGTTCCACAGTGTGCAGCCTGTGTTTCGCTTAGGTGCCCATTCAACTGTGGACTCGACTTATGCCTTGCTACGCAATAGTCTCAGTCTCATGATACAGATCAGATTGGACGCCTTTTGCGGTTGCATCAGCTGTGTTGTCAAATGATGCTACTTCCTCTGCAGGAAGAGGCTTATTATAAGTCACCAATGCCAGATGCTGCTTTGACTTCAGGCTTCCTGGCATCTATGTACTCTCCTGAAGCTGCACTCCTGGCACAGTCACCTTCACATCTGCTGAATGGGCTGGTGGGGACGATCTTCGTTACTTGGATATTGGTCTTCAAGCCTCTTACGATATCATGTCAGTGGATGCAGGTTCCCGCATGGTGCCATGCAGCCACTCTGCACGTGGCTGTTGTGGACACTTCAGAGATGCCATTCTCCACTTCGAATGCTTCTTAGACTCACAAATTGGCAATTTGGGGAATTTGTCTCTTCCTTTTTTCGTAGTACTTGTGTTTTTTAGTTGGCATTTTTTATGAGTTTTGAGTTTGATTATGCTGTTAAACTGTTATATGAAATGCAAGCGATTTTACACAAACTAAATGCGATTGCTATTTTTTTTTTTACAGCCCCATCCTTCCTACCACAGGGGATGTTAAATGGATTACGTTTTGTCTCCATTTTTGTTTTCCCTTCCAACTTAGCATCTTTTTGGGATGGTGGTTTGAACATGTTTTTCACCAACACGATAAAATGCCTCGCGCACATTAATCATGGTTGGGCATTGTTTTTCTAAAGTTTGCACTGTTAGTTTCAGGGATACATACTAGAACAAGATGTCCTGGCTTTGTTTTGTGCTCGTAGGAGACCACTCTTTTCCCCAGACTAAGTAAGGATTATATTACTTACCCTGTAAGCATCTGTTCTTGGCATGTAGTTTTGTAGACACTCATGCTTTGCATACTCCTGCCATCTAGTGTTTGGTCCGGATGTTTGTTAGTTGTTTTTCCTAAAAGTCTTTCGAGTCACGAGGTAGGGTAACTCCTCCTCTTGGTAATAGTACGCATGGGCATCAACTCTATTGTTTTCCCCTAAGAGGGTGAGAATGAAGTAGAAGTAGGAGTAAAGAGATGTCCATGTAAATGAAAATATAGATTAGAACTGTAGCGCCCATAGGTGTCCAGGGAGGAGGGTGGGCACATGTGAACCTACAGCATTACATGCCACAAACTCATGCTTACAGGGTACGTAACAATCCGTTTGAGGCATGTGTGGCTGTAGATACACATGCTTTGCATATACTGTATAGCAGTGCCCTCCCAAAAAAGTGGTGGCTAACCAGTGGACATTGCAGCGGTTTGAAAAAGTTTACGCAGCACCGCCTGTCCTACATTAGCTTGTTGGCGTGCTATAATATCCACTATATAGTGCTTGGTAAATGCTTGTGGTATAGTACATGTAACTCTTTTACCAATTTCAGCTATGGGAATGTTGCCTAAGAAAGCCATAGATACCCCTGTTTTACTGGTAGTGTGTACTATAGGGGATATAGACAAAGTCCTTTTGGCTTAAAAATAGCATGTTTGGATGCATTTAACAATCCATCTAGAAATGCTCGATTTTGAAATGATTTTCTTTTTATGAGGGGGAGAAATCCTTTGCACAGTCAATATAATACATGAATGCTCTTTTAACATCCAGTGTACAAAGAGCCCTTTTTGCAACAGAATCTGGTTGAGGAAAGAAAAACAGATAGCTCAACCGATTTTGTTAATGTGGAAGGGAGATACCACTTTTGGAAGGAATTTTGGATTAGTACGAAGAACCACCCTATTACTATGAAGCTGGGAGAATGGTTCTTCTAAAGTTAATGCCTAAAGCTAACCAACACGCCATAGTGAGGCGATAGTAATTAAGAAAGCAACCTTCCAAGAAAGAAATTGGAGGGGGCAATTGTGTAATGGTTCAAAGGGTGGACCCATAAGTCTTGCTAGAACAATATTGAAAGTTCCACTCAGATGCAGGTGGGCCCCTTGTTGATATACCTCTACAGCCTTCCATGAAAGCCTTAATAACTGGGACTCTGAACAGAGATAAGTGTTTCCTATTTTGAAGATGGGCAGCCACTGCTGCAAGTTATCGATGCATGGAAGTTTAAGCAAGGCCTGAGCGTTGTAAAAGCAAGAGGTAACAAATAATGTTGAAGATGCTTTGAGTGGATTTTTACAATAAATAACTCTTTTCCATTAAGCTGCATAGCAAGCTGTAGTGGTAGATTGACATGCTTTCATAAGAATGGTCAAGCCTTCAGCCTTCAGCTGTCAGATCTAGATATCCAAATTCTAGGACTTCAGGAGCCAAACCGCAAGGTTTAGTTCCTTTGGGCTTGAGTGCCTCATTTCGCCTTGTTTGTAAGTGAGAAGGTTTGGGTTGAGGTGAAGCTTCCTGTGTGGCATTGAAAGTTCAAGTAGTGTGGTGAACCACAGTTTACGAGCCCATGTGGGAGCTACCAGAAGGTTGAAAGACCTCTGTCTGAGCTTCCGAACCAGAAATGGAAGTAGAGGACGTGGTGGAAAAGCATAGACAAATATTCCTGACCAATTCATAGATAGCAAAAACAGATGATGGACAGAATGCAGAACAATGTCATAAATTCACCCCAGTAGAGAGATCTGGACTTAAATCCATCGTTTTTTTGCTCACCATGCCATTCCAGTTTGAACCCAGCCATATGCAAATCAGTCTTGATCCTGTGCCTGGGGGTGAGTGTTCGAAAAGTTTCAGCACTCCGTCCATTATGTCCATGTGTTCACTTTGTTCGCCCTAAGTTGGCAGGGTATGCCCAGACGTGGGTCCCTTGCTCACTTTGCCACTGGATTCAAGCTAGCCTGGCTGATGAGGGCTGTTAGCCCGAAACTGGTCCCAGGATGCTCGTTTCCGGTCCAGGGAAGACATGGCTAGACAGTTCGGGCTGGACTGTTCCCATGAGGCACAGGGTCAAGACTGATTTGCATATAGCTGTGCATGAACTGGGGTGACAAAGTGAGCTAAAGAATGATGATGGATTCAACCCACATCTGTGACTGGAAGGGAGTGTTTGAAAAGTTTCAGCACTCCGTCCATCATCTCCTTGTGTTTGCGCAATTCATCCATAAGGCATTGTCTTTGGATAGAGGGTATGGGAACCTGCAGGCGAAATTTGGGCATTTTGTTTTCTCTGCTGTCACAAAGAGGTCTATTTTTGGAACCCCCACTTGTGGAAGTATGGGAGGAGCACTTGGGGGTGGAGTTCCCACTTGTGAACTTAATGCTGCATCATGCTGAGGATGTCCGCAAAATCATTGAAAAGGAGGTGTTCGGTCAAGAGATGGATTTTGTGATGCACTGCCTAATGCCAAATGGTCTGAGGCAGGCATGACAGTTGTAGAGCTCCCCCACCCCCAGTTTTTAGACATAGTAAAAGGCTGTCATATTGTCCGTCTAAACTAGGACAACCTTGCTTATGAGGTGAAGTGTGTAGGAAGCTGGCTCTGTATATACTATACCAAAGTAAGGTATAGTGTGCACAGAGTCCAGTGGATCCCCAAAGGTAGGCAGAGACTAAAGCAGATAATACCTTACTCTCTATATGAGGTAGTGTGGGCGAGCAGTAAGGCTTTATCAGAGGATAGTGTTAAGCATGTATTGTACATGCTCAGGCAAGAAATTATGTCACACACTCAAAGACTGAACTCAGACCAATTTTGTTTGTATAAAAGGGAAATGCTACTTACCAGTATGCATCTGTTCTTGGCATGTAGAGCTGTAGATCCACACACTAGCATAGTAGATCGCCATGTGGTGTTGGCCTTGGATACTTGCACCTTGTTGTTGTCTTGGAAGAAGTCTTTGTAGCCACAAGATAGGTGACTCCTCCCTTGGACGATAGTGCGCATGGGCATCAACTCTATCCTTAGATTGTTTTTCGCCATTATGGGAAATGATGGAGTTAGTAGAAGAAAAAGAGATGTCCATGTGTGTATATATAAGATAGAACTGGAACAGAAACAGGTCCCGGGGAGATGGGTTGGCGTGTGTGGATCTACAGCTCTACATGCCAAGAACAGATGCATACTGGTAAGTAGCATTTCCCGTTCGAGGCATATGAGCTGCAGATCACACACTAGCATAGACTATAGAGCAGTATCTCCCCTAGCGGTGGTCACCTGTATCGGTTGCAGTAGTTTGAAATAAAATCTTAAGGACAGCTTGGACCACAGAAGCTTGTTGCTTTGCTTGTACGTCAACACAATAGTGTTTAGTGAAGGTGTGTGTTGTAGACCATGTGGCTGCCTTACAAATGTCTTCTAAGGGAATGTTCCCTAAGAATGCCATGGAAGCCCCTAGTTTGCGTGTGGAATGCGTACTAGGGGGAACTGTTAATGTGTGTTTAGCTTTTTGGTGGCATATTTGGACACATTTAACTATCCACCTTGCAATCCCAGATTTGGAGATTGGGTTACGCTTATGTGGTGGAGAGAAACCTACAAACAATTGTTTTGCGGAAAGATTTAGCTCTGTCAATGTAATAAAGAAGGGATCTTTTAACATCTAAGGTGTGAAGAGCTCTCTCTGCTACAGAGTCTGGGTTTGGAAAGAACACTGGTAACTCCACTGACTGGTTAAGATGAAAAGGAGATATGACTTTTGGAAGGAATTTTGGATTTGTCCTAAGAACCACTTTTTTACGATGTAATTGCAAGAATGGTTCTTGTATGGTTAAAGCCTGGATCTCACTCACTCTTCTGAGAGATGTGATTGCAATAAGGAAAGCTACTTTCCATGTAAGGAACTGCAGTTCGCATTTATGTAGAGGTTCAAATGGGGGTCCCAGGAGCCTAGTAAGAACAATGTTTAGATTCCACACCGGAGAGGGTGGCAATCTGGGAGGAATAATTCTTTTAAGTCCTTCCATGAAGGCTTCGATTGCAGGGACTCTGAAAATTGACAAGTGTTGTCGATTTTGTAAGTAAGCTGCGAGTGCTGCTAGATGCAGACGTATGGATGAGTATGCTAAGTTACATATTTGCAAATGTAGTAGGTAGCAAATGATGTTCTGGATGGAGGCATCTAGTGGGTGTATATTATGGTTAGTGCAGTAAATGGCAAATCTTTTCCATTTTGCAGCACAGCAAGCTCTAGTAGTAGGTCTTCTGGCTTCTTTGATAATGTTCATGCAGTCCGGTGGGAGGTTAAGGTAACCGAACTCTAGGACTTCAGGAGCCAGATCGCCAGATTCAGTTGATTGGATCTGCATGTCTGATCTCTCCATGGTTCTGGGTTATTAAGGACGGGGAGAGACGTAGTTTTTGGTGTGGAACTAGTGAGAGTTCTAGTAGTGTTGTGAACCACGGTTGGCGTGCCCATGTGGGAGCTACTAGTATCAGTTTGAGAGATTGTTGCCTTAGCTTGCGTACCACTAGTGGAATGAGTGGGAGAGGCGGAAAAGCGTACACAAATCTGCCTGACCAGTTCATCCATATCGTATTGCCTTTTGACTCCGGGTGTGGAAACCTGGCGGCGAAGGTTTGGCATTTTGCGTTTTCGTGTGTGGCGAACATATCTATGTCTGGTTGGCACCATATTTGAAAAAAAGGTAATAGAATTTGGGGATGTAGTTCACACTCGTGAATCTGTTGTGTCTGTCGACTTAACAGATCCGCAATCTGATTGTGAACTCCTAGAAGGTGTTCTGCATGTAGGTATATGTTCGGAGGAATGGCCCATCTCCAAATGTTCTGTGCGAGCTAGGACAGCTGCAGAGAATGTGTGTCTTAATTGTTTTTGTATGTAATACATGGCTGTCATGTTGTCCGTCCGGATGAGGACAGCCTTGTTTTGTACGTGTAGTTGGAAGGATTTTAGTGCTAGGAATACTGCCAGCAGTTCTAGGTAATTGATATGGAGCACTTTTTGTTGAGTGTTCCATTTGCCGTGAGTTGTGTGTCCGAGGAGATGGGCTCCCCATCCTGTGAGTAATGCGTCTGTCGTCAGCACTGTCTGTGGAAGAGGCTCGAGGAACGGCCGCCCTTTGGACAAGTTTGTTATGTTCCACCACTGTAGACAGTGATGTGTGCAGCTGTCCACCAAACACCAGTTCTGCAAGTTGTCCTTGAGCCTGGTTCCACTGACGCGCTAGACATTCCTGTAAGGGACGCATTTGAAGTCTTGCATAAGGCACAATGAAGATGCTAGATGCCATCATGCCTAGGAGTTGCATGAACACTGGCTGGAAGAGAGTGTCGGTTCTGAAATTTTCTGATTAGAGTTTGTATACTGGCTATCCTGGCTGGACTGGGATATGCTAGCGCTGTGGAGGTGTTTATTGTGGCTCCTAGATATTGGTGTATATGAGAAGGCTGGAGATGCGACTTGGTGTAGTTGATCGTGAACCCCAAGTTGTGTAACATTTGGATGGTTTGGTGAGTGTGTAGAACACATTGGTCGAATGATTTGGCTTTTATTAGCCAGTCGTCTAGATATGGGAAGACATGAATGTGTTGTCTTCTGAGATGTACTGCTACTACCGCAAGATATTTCGTGAATACTTTGGGTGCGGTGGTCACTCCGAATGGAAGGTCTCTGAACTGGTAGTGTTGTCCATCCACTTCAAACCTTAGGTACTTCCTGTGAGCAGGATGTATGGGAATGTGGAAGTAGGCATCCTTGAGATCTAGTGTGGCAAGGAAATCGCCTTGTTGCAGCAGCGGCAGGAGCACTTGTTGAAGAGTGATCATATGGAAATGATCTGAGTGTATATACAGATTTAGGGGTCTGAGGTCGAGTATTGGTCTCAGAGTCCCGTCCTTTTAGGGTATTAGGAAGTACAGTGAGTAGACCCCTGTTCCTTAATGCTCTAAGGGAACTGGCTCTATTGCGTGCTTTTGAAGCAGTGAGAGAACCTCTTGTTTGAGGAGCGTAAGATGGTCTGCAGACATTGGACGATGTTTGGGTGGTATGTGTGTGGGGGGAGGGATGGGGGGGGGTGTGGGGGATAGCTGTAAGTTCCAAGCAGTAACCGTACTGGATAAATTGTCTTACCCACCTGTCTGTTGTGATGGAATTCCAGACAGTTAGGAACTGTGTTAATCTGGCCCCGACCGGAGTGGAATGGTCTGGGGGGAGCGGAGGAAAGTCACTGTTTTGTGGCGGGAAGGTGCGAGTGTTATTACCTCGACCTCTTCCTTTATTGTTGTTTCCTCTGTATCCGCCTCTAAAATATCCTCTACTGGGGGATGTTTGTGTAGTGTATTTAAATGAAGAGGTGTCCGCACCCATGTTTTTGGAGGCTCCTCTATAGAAGGAGCGTCATAAGGAGCCACACGTTTGTGGAGACTAACGCTCCCATGGACTTAGCAGCCTCGGAGTCCTTTTTCATTTTTTCAAGTGCAGTATCCACAGCCGGGCCAAAAAGCTGTCCTTGGTTGAACGGCTGACTGAGTATGGTAGTCCGGACCTCTTGCTTAAAGCCTGAAATGCGTAGCCAGGGATGTCGTCTAAGGAGTACACTGGTGTTGATTGATCTAGAGGCAGTGTCTGCTGCGTGAAGTGCACATTTAATTGACGCATTTGAAATTAGCTTGCCCTCTTGGATAAGGTCATTTGCCTGGGTTTTATACTGGTCAGGCAGATGCTTCAAAAGGTTTTCCAGCTGGTCATAATGTGCCCTGTAATATCGTGCTTGTGTGTTGGCAATACACTAGTGATTGGCTGCCTGTGCCGCTACCCTTTTGCCAGAAGCTTCCAGCAATTTGGATTCTTTATCAGGGGGTGGCACAATCCCAGAGGTCTGGGAGTTGGCACGCTTTCTAGCATTGGAAACGACTAGAGAATCCAAAGGCAATTGTCCTTTGATGTAAGTAGGATCTTCAGGGGCAGGCCTATATTTCTTATCTATTCTAGGGTTAGGAATCCTGGCACGTACGGAATCTTTAAATACTTCAGGGGCATGCTTAAGGACTCCTTTGATCATTGGTAATATTTGCACTGACTTTTGGGATTGTTCAAATGTATCTAAGAGGAAGTCTTCTCTGGTGCGTCTGAGTGCATTGTGACACCATGATAAACTGCAGCCCTATTTAATAATTGTCCAAACCCAAGGTGATCATCTGGGGAAGATGGTTTTGAGGGATATGGCTGTGGGTCTGGTAGATCTGCTGGGATAGGGTATGCTCGATCATCTTGTGGTGAGGTATCTGGATCCATGAACGGGTTATTCAGATCATTCCCCCCCCACCTAGGTTATCATCATCATCATCTGGAGGTGGTGTATGTGGTGGGGAAGTTAGAGGTAAGGGTGATTTGGGCAGAAGAAGTGGGTTAGAAGGAAGTATAGGAGAAGGAGGCATAGGTGATGTGGCAGTGTCCTTCTGTACAAGAACTGAAGCAGGTGGTGTGTCCAGTTTCCTCTTTTTACATGGCACAGCCTTGACATGTCCTGTTTTTGGGTTTATATAAATCTTTTTCTGCCATGGATCGATAGGATCAGGGTGAAAAAGTTCTTGTTCCTCGGGAACCGCTTTCGGTGCCGATTTTTTCGGTTCCGAGCGAGGATGCAGTTGATCCTTATGGTCTTTGGCCTTAGGAGGCGTATTAGAGTCCTTAGGCTTCTGTTTCGGTGCCGAGGATGTTGGTTTCGGAGCCGAAGCCGGATCTTTAGGCTTGGAAACGTTCGAAGCCGGCTTATCCACCGGCCTCGGGGTTGTCGGGGCCGTTCGAGGTGGAAGGCGTCAGAGCCGATTTCGGAGCAGAGTGTTCCTTTGGCTTTGGCGCCGGCGGGACAATTACATGAGGTTTGCTCGGTCCAGAGCTACCGGAAGGCTTGTCCCTTTTCTTAGGAGCCGATCCCGGAGGCGGGGCTTCTGAATTATGTTTTCGGTCTCAACTGGGGCCAACAGGCGAAGTCTTGACCACTGCCTTCGGTTTTGGAGGGGTTGGGGTAGGGGCAGTAGTACTCACTCGTTGCCCAGGAGTGATGGGGTCGTCTGAGTCTTATGCCTCTGACACATTTTTGAGAGCCTTGGAATCTTCTTTCGGGACATCGGGGCCTTCATCAAAGATGTCCTCTGGTTCCAGAGCTGGTCTCTGCGCCATGATGCGTCATCGAGCTCTTCGATCCCGAATAGTCTTCTTCGATCGAAAGGATGCGCAGGCTGGACAGCTGGACTCGTCGTGTTCAGGTGATAGGCACAGATTGCAGACCTTGTGATGGTCACTGTGCGGGAACTTTGCTCCACCCTGGGGACATTTCGTAAATGGCGTCCTTTCCATGAGCCATAGGCCTTACGGCGTGGATAGGCCCAGCGGCCCGTGTCGACGACCGGAATGGAGCCTATTAAGTTGGGTCGAAGATGAAAGTGAATCCGATGATTTTTTGGAAGTTATGGGCTTCGAAAATGTTTGAAATTGAGATTTCAAACCGGAGCGGAAAAGTTGCATCCGAACCCAATGGCGGAAAAAAACAATTTAACGATGGAGTTGAGGCCCATGCACACTATCGTCCAAGGGAGGAGTCACCTATCTCGTGCCTACAAAGACTTCTTCCAAGACAACAACAAGGTGCAAGCATCCAAGGCCAACACCAGATGGCGATCTACTATGCGAGTGTGTGATCTGCAGCTCATATGCCTCGAACATATTATTTAGTTTTTTTATTTTTAGACTCAAGCTAGGCCAGGTACAGGTAAGTGAATAATACTTTGCAAAATTTATGCAGTTAAACACGGTTGAATGCAGGTTAAAATGCAGTTGGTTTGCTTACAGGTTAGTCAAAATTACTTTTGAGATTACTTTGCACGTTACTTTTCAGATTCCATTTTAAGTAAATATTTCTACTCACACTGGGACATTCCCTAGAGAAAAGGTAAGTAATTCAGTTTTTGTACATTTGCAGTTTCTTAGGGTTTCATACAAACCCAACACCACACTTGGAAGATTATTCACAGAAAAGCAGTCAATTCAGTCCTACGAGAGAAAAAGGTGTTATCGGTAAGTACTTAGGTTTTGGAATTAGTATTCTGGGGTTAGAACCAGTGTCGTCGTCCACCTCCCCCCAGGGGTCAAGGATGCACCCTCAGCTGCCATAGGGCGGCCGGGTGCAGAGTGCGGAGGCTCAGTGTTATATGGGATGGGGGGCCTCCGGTTGGTGGCTGCTCATGAGCAGTCCCCAAGGTTGTGGGACCAAAGCTCCTGGACTTAAGCTCAGGGCAAAGGGGGATCCAGTTTAGCACACAAGGAGCACCCTCACCCCCCCGGCACAGGGGGGTGGCTGCAGGGTGCTGTTTTAGCGTTGGGTGCCCTGTTTTCAATGGGAGTTGCCTGTTTCAGAGCTTGGCTGCAGGCTCGGTCCAGGAAGACTTCTGGGAGGAACCAACACCTGGGCGGGAAAGTTGGAGGGTTCGGGGGACATAGGTGCACCTCTGGTTCTCTTCTCCAGGGTGCAGGGCGGATGGACGCAGGGGTGTCTTTTCAGGTAGGATTTCACCTTACCGGGCCACTTGCGGTTGGGGGGGAGGGGGGGTCTCCTTGCAGAGGCTGCAGGCGACGTCGGGGAGTCCTGGAGGGGTCAACCCACAGTGTACTCTGATTCAGTGTGGGTTTATTAGGCTGAGAAGTTTAATATCAACCTTACCAGAATTAAGTAAAGTCATTATGGTACTGTGGAGTTCGTAAGTTTTGGAATTAAAAGGTACGAGTAGACCCCGACACTTGATGTTGTATTGGTACTGGCTCTATCACTCCTTTGAGTAATAGATCTTGCACTTTGTTTGAGCAGTTGTTGATGTCCCAGAGACAGTCTATGGGTGCCAGGTGGAATATTGGGAGGATTGCTGATGAGCACCAGGCAATAACCATGTTGGATAATGTTGAACATCCACCTGCCTGATATTATTGACTGCCAGGTGGGAATATAATGCTGTAGTCGGCCCCCAACAGGTGTAGAATGATCGGAGGGAGTGATGAAAGTCAATGCTTGTTGCCGGATGGGGGGGAGGTACGTGTTGGTGTACCTCTGACCCGTCCTATAGAGTTGTTACCCCTGTAATTGCTCCTGAAGTAACCGCTTGATGGAGAGGACTGATTTTGTGGCCTGTATGAAGATGTAGAAGCATCTGTGGAAGATCAAAAAGGACGTTAAATAAAGTCTGCTGAACTTATAGCTTAAAAACAGAAATAGTCAGCCAGGCATGCCTCCGTAGAAGGGCACTAGTATTGATACCTCTGGCGGCAGTATCATCAGTGTCTGGTGCTCATCTGATGGAGGAGGTGGAAATTAAATTCCCTGCCTGCACTAAATCCTGCTCCATTTTCTTATGTTCTTCTGGGAGGTACAGGAGTAGTTCCTCCATCTCATACCATGGTGCTTGTCATACCTGTCCAATAGTCCTTGTGTATTTGCGATCAGCCAATGATTGGTAGATTGTGCAGCTACTCATTTGCCTGAGGCATCTAGGAGTTTTGACTGCTTGTCTGGAGGTGATGCGTCTGTTTGTGAATTTGTCCTTTTACAGGCATTTGACTCAACTAGTGAGTCTGGTGGAAGCGGACCTCTATTAAAAACTGGGTCAGACGGTGCAGGTTTATCTACCCTAGGTGTAATGATACGTGCCCGTGCAGGGTCTTTAAAAATATCCTCTACATGACGCATCATGCCTTTAAACATTCGAAGGGACTGAAATGTTGTGTGGCACCTAGTGTTTCTAATAAAAAATATTCTGCTGCCCTAGCTATTAGCTCCTTATAGGAGGAAAAATCATCAGAGAGTGACGGTTAAGCAGGATATAGGTCTGGGTCTGTGCCCCCTGGAGTGTCTATTGTAATCCTGCCATGGTGATGCTCCATAATTGTCATCATCCCCCACCTCTGCATCTGGGTCCGTATGCGGAGAACCCGGATGTGTGATGTTTAAAAGATTGTGTAGTGAATGAGGTACTGAAAGTACATATGATGGATATGTAGGTATATGAGCTGGAGGAGGATCAGGGTGCAAAACTTTTAGCTGTGTCCTTTTTCTCCTTCTTTAAAGGTATTGCAAAGTGTTATACATTATGGGAAGAGATTTTTCTTTTAGTAGAAGGTTTTAAGGCAGATTCTGAGACAATGTGGCCCGTCTCTGGGTGTACATGAATCCTTTTCTGTTTGGGATAGAGTTTTTCTTGCATGGTCTCTAAATACTGTTCCTAGAGTTTTGCGTGAGTCGGTTTTTGTGTCAGTGCCGAAGGTTTTCGAGCTGAAGTTTGTTTCACTTTCTGGACCGATGTGGTGGAAGGTGAAGATGTGTTATCTCTGCTCGATGCAGAGCTGGAAGGCTTTGTGTATGTGCTTTCGCTGCGGAGCTGAAGGGTAGGGCAGTGGAACAGTTTCTCAGTGCCAACCATGGCCAGATAGCAGTGGTGGCCCAGAAGCCTTTTGTTTTTGAGGAATTTAAGATTTTGGTGTGTGAAGGTGATGCCTTTGGGTACTCACGGCACCTTGACCAGGCGGAAGATCCTGCGACTCCAGGTCGATGTCGGAATTTTGAACCGAAAAGGCCCCTTCTTCGGCAGCCAAAGCTTCCAGGTCTTCTTCCTGTTCAATATCTTGTCGGCTGAAGATATCGGGCGTGATTTCGATGTTCCGTTTTGCGTCGAGCCTAATGGTCCTGAAAGGTCTTCTTAAATGGAAATGATCAACAGGCCTCACAATTTCCTTCTTTGAGCTCGGGGGAGAAGCATAGGTTGAAGACTTATGCAGGTCCGTGCGTGGGTAATTGGAATGGCACCGAGGGTAGAATTGAAACGGGGTCCTTTACATTAGCAGATTTGTAAACTAGCCCAAACAGGCTAGGCCCAAAGGCCGCTGATGGAGTCTTTCGACTCGATTAAAGAAAGTCTTCCGAATTCTGATATGCGGGAAAGGGAACCGCATTTGAAACAATACAGAGGGTAGAGTGGATTACACACCGAAAGGATCCCGAAAACAGTCTTTAACTGGAGCGCTGTAATACACGTTCGAAACCAATGGCAGGAAGAAAACGCGTTCGAAACCAATGGCAGGAAGAAAACAATCTAACAATGGAGCCGATGTCCATGCGCACTACTACCAAGAGGAGCAATCAACTTACATTGTGGCTCAAAAGACTTCTTCGAACAAAAACAACTTCCAAACAGCTGGATCAAACACTAGATGGCAGGAGTATGCAACTCCTACAGCCACACATGCCTTGAACAGCTTTCTTGTGTCTCTCGGGCAGAATAAAATAAGGCCGGTATTTTATTATTTAAACATCTGTTTTGAATTCAGTGACAGGGACTTCACACCGGAGTTATCATGAAAGCTGCTGAGAACTGAATGAGAAACAGCTCTGCAGGCCTGAACATTCATTCTAAGAAGGAAGATCACTGCGCAGGCAGATGTGTGTAGGCTTGTACGCTCAGACAGAGCTCATTCGTTAATGCATAGAGGCCAACTTCCTTAGACATTACACCAAGGTATGGGGTTAGATCATTCCAACTGGGTCTGGCATAAGCTTACTCTCACCATGGTCTCGCAAGTGTAGAGGTATTAGTTGTAGATAGGAGAAATATTAGGAACAATTACCATGGTTGAATTGTTTTTGTTTTTCACCATTCTATTAATTCTTGTAACAATGTGTTCTGTCTAATAATTGCATTTCATGTTCTACTTACAAGGATTAGATCTTTTCAATAAACATTTCAAAATGCATTTTAGTGTCTTCTCTTTGTGAAACCACAGGCATGCGAAAGTGATCAACGAAAAAGTTAGATCTGGTGCTACGAATTCCTTGGGAATAAGAGTGGCATTTTTGAGGCTGCCAACAGCATCTATAACTCTAGCGTTTTGAGAGTTTAGATGCAGTACATAAGCTCGCCAAACCAACATTTACCGATATTATAAGACAACTCAGTCCCTATATCACAAAGTTTTGCTGATCCAATGCACAGTCCTACTAAATTTGCAAGAACTGTGTAACATGACATTAAACCACCTCCCAGTGGCCAAATCAACGCAAGACATCGGCTGGGGTGTAGTGGTATTAGGGCCCATTGCAAGTGAGGAGGACTAAAAAACGGCCCTCACGGAGGGTCCTCAAGATGGCTCCAGCAAGCCATACCCCTCTGCTCGGCACTATTTGACACCTACCTAGTGGGTGTCAACTATGATGGTCCATAAGCAGCGATAGTTCCCTAGCCGGATTGTTAAACTGGGTTCTTTTGTGCTCCATGCTCAGACTCCCTGGCACAAAGAACAATTGCCTCAACCAAAGAACATGACTTGCACTCGAAGACAACAGACACATGCACCATAGCTTCCACAAGAACTAAATGATGCCAAAATTAAAAACTTATTTCAAGTAAGCTCCAACAAAAAAAAGCAGAAGGAACCTCCAAGCAACCCAAACAGACAGGAGGAGACTATAAACAGATGTCTACTGTGTCTTGGGAGGTAGACTAGAAACTCATTAACAGCTTTATAATAAAATATACAAGGAAAATGCTACTTACCCAGTATGCATCTGTTCTTGGCATGTAGAGTTGTAGATTCACATGCTTCGCATAAGTCTGCCATCTGGTGTTGGGTCCTATTGTTTGCACTTTTTGTTCGAAGAAGTCTTTTCCAGTCATGAGGTAGGGGATTCCTCCTTTTGGTGATAGTGCACATGAGCATCAACTCTTAGATTGTTTTCCCACAGAGGGTGAGAATGGAGTTAGTAAGAGTTGAATAGAGCCATCCATGTGTGTGTATCTAAGTAAGATATCACTGGAACAGGTACAGGTACCCGGGGAGGTGGGAGGGTGCAAGTGAATCTACAGCTCTACATATCAAGAACAAATGCATACTGGGTAAGTAGCATTTTCCGTTCGAGGCATGTGAGCTGTAGATCACATGCTTTGCATAGATTATACAGAAGTAATCTCGCAAAGCGGAGGCTAACCTGTATCTGTTGCAGTGGTTTGAAACAGTGTACGTAGAACTGCATGGCCTACATTAGCTTGCTGTCTATCTAACACATCTAAACAGTAGTCTTTTGTAAATGTGTGTGGTGTTGACCATGTTGCAGCTTTAAAGCTTGGTTAAATTCTCTTTGCTTTTGCATAGCAAGTTTGAATGCATTTAACTATCCATCCTGCGAGACCCGATTTAGAAATGGGATTGCCTTTGTGTGGTGGAGCAAAAGTGACAAAGAGCTGGTTAGTTTTACAAAAAGGTTTTGTCCTTTCTATACAATAGAGCAATGCTCTTAACATCCAAGGTGAGTAGAGCACGTTCTGCTACCAAATCCGGTAGAGGAGAGAACACAGACAACTCAACAGATTGGTTGATGTGGAAGGAAGAAACCATGTTAGGTAGAAATTTAGGGTTAGTGCGAAGAACCACTTTGTTTTGGTGTACTTGTAAAAATGGTTCTTCTATGGTCAATGCCCGAAGCTCACCCACTCTCCTCAGTGATGTGATAGCAATGAGGAAAGCAACTTTCCAAATGAGAAATTGCAGTTCACATTTATGCAATGGCTCAAAGGGTGGACCCATTAGTCTTGTGAGAACAATATTTAGATTCCACAGCGGCGCAGGTTGGAAGTCTTGGTGGAATAACTCGTCTTTCCATAAAGGCCTTGATAACAGCCACTCTGAAAAGAGACAGTTGTCTATTCTGAAGGTATGTGGCTACTGCGGCGAGATGTAAGCGCATAGATGTGTACACTAAATTTGAGTGTTGTAAATGTAGTAAATGATATTTTGAACGGAAGCATCAAGCGGGTTGATATGGTTATCACAATAAATAACAAACAGCTTCCATTTTGCTGCATAGCAAGCTCTTGTAGGTGGTCTTCTGGCCTCTAATGATATTGATACAGTCTGGTGGAAGATAAAGATAACCAATCTCTATGACTTCAAGTGCCAGATCGCAAGATTTCGGGCTCTGGATGCCTTATTTTTTCCATGGCTCTGCGTGAGGAGACTGGATGTGAGATGTAATTTTTGATGAGGAACTATTGAGAGTTCCAACAGGGTAGTGAACCAGGGCTGACAGGCCCAAGTAGGAGCTACCAGGATTAGTGTGAGGGATGTTTGTCTGAGCTTCTGAACTACCGGTTGAATGAGTGGGAGAGGCGGACAAGCGTAGGCAAATATCCCTGACCAATTCATCCATAGATCATTGCCTTTGGATAATGGGTGTGGATACCTGGAGGCAAAGTTTGGGCATTTTGCGTTTTGGTGTGTGGCACACAGATCTATGTCTGAGATGCCCTACATCTGAAAGAATGGGAGGAGAACTTGAGGGTGAAGATCCCACTCGCGGATTTGTTGCCTCTGTCTGCTGAGCAGATCTGCAATGTGCTTACTCCTGGGAGGTGTTCCGCAAGGAGATACATTTTTGGATGAGTGGCCCATCTCCAAATGACTAGTGCAAGGTGCGACAGTTGGAGAGTGTGTGCCCCCACCCCCTGTTTCTGTATGTAATACATGGCTGTCATGTTGTCTGTGTGTATTAGGACAGCTTTGCCGTCAAGGTGAGTTTGGAAGGCTTTGAGCACTAGAAAGACGAGAAAGACTGCAAGCAGCTCTAGATTTATGTGGAGCTGTTTTTCCTTTTGACTCCACAACCCTTGAATTGTGTGAGTTTGGTGATGAACTTCCCAAACATTGTTGTGATGTGTCTGTTAGCTCTGTCTGTGGAACTGGGTCGATGAAAGGCCACCCTTTGGAAATGTTCTGTGGATTCCACCACTGCAGAGAGCGATGAGTGCGGCCGTCCACCAACACTAGATCTGTCAATCGACACAAAGACTGATTCCACTGACGTGCTAAACATTCCTGAAGGGGACGCATTTGAAGTCTTGCATACGGAACTCTCATGATGCAAGATGCCATCATTCCTAGTAGCTGCAGAAATACCCAAGCTGGTAATGAGTGGTTGAGTTGAAATTTGCATTATCAATTAAGGGGACTGATGGGCTTTTAAGAGGTCCAGTATACGTGCCCTTGCAATTATCCAAAAATTAAGAGTATGCAGTTCCTCAGGGTAGAGAGAGAGTGTATGTGTGAAAGAGACCGTGTATAAGAGGAGAGGAGTCACTCTAGTCGGAACTAGGGTCCCCACACACCAAGTAAGCTAGGTGTCATGCTTCATCATATGGACCTGCTCCTCGTCGGGTCGGCGCTGCAATACCCGACGGGCACCCATGAAGGGGCTCTTTAGCGGAGATATTTTGTTCCTGGACGTATGGTGCAGTGCGTGTGAGGGGTCTAATGGTGTAGATGTAAGTGAGTGTGAGTGATTACAAGTTGGATAGTCCAAAATAAGACTTTATTGGGGATGACTATCCACTTGGTTAAAAACAAAAACCAGAGTGGCAGCTTGCTGACGTGAGGGTTCAGCTTAGCTATGCTCATCTGTTCTGGTCAACATGTTTCATGCCTCGCGGTCCTAGTGATCCTTGGCAATTCTTCAGGACCTATTGAAATGTCAACTATCTACACAATATGGTGGGTGCACTTGTTACCTACCACGTATATTACTATGGGAAACGATCTCTCCATGTGTCAATGGTAACCTAAGAGAAGAATAAGGCAACCAAGACACGGGTCAGCGTAGAGAACAGGGTACTCTCCCGCACATTTCTAACAAACAAAATCTCAAGGTGTGTATTTAAAACATGCTAACTGTATCGGAGTCTCCATGCAGCATTAGTGACATGTAATCAGAGAATAAAGTATAGGATTGACTATACGTGAAAGTGAAATTAAAAACAAGAACCCAATTAAAAACAGAAGACTGGCTGTATGGTTGTAACTGCAGTAAAAGGACTAGTATTAAATCCACAGAGGTACACTCAGGGGAACTCACCTATTAAAGTGTAAACCCCTGCTTCTGTCCGTGTTCGCTGCGCTACCGGAACACCAAGATTCTGGTGTCCTAATGATGAAGAAAATAAATAGTGTAAAGACGATCAAAACACGGGGTGGCAAGCCCAACACGTGGTCAAAGGCAGGTAAAGGGACGCCGCCCTCAATTCTGTCATGCCATGTACTCAGGGGTAGCAAGTGAGTCATCCGTAGAGGGTCAAGTGTGGCGTGCGGATGGTGCGACTCGCCCCCAGCTTATACAACCCGTTGCCAATAAAATGTCATGCAGTCGTCGCTAGAGTGTACGACCCGCTGCGCATATTCAACCGCTCATGGGCATAGTCACAGAGTCAATCGGTAATCAACCAAAGCACCCGGGTGTCACGGGTGCTCACACATACCACCATAAACTACCACTGCATGAAGAAAGAGACACTCATTCATTGTTGTCATACCCACATGTTAGGTAATACCGGGGTGGACCGTTAACCTACCCAAGCGCCGCTCGAACCGGGGAGGACAGCAACGCTGGGGACCCATGCTGAAATACTGGCCGGTGTGGGCGGGGCTGGGCCGATTTCCGGGTGGTGTGGTACACGTCAATGCGTGATGGGTGAATCAGAAGCACGTCGATGGTCCGTCAAAGACGGCAAACATCATGTAATGTAGCTGTTACAACAGTGATCCGGTCTAAAGCCGGTAATCAGTTACGGTGTTCCATGAATCACAGGAACAGGCGTAACGATCAGGGTATACAAGATGTTATTGAGTACGGATAACCAAAGTATGAGGTAGAATTAGGACGTATTGGCGGTCCGTTGGTAAACGGCGGCCATCTTTGTGGTGTTCATGGTGTTACGATATTTTCTGTGCGGAATGCCCTGACTAGAGCTGGAATGTGCCACTGTGATGTCTAATGTGGCAAATCAAAGTATTCCTCCTTAGTTTCAAAATAGGTAGTCTGAAGTCCTATTGAACAGTGTGGCGCAGGAGCACTTGCAACTAGCTCAGCAAGAAGGGAAAGAAACATCTGTGTGTAGATGTATAGCAAAAAACGGTGTGCCCACGAGTTGTGGACTATCTGTCAATGAGTGCCGCCTATGGGATTTGCGTTACAACAAACAAATGATGGACGGAATGCTGACAATGCAGACATTCTCCCCCAGTCAAGAGATCTGGGTTAAATCCATCGTTCTTTTGCCCACTACACCACCCCAGTTCAGACATGGCCATATGCAAATCAGTCTTGACCCTGTGCCTCATGGGAACAGTCCAGCCCGAACTGCCAAGCCATGTCTTCCCTGGACCGGAATCAAGCATCCTAGGACCGGTTTCTGGCTATCAGCCGTCATCAGCCAGGATAGCTTGACTCCCGTGGCGTAGTGAGCACGGGACCCACGTCTGGGCATACCCATCCCACTTAGGGCGATTTGGTCATTCAGACCTTCCTGATCTGCCCTCAGACGATGTACCCATCTCTGTTCTATCTTGAACAATGCTTTTTGCGCAATCCTGGGATGATTCTCAAGCACTAGCCATCTTAAGGAGTCCGGATTGTGATTGTTCTCTTTGCAGTGAGAGTAAAGTTTAGTGGTGACCCTTTGGCATCTTACATTACTTTTATGTTCTGTTATGCGTGTCTTGACTGGTCGTAGGGTCATCCCCACGTATCTCTTATCACACGGGCAGGTGATTAGGTAGATACAATGAGTTGTGTTACAATTAGTGTGTCTCAGGATCCTCCAAGTGAAGGTGTCTGAAAAGCTCAGTTCTTTGGTCACTTCAGTTTGGTGGCACACTGCACATGAGCCACATGGGTAGTGGCCTACCACCGGGGGGGAGACCCCATAATGTTCTTAGCTCTTGTGGTAGATGTTCCTAGGTCTAGTGTTGATGAGGATATACTTCAGGTTTTTTGTTCGCTTAAAGGCAAAACGTGTGTGTGTGTGTGTGGGGGGGGGGGGTGGGGGTAAATAGTGAGATCACCAGTGGTTAAGATTCCCCAATGTTTCTTTATTATGCCTTTTATACGTGTGGAATTAGGAGTGAAAGATGGGACACAAGTCAGGGTGTCTGTTTGTTCCCTATTGCTAGGTAGTAGTAGGGCCTCACGTGGGTTGTAACGTGCCCTCTTGAGTGAGTTTCTGACCTGTCGTTCAGAGTAACCTCAAAGTCTAAGGTCAGAACTAAGGTGGTGAGCTTCAGTCAAGTTGAAATTTGGAAATGAGAACGTGAATATTGTGGATTCTGGCTGGATTGGGACATGCTATAGCTTTTTGAGCATCTTTAGTGCCCAACCACCCCCACCCCCCAAGTACATTTGCGTTTTGGAAGGTTGAAGATGAGTCTTCAACAGATTTACTGTGAATCCAAGGTCGTGCAGCAAATGTAGTGTTCTTTGGGTGTGCTGTAGGCATTTTGGGAGAGTGCTGGCTTTGATTAGCCAGTCGTCTAGATATGGGAAGAAGTGAACATATCTTCGCAGATGTGCAACGACCACTGCCAGGCATTTGGTAAATACTCTGGTAGCAGCGGCGACTCCGAATGGGAGACCTTTGAATTGGTAATGTTGTCAAACTACCATAACCTGAAGTATTTGCGATGAGCGGGATGTATTGGAATATGGAAGTACGCATCCTTTAAGTCCAGAGTGGACATGATCGCCTTGTTGTAACAGAGGAAGCACCTGTTGGAGAGTGACCATATGGAAGTGATCTGAATGAATATATACGTTTAATTCTCTGAGGTCTAATACAGGTCTGAGAGAACCATCCTTTTTGGGAATCAGAAAGTAAACGTATTACACACCTGTCCCTTGATATTGTAATGGGACAGGTTCTATAGCACCTTTTTCCAGAAGAGTTTGGACCTCTTGTTTGAGTAGGTGTATATGTTCTGGAGATAGTTTGAGTTTTCGTGGTGTAATGTTTGGAGGGTTGTTGGTAAGCCCTAGGCAATAACCAGATTGGATAATTTGTAAAACTTGATGTGATAGTATTCCAGACTGGGAGAAATTGAGTGAGATGTCCCCCGATAGGTGTTGAATGATTGGGGGAAGGGGAGGAAAGTCACTGTTTATTTGCGGCTAGGGAAGTACAGGGTGTATTACCTCTCCCTCTTCCTTTGCAATTGTTTCCACGAAATACACCTAAAAATAACCTCTGGTAGACCAGGATTGCCTCTATAGGAGGTATAGGATTTGTCAGTAGGTATGGTCTTTGAGCTTCCCCTGTAAAAGGAGCGGCAAAAGGAACAACGGTTTGATGGTGTCTGCAGTGCTCCCATTGATTTGGCTACCTTGGTGTCTTTCTTCATTTTTTCTGATGGAGTGTCAACTGTAGTGCCAAATAAATGTTCCTTGTTAAATGGTGAATTTAAAGTGGAAGCTTGAACCTCCAGTTTAAATCCGGATACCCTTAGCCATGTGTGATGTCTAAGTAGGACGCTGGTGTTATAGCGCGTGAAGCAGTGTCTCCTGCGTCTAGAGCACACCTGGTTGAAGTGTTTGAAATAAGATTCCCTTCCTGGATGAGGTCATGAGCTTTAGCTTTATGTTCATCAGGCAGATGCTGGATTAGCTGCTCTAGCTCATCATAATGAGCTGTGTGATACCTTGCTAAGAGTGTTTGTGTATTAGCTATGTGCCAATAATTGCCTGCTTGCGCTGCTACTCTTTTGCCTGAGGCATCTACTAATTTAGATTCATTATCAGGAAGCAGGGCGTCTCCTGTTTGAGAATTAGCTCGTTTACGAACATTTGATACCACTAAAGAATCTAATGGAACCTGACCCCTGATGTAAATTGGGTCTGTAGGTGCAGCTTTATATTTTTTGTCAGCTCTAGGTGTGAGGACCCTAGCTCGCACTGGATCTTTGAATACCTCATCTACATGTTTTAACATACCTTTAACCATAGGTAGTGTATGTGTAATCTTTTGCAATGCACTTAGTGTCTCAAATAAAGAGATCTTCCTCAACAGGCTCCTTATGGAGCTGTACTCCATGGTACTGTGCGGCTCTGTTAAGCAGTTCAATGAACCCCACATTGTCATCTGGAGGAGAAGGCTTGGATGGGTATAGGTCTGGGTCGTTTTTATTGGGATCAGTGTTATAGTCAGCCCATGGGTCTGGAGCATTATCTTGTGCCACATCCCCATGTGTGTCCCCATCCCCCATCATCTTGATAACGTGGAGATTGTGGCGGAGGGGAATTTGTGGGTGTTATGAGCAAATTAGGATCAATAGGTAAAGAATGTGAAGAAGGTGAAAGAGGTGGTGGAGAAGTGTTAGTACCTATACTCTTTCTCTTTAGAGAGATAGGATAGGATAGGATAGGAGTCCTCAAATTCTGGTTTCTTTTTGCTGCCAAGTTTGCATAAAGGTGTCCGGTTTTACGGTTAATAACAAGTTCCTTTTGTTTGGGGTCCGTGTTAGCATGTGGAACATCCAAACAAGGCTCTTTAGATGGTGGAGGAGCTGCTTTTTCTCTTGGGGACAGAATTTTCGGTATGGAAGATTTTGGTGCCAAGGATTTTGGAGCCAAGGATTTTGAATCCGAAGTCTGTTTCGGTACCGAAGTGTTTGAGGGATCAGTGGATTTGGTTTTCGGTGCTGAAGTTTTGGGTTCAGTCCCCGGAGGGCGACTCAGTCCAGAGCCGGAAGGCTTTGATACATGTTTCGGTGCCGGGCATGAAGGTGGAGCGTCAAAACTTTATCTCGGTGCTGACCTTGGCCCGAAGGCAGAGGGACCAAAGCCTTTTTAGAGTGTACCTTTTGGGGGAGAGGAGTATCTTTACTCCCGGTACGCTGACTGGGCGTGAGGTCTTCCTCGATGTCGGAGTCTTCCTCGGACACGTAGATGTGTTCTTCCTCCTCTGCCTCGGCTACATGTGCTTCAAAGAACTCCTGGTTGACATTTTCTCCGAAAATATCTGGAGCGGAGTCTCTGTGTTGCCGATACCTTTCGTCGCCTTGATCCCGACGGTTACGGAGCGTCTTCTTCGATCGGAACGATCAGCAGGCTTCGCAGTTGTCTTCATTGTGTTCAGGTGATAAACACAAATTTCACACGTCGTGTAGATCAGTGCTGGGGTACTTAGAATGGCACCCGGGGCAGAATTGAAATGGGGTCTGTTCCATCTACTGTGAATTCAGTCGACGTCGCTAGGCCTTGCACGAGTCTTTCTGACCTGAGTTTTAGAAATCGATACGATACGTGAAGGCAGAATTACGTGATCGAGAAACAATACCGTCGAGGGAAGTGGATTGCGCACGGAGGGGAACCCGAGAACAGTGTCGAACTGGAGCGCAGCAATTCAAGTCCGAACACGATGGCAGAAATAAACAATCTAACAATGGAGTCGATACCCATAGACTTCTTCGAACAAGAACAAAGTGCAAACATCCAGACCCAACACTAGATGGCAGACTTATGTAAAGTGTGTGATCTACAGCTCACATGCCTCAAACATACATACATATATATATATATGGAATATGTTACTTACCAGTATGCGTCTGTTCTTGGCATGTAGAGCTGCAGATCTACACACTGTGCATAGATCACCATCTGGTGTTGGGCCCGGATGTTGCAGCTGTTTTTCTCTTGGAACGTCTTTGGATGTCACGAGGTATGCGACTCCTCCTTTGGATCATATTGCGCATGGGCTTCGGCTCCATCCTCAGATTTTTCGCCAGCGGGGAAATGATGGAGCTTTGTAAGAGACAGGAAAGATGCCAATGTGTGTTGTATCTAAATAAGATAAAACTGGAATAGAGAAAGGTAGCCGGGGAGGCGTGTGTAGATCTGCAGCTCTACATGCCAAGAACAGATGCATACTGGTAAGTAGCATATTCCGTTCGAGGCATATGAGCTGCAGATTACACACTGTGCATAGATTATATAGCCGTACTCGTCTCTAGCGGCGACCAGCAGTATCTTTTGCAGTTGTTTGAAACAGTGTTTTGAGGACAGCCTGGCCCACACTAGCTTGTTGCTTAGTTTGCACATCTACACTATAGTGTTTAGTGAAAGTGTGCGGTGTAGACCATGTAGCTGCTTTGCAGATATCATCTAAGGGGATGTTCCCTAAAAATGCCATGTAAGCCCCTATCTTACGTGTAGAGTGGGCTTTGGGGGAACAGATAGCGTTCGTTTTGCTTTGTGGTAGCAAATCTGTATGCATTTAACAATCCACCTAGCTATCCCAGATTTGGAGATGGGGTTGCCTTTGTGTGGTGGTGAGAAAGACACGAACAGTTGTTTGGTCTTACGAAAAGGTTGTGTTATCTCAATGTAGTAGAGTAAAGCTCTTTTGACATCTAGGGTGTGTACAGCTCTTCCTGCAATGGTTTGTGGCTGCGAGAAGAATACGGGCAGTTCCACAGATTGAGATGAAAGGGAGAAATGACTTTAGGAAGGAATTTTGGATTAGTGCGGAGAACAACCTTATTATGATGCATTTGCAGAAAGGGTTCTTGAATGGTGAGTGCTTGTATCTCACTGACCCTTCTAAGCGAAGTAATGGCTACAAGGAAAGCAGTTTTCCATGTTAAAAATTTAAGCTCACATTTATGTAGCGGTTTAAATGGAGGTCCCATTAGTCTTGTGAGCACAATGTTTAGGTTCCACACAGGTGAGGGTGGCACTCTGGGGGGAATTATTCTCTTAAGGCCTTCCATGAAGGCTTTTATGGCAGGTACTCTGAAGAGTGATAGATGTTGTCTATTTTGTAGATACGCTGCTATGGCAGCAAGGTGTAGTCTAATAGACGTGTAGGCTAGATTGCATCTTTGTAGGTGTAGTAAGTAGCCTATGATGTGTTGGATGGACACATCTAAGGGATTGATGTTATTGGTGTGACAATAAATCAAGAAACATTTTCACTTGGCTGCGTAGCATGCTCTAGCGGTAGGTCGCCTAGCTTCTTTAATGACGTTCATACAGTCAGGGGGAAGATGAAGGTAACCAAATTCTAGGATTTCAGGAGCCAGATCGCAAGGTTGAGCTGAGCTGGATTTGGGTGTCTGATCTCTCCATGGTTCTGGGTTAAGAGGAGAGAGGAGTAACTATTGGTGCGGAACTACGGAGAGTTCCAGCAATGTGGTGTACCATGGTTGTCTGGCCCAAGTCGGAGCAACTAGGATGAGTTAGGGAATGTTGCTGTAGTTTGCGCACCACTAATGGAATGAGTGGGAGAGGCGGAAAAGTGTACGCAAATCTGCCTGACCAGTTCATCCATATCGCATTGCCTTTGGACAATGGGTGTGGATATCTGGCGACGAAGCTTGGGCATTTGGCGTTTTCGTGGATGGCAAAGAGGTCTATCTGTCGTTGCCCCCACCTTTGAAAAAATGGTTGAAGAACTTGTGGATGAAGTTCCCACTCGTGGATCTGTTGTGTTTGACGGCTCAGCAGATCTGCAATGGTGTTTTGGACTCCTGGGACATGTTGGGCTAGGAGAAAAATGTTTTGAGGTATGGCCCACCTCCATAAGCTCTGTGCTAGCTGAGAGAGCTGCAGAGAGTGTGTGCCGCCCTGTTTTTGGATGTAATACATGGCTGTCGTGTTGTCTGTGTGGACTAAGACCGCCTTGCCTGAGACGTGTGTCTGAAAGGCTTTTAGGGCTAGGAATATGGCTAGTAACTCCAGATGGTTGATGTGGAGTAACTTTTGTTGCGGTGTCCACCTGCCCTGCATGGTGTGATGTAGTAGGTGAGCTCCCCAGCCGGAGAGCGATGCGTCTGCAGTTAGAACTATTTGAGGAACTGGCTCTAGGAACGGTCACCCTTTGGAAAAGTTTTTGGTGGTCCGCCACTGCAGAGAGCGATGGGCACGGCCGTCTACCAACAGCAGATCTGATAATTGACCCTGAGCCTGGTTTCATTGGCGTGCTAAGCACTCCTGGAGAGGACGCATCTGGAGTCGTGCATGAGGTACTATGAATATGCAAGAGGCCATCATCCCTATAAGTTGCATAAACACTCGGGCTGGAAGAGTGTGTTGTGGTTGAAATGTGGCACGAAGAGCCTGTACGCTTGCTATCCTGGCGGGACTGGGGTAGGCTAGTGCTTTGGAGGCGTCTATGGTGGCACCGAGATATTGTTGTATGTGGGACGGATGCAGATGGGACTTGGTGTAGTTTACTGTGAAACCCAGGTCGTGAAGTAGTTGCATAGTGGCGTGAGTGTGTTGTACACACTGGTTGTATGAGCTGGCTTTTATGAGCCAGTCGTCTAGGTATGGAAAGATGTGGATGTGTTGTCTTCTGAGGTGTGCTGCCACTACCGCTAGGCACTTGGTAAATACTCGTGGTGTTCTGGTGACACTGAATGGGAGTACTTTGAATTGGTAGTGCTGACCGTCCACTACGAATCTGAGGTCTATTGTGGCAAGGATATAGTTCTGGGAGAGCAGAGGAAGTACCTGCTGGAGTGTGACCATGTGAAAGTGGTCTGAAAGTATGTATTGGTTTAGGGGTCTGAGGTCCAGGATGGGTCTTAGAGAGCCGTCCTTTTTTGGTATGAGAAAATATAGACTCCCTTGTTTTGTTGGTGGGTAGGAACTGGTTCTATTGCATTTTTTTGTAGGAGGGAGATGACCTCCTGCTTTAGAAGTAACACATGTTCCTGTGACATTGGGCGCTGTTTGGGTGGAATGTTTAGGGGGGTAGATGTTAGTTCTAGACAGTATCATGATTGAATTATCTGTTGCAACCATTTGTCTGAGGTGATGGTAGCCCAGACAGGAAGGAAATTGTGGAGTCTGCCCCCGACTGGAGTGGAATAGTCTGGGGGGAGTGGAGGGAAGTCACTGGAGGGGGGTGGAGGCAGAGCGGGAGTTGTTAGTTTTGCCTCTGCCTTTGTTGTTGTTACCCCTCTAACTGCCTCTTTGGTAACCCCTAGTGAAGGTGGATTGGGTAGGGGCCTTGTAGAAATGGAGGCGCTGTCGGAGGAGTAGCCTCTGGTGGTGCTTCTAAAGGATGAACGGCGAAAGGAGCGCCTGGGAGCTTGCGACTGCAAGGCTCCCATGGATTTTGCCGAGTCTGTGTCCTTTTTCATTATTCGAGGGCTACGTCGACATTAAGGCCAAACAGGTGTTTCTCATCAAAGGGGTGGTTGAGGATGAAACTCTGGACCTCAGGTTTGAACCCTGAAATGCGTAGCCAGGCATGCCTACGCAGAAGGACGCTAGTATTTATTGCCCTGGAGGCGGAATCAACGGATGGAGGTATTAGTGATAATTTTACCCTCCTGAATTAGTTCGTTGGCCCTATGTTTATATTTGTCAGGGAGGTGTTGCATTATTGATGTGCCCTGTCATATCTGGCTGGGAGCGCTTGTGTGTTCACAATGCACCATATGTTGGCCGCTTGGGACACTGTCCGCTTGCCAGGGGCGTCCAGGGGTTTAGACTCTTTATATGGCGGTGGAGCCTCGCCTGATGCCTGGGAATTGGCACGTTTTCTGGCATTGGAGACTACCAGGGAGACTAGTGGTGCAGGGCCTCTAATGTAGGTTGGAACTGTTGCTGCAGCCTTATATTTTTTCTCGATGCGAGGGTTGATGACCCTGGCCCTAACCAGGTCTTTAAGGACCTCTGGTGCATGCTTAATAACCCCCTTAAGCATGGGCAGAATTGACGTGGACCTCTGTGCAGTATCTAAGAGCAAATCCTCCTCTACGGGGCTGTGTGGAGTTCAAACCTGTGGTAGTGGGCAGCCCTCTGGAGTAGCTGGTTAAAGCCCATCTTGTCCTCTTTGGGAGGGGGGGGGGGGGGGGGGGGGACGGTCTGGAAGGGTAAAGAACATCCTGCAGGACGTTAGGGACGTCTGGAATGTTGTAGTCGTCCCATGGGTCTGGGGAGCCTGTAGGAGTAGGGTCCCCTGTTGGTTGGTTGTCCGCCCCGTCCCCTGTGTCGTAGATAAGGTCATCATTATCCTCATCTGGAGATGGTGTGGGAGAATGATGGGGTGGGGGAGGCAAAGGAGGAGGAGGAGGTGGTAGAGGAGGTGAAGGAATCCTCATAGGGGAGGTGGCAATGTCTCTCCTTTTTGGTGGTGGAGCTGGTGCAGGCATGTCCAGTGATCTTTTTCTGGTGCTAAGCGTTAAGTGCCCAGTCTTTGGATCCTTTACAAGGGTTTTTTGGTAAGGATCAGATCGAAACAATTCCTCTGTAAGTGGCAGATCCTTCGGTGCCGAAGCTGTGGGTTTTTTAGGTGTTGATTCGGCACTGGTTCTTGGTTTGGAACTGTGGGGTTTAGGAGTGTCTTTTGGCTTCCTCGGTTCCGAGGTGGGTTTCGGTTTCGAGGTTTGGGAGTCGAGGCTTTTAGGTTTCTTGCTGGGCTCCGAAGGATGGTATCGGTGCAGAGGAGCCGGAGCCAGTTTTCGGCGCCGAAAGCTTCGGTGTTGAGCTCGGCGTGGAGGAGGAAAGGGGTGTTTTCTTTTTCGGTGCCGGTGTCGGTTTTGATGGGGGTTTTTCGGCATCGAGGGTAGGCTGGCTCGAGCCCGAGCTGCCTGAAGGCTTGATGGGCTTCTTAACCGGGCCCGAAAGTGAGGTATGGGAAGCAGTCTCGGTGTAAACCTAGGCCCGAAGGCGTGACCGAAGTCTTTTTTACTGGCATGGAGGGGGGTTTGGGGTCGGGGTCGACGTCTGTACTCACGCCCCTCTGTGCCGGAGTGATGTCCTCGACGTCGGAGTCATCAGCTTCGGAGGCGCTGATGAGGCCTTCTTCGGTGTGCTGTGGTTCCGGAACATCGACGCCTTCTTTGAAGATGTCGTCGGGGATCGAAGTCGACGAGCGAGCCATAGTTCTTCTTGCTCGTCGGTCCCGGATCGTCTTCTTCGATCGGAAGGAGGCGCAAGCTGGACAGTTACTTGCCTCGTGTTCCGGTGAGAAGCAGAGGTTGCACACTTCATGCAAATCTGTGTTGGGAAACTTCAACCCGCATCGAGGACACGTTTTATATGGCGCCCTTTTCATCAGCCAGGACAGGAGCCCCAGGTAGGCCCAAAGGCCTTCGTCGACGACCGAAATCGAAGACGTTGAGAATCGCGTCGAGTGTGGAGAACACGATCAAGACAATACCGTCGAAGGGGGAAGGATTGCGCGCCGAACAGGAAAAACTGGAACGGTTCCTAACTGGAGCCCGAAGAACACATCCGAGCCCGATGGCGGAAAAAATTGAAAAAAACAATCTGAGGATGGAGCCGAAGCCCATGCGCAATATGATCCAAAGGAGGAGTCACATACCTCGTGACTTCCAAAGACTTTCCAAGAGAAAAACAACTGCAACAGCCGGGCCCAACACCGGGTGGCGATCTATGCACAGTGTGTAATCTGCAGCTCATATGCCTCGAATATATATATATATATATATATATATATATATATATATATATATATATATATATATATATACACACACAGAAAAAACCATAGGTTTCAGGCACGTTATAGTTAGGAATTAGCATTTAAAAAACCTCAGAAATTCACTGAAAAAACCATAGGTTTCACACATGTTATAGTTAGCTGGACATTTCACTTGTAAAAAACCAAAGAAATTCCCCCGTTATAGTTAGTTCAGCTAACTATAACTCGCGCGCCCGCAATGCACTGCTGATGACGTCACATATTACATCACTCATGACATGGTCAGTGACATCACTCATGACATCACTGATGACATCTCAAATGACATCACTCATGACATCACTGATGACATCATCCTTGTGATAGAGTGGCAGACCTCCTCTCACCCTAATATAACCTTTGATACACACATTCAAAAATAGAGAATAAAATTTTCAAAACAATGGACATACCAATACCAGTTACAACAACCTCTTCAGGAATTCTAAGATCCACATACACATCCACTCATTCACCAACAGTCCTATACAGTCACTCATACATGTACTCACTCATCATATGTACTCATACACCTATACATCCTGTTACACAATGC
Source organism: Triturus cristatus (assembly GCF_964204655.1). Lineage (NCBI taxonomy): Eukaryota > Metazoa > Chordata > Amphibia > Caudata > Salamandridae > Triturus > Triturus cristatus. Next base: position 1,042,016,968 of record NC_140584.1, on the reverse strand, counting down.
CACTCATCCATAGAGTTACTCACACACATAGTCACTCATGCTAATAAAGAATCAAACATAAATTTACTTGCATATACAGTTATACACACACCACCACACTTACTTCTACGGAAACTTACACATACTTAGTCTTTTAAACAATCACTTATAGAAACACATACTTATTCATACAGGAACTCTTTCAATCTCTCACTCTCACATATACTCACTTATATACACCAATAGTCACATATACTAGTTTAAAACATATGTAGTTACTCATAAAGACACTATTGAGACAGTCATTCACTCACTAACACACCCATACACACACTCATCCACCCATACAGTCCTGAACACATGCTGTCTTCAACACATACAAACAGTGAGTCACTCATTCATACACCTATGCACTATGTAATACCCCCCACCGAACCATGCAGACACTCAGACTGATACTCAAAAAACCAACTAATAACCTATATAGACACCCATGTAGCTACTCACCAACCCATGCAGCCACTTATACGCAAAGTGAGAGACTGATACAGATAATTACATATTTAAACATTACTCACTAAGCCATGTATTCACTATGATACACTTAATCAGTCAGTTACACAATCAATTTTTCAAAAACAAATCATCCATTTAGACACTTATATACCCATTTATTCTTCCATCGACCTTGAGATATACATATATAAAACATATTTAATTTTCAGAAAAACACATTCACTGGATGATGTCATCAGTGATGTCATCAGTGATGTCATTTGAGATGTCATCAGTGATGTCATGAGTGATGTCACTGACCATGTCATGAGTGATGTAATATGTGACGTCATCAGCAGTGCATTGCGGGCGCGCAAGTTATAGTTAGCTGAACTAACTATAACGGGGGAATTTCAATGGTTTTGTACAAGTGAAAAGTCCAGCTAACTATAACACCCCTGAAACCTATGGTTTTTTCAGTGAATTTCTGAGGTTTTTTAAATGCTAATTCCTAACTATAACGTGCCTGAAACCTATGGTTTTTTCTGTGAATTTCAAAGGTTTTTTAAATGCTAATTTCTAACTAAGCCTACAGAGATAGGACATGTGAAGAAAGAAGAAAAAATGCACAGAAAGAAACAAAAGAAGTGCAGAAAGAAGCAACAGAAGTCCTCAAATACGAAGATAAGTGCAGGAAGAAGGATAACGTGCAGAAAGAACAAAAAGAAGAGCAGAAAGAAGCCTTGTTGCAAAATCATCCTGTACCCTCAACTTTTTCAGACGGATACTGGTGGTAACTGAGTCTGACTAACCAGTCCTAGAGCCAGTGCTATGTTAAAAGACACTTAGAATACAGTGAAAACACCTACATACACTAGGGAACATTATGCGTTGGGGTCCCCCTGTGATTAGCATGACCTCCTCTGTAAGCCCCTAGTGTATAATAGGGCATGGGGATTAAAACTACCTCTTAAAACAGGCCACAGGGCGTTTTTGCACACATTAACTCAGGCCCCGTCCCCTCCCTTCACCACTGTGTAAACACGCCCTGTGTCCATTTTTAGTTGGGAGATTAAGTTCATTTGAATCCTTAGGGTCCCTTGCGTCCAACTAGCCCACTAGGTACCTCCAGTAAGTGCCACAGAGCTGCGTTGCAGAGAGGTGTAAAAAGTGGCACGGCCTGGACCACCTCTCTGCAATGCAGCTCAGTGGCGCTTACTGGAAGCACTTGGTGGGCTAGTTAGCCCCCAGGGGCCCTCAGTATTGAAGGGAAATTATATCCCCAATTTAAAACGTGCCATAGTGCGTGTTTGCACACGTCACCTCAGGCCCCGTCCCCTCCCTTCACCACTGTGTAAACGCGCCCTGTGGCTGTTCTAAGTTGAGAGATTAAGTCCCCCTGAATCCTAAGGGTCCCTAGGGTCAAACTAGACCACTAGGTACCTCCAGTAAGCGCCACAGAGCTGCGTTGCAGAGAGGTGTAAAAAGGGGCTTGGCCTCAGAACACCTGGCTGCAGCGCAGCTCCCTGGCGCATACTGGAGATGCCTGTTGGGGGCGTGTTTGCAGAGTGCTGCACGGAGGGGGCATGGCCTCCGGCATGATGCCAGTCTTTTATTTATTTTAGTTTTTTAAGAAGGGGGGCTGTTTGGTTCCCCTTCTTATTCTAATTTATTGGCCCTGATGACCCCATCCCCCAGGGCCAGTCTCCTAATTATATTTTTTTGACCCCAATCCCCAGGGCCGGCCACTGTTTTTTATTATTTTTAAAAAATATATATTTATAGACACACCTAGGACATGCTGGACAAACCGTACGTACCTATCACCATGACGATTTGCGTGATATTCATTAAAAGGCGACTATGCATGCAATGAATCCACGTGGAATGTATTTACACCACTAGTGAAGCTCTGACATGTCTGATGCCCTACCGTGCCTAATCCTGGTAGACACCCTTGTCGTTTATTTATACAAACATGGGTAGCTATTGACGGGCACATTTAATACACATGCACACCAAGCCATTCAAAGGGGATTCGACAAAAATTCGACCAAAACTATGCAAGAAACCCCCCTCACGGTTAATAAAACACACATCCACTGCCGGATGTGTAATACTTTTTATTTTACTCTCTGGAAAGGGGACGAACATCACTTGAGAGTCACAGCGTGCTCCTGACAGAGCCCAATGCTGTGTTACACCCACCATTGCCTGCCGAGTGCCACACACCTCTGTGTTGTATTCCACTAGCTAGTGCATATGCTATGACACTCTCTAGCCCATGTGCACTGTAACACCACCCCGTGAATATGTCATGCCACACTTGTCTTCGCACGGGTTATATTGCCCCATCTAACGTGCCTTTCTCGATGCCTATGTTATAACGCACAGTGCTATGCCATACATATTACAATCTGGGATCCATATCTTTGTCACAGTGCATATGCAACGTTACACTCCCCAGCACATATTTTATATTACAACTTTTGAGACTAGTTAGGTTACACAACACTGCCCTGTGCATATTACACTCCAAGGCGCATATCGCATAGCACGCGCTAGTGCCTGTGCTATCTCGCGCTCTCCAATGAATCTGTCATTGCGCACAATGTATTGCATATTATTTTTCACGCCCGGTTCATCTTATATCACACTTTTTGGTGCATAGTTTATACCATACACTATATCTAGTTTTCATTTTCAATCGTGCTCTCAGGACTATGTTCTATATAACACTGTGTTCACCTACCCTTTTCACGGGCATTACATTTTGCGATAGGGGGTGGAGGGTCAGGGGGTGTTTCTGCCAAGTGAGCCCGGAGTAACAGTCACAAACGTCCTCTTCTTCCTGAATAAAAGTGAGATTATGCTGCATACTTGTTCATAATTTAAGTAGTTCGCACAGACACAATGTTTTAAAAACAATAAAGTTCCTAATACCCGCCTTCTCTGAACAGTTAGCTTGCTGCCCCATCCCCTTCCTCCCTATCCTCTGTTGTGTGAATCCATGGACTAGCCTCCTCCCTCCTGCCATGCATGGTCTGATGTGCTGCCACTGCCCTCAATTTAGTATGATGTACCAGTCCACTCCTCCTGCCCTCCATTGCCCAATTCTATGCCCCATCATTGACCTCCTGCTTAAACTCTGTGCTTAGCTTGCTGCCCCTATTCTCCTTCCCCCTGCCCTCCGATGTCTTTGTGCATGCCCCTGCTCCATCCTTTTTGCCCACCATGTCCCATGGACCTGCCACTCCTATCTACTCTGAGTGTTCTGTTGAGCTGCCACTCCCCTCCCACCTGCCTAGCATTGTCAGATGACTGTAACCTGTCCCTGCCACCTCCACCCTGCCTGTCCACATGCCATGCCCCTATCCTCTTCCTCCTGTCCTACATGGTCCATTGTACTGCCACACCCTTCTGCCCTCCCTGGTCTGTTGTGCTGCAACTGCTCCTCCTGCATGCCCCGTGTGGTCTGTTGTGAGGTCCCTTCCCCTGAACTTTCTTGTCTGTGCACAGGTCCTGACCCTTCCTTCTATCCTCCATCGTCCTTTGTGCATGCCCCTCCACCCTCCTTCTTGCCCATCATAGCCATTGTGCTGCCACTAACCCTCCCACTTGCCATGCATGGTCTTCTGTGCTGCCATGGCCCCTCCCACCTTCCCTGTGTGGTCAGTTAGCTGCCCCTGACCCCCTCCCACCTTCCCTCCATGGTCTGTGTGTATGCCATCACAGTCTCACTGTTGCTCTTCATGGTGTGTCTTGCTTCTAGTGCCCCTCCTGCCTGACCTCCATGGCTATCTTGCTGCTCCTGCCCTGCCCCCTTGCCCCCAGCCCTACTCCCTCCCTCCTGGCTTGTCTGTTCCATTGTAATGCCCCTGATCCGTCCCTCCTGCCCTTTATGGTCTGTTATACTGCAGCTTTCTCTCCTGTCTGTCCATTATGGTCAGCTAGCTACCATTGCCTCTTGCCCCTCTGTTCTCTGTTGTCCATGTGCATGGTCCTGTCCCCTCCCTCTTGCTTTCTATGGATTGTTGTGCTGCACTCCCGTCCTGCATGCCCTGTGTGGTGTATTGTGCTGCTGCAAACCCTGATGCCTGCCCTGCAGGGTCAGTTTGGTGCACCTCTCCATGTCCCTCCTGTCCTCTGTTATCCAAGTCCATGACCCTATCCCATTTCCTTCCATGATCCAATGTACCATACTTGCGAACATTTTGAACTTGGTAAGAGGGAGATTTTGAAAAAAAACTGGGGTATTGATTTTCCCCTTTGAGTTACATTGAAAAAGAGGATATTGTAGACAGGAGACAGATCAAATAAAGCCCATTTGAGCTTAAAAACATTGGACGTTTCCTGGCTGAATCGGGTCTGTTGGCATGTATGGTTGTACTACCATTGCCTCTTCCTTCTGCCCACAATGGTCTATTACATTGCCACAGCCTTGAAGGAGGGTAGATTTTGTATCACAGGGGCCCCCTGGCCCGTTCTGTCCACACCTGAAGTATGAGACCCTTGTCCTTGCCCTGCCAGCTGCATTTGTAGGCCGTATTAAATTGACCAGCGGGTCCTGTGTTGCTATATAATTATCCTGAGACATCCTTACCACTCAGCCAGCATAAAACCCCTGTGTAGGCCCTTCTGTTCAATATGTAGGCCTCTTTGTTAAATTGACCATAGCTCTGCAATTTTAGTGTATAGCAGTCTGAAGGCAGGTCTGCGAGGCCTTCTGATCCAAACTAGTAGCCCCCACCCTACCCGAGTGCTCCGTGCTCGGTATCAAAGTTCAACATCCCCCTGAAGCTGTCGACATACAGTAGGCTGCATCCTGGACTGGTACTTGCTTCCTGGGCAGGTTTCCCGCTTTTAAGGAAGTGGCAACCGCAGAGCGTCAAGTTAGGAGAACTGAGGAGATTTTATACATGAATATATTGAATTCCCGTACAATACCCATTATTTTCAGCTTGCTCTATGGAACTTACGATAAGCGATTGGCCTGAGAGACTGACCTTTTCACCCAGTCCATTGTCAGCATTAAGTGGGTAAATGACGAAGTGTCTGGTAAAATCTGCAGACGAAGCTTTTGGGTAGCATACGTAGGTAGATGTAGCGTGCAAAGGAGCCCACAAAATGATATAAAAAGGGAGCACCCACAGATATCGACGGACTACCTCGCCGTCTGTATGTAGGTTAACAGGCAGTGCAGGTTTTCCCCAAGAGCTGGGAGCTCTTGTCTTCCTTTGCTTAAAATGTCTTGCTCTGCTTTGCTTGAAGTATCTTATTCTATTTTACCTATGTGAAATGTCATGTTATGTTTAACCATTGTTCTCTTTACTTTTGCATTTAAAAGATTTTGTATTGTAATTGCAGGAATGCTTGCTCTAAGAGTAAACGTGAGTGTTCCTAGGTAACATTTTCCTTGGTGTAACTTGTTTCTCATGATGCATTTATAGATGTGTTTTCTCTCTCTCTCTGTCAGTACATTAATTGAGATACAGAGAATATTATGACAGCTGTATGATTATCTGGATTCTGTATTTTGTACTTTATGTCTCTATTCTGCGGTTTCTTTGAAGTTGCATCTTCTCATTAAACTGCCATTGTATTCTGCCTCCAATTCCATGTCTCATATGTCTGTTTTCTTCATTTTTGGAGCAAGCGTTCCTAGGCACCCCGGCTCAAATTAAGGTGCCCCTTTTGTCCCTGACTCACTCTCCTGCTCAGTTCTGTGGTGGCTCCCGGGGATCTGGGGACCGCCCCTAGCTTCCTTGACCCGTAATAGATCTTCCCTCCAACAGCCTCTCTTGCAAGTCCTGTATTGTTGGTTTGTTGCCCCTGCCCCCCTTTCCACTGCCCTCCATAGTCTGTTGTGCTTCCACGGCCCTTCCTGCCTGCTCAGTGTGGTTAAATTGTTGCCTTTGCACCCTCCTACCTGCCTTCAATTTTCAGAGTCCGTGCCCCTGGCCTCTGCCTCTCAACAGTATCCTAATGAACAACTAGATTGCTAACATTCTATATTTATTACAAAAGTGTGGAACGCCTGACATCATCTTGATGTAATCAAAACTGTAATACCTAGAGCATTTCCTTTAAAAATTACATATATGAGAGGGTCTTATTGGCATCAAAATTATGGTTAGTGCTCTAAAAGACTAAAATAAGGACATATTTTCTGAGTTTTCAAATAGCGACAAAGCACTTTTAAATTATTTGTTATCTTTATGTTTTTTTATCCAGTTGACCACTTGATTAAATGTTGCACTTAGGGGAGAGGATGTGGTGTTACTTCCAGAACTGCAGACTTTGCAACTGGGGAACCAGGTTGAAGTTTCTGCTTCAGCTCGACATTCTGTGATTCTGGTCAAATCACTTAGTCTCCCCCTTGTCTACAACCAAAATGAATTTGTTCTTGTGTGATGTAACCAATGCTCATGTAAAGCACTCCAATACCTGACAAGTCTGCACTATATAACACTGCAAAAACACAAAATAATAAGTGTTTTGCACACTTCTGTCATTGGGCTATATTTGGGCTACATCTGGGTGATTTTGGGCTACATTTGGGCTCTTTTGTCTCCGGTGGCCATCTTGGGAGATTTATTTGTTATGAAGTTTCCTAATGTCCTCATGTACTGCAGTCTCCTCAGTAGGAAATGCTTTCAGTTTTTTACTTTGATTCCATCATGAAGGTATTCAGATATGTCACACATTTGCCATAAATTCTGAATGTTAGCACTCTAGTTGCTCATTAGATCACTGTAGTAAAACTACTGCACCATGGAAGTCTGCTCCTGGTATTAAAAGTGCATGTTTCAGTCTGCATGTCAGAATTTTTTAATGAAATAGAAGAGGATTTGAGAAGTCACTCAAAATGTGCCCTCATTTTCTTTCTTCAGCATTAATCACAATTTCTATGGCAAAATGAACCTCCTCATTGTGTTCCTTTTTAAATTAAATGTTTTAAGTGTTACCAGTTTATTCCAATCAAGATGGCTTCAGGTGTGCCTTACTTTTGTCATAATGAAGACAGTAAGCGCTCTAGTTGTTTTTAAGAACATTCTGGGACATTCTGTCATTGGGCTATACTTGGGCTACATCTGGGTGATATTTGGGCTACATTTGGGCTCTTTTGTCTCTGGTGGCCATCTTGGGAGACTTATTTGTTATGAAGTTTCCTAATTTCCTCATTTACTGCAGTCTCCTCAGTAGGAAATACTTTCAGTTTTTTACTTTGATTCCATCAAGAAGGCATTCAGATGTGTCACACATTTGCCATAAATTCAGAATGTTAGCACTCTTTTTGCTCATTAGATCACTGTAGTAAAGCTACTGCTCACCAGGGAAAACTGCTGCTGGTATTGAAAGTGCATGTTTCAGTCTGCATGTCAGAATTTTTTAATGAAATAGAAGAGGATTTGAGAAGTCACTCAAAATGTGCCCTAATTTTTCTTTCTGCAGCACTAATCATACTTTCTATGGAAAAATGAACCCCCTCATTTTGTTCCTTTTTAAATTAAATGTTTTAAGAGTTACCACTTTAATCCAAGCAAGATGGCTTCAGGTGTGCCATACGTTTATCATAAGTAGGACTGTTAGCGCTCTAGTAGTTCTTTGGAACACTCTGGGAAGCTGCAGTAGAACACAAAGGAATCAACTGACAGTCTCTGCCCTTGTTGGATGTACATGTTTTACTGAGAATGTCAGACTTCATTCTCACATGACTGAGAAAGATAATGTGAATTTACAGAAAATAAGCTCTCAGTTTAGCCTATAGATCACCTTCCAAACCTCTGTGGTAAAAGCATGAGAAAATATTTTTCTCTCAATCATGATATCCCAGCAGAAGGCTTTTTCACATGGTGAAATCACCTTAGAACATACCACAATTCCTAAAATGAGTATGGTACCATCAACAAATGATTTATAATGTAACTAAAGTCTAAAAACCTTCTATTAACTGCAATGCTTTTTAATGAGGTGCTATCATGTATATTGGTCCCAAGATGGCTGCCAACACTTCTTGGATGAAGTGCTGACAGCCAATCAGATCTCAGGATGAGATGTGTGGTTAGGCTCCGCCCACATATATATATGCTTTTAAATGCTATTTTCTCAGGAAATACTGAACAGATTTACACCAGACCTGCAAAAGGCACTTCCTTGACCTTATGGCTACCTCTCTGCCAAATTTCAAGTAATTCTGTTCAGCCGTTCGGGCTGTAGCTGTGTCTAAAGGTCCTATGGAAAAATGCATGGGGAAAACGCTTTTTGGGACCCCCCTTTTTTCTCGGCCCCTGCTTGACGAATCCCCCCGAGACTTTCAGGGTAGGAGCGGAGCGTAGCGCCCCACCTATTTTGAAAATTTCGCGAGGATTCGTCGACCGGCGCCAAAGTTATTCCAAATAGAATGTTGCGGATTTCCTATGGAAACAGGGTCCTAACTATAACTACCTACTGGCGACCGCCAGTAGGTGATATATATATATATATATCTCCAAAGTTGCCCGCAGGCAAGGCCGCACTCCCCAGCAGCTTGTTACGAGCACATTTCTCGAAGCAAGCTGCTGGGGAGTGCGGCCTTGCCTGCGGGCAACTTTGGAGCTTGATGTTTGTGCGGCGGCCCGGCCGTAAAGGATCGCACCACCCCATATCCAAGGGGGCCATGAAGGACCAGCAGCAGGGGATCAATGTTTTCACCCGTTCCTTCGGGTCCATCCAGGGCATCACAACAGTCAAATCATTGTAGGGGACACGAACTACCTTTCCCATAAGACATTGCAAGGATTCACCTAATGCAAAGCTCACCTGAGGGCGGTTAATCACAAAGGTGTGGGCGTGTCTACTGCAACAATCTCATGTCGAGCCTCTGAAGAGGGCGGAAGCCCAGAAACGCGTCAGGCTCTACTATCGTTGACACGAGAGCTGTAATCACAGAAGGACGGAGTGTTGACTTTACCCTGAAAATTGCTTCGAGAAATGTGCTCGTAACAAGCTGCTGGGGAGTGCGGCCTTGCCTGCGGGCAACTTTGGAGCTTGATGTTTGTGCGGCGGCCCGGCCGTAAAGGATCGCACCACCCCATATCCAAGGGGGCCATGAAGGACCAGCAGCAGGGGATCAATGTTTTCACCCGTTCCTTCGGGTCCATCCAGGGCATCACAACAGTCAAATCATTGTAGGGGACACGAACTACCTTTCCCATAAGACATTGCAAGGATTCACCTAATGCAAAGCTCACCTGAGGGCGGTTAATCACAAAGGTGTGGGCGTGTCTACTGCAACAATCTCATGTCGAGCCTCTGAAGAGGGCGGAAGCCCAGAAACGCGTCAGGCTCTACTATCGTTGACACGAGAGCTGTAATCACAGAAGGACGGAGTGTTGACTTTACCCTGAAAATTGCTTCGAGAAATGTGCTCGTAACAAGCTGCTGGGGAGTGCGGCCTTGCCTGCGGGCAACTTTGGAGCTTGATGTTTGTGCGGCGGCCCGGCCGTAAAGGATCGCACCACCCCATATCCAAGGGGGCCATGAAGGACCAGCAGCAGGGGATCAATGTTTTCACCCGTTCCTTCGGGTCCATCCAGGGCATCACAACAGTCAAATCATTGTAGGGGACACGAACTACCTTTCCCATAAGACATTGCAAGGATTCACCTAATGCAAAGCTCACCTGAGGGCGGTTAATCACAAAGGTGTGGGCGTGTCTACTGCAACAATCTCATGTCGAGCCTCTGAAGAGGGCGGAAGCCCAGAAACGCGTCAGGCTCTACTATCGTTGACACGAGAGCTGTAATCACAGAAGGACGGAGTGTTGACTTTACCCTGAAAATTGCTTCGAGAAATGTGCTCGTAACAAGCTGCTGGGGAGTGCGGCCTTGCCTGCGGGCAACTTTGGAGCTTGATGTTTGTGCGGCGGCCCGGCCGTAAAGGATCGCACCACCCCATATCCAAGGGGGCCATGAAGGACCAGCAGCAGGGGATCAATGTTTTCACCCGTTCCTTCGGGTCCATCCAGGGCATCACAACAGTCAAATCATTGTAGGGGACACGAACTACCTTTCCCATAAGACATTGCAAGGATTCACCTAATGCAAAGCTCACCTGAGGGCGGTTAATCACAAAGGTGTGGGCGTGTCTACTGCAACAATCTCATGTCGAGCCTCTGAAGAGGGCGGAAGCCCAGAAACGCGTCAGGCTCTACTATCGTTGACACGAGAGCTGTAATCACAGAAGGACGGAGTGTTGACTTTACCCTGAAAATTGCTTCGAGAAATGTGCTCGTAACAAGCTGCTGGGGAGTGCGGCCTTGCCTGCGGGCAACTTTGGAGCTTGATGTTTGTGCGGCGGCCCGGCCGTAAAGGATCGCACCACCCCATATCCAAGGGGGCCATGAAGGACCAGCAGCAGGGGATCAATGTTTTCACCCGTTCCTTCGGGTCCATCCAGGGCATCACAACAGTCAAATCATTGTAGGGGACACGAACTACCTTTCCCATAAGACATTGCAAGGATTCACCTAATGCAAAGCTCACCTGAGGGCGGTTAATCACAAAGGTGTGGGCGTGTCTACTGCAACAATCTCATGTCGAGCCTCTGAAGAGGGCGGAAGCCCAGAAACGCGTCAGGCTCTACTATCGTTGACACGAGAGCTGTAATCACAGAAGGACGGAGTGTTGACTTTACCCTGAAAATTGCTTCGAGAAATGTGCTCGTAACAAGCTGCTGGGGAGTGCGGCCTTGCCTGCGGGCAACTTTGGAGCTTGATGTTTGTGCGGCGGCCCGGCCGTAAAGGATCGCACCACCCCATACCCAAGGGGGCCATGAAGGACCAGCAGCAGGGGATCAATGTTTTCACCCGTTCCTTCGGGTCCATCCAGGGCATCACAACAGTCAAATCATTGTAGGGGACACGAACTACCTTTCCCATAAGACATTGCAAGGATTCACCTAATGCAAAGCTCACCTGAGGGCGGTTAATCACAAAGGTGTGGGCGTGTCTACTGCAACAATCTCATGTCGAGCCTCTGAAGAGGGCGGAAGCCCAGAAACGCGTCAGGCTCTACTATCGTTGACACGAGAGCTGTAATCACAGAAGGACGGAGTGTTGACTTTACCCTGAAAATTGCTTCGAGAAATGTGCTCGTAACAAGCTGCTGGGGAGTGCGGCCTTGCCTGCGGGCAACTTTGGAGCTTGATGTTTGTGCGGCGGCCCGGCCGTAAAGGATCGCACCACCCCATATCCAAGGGGGCCATGAAGGACCAGCAGCAGGGGATCAATGTTTTCACCCGTTCCTTCGGGTCCATCCAGGGCATCACAACAGTCAAATCATTGTAGGGGACACGAACTACCTTTCCCATAAGACATTGCAAGGATTCACCTAATGCAAAGCTCACCTGAGGGCGGTTAATCACAAAGGTGTGGGCGTGTCTACTGCAACAATCTCATGTCGAGCCTCTGAAGAGGGCGGAAGCCCAGAAACGCGTCAGGCTCTACTATCGTTGACACGAGAGCTGTAATCACAGAAGGACGGAGTGTTGACTTTACCCTGAAAATTGCTTCGAGAAATGTGCTCGTAACAAGCTGCTGGGGAGTGCGGCCTTGCCTGCGGGCAACTTTGGAGCTTGATGTTTGTGCGGCGGCCCGGCCGTAAAGGATCGCACCACCCCATATCCAAGGGGGCCATGAAGGACCAGCAGCAGGGGATCAATGTTTTCACCCGTTCCTTCGGGTCCATCCAGGGCATCACAACAGTCAAATCATTGTAGGGGACACGAACTACCTTTCCCATAAGACATTGCAAGGATTCACCTAATGCAAAGCTCACCTGAGGGCGGTTAATCACAAAGGTGTGGGCGTGTCTACTGCAACAATCTCATGTCGAGCCTCTGAAGAGGGCGGAAGCCCAGAAACGCGTCAGGCTCTACTATCGTTGACACGAGAGCTGTAATCACAGAAGGACGGAGTGTTGACTTTACCCTGAAAATTGCTTCGAGAAATGTGCTCGTAACAAGCTGCTGGGGAGTGCGGCCTTGCCTGCGGGCAACTTTGGAGCTTGATGTTTGTGCGGCGGCCCGGCCGTAAAGGATCGCACCACCCCATATCCAAGGGGGCCATGAAGGACCAGCAGCAGGGGATCAATGTTTTCACCCGTTCCTTCGGGTCCATCCAGGGCATCACAACAGTCAAATCATTGTAGGGGACACGAACTACCTTTCCCATAAGACATTGCAAGGATTCACCTAATGCAAAGCTCACCTGAGGGCGGTTAATCACAAAGGTGTGGGCGTGTCTACTGCAACAATCTCATGTCGAGCCTCTGAAGAGGGCGGAAGCCCAGAAACGCGTCAGGCTCTACTATCGTTGACACGAGAGCTGTAATCACAGAAGGACGGAGTGTTGACTTTACCCTGAAAATTGCTTCGAGAAATGTGCTCGTAACAAGCTGCTGGGGAGTGCGGCCTTGCCTGCGGGCAACTTTGGAGCTTGATGTTTGTGCGGCGGCCCGGCCGTAAAGGATCGCACCACCCCATATCCAAGGGGGCCATGAAGGACCAGCAGCAGGGGATCAATGTTTTCACCCGTTCCTTCGGGTCCATCCAGGGCATCACAACAGTCAAATCATTGTAGGGGACACGAACTACCTTTCCCATAAGACATTGCAAGGATTCACCTAATGCAAAGCTCACCTGAGGGCGGTTAATCACAAAGGTGTGGGCGTGTCTACTGCAACAATCTCATGTCGAGCCTCTGAAGAGGGCGGAAGCCCAGAAACGCGTCAGGCTCTACTATCGTTGACACGAGAGCTGTAATCACAGAAGGACGGAGTGTTGACTTTACCCTGAAAATTGCTTCGAGAAATGTGCTCGTAACAAGCTGCTGGGGAGTGCGGCCTTGCCTGCGGGCAACTTTGGAGCTTGATGTTTGTGCGGCGGCCCGGCCGTAAAGGATCGCACCACCCCATATCCAAGGGGGCCATGAAGGACCAGCAGCAGGGGATCAATGTTTTCACCCGTTCCTTCGGGTCCATCCAGGGCATCACAACAGTCAAATCATTGTAGGGGACACGAACTACCTTTCCCATAAGACATTGCAAGGATTCACCTAATGCAAAGCTCACCTGAGGGCGGTTAATCACAAAGGTGTGGGCGTGTCTACTGCAACAATCTCATGTCGAGCCTCTGAAGAGGGCGGAAGCCCAGAAACGCGTCAGGCTCTACTATCGTTGACACGAGAGCTGTAATCACAGAAGGACGGAGTGTTGACTTTACCCTGAAAATTGCTTCGAGAAATGTGCTCGTAACAAGCTGCTGGGGAGTGCGGCCTTGCCTGCGGGCAACTTTGGAGCTTGATGTTTGTGCGGCGGCCCGGCCGTAAAGGATCGCACCACCCCATATCCAAGGGGGCCATGAAGGACCAGCAGCAGGGGATCAATGTTTTCACCCGTTCCTTCGGGTCCATCCAGGGCATCACAACAGTCAAATCATTGTAGGGGACACGAACTACCTTTCCCATAAGACATTGCAAGGATTCACCTAATGCAAAGCTCACCTGAGGGCGGTTAATCACAAAGGTGTGGGCGTGTCTACTGCAACAATCTCATGTCGAGCCTCTGAAGAGGGCGGAAGCCCAGAAATGCGTCAGGCTCTACTATCGTTGACACGAGAGCTGTAATCACAGAAGGACGGAGTGTTGACTTTACCCTGAAAATTGCTTCGAGAAATGTGCTCGTAACAAGCTGCTGGGGAGTGCGGCCTTGCCTGCGGGCAACTTTGGAGCTTGATGTTTGTGCGGCGGCCCGGCCGTAAAGGATCGCACCACCCCATATCCAAGGGGGCCATGAAGGACCAGCAGCAGGGGATCAATGTTTTCACCCGTTCCTTCGGGTCCATCCAGGGCATCACAACAGTCAAATCATTGTAGGGGACACGAACTACCTTTCCCATAAGACATTGCAAGGATTCACCTAATGCAAAGCTCACCTGAGGGCGGTTAATCACAAAGGTGTGGGCGTGTCTACTGCAACAATCTCATGTCGAGCCTCTGAAGAGGGCGGAAGCCCAGAAACGCGTCAGGCTCTACTATCGTTGACACGAGAGCTGTAATCACAGAAGGACGGAGTGTTGACTTTACCCTGAAAATTGCTTCGAGAAATGTGCTCGTAACAAGCTGCTGGGGAGTGCGGCCTTGCCTGCGGGCAACTTTGGAGCTTGATGTTTGTGCGGCGGCCCGGCCGTAAAGGATCGCACCACCCCATATCCAAGGGGGCCATGAAGGACCAGCAGCAGGGGATCAATGTTTTCACCCGTTCCTTCGGGTCCATCCAGGGCATCACAACAGTCAAATCATTGTAGGGGACACGAACTACCTTTCCCATAAGACATTGCAAGGATTCACCTAATGCAAAGCTCACCTGAGGGCGGTTAATCACAAAGGTGTGGGCGTGTCTACTGCAACAATCTCATGTCGAGCCTCTGAAGAGGGCGGAAGCCCAGAAACGCGTCAGGCTCTACTATCGTTGACACGAGAGCTGTAATCACAGAAGGACGGAGTGTTGACTTTACCCTGAAAATTGCTTCGAGAAATGTGCTCGTAACAAGCTGCTGGGGAGTGCGGCCTTGCCTGCGGGCAACTTTGGAGCTTGATGTTTGTGCGGCGGCCCGGCCGTAAAGGATCGCACCACCCCATATCCAAGGGGGCCATGAAGGACCAGCAGCAGGGGATCAATGTTTTCACCCGTTCCTTCGGGTCCATCCAGGGCATCACAACAGTCAAATCATTGTAGGGGACACGAACTACCTTTCCCATAAGACATTGCAAGGATTCACCTAATGCAAAGCTCACCTGAGGGCGGTTAATCACAAAGGTGTGGGCGTGTCTACTGCAACAATCTCATGTCGAGCCTCTGAAGAGGGCGGAAGCCCAGAAACGCGTCAGGCTCTACTATCGTTGACACGAGAGCTGTAATCACAGAAGGACGGAGTGTTGACTTTACCCTGAAAATTGCTTCGAGAAATGTGCTCGTAACAAGCTGCTGGGGAGTGCGGCCTTGCCTGCGGGCAACTTTGGAGCTTGATGTTTGTGCGGCGGCCCGGCCGTAAAGGATCGCACCACCCCATATCCAAGGGGGCCATGAAGGACCAGCAGCAGGGGATCAATGTTTTCACCCGTTCCTTCGGGTCCATCCAGGGCATCACAACAGTCAAATCATTGTAGGGGACACGAACTACCTTTCCCATAAGACATTGCAAGGATTCACCTAATGCAAAGCTCACCTGAGGGCGGTTAATCACAAAGGTGTGGGCGTGTCTACTGCAACAATCTCATGTCGAGCCTCTGAAGAGGGCGGAAGCCCAGAAACGCGTCAGGCTCTACTATCGTTGACACGAGAGCTGTAATCACAGAAGGACGGAGTGTTGACTTTACCCTGAAAATTGCTTCGAGAAATGTGCTCGTAACAAGCTGCTGGGGAGTGCGGCCTTGCCTGCGGGCAACTTTGGAGCTTGATGTTTGTGCGGCGGCCCGGCCGTAAAGGATCGCACCACCCCATATCCAAGGGGGCCATGAAGGACCAGCAGCAGGGGATCAATGTTTTCACCCGTTCCTTCTGGTCCATCCAGGGCATCACAACAGTCAAATCATTGTAGGGGACACGAACTACCTTTCCCATAAGACATTGCAAGGATTCACCTAATGCAAAGCTCACCTGAGGGCGGTTAATCACAAAGGTGTGGGCGTGTCTACTGCAACAATCTCATGTCGAGCCTCTGAAGAGGGCGGAAGCCCAGAAACGCGTCAGGCTCTACTATCGTTGACACGAGAGCTGTAATCACAGAAGGACGGAGTGTTGACTTTACCCTGAAAATTGCTTCGAGAAATGTGCTCGTAACAAGCTGCTGGGGAGTGCGGCCTTGCCTGCGGGCAACTTTGGAGCTTGATGTTTGTGCGGCGGCCCGGCCGTAAAGGATCGCACCACCCCATATCCAAGGGGGCCATGAAGGACCAGCAGCAGGGGATCAATGTTTTCACCCGTTCCTTCGGGTCCATCCAGGGCATCACAACAGTCAAATCATTGTAGGGGACACGAACTACCTTTCCCATAAGACATTGCAAGGATTCACCTAATGCAAAGCTCACCTGAGGGCGGTTAATCACAAAGGTGTGGGCGTGTCTACTGCAACAATCTCATGTCGAGCCTCTGAAGAGGGCGGAAGCCCAGAAACGCGTCAGGCTCTACTATCGTTGACACGAGAGCTGTAATCACAGAAGGACGGAGTGTTGACTTTACCCTGAAAATTGCTTCGAGAAATGTGCTCGTAACAAGCTGCTGGGGAGTGCGGCCTTGCCTGCGGGCAACTTTGGAGCTTGATGTTTGTGCGGCGGCCCGGCCGTAAAGGATCGCACCACCCCATATCCAAGGGGGCCATGAAGGACCAGCAGCAGGGGATCAATGTTTTCACCCGTTCCTTCGGGTCCATCCAGGGCATCACAACAGTCAAATCATTGTAGGGGACACGAACTACCTTTCCCATAAGACATTGCAAGGATTCACCTAATGCAAAGCTCACCTGAGGGCGGTTAATCACAAAGGTGTGGGCGTGTCTACTGCAACAATCTCATGTCGAGCCTCTGAAGAGGGCGGAAGCCCAGAAACGCGTCAGGCTCTACTATCGTTGACACGAGAGCTGTAATCACAGAAGGACGGAGTGTTGACTTTACCCTGAAAATTGCTTCGAGAAATGTGCTCGTAACAAGCTGCTGGGGAGTGCGGCCTTGCCTGCGGGCAACTTTGGAGCTTGATGTTTGTGCGGCGGCCCGGCCGTAAAGGATCGCACCACCCCATATCCAAGGGGGCCATGAAGGACCAGCAGCAGGGGATCAATGTTTTCACCCGTTCCTTCGGGTCCATCCAGGGCATCACAACAGTCAAATCATTGTAGGGGACACGAACTACCTTTCCCATAAGACATTGCAAGGATTCACCTAATGCAAAGCTCACCTGAGGGCGGTTAATCACAAAGGTGTGGGCGTGTCTACTGCAACAATCTCATGTCGAGCCTCTGAAGAGGGCGGAAGCCCAGAAACGCGTCAGGCTCTACTATCGTTGACACGAGAGCTGTAATCACAGAAGGACGGAGTGTTGACTTTACCCTGAAAATTGCTTCGAGAAATGTGCTCGTAACAAGCTGCTGGGGAGTGCGGCCTTGCCTGCGGGCAACTTTGGAGCTTGATGTTTGTGCGGCGGCCCGGCCGTAAAGGATCGCACCACCCCATATCCAAGGGGGCCATGAAGGACCAGCAGCAGGGGATCAATGTTTTCACCCGTTCCTTCGGGTCCATCCAGGGCATCACAACAGTCAAATCATTGTAGGGGACACGAACTACCTTTCCCATAAGACATTGCAAGGATTCACCTAATGCAAAGCTCACCTGAGGGCGGTTAATCACAAAGGTGTGGGCGTGTCTACTGCAACAATCTCATGTCGAGCCTCTGAAGAGGGCGGAAGCCCAGAAACGCGTCAGGCTCTACTATCGTTGACACGAGAGCTGTAATCACAGAAGGACGGAGTGTTGACTTTACCCTGAAAATTGCTTCGAGAAATGTGCTCGTAACAAGCTGCTGGGGAGTGCGGCCTTGCCTGCGGGCAACTTTGGAGCTTGATGTTTGTGCGGCGGCCCGGCCGTAAAGGATCGCACCACCCCATATCCAAGGGGGCCATGAAGGACCAGCAGCAGGGGATCAATGTTTTCACCCGTTCCTTCGGGTCCATCCAGGGCATCACAACAGTCAAATCATTGTAGGGGACACGAACTACCTTTCCCATAAGACATTGCAAGGATTCACCTAATGCAAAGCTCACCTGAGGGCGGTTAATCACAAAGGTGTGGGCGTGTCTACTGCAACAATCTCATGTCGAGCCTCTGAAGAGGGCGGAAGCCCAGAAACGCGTCAGGCTCTACTATCGTTGACACGAGAGCTGTAATCACAGAAGGACGGAGTGTTGACTTTACCCTGAAAATTGCTTCGAGAAATGTGCTCGTAACAAGCTGCTGGGGAGTGCGGCCTTGCCTGCGGGCAACTTTGGAGCTTGATGTTTGTGCGGCGGCCCGGCCGTAAAGGATCGCACCACCCCATATCCAAGGGGGCCATGAAGGACCAGCAGCAGGGGATCAATGTTTTCACCCGTTCCTTCGGGTCCATCCAGGGCATCACAACAGTCAAATCATTGTAGGGGACACGAACTACCTTTCCCATAAGACATTGCAAGGATTCACCTAATGCAAAGCTCACCTGAGGGCGGTTAATCACAAAGGTGTGGGCGTGTCTACTGCAACAATCTCATGTCGAGCCTCTGAAGAGGGCGGAAGCCCAGAAACGCGTCAGGCTCTACTATCGTTGACACGAGAGCTGTAATCACAGAAGGACGGAGTGTTGACTTTACCCTGAAAATTGCTTCGAGAAATGTGCTCGTAACAAGCTGCTGGGGAGTGCGGCCTTGCCTGCGGGCAACTTTGGAGCTTGATGTTTGTGCGGCGGCCCGGCCGTAAAGGATCGCACCACCCCATATCCAAGGGGGCCATGAAGGACCAGCAGCAGGGGATCAATGTTTTCACCCGTTCCTTCGGGTCCATCCAGGGCATCACAACAGTCAAATCATTGTAGGGGACACGAACTACCTTTCCCATAAGACATTGCAAGGATTCACCGAATGCAAAGCTCACCTGAGGGCGGTTAATCACAAAGGTGTGGGCGTGTCTACTGCAACAATCTCATGTCGAGCCTCTGAAGAGGGCGGAAGCCCAGAAACGCGTCAGGCTCTACTATCGTTGACACGAGAGCTGTAATCACAGAAGGACGGAGTGTTGACTTTACCCTGAAAATTGCTTCGAGAAATGTGCTCGTAACAAGCTGCTGGGGAGTGCGGCCTTGCCTGCGGGCAACTTTGGAGCTTGATGTTTGTGCGGCGGCCCGGCCGTAAAGGATCGCACCACCCCATATCCAAGGGGGCCATGAAGGACCAGCAGCAGGGGATCAATGTTTTCACCCGTTCCTTCGGGTCCATCCAGGGCATCACAACAGTCAAATCATTGTAGGGGACACGAACTACCTTTCCCATAAGACATTGCAAGGATTCACCTAATGCAAAGCTCACCTGAGGGCGGTTAATCACAAAGGTGTGGGCGTGTCTACTGCAACAATCTCATGTCGAGCCTCTGAAGAGGGCGGAAGCCCAGAAACGCGTCAGGCTCTACTATCGTTGACACGAGAGCTGTAATCACAGAAGGACGGAGTGTTGACTTTACCCTGAAAATTGCTTCGAGAAATGTGCTCGTAACAAGCTGCTGGGGAGTGCGGCCTTGCCTGCGGGCACCTTTGGAGCTTGATGTTTGTGCGGCGGCCCGGCCGTAAAGGATCGCACCACCCCATATCCAAGGGGGCCATGAAGGACCAGCAGCAGGGGATCAATGTTTTCACCCGTTCCTTCGGGTCCATCCAGGGCATCACAACAGTCAAATCATTGTAGGGGACACGAACTACCTTTCCCATAAGACATTGCAAGGATTCACCTAATGCAAAGCTCACCTGAGGGCGGTTAATCACAAAGGTGTGGGCGTGTCTACTGCAACAATCTCATGTCGAGCCTCTGAAGAGGGCGGAAGCCCAGAAACGCGTCAGGCTCTACTATCGTTGACACGAGAGCTGTAATCACAGAAGGACGGAGTGTTGACTTTACCCTGAAAATTGCTTCGAGAAATGTGCTCGTAACAAGCTGCTGGGGAGTGCGGCCTTGCCTGCGGGCAACTTTGGAGCTTGATGTTTGTGCGGCGGCCCGGCCGTAAAGGATCGCACCGCCCCATATCCAAGGGGGCCATGAAGGACCAGCAGCAGGGGATCAATGTTTTCACCCGTTCCTTCGGGTCCATCCAGGGCATCACAACAGTCAAATCATTGTAGGGGACACGAACTACCTTTCCCATAAGACATTGCAAGGATTCACCTAATGCAAAGCTCACCTGAGGGCGGTTAATCACAAAGGTGTGGGCGTGTCTACTGCAACAATCTCATGTCGAGCCTCTGAAGAGGGCGGAAGCCCAGAAACGCGTCAGGCTCTACTATCGTTGACACGAGAGCTGTAATCACAGAAGGACGGAGTGTTGACTTTACCCTGAAAATTGCTTCGAGAAATGTGCTCGTAACAAGCTGCTGGGGAGTGCGGCCTTGCCTGCGGGCAACTTTGGAGCTTGATGTTTGTGCGGCGGCCCGGCCGTAAAGGATCGCACCACCCCATATCCAAGGGGGCCATGAAGGACCAGCAGCAGGGGATCAATGTTTTCACCCGTTCCTTCGGGTCCATCCAGGGCATCACAACAGTCAAATCATTGTAGGGGACACGAACTACCTTTCCCATAAGACATTGCAAGGATTCACCTAATGCAAAGCTCACCTGAGGGCGGTTAATCACAAAGGTGTGGGCGTGTCTACTGCAACAATCTCATGTCGAGCCTCTGAAGAGGGCGGAAGCCCAGAAACGCGTCAGGCTCTACTATCGTTGACACGAGAGCTGTAATCACAGAAGGACGGAGTGTTGACTTTACCCTGAAAATTGCTTCGAGAAATGTGCTCGTAACAAGCTGCTGGGGAGTGCGGCCTTGCCTGCGGGCAACTTTGGAGCTTGATGTTTGTGCGGCGGCCCGGCCGTAAAGGATCGCACCACCCCATATCCAAGGGGGCCATGAAGGACCAGCAGCAGGGGATCAATGTTTTCACCCGTTCCTTCGGGTCCATCCAGGGCATCACAACAGTCAAATCATTGTAGGGGACACGAACTACCTTTCCCATAAGACATTGCAAGGATTCACCTAATGCAAAGCTCACCTGAGGGCGGTTAATCACAAAGGTGTGGGCGTGTCTACTGCAACAATCTCATGTCGAGCCTCTGAAGAGGGCGGAAGCCCAGAAACGAGTCAGGCTCTACTATCGTTGACACGAGAGCTGTAATCACAGAAGGACGGAGTGTTGACTTTACCCTGAAAATTGCTTCGAGAAATGTGCTCGTAACAAGCTGCTGGGGAGTGCGGCCTTGCCTGCGGGCAACTTTGGAGCTTGATGTTTGTGCGGCGGCCCGGCCGTAAAGGATCGCACCACCCCATATCCAAGGGGGCCATGAAGGACCAGCAGCAGGGGATCAATGTTTTCACCCGTTCCTTCGGGTCCATCCAGGGCATCACAACAGTCAAATCATTGTAGGGGACACGAACTACCTTTCCCATAAGACATTGCAAGGATTCACCTAATGCAAAGCTCACCTGAGGGCGGTTAATCACAAAGGTGTGGGCGTGTCTACTGCAACAATCTCATGTCGAGCCTCTGAAGAGGGCGGAAGCCCAGAAACGCGTCAGGCTCTACTATCGTTGACACGAGAGCTGTAATCACAGAAGGACGGAGTGTTGACTTTACCCTGAAAATTGCTTCGAGAAATGTGCTCGTAACAAGCTGCTGGGGAGTGCGGCCTTGCCTGCGGGCAACTTTGGAGCTTGATGTTTGTGCGGCGGCCCGGCCGTAAAGGATCGCACCACCCCATATCCAAGGGGGCCATGAAGGACCAGCAGCAGGGGATCAATGTTTTCACCCGTTCCTTCGGGTCCATCCAGGGCATCACAACAGTCAAATCATTGTAGGGGACACGAACTACCTTTCCCATAAGACATTGCAAGGATTCACCTAATGCAAAGCTCACCTGAGGGCGGTTAATCACAAAGGTGTGGGCGTGTCTACTGCAACAATCTCATGTCGAGCCTCTGAAGAGGGCGGAAGCCCAGAAACGCGTCAGGCTCTACTATCGTTGACACGAGAGCTGTAATCACAGAAGGACGGAGTGTTGACTTTACCCTGAAAATTGCTTCGAGAAATGTGCTCGTAACAAGCTGCTGGGGAGTGCGGCCTTGCCTGCGGGCAACTTTGGAGCTTGATGTTTGTGCGGCGGCCCGGCCGTAAAGGATCGCACCACCCCATATCCAAGGGGGCCATGAAGGACCAGCAGCAGGGGATCAATGTTTTCACCCGTTCCTTCGGGTCCATCCAGGGCATCACAACAGTCAAATCATTGTAGGGGACACGAACTACCTTTCCCATAAGACATTGCAAGGATTCACCTAATGCAAAGCTCACCTGAGGGCGGTTAATCACAAAGGTGTGGGCGTGTCTACTGCAACAATCTCATGTCGAGCCTCTGAAGAGGGCGGAAGCCCAGAAATGCGTCAGGCTCTACTATCGTTGACACGAGAGCTGTAATCACAGAAGGACGGAGTGTTGACTTTACCCTGAAAATTGCTTCGAGAAATGTGCTCGTAACAAGCTGCTGGGGAGTGCGGCCTTGCCTGCGGGCAACTTTGGAGCTTGATGTTTGTGCGGCGGCCCGGCCGTAAAGGATCGCACCACCCCATATCCAAGGGGGCCATGAAGGACCAGCAGCAGGGGATCAATGTTTTCACCCGTTCCTTCGGGTCCATCCAGGGCATCACAACAGTCAAATCATTGTAGGGGACACGAACTACCTTTCCCATAAGACATTGCAAGGATTCACCTAATGCAAAGCTCACCTGAGGGCGGTTAATCACAAAGGTGTGGGCGTGTCTACTGCAACAATCTCATGTCGAGCCTCTGAAGAGGGCGGAAGCCCAGAAACGCGTCAGGCTCTACTATCGTTGACACGAGAGCTGTAATCACAGAAGGACGGAGTGTTGACTTTACCCTGAAAATTGCTTCGAGAAATGTGCTCGTAACAAGCTGCTGGGGAGTGCGGCCTTGCCTGCGGGCAACTTTGGAGCTTGATGTTTGTGCGGCGGCCCGGCCGTAAAGGATCGCACCACCCCATATCCAAGGGGGCCATGAAGGACCAGCAGCAGGGGATCAATGTTTTCACCCGTTCCTTCGGGTCCATCCAGGGCATCACAACAGTCAAATCATTGTAGGGGACACGAACTACCTTTCCCATAAGACATTGCAAGGATTCACCTAATGCAAAGCTCACCTGAGGGCGGTTAATCACAAAGGTGTGGGCGTGTCTACTGCAACAATCTCATGTCGAGCCTCTGAAGAGGGCGGAAGCCCAGAAACGCGTCAGGCTCTACTATCGTTGACACGAGAGCTGTAATCACAGAAGGACGGAGTGTTGACTTTACCCTGAAAATTGCTTCGAGAAATGTGCTCGTAACAAGCTGCTGGGGAGTGCGGCCTTGCCTGCGGGCAACTTTGGAGCTTGATGTTTGTGCGGCGGCCCGGCCGTAAAGGATCGCACCACCCCATATCCAAGGGGGCCATGAAGGACCAGCAGCAGGGGATCAATGTTTTCACCCGTTCCTTCGGGTCCATCCAGGGCATCACAACAGTCAAATCATTGTAGGGGACACGAACTACCTTTCCCATAAGACATTGCAAGGATTCACCTAATGCAAAGCTCACCTGAGGGCGGTTAATCACAAAGGTGTGGGCGTGTCTACTGCAACAATCTCATGTCGAGCCTCTGAAGAGGGCGGAAGCCCAGAAACGCGTCAGGCTCTACTATCGTTGACACGAGAGCTGTAATCACAGAAGGACGGAGTGTTGACTTTACCCTGAAAATTGCTTCGAGAAATGTGCTCGTAACAAGCTGCTGGGGAGTGCGGCCTTGCCTGCGGGCAACTTTGGAGCTTGATGTTTGTGCGGCGGCCCGGCCGTAAAGGATCGCACCACCCCATATCCAAGGGGGCCATGAAGGACCAGCAGCAGGGGATCAATGTTTTCACCCGTTCCTTCGGGTCCATCCAGGGCATCACAACAGTCAAATCATTGTAGGGGACACGAACTACCTTTCCCATAAGACATTGCAAGGATTCACCTAATGCAAAGCTCACCTGAGGGCGGTTAATCACAAAGGTGTGGGCGTGTCTACTGCAACAATCTCATGTCGAGCCTCTGAAGAGGGCGGAAGCCCAGAAACGCGTCAGGCTCTACTATCGTTGACACGAGAGCTGTAATCACAGAAGGACGGAGTGTTGACTTTACCCTGAAAATTGCTTCGAGAAATGTGCTCGTAACAAGCTGCTGGGGAGTGCGGCCTTGCCTGCGGGCAACTTTGGAGCTTGATGTTTGTGCGGCGGCCCGGCCGTAAAGGATCGCACCACCCCATATCCAAGGGGGCCATGAAGGACCAGCAGCAGGGGATCAATGTTTTCACCCGTTCCTTCGGGTCCATCCAGGGCATCACAACAGTCAAATCATTGTAGGGGACACGAACTACCTTTCCCATAAGACATTGCAAGGATTCACCTAATGCAAAGCTCACCTGAGGGCGGTTAATCACAAAGGTGTGGGCGTGTCTACTGCAACAATCTCATGTCGAGCCTCTGAAGAGGGCGGAAGCCCAGAAACGCGTCAGGCTCTACTATCGTTGACACGAGAGCTGTAATCACAGAAGGACGGAGTGTTGACTTTACCCTGAAAATTGCTTCGAGAAATGTGCTCGTAACAAGCTGCTGGGGAGTGCGGCCTTGCCTGCGGGCAACTTTGGAGCTTGATGTTTGTGCGGCGGCCCGGCCGTAAAGGATCGCACCACCCCATATCCAAGGGGGCCATGAAGGACCAGCAGCAGGGGATCAATGTTTTCACCCGTTCCTTCGGGTCCATCCAGGGCATCACAACAGTCAAATCATTGTAGGGGACACGAACTACCTTTCCCATAAGACATTGCAAGGATTCACCTAATGCAAAGCTCACCTGAGGGCGGTTAATCACAAAGGTGTGGGCGTGTCTACTGCAACAATCTCATGTCGAGCCTCTGAAGAGGGCGGAAGCCCAGAAACGCGTCAGGCTCTACTATCGTTGACACGAGAGCTGTAATCACAGAAGGACGGAGTGTTGACTTTACCCTGAAAATTGCTTCGAGAAATGTGCTCGTAACAAGCTGCTGGGGAGTGCGGCCTTGCCTGCGGGCAACTTTGGAGCTTGATGTTTGTGCGGCGGCCCGGCCGTAAAGGATCGCACCACCCCATATCCAAGGGGGCCATGAAGGACCAGCAGCAGGGGATCAATGTTTTCACCCGTTCCTTCGGGTCCATCCAGGGCATCACAACAGTCAAATCATTGTAGGGGACACGAACTACCTTTCCCATAAGACATTGCAAGGATTCACCTAATGCAAAGCTCACCTGAGGGCGGTTAATCACAAAGGTGTGGGCGTGTCTACTGCAACAATCTCATGTCGAGCCTCTGAAGAGGGCGGAAGCCCAGAAACGCGTCAGGCTCTACTATCGTTGACACGAGAGCTGTAATCACAGAAGGACGGAGTGTTGACTTTACCCTGAAAATTGCTTCGAGAAATGTGCTCGTAACAAGCTGCTGGGGAGTGCGGCCTTGCCTGCGGGCAACTTTGGAGCTTGATGTTTGTGCGGCGGCCCGGCCGTAAAGGATCGCACCACCCCATATCCAAGGGGGCCATGAAGGACCAGCAGCAGGGGATCAATGTTTTCACCCGTTCCTTCGGGTCCATCCAGGGCATCACAACAGTCAAATCATTGTAGGGGACACAAACTACCTTTCCCATAAGACATTGCAAGGATTCACCTAATGCAAAGCTCACCTGAGGGCGGTTAATCACAAAGGTGTGGGCGTGTCTACTGCAACAATCTCATGTCGAGCCTCTGAAGAGGGCGGAAGCCCAGAAACGCGTCAGGCTCTACTATCGTTGACACGAGAGCTGTAATCACAGAAGGACGGAGTGTTGACTTTACCCTGAAAATTGCTTCGAGAAATGTGCTCGTAACAAGCTGCTGGGGAGTGCGGCCTTGCCTGCGGGCAACTTTGGAGCTTGATGTTTGTGCGGCGGCCCGGCCGTAAAGGATCGCACCACCCCATATCCAAGGGGGCCATGAAGGACCAGCAGCAGGGGATCAATGTTTTCACCCGTTCCTTCGGGTCCATCCAGGGCATCACAACAGTCAAATCATTGTAGGGGACACGAACTACCTTTCCCATAAGACATTGCAAGGATTCACCTAATGCAAAGCTCACCTGAGGGCGGTTAATCACAAAGGTGTGGGCGTGTCTACTGCAACAATCTCATGTCGAGCCTCTGAAGAGGGCGGAAGCCCAGAAACGCGTCAGGCTCTACTATCGTTGACACGAGAGCTGTAATCACAGAAGGACGGAGTGTTGACTTTACCCTGAAAATTGCTTCGAGAAATGTGCTCGTAACAAGCTGCTGGGGAGTGCGGCCTTGCCTGCGGGCAACTTTGGAGCTTGATGTTTGTGCGGCGGCCCGGCCGTAAAGGATCGCACCACCCCATATCCAAGGGGGCCATGAAGGACCAGCAGCAGGGGATCAATGTTTTCACCCGTTCCTTCGGGTCCATCCAGGGCATCACAACAGTCAAATCATTGTAGGGGACACGAACTACCTTTCCCATAAGACATTGCAAGGATTCACCTAATGCAAAGCTCACCTGAGGGCGGTTAATCACAAAGGTGTGGGCGTGTCTACTGCAACAATCTCATGTCGAGCCTCTGAAGAGGGCGGAAGCCTAGAAACGCGTCAGGCTCTACTACTGTGACACGAGAGCTGTAATCACAGAAGGACGGAGTGTTGACTTTACCCTGAAAATTGCTTCGAGAAATGTGCTCGTAACAAGCTGCTGGGGAGTGCGGCCTTGCCTGCGGGCAACTTTGGAGCTTGATGTTTGTGCGGCGGCCCGGCCGTAAAGGATCGCACCACCCCATATCCAAGGGGGCCATGAAGGACCAGCAGCAGGGGATCAATGTTTTCACCCGTTCCTTCGGGTCCATCCAGGGCATCACAACAGTCAAATCATTGTAGGGGACACGAACTACCTTTCCCATAAGACATTGCAAGGATTCACCTAATGCAAAGCTCACCTGAGGGCGGTTAATCACAAAGGTGTGGGCGTGTCTACTGCAACAATCTCATGTCGAGCCTCTGAAGAGGGCGGAAGCCCAGAAACGCGTCAGGCTCTACTATCGTTGACACGAGAGCTGTAATCACAGAAGGACGGAGTGTTGACTTTACCCTGAAAATTGCTTCGAGAAATGTGCTCGTAACAAGCTGCTGGGGAGTGCGGCCTTGCCTGCGGGCAACTTTGGAGCTTGATGTTTGTGCGGCGGCCCGGCCGTAAAGGATCGCACCACCCCATATCCAAGGGGGCCATGAAGGACCAGCAGCAGGGGATCAATGTTTTCACCCGTTCCTTCGGGTCCATCCAGGGCATCACAACAGTCAAATCATTGTAGGGGACACGAACTACCTTTCCCATAAGACATTGCAAGGATTCACCTAATGCAAAGCTCACCTGAGGGCGGTTAATCACAAAGGTGTGGGCGTGTCTACTGCAACAATCTCATGTCGAGCCTCTGAAGAGGGCGGAAGCCCAGAAACGCGTCAGGCTCTACTATCGTTGACACGAGAGCTGTAATCACAGAAGGACGGAGTGTTGACTTTACCCTGAAAATTGCTTCGAGAAATGTGCTCGTAACAAGCTGCTGGGGAGTGCGGCCTTGCCTGCGGGCAACTTTGGAGCTTGATGTTTGTGCGGCGGCCCGGCCGTAAAGGATCGCACCACCCCATATCCAAGGGGGCCATGAAGGACCAGCAGCAGGGGATCAATGTTTTCACCCGTTCCTTCGGGTCCATCCAGGGCATCACAACAGTCAAATCATTGTAGGGGACACGAACTACCTTTCCCATAAGACATTGCAAGGATTCACCTAATGCAACGCTCACCTGAGGGCGGTTAATCACAAAGGTGTGGGCGTGTCTACTGCAACAATCTCATGTCGAGCCTCTGAAGAGGGCGGAAGCCCAGAAACGCGTCAGGCTCTACTATCGTTGACACGAGAGCTGTAATCACAGAAGGACGGAGTGTTGACTTTACCCTGAAAATTGCTTCGAGAAATGTGCTCGTAACAAGCTGCTGGGGAGTGCGGCCTTGCCTGCGGGCAACTTTGGAGCTTGATGTTTGTGCGGCGGCCCGGCCGTAAAGGATCGCACCACCCCATATCCAAGGGGGCCATGAAGGACCAGCAGCAGGGGATCAATGTTTTCACCCGTTCCTTCGGGTCCATCCAGGGCATCACAACAGTCAAATCATTGTAGGGGACACGAACTACCTTTCCCATAAGACATTGCAAGGATTCACCTAATGCAAAGCTCACCTGAGGGCGGTTAATCACAAAGGTGTGGGCGTGTCTACTGCAACAATCTCATGTCGAGCCTCTGAAGAGGGCGGAAGCCCAGAAACGCGTCAGGCTCTACTATCGTTGACACGAGAGCTGTAATCACAGAAGGACGGAGTGTTGACTTTACCCTGAAAATTGCTTCGAGAAATGTGCTCGTAACAAGCTGCTGGGGAGTGCGGCCTTGCCTGCGGGCAACTTTGGAGCTTGATGTTTGTGCGGCGGCCCGGCCGTAAAGGATCGCACCACCCCATATCCAAGGGGGCCATGAAGGACCAGCAGCAGGGGATCAATGTTTTCACCCGTTCCTTCGGGTCCATCCAGGGCATCACAACAGTCAAATCATTGTAGGGGACACGAACTACCTTTCCCATAAGACATTGCAAGGATTCACCTAATGCAAAGCTCACCTGAGGGCGGTTAATCACAAAGGTGTGGGCGTGTCTACTGCAACAATCTCATGTCGAGCCTCTGAAGAGGGCGGAAGCCCAGAAACGCGTCAGGCTCTACTATCGTTGACACGAGAGCTGTAATCACAGAAGGACGGAGTGTTGACTTTACCCTGAAAATTGCTTCGAGAAATGTGCTCGTAACAAGCTGCTGGGGAGTGCGGCCTTGCCTGCGGGCAACTTTGGAGCTTGATGTTTGTGCGGCGGCCCGGCCGTAAAGGATCGCACCACCCCATATCCAAGGGGGCCATGAAGGACCAGCAGCAGGGGATCAATGTTTTCACCCGTTCCTTCGGGTCCATCCAGGGCATCACAACAGTCAAATCATTGTAGGGGACACGAACTACCTTTCCCATAAGACATTGCAAGGATTCACCTAATGCAAAGCTCACCTGAGGGCGGTTAATCACAAAGGTGTGGGCGTGTCTACTGCAACAATCTCATGTCGAGCCTCTGAAGAGGGCGGAAGCCCAGAAACGCGTCAGGCTCTACTATCGTTGACACGAGAGCTGTAATCACAGAAGGACGGAGTGTTGACTTTACCCTGAAAATTGCTTCGAGAAATGTGCTCGTAACAAGCTGCTGGGGAGTGCGGCCTTGCCTGCGGGCAACTTTGGAGCTTGATGTTTGTGCGGCGGCCCGGCCGTAAAGGATCGCACCACCCCATATCCAAGGGGGCCATGAAGGACCAGCAGCAGGGGATCAATGTTTTCACCCGTTCCTTCGGGTCCATCCAGGGCATCACAACAGTCAAATCATTGTAGGGGACACGAACTACCTTTCCCATAAGACATTGCAAGGATTCACCTAATGCAAAGCTCACCTGAGGGCGGTTAATCACAAAGGTGTGGGCGTGTCTACTGCAACAATCTCATGTCGAGCCTCTGAAGAGGGCGGAAGCCCAGAAACGCGTCAGGCTCTACTATCGTTGACACGAGAGCTGTAATCACAGAAGGACGGAGTGTTGACTTTACCCTGAAAATTGCTTCGAGAAATGTGCTCGTAACAAGCTGCTGGGGAGTGCGGCCTTGCCTGCGGGCAACTTTGGAGCTTGATGTTTGTGCGGCGGCCCGGCCGTAAAGGATCGCACCACCCCATATCCAAGGGGGCCATGAAGGACCAGCAGCAGGGGATCAATGTTTTCACCCGTTCCTTCGGGTCCATCCAGGGCATCACAACAGTCAAATCATTGTAGGGGACACGAACTACCTTTCCCATAAGACATTGCAAGGATTCACCTAATGCAAAGCTCACCTGAGGGCGGTTAATCACAAAGGTGTGGGCGTGTCTACTGCAACAATCTCATGTCGAGCCTCTGAAGAGGGCGGAAGCCCAGAAACGCGTCAGGCTCTACTATCGTTGACACGAGAGCTGTAATCACAGAAGGACGGAGTGTTGACTTTACCCTGAAAATTGCTTCGAGAAATGTGCTCGTAACAAGCTGCTGGGGAGTGCGGCCTTGCCTGCGGGCAACTTTGGAGCTTGATGTTTGTGCGGCGGCCCGGCCGTAAAGGATCGCACCACCCCATATCCAAGGGGGCCATGAAGGACCAGCAGCAGGGGATCAATGTTTTCACCCGTTCCTTCGGGTCCATCCAGGGCATCACAACAGTCAAATCATTGTAGGGGACACGAACTACCTTTCCCATAAGACATTGCAAGGATTCACCTAATGCAAAGCTCACCTGAGGGCGGTTAATCACAAAGGTGTGGGCGTGTCTACTGCAACAATCTCATGTCGAGCCTCTGAAGAGGGCGGAAGCCCAGAAACGCGTCAGGCTCTACTATCGTTGACACGAGAGCTGTAATCACAGAAGGACGGAGTGTTGACTTTACCCTGAAAATTGCTTCGAGAAATGTGCTCGTAACAAGCTGCTGGGGAGTGCGGCCTTGCCTGCGGGCAACTTTGGAGCTTGATGTTTGTGCGGCGGCCCGGCCGTAAAGGATCGCACCACCCCATATCCAAGGGGGCCATGAAGGACCAGCAGCAGGGGATCAATGTTTTCACCCGTTCCTTCGGGTCCATCCAGGGCATCACAACAGTCAAATCATTGTAGGGGACACGAACTACCTTTCCCATAAGACATTGCAAGGATTCACCTAATGCAAAGCTCACCTGAGGGCGGTTAATCACAAAGGTGTGGGCGTGTCTACTGCAACAATCTCATGTCGAGCCTCTGAAGAGGGCGGAAGCCCAGAAACGCGTCAGGCTCTACTATCGTTGACACGAGAGCTGTAATCACAGAAGGACGGAGTGTTGACTTTACCCTGAAAATTGCTTCGAGAAATGTGCTCGTAACAAGCTGCTGGGGAGTGCGGCCTTGCCTGCGGGCAACTTTGGAGCTTGATGTTTGTGCGGCGGCCCGGCCGTAAAGGATCGCACCACCCCATATCCAAGGGGGCCATGAAGGACCAGCAGCAGGGGATCAATGTTTTCACCCGTTCCTTCGGGTCCATCCAGGGCATCACAACAGTCAAATCATTGTAGGGGACACGAACTACCTTTCCCATAAGACATTGCAAGGATTCACCTAATGCAAAGCTCACCTGAGGGCGGTTAATCACAAAGGTGTGGGCGTGTCTACTGCAACAATCTCATGTCGAGCCTCTGAAGAGGGCGGAAGCCCAGAAACGCGTCAGGCTCTACTATCGTTGACACGAGAGCTGTAATCACAGAAGGACGGAGTGTTGACTTTACCCTGAAAATTGCTTCGAGAAATGTGCTCGTAACAAGCTGCTGGGGAGTGCGGCCTTGCCTGCGGGCAACTTTGGAGCTTGATGTTTGTGCGGCGGCCCGGCCGTAAAGGATCGCACCACCCCATATCCAAGGGGGCCATGAAGGACCAGCAGCAGGGGATCAATGTTTTCACCCGTTCCTTCGGGTCCATCCAGGGCATCACAACAGTCAAATCATTGTAGGGGACACGAACTACCTTTCCCATAAGACATTGCAAGGATTCACCTAATGCAAAGCTCACCTGAGGGCGGTTAATCACAAAGGTGTGGGCGTGTCTACTGCAACAATCTCATGTCGAGCCTCTGAAGAGGGCGGAAGCCCAGAAACGCGTCAGGCTCTACTATCGTTGACACGAGAGCTGTAATCACAGAAGGACGGAGTGTTGACTTTACCCTGAAAATTGCTTCGAGAAATGTGCTCGTAACAAGCTGCTGGGGAGTGCGGCCTTGCCTGCGGGCAACTTTGGAGCTTGATGTTTGTGCGGCGGCCCGGCCGTAAAGGATCGCACCACCCCATATCCAAGGGGGCCATGAAGGACCAGCAGCAGGGGATCAATGTTTTCACCCGTTCCTTCGGGTCCATCCAGGGCATCACAACAGTCAAATCATTGTAGGGGACACGAACTACCTTTCCCATAAGACATTGCAAGGATTCACCTAATGCAAAGCTCACCTGAGGGCGGTTAATCACAAAGGTGTGGGCGTGTCTACTGCAACAATCTCATGTCGAGCCTCTGAAGAGGGCGGAAGCCCAGAAACGCGTCAGGCTCTACTATCGTTGACACGAGAGCTGTAATCACAGAAGGACGGAGTGTTGACTTTACCCTGAAAATTGCTTCGAGAAATGTGCTCGTAACAAGCTGCTGGGGAGTGCGGCCTTGCCTGCGGGCAACTTTGGAGCTTGATGTTTGTGCGGCGGCCCGGCCGTAAAGGATCGCACCACCCCATATCCAAGGGGGCCATGAAGGACCAGCAGCAGGGGATCAATGTTTTCACCCGTTCCTTCGGGTCCATCCAGGGCATCACAACAGTCAAATCATTGTAGGGGACACGAACTACCTTTCCCATAAGACATTGCAAGGATTCACCTAATGCAAAGCTCACCTGAGGGCGGTTAATCACAAAGGTGTGGGCGTGTCTACTGCAACAATCTCATGTCGAGCCTCTGAAGAGGGCGGAAGCCCAGAAACGCGTCAGGCTCTACTATCGTTGACACGAGAGCTGTAATCACAGAAGGACGGAGTGTTGACTTTACCCTGAAAATTGCTTCGAGAAATGTGCTCGTAACAAGCTGCTGGGGAGTGCGGCCTTGCCTGCGGGCAACTTTGGAGCTTGATGTTTGTGCGGCGGCCCGGCCGTAAAGGATCGCACCACCCCATATCCAAGGGGGCCATGAAGGACCAGCAGCAGGGGATCAATGTTTTCACCCGTTCCTTCGGGTCCATCCAGGGCATCACAACAGTCAAATCATTGTAGGGGACACGAACTACCTTTCCCATAAGACATTGCAAGGATTCACCTAATGCAAAGCTCACCTGAGGGCGGTTAATCACAAAGGTGTGGGCGTGTCTACTGCAACAATCTCATGTCGAGCCTCTGAATAGGGCGGAAGCCCAGAAACGCGTCAGGCTCTACTATCGTCGACACGAGAGCTGTAATCACAGAAGGACGGAGTGTTGACTTTACCCTGAAAATTGCTTCGAGAAATGTGCTCGTAACAAGCTGCTGGGGAGTGCGGCCTTGCCTGCGGGCAACTTTGGAGCTTGATGTTTGTGCGGCGGCCCGGCCGTAAAGGATCGCACCACCCCATATCCAAGGGGGCCATGAAGGACCAGCAGCAGGGGATCAATGTTTTCACCCGTTCCTTCGGGTCCATCCAGGGCATCACAACAGTCAAATCATTGTAGGGGACACGAACTACCTTTCCCATAAGACATTGCAAGGATTCACCTAATGCAAAGCTCACCTGAGGGCGGTTAATCACAAAGGTGTGGGCGTGTCTACTGCAACAATCTCATGTCGAGCCTCTGAAGAGGGCGGAAGCCCAGAAACGCGTCAGGCTCTACTATCGTTGACACGAGAGCTGTAATCACAGAAGGACGGAGTGTTGACTTTACCCTGAAAATTGCTTCGAGAAATGTGCTCGTAACAAGCTGCTGGGGAGTGCGGCCTTGCCTGCGGGCAACTTTGGAGCTTGATGTTTGTGCGGCGGCCCGGCCGTAAAGGATCGCACCACCCCATATCCAAGGGGGCCATGAAGGACCAGCAGCAGGGGATCAATGTTTTCACCCGTTCCTTCGGGTCCATCCAGGGCATCACAACAGTCAAATCATTGTAGGGAACACGAACTACCTTTCCCATAAGACATTGCAAGGATTCACCTAATGCAAAGCTCACCTGAGGGCGGTTAATCACAAAGGTGTGGGCGTGTCTACTGCAACAATCTCATGTCGAGCCTCTGAAGAGGGCGGAAGCCCAGAAACGCGTCAGGCTCTACTATCGTTGACACGAGAGCTGTAATCACAGAAGGACGGAGTGTTGACTTTACCCTGAAAATTGCTTCGAGAAATGTGCTCGTAACAAGCTGCTGGGGAGTGCGGCCTTGCCTGCGGGCAACTTTGGAGCTTGATGTTTGTGCGGCGGCCCGGCCGTAAAGGATCGCACCACCCCATATCCAAGGGGGCCATGAAGGACCAGCAGCAGGGGATCAATGTTTTCACCCGTTCCTTCGGGTCCATCCAGGGCATCACAACAGTCAAATCATTGTAGGGGACACGAACTACCTTTCCCATAAGACATTGCAAGGATTCACCTAATGCAAAGCTCACCTGAGGGCGGTTAATCACAAAGGTGTGGGCGTGTCTACTGCAACAATCTCATGTCGAGCCTCTGAAGAGGGCGGAAGCCCAGAAACGCGTCAGGCTCTACTATCGTTGACACGAGAGCTGTAATCACAGAAGGACGGAGTGTTGACTTTACCCTGAAAATTGCTTCGAGAAATGTGCTCGTAACAAGCTGCTGGGGAGTGCGGCCTTGCCTGCGGGCAACTTTGGAGCTTGATGTTTGTGCGGCGGCCCGGCCGTAAAGGATCGCACCACCCCATATCCAAGGGGGCCATGAAGGACCAGCAGCAGGGGATCAATGTTTTCACCCGTTCCTTCGGGTCCATCCAGGGCATCACAACAGTCAAATCATTGTAGGGGACACGAACTACCTTTCCCATAAGACATTGCAAGGATTCACCTAATGCAAAGCTCACCTGAGGGCGGTTAATCACAAAGGTGTGGGCGTGTCTACTGCAACAATCTCATGTCGAGCCTCTGAAGAGGGCGGAAGCCCAGAAACGCGTCAGGCTCTACTATCGTTGACACGAGAGCTGTAATCACAGAAGGACGGAGTGTTGACTTTACCCTGAAAATTGCTTCGAGAAATGTGCTCGTAACAAGCTGCTGGGGAGTGCGGCCTTGCCTGCGGGCAACTTTGGAGCTTGATGTTTGTGCGGCGGCCCGGCCGTAAAGGATCGCACCACCCCATATCCAAGGGGGCCATGAAGGACCAGCAGCAGGGGATCAATGTTTTCACCCGTTCCTTCGGGTCCATCCAGGGCATCACAACAGTCAAATCATTGTAGGGGACACGAACTACCTTTCCCATAAGACATTGCAAGGATTCACCTAATGCAAAGCTCACCTGAGGGCGGTTAATCACAAAGGTGTGGGCGTGTCTACTGCAACAATCTCATGTCGAGCCTCTGAAGAGGGCGGAAGCCCAGAAACGCGTCAGGCTCTACTATCGTTGACACGAGAGCTGTAATCACAGAAGGACGGAGTGTTGACTTTACCCTGAAAATTGCTTCGAGAAATGTGCTCGTAACAAGCTGCTGGGGAGTGCGGCCTTGCCTGCGGGCAACTTTGGAGCTTGATGTTTGTGCGGCGGCCCGGCCGTAAAGGATCGCACCACCCCATATCCAAGGGGGCCATGAAGGACCAGCAGCAGGGGATCAATGTTTTCACCCGTTCCTTCGGGTCCATCCAGGGCATCACAACAGTCAAATCATTGTAGGGGACACGAACTACCTTTCCCATAAGACATTGCAAGGATTCACCTAATGCAAAGCTCACCTGAGGGCGGTTAATCACAAAGGTGTGGGCGTGTCTACTGCAACAATCTCATGTCGAGCCTCTGAAGAGGGCGGAAGCCCAGAAACGCGTCAGGCTCTACTATCGTTGACACGAGAGCTGTAATCACAGAAGGACGGAGTGTTGACTTTACCCTGAAAATTGCTTCGAGAAATGTGCTCGTAACAAGCTGCTGGGGAGTGCGGCCTTGCCTGCGGGCAACTTTGGAGCTTGATGTTTGTGCGGCGGCCCGGCCGTAAAGGATCGCACCACCCCATATCCAAGGGGGCCATGAAGGACCAGCAGCAGGGGATCAATGTTTTCACCCGTTCCTTCGGGTCCATCCAGGGCATCACAACAGTCAAATCATTGTAGGGGACACGAACTACCTTTCCCATAAGACATTGCAAGGATTCACCTAATGCAAAGCTCACCTGAGGGCGGTTAATCACAAAGGTGTGGGCGTGTCTACTGCAACAATCTCATGTCGAGCCTCTGAAGAGGGCGGAAGCCCAGAAACGCGTCAGGCTCTACTATCGTTGACACGAGAGCTGTAATCACAGAAGGACGGAGTGTTGACTTTACCCTGAAAATTGCTTCGAGAAATGTGCTCGTAACAAGCTGCTGGGGAGTGCGGCCTTGCCTGCGGGCAACTTTGGAGCTTGATGTTTGTGCGGCGGCCCGGCCGTAAAGGATCGCACCACCCCATATCCAAGGGGGCCATGAAGGACCAGCAGCAGGGGATCAATGTTTTCACCCGTTCCTTCGGGTCCATCCAGGGCATCACAACAGTCAAATCATTGTAGGGGACACGAACTACCTTTCCCATAAGACATTGCAAGGATTCACCTAATGCAAAGCTCACCTGAGGGCGGTTAATCACAAAGGTGTGGGCGTGTCTACTGCAACAATCTCATGTCGAGCCTCTGAAGAGGGCGGAAGCCCAGAAACGCGTCAGGCTCTACTATCGTTGACACGAGAGCTGTAATCACAGAAGGACGGAGTGTTGACTTTACCCTGAAAATTGCTTCGAGAAATGTGCTCGTAACAAGCTGCTGGGGAGTGCGGCCTTGCCTGCGGGCAACTTTGGAGCTTGATGTTTGTGCGGCGGCCCGGCCGTAAAGGATCGCACCACCCCATATCCAAGGGGGCCATGAAGGACCAGCAGCAGGGGATCAATGTTTTCACCCGTTCCTTCGGGTCCATCCAGGGCATCACAACAGTCAAATCATTGTAGGGGACACGAACTACCTTTCCCATAAGACATTGCAAGGATTCACCTAATGCAAAGCTCACCTGAGGGCGGTTAATCACAAAGGTGTGGGCGTGTCTACTGCAACAATCTCATGTCGAGCCTCTGAAGAGGGCGGAAGCCCAGAAACGCGTCAGGCTCTACTATCGTTGACACGAGAGCTGTAATCACAGAAGGACGGAGTGTTGACTTTACCCTGAAAATTGCTTCGAGAAATGTGCTCGTAACAAGCTGCTGGGGAGTGCGGCCTTGCCTGCGGGCAACTTTGGAGCTTGATGTTTGTGCGGCGGCCCGGCCGTAAAGGATCGCACCACCCCATATCCAAGGGGGCCATGAAGGACCAGCAGCAGGGGATCAATGTTTTCACCCGTTCCTTCGGGTCCATCCAGGGCATCACAACAGTCAAATCATTGTAGGGGACACGAACTACCTTTCCCATAAGACATTGCAAGGATTCACCTAATGCAAAGCTCACCTGAGGGCGGTTAATCACAAAGGTGTGGGCGTGTCTACTGCAACAATCTCATGTCGAGCCTCTGAAGAGGGCGGAAGCCCAGAAACGCGTCAGGCTCTACTATCGTTGACACGAGAGCTGTAATCACAGAAGGACGGAGTGTTGACTTTACCCTGAAAATTGCTTCGAGAAATGTGCTCGTAACAAGCTGCTGGGGAGTGCGGCCTTGCCTGCGGGCAACTTTGGAGCTTGATGTTTGTGCGGCGGCCCGGCCGTAAAGGATCGCACCACCCCATATCCAAGGGGGCCATGAAGGACCAGCAGCAGGGGATCAATGTTTTCACCCGTTCCTTCGGGTCCATCCAGGGCATCACAACAGTCAAATCATTGTAGGGGACACGAACTACCTTTCCCATAAGACATTGCAAGGATTCACCTAATGCAAAGCTCACCTGAGGGCGGTTAATCACAAAGGTGTGGGCGTGTCTACTGCAACAATCTCATGTCGAGCCTCTGAAGAGGGCGGAAGCCCAGAAACGCGTCAGGCTCTACTATCGTTGACACGAGAGCTGTAATCACAGAAGGACGGAGTGTTGACTTTACCCTGAAAATTGCTTCGAGAAATGTGCTCGTAACAAGCTGCTGGGGAGTGCGGCCTTGCCTGCGGGCAACTTTGGAGCTTGATGTTTGTGCGGCGGCCCGGCCGTAAAGGATCGCACCACCCCATATCCAAGGGGGCCATGAAGGACCAGCAGCAGGGGATCAATGTTTTCACCCGTTCCTTCGGGTCCATCCAGGGCATCACAACAGTCAAATCATTGTAGGGGACACGAACTACCTTTCCCATAAGACATTGCAAGGATTCACCTAATGCAAAGCTCACCTGAGGGCGGTTAATCACAAAGGTGTGGGCGTGTCTACTGCAACAATCTCATGTCGAGCCTCTGAAGAGGGCGGAAGCCCAGAAACGCGTCAGGCTCTACTATCGTTGACACGAGAGCTGTAATCACAGAAGGACGGAGTGTTGACTTTACCCTGAAAATTGCTTCGAGAAATGTGCTCGTAACAAGCTGCTGGGGAGTGCGGCCTTGCCTGCGGGCAACTTTGGAGCTTGATGTTTGTGCGGCGGCCCGGCCGTAAAGGATCGCACCACCCCATATCCAAGGGGGCCATGAAGGACCAGCAGCAGGGGATCAATGTTTTCACCCGTTCCTTCGGGTCCATCCAGGGCATCACAACAGTCAAATCATTGTAGGGGACACGAACTACCTTTCCCATAAGACATTGCAAGGATTCACCTAATGCAAAGCTCACCTGAGGGCGGTTAATCACAAAGGTGTGGGCGTGTCTACTGCAACAATCTCATGTCGAGCCTCTGAAGAGGGCGGAAGCCCAGAAACGCGTCAGGCTCTACTATCGTTGACACGAGAGCTGTAATCACAGAAGGACGGAGTGTTGACTTTACCCTGAAAATTGCTTCGAGAAATGTGCTCGTAACAAGCTGCTGGGGAGTGCGGCCTTGCCTGCGGGCAACTTTGGAGCTTGATGTTTGTGCGGCGGCCCGGCCGTAAAGGATCGCACCACCCCATATCCAAGGGGGCCATGAAGGACCAGCAGCAGGGGATCAATGTTTTCACCCGTTCCTTCGGGTCCATCCAGGGCATCACAACAGTCAAATCATTGTAGGGGACACGAACTACCTTTCCCATAAGACATTGCAAGGATTCACCTAATGCAAAGCTCACCTGAGGGCGGTTAATCACAAAGGTGTGGGCGTGTCTACTGCAACAATCTCATGTCGAGCCTCTGAAGAGGGCGGAAGCCCAGAAACGCGTCAGGCTCTACTATCGTTGACACGAGAGCTGTAATCACAGAAGGACGGAGTGTTGACTTTACCCTGAAAATTGCTTCGAGAAATGTGCTCGTAACAAGCTGCTGGGGAGTGCGGCCTTGCCTGCGGGCAACTTTGGAGCTTGATGTTTGTGCGGCGGCCCGGCCGTAAAGGATCGCACCACCCCATATCCAAGGGGGCCATGAAGGACCAGCAGCAGGGGATCAATGTTTTCACCCGTTCCTTCGGGTCCATCCAGGGCATCACAACAGTCAAATCATTGTAGGGGACACGAACTACCTTTCCCATAAGACATTGCAAGGATTCACCTAATGCAAAGCTCACCTGAGGGCGGTTAATCACAAAGGTGTGGGCGTGTCTACTGCAACAATCTCATGTCGAGCCTCTGAAGAGGGCGGAAGCCCAGAAACGCGTCAGGCTCTACTATCGTTGACACGAGAGCTGTAATCACAGAAGGACGGAGTGTTGACTTTACCCTGAAAATTGCTTCGAGAAATGTGCTCGTAACAAGCTGCTGGGGAGTGCGGCCTTGCCTGCGGGCAACTTTGGAGCTTGATGTTTGTGCGGCGGCCCGGCCGTAAAGGATCGCACCACCCCATATCCAAGGGGGCCATGAAGGACCAGCAGCAGGGGATCAATGTTTTCACCCGTTCCTTCGGGTCCATCCAGGGCATCACAACAGTCAAATCATTGTAGGGGACACGAACTACCTTTCCCATAAGACATTGCAAGGATTCACCTAATGCAAAGCTCACCTGAGGGCGGTTAATCACAAAGGTGTGGGCGTGTCTACTGCAACAATCTCATGTCGAGCCTCTGAAGAGGGCGGAAGCCCAGAAACGCGTCAGGCTCTACTATCGTTGACACGAGAGCTGTAATCACAGAAGGACGGAGTGTTGACTTTACCCTGAAAATTGCTTCGAGAAATGTGCTCGTAACAAGCTGCTGGGGAGTGCGGCCTTGCCTGCGGGCAACTTTGGAGCTTGATGTTTGTGCGGCGGCCCGGCCGTAAAGGATCGCACCACCCCATATCCAAGGGGGCCATGAAGGACCAGCAGCAGGGGATCAATGTTTTCACCCGTTCCTTCGGGTCCATCCAGGGCATCACAACAGTCAAATCATTGTAGGGGACACGAACTACCTTTCCCATAAGACATTGCAAGGATTCACCTAATGCAAAGCTCACCTGAGGGCGGTTAATCACAAAGGTGTGGGCGTGTCTACTGCAACAATCTCATGTCGAGCCTCTGAAGAGGGCGGAAGCCCAGAAACGCGTCAGGCTCTACTATCGTTGACACGAGAGCTGTAATCACAGAAGGACGGAGTGTTGACTTTACCCTGAAAATTGCTTCGAGAAATGTGCTCGTAACAAGCTGCTGGGGAGTGCGGCCTTGCCTGCGGGCAACTTTGGAGCTTGATGTTTGTGCGGCGGCCCGGCCGTAAAGGATCGCACCACCCCATATCCAAGGGGGCCATGAAGGACCAGCAGCAGGGGATCAATGTTTTCACCCGTTCCTTCGGGTCCATCCAGGGCATCACAACAGTCAAATCATTGTAGGGGACACGAACTACCTTTCCCATAAGACATTGCAAGGATTCACCTAATGCAAAGCTCACCTGAGGGCGGTTAATCACAAAGGTGTGGGCGTGTCTACTGCAACAATCTCATGTCGAGCCTCTGAAGAGGGCGGAAGCCCAGAAACGCGTCAGGCTCTACTATCGTTGACACGAGAGCTGTAATCACAGAAGGACGGAGTGTTGACTTTACCCTGAAAATTGCTTCGAGAAATGTGCTCGTAACAAGCTGCTGGGGAGTGCGGCCTTGCCTGCGGGCAACTTTGGAGCTTGATGTTTGTGCGGCGGCCCGGCCGTAAAGGATCGCACCACCCCATATCCAAGGGGGCCATGAAGGACCAGCAGCAGGGGATCAATGTTTTCACCCGTTCCTTCGGGTCCATCCAGGGCATCACAACAGTCAAATCATTGTAGGGGACACGAACTACCTTTCCCATAAGACATTGCAAGGATTCACCTAATGCAAAGCTCACCTGAGGGCGGTTAATCACAAAGGTGTGGGCGTGTCTACTGCAACAATCTCATGTCGAGCCTCTGAAGAGGGCGGAAGCCCAGAAACGCGTCAGGCTCTACTATCGTTGACACGAGAGCTGTAATCACAGAAGGACGGAGTGTTGACTTTACCCTGAAAATTGCTTCGAGAAATGTGCTCGTAACAAGCTGCTGGGGAGTGCGGCCTTGCCTGCGGGCAACTTTGGAGCTTGATGTTTGTGCGGCGGCCCGGCCGTAAAGGATCGCACCACCCCATATCCAAGGGGGCCA
This sequence comes from Triturus cristatus, assembly GCF_964204655.1. Taxonomy (NCBI): domain Eukaryota; kingdom Metazoa; phylum Chordata; class Amphibia; order Caudata; family Salamandridae; genus Triturus; species Triturus cristatus. Next base: position 1,041,975,079 of record NC_140584.1, on the reverse strand, counting down.
TGAAGGACCAGCAGCAGGGGATCAATGTTTTCACCCGTTCCTTCGGGTCCATCCAGGGCATCACAACAGTCAAATCATTGTAGGGGACACGAACTACCTTTCCCATAAGACATTGCAAGGATTCACCTAATGCAAAGCTCACCTGAGGGCGGTTAATCACAAAGGTGTGGGCGTGTCTACTGCAACAATCTCATGTCGAGCCTCTGAAGAGGGCGGAAGCCCAGAAACGCGTCAGGCTCTACTATCGTTGACACGAGAGCTGTAATCACAGAAGGACGGAGTGTTGACTTTACCCTGAAAATTGCTTCGAGAAATGTGCTCGTAACAAGCTGCTGGGGAGTGCGGCCTTGCCTGCGGGCAACTTTGGAGCTTGATGTTTGTGCGGCGGCCCGGCCGTAAAGGATCGCACCACCCCATATCCAAGGGGGCCATGAAGGACCAGCAGCAGGGGATCAATGTTTTCACCCGTTCCTTCGGGTCCATCCAGGGCATCACAACAGTCAAATCATTGTAGGGGACACGAACTACCTTTCCCATAAGACATTGCAAGGATTCACCTAATGCAAAGCTCACCTGAGGGCGGTTAATCACAAAGGTGTGGGCGTGTCTACTGCAACAATCTCATGTCGAGCCTCTGAAGAGGGCGGAAGCCCAGAAACGCGTCAGGCTCTACTATCGTTGACACGAGAGCTGTAATCACAGAAGGACGGAGTGTTGACTTTACCCTGAAAATTGCTTCGAGAAATGTGCTCGTAACAAGCTGCTGGGGAGTGCGGCCTTGCCTGCGGGCAACTTTGGAGCTTGATGTTTGTGCGGCGGCCCGGCCGTAAAGGATCGCACCACCCCATATCCAAGGGGGCCATGAAGGACCAGCAGCAGGGGATCAATGTTTTCACCCGTTCCTTCGGGTCCATCCAGGGCATCACAACAGTCAAATCATTGTAGGGGACACGAACTACCTTTCCCATAAGACATTGCAAGGATTCACCTAATGCAAAGCTCACCTGAGGGCGGTTAATCACAAAGGTGTGGGCGTGTCTACTGCAACAATCTCATGTCGAGCCTCTGAAGAGGGCGGAAGCCCAGAAACGCGTCAGGCTCTACTATCGTCGACACGAGAGCTGTAATCACAGAAGGACGGAGTGTTGACTTTACCCTGAAAATTGCTTCGAGAAATGTGCTCGTAACAAGCTGCTGGGGAGTGCGGCCTTGCCTGCGGGCAACTTTGGAGCTTGATGTTTGTGCGGCGGCCCGGCCGTAAAGGATCGCACCACCCCATATCCAAGGGGGCCATGAAGGACCAGCAGCAGGGGATCAATGTTTTCACCCGTTCCTTCGGGTCCATCCAGGGCATCACAACAGTCAAATCATTGTAGGGGACACGAACTACCTTTCCCATAAGACATTGCAAGGATTCACCTAATGCAAAGCTCACCTGAGGGCGGTTAATCACAAAGGTGTGGGCGTGTCTACTGCAACAATCTCATGTCGAGCCTCTGAAGAGGGCGGAAGCCCAGAAACGCGTCAGGCTCTACTATCGTTGACACGAGAGCTGTAATCACAGAAGGACGGAGTGTTGACTTTACCCTGAAAATTGCTTCGAGAAATGTGCTCGTAACAAGCTGCTGGGGAGTGCGGCCTTGCCTGCGGGCAACTTTGGAGCTTGATGTTTGTGCGGCGGCCCGGCCGTAAAGGATCGCACCACCCCATATCCAAGGGGGCCATGAAGGACCAGCAGCAGGGGATCAATGTTTTCACCCGTTCCTTCGGGTCCATCCAGGGCATCACAACAGTCAAATCATTGTAGGGAACACGAACTACCTTTCCCATAAGACATTGCAAGGATTCACCTAATGCAAAGCTCACCTGAGGGCGGTTAATCACAAAGGTGTGGGCGTGTCTACTGCAACAATCTCATGTCGAGCCTCTGAAGAGGGCGGAAGCCCAGAAACGCGTCAGGCTCTACTATCGTTGACACGAGAGCTGTAATCACAGAAGGACGGAGTGTTGACTTTACCCTGAAAATTGCTTCGAGAAATGTGCTCGTAACAAGCTGCTGGGGAGTGCGGCCTTGCCTGCGGGCAACTTTGGAGCTTGATGTTTGTGCGGCGGCCCGGCCGTAAAGGATCGCACCACCCCATATCCAAGGGGGCCATGAAGGACCAGCAGCAGGGGATCAATGTTTTCACCCGTTCCTTCGGGTCCATCCAGGGCATCACAACAGTCAAATCATTGTAGGGGACACGAACTACCTTTCCCATAAGACATTGCAAGGATTCACCTAATGCAAAGCTCACCTGAGGGCGGTTAATCACAAAGGTGTGGGCGTGTCTACTGCAACAATCTCATGTCGAGCCTCTGAAGAGGGCGGAAGCCCAGAAACGCGTCAGGCTCTACTATCGTTGACACGAGAGCTGTAATCACAGAAGGACGGAGTGTTGACTTTACCCTGAAAATTGCTTCGAGAAATGTGCTCGTAACAAGCTGCTGGGGAGTGCGGCCTTGCCTGCGGGCAACTTTGGAGCTTGATGTTTGTGCGGCGGCCCGGCCGTAAAGGATCGCACCACCCCATATCCAAGGGGGCCATGAAGGACCAGCAGCAGGGGATCAATGTTTTCACCCGTTCCTTCGGGTCCATCCAGGGCATCACAACAGTCAAATCATTGTAGGGGACACGAACTACCTTTCCCATAAGACATTGCAAGGATTCACCTAATGCAAAGCTCACCTGAGGGCGGTTAATCACAAAGGTGTGGGCGTGTCTACTGCAACAATCTCATGTCGAGCCTCTGAAGAGGGCGGAAGCCCAGAAACGCGTCAGGCTCTACTATCGTTGACACGAGAGCTGTAATCACAGAAGGACGGAGTGTTGACTTTACCCTGAAAATTGCTTCGAGAAATGTGCTCGTAACAAGCTGCTGGGGAGTGCGGCCTTGCCTGCGGGCAACTTTGGAGCTTGATGTTTGTGCGGCGGCCCGGCCGTAAAGGATCGCACCACCCCATATCCAAGGGGGCCATGAAGGACCAGCAGCAGGGGATCAATGTTTTCACCCGTTCCTTCGGGTCCATCCAGGGCATCACAACAGTCAAATCATTGTAGGGGACACGAACTACCTTTCCCATAAGACATTGCAAGGATTCACCTAATGCAAAGCTCACCTGAGGGCGGTTAATCACAAAGGTGTGGGCGTGTCTACTGCAACAATCTCATGTCGAGCCTCTGAAGAGGGCGGAAGCCCAGAAACGCGTCAGGCTCTACTATCGTTGACACGAGAGCTGTAATCACAGAAGGACGGAGTGTTGACTTTACCCTGAAAATTGCTTCGAGAAATGTGCTCGTAACAAGCTGCTGGGGAGTGCGGCCTTGCCTGCGGGCAACTTTGGAGCTTGATGTTTGTGCGGCGGCCCGGCCGTAAAGGATCGCACCACCCCATATCCAAGGGGGCCATGAAGGACCAGCAGCAGGGGATCAATGTTTTCACCCGTTCCTTCGGGTCCATCCAGGGCATCACAACAGTCAAATCATTGTAGGGGACACGAACTACCTTTCCCATAAGACATTGCAAGGATTCACCTAATGCAAAGCTCACCTGAGGGCGGTTAATCACAAAGGTGTGGGCGTGTCTACTGCAACAATCTCATGTCGAGCCTCTGAAGAGGGCGGAAGCCCAGAAACGCGTCAGGCTCTACTATCGTTGACACGAGAGCTGTAATCACAGAAGGACGGAGTGTTGACTTTACCCTGAAAATTGCTTCGAGAAATGTGCTCGTAACAAGCTGCTGGGGAGTGCGGCCTTGCCTGCGGGCAACTTTGGAGCTTGATGTTTGTGCGGCGGCCCGGCCGTAAAGGATCGCACCACCCCATATCCAAGGGGGCCATGAAGGACCAGCAGCAGGGGATCAATGTTTTCACCCGTTCCTTCGGGTCCATCCAGGGCATCACAACAGTCAAATCATTGTAGGGGACACGAACTACCTTTCCCATAAGACATTGCAAGGATTCACCTAATGCAAAGCTCACCTGAGGGCGGTTAATCACAAAGGTGTGGGCGTGTCTACTGCAACAATCTCATGTCGAGCCTCTGAAGAGGGCGGAAGCCCAGAAACGCGTCAGGCTCTACTATCGTTGACACGAGAGCTGTAATCACAGAAGGACGGAGTGTTGACTTTACCCTGAAAATTGCTTCGAGAAATGTGCTCGTAACAAGCTGCTGGGGAGTGCGGCCTTGCCTGCGGGCAACTTTGGAGCTTGATGTTTGTGCGGCGGCCCGGCCGTAAAGGATCGCACCACCCCATATCCAAGGGGGCCATGAAGGACCAGCAGCAGGGGATCAATGTTTTCACCCGTTCCTTCGGGTCCATCCAGGGCATCACAACAGTCAAATCATTGTAGGGGACACGAACTACCTTTCCCATAAGACATTGCAAGGATTCACCTAATGCAAAGCTCACCTGAGGGCGGTTAATCACAAAGGTGTGGGCGTGTCTACTGCAACAATCTCATGTCGAGCCTCTGAAGAGGGCGGAAGCCCAGAAACGCGTCAGGCTCTACTATCGTTGACACGAGAGCTGTAATCACAGAAGGACGGAGTGTTGACTTTACCCTGAAAATTGCTTCGAGAAATGTGCTCGTAACAAGCTGCTGGGGAGTGCGGCCTTGCCTGCGGGCAACTTTGGAGCTTGATGTTTGTGCGGCGGCCCGGCCGTAAAGGATCGCACCACCCCATATCCAAGGGGGCCATGAAGGACCAGCAGCAGGGGATCAATGTTTTCACCCGTTCCTTCGGGTCCATCCAGGGCATCACAACAGTCAAATCATTGTAGGGGACACGAACTACCTTTCCCATAAGACATTGCAAGGATTCACCTAATGCAAAGCTCACCTGAGGGCGGTTAATCACAAAGGTGTGGGCGTGTCTACTGCAACAATCTCATGTCGAGCCTCTGAAGAGGGCGGAAGCCCAGAAACGCGTCAGGCTCTACTATCGTTGACACGAGAGCTGTAATCACAGAAGGACGGAGTGTTGACTTTACCCTGAAAATTGCTTCGAGAAATGTGCTCGTAACAAGCTGCTGGGGAGTGCGGCCTTGCCTGCGGGCAACTTTGGAGCTTGATGTTTGTGCGGCGGCCCGGCCGTAAAGGATCGCACCACCCCATATCCAAGGGGGCCATGAAGGACCAGCAGCAGGGGATCAATGTTTTCACCCGTTCCTTCGGGTCCATCCAGGGCATCACAACAGTCAAATCATTGTAGGGGACACGAACTACCTTTCCCATAAGACATTGCAAGGATTCACCTAATGCAAAGCTCACCTGAGGGCGGTTAATCACAAAGGTGTGGGCGTGTCTACTGCAACAATCTCATGTCGAGCCTCTGAAGAGGGCGGAAGCCCAGAAACGCGTCAGGCTCTACTATCGTCGACACGAGAGCTGTAATCACAGAAGGACGGAGTGTTGACTTTACCCTGAAAATTGCTTCGAGAAATGTGCTCGTAACAAGCTGCTGGGGAGTGCGGCCTTGCCTGCGGGCAACTTTGGAGCTTGATGTTTGTGCGGCGGCCCGGCCGTAAAGGATCGCACCACCCCATATCCAAGGGGGCCATGAAGGACCAGCAGCAGGGGATCAATGTTTTCACCCGTTCCTTCGGGTCCATCCAGGGCATCACAACAGTCAAATCATTGTAGGGGACACGAACTACCTTTCCCATAAGACATTGCAAGGATTCACCTAATGCAAAGCTCACCTGAGGGCGGTTAATCACAAAGGTGTGGGCGTGTCTACTGCAACAATCTCATGTCGAGCCTCTGAAGAGGGCGGAAGCCCAGAAACGCGTCAGGCTCTACTATCGTTGACACGAGAGCTGTAATCACAGAAGGACGGAGTGTTGACTTTACCCTGAAAATTGCTTCGAGAAATGTGCTCGTAACAAGCTGCTGGGGAGTGCGGCCTTGCCTGCGGGCAACTTTGGAGCTTGATGTTTGTGCGGCGGCCCGGCCGTAAAGGATCGCACCACCCCATATCCAAGGGGGCCATGAAGGACCAGCAGCAGGGGATCAATGTTTTCACCCGTTCCTTCGGGTCCATCCAGGGCATCACAACAGTCAAATCATTGTAGGGAACACGAACTACCTTTCCCATAAGACATTGCAAGGATTCACCTAATGCAAAGCTCACCTGAGGGCGGTTAATCACAAAGGTGTGGGCGTGTCTACTGCAACAATCTCATGTCGAGCCTCTGAAGAGGGCGGAAGCCCAGAAACGCGTCAGGCTCTACTATCGTTGACACGAGAGCTGTAATCACAGAAGGACGGAGTGTTGACTTTACCCTGAAAATTGCTTCGAGAAATGTGCTCGTAACAAGCTGCTGGGGAGTGCGGCCTTGCCTGCGGGCAACTTTGGAGCTTGATGTTTGTGCGGCGGCCCGGCCGTAAAGGATCGCACCACCCCATATCCAAGGGGGCCATGAAGGACCAGCAGCAGGGGATCAATGTTTTCACCCGTTCCTTCGGGTCCATCCAGGGCATCACAACAGTCAAATCATTGTAGGGGACACGAACTACCTTTCCCATAAGACATTGCAAGGATTCACCTAATGCAAAGCTCACCTGAGGGCGGTTAATCACAAAGGTGTGGGCGTGTCTACTGCAACAATCTCATGTCGAGCCTCTGAAGAGGGCGGAAGCCCAGAAACGCGTCAGGCTCTACTATCGTTGACACGAGAGCTGTAATCACAGAAGGACGGAGTGTTGACTTTACCCTGAAAATTGCTTCGAGAAATGTGCTCGTAACAAGCTGCTGGGGAGTGCGGCCTTGCCTGCGGGCAACTTTGGAGCTTGATGTTTGTGCGGCGGCCCGGCCGTAAAGGATCGCACCACCCCATATCCAAGGGGGCCATGAAGGACCAGCAGCAGGGGATCAATGTTTTCACCCGTTCCTTCGGGTCCATCCAGGGCATCACAACAGTCAAATCATTGTAGGGGACACGAACTACCTTTCCCATAAGACATTGCAAGGATTCACCTAATGCAAAGCTCACCTGAGGGCGGTTAATCACAAAGGTGTGGGCGTGTCTACTGCAACAATCTCATGTCGAGCCTCTGAAGAGGGCGGAAGCCCAGAAACGCGTCAGGCTCTACTATCGTTGACACGAGAGCTGTAATCACAGAAGGACGGAGTGTTGACTTTACCCTGAAAATTGCTTCGAGAAATGTGCTCGTAACAAGCTGCTGGGGAGTGCGGCCTTGCCTGCGGGCAACTTTGGAGCTTGATGTTTGTGCGGCGGCCCGGCCGTAAAGGATCGCACCACCCCATATCCAAGGGGGCCATGAAGGACCAGCAGCAGGGGATCAATGTTTTCACCCGTTCCTTCGGGTCCATCCAGGGCATCACAACAGTCAAATCATTGTAGGGGACACGAACTACCTTTCCCATAAGACATTGCAAGGATTCACCTAATGCAAAGCTCACCTGAGGGCGGTTAATCACAAAGGTGTGGGCGTGTCTACTGCAACAATCTCATGTCGAGCCTCTGAAGAGGGCGGAAGCCCAGAAACGCGTCAGGCTCTACTATCGTTGACACGAGAGCTGTAATCACAGAAGGACGGAGTGTTGACTTTACCCTGAAAATTGCTTCGAGAAATGTGCTCGTAACAAGCTGCTGGGGAGTGCGGCCTTGCCTGCGGGCAACTTTGGAGCTTGATGTTTGTGCGGCGGCCCGGCCGTAAAGGATCGCACCACCCCATATCCAAGGGGGCCATGAAGGACCAGCAGCAGGGGATCAATGTTTTCACCCGTTCCTTCGGGTCCATCCAGGGCATCACAACAGTCAAATCATTGTAGGGGACACGAACTACCTTTCCCATAAGACATTGCAAGGATTCACCTAATGCAAAGCTCACCTGAGGGCGGTTAATCACAAAGGTGTGGGCGTGTCTACTGCAACAATCTCATGTCGAGCCTCTGAAGAGGGCGGAAGCCCAGAAACGCGTCAGGCTCTACTATCGTTGACACGAGAGCTGTAATCACAGAAGGACGGAGTGTTGACTTTACCCTGAAAATTGCTTCGAGAAATGTGCTCGTAACAAGCTGCTGGGGAGTGCGGCCTTGCCTGCGGGCAACTTTGGAGCTTGATGTTTGTGCGGCGGCCCGGCCGTAAAGGATCGCACCACCCCATATCCAAGGGGGCCATGAAGGACCAGCAGCAGGGGATCAATGTTTTCACCCGTTCCTTCGGGTCCATCCAGGGCATCACAACAGTCAAATCATTGTAGGGGACACGAACTACCTTTCCCATAAGACATTGCAAGGATTCACCTAATGCAAAGCTCACCTGAGGGCGGTTAATCACAAAGGTGTGGGCGTGTCTACTGCAACAATCTCATGTCGAGCCTCTGAAGAGGGCGGAAGCCCAGAAACGCGTCAGGCTCTACTATCGTTGACACGAGAGCTGTAATCACAGAAGGACGGAGTGTTGACTTTACCCTGAAAATTGCTTCGAGAAATGTGCTCGTAACAAGCTGCTGGGGAGTGCGGCCTTGCCTGCGGGCAACTTTGGAGCTTGATGTTTGTGCGGCGGCCCGGCCGTAAAGGATCGCACCACCCCATATCCAAGGGGGCCATGAAGGACCAGCAGCAGGGGATCAATGTTTTCACCCGTTCCTTCGGGTCCATCCAGGGCATCACAACAGTCAAATCATTGTAGGGGACACGAACTACCTTTCCCATAAGACATTGCAAGGATTCACCTAATGCAAAGCTCACCTGAGGGCGGTTAATCACAAAGGTGTGGGCGTGTCTACTGCAACAATCTCATGTCGAGCCTCTGAAGAGGGCGGAAGCCCAGAAACGCGTCAGGCTCTACTATCGTTGACACGAGAGCTGTAATCACAGAAGGACGGAGTGTTGACTTTACCCTGAAAATTGCTTCGAGAAATGTGCTCGTAACAAGCTGCTGGGGAGTGCGGCCTTGCCTGCGGGCAACTTTGGAGCTTGATGTTTGTGCGGCGGCCCGGCCGTAAAGGATCGCACCACCCCATATCCAAGGGGGCCATGAAGGACCAGCAGCAGGGGATCAATGTTTTCACCCGTTCCTTCGGGTCCATCCAGGGCATCACAACAGTCAAATCATTGTAGGGGACACGAACTACCTTTCCCATAAGACATTGCAAGGATTCACCTAATGCAAAGCTCACCTGAGGGCGGTTAATCACAAAGGTGTGGGCGTGTCTACTGCAACAATCTCATGTCGAGCCTCTGAAGAGGGCGGAAGCCCAGAAACGCGTCAGGCTCTACTATCGTTGACACGAGAGCTGTAATCACAGAAGGACGGAGTGTTGACTTTACCCTGAAAATTGCTTCGAGAAATGTGCTCGTAACAAGCTGCTGGGGAGTGCGGCCTTGCCTGCGGGCAACTTTGGAGCTTGATGTTTGTGCGGCGGCCCGGCCGTAAAGGATCGCACCACCCCATATCCAAGGGGGCCATGAAGGACCAGCAGCAGGGGATCAATGTTTTCACCCGTTCCTTCGGGTCCATCCAGGGCATCACAACAGTCAAATCATTGTAGGGGACACGAACTACCTTTCCCATAAGACATTGCAAGGATTCACCTAATGCAAAGCTCACCTGAGGGCGGTTAATCACAAAGGTGTGGGCGTGTCTACTGCAACAATCTCATGTCGAGCCTCTGAAGAGGGCGGAAGCCCAGAAACGCGTCAGGCTCTACTATCGTTGACACGAGAGCTGTAATCACAGAAGGACGGAGTGTTGACTTTACCCTGAAAATTGCTTCGAGAAATGTGCTCGTAACAAGCTGCTGGGGAGTGCGGCCTTGCCTGCGGGCAACTTTGGAGCTTGATGTTTGTGCGGCGGCCCGGCCGTAAAGGATCGCACCACCCCATATCCAAGGGGGCCATGAAGGACCAGCAGCAGGGGATCAATGTTTTCACCCGTTCCTTCGGGTCCATCCAGGGCATCACAACAGTCAAATCATTGTAGGGGACACGAACTACCTTTCCCATAAGACATTGCAAGGATTCACCTAATGCAAAGCTCACCTGAGGGCGGTTAATCACAAAGGTGTGGGCGTGTCTACTGCAACAATCTCATGTCGAGCCTCTGAAGAGGGCGGAAGCCCAGAAACGCGTCAGGCTCTACTATCGTTGACACGAGAGCTGTAATCACAGAAGGACGGAGTGTTGACTTTACCCTGAAAATTGCTTCGAGAAATGTGCTCGTAACAAGCTGCTGGGGAGTGCGGCCTTGCCTGCGGGCAACTTTGGAGCTTGATGTTTGTGCGGCGGCCCGGCCGTAAAGGATCGCACCACCCCATATCCAAGGGGGCCATGAAGGACCAGCAGCAGGGGATCAATGTTTTCACCCGTTCCTTCGGGTCCATCCAGGGCATCACAACAGTCAAATCATTGTAGGGGACACGAACTACCTTTCCCATAAGACATTGCAAGGATTCACCTAATGCAAAGCTCACCTGAGGGCGGTTAATCACAAAGGTGTGGGCGTGTCTACTGCAACAATCTCATGTCGAGCCTCTGAAGAGGGCGGAAGCCCAGAAACGCGTCAGGCTCTACTATCGTTGACACGAGAGCTGTAATCACAGAAGGACGGAGTGTTGACTTTACCCTGAAAATTGCTTCGAGAAATGTGCTCGTAACAAGCTGCTGGGGAGTGCGGCCTTGCCTGCGGGCAACTTTGGAGCTTGATGTTTGTGCGGCGGCCCGGCCGTAAAGGATCGCACCACCCCATATCCAAGGGGGCCATGAAGGACCAGCAGCAGGGGATCAATGTTTTCACCCGTTCCTTCGGGTCCATCCAGGGCATCACAACAGTCAAATCATTGTAGGGGACACGAACTACCTTTCCCATAAGACATTGCAAGGATTCACCTAATGCAAAGCTCACCTGAGGGCGGTTAATCACAAAGGTGTGGGCGTGTCTACTGCAACAATCTCATGTCGAGCCTCTGAAGAGGGCGGAAGCCCAGAAACGCGTCAGGCTCTACTATCGTTGACACGAGAGCTGTAATCACAGAAGGACGGAGTGTTGACTTTACCCTGAAAATTGCTTCGAGAAATGTGCTCGTAACAAGCTGCTGGGGAGTGCGGCCTTGCCTGCGGGCAACTTTGGAGCTTGATGTTTGTGCGGCGGCCCGGCCGTAAAGGATCGCACCACCCCATATCCAAGGGGGCCATGAAGGACCAGCAGCAGGGGATCAATGTTTTCACCCGTTCCTTCGGGTCCATCCAGGGCATCACAACAGTCAAATCATTGTAGGGGACACGAACTACCTTTCCCATAAGACATTGCAAGGATTCACCTAATGCAAAGCTCACCTGAGGGCGGTTAATCACAAAGGTGTGGGCGTGTCTACTGCAACAATCTCATGTCGAGCCTCTGAAGAGGGCGGAAGCCCAGAAACGCGTCAGGCTCTACTATCGTTGACACGAGAGCTGTAATCACAGAAGGACGGAGTGTTGACTTTACCCTGAAAATTGCTTCGAGAAATGTGCTCGTAACAAGCTGCTGGGGAGTGCGGCCTTGCCTGCGGGCAACTTTGGAGCTTGATGTTTGTGCGGCGGCCCGGCCGTAAAGGATCGCACCACCCCATATCCAAGGGGGCCATGAAGGACCAGCAGCAGGGGATCAATGTTTTCACCCGTTCCTTCGGGTCCATCCAGGGCATCACAACAGTCAAATCATTGTAGGGGACACGAACTACCTTTCCCATAAGACATTGCAAGGATTCACCTAATGCAAAGCTCACCTGAGGGCGGTTAATCACAAAGGTGTGGGCGTGTCTACTGCAACAATCTCATGTCGAGCCTCTGAAGAGGGCGGAAGCCCAGAAACGCGTCAGGCTCTACTATCGTTGACACGAGAGCTGTAATCACAGAAGGACGGAGTGTTGACTTTACCCTGAAAATTGCTTCGAGAAATGTGCTCGTAACAAGCTGCTGGGGAGTGCGGCCTTGCCTGCGGGCAACTTTGGAGCTTGATGTTTGTGCGGCGGCCCGGCCGTAAAGGATCGCACCACCCCATATCCAAGGGGGCCATGAAGGACCAGCAGCAGGGGATCAATGTTTTCACCCGTTCCTTCGGGTCCATCCAGGGCATCACAACAGTCAAATCATTGTAGGGGACACGAACTACCTTTCCCATAAGACATTGCAAGGATTCACCTAATGCAAAGCTCACCTGAGGGCGGTTAATCACAAAGGTGTGGGCGTGTCTACTGCAACAATCTCATGTCGAGCCTCTGAAGAGGGCGGAAGCCCAGAAACGCGTCAGGCTCTACTATCGTTGACACGAGAGCTGTAATCACAGAAGGACGGAGTGTTGACTTTACCCTGAAAATTGCTTCGAGAAATGTGCTCGTAACAAGCTGCTGGGGAGTGCGGCCTTGCCTGCGGGCAACTTTGGAGCTTGATGTTTGTGCGGCGGCCCGGCCGTAAAGGATCGCACCACCCCATATCCAAGGGGGCCATGAAGGACCAGCAGCAGGGGATCAATGTTTTCACCCGTTCCTTCGGGTCCATCCAGGGCATCACAACAGTCAAATCATTGTAGGGGACACGAACTACCTTTCCCATAAGACATTGCAAGGATTCACCTAATGCAAAGCTCACCTGAGGGCGGTTAATCACAAAGGTGTGGGCGTGTCTACTGCAACAATCTCATGTCGAGCCTCTGAAGAGGGCGGAAGCCCAGAAACGCGTCAGGCTCTACTATCGTTGACACGAGAGCTGTAATCACAGAAGGACGGAGTGTTGACTTTACCCTGAAAATTGCTTCGAGAAATGTGCTCGTAACAAGCTGCTGGGGAGTGCGGCCTTGCCTGCGGGCAACTTTGGAGCTTGATGTTTGTGCGGCGGCCCGGCCGTAAAGGATCGCACCACCCCATATCCAAGGGGGCCATGAAGGACCAGCAGCAGGGGATCAATGTTTTCACCCGTTCCTTCGGGTCCATCCAGGGCATCACAACAGTCAAATCATTGTAGGGGACACGAACTACCTTTCCCATAAGACATTGCAAGGATTCACCTAATGCAAAGCTCACCTGAGGGCGGTTAATCACAAAGGTGTGGGCGTGTCTACTGCAACAATCTCATGTCGAGCCTCTGAAGAGGGCGGAAGCCCAGAAACGCGTCAGGCTCTACTATCGTTGACACGAGAGCTGTAATCACAGAAGGACGGAGTGTTGACTTTACCCTGAAAATTGCTTCGAGAAATGTGCTCGTAACAAGCTGCTGGGGAGTGCGGCCTTGCCTGCGGGCAACTTTGGAGCTTGATGTTTGTGCGGCGGCCCGGCCGTAAAGGATCGCACCACCCCATATCCAAGGGGGCCATGAAGGACCAGCAGCAGGGGATCAATGTTTTCACCCGTTCCTTCGGGTCCATCCAGGGCATCACAACAGTCAAATCATTGTAGGGAACACGAACTACCTTTCCCATAAGACATTGCAAGGATTCACCTAATGCAAAGCTCACCTGAGGGCGGTTAATCACAAAGGTGTGGGCGTGTCTACTGCAACAATCTCATGTCGAGCCTCTGAAGAGGGCGGAAGCCCAGAAACGCGTCAGGCTCTACTATCGTTGACACGAGAGCTGTAATCACAGAAGGACGGAGTGTTGACTTTACCCTGAAAATTGCTTCGAGAAATGTGCTCGTAACAAGCTGCTGGGGAGTGCGGCCTTGCCTGCGGGCAACTTTGGAGCTTGATGTTTGTGCGGCGGCCCGGCCGTAAAGGATCGCACCACCCCATATCCAAGGGGGCCATGAAGGACCAGCAGCAGGGGATCAATGTTTTCACCCGTTCCTTCGGGTCCATCCAGGGCATCACAACAGTCAAATCATTGTAGGGGACACGAACTACCTTTCCCATAAGACATTGCAAGGATTCACCTAATGCAAAGCTCACCTGAGGGCGGTTAATCACAAAGGTGTGGGCGTGTCTACTGCAACAATCTCATGTCGAGCCTCTGAAGAGGGCGGAAGCCCAGAAACGCGTCAGGCTCTACTATCGTTGACACGAGAGCTGTAATCACAGAAGGACGGAGTGTTGACTTTACCCTGAAAATTGCTTCGAGAAATGTGCTCGTAACAAGCTGCTGGGGAGTGCGGCCTTGCCTGCGGGCAACTTTGGAGCTTGATGTTTGTGCGGCGGCCCGGCCGTAAAGGATCGCACCACCCCATATCCAAGGGGGCCATGAAGGACCAGCAGCAGGGGATCAATGTTTTCACCCGTTCCTTCGGGTCCATCCAGGGCATCACAACAGTCAAATCATTGTAGGGGACACGAACTACCTTTCCCATAAGACATTGCAAGGATTCACCTAATGCAAAGCTCACCTGAGGGCGGTTAATCACAAAGGTGTGGGCGTGTCTACTGCAACAATCTCATGTCGAGCCTCTGAAGAGGGCGGAAGCCCAGAAACGCGTCAGGCTCTACTATCGTTGACACGAGAGCTGTAATCACAGAAGGACGGAGTGTTGACTTTACCCTGAAAATTGCTTCGAGAAATGTGCTCGTAACAAGCTGCTGGGGAGTGCGGCCTTGCCTGCGGGCAACTTTGGAGCTTGATGTTTGTGCGGCGGCCCGGCCGTAAAGGATCGCACCACCCCATATCCAAGGGGGCCATGAAGGACCAGCAGCAGGGGATCAATGTTTTCACCCGTTCCTTCGGGTCCATCCAGGGCATCACAACAGTCAAATCATTGTAGGGGACACGAACTACCTTTCCCATAAGACATTGCAAGGATTCACCTAATGCAAAGCTCACCTGAGGGCGGTTAATCACAAAGGTGTGGGCGTGTCTACTGCAACAATCTCATGTCGAGCCTCTGAAGAGGGCGGAAGCCCAGAAACGCGTCAGGCTCTACTATCGTTGACACGAGAGCTGTAATCACAGAAGGACGGAGTGTTGACTTTACCCTGAAAATTGCTTCGAGAAATGTGCTCGTAACAAGCTGCTGGGGAGTGCGGCCTTGCCTGCGGGCAACTTTGGAGCTTGATGTTTGTGCGGCGGCCCGGCCGTAAAGGATCGCACCACCCCATATCCAAGGGGGCCATGAAGGACCAGCAGCAGGGGATCAATGTTTTCACCCGTTCCTTCGGGTCCATCCAGGGCATCACAACAGTCAAATCATTGTAGGGGACACGAACTACCTTTCCCATAAGACATTGCAAGGATTCACCTAATGCAAAGCTCACCTGAGGGCGGTTAATCACAAAGGTGTGGGCGTGTCTACTGCAACAATCTCATGTCGAGCCTCTGAAGAGGGCGGAAGCCCAGAAACGCGTCAGGCTCTACTATCGTTGACCCGAGAGCTGTAATCACAGAAGGACGGAGTGTTGACTTTACCCTGAAAATTGCTTCGAGAAATGTGCTCGTAACAAGCTGCTGGGGAGTGCGGCCTTGCCTGCGGGCAACTTTGGAGCTTGATGTTTGTGCGGCGGCCCGGCCGTAAAGGATCGCACCACCCCATATCCAAGGGGGCCATGAAGGACCAGCAGCAGGGGATCAATGTTTTCACCCGTTCCTTCGGGTCCATCCAGGGCATCACAACAGTCAAATCATTGTAGGGGACACGAACTACCTTTCCCATAAGACATTGCAAGGATTCACCTAATGCAAAGCTCACCTGAGGGCGGTTAATCACAAAGGTGTGGGCGTGTCTACTGCAACAATCTCATGTCGAGCCTCTGAAGAGGGCGGAAGCCCAGAAACGCGTCAGGCTCTACTATCGTTGACACGAGAGCTGTAATCACAGAAGGACGGAGTGTTGACTTTACCCTGAAAATTGCTTCGAGAAATGTGCTCGTAACAAGCTGCTGGGGAGTGCGGCCTTGCCTGCGGGCAACTTTGGAGCTTGATGTTTGTGCGGCGGCCCGGCCGTAAAGGATCGCACCACCCCATATCCAAGGGGGCCATGAAGGACCAGCAGCAGGGGATCAATGTTTTCACCCGTTCCTTCGGGTCCATCCAGGGCATCACAACAGTCAAATCATTGTAGGGGACACGAACTACCTTTCCCATAAGACATTGCAAGGATTCACCTAATGCAAAGCTCACCTGAGGGCGGTTAATCACAAAGGTGTGGGCGTGTCTACTGCAACAATCTCATGTCGAGCCTCTGAAGAGGGCGGAAGCCCAGAAACGCGTCAGGCTCTACTATCGTTGACACGAGAGCTGTAATCACAGAAGGACGGAGTGTTGACTTTACCCTGAAAATTGCTTCGAGAAATGTGCTCGTAACAAGCTGCTGGGGAGTGCGGCCTTGCCTGCGGGCAACTTTGGAGCTTGATATATATATATATATATATATATATTTTCCATAGGGACCTTTAGTCCAAGGTACAGCCCGAACGGCTGAACAGAATTACTTGAAATTTGGCAGAGGTAGTCCTCAGGTCAGGGATGTGCCTTTTGCAGGTCTGGTGTCAATCTGTTCAGTAGTTCCTGAGAAAATCAAAAGTAAAATCATATATATATCTGGGCGGAGCCTAACCACACATCTCATCCTGAGATCTGATTGGCTGTCAGCACTTCATCCAAGAAGTGTTGGCAGCCATCTTGGGACCAATATACATGATAGCACCTCATTAAAAAGCATTGCAGTTAATAGAAGGTTTTGTACTTTTCAATATAAATTTGTCTGTCTCTCCTTGTACTATAATTGCATTAGTTTATTTTGAAATTCTTTTTAGAAGTTGCCCTAAGAATTTACTACATAACAGTGGCCCAGCATACCTCAACGATTGAATCATCTTTCACAACACTTCCAGACACCTTTGCTCATCTTGTACAACTCCTACGTATATGGAAAATCTGATCAGCAGCTCAGCCTTCTCCCTAAAGTGTGGAATGACCAGCCACTACATATAGGAGCCTCCTCCTCGCACCTCTGGAGCACAAATTGAAACTTGTTATTGAGTCCTTCTGCTCTCACTCCTTCTTGTGCTTCTTTTTCTTGTCATTTGATGCCTTGGAGGAGGGAGACTAGCATGATTTTGACTGTGCTCTGGAACGCATAGAGCGCAGCTCCTCAATGGACATAAAGTGCAAGAGGCTGCACTGCTCACACAGCTAGGAGCTGTGCTTGGGCACCAACCACCACAAGCAAACCTTGACTGCAGTGATAGGACTTGAGCCCTGACGTTTTAAGAGGTGACATACTTCCTAGTACTGAAAAGACGTTGAAAATCTAGATTTTTTTTTTTTAAATGTTTCACAGAGCTGCTCTTGGTTTGTGTTGAAGGGACCAGATAAAAGGTAACTGACGGATTGCGTGGGTGACTACTTGCCTCCAGTGTCATCACGCCCATGGTGGAACAAGACTGAGATGGAGCTGAACGGCACCTATCGTAAAGGATAGCTATAGCAAAATTTTAAGATCCAGTATGCCACATAGTGATACTCAAAAGGTAAGGAATCTGCATGTAGGAGTATCCATCAGAAAAACAATTTACTTATCTTCGGTAATGCTCTTTCTGACAGATACGTAACTACAGATTACTCACCTCTTGAGCACCCCCAGGCCCCAGACTGGATCTCGAGATTTTTCTCAGCATTGATCCCACGGACCAACAGGTGACGTCATGCAGCTCCACCAAAGAAGCGACATAGAAGCCTCATATAAGGGCCAGTCAGTTTCTTTCTCGACTGTCTGCGCTGTTAGACGTCAAAGCCGATATCTGAATAGATGTGACAGTGTGCCGATCTCTAGAGTTGAAACTTTTTATAGACTAAAAAAGAAACAGTTGCACCGAACGGGGCGGTGAGGATTCTGCAGTTACATAAGAGTATCCAACAGAAAGAACATTTCCAAAGGTAAGTAACGTGTTCTTATGATTGATACTTGTAACCACAGATTCCACACCTTGTGAATAAATAGCAAAGCAGTACCTCCCAATCCAAAAAATTCTTGTGAGACCTAATGAGCAAAGTGTCCCTTCTGACCGCCCTGGCTATCAAGACAGTAGTGTTTAGTTAACATGCCTGATCGGATATCCTAAATAGGGACTCCGCATGCCAACGCAGTGTTAGAAGCCTTGGCTCTGGTCGTATGAGCCCTCAGTCACCAACACAGGCAAGTGCTGGGAGAGAATTACAAGTTACTGAAAGCTACCGAACCTTCTGTAGGAAAGGATAGGGAATTAACAACTTTACTAACACTTTAAACTGCACATCACTAACCAGATAACTGACTACCACCAGTTCTAGACAAGGGTGATGCCAGAAGCCACATCCTTTTGCTACCTCATTAGCTGTGCCACAAGGGACGGGAGTGGCACTCCATGCTGTCAATATGTGGGCTACGCTGATAGAGAAATCAAAATGTTTCTACTTACCTTCACATTCACAGCCTCCTCCCTTTGCCCTGTTTGCAACAGCAGCAGTGTAAGAACGAGCATCCAAAATGAGAAGTTTCTGTGGAGCTCCTCCATTCTCCAAACTGGCACCAGCAGTTAGCGAAGAGTCTGCAACAAGATAACAGAGTTGATGATCCCATTCTCTACCAAGTACTCTACATATTTAAGTACAGCTATCATTTCTCCTCATCCCCCCAAAACGTACGTTATGTAAACACATGTATTGAATAGAAACTGAAATTGCATTTACATAGTGCTTACTACACCATAGGAGGTGTTGAAGAACTTTACAGTGAACAGCATGCTGCCCTGGAGTCCAAAGTTAGTGGCCAGTCCAATGCTTATTGGTATTTGTCTGCACCCTGGGGGGGGGGGGGGAATCCAGCAAACATTGCCAACAATTACAATGACGCGTATTGGTCCAATTTTAGTTCATTAATTACATAATAAATTCCAATCTATTGAGGAAATATGAATTTTGTGATCAGTTATGTCCCCTATCGTAGACCCCAACGGCTCCATGTACATGCTATAAGTACATGTATGTTCCCTCCTGTTCCAGTTTTGAAGACGCAAATATATGTGCGTCCACCGTCAACATGTCCTCTTTCAGATCCGCCATGAATGGGTCAGATATTCCATTCCTAAGTATGAAAGGCCACCGACTTTATGTGGTTCACTTTCCACATTTTACAGATTCAGGCGAGTAGGCCCCGAATTCTGTCATCAAGCCTTTTCCTGCCTTCTGCTTCTGAAAGCTCCAGTCTGAGCCTGCATCTGTATCCATGAACTTTGTCCTAATCCCTGCGCGGCTAACGGTGCCTGATCCAGCATATTGCTTGCCAAAGACTGTATTTCACCTTCAAGATTATCTCCTCCCTCCTCGTCCGATGCATTCCTGTCTAGTAGTTTAGGTAAACATTCCTCCAGCTACCGTGCAAAGGGGCCAGGCCTCGCTGTCCTCATGCAAGTAATTCATAGCCCCGTTACCATGGAATATTCCTACCCCCTCGCATCTCATGTAGACACTTAGACGCTTGTACACGCACTAACAGTCAGTATAGAATAGATTCTATCCTAGAGACCTTTCCTTTTGGATAACACAGTTCTTTAAACATAGGATATTAGATATGATTTGGAATTAGGTTGACATAACCCCAGACTTCTGTCTCCACATGTAGAGCTAAATGTCAAGTCCCCTTCACTCTCTAGTTGCACGTCAATCACACGTCATGCGGCTGCGCGCGCATCTCTGCCAAATATTTCTGCTGACATTGCAGGATTCTTCTATGGATCCACCCACTTGTGACATCATGTTTAATGACGTATTTTAGTTACACCCATGTTTACGCCTCTATTAGTTACGTATGTACAGTTTATCTGAATTATCAGCTGCCACGCCTCTTGCATCTGTTTCACTGTAATGTATTTTCTATAAAACTGCCTATCTGTCAATAATATATGCCCCCTTCCTTCCTGAACTTTCGTGGTGATGGAATAGAAGGCCCACAATTCGAATTGTCTTCCTTTGTATAGGAATAAAGCCTTTTAAAACCTCTAATACCACGGATTCTGCCTCTTATTTTTACTGAGTTATTCTTACTAAGACTTTACCGCATAAAAATAGTACCGGTAACGAAATATTTACCACACTATACAAAATATAAACATGCCCCTATGGGTCTTAAGTCATTGAGTACCTGTGCACGAAAATCTTCCTTAACACGTTCATCACTCTATACACAAGGTGGACCATGTGTAATACTAGTCCTACTTTAAAAAAAAAAATATATATATATATATATATATATATATACACACACACATATATACACACACTAGATATGAACATGCCCACTCTCATGCAGTACATAAACAGTGACTGACTGTTCTAAACATTGATAATATTTGAGCATAATATAATAATTGGATAGGTTTATAAAATCGTTGCCGATCTCCAGCCACATTACTATGTTCATATTGACTTTTCTATTTTTGTGGCACTCACACAATGCAGTGTTGGTCAAATGAAGGTCGATAAAGCCTAAATGAGTCACTGTGGGTGTAGATCGATGCATTTCATGCTGCGCAATATGAAATAAACAAATTTTGCAGGAATTATTGATTCTGGAGCACTTAGCAACGGAAACCACAACTGCAGTTTTGTGAAATATTTTCCCTTCAGGCCCTAGAGGATTTCTTACAAGCGCTGACTCACGGAGCAGTTTGGATTGAAATAGACACACATATATATATATATATATATATACACACACACACACAAATATATGTATAGGGGATTCTGGACAAATACAGAACTATGCACAAGAATATGGGACCTTGGTGTATAGGGAAGAGTCCACCTTCGTACCCACGAGACCAGGACCGACTAGCTATAGTGTCTCACTTGCTCTCCAACTCACTCACAGAGAAACAAATGATTAGACACACATCCCAGAACACAACACTCCCAGATGTCTCAGGAATCGCTGTAACAAGACACACCCTTTTGCTCTCACTCTTGTACTTGTCCACAATAAGACAGAGACACAAAACAGTTTAACATATTTATTTTAACTAACATGCCCTAACATGCAGTATACGTGCCACATCAAGCAAGAAAAGGCATTGTACAAATACAGTCAGCATAGCAGCTAGCCCATAAATCATGAAGGGAGATGTCATCATAGAAAGATCATAGAGCCTAACCTCCCTCCCCTTGCTAAGAAGCAGTATTATTCTATTTTAGAAGATCTCAGACCTTTGTCAGCAGAACACATACCTTAGCCTATAGTTGGGAGATCTACATCATAGGTACCGTCTCGCTCTTCTCTCTGTAAAGGTCCCTCTCCAAGTGTGTGTTACCTATTTGTGTGTCCCACTAAAAACCAAAGTATGTTGAACAAACAGCTGCATCGGTATGTTTTGTCTATGGGCCAAGGCCTGGCCAGAACAAAATAACAAGGGGCATTGTTGTCCGACCTTGCACATAATGTTCAGTCAAAATCCCAGGAACATGCAGAGAGTGAACCCAGTGATGAGTTCTCATGTGAAAGCAGTCATTGAAATTATTGCAAAAAACATAAAGATGCGTAGTAACGTGCGCAAAAGCAGCAGGCAAGGTGCGACGTGCTCATGCCAACTTAGTGAAATATGACAATGTCCCTATGGGCCACGAGATAGATAGATAGATAGATAGATAGATAGATAGATAGATAGATAGATAGACAGACAGACAGATCTCTAATTTTCTCCGGAACTACTGAACGGATTTACACCATTTAAGCAAAAGGCACGAGTCTGAACTGAGGACTACCTCTTTGCCAAATATTGAGTAATTCCGTTCAGCAGTTCAGGCTGTAGCTGCGTCAACAGGTCCTATGGGAAAATGCATGGGGAAAACGCGTTTTGGGACTCCCCTTTTTTCTCTGCCCCGGCAGGATGTTGGGTGTCAAAGACTGGCAGCAGGGTGCTTGGGCCAACGGTGCATGCGAGGGGAAGAGGAGCGCCACCCACATGGGATAAAAGGTACTTACCCGAGACGCCCACCCTTGGGTCTCTGCCAATCGTAGCCAATGGCAACACTGGTTGTTCATTAGCATCTGAAGAAGTCACTTCGACGAAACGCATCATGCTTGTCTAATAAAGCTGTCAGTCTGTCCACGCCTGTGTGTGCTTGGATCCTTTCTTCGAGGAAGGTCTTTGGTTTTTCGGTGCTTGGCCACACAGCACCTTGAGCGAGATCCAAATCACCACAGTGAAAAGAGGACTACACCATGTCTTGCTGAAATATCAAAATTTAAAGTGCGCTAGCTTCTTCCCTTTGTTTTTAACCATTTTTTCATTTTCATATCAGTATGCTTTTGCATGGTATGAGCATTTTATATATATATTAAAAAAAAAATTCACATAGGGTGGAACTCACTAGAAGCTAATGTTAATAGTGCTTATAAAGCGCGAACAATCATCTTGAGTAGGATATCACGGCACTATAGTGTCAGTAGTGAGTGGTAGGCAGATAACAGGGTCCTTATTTTAGTCAGGCTTGGGGAAGAGAAATGTTTTAAATTTCTTCCTGAAGGACAAGTGGCTGTCCGTTAATCTAAGATTCACAGGCAGCTCGTTCCAGCTGGTCGCTGCCAGGTGGGAGAAGGCCCGTCCGCCCATCCTTGCTGTTTTCACACAGGTAGTTCTTGCTCTTGCTGTTTGGGAGCGTACATTCCTGGATGGGGCGTAGAATTTGATTTTGTTTTTTAAAATACGTGGGCCAGTATTGTGCAGTGCTCTATGCGTTATGCACAGTAGCTTAAAGGTAGTTCTTTGCCTCATTGGCAGCCAGTGCAGCTCTCTCATGCAGCTCTTGGCTGGGTCGTATTTTCTTTTATTGCAGATTGCCTTTGCCGCAGCGTTCTGTACGACCTGTAATTTGGAAAAGAGATAGTCAGCCATTCCCACGAACAGGGAGTTTCCATAGTCCAGTCTGCTCATTAGTAGACTGGACCAGGATCTTTTTGCACTCAGTAGGAATCCATGGAAAGACTCTTCTGAGCATTTTCAGTAATGCAAAGCCTTTACCACAGATTATTGATACAAGGGTTTTCATACTCAGAGTGTTGTCTAGTGTCACACCTAGATTCTTAGCCGTCATTGTCGGGCGGGGGGGGGGGGGGGCGGGTGCCCAAGGTTGTGGGCCACCAGCTGCTGTCCCATAGCTGTGTATGTCTGCCGAGCAACAGTAGTTCGGACTTATCTGTATTTAGCTTAAGACAGTGGCTATTCATCCAATTGGCTAGTTCCGTGAGGCAATTTAGTAACCTGTCCTTTGGGTCATCCTCCTCATCCAATGTGATCATCAGTTGGGTGTCGTCTGCATAGGAATAGATATCGACACCCCACTTTCTTCCTGTTTCAGCCAACGAGGAGACAAACACATTGAACAAAGTCGGACTCAGTGAGGCCCCTTGTGGGACCCCATACTTGATGTTCCGGGGAGGGGATGAAAAGTCACCCATCCGTACTGATTGTGTCCTATCTTGCATAAAAGACTGTAGCCACCCTAAAGCATTTTCCCGGATGTCTTTTGCTGCAAGAATTTCCAGCAACCGATTGTGTGGTACGGTATCAAATGCCGCCGAGAGGTCCAACAATATCAGGGCGACCGTTTTCCCCCGATCTACCTGGGTTCTGATGTTATCCATCACTGCCAGGAGTGTTGTCTCGGTGCTGTTATTGGTCCGGAACCCTGTTTGAGAGATATCTAGTAGATCATTGGCTTCCAGGAAATTGGACAACTGCCTGTTGACTAGTTTTTCTAATACTTTAGATAAATAGGGTAATTGTGATATAGGCCGATAGTTTGCCGGATTATTAACATCAGTACCTGCTTTTTTTTAATAAAGGGGTGACTGTGGCGTTTTTCCAGATTTTTGGAAATTCAGCAGAGTTTAGAGAAAGGTTAAATGCTTTTGTTACGGCCGGGCAGATTATCGGAGTTAGTTGCAAGAAGATATGATGTGGACATGGGTCCAATGGAGAGCCTGATTTTACTTCTAACATAACTTTGCCCACCTCCTCCTCTGAGAAGGGACCGAACCTGGGACAGCTAGCCTGAATTATGAATGGTACATGAGGTTCTGTATGTTCCAGTTCGATATTGGAGAAAGAGGCATAAATTGTGTCTATTTTCTCGCAAAAGTATTCATTTATTTTGTTGCAGCCTTCTTGCGAAGGAGTGAAATCTAATGAGAGACTCGCAGGGCTACATAGTTCTTTGACTATTTTAAATAGTTCTTTCGATGAGTTTTTATTTTCTGTTATTCTACTTGCCAAATATTCTTTCTTCGCTTTCCTAATAGCTTCGTTATAAAGTGTAAGTTCTCATTTGTATGTGGCTCTAGTTTCTTGGGTTTTATTGAGTCTCCATTTATGTTCACATAATGTGCATTTCCTTTTCAATGACTTTAGTTCTGATCCGTACCATTTCTCTGATATTGTGGATCTACGTTTGTATTTGGAGTGTGGTGTTGAACAATGTTCCAGTGCACTCCTAATGTTGTTCTGAAGTAGTTCTATTTCGTCGTTAGTGTTAGTAATTCCTGTGTTTACATGTGTGAAATGTTGCTGGAATTTATCTACAGAAAAGTTTTTCCAGCTCCTTGTTTTTACTGCTGCCGAAGCCGGTAGTTTGGAGTGTTTAGTAAATAGGTTAATGGAAAACACAATCATAAAATGATCTGTCCATATCATTGGTTTTATCTCGTTGATGTCAATGGCTCCTATGTTAGAGAACATCAGATCTAATATGTGTCCTGCCATGTGTGTAGGCTGATCAATTCTCTGAGTCAGCTGTAGTATTTCCATGTCCTCCAGTAGCTGTTTAGTTAGGGGGTGTATTGAATATGCTACTTACCAGTATGCATCTGTTCTTGGCATGTAGGGCTGCTGACATTCATATCTGTGCATAGATCGCCGCCTAGTGTTGGGTACGGATGTTTGCACGTTGTTGTCCTGGAAGAGTCTTCGAAGTATCACGAGATAGGTGACTCTTCCCCTGGACCACAGTGCGCATGGGCATCCTCTCCATCCTTAGATTGTTTTTCGCCATTGTGGCAGTGATGGAGTAGATACAGTAAGTGATGACCATGCTATACAGTAATTCTGAGAGCTGCAGCTGCTAGAGGCGCCGGGGAGGAGGGTGGGCGATATGAATGTCAGCAGCCCTACATGCCAAGAACAGATGCATACTGGTAAGTAGCATATTCAGTTCGAGGCATGTGGGCTGCTGAATTCATATCTGTGCATAGAATACATAGCAGTACCTCCTATTAGCGGCGGCTACCTGTGCCAGCTGCAGCAGTCTGAAAAAGAGTTTTGAGAATAGCCTGTACTACAGCTGCCTGCTGTTTTGAGTGTACATCTACACAGTAGTGTTTGGTAAATGTATGGATAGTGGACCATGTGGCTGCTCTACATATTTCCTGTAAAGGAATGTTTCCCAGGAAAGCCATGGATGCCCCTAACTTCCGTGTTGAGTGGGCTCGTGGGGGAATCGTTAATGTGCGTTTAGCTTTTAGGTAGCAAATCTGAATACATTTAACGATCCATCTGGCTATACCTGCTTTGGAAATAGCGTTGCCCTTGTGTTGTGGAGAAAAGGCAACGAAAAGTTGTTTTGTGTTTCTAAAGTCCTTAGTTCTGTCTATATAGTACATGAGGGCCCTCTTTACATCTAGTGTATGGAGCATTCTCTCTGCGACATTCTGTGGATTTTGAAAGAAAACAGGCAGTTCAATAGTTTGATTCATGTGGAACTGCGATATCACTTTAGGCATGAATTTGGGGTTGGTACGTAGTACAACCCTGTTTGCGTGAACCTGTATGAATGGCTCTTGAATGGTTAGTGCCTGGTGTTCACTAACTCGTCTTAACAAAGTGATTGCCACTAGGAAAGCTACTTTCCAGGTGAGGAATTGAATCTCACATGAATGGAGAGGTTCGAAGGGTGGACCCATCAGTCTGGTGAGGACCAAATTGAGGTTCCACACCGGTGCTGGTGGGTGTCTTGGGGGAATTACTCGTTTGAGTCCCTCCAAGAAGGCTTTGATGGCAGGCACTCTGAATAAAGAGAGGTGCTGCCTGTTTTGGAGATAGGCTGCTATTGCGGTTAAATGAATACGTATTGAGGTGTATGCCAGATTGCATCGGTATAGGTGTAAGAGGTAACAGATGATGTTTTGAATGGATGCGTCCAGCGGGTTAATGTAATTGTTGTTGCAATAAATGACAAACCTCTTCCATTTAGCCGCATAGCAAGCTCTGGTAGTGGGTCTCCTGGCCTCCTTGATGATATCCATACAGTCAGGTGGCAGGTTTAGGTAGCCAAACTCTAAGACTTCAGGAGCCAGATTGCCAGGTTCAGCTGTTGCGGATCTGGGTGCTGAATTTCGCCATGGTTCTGCGTTAAAAGTGCGGGTTTGATCCGCAGCCTCTGATGCGGCACCACGGAAAGTTCTAGAAAGGTGGTGTACCATGGTTGGCGCGCCCATGTGGGAGCAACTAGGATGAGTGTCAGAGAGTGTTGTCGCAGTTTGCGTGCCACCAGCGGTATTAATGGCGCTGGGGGAAAAGCGTAAGCAAATCTGCTGGACCAGTTCATCCATATCGCATTGCCCTGTGACTGTGGATGTGGGAACCTGGCGGCAAAGCTTTGGCATTTTGCGTTTTCGTTTGTGGCGAATAGGTCTAGCTCTGGATGACCCCACTGTTGGAAGTACGGTTGGAGTACTGATGGGTGTAGCTCCCACTAGTGCATCTGGTGGCTGTGTCTGCTGAGCAGATCCGCCATCTGGTTGTCCTTGCCGGGGAGGTGTTCCGCCATGAGGAATATGTTCCTCTGAATGGCCCACTTCCACATGCTCTGAGCCAGATGAGACAACTGTGGAGAGTGTGTTCCTCCCTGCTTTTCTATGTAGTACATGGCAGTCATGTTGTCCGTCCGGATCAGCACGACTTTGTTGCACAAGTGTACTTTGAATGCCTTCATGGCTAGGAAGATTGCCATCAGTTCCAGAACGTTGATGTGCATCTTCTTTTGTTGTGTTGACCATAGTCCCTGCACTGTGAAAGTGAGTACATGAGCTCCCCAACCCTGGAGAGAGGTGTCCGCTGTCAGTATTTGTGGAACAGGCTCCTGGAACGGTCGGCCCTTGCAAAGGTTTTGTGGATTCCACCAATGCAGAGAGTTGTATGCCCGACCGCTCACCAACACTAGGTCTTTTAATTGCCCGTGAGCCTGATTCCATTGACGTGCCAAGCACTCCTGAAGCGGGCGCATATGTAGTCTCGCGTGCGGGACTATGAAAATGCAGGAGGCCATCATGCCTATTAACTGCATGAACACTCGCGCAGGAAGGGAGTGTTGAGGTTTGAACTTTGAGATCAGCAGTTGCATGCTGTTGATCCTCACTAAATTCGGCTGAGCTGTGGCTGCCAGAGTGTTTATGGTCGCGCCCAGGTACTGTTGTACGTGTGCGGGTTGGAGATGTGATTTTGGGTAATTTAGTGAGAATCCCAGACTGTGAAGAAGGTGAATGGTGAGGGACATGTGGCTGGCACATTGCTGGGCTGACTTTGCCTGAACAAGCCAGTCGTCCAGGTAAGGGTAGACGTGAATGTGTTGTCTCCGTAGATGTGCAGCCACGGTAGCTAGGCACTTGGTGAAAACCCTGGGTGCTGTTGTCACTCCGAAGGGGAGAACTTTGAATTGATAGTGATGGCCTTGAATAGTGAACCTGAGATATTTCCTGTGTGATGGGTGTATGGGTATGTGGAAATACGCATCTTTGAGGTCTAGTGTGGCTAGGAAGTCTCCCTGACTGAGCAGCGGGAGAACTTGCTGTAGGGTGAGCATATGGAAATGCTCTGGGAGAATGTATTGGTTGAGGGGTCTGAGGTCTAGTATAGGTCTGAGCGACCCGTCCTTTTTTGGGATTAAGAAGTACAGAGAGTACACTCCTGTCCCCTGCTGGTCGATGGGCACGACCTCTATTGCACCTTTTTGCAGCATACTTAGCACTTCCTGCTGCAATAATGCCAAGTGCTCTACGGACATAGGACGGTGCTTTGGCGGTATGTTGGGTGGAGTGGATGTTAATTCGAGACAGTAACCGTGCTGGATAATGGCCCTGACCCACCTGTCTGTGGTGATGGTTTTCCACGTGGACAGGAACCGCTGGGTCTCCCCCCGACAGGTGTTATGTGGTCGGGGGTGGAGGGAGAGGGCGTCACTGTTTGTTTTTGGGTGAGGACCTGGTGTTGCCGTAACCACGTCCTCTGCCCTTGGTGCTGGAGCCACGATATCCACCTCTGCTGGTTTTATCGTAGGTACTCTGTGTGCCCCCTTTGGTGTATTGCTGCTGTGACCCCTGACCTCTAGCTGCTCCTCTATTCCCGGGGCGACGAAAGGAGCCACTGTGAAACTGCTGCGTCTGCAGAGCCCCCATTTATTTCGCAGTGTCAGTGTCTTTCTTAATTTTCTCGAGGGTAGTGTCAACTTCAGGGCCGAATAAGTAGTCGGGGTTGACTGGCTGATTTAAGATGTTGTTTTGAATCTCCGGCTTGAAGCCTGAGATTCTCAACCATGCGTGTCGTCTCAACATGACGCTTGTGTTGATTGCCCTCGCCGCTGTGTCTGCAGCATCCAGGGCGCACTTTATGGATGCATTGGTAAGGAGTTGTCCCTCTCTGATGAGGAGCTCCGCTGCCTCTTTATATTCATCCGGCAAATGTTGGAGTAGTGATTCTAATGTGTCGTAGTGGGAACGATCATAACGGGCGAGGAGTGCCTGTGTGTTGGCAATGCGCCAGATGTTTGCTGCTTGCCCTGCAATCCGTTTGCCTGATGTCTCCAGCACTTTGGACTCCTTGTCTGGGGGAGGAGCATCAACTGTCATCTGCGAATGGGCTCGTTTGCAAGCGTTAGCAACTACCATGGAGTCCAAAGGTAACTGACCCCTAATGTACATAGGGTCTCCGGGTGCACGCTTGTATTTGTTTTCAATCCTGGGGTTTAGCACCCGTGCCCTGGTTGTTTCCTTAAAAATGTCTTTTGCAGGTTTGAGAACTCCTTTCAACATGGGCAGAGTTTTGACTGTTCTTTCGGAAGAGGCGAAAGTGTCCACTAAGAAGTCTTCTTCGACAGTGTCAGAATGGAGTTCTACTCCATGATTGGAAGCAGCCCGTTCTATGAGGGCATTGAAGGCAGCAGTGTCCTCTGTGGGAGATGTCTTTGTGCAGTAAAGCTGCGTGTCATGGGTATCTGGTGCGGTACCATGGTCTGTAGGGTCATCCCATGTCTGATCTGGGTCTTGCAGATGCTCATCAGGATCGACATCCCCAGGGTCGGTGGTATTATCCCCCATATAGTCCTCTACTGCGTCTGTCTCTGAAGGCGTAGGAGAAAAGGACTGGGGATCCTGATGGGAGGGTTGTAAGCATTCGTGAAGCACTGGCTCCGACCCTGCTGGCAATTTGTGCTTGAGAGGGATTCTGTAGGAGTCCAATCCCCTCTCTGGCGTGATTTTCCGCTTGCAGAGCATCAGTCTACCAGTGTTGGCGTCGATGAATTGTGGCTGAGAAGGCTCAAAATCTGTGTGTCCAGTAGACGGGAACTGTGTCTGGCGGACACGTGTCCGGATCTCGAACATCTTCGGCGCCGTGGACGGCGGCAAGCCAAACGTGATGTTGGTCGGCGCCGAGGGTGCTTTCGGAGCCTTGTGCGTGTCGGGGCCCGACGTGGATCGGAGGGCTGCCCGTTCCCCGATGTGTTGCAACGATGCAGAGACCTGTTGCACGGAGAACGCAGAAGGCTCTTTGAAACCGGTCGGCACCTTGGAGGTAGGCGTCGACTGCTTTGGAGCCATGGGGTCATCGATCCGAAGAGAGGTATCGACGGTCGTTGGAGTCGACGACTTTGTGGGCGCCGCTGTCTTCGACGTCGACGCAGATGGGGCGGCCACTTTGACGTTGGTGGTCGGGGCCGACGGCTTCGGTGCCAGAGGCCGAGGCGCCTTGTGGGGACCGAGGGCCTTTTTCTTCGGGTCGGCCCCGATATCCGCTGCAGTGAGCTCGGCGCCGAAATCCCTTTTACTGCGTTCGGGGCCGATGGCCGTTGCTGGCGTCGAAGGAGTGGAGGGCTTCGAGGCCTTCGAGCCGATTACAGCCAGTTTCACTTTTGGTTTCGGTGTTACTGGTGCGACGATTGGTTTCGGTTTCGCTGAAGGGAATCCAGTAGTTTTCGTTAATAATGGCTCGTGCGGAATGTTCGAGGCCGGGCCTAAAGGCGGGGCCGAAGAACTTTGATATTGATCTCGGGTAAGGCCCGGAGGCGATCCCTCGACCTGAGCCTTATGAGGACGCATTTTGTCGGCCTCCGTATCGACGGGTGGGCCTAGCTCCTCGCTAGAGCTATCTTCTTCGGCCCCAAAGGCGTCATCGTAGTCTCCTACCTCGTCGATGACTTCTTCCCTTTGAAAAAGCACCTCATCGTCGTCTTCCGATCGGGAATCGTGTTCGGAAGCGGGGCTGGAGTCTACTTCTTCCACGCTCTCGGCGTCCTCGTCTTCGGTGCTGAAGATGTTGGCCGGGGCAGGCGCCGATTGCTGCGCTTCTAATCTCGCCGCCCGTCGATTCCGGAGAGTCTTCTTCGATCGGAATTGGGCACAGGCCATACATTTCGACTCATCGTGATCCGGTGAGAGACATTTGTTGCATACCGGGTGGACGTCGATGTGTGGGTATTTTGCGTGGCATAAAGGACACCGTTTGAATGGAGTCCTCGATTCCATCGTCGATGGAAGTTCGATGTTCGGACCAAACGGATCCGAAAAGCTGGAAGAAGGTTCTAAAGTAGTAAAGAAACTAGTCGATACCGAACTGGAACAGTACCGACAATAACTAAAGGCCTTTTGGCCTTAAACTGAATTTCCCTAACTTGAGCTAAGATAAGCACATTCGAACCCAATGGCGGAAAAAAAACAATCTAAGGATGGAGAGGATGCCCATGCGCACTGTGGTCCAGGGGAGGAGTCACCTATCTCGTGATACTTCGAAGACTCTTCCAGGACAACAACGTGCAAACATCCGGACCCAACACTAGGCGGCGATCTATGCACAGATATGAATTCAGCAGCCCACATGCCTCGAACATATATTTTTCATCTGGCCCGCTGTATGTGTTGCTGTCGATGCGAGGCTGACAAACTCCTGCAATCCTTGGATTACATGGTGAAAACTATATATTCTACTGGCGGTCGCCAGTAGATAGTTAGGACCGTGTTTCCATAGGAAATCTCAAAATTCAATTTTGATGACGAATCTTCGCGAAATTTTCAAAACTAATGGGGCGCTCCGCTCAGCTCCTACCCTGAAAGTCTCGGGGGGATTCGTCAAGCGGGGGCCGAGAAAAAAGCGGGGGCCTAGAAAAAAGGGGGGTCCCAAAACGCGTTTTCCCATAGGACCTTTAGTCGAAGGTACAGCCCGAACGGCTGAACAGAATTACTGGAAATTTGGCAGAGAGGTAGTCCTCAGGTCAGGGATGTGCCTTTTGCATATATGGAGTCAATCTGTTCAGTAGTTCCTGAAAAAATTGCAGTTAAAGCACAAATATCGATAGCCGCGCACAGTGCGCGCACCCTAACGTGCGCAAGCGTAATTCTGATTGGTGGTTACATGTCCGTCAACGTTCGAATCGGTCGAAATCAGGAAGTGTCGGCCGCCATTTTGTTTGTTTTCAGTGCGAGAGTGAAAAAGGAAGGTGGCGAACGTGAAAAGGGGGCAGGGTAGAGAGTTCCTGACCCCCTAGCCTTTGTCAGAGGGTCCCTGAAGGACCCCGAAGGCAGAAAAAACCATTTAATTTTTTTTTTTTTTTTTTTTTTTTTAATCGCGGGGGTGCGCGCACCGTGAAAAACCATAAAAAATAAAAAAAAAATGTTAATACGTAGTTTATTGAAAAATAAATATATAAAAAAAATAATAATGTATACATAACTTAGCATTTAAAAAAACGTACAAATTCACTGAAAAAACCATAGGTTTCACACACGTTATAGTTAGGAATTAGCATTTAAAAAACCTTGCAAATTCACTTAAAAACATAGGTTTCACACATGTTATATTTAGGTGGATATTTCACTCGTAAAAAACCAATGAAATTCCCCCGTTATAGTTAGTTCAGATAACTATAACTCGCACGCCCGCAATCCTGCTCATGACGTCACATATTACATCACTCATGACATGGTCAGTGGCATCACTCATGACATCACTGATGACATCATCCTTGTGATAGAGTGGCGGTCGCGAAAGTTATAGTATATATATATATATATATATATATATATATATATATATATATATATATATATATATATATATATATATATATATATATATATATATATCCAACTCAACTGCCCCTTCGGTTTAAGAACGCACTCGGACATAGACTGTCCTTCATCATTTAATGGCAAACTCACGTTGCGTATACAGATATTGCAGCTTCAAAGTCAATTCCGCCTGACGCGTTTCAAAGCCTGTCGCTTCTTTTTCAAAGGCTTGACATCCGAGTGCAAAATGGGACACACCTGTTCAAATACGATACCACGCCCACCATAGGCAAAGGATTCTGGTTCCCGTAGTGTGTCACAAAAAATATTCCCTGGATGGGTTCCCTGAATGGGTGCACTCGTTTCCGCTGCTCAAGTTCAAAGCCCATGGATGGGCCTCCGCATACGGACGTGAGATAAATCCATAGTCCGTGTCCCATGAGAGAGGCTAGGTTGCATACCGAGCCCCATGGCCCCCAATGCTGGTGGGGTGGTGCGTCCTTCGCGGCAAGGGCTGCCGCGTGCATACATCCAACTCAACTGCCCCTTCGGTTTAAGAACGCACTCGGACATAGACTGTCCTTCATCATTTAATGGCAAACTCACGTTGCGTATACAGATATTGCAGCTTCAAAGTCAATTCCGCCTGACGCGTTTCAAAGCCTGTCGCTTCTTTTTCAAAGGCTTGACATCCGAGTGCAAAATGGGACACACCTGTTCAAATACGATACCACGCCCACCATAGGCAAAGGATTCTGGTTCCCGTAGTGTGTCACAAAAAATATTCCCTGGATGGGTTCCCTGAATGGGTGCACTCGTTTCCGCTGCTCAAGTTCAAAGCCCATGGATGGGCCTCCGCATACGGACGTGAGATAAATCCATAGTCCGTGTCCCATGAGAGAGGCTAGGTTGCATACCGAGCCCCATGGCCCCCAATGCTGGTGGGGTGGTGCGTCCTTCACGGCAAGGGCTGCCGCGTGCATACATCCAACTCAACTGCCCCTTCGGTTTAAGAACGCACTCGGACATAGACTGTCCTTCATCATTTAATGGCAAACTCACGTTGCGTATACAGATATTGCAGCTTCAAAGTCAATTCCGCCTGACGCGTTTCAAAGCCTGTCGCTTCTTTTTCAAAGGCTTGACATCCGAGTGCAAAATGGGACACACCTGTTGAAATACGATACCACGCCCACCATAGGCAAAGGATTCTGGTTCCCGTAGTGTGTCACAAAAAATATTCCCTGGATGGGTTCCCTGAATGGGTGCACTCGTTTCCGCTGCTCAAGTTCAAAGCCCATGGATGGGCCTCCGCATACGGACGTGAGATAAATCCATAGTCCGTGTCCCATGAGAGAGGCTAGGTTGCATACCGAGCCCCATGGCCCCCAATGCTGGTGGGGTGGTGCGTCCTTCGCGGCAAGGGCTGCCGCGTGCATACATCCAACTCAACTGCCCCTTCGGTTTAAGAACGCACTCGGACATAGACTGTCCTTCATCATTTAATGGCAAACTCACGTTGCGTATACAGATATTGCAGCTTCAAAGTCAATTCCGCCTGACGCGTTTCAAAGCCTGTCGCTTCTTTTTCAAAGGCTTGACATCCGAGTGCAAAATGGGACACACCTGTTCAAATACGATACCACGCCCACCATAGGCAAAGGATTCTGGTTTCCGTAGTGTGTCACAAAAAATATTCCCTGGATGGGTTCCCTGAATGGGTGCACTCGTTTCCGCTGCTCAAGTTCAAAGCCCATGGATGGGCCTCCGCATACGGACGTGAGATAAATCCATAGTCCGTGTCCCATGAGAGAGGCTAGGTTGCATACCGAGCCCCATGGCCCCCAATGCTGGTGGGGTGGTGCGTCCTTCGCGGCAAGGGCTGCCGCGTGCATACATCCAACTCAACTGCCCCTTCGGTTTAAGAACGCACTCGGACATAGACTGTCCTTCATCATTTAATGGCAAACTCACGTTGCGTATACAGATATTGCAGCTTCAAAGTCAATTCCGCCTGACGCGTTTCAAAGCCTGTCGCTTCTTTTTCAAAGGCTTGACATCCGAGTGCAAAATGGGACACACCTGTTCAAATACGATACCACGCCCACCATAGGCAAAGGATTCTGGTTCCCGTAGTGTGTCACAAAAAATATTCCCTGGATGGGTTCCCTGAATGGGTGCACTCGTTTCCGCTGCTCAAGTTCACAGCCCTTGCCGCGAAGGACGCACCACCCCACCAGCATTGGGGGCCATGGGGCTCGGTATGCAACCTAGCCTCTCTCATGGGACACGGACTATGGATTTATCTCACGTCCGTATGCGGAGGCCCATCCATGGGCTTTGAACTTGAGCAGCGGAAACGAGTGCACCCATTCAGGGAACCCATCCAGGGAATATTTTTTGTGTAACGCCCGAAACGCGTCTGGCATTGATTTGTGTGCTTGAGCCAGGCTGATGTAATCCTCGGAATAAATGGATTTTAAACACGCTGGGAAGTGGCTTCATCATTTGGAGGCAACTCGTTGGACAGATCTATATATAGATATATATAGATAGAAATACACACACACACATTTATACATATACAAACAAATATAAACACATATATACACACACTCAACCGTATGTGTGTATATTATATATATATATATATATACATACACACACATACATATATTTTATATACAGATTTTATGTGTATATATCTATATATGTACATACAACTGGTCACAAAATATTGGTCGCAAAACGCGACCAGTATTTTTGCGACCAGTGTGGTAATTTGCAAAGCGACCTACGCATTATTAGTAGTTGGTCACAGTTTCACCCACCTCATGATTATTAATCAGATAGGTCGCAAATTGTGACCCACTAGGACTCACAGCCATCACAGGGATCGTGACTCACTGAGGTTTCATGAAAGGAAAACGGGATGTGTTGAAACAAAAGTATTATTTTAAAAAAATGTTAAGCATGGCAGTGGTCAATTGCATTAAAAACATTTTTTTCAACATTCACGAAAAAGAACAGTTGCGAACAGGTTAGCACCTTCTTTGTGCTGTTGGTAAACTATTAATATTTCGTGCCCGGATTTCACACCACCATGTTTCGGTATTTGTGCAAGGGACATGCTCATTCTAAATCTGTAGGAGGTTACAAAGTCACATTATGATTTTGTAATGTGTTACCAAAAGCGCAAGTTGTGTTTGATACACTAGAAAAGGCCTTTTTGTAAGCCCAAATGGTCCCCAATTCTATGAATCGGGCAGTTTGCATTTGCAAAAAAGCTTAGTACACCTGGCCCATAGTTCGTGTTGAAACGAGCTTAAAACTACACTTAAAAAACAAAAAGCCTCTTAAATTAGGAAGTTATAGTTCATTGAGCCAACTGTAACTTTCACCTCCTACCATGAAATACTTATGACCCTCTGCTGGTGGCTAACCCATCGCAGCCGGCCCCTCGTGGTCAGCTTGCTGTCCCATCCCCTCTACCCCTCCAGCTTCCATCTGTTGTCAATATGCAAACACCTTTCTTTTCTCCCGACCTCCACGCTGCATTGTGCTTCCACTGCTCCATGCTTCCCCCCAGTGTTCTAATTAACAACTACAGGGCTAAGATTGTCATAAAGACAAAGTGTGGCACACTTGATGTCATCTTCATGGAATTAAAATTGTAAAACCTAAAACATTTCCTTTAGAAATTAACACAAAAAGGTGGTTAGTCATAGAAATATGGTTAGTGCTCTAAAATAAGGGCACATTTTCTGAGTTCTCAATTAGTGACAAAGGACTTTGAAACCAGATGCTATTTTTATGTTTTTTTATCCAACTGATTATTTGTTGCACAAGTTACTTTAGAGTTTTGCACACTATTATTGGGCAACTTATAGGTGATATGTGGACTCTTTTCCAGGAAGGCCATCTTGGGAGACTTTGTTATCAACCTATGTCATTTCTTCATTTACTGCACTATCCTTTAAAACTTTACAGCTTTGATTTCATCAAGCTGGCGTTCAGGAATGCCACAATTTTGTCATGAATACAAAAAGGAAGCACTATAGTTGCTCGTTAGAGCACTGTGGTAAAGCTGCAGTTCATCACGAGGCAGGTAACAGGCAGGCTGATGAAATACATGTTTCAGTCTGAATGCCAGAATGCTTTATTGGAATAGAGGAAAAGTATATTTGAGAACTCCAAAACTAGATCTAACTTTGCTTGCTGCAGCACAGACCATAATTTCTATTCCAAAACTACCCCTTTCATTTTGCTAATTTCTAAAGGAAATATTTTAAGTTTTGCAGCTATGATTCAACCAAGATAGCTTTAGGAGTGCCACACTTTTGTCACAAATAAGAATGTTAGCGCATTAGTTGTCCATTAGAACACAATGGGAAGCTGCAGTAGAGAACTGGGGAATCAAGTATGCTCTGATTTTAGCTTCTGGAGCTCCTTTCAAAACATCTATGGAAAAATCATGAGAGAAAATAGTTCTCTTTAACATGGTTTATCAAATCCCAGCAGAGGATCAGCATTTTACACAGGGTAAAATCACCATAGATTGTACAATTCCTAAAATTGGTAAGCTACCAAAAAAGGACTTGTATTGTGACTAAAATCTGTTATCCACTTTTATAGGTGCTCCTTTTGTGACCCTCAAAAATAGGCTCTCTCTACAATGCATTTCAATGGGCAAGATGTACAACATCTTGTGGCTAGCCAGTCAAATTGTGGTGGGGGGGAAGGGATTCGGTATATACACACATATATACACATATACACACACACACACACACACACAACCACTTACGACTTCCTTATCAAACACCGACACTGGAGTTTTGGTTTATTAGACTTCGCTCTATATATATATATATATACACTCGAACTCCCATCTCTAACACTAAACAGGCACAGACACCGTCCAGGGTTGTAAGTTTAAACTCCAACATTTATTTTATCCAAAATTTGGCTGTG
This sequence comes from Triturus cristatus, assembly GCF_964204655.1. Lineage (NCBI taxonomy): Eukaryota > Metazoa > Chordata > Amphibia > Caudata > Salamandridae > Triturus > Triturus cristatus. Next base: position 1,041,937,833 of record NC_140584.1, on the reverse strand, counting down.
ATGGTAAGACGCGTTTCAAACGATCGATCGGGCTGAGTAATCCCCTTAAAGGTGACCCATCAGAGCATATCTTAATATGACCCATTGAGATTTCTATTTCTTTAAACGTAATTTCTCCAAAATGGCTAAATAGATTTACCCCAAACCAAAAAAAAAGACCTCACTATGGAAACTGCATGGGGAAATTAGGACCCTCTGAACGTCATTTCACCCCCCCCCCCCCTCACCCGCACCCCCCTCCTGCCCACAATTTAAGGATTAGCCCAAAACCTTTAGGTAAGAATGAAATTCGTTACGTGCATGCCACTTCAATTCTCCAACATTGGTATCTTTTATATATTCACATGATTGAATTGTTCCCCGTTGTCAGGCTGGGAAACCCCAGTAAATTAGAATAGCAGTATACAGTGAAACTACACAACATGCAGTATATAAAGTAAAATGGTCTAAGGCCTGAAGTATAGTACTTTCAGTAACACATCCACCTCATTTGAAAGCACCCAAATTTCAGCCATTGAGGTGGAATCTTAAGCCCCACTAAACCCCCCCCCCCCCCCTCCCCAAGAGGCCACAATAGCTCAGATTTCAAAGCACAAGTGTGAGAATAGAATACGATGAGCCTCTCACCGGGGAGGAGGGAGGGTCGCATGTGAATATATAAAAGAAACCAATGTTGGAGAAGGAAAATGCTACTTACCAGTATGCATCTGTTCTTGGCATGTAGAGCTGCAGAGATTCACACTTTGTGCACAGATCGCCATCTGCTGTTGGGCTGGGATGCTTGCACCTTTTTGTTGGTTTGGAAGAAGTCTTTTGTAGTCAGGAGATAGGTGACTCCTCCCTTGGACGAGAGTGCGCATAGGCATCTACTCCATCCTCAGATTGTTTTTCGCCATGATGGGAAATGATGGAGTTTGTAAGAAACAGAAAATATGTCCAAGTGAATGTATGTACGTAAGATAATACTGGAACAGATACAGGTTCTGGGGAGGTGGGTGGGCGTGTGAATCTCTGCAGCTCTACATGCCAAGAACAGATGCATACTGGTAAGTAGCATTTTCCGTTCGAGCATATGAGCGGCAGAATTCACAGTTTGTGCATAGACTGTACACAACAGTTTCTCCCCTAGCGGTAGTCGCCTGTATCGGTTACAGTAGTTTGAAAAAGTGTCTTAAGAACATCCTGGCCTACAGAAGCTTGTTGCTTCGCTTGCACATCTACACAATAGTGTTCGGTGAAGGTGTGTGTAGTAGATCATGTTGCTGCCTTACAAATGTCTTCTAGGGGAATGTTCCCTAAGAATGCCATGGATGCCCCTAGTTTGCGAGTTGAATGCATCCTAGGGGGAATTATTAAAGTACATTTTGCTTTTTGGAAGCATATAGCATATTTGAATGCATTTGACTATTCCACCTTGCAATTCCAGCTTTGGAGATGGGGTTGCCCTTATGAGGTGGAGAGAAAGCTACAAACAGTTGTTTCGTTTTTCTAACGGCTTTAGTCCTGTCTATGTAGTAAAGCAAAGCTCTTTTGACATCAAGCGTGTGAAGAGCTCTTTTCGCTACCGAATTAGGGTTTTGGAAAAATACTGGTAACTCTACTGATTGATTAAAATGAAAAGCAGAGATTACTTTGGGAAGGAATTTTGAATGTGTCCGAAGAACCACCTTGTTACAATGTATTTGTTAGAAGGGCCCTTGTATGGTTAAAGCCTGGAACTCACTTACTCTCCTGAGAGAGGTGATTGCAACAAGGAAAGCTACTTTCCATGTAAGGAATTGTAATTTGCATTTCTAATGGCTCAAATGGGGGACCCATGAGTCTAGTAAGAACAATATTTAGGTTCCACACTGGAGAGGGTGGCAGTCTTGGTGGAATTATCCTTTTAAGGCCTTCCATAAAGGCTTTGATAGCAGGTACTCTAAACAATAACAAATATTGTCTGTTTTGTAGGTAGGCGGCAAGGTCGGCCAGATGTAGTCTTATAGAGGAGTATGCCAGATTGCATCTTTGTGAATGCAGCAAATAGCAAACGATGTTTTGAATTGAAGCATCTAGCGGGTCAATTGTGTTATTGCAGTAAATGACAAATCTTTTCCATTTAGCTGCATAGCAAGCTCTTGTAGTGGAGCGTCTGGCTTCTTTAATAATATTCATACAGTCGGATGGAAGGTTGAGGTAACCGAACTCTAGGATTTCAGGAGCCAGATTCACTTGTGCTGGATCGGGGTGCCTTATCTCTCCATGGTTCTGCATGAGCAGCGTTGGAGAGAGACGTAGTTTTCGGTGTGGAACTACTGAGAGTTAGAGTAGTGTTGTGAACCATGGTTGCCGTGCCCATGTAGGAGCAACCAGGATCATCTTGAGAAACTGCTGTTTGAGCTTGCGTACTACTAGCGGAATGAGTGGGAGTGGTGGAAAAGCGTACGCAAATCTGCCTGACCAGTTCATCCAGATTGCATTGCCTTTGGACAACGGGTGTGGGTACCTGGCGGCGAAGGTTGGGCATTTTGTGTTTGTGTGTGTGGCGAACAGATATATGTCTGGGTGGCCTCACATGTAGAAAAAGGGTTGCAGAACTTGGGGATGAAGTTCCCATTCGTGTATCTGCGGAGTCTGACGACTCAACAGATCTGCAATCGGATTGTTCACTCCTGGAAGATGTTCCGCCAGAAGATATAGGTTTTGTGGAATGGCCCATCTCCATATGCTTTGCGCCGGTTGAGACAGCTGCAACGAGTGTTTTCCTCCTTGTTTTTGTATGTAATACATTGCTGTCATATTGTCGGTGCAGACTAGGACAGTTTTTTGGAGGAGATGTACTTGGAATGACTTTAGTACTAGAAATATTGCTAGTAAATCTAGGTGGTTGATGTGGAGCTGTTTTTGTTGAGTGGTCCACTTGCCCTGAATTGTGTGGTTTAGGAGATGGGCTCCCCAGCCAGTATGTGATGCGCCCGCTGTTAGCACTATCTGTGGAACTGGCTCTAGGAACGGCCGCCATTTGGAAAGGTTTTGTGTGTTCCACCACTGCAGAGAGCAATGTGTGCGGCTGTCCACCAACACCAGATCTGAAGGTTGACCTTGAGCCTGGGTCCACTGACATGCTAAGCATTCCTATAAAGGGCGCATTTGAAGTCTTGCGTGAGGTACAATGAAGATGCAAGAGGCCATCATTCCTATGAGTTGCATAAACACTCAGGCCGGAAGAGAGTGTTGGGGCTGAAATTTGGTGATGAGGGTTTGCATACTGGCTATCCTGGCTGGATTGGGGTATGCTATAGCTTTGGAAGAGTCTATTGTGGTTCCTAGGTACTGAAGTAGGTAGGAGAGTTGAAGGTGTGACGTGGTATAATTCACTGTGAACTCCAAGCTGTGTAGTAGCTGAATAGTTTGAAAAGTGTGGTGAACACATTGGTTGTATGACTTGGCTTTTATCAGCCAGTCGCCGAGGTATGGAAATACATGGATTTGCTGCCTTAGCAAATGCGCTGCTACTACCGCAAGGCATTTTGTGAACACTCTGGGTGCCGTGGTCACCCCGAATGGCATAACTTTGAACTGATAGTGTTGGCCGTCCACTGTGAACCTTAGATATTTCCTGTGAGCAGGGTGTATGGGAATATGGAAGTAGGCATCCTTGAGGTCCAGTGTGGCAAGGAAGTCGCCTTGTTGAAGCAGTGGAAGGACTTGTTGAAGAGTGATCATCTGAAAATTATCTGACTGTATGTAAAGATTGAGAGGTCTGTGGTCCAGTATTGGTCTTAGAGTACCGTCTTTTTTGGGGGATGAGGAAATACTCCTGTTCCCTGATGCTGTAAGGGAACTAGTTATATTGCATGCTTTAGGAGCAGTGAGAGAACTTCCTGTTTTAGGAGCATCAAATGTTCCATGGACATGGGATGTTGTTTGGGCGGTATGTTGGGGGGAGTTGCAGTAAGTTCCAGGCAGTAACCATACTGGATAATTTGTCTTACCCACGTGTCTGTAGTGATGGAATTCCAGAAAGGTAGGAACTGTGAGAGTCTCCCTCCGACCGGGGTGGAATGGTCTGAAGGGAAGTTACGGTTTATTAGTGGAAGAGGCGCAGATGTTGTTGTTACCTCGGCCTCTACCCTTGTTGTTATTTCCCCTGTACCCACCTCTATAATATCCCTTGTTGGGGGATGTTTGTGTGGAGCTTTTATAGGAGGAAGAAGCAGTGTCTGTACTGATGTTTTTGGATGCTCCTCTATAAAAAGAGCAGTGAAAGGAGCCGCGTGTAGATGGAGACTAATGCTCCCATGGATTTAGCAATCTCCGTGTCCTTTTTCATTTTATCTAAAGCTGTATCCACAGCTGGGACAAAAAGTTATTTGTGGTTGAATGGATGATTGAGGACAGTAGTCTGCACTTCTTGTTTGAACTCAGAAATGCGCAGCCAGGCATGTCTCCTTAGTAACATACTAGTGTTGATGGCTCTAGATGCGGTGTCTGCTGCATCAAGGGCACACTTAATTGATGCATTTCTTATTAATTTGCCCTCTTGGAGCAAATCATTAGCTTTGGCTTTATATTGGTCAGGCAAATGCTGCATTAGGGCTTCGAGCTCGTCTTAATGAGCCCTATCGTGCCTGGCAAGTAATGCCTGCACATTTTCTATCCTCCAGTGATTAGCTGCCTGGGCAGCAAGTCGTTTGCCCGAAGCGCCCAGTAATTTAGTCTCTTTGTCTGGAGGTGGAGCATCACCAGAGGTCTGAGAGTTGGCACGCTTTCCAGCATTGGTGACTACCATGGAGTCTAAGGGAAGTGGTAGGTGGGATCATTAGGGGTGGGTTTATATTTTTTATCAATCCGAGGATTGAGAATTCTAGCCCTTACAGGCTCTTTAAATATCTCTGGGGCATGTTTAATGACTCCTTTTAACCCCTTCAGCGCGGCGCGGATTTCCGCGCCACGCTGAAGGTTCTGAGCGCGGGCGGGGCCATGACGGAACGGTACCGTCATAAGCACAGCCCAACCGACGTGCATGACGGAACCGTTCCGTCAAGCGCGTCGAAGGGGTTAACATGGGTAAAGTGTTTACTCTCCTTTGTGACTATTAGAAAGTCTTCCTCTGTGGGGTCCGAATGCATTTGTAAACCATGGTACTGGGCAGCCCTATCAATGAGCGGACTAAAGCCAATATGGTCATCTGGGGGAAGATGGCTTTGTTGGGTATGTATCAGGAAGGTCTGGAGGATCTACTGGTTCATCATAGTCATCCCATGGGTCAGGGTCAGTAAAAGGGTCATTGTTGCCTCCCCCACCCCCTAAATCCTCATCATCCTGTGACAACGCTGACAATATGGCCTGTCTTAGGGTCCACTTGGAAGTTTTTTGTGTCGGATCGATGGGATCCGGCAGAAAAAGTTCTTCCTCTTTGATAGTCGCTTTCGGCGCCGATTTTTTCGGTTCCAAGCGATTTAGATTTCTGCTCTAGAGCCTTTGAAGGGGTTTTTGGATCCTTCGGCGTCGACTCGGAAATCTTTTTCGGTTTTGAGTGTTTTGTTTTCGGATCCGAGGCCTTTTGTTCTTTCGGTGCCGAGGTATTCGGTGCCGAGGCCCTTTTGGAGACTGCGGGAGAAGGATGTGCCCCCGACTTCGGTGCAGATGGTGTTTGCGGGACAGTGACATGCGGCTTGCTTGGTCCCGAGCCGGCGGAAGTTTTTTCCTTTGTCTTCAGGGCCGGGCCCAGGGATGGGGCTTCTAAAGCTTTGTTTCGGTCGCGACTGGGGCCTGCAGGTGAAGTCTTGACCGGAACCTTCTTTTTTTCGGATGGGGTCGGGGCAGGGGCAGTTGTACTCGTTGACCTGGAGTGATGTGGTAGTCAGAGTCGTCTGCCTCGGAAATGATGTCTAGATCCTCCGAATCCTCTGCCTCCGGAACATCTGGGACTTCATCAAAGATGTCTTCTGGCACTGGTGCAGCGTGTTGCGCCATAACGTGTCGTCGGGCCCGGCGATCCCGAATAGTCTTCTTGGTCCGGAAGGAGGTGCAGGCTTGGCAAGTTTTCTCCTCGTGCTTGGGGGAGAGACAGAGGTTGCAGACCTTGTGTTGGTCGCTGTGTGGGAATTTAGCTCCACACTGGAGGCATTTTTTGAATGGAGTCCTTGCCAATAGCCATAGGCCCGAAAGGCGTCAATAGGCCCAGCGGCCCGCATCGACGACCAGAATCGAGTATTTGAGTTAGAGCGTCGAAAGTCACGCGAACGTAAATACCGCCGAGTTTGCGGGTCGAAAAGGTTGGGGTAGCACGGTACCAAACAGAAGCACTAAAGTTACATCCGAAGGCGAAAAAAACAATCTAAGGAAGGAGTCGATGCCCATGCGCACTATCGTCCAAGGGAGGAGTCACCTATCTCGTGACTACAAAGACTTCTTCCAAGACAACAACAAGGTGCAAGCATCCGAGCCCAACACCAGATGGCGAACTATGCACAAAGTGTGAATTCTGCAGCTCATATGCCTCGAACCCAGAGTTACAGTAACTAATTTCTTCTCCAACATTGGTTCTTTCATATATTCACATGCATGAATCAGAATAGCAAGCAGTACACATTACAGAATAGAAAAAAGCGGGACACAGGTTCCACTTTAATTAAACAGGTTTCTCAGGACTGCCTGTCCCACTGCTCTCTTAGCTTTTACTGTCACGTCTAGGCAGTAATGCTTCATGAACCTATTTGTGCTCCAGCAGGTGGAGCTCGACAGATGTGTTTCAAGGGCACCCCAGCATAGATTGCTGCAGTTTAAACCATGCCCCTGGTGGAATGCGCTCTCACTCTTCCCTGGAGAGGACGCTCAGCTTTGGCATGACAGAAAGCAATACCGGCTGAGAGCCATAGAGCTATCCCCTGTTTGAACAGGGCTTGACCTTTTCGTGGTTGAGCAACTGATATAATTAGGTGGTCTGATGTGCGCATGTCCACATTTACACAAGTCCAAAGAATGTAATGATCTTTCTGCTGGTGAGGATTAATTGGGGAGAATGACAGGCTCATTCAAATGGACTTCAGAAGGCACCTTAGGATAGAATTTAGTGTTTGTTCCGATTATTACTTTGTCCTTGGTGAATCGGAGAAAAGATTCTCAGATGGTGAATACCTGAATCTATCCCACACTCCTAAAATATGTGAGAGCTAGGAGTAGTGCTGTCTTCCATGAAACAAACTTTAATTCAGCTCTATGTATTGGCTCAAAATGAGGTAACATTAGTTGACTGAGGACTGTATTAAGCTCCCAAGAAATTGGAGGATTTTGAAGAGGTGGAAAAGCCCTTAGGAAACGTTTGATAAACGGTTTAATGATCCTTTCGGAAAACAGAGTAGACGTTGAACTGTCAGTTCTTTTAAACCTCTAGACTTGCTGTCAGATTGACCTAGACTTATGAATATTTGAGACCACTTTTGCCCAAACTTAACAAATAATGTAGAATATGAGAAGGCTTTATATGAAGCGGATGATGACCATTATTCATGCATCAGACACAAACGCTTTCACTTGGTACTGTAAGTTTTATTGGTTACTGGAGCACGAGCCTGCGCCAGAATCTGTTTATACTCTTGTGTGAGATCCAGATAGCCAAATTCTAGGTGGTCTTTTACCTTTTTGTCAAGTTCAGCTACTTGGGATTGTGGTGGAAAATCTATCCAAGATGTCTGGTGTTGGACGTCTGTGGCTCCGCGTCCGTCGTCGGCGTCGTGTGCCGGAATGACGGAGTACTTAGACGCCGCCCTCGCGTGCTGACGTCAGTTCTTATGCGAACCAAGATCACACCAGAAAGTCCTGGAGAACAGAACGGCCAAAGTGGCCATCTCTCCGGACTTGGCTGTCCAGACAATAGTGCTTGGCGAACTTGTGCAGTGAAGCCCACGTCGCCGCCTGACAGATGTCCTGCAAAGGGACTCCCCATGCCAGGGCAGGTGTCGACGCTGTGGCCCGGGTGGAATGGGCTCTCAGCCCAACAGGAGGGACCTTTTTGCCAAGGAATAGCAGAGTTTAATACACAACACGACCCATCGCGAGATGGTCCGCTTGTGCACAGCTTAACCCTTCTTCGCACCTACATATCCAACAAAAAGTTGGGTCGTCCACCCGGAACGGTTTTGTGCGGTCCAAATAAAAGGACAGCGCACGTTTTGGGTCCAGACGGTGGAGCCTATCTTCATCTTTTGAAGGATGCGGAAAGAAGGTGGGCAGCGTGACAGATTGCCTGATGTGAAAGGGAGTCACGACTTTAGGAAAAAAAAGATGGACGTGTCTGGAGGACAACCTTATCCGGATGAACCGAAAGGAAGGGAGGCTTAGCTGACAGAGCCTGGAGCTCACTCACACGCCTAGTGGAGGTGATAGCCACCAGGAAGGCAGTTTTCAGAGTCAGTAGACGAATGGGACAGTTGTGAAGGGGCTCAAAGGGAGCGCACAACAGAAAAGTGAGAACAAGGTTCAAGTCCCACTGAGGCATTACGAAGGGAACAGGAGGGAACGTATGAGAAATGCCCTTGAGAAAACGTGAGACAACAGGGGACTTGAAAAGAGAAGGCTGATCAGGAAGCCTTAAGAAAGCAGAGATTGCAGCAAGATAACCCTTCAAGGTGCCCAGAGCAGAGCCCTGCTGGGCCAAAGAAAGAAGAAAGAGTAGAACCTCAGAAAGAGGGGCAGAAAGGGGATCCGCAGCCTTTGCTGTGCACCATGCCACAAATTAGTTCCACCGGCAGGCGTATACCGTCTTTGTGGAGGGACACCTGCCTGCCAGAATGACATCACACGACTTCAGGAGGCAAGTCAAATGGCATCAACTGCCGCCGCTCAATCTCCACACATGGAGGTGGAGGCAGGACAGGTTCGGGTGGAGGACCGTCCCCTGCTGCTGCGACAGAAGGTCCTCCTGAAGAGGCAGTCGTATCGGGGGATCGATGGACATACTGAGTAGCTCGGGATACCAGAACCTTCGTGCCCAATCCGGAGCCACTAAGATAACTTGGGCCCGGTCGCGCCTGATCTTCTTCAGCACTCTGGGCAGAAGTGGTATAGGCGGAAAGGCGTACAATAGACCGCAACTCCACTCGCGACGAAAAGCGTCTCCGAGCGAGTGCCGCCTTGGAAATTCCAACGCGCAGAACTGCTGACATTGCGCGTTCTCTTAGGTGGCGAATGGATCTAACCAAGGGTCTCCCCACTGCAGAAAGACACCTTGCGCCACGTCCGAGTTCAGACGCCATTCGTGATCCATCATGCACCGGCGGCTGAGTTTGTCCGCTCTGGCGTTCAGAGAGCCCGCCAGATGGTGAACCACCAGGGTGATGCCCTGATGTTCCAGCCATGTCCAGAGGCGCAGAGCCCCCGACAAAGGGTCCACGACCCCACCCCGCCCTGTGTGTTGCAATACCACATGGCGGTGGTGTTGTCCGTGCACACCTGCACGACACTTCCCCGGACAGAGGGAAGGAAGGCTTTTAGTGCAAGTCGGATCGCCCTCAGCTCCAATAGGTTGATATGGAGCCGAGTCTCCGCCGGAGACCAGAGTCCTCTGATCTCCGCCTCTCCCATATGGCCCCCCCATCCCAGGAGGGATGCATCTGTCACTACGACATGCTCCGGTTGGGGTAGGGAGAGGGATCTGCCGCTGACCCAATCGCGATTCGTGAGCCACCACTACAGCTGGTTCGCAGTGCCCTCCGAGATCAAGACGTGGTCGGACAGGTTGCCTCGATGCTGGGCCCACTGAAACTTCAGGTCCCACTGCAGAGCCCGCATCTGCCACCTGGCGTGAGGTACCAACAGGATGCAGGAGGCCATCAGCCCCAGCACCAACCTGACCGAAACCCAAGACAGAGCCCGGAAGATGGAAATCAGGGCCTGAATGTCCCGGACCCGCTGTTCCGGCGGATAGACCCGGAACTGCGCCGAATCGAGAACCACCCCAATGAAAAGGAGCTTCTGGGAGGGACTCGGGTGCGAATTCGGCACATTGATGGAGAACCCCAGCGAGTGCAGGAGGTCGGCCGTAGTCTGGAGGTGGGAGACGACTTGCTGGGGCGAGCCCGCCTTCAACAGCCAGTCGTCGAGATAGGGGAAGACCGGAACCCCTGATCGGCGCAGATGAGCTGCGACCACCGGCATCACTTTCGTGAGCACCCGAGGGGCACTGGTGAGGCCGAAGGGGAGCACGGTGAACTGAAAGTGCTCCTGACCCACTGTGAACCGCAGGTAACGCCGGTGGGCCGGCAGGACGCGGATGTGGAAATAAGCGTCCTGCAAGTCGAACACTACCATCCAGTGTCCAGGGTCTAGGGCAGCCAGAACCTGAGCTAAAGTGAGCATCTTGAACTGGTCCTTCCGGAGGAAGGCGTTGACGCTCCTGAGGTCCAAGATCGGGCGTAGGCCCCCTTTGCCCTTCTTGGGAACCAGAAAGTAGTGGGAATAACAACCACGACCTACTTCTGAACCAGGAACGCGCTCGACGGCCTCTTTGGCCAAGAGGGCCGAAACTTCCTCTCGTATATGATGCAAATGATCCCCCGACATACGGTGGTTCAGCGGCGGCATGGCTGGAGGGGTCGCCTCGAAGGGGAGGGAGTAGCCCCTTCGGACGATTTGCAGCACCCACCTGTCCGACGTGAAGGAGCGCCAGTGGAACAGGTGATGGCGAACCCTGCCGCCCACTGGCGTCGAATGGGCCTGAAAGCTCGGACTAGGAAGGCTTTGAGGCGGATGTTGCCGGGGTGGATGTGGACTGACCGGCACGTTGACCTCCAGTACCGCCTCGGCGGAATCCACGTCCGCGACCGCGTGCAGGTTGGGTCTTCGGCAGGTGGCTGGGCGGACGTGAGGAGGCGCCCCTTCCTTGGCCACGAAAGGGACGAAAGGCGGAAGTTTGCGGCCGCGGGCCGAAAGACCCAAGGACTTGGCCGTGGCCCGGGAGTCCTTGAACCGAGCCAGCGCACTGTCCGCCTTCTCACCAAAAAGGCGAGTGCCATCAAAGGGCATGTCCATGAGGGAACTCTGGACATCCCCCGAAAATGACGTGGACCTCAGCCAGGCGTGACGCCGAAGCTCCACCGTGGTGGAAATCACCCGACCCAGCGAGTCCGTGGTGTCAAGTCCACACCGTATGGCGTGCCGTGCTGCATCTCGACCGTCAGCAAGTGCTTCAGTGAGTCGTGTCCGGGCCTCCACCGGGCACGAGGGCAGCACGTCCTCCACCGTATCCCACAGAGAGTGGGAATAACGGTCCAAAATGCAAGCGGTATTTAAAGACCGCAGCCCCAAACTCAGGGACGAGAACAGTTTCTTGCCAAAACTGTTCCAACCTCTTGGATTCCCGATCCGGAGGAGCGGACGGGAAGGAAGATTGGGAGGTTGAGGCCTGGATAACCAGACTCTCGGGGGTGGGGTGTTGGGAGAGGAAACTGGGGGTCGCCCGGAGCAGGGCGGTGGCGCCGGGCAACGTTCCGGTCCACAGGAGGGACTGTGGAGGGCTTGGACCAAGTGCCCTGCAGAACGTCAATGAGGGCCTCATTAAACTGCAGCAGAGGCTCAGTGGAGCTTGCTGTCGGTTGAAGGACCTCTGTGAGGACGTTAGTCCTCACGGCCACAGCAGGCAACTCCAGCCCTAGGGCTTCGGCCGCCTTGCGCAGCACCACTGAAAAGGCTGCACCCTCCTCCGAGGCCACAGTCGGAGGAGAGATGAAACCAGCGTCCGGGGAGGTATCCAGACCGCTGGCATCCCCCAATTCCTCTGCCCAGTCCTGAGAAAGTTGGCCATGAGCGGCCATAGGGTCTTCAGACCCCTCCCAGTCGCCCTCGTCATCCGATTCCCGATAAACAGGAGGAATGATTGGAGCCGGGCAGTAGATGAAGCATTCACCAATCGGCGCCGGTAGCCGCGCCGGACAGCGCCGCGCCGGTGTCGGGCCCGGACCGGGGCTAAACTGGGGAACGACATCGTCCGGGGACGGCGTCGGAACTGGTGTTGGCGCCGGCGGAGGAGGCGTCGTGAGGTCGACCGGCACCAACCGAGATCCAGGCCTGGATCCCTCGGGGACCTGCGGCGTCGGGGCCGGAGCAGTCGACGGCGCCGGGGCTGGAGCCGCCGGCACGCGAGGTCGCCCAGTCGAACCTGCGGGGCCCGAAGGCGCGCATACAGACGTCGACGGCGGAGCCAGGCCCCTCATGGCCGAGAGGAAGGCACTGACCTCCGCCGGAGTCGCGTCAGTCCCAGGGACCGGCGGGTATGGGGACGGACACAGCTCCGACGGAGCCGCGGGGGTGGGACCACCCTGACCCTCAGCCGAGTCGCGCGAGGGGAGTCCTGAGAGCGATGTGGTCTCTTGGACTTCTTGGGAGTGCTTCAACTTACCCGAAGACCCCGACGAGCGATGACGATGGCTGCAGCTCCGCGATCGGTCCTTGGACCTCCTCCTGGACCGGGACCGAGAGCGGCACGGAGTCGAGTGCCGAGCTCGAGAAGCTTACGGGACCGCTCCCGCCTAGCTTTCGACGTCAAGGCCTGTCAATCGAGGCACGACTCCGCGTCATGGTCGGCCCCCAGGCAATAAAGGCACCGGCGATGGTGATCCGTCACCGACATCAGGCGATGACAGGTGTCACAGGCTTTGAAACCAGGTATCCTACCGGCACCCGAGTCAAGTCGATAGACCAAAAGAAGTCAAAAAAAGGTAGTAAAAAAATTACTAGGGGTAAGCTCTTCCCGGATCGGCGCTTACTGGCGTGGAAAAAAGAAGAAGAACTGACGTCAGCGCGCAAGGGCGGCGTCTAAGTACTCCGACAACATCATTCCGACGCCGACGACTGACGCGGAGCCGCAGACGACGCCTAGCGACGCGCAAGGGGTATTGCTACAAAAATCTTTCCGGATCCGGCCTGACGCCTGGGGATATTCTAAGGTGAGGAATCTAACTAACGTGTTTCTTTCAGATACACTTTTCGCTTTAAGGAGTGAACACCTATGGGAGAAAAAGAAGAATGTGGTCTTGTAGGTAAGTTGGACATGGTTTTCAGGATGAAGAATGAGCACCAGGCAAGGTGCAGGTGAGTAGCAGATCTGCGGAATTTGGTGCCAATGTTATCCAGTGGAAAAGGGGGTAATTAAAGATGTGCTGCTCACGGGCGAGTAAAACGGTTTTAGTAACAGTCTCTGGTAGTTAAAGTAAGCAAAAGGGGGGCCACAAGGCAGCACCAATCTTATACCCTCAGTTGCACAGGGGCAGCCGGGTGCAGAGTGCCAACAAAGCGTCAGGCACCCAATACAAATCAATGGGGCACCCAATACAAATCAATGGGGGAGATCGGTTTTTAAGAAAGGCTGCAGGCTCAGGCCATGAAGTCGGACGAAGAAAACCCCACAGCTGCCCAGGTACATAGTGATGCTAGGGGACATAGGAACACCATTGGTCAGGCTCCCCAAGGACTAGTGCTTTGGGTGTAGGGGTGTCCTTTGGCATCGAGGAACGGCTTACCGGGCAGGTCAAGGTCTGGGGGAAGTCTTCGGATTGAGGCTGCAGGCATCGAGGTAGAGTCCGGCAGGGGTTAGCCCATGGTGCACTCTGGCTCAGAATCGTTGGGGAACCTTCGCAAGACCGGTGGGCCATTTGGACTCGGGCCATAGGGCATCGGGTGCAGAGGTGGGTCCAGAGGCAGTTTCGCAGTTTCTCAGGGCAGTGTTCTTTTTATTTTAAAGTTGTTTTTTTCTTGAACAGGTCCACTGTTCTTGGGAGACCAATTGGTGCCTTACCTGGGGTCTCTAAACCCTCTATTATTCCACCCTCCTGTGGGAGGGGGGCATAGCCCTAGCCCTGACTGCATAAGTCTCACCATCTTCAAGATGGTGGGCACTGAGAAGTATGCTTCACTTCGCCTCCAGCACCCGAGGGGTGGATTTGGTGAAGAGGGTGGAGGGGCTGGCACATCACCTATTCTCACCAAGATTTGCCGCTGGTTCTCCTGGCAAAAGTGGGGGTTTGAACTGGAGGGCTGGCGGCGGTCGCATTACAAAGGCAGCAAGGCCTTTAAAAATTCCCACTCAAGCACTGTGCTTATGCTGGGGAAGGAGGTGTGACACCTGTGCCCAGGATGGGCTTAGTTTCTGGCATCAGAGAGCAGGGGCTCTCTACCCAGGGGGCCAGAAACATGTCTGGTGGTGGCATGCTTCCTGAAGTCAGAGACCACAACAGGGTTGGTAGGTTTTCAGGGGCCGCCTCTGAGGTGCTGTCTTAGTACATGTTTTAATAAATCCAACACTCGCATCAGTGTGATTTTATTAAGAGGGGTCATTTGGTACCAAACACTCCTAGGTTCAGTGAAGCCATTATTGTCCAATTGTCATGTTTCCAGCCCATTGACTTTCCATGGCTTCCCTGGCACTTAAAATATTAAGAATAGACTTAAATACTGTAGGGGCAAATCTGCTCAAGCAGATATACTCACATCCGAGATACAGTGCACCCTGCCTTAGGGCTTGTAAGGCATGCTAGAGGGGTGACTTACCCATACCTTAGTCAGTGCTGCTTGACATGGCACAGAGGTAGTGTGCCATGTCGACTTTTTCCATTTTTCTCTGTGCCAAGGCATGCAGACCCTCTTCAGTCCCAATACACTAGGTACCAAGGGTATCATTAACTAGGGACTTTTAAGGGGGTCTGAAGTTGTGCCAAATGTGGTATGGGTTTAGGGAAAGAACACTGGTACTGGGAACCTGATTAGCAGGACCCAATACTCTGAAGTCAAACAGTCATCAAAAGCTGGACATAATGTGGGTGTGTGTGGGGAGGGGAGGGGTGGGGGGGGGGAGGAGTGGAGGGGGTGTTACCGCAACAGAACCCCACTTTCCGACATATGGACAATATCCTGGGATGCACCTTCTAGGGAATGGCGGGATGTGCTGTCAACTGCAGCAGCTCAGTGTACCAGTACCGACGAGGCCGCAGTGGAGCAATGAGGATAAGAGTACCATGGTCTAACTTCGCCTTCAACCACTTGGGGATCAGGGTAAAAAGAGAAAAAGGTGTAGGCAAATATCTTGGGCCAAATGATCAACATAGCATTGCCTATCGTCCTCAGATGCCAAAGGCTGCTAGCGAAGCATATGCATTTTTTTTGATGCTCCGAGTGGCCAAC
Source organism: Triturus cristatus (assembly GCF_964204655.1). Lineage (NCBI taxonomy): Eukaryota > Metazoa > Chordata > Amphibia > Caudata > Salamandridae > Triturus > Triturus cristatus. The sequence continues at coordinate 1,041,922,674 of NC_140584.1, read as the reverse complement.
AGATCGAATGTGGGGTGACCCCACTGAATAAAAATGTAATCCACCAGTTTGTTATAGTTCACACTTGTGGCAATAAGTCATTTGCTGGCTGAGCACACCTGCCCGATTGCTCTGGCAGATGTGCCACAGCAATGTCTATCATGTAAGAAATGGCCCAGCTACACAGCAGCTGACCTTTTGAAAGGATCTTGGGCCGTGTACCTCCTTGCTTAACTATGTAGAACATGGATGTTGTGTTGTCAGTTCTAATTAGGACCAGCTGACTTGCCAATCTAGGAAGTAACACTTGTAAACCTAGGCTTATGGAACAGAGTTCCAGCACATTGATATGGAGCCTCTTCTCTGCATCTGACCAAAGGCCTCTGGTGGAAAACGGTTGCAGTTGGGCTCGCCATCTGTCCATAGATGCATTCGTGGCGAGTGATAACCTTACTTTTACTGGCAGAAAATAAAGACCTGCATTTAGGTTTTCTGAAATTCCCCACCAGATCTGAGCTTATTTCAAGCGCCTTGTGACACGGACCCAATCTTCCCAATAGCCTTCTGCCTATTTCCATTGGAAATCCAGCCCTTGCTGGACTGTTCTCATACAAAGCTCGCAAAAAGTAATTAGACCTATACATGATGCTATCATGCCAAACAGGGACTTGTATTGCCCCACTTTGATTGCTTTCCAGTAATCGTATTTCACATTATCTGTAACTTTTTCATGCTTTCTTCCCAAGGAAAGGCTTTTCCCAACTGAGTGAGGAGCACCGTTCCCAGAAATTGGATCTTTATTTGGGGTACCAATGATTTTTCCCTGTTCACAGTGAGACTGAATCTACGGAAGAGGATGATGCAAACATTCATGAAAGCTCTTTCTCTGGATGGAGACTTGACTAACCAGTCAAGCATCCGGAATGACTTTAGGAAACTTGTTCAGCTCTTTGAGATCTAATATCAGCCTCCACTGACCTGTCTACTTATTTATTAGGAAGAACCTGGAATAGAAGCATTGATTCCTTTGTGATTTGGGGACAATTTCTACGGCTCCTTTGTAAAAAAGCATATGAGTTTCCATTTACAGCTCTTTGATATGAAGATGATGTTCCTTTCTTGGTAGACAAACTAGGGGTCTCTGATGAACTTTACCGTATGGCCTTAGTGGAGAATTGGTAACAACAACTTGTCAGATTGAATATGCTACTTACCAGTATGCATCTGTTCTTGGCATGTAGGGCTGCTGACATTGATATCTGTGCATAGATCGCCGCCTAGTGTTGGGTCCGGATGTTTGCACGTTGTTGTCCTGGAAGAGACTTCGAAGTATCCTGAGATAGGTGACTCCTCCCCTGGACTACAGTGCGCATGGGCATCCTCTCCATCCTCAGATTGTTTTTCGCCATTGTGGCAGTGATGGAGTAGATACAGAAAGTGATGACCATGCTATACAGTAATTCTGAGAGCTGCAGCTGCTACAGGCGCCGGGGAGGAGGGTGGGCGATATAAATGTCAGCAGCCCTACATGCCAAGAACAGATGCATACTGGTAAGTAGCATATTCAGTTCGAGGCATGTGGGCTGCTGAATTCATATCTGTGCATAGAATATATAGCAGTACCTCCTATTAGCGGCGGCTACCAGTGCCAGCTGCAGCGGTCTGAAAAAGAGTTTTGAGAACAGCCTGTCCTACAGCTGCCTGCTGTTTTGAGTGTACATCTACACAGTAGTGTTTGGTAAATGTATGTATAGTGGACCATGTGGCTGCTCTACATATTTCCTGTAAAGGAATGTTTCCCAGGAAAGCCATGGACGCCCCTAACTTACGTTAGTGGGGGAACCGTTAATGTGCGTTTAGCCTTTTGATAGCAAATTTGAATACATTTAACGATCCATCTGGCTATACCTGCTTTGGAAATGGCGTTGCCCTTGTGCTGTGGAGAAAAGGCAACGAAAAGTTGTTTTGTCTTCCTGAAGACCTTAGTTCTGTCTATATAGTACATGAGGGCCCTCTTTACATCTAGTGTATGGAGCATTCTCTCTGCGACATTCTGTGGATTTTGAAAGAAGACAGGCAGTTCAATAGTTTGATTCATGTGGAACTGCGATATTACTTTAGGCATGAATTTGGGGTTGGTACGTAGTACGACCCTGTTTGCGTGAACCTGTATGAATGGCTCTTGAATGGTTAGTGCCTGGAGTTCACTAACTCTTCTTAACGAAGTGATTGCCACTAGGAAAGCTACTTTCCAGGTGAGGAATTGAATCTCACATGAGTGGAGAGGTTCGAAGGGTGGACCCATCAGTCGGGTGAGGACCAAGTTGAGGTTCCACACCGGTGCTGGTGGGTGTCTTGGGGGAATTACTCGTTTGAGTCCCTCCAAGAAAGCTTTGATGGCAGGCACTCTGAATAAGGAGAGGTGCTGCCTGTTCTGGAGATAGGCTGCTATTGCGGTCAAATGGATACGTATTGAGGTGTATGCCAGATTGCATCGGTATAGGTGTAAGAGGTAACAGATTATATTTTGAATGGATGCGTCTAGCGGGTTAATGTCATTGTTGTTGCAATAAATGACAAACCTCTTCCATTTAGCTGCATAGCAAGCTCTGGTAGTGGGTCTCCTGGCCTCCTTAATGAGCTCCATACAGTCAGGTGGCAGGTTTAGGTAGCCAAACTCTAGGACTTCAGGAGCCAGATTGCCAGGTTCAGCTGTTGCGGATCTGGGTGCTGAATTTCTCCCTGGTTCTGCGTCAAAAGCGCGGGTTTGATCCGCAGCCTTCGATGCGGCACCACGGAAAGTTCCAGAAAGGTTGTGTACCATGGCTGGCGTGCCCATGTTGGAGCAACCAGGATGAGTGTCATTGAGTGCTGTCGCAGTTTGCGTGCCACCAGCGGTATCAATGGAGCTGGGGGAAAAGCGTACGCAAATCTGCCGGACCAGTTCATCCATATCGCATTGCCCTGCGACTGTGGATGTGGGAACCTGGCGGCAAAGCTTTGTCATTTTGCGTTTTCGCTTGTCGCGAATAGGTCTATCTCTGGATGACCCCACTGCTGGAAGTACGGTTGGAGTACTGATGGGTGTAACTCCCACTCGTGCATCTGGTGGCTGTGTCTGCTGAGCAGATCCGCCATCTGGTTGTCCTTGCCTGGGAGGTGTTCCGCCATGAGGAATATGTTCCTCTGAATGGCCCACTTCCACATGCTCTGAGCCAGATGAGACAACTGTGGAGAGTGTGTTCCTCCCTGTTTCTGTATGTAGTACATGGCAGTCATGTTGTCCGTCCGGATCAACAGGACCTTGTTGCACAGATGTACTTTGAATGCCTTCATGGCCAGGAAGATTGCCAACAGTTCCAGAAGGTTGATGTGCATCTTCTTTTGTTGTGTTGTCCATAGTCCCTGCACTGTGTAATTGAGTACATGAGCTCCCCATCCCTGGAGAGACGCGTCCGCTGTCAGTATTATTTGTGGAACAGGCTCTTGGAACGGTCGGCCTTTGCAAAGGTTTTGTGGATTCCACCAATGCAGAGTTGTATGCCCGACCGCTCACCAACACTAGGTCTTTTAATTGCCCGTGAGCCTGATGCAATTGACGTGCTAAGCACTCCTGAAGCGGGCGCATATGTAGTCTCGCGTGTGGGACTATGAAAATGCAGGAGGCCATCATGCCTATCAACTGCATGAACACTTGCGCAGGAAGGGAGTGTTGGGGTTTGAATTTGGAAATCAGCATTTGCATGCTGTTGATCCTCACTAAATTTGGCTGAGCTGTGGCTGCCAGAGTGTCTATGGTCGCACCTAGGTACTGTTGTACGTGTGCGGGTTGGAGATGTGATTTTGGGTAATTTAGTGAGAATCCCAGACTGTGAAGAAGCTGAATGGTGCGGGACATGTGGCTGGCACATTGCTGGGCTGACTTTGCCTGAACAAGCCAGTCGTCCAGGTAAGGGTAGACGTGAACGTGTTGCCTCCGTAGATGTGCAGCCACGGTAGCTAGGCACTTTGTGAAAACTCTGGGTGCTGTTGTCACTCCGAAGGGTAGGACTTTGAATTGATAGTGCTGACCCTGAATGGTGAACCGGAGATATTTTCTGTGTGATGGGTGTATGGGTATGTGGAAATACGCATCTTTGAGGTCTAGCGTGGCTAGGAAATCTCCCTGTCTGAGGAGCGGGAGAACCTGCTGCAGGGTGAGCATGTGAAAATGCTCTGAGAGAATGTATTAGTTGAGGGGTCTCAGGTCTAGGATAGGTCTGAGTGACCCGTCCTTTTTTGGTATTAAGAAGTACAGAGAGTACACCCCTGTTCCCTGCTGGTGTACGGGCACGACCTCTATTGCGCCTTTTTGCAGCATACTTAGCGCTTCCTGCTGTAATAACGCTAAGTGCTCTGAGGACATAGGACGGTGCCTTGGCGGTATGGTGGGTGGAGTGGAGGTTAATTCGAGACAGTAACCGTGTTGGATAACATCTTTGACCCACCTGTCTGTGGTGATGGAATTCCACGTGGACAGGAACCGCTGAAGTCTCCCCCCGACAGGTGTTATGTGGTCGGGGGGAAGGGAGAGGGCGTCACTGTTTGTTCTTAGGGGAGGACCTGGTATTGCCGTAACCGCGTCCTCTGCCCTTGGTGCTGGAGCCACGATATCCACCTCGGGTGTTTTTTTTGTAGGAACTCTGTGTGCCCCCTTTATTGTAGGTTTGCTGTGCCCCTTGTCCTCTACCTGCACCTCTATTTCCGGGGCGACGAAAGGAGCCACTACGAAATGTCTGCGTTTGCAGAGCCCCCATTGACTTCGCAGTGTCCGTGTCTTTTTTTATCTTTTCTAAGGTGGCGTCAACCTCCGGTCCAAATAAGTAGTCGGGGTTGACCGGTTGATTGAGGATGTTATTTTGGACCTCAGGTTTGAATCTGGAGATTCGTAACCAGGCGTGTCGTCGTAGCATGACGCTGGTGTTTATTGCCCTTGCAGCAGTGTCTGCAGCATCTAGTGCACACTTGATGAATGCGTTTGTGAGCAGTTGTCCCTCCCTGATGAGGAGCTCCGCTGCCTCTTTGTACTCGTCTGGTAGGTGTTGGAGTAGGGACTCTAGCGTGTCATAGTGTGAGCGGTCGTAGCGAGCTAGGAGGGCCTGTGTATTGGCGATGCGCCATATGTTTGCTGCCTGGGCTGCAATCCGTTTGCCGGAGGTCTCTAGAACCTTGGACTGTTTGTCCGGGGGAGGAGCATCACCAGTTGTCTGCGAGTGTGCCCGTTTGCGAGCATTGGCAACCACAATGGAGTCCAGAGGCAATTGGCTCCTAATGTACGTGGGGTCCCCAGGTGCGGGTTTGTATTTTTTCTCGATCCTGGGGTTTATTACCCGTGCCCTGGTGGTCTCTTTGAAAATGTCCTTTGCTGGCTTGAGGACACCTTTTAACATGGGCAGAGTTTTTACAGTCCTCTCGGAGGATGCGAAAGTGTCCACCAAGAAATCATCCTCGATTGTGTTGAGTGGAGTTGCACTCCATGATTGGCTGCGGCCCGTTCAATGAGGGCGTTGAATGCAGCAGTGTCCTCTGTGGGGGTAGTTTTTGCGCCATAAAGTTGTGTGTCCTGTGTATCCAGAGCGGCACCTGGCTCTACGGGGTCATCCCAGACCTGATCAGGGTCTTGCTGGCCCTCAGGGTCCATGTCTTCGGGGTATGTGGCGTCGTCACCCATGTAGTCCTCCACTGCATCCGTGTCGGAGTGCGTTGGAGAGAATGATGGATCTGTGTAAGAGGTGTGGATGCGTTCATAAAGAACTGGTTCCGATTCCGCCGGCATTTTTTGTTTTAGCGGGATCCTATAAGAGTCCAAAGCGTGCCCTGAAGTGATCTTCCGCTTTCGGAGCATAAGCCTGCCGGTGTCGGCGTCGATGAAGTGGGACGGCCATGTCCCAGTAGTCGAGTGTTCGGTAGATGGGGACCTTGTCTGGGTAACGCGGGTTCTGATTTCGAACATCTTCGGCGCCGTGGATGGCGGCAAACCAAAGGTGATGTTGGCCGGTGCCGAAGGTGCCTTCTGTGCCCGTTTTGGTTCGGAGCCCGACGAGGTCTGGAGGGCTGCCTTTTCCCTGATGCGTTGCAAGGACGCTGCCACTTGTTGCACCTGGAACGCCGACGGTTCTTTGGCGCCGAGAGGTTCCGTCGAGGCAGGTGTGGACTTCTTCGAAGTCACCGGGTCATCGAGCCGAGGAGGGGTAGTAGCAGTCGATGGCGTCGATGAATGTACCTTAGTAGGTGCCTTCGAGGTGGATAGCGATGCAGTGGCCATTTTCACCTTGATGGCTGGTGCCGATTGCTTCGGTGCCGGGGGCCTTGGCGCTTTGACGGTACCGATGGATTTTCTTTTTGGGTCGGCGCCGACATCGGCTGCAGCGAGTTCGGCACCGAAGTCCCTTTTGGTGCAGTCGGAGCCGACGGGTTTGGCTGGCGTCGAAGGTGTGGTGGTCCTCGAGCCGACCAGTGTCAGTTTCACTTTCGGTTTCTGTTGAACCGGTGCGATGATTGGTTTCGGTTTCGTGGTAGGGAAACCAGTCTTTTTAGGTAACAATGGCTCTCGCTGAACGTCCGTGGCCGGGCCAGAGGGCGGGGCCGAGGAACTGCGGGATTGGTCTTGGGTAAGGCCCGAAGGCGATCCCTCGACCGGAGCCGTCGACGGACTCACTGGGATATCCTCCATTTGGACGGGTAGGCCTTGCTCCTCACCGGCGCTACCTTCTTCGGCCTCTAAGGCCTCGTCGTAGTCTCCTACCTCATCGTCGGCTTCTTCCCTGTGAAAAAGCTCTTCATCGACATCTTCCGATCGGGAACCGTGTTCGGAAGTGGGGCTGGAGGGTGTATTTTCCACGCTTTCGACATCTTCGTCCTCGGTGCTGAAGATGTTGGTCGGGGCCGGTGCCGCTTGCTGCGCTTCCAGTCGCGCGGCTCGTCGATTCCGTAGAGTCTTCTTGGATCGGAATCGGGCACAGGCCATGCATTTCGATTCGTCATGATCCGGTGAGAGACATTTGTTACACACCGGGTGGACGTCGATATGGGGGTATTTGGCGTGGCAAACAGGACACCGCTTGAATGGGGTCCTCGATTCCATCGTCGAAGTTCGGTCGATGGTCGGATTTAATGGATCCGAAAAGTTGTTAAATTCGCTAAACAAGCCTGTAAACTGTCGATACCGATCGGGAACAGTACCGTCGAAAACTAAAGGCCTTTTGGCCTAAAACTAGATTTTCCTAACTTGAGTCAAGATAAGCACATCCGAACCCAATGGCGGAAAAAAACAATCTTAGGATGGAGAGGATGCCCATGAGCACTGTAGTCCAGGGGAGGAGTCACCTATCTCAGGATACTTCGAAGACTCTTCCAGGACAAGAACGTGCAAACATCCGGACCCAACACTAGGCGGCGATCTATGCACAGATATGAATTCAGCAGCCCACATGCCTCGAACCTATTATTCCTTGCGAGAGCAAAAAGGGGACACCCCCCCCCCCCCTCCTAGTTTGAGGACCATATGGAATGGGGGAACGAGCTGGGAGTCAGGCTCTCTTCTGATTACCATGGCTTCGTACTTGGTAGGAACCTCTCTTTCTTCCTGAAGACGTCCAGTAAGTTTTCCTCCGATTTCGAATAAAGGATTATCCCTGATCATACCAAGACTGTCTTTGAGGATAATAAAGGCATCCTTGAACTACATACAGGTCAAATCCGGTGAAATTTTGTGATCTGTGTGAGCTATGAAAAGTAGATGTCCCAAATCTGAGATACTGCAACAGCCCTAATGCCTTTGATGCATCAGTGTACGTTTTAAGGCCTTGCAAAGCATCAACATGTGTACCAAAAAAAAGTTATTCCATCAAAAGGTTTGTCTAAGATTCTTGATTGGACATCAGTATGGAAGGCTGTGGATTTTAACCAGCCTTGCCTCATCAGCACAGTCCCTCCTGCCCACTGGTGAAAATCTGTATTTGAAGCATCCATCGCCACGTCAATAATGAAAGAAGAGGTTAGTTCTCCTTTCTTTAAAATAGCTCTTGTCATTTCCCCTCTTATCTTCAGGAATAAGATCCAGTAATGGAGCTATGTCATGTCACATCTGGCTATCATAAGGACCTAGAATCGCCAGGGCATTGGCAGTCTTAATTGAATTTGCTGCCATAGGGGCAATACTCAGTCCCAGATTGTCAATTCTTTTGCTAACGTTGTCTGGAGGACTGGATGACGATGTATTGGAGTCTTGGTTCATCTCTGAGCCGCTAAAGCAATTACTGAATCTGGTCTAGAATGACCAGTGAGGAAAGCCGGAGGAGAATCCAGACTTTGTATTTCATTCATTTTAGACAGAATAAAGAATAGATCTAGATTTAAAGTATTTCCGAGGTTCCGCCTTAAAGACGTAAAGAAAACATGGTTGATCTACGGAGGTAATCGGTAGGTTACATTTCTTGGCAGCTCTTTCAATCAAGGTATGAAATTGAGAGATCATCCGTAGCATTTTTTAAATTGGCCCATTACCACTTGGGACCATAAAATCTCAGCCATTATCATCCCCTCCATCACTGTCTGGTGGTAGTCAACCTTCCTCTCCTATATTAGAATAGGAAGAACAATTAGGGTAAACCTCTACGTCTATGATCCCCTTGGTGTTGGAGGTGATGTTAGCGGTGATGACTGCCTAGGAGTTGAAACAGGTAAAGGAGCAGGTTGAGGAGGTGGGAGGGTGAGAGCAATAAGCAAGCCCATTTTAGTACTATTAGATGGTTGCTGCAGTAATAACTTAGAGCCTGGTTTAAGATCTTGGCAGATGGGTTACTCGGTCATAATGGCCTTTGTGGCAAAGAAACCTGTACGCCAAGATCTAAATCAGGCCCTCAGTAAAAGTATCCATCATTTGTTGCAACGTTGATAAGAAGGCCATTGGCACTTGGACCACATGTGGTTCTTTATATCTAGGTAGTTTTGCATTAAACCCATTTGAATGCTTCCAAACTTGAACTCCTGCTGACACATTCACTGTAGAATTCCTTATTGTCCACTGCGTCCTCTTCTCTAACAATGGATCTTTTATATATTCACATGCTTGAATCTTTACTCATCATCAGGATGGGAATCCAGGTTTACCAGCCTGACACAGAATGAGTCAAAAGTGAATGTATAAAAGATACCAACTTTGAAGAACTGGTGTTACAGGTAAGTAACTAATTTCTTCAATATCGGAGACATAGCTCACATCCAATTGCTTTGGGCTCTAAGCTGTCAACGTAGGCATAATCACTAGCCACTTCCTTCTGGTCTGGCCGTAAAAATTGTACTGAAGCCACATCCGTGACCCTCAAAGGTGAAGAAACATTTCCTCCTATGTTTTTTATTGACTGCGTGGCTCCCAATGATGATTTAGTCCACAGTATGGTAGTCGTCAGTATGGTCAACGTCGACGGCATGCTTGATGCCGATAGTGTTGTTGACGGCATGCTTGACGCCAACTGTGTCGTCGACAGTATCTTCATCATACGCGATGGAGTTATAATCTTTGACGCCAACGGTCTAGTCGTTGACAAGGCTATCTTTGAAGACTTATGTTTTTTGTCTTGTCTTTCAAACGAATACTTTACACTAACATGATTTTCGAAGTTGTATCCCTCAATTACACAGTACACCAAACAGTATGTATAGCCTTCTCAGTAGTGCTGGATGTTAAGCCCTCCTCCTCGGTCAGGTTGGATTCCAATCCGTTCCAAACTTCCATTTCAGATTTGATGCATCCAAACAGCTAATAAGTATGATTGGATGCCACTTACCACCTCTCCCATCAGCAGTGCTCTATTTCGAACACCTGCAGGCTACTGCAGACATCCTCTACCCCCTTCCCAATTTTCCAGCATCCCATTCACAAACCCCATGCAACAGAGCGGATTCCCACAGTCTCACACTCCTGGACTACAGCCTCATTAGAAAAGCAGATTCCATAGTGCTTTCCCTTCTTCAGGAGGGCTGCGAAAAACACCATCACTACTCACTGAACAAGAGCCAATCATACACCTGCCTCCCACAGATTTCACCCTATGACGGACATGGCTGCATCACACCTTCTTGGGAGGGTTGAATCACATTTCCTTACTGAACAGTCCTCAAAGGACTTGATAGACAAATCCCTTTAACACCAACCTTTATGAAAATGTGTTCCTACAAGATCTGCCTTATGTTAGACAGGGCTGTGTACTTCGCCATTCCGGTCTCAGAAATTCCCCTCTTCGCCTCCAGCTTGTAAAGTTTGCACCTTGCAAAGCTTGCACCTTATCCTCAACTGTCTCTCAGACTGGATTCAAAACTCTCCCATCCACCCCTTAGCAAGGCGTGCGCACAAAGTCCCTACTTGCCTCTCATCACAACCCCTTTCTGCAGATTTGTACTCCCCTCTTTTCTCTAATGAAACAAATCCAAACTCATCTCCTTAATGGTAGATCATTTCTAAAAACCTGGCACCTTTCTCACTCCAAAGCAGGATTTACTATATTTCCCTTTAAGGCTGGATCCACCCCTTTAGCTTTCCAATTTTGATCTGATAAGTTCACTCTACAGGACAACACCTCAACTGCCCTTAATGCAGAGGTGCAGCATAAATATCCACCCAGTACATTTGCCTCAGCCCATTCTCACTAATAGGTGTATCCTCAGCCATAGCTCCTGCTCTAATTCTGTTACATCAACAGATCAGTATTAAATACAGATCAGACCAGCACGTGTCTAAGAAAAGCTCTTTCTAGACTAAGAAGGGAATAGCTAAGGTAGTGCTGATAGCCAGGGGGTTAAAATACAACAACGAGTGGACAAGAGAAAAAAGCATTGACCTCTGGTGTTTTAAGTCTGTAATACTTCAAAAGCTGAACATATCAAATCAAGGCATTGTCTGACATATGTGAGTCAGCTGGCTCTTACCAAAGTCTGTATCCACAGCGTCTGTTCCTTCACCTCCACTCTTTATACCGTTTACCTCACTGACAGTTTTAGAAATGCTCCCACTATTGTACTTTCCTCCTGGATTAAGAGCGCAGGCTTTGGCGATGGAAGTGACCAAGTACTCATCATCTGCATTACGCCAGCCCCACCAGCTAATCTCCGGTTGGCTGCACCGGGCAATCACAGCCCCATTCTTCTGATGTCTATTAGGGGAGAGGTGAAAAGATAGCAACAAATAATACAAAAAACTCTAGTCATATTTAACACCGCTACTAAAAACACATTAATCAAAATGTTCTACTAACATGTTTAAGGAAGTTGATGTAGTAGGAGCTCCCCAACATTTCCAATATATTTAACATCGAAGGGCAGATTAGAACCTACATTTAAAACTTGAATGTGCCACTCTGTAAACACCTGTCAAGATCTTCAGTTTACCAGCTGTAATTTTCCAAAAGGTTCACATGCAATAGACATTAAATATTTTATTCTAGACAAAGGAACAATAAGTAATACATATGTGCTGGAAGCCCTTTCTTCTTAAGGTACAAAACGTATACAACTTCAAGAGTATCAAAGCTGCACATAAATAAAAATGCCAATGGTTGGGTTTGAGGAAAGTGGTGTATTATATGGTGTGGTTGTGCGACCTCACTGTGTAAAACACTCACAATACTGTCTTGGGACCAGTCAGGGTCATTTGGTAAACTGTATTTCAACCTTGGGTAGCTGTGGCTTCGAGCCGTCAGGCTTAAACAAAGGATCAACTGCAAAGCATTTAAAAGTACCAAAACAACTGAATAAGAAGTCACATAACAAAAATATTCAACACTAATTTATAACACATTGGCAAAGCCAATAGGTCTCGCCTATGAGAGCTACTAGATATGGCAATGTTTTGTAGCCATGCTGTACAGCAGCACAGATGCTTTGCAGTGTGGCTAAAACAAATTTAAAAAAGTACTATGATGCAGCCAAGGCTAATGCACTCTTTTTTATTATTATTTTTAGCCATGCTGCACAGCAACTCAACTGCTATACAGCATGGCTACAAATCATTGCCAGGGTGGGTAATGCCCATGCTGTACAGCATAAACAAAAAGGCAATGGCAGAGCCAATAGTATCAAAGGTAACACCTATTGGCTTTGCCAAAGCTTATTAGTTACACTCCACATGCGTGAAAAAGAAAATAATTAGGACATACGGCGAAAAAAATCCTATGGCAAAGAAAGCAATTGCATCAATTGAGTGGTCCTAATGCAAGGGATACATGATGATGGAGATGCTGAGGATGTTTTGCAGTGAACGGGGGAGGGGGGTGAGAGGGGCGGGTACTCCTCAGTCCATGGCCTTGCTAGGGTAACTTTGGACATGTTGGGGGGCAGGGGGCGATATCCCTCAAATTTATGGTGGATCTAGCACAAGTCCATGTACTACTGGTCTCCATTCACAACAAGACTAGTGATTTCCTTTAGTGGAGGTGGGTGTCTTTGGACGACCAAACTGCACTCAGACGACTCTCGCAGGTCAAAAAGAATCGGGTGCAACTTTTGAGCATCAGGACTCAGCTTCCCAGGCTGCACGTCAGCAGTCAAGTGATTGTGGCTACTAACCAGCCAAGACGGGCTTCTTCAGCTTTTGTGACCTGGTTGCAGGAAGTCAGCCAACTGACTCTTGGAGTTCACCTCTTCTGTCTGGGGCTCAGGGATGACTTTCTCAAGCAGAGCACCAAAGGTACAGTCCTCTCTTTGCTAGCCCAGGTGCAGCAGATGGAGTCAAGTCTTTGGTTCAGCCTCTCTTTGCCAGGTCCAGGGAACAGCAGGGTAGTCCTTCGGTTCTCTCTCCAATGCAGATGTGATTATGCCCAGAAAGTGCCCTTTGGGAATGCGGCGGTTACTAGTCAAAGGGCTACTAGGCCCCTTCCCACCTGGTGACTTCATGTGGTGTGGTATCTAACAATCCCAGAATGCAATATTCTGCCACTCCCAAGAAGGCAGAACCCCTCTATCGGTGTGTGGAGCCTGGGAACCCGCCCTAGAGATGTTGCTACCTGAGGGTTACACACCCACAGGAAAATTGCTTTGTCAACTGTTTTCCCCTCTCTGTCCCCATGTCAACCTGCCTTTCAGAACAAAAGAGCAGCCCCTATTGTGTCTACCAGTTGCCCCTCAAAGTTAGATTTGCCTTTGAAATGCACCTTTTGGGCTATCACCCAGTTTGGCTTTCCAGGTAGAAACAGATTCACACCTCTTCCCGTGGCAGGTCTTCGTTGTTCCATCCTGGGAGTCGTTCACACACTTCTCACCATGAGGGCAGAAAGCAGTCTTGTGGCTAATAACTGTAAATGACCACCGGAAACTTGGGCAACAGGGTGGCAACTTTCTAAAGTTACCTTTTACTTTAAAGTTTTGACTTAAGCATTAGGTCAGTTTAATGGCTTGATTCTTTTGATGCCTTAAGTACCCTTTTTAGTAGTCTCATACAGAATTTAGCATGGCTGAGTTGTTAGCGGGTAACCCTGCAAGCCCCAATGGGGCTACTAGCCTTACTCACAGTAACAGTGGCAATTTAGGGTTTTTACTGTCAGAACATGAAAATAACATGGTCTGCTTCTTAATATACTGCACTCTGCCTTAGAACTTGATTGGCCTACTTGAGAGGTGGCATATAATAAAAAGGGAGGCTTTGGGCTTTAGGCTTTAAAATTAATTTGAATGGCAAAGTCGCGTTAGCAACGTAAAACTGCTCTACCAGTGAGCTATAGCAGCCTGGGAGTCATGCTTTTGCTTTGTCACACTTGGGATTGCATAACTAGGGACTGCATTCCACAAGAGAATTATTTTTTTTTATTAAACTTTTCATTATATTTGCATTTAAGGCACAAACAAGTTAGGTACATTATCCATATATTGCTAGACATTACATTTTTCATGTTGGATGTTGTGTCACTTGGTGCTCTAGCTTCACAGATGCCCCGACAACAGACAACCCTCCCCCATTACAATTCCAGTTCCTCCTCGTTTTCAGTATCTGATTCCCCCTCCGCTCTTATGTCTGGTGGTTCACAAATGTATCCCCTGTATTTATTCCAGGGGCCCCATATCTTGTTCCATTTCCTCGGGCAGCCACGGTTGACAAACACTGTTTTTTCGGCCACCATGACAACATCCAGATCTCCTCACCAGGCGGCAAGCGACGGTGTCTCTCTCGCACCCCATTTTTGCGCAATGTTGCGCTTCGCCACCATTATCCCCATTGTTGCCCATTCCTGTGCTGGGCGTGTAAGATCATTCGGCTCCCATATATTTAGTATACATCTCCTGGGTTCGGGAGTCAACGACACCTCCACCGTCTGTGATATGGTCCTCATCACTTGCACCCAAAAGTCCGTTATTTTGGGACATTCCCACAGAGTATGAAAAAAGGTACCTTCCTCCCCACAGTGCCTCAGGCTGTACGGGTGTGGTGCCGACCCTATTGTGTGAAGGAGATATCTGGTGTAGTAAGTTCTATGCAAAATTTTAGGTTGCACCAATTTAAGTCTTGAAGGTATCCCCACCTCCCGCGGTGAAGCCAGTGCCTCCCGCCATTCAAAGTCGTCGAATTCACCGACATCGTGGGACCATTTTCCCCTGAGTGCCACGTGGGGGCTGGTAAATTGTTCATTAACTTTCGGTATGTAAAAGAGGTGGCCCGCCTATACATGCAGTCTGTCAACAGCCTATCCTCTAGGGGGGGGGTGGGGGGGGTTACGGACGCCTCAGGGACCTCGGTACCGGGTGGTAGGGCCGCATGCAGCGCATGTCTGATCTGCAAGTATCTGCAGTTTTCAGAGGGCGTCAGGTCATATTGCGCCCGGAGGTGCTCAAACGTGGCGATTCCTCCTTTGTGCCACATATCACCCACCGTCGACATCCCAATTACGCCCCACTTGTCAAAGCCCTTGCAGCGTCCCAGGCCACCTAGCCGCTGTGTTACCCACAGAGGGGTAAGCTGGGTTATCTTTCCAGTCCATCCCATTTTAGCATGCGCTTCATGCCATATGCAGACCGTCTGCCCCGTTGGTCCGAGTAATGCCAGCGTGCGTTTCTTATTATAGAGCGCGGACATCATACCTCCCTCTCCGAGCCCGTGTCTATCTGCCATATAAGCGGTATTCGTCTGAAGCATGAACCCATTGATTGATGACTTTCAAATGCGCCGCCCAGTCATACAATTGTATGTCCGGCAGTGCGATGCCCCCATCGTACAACCCCTTGGTGAGTTTGCGCTGTGCAATGCGCGCAGGCTTGTTCACCCACAGTAGCCCCGAGACCTGAGCCGCGATGTGTTTAAAATAGGCGGCTGGCACGGAGTATGGTGTATTTTCGAGTGCATATAGAAACCGAGGCAGCGCCATCATCTTAAAAAGCGCTGTCTTCCCCAATAGTGTTAGGGGGAGCGTCCTCCAGTGGGCGGCATCACTTTTTAACGTTCCAGGGGAGGCTTGAGATTTCTTTGAAAGAATTTGTCCGGGTCCGCCGTAATGTAAATGCCCAAATAACGGAACGCGTCCACCGAAATCCGCAGTGGACAGTCCTTTGGAAGCAGCGGCGGTGGACCCCGGAGCAGAAAGAGGACGAATTTGGACCAATTGATATTGTAGCCCGCACAAGAGAATTTTTTTATTACATTTTTATTCAGTTTTTATTTTTCATAGAGGTAACCACAAAATAAAACACCATATCTCTGATAGGATTTGTAAAATCTTTGACACAGACTTCCAATTGTCACTAGGATGCTTCTATTGCCATAGAGGTGGCAGAACTGCGAGACGTGGACTCTCGCAAGAGACACTTTAACTAACAAGCCCTAGTTACCCCAGGTACCATTTACTACGGACTTAAAATTAAATCAAGTTATGCCAATTAGAACTAAGCCAATGAAACATGTACTTTTTAAGGGTCACAGCACATGCACGGAGTCCTGCTACAATGAACATCATTCCTTAAGTCCAAACAAATATTTAGTGAAGGAGAATCCATAAGCTAACGGCACAGCTTTACATATTTGAGCAAAATATATGGCAGCGTGGCTGTAATGAGCACAGCCTTCTGCTTGGATGCCAGTAGTATGCTGTTTTTTCCCCCTAGGATGGTTACATTTTATAAATTGAGTAACAGTGAAAATACCTTTTTAAAATAATTCTTGGTATGTGAAAAATAAAACATGAAATAACCACACAATGCAAGATATGGTTTGGGGGTATAAAAGCAGATGGAAAATACTGATTCACTTCAGAATTCTGCATTAATTATCACCATTTAGGTAGGGACAACCCCGCCCCCACCTCCCCAAATTAAAACTCTTATTCTGTGAAGGACACAATCAAATAGGCCATTTTGGATTACGGTCCATCACCAATTATCCCCCTGTCAGCAGCAGGTAAAACACAGCATGCATGCTTGTAAAGATAAAAACTAAGGATTACATGGATTATGACAACACTAGTATCCTGGGAGGGGGAGGGGGCAATACCTAAAAAGGAACATGAAATGTTACTTTACAAGCATGGAGGCGAATTGTGATAAGATGTAATACACAGATGCACTCTTCCCTTTGCAACAAACACCTGTAGTTCACGGTATTGTCTTTCTATGATAATTAAAGAACCTCAGTCTAGCAGAATGAAAAATAAATTGTCCGTTTCATCAAGTATGTGCTTTTTAGAAACTGCAATTTGGCAAAGTATAAAATATAAAAAGTCAAAACTGTGCAACGTACCTGTATACAACAACTGGAATCCTCTTCCAGGACCTGAAGGAAGCAACATTCTCCAGCTCTTTGTCTGTGATCCACACAGGAACCAAGAGTTTCTGAGGGTAACTTGCACACAACCTATAAACATCAATCCCAAACACTTAATGAGACTAAGCATGGACCATACGCAAAATAAATGGACTAAGAATAAATCAAACCATAGAACATGGATCACACAAAATCTTGCAAGCCCACAGGATGGACCACATTTATCACACTGGAGCAGAATGCACTGCTCACACCTATAAACGGGAGCTAGCAATCCCCACCTGCCCCCCACCCCCCAAAAACAGAAACATACTGTCATATTACAGTTTTACTGCTTGAGACCATTTTAGAGTTACATATGTGCCTTTGGGCCATTGAAAAACTTGCAAATAATGCACCAACTGTGTGATTGTTATCTATAGACTTCTTGTTCATCGGCTGATACGAGTTTACCAGATGAAGGTTTTGTTTGTTATTACTTATAGACCATTTGTGTTGATCAGGGTGAAGAAGAGCATTGTATGAATCTTCAAACAGTCTAGCACTGCAAAAGGAATAGTCACTTATCGGCAATTCTAATTCTGCTGGAGGGGACTCTCCAATGAAATCATAAGCATTTAACTATCCTGGAGCAATTGTAAAAAGATTTTCTCACTTGTGTTAGAAAATTGTCTGTGTTAAAATGGCCACACGGCTCAACAGCGTTAGTTTAGTAGCACATCCACCTCATTTGAATCAACCTGAACATCAGCCAGTGAGGTGGAAGTAATGAGCTTTCTTCTGCCCTTACAAACCACCATAGATAAAATGTAGCAGCACAAGTATAAAGAGTGCAAATCATAGCAGTGAGCCTCTGACATACGAGGAGGGAGGGAGGCATATGAATGTATGAAATAAACCAACGCTGAAGAACTGGTGCAGGTAAGTAATTTCTTATCTGGTTCTGGATCTTTCATATATTCGCATACTTGAATCAGAAGCAGTGCACAACATTTGAGCAGAGCGGGAAGTAGGTTCACCTTACCAGAACAGGTTGTGTAGAACTGCTTGTCCAACTGCTGCATTCCCTTTCAGGCAGTAATGCCTGAGGAACGCATGCCTGCTTTTCTACATGGCTGCAGAGCCAATGTCCTGTGAAAACACTCCAGCCTACAGTGCAGGTCTAATGCTTCTGGCAAGGTTTGCCCTTAATGCTTTGGAGCAAACGCCTTGCCTTGTTGTGGCAGAAGGTGATGCAACCAGACAGTAAACATGCAGTACCTTGTTTGGAAAATGGGTGGCCCCTTCCTGGATGGCCAAATAAGACAAATAATTGATCTGAAAAACTTGGCCTTTTACTCCAGTATGTTTAAGAGGACTTCATTCTCTGCTGCTGATCAGAGATCTTTCATGGGCAGTTCCAGCATTTGTTGTCATAATTCTACTGTTTGCTCAAGGTTGAAACGGAAGACCTGCTTTGAGGTTTGATGGGAGCCTCCACCACAGCAGAGCTTGCTTGATGCACCTGGTGACGGACTGGGTCATTCCATGAACCGTTCACCAGCTTCCTCTAGTTATCTACCTCTAGCTCAATGGGCCTCATATGGAGCCTGCAGAAAAGAAGCAAGCCAATGAAAAACAAGAGACCTGAAAGGAATTTGTATATCTGGAAATGCATTTGCCAAGACCAGAAGCTTTACAACCTTTAATTCAAAGTTTCTAGAGTTGAGAGTCCAAAATTGCCCCTAGGAATTTCAATCTTGATACAGGACAGAAGGAGGATTTCTAGGAGTCTTAGTCCTAATTCTTGGAATACGCTGATGCAGGCAGTTATAGAGGCCCTAGCCTTTTCCTTTATTGGATAATAGATGACCCAGTGGTGCAAGTATGGGTGTAGTTACTGATCTTGGATTCGAAAGAAATAAGCTACCCGTGACAGGCACTTAGTAAAGATCAAGGGCATAGACTTGAGACCAAATGGAAGCGCCCTGAATTGATCGTGCCACCCAGTCACAGAAAATCGTAGGTATTGCCTGTTAATTCAATGTTTAAGGATGTGAAAATATGCATCCTGAAGCATAAAAAAGACTTCTTGGAAGGATACCACTCGGAAGGACTGCTTATTTTGAGGAATTTGATCACATCTCAAAGGCCCAGTATGGACAGGAGTAGAATCACTTATTCCGCTCATTCTTTGGTACCTTTTCTATGCTTCCTTTTAGGAAGAGGTGCATATCTGGCAGTAACTCTTTTTGGGCAGGTTTCTGTATAAAGTCCAGAGTGTGATCAGGCTGCACTATTTGAAGCATTCACCAATCTATAGTTATCGCTTCCCAAACAGGAGCAAAAGCAGAGATTCTTCCACTGACTGTTTTGTACGGTAGGCGACGAAGCTATCAAACTAGATTAAACAATTACGTCCTGGGACACATGGGTGCTGTTTATTATATATACACAGAACCACTTCCTTATTTAGAGGAGAGGAGCACTCAGCTGACACTGCAAGGCCACTGCATGCCGGAATACCAGCTCAGCTAATTCCAGTTTACCGACACAAGGAATGTCGAGCTCTACACCAAGACGGACAACCTGATGACACTTGCCCCCAGGTAATGGGGAAGTTAGACCACCAGTCACGGATATGGCGGATCACCGACCCTAGACAAAACTAGGTTAGGGAGCGCTAGGAAAGAGTACACTAAACACAGTATTTATATGCCAGCATATATTCAGTGCTTTGGAATTGTTAATCTTTTTCCTTATTCTCATAATGCCAATTACGCTACTCTGTTTCATACTACTGATCGCAGCACACTTTTTACAAGAATCACAATATTTTATTAAATATTGAAACACCTTGCTGAGTACATCGTGTGTATTTCTTTGGGTACGCATGAGAGTCCAATCGAAAAGGTTCTAGATCTGTTACCATGATTTCCTTAGGGGATCAGGATTGTCATCTTCTGAGGTTGTACAAACATTTGTTACCCTGTAAGGTTAGGGGTGCAGATGGTGCACTGTGGCTAGCAGGACTATAGGCCAGCATATCCAGAGGGTATGCACAGAATCAGTCTGGCACAATCCTAACGTTTATGTTGTCCAAACACACAGTTTTACTGGAGAAGTACAAGCCATACAACAGAATCACACTGGTAGTAAGGATGGCAAGCTGGTAAAAGCCAAACTATCCCTTTTTCATGTTCTGAAGTAGCCTTGGCACCGATCTCTGCCTGCAGAGTAGCCATGATCGTACCCAGATTGTCTTGAAGAGTAGTAGGGTTTTCCTTGGATTCAGTATTGGGAGAAGCCACCTTAACAGGCTTGAGATCTTCTTGAGCCAATTAAAGGCATGGAAGCAGGAAGTCCTTCTTGATGTTCTGGAAGGCGTCATCTACATGTTTTCACCCAAAAAGCTGAGCAATCAAAAACAAAGCCCAAAATGTCTTCCTGGAATTCTGGAAGGAAGGAAGCTGACCATAGTCATCCCTGAAACAACATGACTGCTGACCCTGCAGGCCGACTGAGGCCTGTGCTGGAAGCATCCATCATTGCATTGATGATGGTGGCTGTCTTCCTTGATGATAGTCGTAGCTTCTTCCCTTCTATCATCTGGGATGAGACTGATAAGGGTTGGAATGTCATGCCTCATCTAGCAAGTCAAGAATGCTGGCACAGATTCTGAATCATGAACTTCTCCAGGCACAGTATGACTGCCTAAACTCTGATCAGAGTATGCATTAGCTTGCAACTCTTCAACTAGACAAAATCCAGGATCGGGATACATTTTTGTAGCTATTTAGTTACCTTTGGTAATGTCTTATCTGGTAGAGACTATCTAGCTGCAGATTCCTTACCTAAGAATATACCCAAGGAGTCAGACTGAATCCGGATTTTTTTTTTTTAGCATTCCCCTTGCATGCCGGTAGAAGTTATCATTTGGCTCAGTGTGGCGTCATCAGCGCCGTGCCTATATAAGCGCCACCCCAGTGCACTGACCTCAATTCTTGACCCTTTGTCTGCACCAGAAGCACAGAGCAAAACTGAGAAAAAATTACTTGAATGCCAGGATGAGGTCCAGAAGGATCACTTGAATGTTAGATACACAGTTTGCAGAACAGGGAGGATGTGATGGTCGGTAAGGAATTTGCAGCTAAACAGAGACTCTACCAGATAAGGCTTTACTGATAGTAAGTTACATATTTGTCTGATCAACAAGTTACTTACCTTCGGTAACGATGTATCTGTAAGAAACATTAGTTAGTTAGATTCCTCACCTTAGAATATCCCCAGGCGTCAGGCTGGATTCGGAAAGTTTTTCGTCAGCAATACCCCTGCACGTCGCTAGGCGTCGTCTGCGGCTCCGCGTCCGTCGTCGGCGTCGTGCGCCGGGATGACGGAGTACTTAGACGCCGCCCTCGTGCGCTGAAGTCAGTTCTTGTACATACATGCAAGAGACCGACACTGGTGCCAAAAAATGCTAGGGCCCTGAAAGGGATATCCTTAACCCTAGATATCGGTTCGCAGAACGGGGAGGATGGGTGGGTCGGTGAGGAATCTAACTAACTAATGTTTCTTACAGATACATCATTACCGAAGGTAATTAACTTGTTCATCTGAAAGAAACACGTTAGTTAGATTTCTCACCTTAGAATAGATACCCCAGTAATACCAACCCCGGTGGTGGGTCTGCGAACCAAGATCATGCCTGAAAGTCCTGGAGAACAGAACGGCCAAAGAAGCCGTCTCTCCGGACTTGGCTGTCCAGACAAAAATGATTAGCAACCGTGTGCAGCGATGCCCACGTTGCCGCCTGACAAATGTCTTGCAAGGGGACTCCCCGTCCCAGTGCAGTGGAAGCCGTGGTGGCCCGAGTAGAATGCGCTCTCAGCCCTACAGGAGGTTCCTTTTTAGCTAAGAAGTAAGATGCCTTGATACACAAACCGACCCACCGAGAGATGGTCCGTTTGTGCACCGCTTGTCCCTTCTTAGCGCCCACGTAACCTCCAAAGAGTTGGTCGTCCACCCGGAACCGCTTGGTGCGATCCAAATAGAAGGACAGTGCCCGTTTTGCGTCCAGGCGGTGGAGCCTCTCTTCCTCTTTCGAGGGATGCGGAAAGAAGGTGGGCAACGTTACAGACTGCCCAATGTGAAAGGCAGTCACTACCTTAGGAAGGAAAGAAGGACGAGTCCTGAGAACAACTTTGTCCGGATGGACAGAAAGGAAAGGAGGCTTAGAAGAGAGAGCCTGGAGCTCACTCACCCGTCTAGCAGAGGTGATGGCAACCAGGAAAGCAGTTTTAAGAGTGAGAAGACAAAGGGAACAATTATGAAGAGGGAGCGCACATCAGATATGTCAAAACCAGGTTAAATTCCTACTGAGGCATTACGAAAGGGACAGGAGGAAACATGTGAGTAATGCCCTTGAAGAAGCGAGAAACAGGGGATTTGAAAAGAGAAGGCTGATCAGGAAGCCGTAAGAAAGCAGAGATAGCAGAAAGATAACCTTTAAGAGTGCCCAGAGCAGAGCCCTGCTGGGCCATGGAAAGAAGGAAGAGGAGAACCTCAGAAAGAGGGGCGGAAAGGGGATCCACAGCCTTTGCTGTGCACCATGCCACAAATTTGTTCCACCTGCAGGCGTATACCGATTTTGTGATGGGATGCCTGGCTGCCAGAATCACATCATAGACTTCAGGAGGCACGTCAAATGGCATCAACTATCGCCGCTCAATCTCCAGGCATGGAGGTGGAGACTGGACAGGTTTGGGTGGAGGACCATCCCCTGCTGCTGCGACAGAAGGTCCTCCTGAAGAGGCAGTCGTATCGGGGGATCGATCGACAGACTGAGTAGCTCGGGATGCCAGTACCTTCTTGCCCAATCCGGAGCCACAAGGATGACTTGGGCCCGGTCGCGCCTGATCTTCTTCAGCACTCTGGGCAGAAGTGGTATAGGCGGATAGGCGCACAACAGACCACAAATCCACTCGCGACGAAAGGCGTCCCCGAGCGAGTGCCGCCTTGGAAACTCCAACGCGCAAAACTGCGGACATTGCGCGTTCTCTTCGGTGGCGAATAGATCTAACCAAGGCTCTCCCCACAGCCGAGAGAGGCTTTACGCCACGTCGGAGTTTAGACGCCATTCGTGATCCATCATGCACCGGCGGCTGAGTTAGTCTGCTCTGGCGTTCAGAGAGCCCGCTAGATGTTGAACCACCAGGGTGATGCCCTGATGTTCCAGCCATGTCCAGAGGCGCAGAGCCTCCTTGACAAAGGGTCCACGACCCCACCCTGCCCTGTTTGTTGCAATACCACATGGCGGTGGTGTTGTCCGTGAACACCTGCACTACACTTCCCCGGACAACAGGAAGGAATGCCTTCAGTGCAAGTCGGATCGCTCTCCGCTCCAAAAGGTTGATATGGAGCCGAGACTCCGCCGGAGACCAGAGTCCTCTGATCTCCGCCTCTCCCATGTGGCCCCCCCATCCCAGGAGGGACGCATCGGTCACTACTACGTGCTCCGGTTGGGGTAGGGAGAGGGATCTGCCACTGACCCAATCGCGGTCTGTGAGCCACCACTGCAACTGTCACGCAGTGCCCTCCGAGATCAAGACATGGCTGGACAGGTTGCCCCGATGCTGGGCCCACTGAAACTTCAGGTCCCACTGCAGAGCCCGCATCCGCCACCTGGCGTGATGTACCAGAAGGATGCAGGAGGCCATCAGACCCAGAAGCTGCAGCACCAACCTGACCGAAACCCGGGATAGAGGCAGAATGATGGGAATGAGGGCCTGATTATCCCGGACCCGCTGTTCCGGAGGATTGACCCGGAACTGCGCGGAGTCCAGAACCGCTCCGATGAAGAGGAGCTTCTGGGAGGAACTCAGATGCGACTTCGGCACATTGATGGAGAACCCCAGCAAATGCAGGAGGTCGGCCGTAGTCTAGAGGTGGGAGAGGACTTGCTGGGGCGAGCCCGTCTTCAACAACCAGTAGTCGAGATAGGGGAAGACTGGAACCCCCGATCTGCGCAGATGAGCTGCGACCACCGCCATCACTTTCGTGGACACCAGAGGGGCACTGGCAGGGCCGGCTTTAGAGATTGTGGCGCCCTGTGTGACAATCTTTGTTTGCGCCACCCTCCCCCCAAGCAAACATTTTTTGTGTTGAGTTGTATGGTTTCTCAACCGCATATTAAATATATACAGGATACATTTTAGAGTATATACATTTAATTTCTTCAGTTCCAACTCCAACTTCCACGAACCTCGTAGCATTTTACGATAGTGCATTCCAGTGGCAAGGTCACCCGGGCGGCATTCATATTTTTCATTTAACACTAACAGGACAATTTTTGCTTAATAAAAAAAGTTGACCTAACTCACCTTTATTCTGCAGAGAGCGGAGCTGCCCTAGGCTCTCTGTGCCAAAAATCCAGTGGAGAGCGCGCGCCACTAATGTTAGCCGTCGGAAGTACATCTGTTGACTTTTCCAGGGCCCGCCCGCCTCGCGATGTAGTACAGGTCAGCTAATCAAAACACTTACAGCAACGCATGGGCGGGCAAAATCGTGCCTCCTGATTTGTTAAACACGGTTTTCTCTCTTCCATTTCTACGAAGATTAACATCATAGAAAAGAAAGAGGGACAACCGTTTAGGTTGCATGTAGTACATAAAACTTGGCAGGGGTTGGTAGCAGGCTACCAGTGTCTGGAAAGGGGGCTTCGATACAGCACTGCCTTAGAACCAAGTACACACTCATTCAGCTGTTTTGAAGCGCCTTGATTCGCGGCGCACTGCTGCACGGGCTGCCTCCAGCGCCGTTTGGACACATTTCTCTTGTAGCGCTGAGAGGCGTGTGTAGCTCTTGTCGTGATATAGCGCTGCTGCTATTCTTGGGAACAGAACGGGTTGTCCCAGCACCACAGGCGTGTGACTGACTCTACACCACACTTCCCTGGTCCACCCACTGCCCCTGCAGACGGACCGGCCTGTGACAGCAGGCCTCTCGGTGCCCACGGAGGCCAAACCCGGCGGTCCCTGAGGACATCAGAAGGGACCGGGGACCGATGCAGCCAACAATGCGTCCGATACAGCACCTGGAAGTCGGCCAGGGCATTGGAATCACAGAGGAGCACTTCCTGGCTATTTAGGATAGCCAGGTCCTCCCCGAGGGATCGGATGTGATCATGTGAGAGAAGGAGAGGCCCTCATCTGCTGGTCTGGAAGGGGTGGATGCAGCCGTCCAGACGGGAGAGCCCAGCGCGAGGAACCAATTTAAATTCACAGTTAAATATTACGGACCAGTCCCAAAAAGGGGCCCGTGAGAGGAAATTAAACACCATCATAAGGGATATGGAAACTTACTGAATTACCGCAATGTGCCATTTCTATAGCGCTTTCTACCTCTTGACAGGCCTCAGGGAGTGTTCCACCTTGCAGAGTAAGCAGGTTCGGCTTGGGTGGTACATGGATGAGAGGTGGGTGCTAGCTGGGGTTTGGGAGTGTGCTTTTCCTCCTGTGGAGGTGCATTTCACAGTGTGTGCACTGAGGCACCTGTCCTCCCCCCGCTCCCCCTCCCCACCTGTGAAAGTGCAAGCCATGCCATGAGCAGGAAGGGGGGCACTGAGAACCGAGGGCAGAATCGTTGGTGAAATTAAAGGTTCGGAGACGCGGATCATGGTCAACATTAGGGTGAATGTTAGGTTTCCCTAACAACTCCTACGCACCGCCCCCCCCCCCCCCCCCTAAAAAAGAACATGTAGCACACTATGGTCCAGAGTCAGGATGTTTGCTTTCCACTAACCCGAATAACCCTGTGCAGTTTCACTGTTTGTTGGTGACCTTACGTGCTGCTCTGCCAATGAAGAAAGAAAACCGCAAACTACTCTGGGTAGGTGTCAACCTGTGTCACTGCTGGTGCCGGAAAAGAGAGTCAATCCTGGCGTCACCACGGTCAAACGATGTTATCCTGCGCACCTGACACCGCCGGGAAATACTCGGGGATTCTGTTGCCCGACTACAGTAACCTGCCGCGAATTCAGCCATACGGGAAAGCGAAGCAGATATCGGATGTAAGCGTCTCAGCTCGAGAGTCGGCCTGCCCTATGCACTTTAGCATAAGAATCCTAGTGACAGGAAAGGTGCTTGCTCTCTATTGTGACCAGTGCAGGCTTTTGGACGATGTGACTGCCACTGCTGGTGCCGATTTAAGACACCGGTATGGTGACCCCCCTTGACCTTCGCACCTGGTGCGGTGGCACCGCCCAAAAGCCGGCCATGGGCACTGGTGAGGCCGAAGGGGAGCACGGTAAACTGAAAATGCTCCTGACCCACCGTGAACCGCAGGTAACGCCGGTGGGCCGGCAGGACGGGGATGTGAAAGTAAGCGTCCTGCAAGTCCAACGCTACCATCCAGTCTCCAGGGTCCAGGGCAGCCAGAACCTGAGCTAAGGTAAGCATCTTGAACCTTTCCTTCCGGAGGAAGGCATTGACACTCCTGAGGTCCAAGATAGGGCGTAGGCCCTCTATGCCCTTCTTGGGAACCAGAAAGTAGTGGGAATAATAACCACATCCTATTTCTGGACCAGGAACGCGCTCGACGGCCCCTTTGGCCAAGAGGGCCGCAACTTCCTCCTGTAGAAGATTCAAGTGATCCCCCGACATGCGGTGGAACTGCGGTGGCATGGCTGGAGGGGTCGTCTCGAAGGGGAGGGAGTTGCCCCTTCGGACGATTTGCAGCACCCACCTGTCCGAAGTTATGGAACGCCAGTGGAGCAGGTGATGGCGAACTCTGCCTCCCACTGGCGTGGAATGGGCCTGAAAGCACGGACTAGGAAGGCTTTGAGGCGGATGCTGCTGGGGTGGATGTGGCTGGACCGGCAAGTTGTCCCCCTGTGGCGCCTCGGCGGAATCCACGTCCGCGACGAGGTTGGTTCTGCGGCCTGTGGCTAGGCGGACATGAGGGGGCGCCCCTTCCTTGGCCACGAAAGGGGCGAAAAGCAGAAGTTTGCAGGCGCGGGTCGAGAGACCCAAGGACTTGGCCGTAGCCCTGGAGTCCTTAAAGCGCTCCAGCGCACTATCCGCTTTGTCGCCAAAGAGGCGACCGCCATCAATGGGCACGTCCTTAAGGGTGCTCTGGACATCCCCAGAAAAAGTTGTGGACCGCAGCCAGGCGTGACGCCGAAGCGCCACTGTGGACGACATTGCCTAGCGAGTCCGTCGTGTCCAAACCACATCGGATGGCATACCGCGCTGCGTCCCGCCCCTCGGACAGAGCCTGGGCGACCGTGTCTGGGCCTCCTCCGGACACAGGGGCAGCACGTCCTCCACCGTATCCCACAGAGAGTGGGAGTAACGGTCCAAGAGACAAGCGGTGTTAATAGACCGCAGCCCTAAACTAAGGGAGGAGAACAGCTTCTTACCAAACTGTTCCAGTATCTTGGATTCCCGATCCGGGGGAGCGGACGGGAAGGAGGTCTGGGAAGTAGAGGCCTGGATAACCAGGCTCTCAGGCGTGGGTTGTTGGGACAGAAAACTGGGGTTGCCCGGTGCAGGGCGGTGGCGCCGGGCCACGTTCCGGTCCACAGGAGGCACTGTGGAGGGCTTGGACCAGGTGCCCTTCAGGACGTCCAGCAGTGCTTCGCTAAACGGCAGCAGTCGCTCCGAGGAGCTTGCTGACGGTTGGAGCACTTCAGTGAGGAGGTTAGTCCTCACGGCCACAGTAGGTAGCTCCAGCCCCAGGGCTTCGGTCGCCTTACGCAACGCCATAGAAAAGGTAGCACCTTCCTCCAAAGCCACGGTCGGAGGAGAGATGAAGCCAGTGTCAGGGGAGGGGTCAAGGCCACTGGCATCCCCCAGCTCATCTTCCCAGTCCTGTGATAACTGACCCTGGCGGGTCAGAGGGTCATCAGACCCCTCCCAGTCACCACCGTCATCCGATTCCTGAAAAACAGGGGGCATGATCGGACCCGGGCGGAAGATGAAATGGTCACCCATCGGCGTCAAATGAGGCGCCGGACGGTGCCGCACCGGCCCCGGACCGGGGCTGAACTGGGAAACTGCGTCGTCCGAAAACGGCGCCGGGGGTGGGACCGGTGCCGACGCCGGCGGAGGAGGCGTGGTGCGGTCGACCGTCATCGACCGAGATCCAGGCCTGGATCTCTCGGGGATCTGCGGCGTCGGAACAGAAGTAGACGACGGCGCCGGAGCCGCCGGCTCGCTAGACCTCAAAGTCGAGCCCGCGGGGCCCAAAGGCGCGCCGGCAGGCGTCGACGGCGGAGCCAGGCCCCTCATGGCCGAGAGGAAGGCACTGATCTCCGCCGGAGTCACGTCAGTCCCAGGGACCGGCGGGTATGGGGACGGACGCAGGTTCCTGCGGAGCCGCGGGGGTGGTACCACCCGGACCCACGACCGGCGAGGGGAGTCCTAAGAGCGATGTCGTCTCTTGGACTTCTTACTATGCTTCGACTTACCCGAAGACTTGGAACCCGAGGAGTGATGGTGGCTGCGGCTCCTCCTCGACCGGGAGCCGAGTGCCAGAGCTCGAGAAGCTTGCGGGACCGCTCCCGCCTAGCCTTCGAGGTCAAGGCCCGGCAGTCGAGGCACGACTCTGCATCGTGGTCGGCCCCAAGACAGTACAGGCACCGGCGGCGGTGGACCGTTACCGACATCAGTCAGTGACAGGAGTCACAGGCTTTGAAACCAGGCATCCTACCGGCACCAGTTCGAGTCGACGTGAATAGACAAAAGAGTCCAAAAAGTTTAGTCAAAAAGTGACTAAAGGGGTAAGCTCTTGCCGGATTGGCGCTGTCTGGCGTGGAAAAAAGAAGAACTGACGTCAGCGCACGAGGGCGGCGTCTAAGTACTCCGACGACGTAATCCCGGCGCACAACACCGACGGACGCAGAGCCGCAGACGATGCCTAGCAACGCGCAGGGGTATTGCTGACGAAAAACTTTCTGGATCCAGCCTGACGCCTGGGGATATTCTAAGGTGAGGAATCTAACTAACGTGTTTCTTTCAGATAAAGACATTTAGCTGCAGATACCTCACGTTAGAATAGATACCAAAGTAATTTCTCGCCAGAGGTGGGTCTGTGGACTAAAAAGCCCTGGAGGACAAAATGGGTAAAATGCCCATTTTGCCATAACTGACTGAGCCGTAATGCTTCCAAATGTGTGCAGTGACGTCCACGTAGCTGCTTGACTGATGTCCAGAACTGGGATTCTTCTCTCCAACGCAGTGGTCCCAGCCTTCGCTCTTGTTGAATGAGCCCGCAAGGCCCCTAGGGGTAGTCTTTTTGGGAACTGCATAGGAGATTTTAACACAGAAGATGATCCATCTAGAGATGGTACGTTTCTGAACAGCCTTGCCATTCTTCTCACCCGCCAAACCAACAAAGAGTTGATAGTCCAACCAATGTCCTCTGTACGATCGATGTAAAATTACAGCACCCTTTTTAGGTCCAGCCAGAGAAGCCTCTCCTCTTACTTGGTAGGATTGGAGTGGGGGGTGGAGTTTGAATGCAAAAAGAGTAGGAGCAATGTGATGGTCTGGCCAACATAAAAAGGTGCGACTACTTTTGAAAAACGTGTGCCCAGTCATTCTTTATCTTCTTGAGAATTCTAGACAGGAGTGCTATCAGGGGGAAGGTGTTTAGGAGTTCTGAGCTCCACACGAGATGAAATAGGTCTCTGAGCAAAAGCCATCTTGAAAACTCCAGCGCGCAGAAGTGCTGCCATTGTGAGTAATCGGTGGTAGCAAAACAATCTAACCAAGGTTCTCTCCAATTTGTGATGGACCGTGCACTACCTCCTGATGAAGATGCCGTTCATGATAAGGGAGGCATCAACGCCTGAGTTGGTCTGCTCTGGCGTTCAGCGCATGCACCAGATGTTGAACCACCAGGAATATATCTTGATTTTCCAGCCACGTCCAGAGATGCAGAACCTCTTGACAGTTCACAACCCAACTCCGCTCTGCTCGTTGCAACACCACATGGCGGTGGTGTTACTTGTGAACACCTGAACCAGCCTTCCCTTGATGGAAGTAAGAAAGGCTTTCAATGCTGGGTGAATTGCGCTCCGTTCCAATAGGTTAATGTGGAGCTCAGACTTCACCAGAGACCTTCGATATCCCACCTAGAAGTGAGGCATCCGTCACTACTGTGAGCTCTGGATGAGGAAGAGAGAGGGGTCTGTTAAACTGACCCAATCACAGTCCGTGAGCCACCACTGCAGATCTTTCGCAGATGCCTCCGATATATGGACCAGGTCAGTGAGATTCCCTTGATGTTGTGCATACTGGGACTTAAAAAACCCACTGCTGAGCCTACATATGCATAGGGCAAGTTTAACCAGCAGTATGCAGGAGGCCAGAAGACTCAGCAGACTCCGAGTCAATCTCACTGCAATCCAAGATAGAGGCTGAAACATCAAAATCATGGCCCAAATATCCTGGACTTTCTTTTCTAGAGGGTAAGCCAGAAACTGCACTATATCCAGAACAGTGCCAATGAAAAGAAGCATCTGAGAGGGAGTCAGGCGTGACTGCGGCATGTTGATAATAAACCTCTGCGAACGCAGTAGTTCAGCCACAGTCTAGAGGTGGGAGTGGACTGCCTGGGCCAAGACCGCTTACACCAGGCAGCGGAAGACAGACCCTGACATCCACAGATAAGCTGCAATCACCGCCTTCACATTTGTGAACACCTGAGGGGCATTGGTAAGGCCAAAAGAGAGCACAGAGTACTAATAGTGCTCTTGACCTACCGTGAACCACAGAGAACACGTGTGGGCAGTCAGGACGGGTACATGGAAGTAGGGATCCTGCAAGTCCGTTACCATCCAGGGTCGAGAGTAGGCAACATGAGCATCTTAAATTTTTCCTTTTTCAGGAAGCAGTTAAGAGGGCGTAAATCTAGGGTACAGTGGAGTCCTTCATCCTTCTTTCGCACCATGAAGTAGAGGGAATAACAACCACAACCTACACTGATTCTGGCCCTCTCTGAATGCCTTCTTTGGCCACAAGAGCGAGCACTTTCTGTCTCAAGAGTTAGGGTGATCCTCCGTCAGCTGATCGGTGGACAGTGTGGCGGAGCATGTTGAAATGGTAGGTCACAGCCCCTTTTGACGATTTGAAGCACCCACTTCTCTGAGGAGATTTACCTGGGACAGATGGTGCTGGATCCTGCCACCAACAGGGCGCACAAATGTTGTTAAGAGGGAAAACTGAAGAGGCTTTGAAGTTCTGGATGCAGACGGGTTTCGTGGACAGTGGGACAGATTGTGTTGACCTTTGGCTCTTGTTTCCACAAGGCTTGCGGGAGCTGCATCCGTCGCCACAAAAGTACTGAATGCCTGTTGGCCTTGGTGACTAGGATGAAAGGGTAACAGCTGATAGCCACCACCATAGCCAAAGATGGAGTGGAGGGCGGATTGCCACTATCACGGGGTCATGATGAGTTCCAACAACCTAGCAAGTTGCCCTACTGTCCTTGCACATCCACAGAAAAGCCAGTTGTCCTCAGCCAGGCATGACATTGAAGAGCCACCATGGATGTAATGGCTCTACCCAGTGAGTTGAGTTGGGGTCACTCAGTCTCTGGGAAACTCGCAGAATCACGGAGTGGTCTAGTATGAGATACCGGCTCCACAGAAACAAACCTGTGAGAGGGGCCTAGATCTGTAGCATTGTTACTCACATCTTCCGAAGAACGGGAGCAAACTTCTTGGGGACTTATCTGAAGAAGTCCAGGATCGTGATGAAGATCAACACAAAACACTCTAGGAGCAGTCCCGAGACCTTCCTTGCAGAAAGGACCTGCAACGAGACAGTCACATGGCGAGCAGCCAAAAGCTTCATTGCTTGCACATGGATGGCTTTTGGGTTCATGACAGTGCTTTCAGCACAGGCCGCTGAGATGTAATCCCGCTCCAGGCACCACAGACAGGAAGATGGGGACATCCACCAGTGACGGGAACCAAAATGCTTGAACTCAGTAAGTTTTGTTTGGGGACATAGTAAAAAATAAAAAGTTATAGAAAACAAGTACACTAGTCGACTTCGACAAAATGTCAAAAAAAGCCAGTCAAAAAAGGACTGAAGAAAGCTAGTCTGGATCTACACCACAGAAACTGACGTTAGCTTGCAGGGGTGGCACCTATATAGGCATCGCACAAGTCACTTCTGGCGTGGACGATGCCAATGACGCCATACAGAACGGAACACAACCGGCGCGCAAAGGAACAGCTCAAAAATTATGGGATCCAGTCTGATGCCTGAGAAATTTTTAGTAGTAAGGAATCTATGGCTAGAAGTTTCAGATGTAATGTAAAACAATATTGATAACATCAATACTTCCTTCCCAACCTTCAACACCCTCTACTACAAAAAGTTTGCCTTCTTCAATATCTGACTATGTCAGATGTGCTCTGGTCTCCCACGTCAGTAGATGTCGGCATGAAATTCGAACTGGTGCCACTGGAGCAGGCGGAGGAATCTTTGGATGTGGAGGAAGTAGGGCGTTGGCAACGGACGGAGTAGAGGTGGCACAGGCTGAGAATGCTGTGTAAGCAACATCTGGAATGTGTCCATCTGTTGTAACGCGGTCATAAATAGCAAAGGAACTTGCATCACCAGTGGGCCCCTGTAGGAACACTGTGGGAGAGCAGTTATGAACTGCCTTACCAACTAAGGTCTGAGGATGATATTCATACTGCTGCTGATATTCCTCCCAATACAGATTATAAGAAATTGGATTATTATTACCTCAAGGAATAATCACAATCCTTGCCAGGGTGAACCCTCAAAGTCACTAAATTAACCAGAGCAAAAGCCCCAGGTAGCTATAGGACACAGCAGACAAGCTTAACTTAGGGCAATATGTTTATGTACTACCAAAACAGTAACGCAAAACAATAACATTCTTAACTCGTTTTTAGACAAAAAGAGTGAAATTTCAAGAACAGAATGACAAAAAGAAACAAAGATCCAATAAGGGGAACCGGAGATGTACGTTTTTAAAGTTTTAAGTAGAAATAGCTCAAAAAAGCACAAAGCCCCAATGTTAGTCATGGTCACAGTAGACCAAGACCTAGGCGCAATTTGAGGCTGACCACAATAGAGCACTGGTCGGATACAACAAGCAAGCTTCGCCCTGGTCAAAGGTTTTACCTTCTGCCTTCGACCTTTAAGTCCCAATCCGCAACAGGAGTACACCCCCAATCCTCCCAGGACCTTAGTGGAGGCACTTATAGAGACTCACAGGGCACCAGGCAAAGCAAACAGCAGGGGCCAGTACAGGACCTAATTGCCACTGGTCAGCTGAGTACTTCCAGGAAAAGGCCTCCTGCGGCTTACTGAAGCCCTGTAGCATGAACAGGAGGTCCAGCCTTATGTCCAGTGAAGTCCACTTCTTTACCCTGGGTACACAAGGGAGCAGATACAGTCCTGAAGGGTTCCTCTCTGGTCACAGACAGCAGGTCCAGAGTTCTTCTGTTCTTTCTCAAGTTCAGAAAGTGTTCTCCAGTGGGTTCCCAGAGGGAACTCATTTCTGGCTGGCGCTAGCTATGTGGTGGGAATAACTCCTGGGCACTTCCTAACTAATGAGGGAAAAGTAAAATGAATCACTGTCTTAGCAACATAATCCAACGTTTTCAAAGTCAGGTATGGAGGTCTGGATAAAAACAGGCAACTGAACGGCTTGAGCTCTTTGTAAACGTGAAATAAATAACCATGAGTTTTTGACGAGTTGATCCGGATGTGACCAGAAAATAATGCATTGCATGCCACGGACACATCCATGCCAGACAAAGAATTCTTTAAAGCAGAGTATCAGAAAATATATCGGTGGTCATATTTCTTCATAATAACAAGAGGATGCAGACAAAGTATCCAAAGCAATAGCGACAGCCATCATTTACAAGCATCTGTAGAACACTAACATGTTTGTGGGGAAAGTGCACCCTCATTTATTCTTTTCGATCTCCTGAGACTCAAGAAGCCCACCATACTTGGCTGGGATTAGGGACAAAACTAGTCACTGGCTCTTAAACTACTCCTATTGCTCCTTTTTAAAGATCCTACATAGGCAAAAGCAGTGTTTCATGGAAAAACAAGGGCTGGTTAGGCTACCGAGTATGGCAGTGAGTAGAACCCACTGAAATAATATTTCTTATTTAGGAAGGGTGGGCTCACATAAGCAAACTATAGAAATATTCACTATCAATTTGGCATGGTCCAACCAACCATAAGCAACAAGATCTGTCACCAACTGCTAGAATCCAAAAGGATAGTGTTGCTAGGATTCAATATTGCGCTGTGGTTACTCTATGTGCTGTATCAAGCACCCTACTTACTCAGGAGATTTAAATAAATACATGTGGAATCTTTTGCGACAAAAATGCTCTTCTGCACACAATGCTGGAAAAAAGGCCATACTTGAAATTTTGGCAATATAAAAGGGAGTGTACTCGACTGAGCTGGTCAGTAAGAGAAGGCAAAGGAGATTGTGATGAGTGGAATGCTTGAATTAATGTCACCTAATGGAAATTTGGGCCACATCTCAGTCCGTTGTGTACCACAGACATCAGTCTGCTGTATGTAAATCTGTCTTGGCCCTGCTCAAAAGAGAGCAGTCCAGCCTTAACTTCCGGACCAGACTGCCTCGGTACAGAACACAAGCAACCTATACACGTTTGTACCTCGTCAGGTGGTATAGCTTGAGTTCTGTGTCCGAGTGAGCATGCGACCCACATTAGAACAAACTGTTGCTCTTTGAGTGAAGCATGGAGGAAAACAAAAAATTGATGAGAAGGAAGCCTGAATAAATCTCAGTACGTTATTTACTTGGGCTGTATCCCAGTCTATCTTTTTTTGCCCACCAGTAACCATCCATATGCAAAACAGTCTTTGTCCTGCTCCAACAGGAACAATCCAGCCTGTACTGCCAGACCCCCTCTAAATGGTAACACAGCAACCTCAGACCGCTTTCAGCCTGGTTAGGATTCTTCAGTGAGGTATAGCTTGAGTCCTGTGGCACAGTGAGTACAATACCCATGTCGTAGCATACCAGACAGTGAAGAAAACATAATTGATTTGTGGGGAGTGGCCGTCAAGTATTCAAGTATTCCTTACGTAAACTTAGTATTAGTTGCATATATGTATGTATATAGCATTTCTATACCGCAACATTAGCCAAAAGGCTGCGCAGCACTGCACAAGATAGGTACTATCCATACAGTTTGCCCCATGACTTGATATTACCAGCATAGCAGTACTTACAGTGGGAAAGCAGGTAAGTAGTAAAGCTGAACAGCTCGGAATGAGGGGCAAATAAAAGTCCCACATTAAACTTGCTTACTGAAAAGTCCATGAGTCAAAAAGAGGTCTTTGATAATTTCACTGTCAAAAAGTCACCATCACATATCTCTGAAGAGAATTCTACCTATTCTCCCGTGATGGAACATTTGGTATTGATGCTACTACAGTTGTCAATGAAACTGTCTACTGCAAGGCTTAAATCTGCTAAAAAATATTATAGCGTCCACTGCAAGAAAACAAAGCCTAATATAATGAAAAATCCTGCATCAGTATATGGGTGGCTTTGATCCATCTTCAGTTTCATTTTCTGTAAACATTTTCTGGTTTCTTCAATCACTTCCTACACCCCTGCAAAATAATTGTACATGAAAAAAGGTCATAATCTGATTCTGAACCCATACACAAGTAGCTAGGACCTCCATCGTTGAGACATGCCATGGCCTATATAGCCCAGGTTGCATTACCAGCCAAATCAATGCTTAGAATTCAGTATCCAGGAAAATATGGTATCTATATGGAACAACAGTGGACTGTGTGAGTTTTAGATTGAACATTTAAGACTGTATATTTACTTGCACAATAAATCTATTGTTTATTCTCTCAGGAGGAACAGCTGTCGAAGAACTTTGAAAAATAGGATACAATGCAACTGCAAACGAAGGACCATATTCAGAGATTTTATTTGGTTTTATTTCATTGAGGCCTAGACGGACATGGTCTAGAAAAGACAGCACATAGCCAGATCAACTATACATAACATTTGAAGTAAGGAGAGTGAGAAAATCCTTCCCATGCAAGTCAGAAACATACCATGTGTTGAGGCTAAGCATCCTTTACTTCCAAAATGAGGGTCAAATGTCAAAGTAGTGCAGAGCGTGGCTAGCTCACTGGCATTTTACAGAAACATTTAATAGAGTAAAAGGGTTTAGCAGACCCTGTAGAGCACCATGGCTAAGATGGATGTTTTCATGCAATATTTGAGGGATGTTGACAGAAGCAGTGATGACATTGCTGAGTGCAGGCACAATCAGGTAATCAGAGTAGAATGATTGACACGCTAAACAGAGGCATTCTCTCTTTAGTGTGCCATTGTTTGTAGGCTAGGGCATGCTTCGACTACCATTTATTCAATGTACCTGATAAACTAATAAGATTGCATCTGAGTTTACAAACTCTGATTAGTCAAAAACGCCTGTCACATGGCAAATTATATTCGCTAGTCTGATTGCAAGTGGCCTCAGTCTTAGATATTATACTGTCTAACACTGAAAATGAAGGGGGCATGGTTTGAGAGGCCAACATTGGAGACTCTCTGTAACAGAGCTCCGCATTGAAACTCCGTCTATCCTGCATTTACCATCTATGCTCCTGACCGAAAGCCGCAATTCTGAAATCCCTGACCCTGCGATGATGGAGGGGGATTTGCCCCTGAGCGGAAGTCTCAAGACCACCAAGGTGACCCATGGTCGGGTTGCAGGCCACGTGAACCGCAGAAACACTGCTCAGAAATTGCAGCTTCTCCCCTGTGGAACTCCAGAGGTGCCCAGAGCAGGTGCTGTGTGTGGCAGACCAATTCTACACACCCCTCCCCCACCTGCCCCGGCCTTCAGCGATCACGATCCCGCTGGAGTGGGGCAGGGCTGTCTCCGCTGCTGTGAAGTGCGTGAGCATCAGAATGCAGGCTTTGTGCTGGGGCAGAGTGGGGCTGGTTGCGCTGGCCTTCCCTTTGGCTGCAGCATTGCCATGGTCTTGACTGGGCTGGAGGGGGAAGAGATACACAGCTGTGGTGCCCTGAGGCAGCGGCGCTGCAGATTCTCTGCGTCGACCGCCAGCAGCCTGGAGGAGGCTGCCGTCCTGGTCCATGAGCTGAGATGTCCCACTGAGCACAAGGCGATAGTACTGGCAGGGCTGCCTACATCGGTGGAGTTCCAGTGGATAGTGCATACTGGAAGGCCCCCCCCATCCCCCTGTCATATTGGTCATCCATTTCCGGTCCCATGAGCCTAGGCTCCCTCTCACGAGTGATCCACTGGCCCTGAAGGGCCACACTTGGATCCAGACTAATGACATGGCTACAGAAAGGTGGGAAGCACTACTGTGCGCAGTTCTGGACAGCTCTTAGCAGCTAAGGCTCCGGGCGGGGCCCTGCTTCCCTGCATTCTCTTTGACTGTGTCTACCACATGTTTACAAGCCACATCCACAACTTACCATACATTATAGACGGGAAGGCTTAACGTCCTCTAGACTTCCCACTGGGGGCTGATTGTGCTGCACTACATGCTGGGAGTCTTTTGGGAATGCAGGGGGGCCCCTTTGCCTTGCGGTTGGAGAGCTGGTGCAGTCCTATATACCTGGCTTCAGACTGTGCATTCATCATACTCTGCGATTCTCACATAAGTCCTTGGTTCCTGGCTAAACCCCAACATCCTTCAAACTTTGACACGCTGGTGCCACCATAGTGGTCTCACTCAAACAATTGTATGGTCCACCGTGGGGTTTCCCAGATTTATGTGGTGGGTGTTGGCGTTCAGGAATCCTGGTCTCTGGTTGGTGGGGGCTGTTGGGGGCGGAGCAGGACAGTCAGCATCCCAGCGTTTGCAGCGGCATAAACCGCATGCCTTCCTCATCACGCAGCGGGCGTGCCAAAGGCAATCCCATCTGCGCCCTTCCGCAGCCGACCAGGGCCGGGAGCCATACATCATGCCCGTTTTCCCACTTACTCGTCCGCAGACCTGAGGCGGCTGTAGGGGAATTGGACCTTAGATTTTGAGACCCGAGCCATTCTCGACAAGGCAGGGATCCTGACACTTAGGGACACCCACTTAGAAGTCCGTGACACACTTAGCAGTGGAGAATCGCCAGTCGATGACAAGGCCCCGCCAGTTATATCTATCCCTGAGCAACAGGATGCGATGGGAATTACAATCAGTTACCTTAACACCCGCTCAATGGTAAAACATCAGCTCGACATTTTCCAGCTTATCGACTCAGATAAGCCGGATATCCTCCTCCTCTCTGAAACGTGGCTGACTACTGAGTCTGTCCCCGATGTCCTGGCAGCAATACCTGATAAATATTATATTCTTCAGGTCAATAGGTCTTCGGGTAAAGCCGGGGGCGGGGTTGCGGCAATTATTCACCAGAATCTCCAGTTCACTTCATTGGGGATTACAGGTATTCCCTCAGTTGACAGCCTTATACTGAAATTCGAATCTCCCCAATCTTCTTTTATTTGTGCCCTATTTTACAGACCCCCCTCATTACATGCCCACATTCCCTCAACTACTAGGCGAAATGATTTCCCATCTAGTTATAAACCATGCCAGAATCCTAATAATCGGTGATTTCAATTATTGGCCTAACGATGCTCGGGAAAGTGCTGACTCTACAGAATTTACCGATCTCCTTACTGGAATGAATTGCACCCAGCATGTGAAGGCAGACACTCATATAAAGGGGCATATCCTAGACCAAGTATGGACAACTAATTTGGAAATCTCTAAGTTTGTAATCTCCCCATGTACTTGGTCGGATCACCATCTAATCACATTTGAAATATCCAGCATCTCCCCCACAAAAAACGCACAAACAAAAAACAACCTGGCTAGAAATTGGAACAGTGTTGATATTGGTGATTTATGCTCATTATTAACTAACTATCACAGCCCCCACTGCACAGGATTCTCTCCACATCCA
Source organism: Triturus cristatus (assembly GCF_964204655.1). NCBI lineage: Eukaryota > Metazoa > Chordata > Amphibia > Caudata > Salamandridae > Triturus > Triturus cristatus. The sequence continues at coordinate 1,041,883,928 of NC_140584.1, read as the reverse complement.
GACAAAGGATATTAAAGCTTGGCTTGAATCCGCAAGTGATCGCATTGCTCCCTATAAAAAATTAAGACTATGCGACCTCACGATGCCCAACGATGGTTCTCCAACGATCTAAAATTAAAGAAATTAGCATTAAGGCAAGCCGAACGCAGGTGGAGACACGACTACTCCTCGGATAAAATAACCTATGTAACACTGCTCAAAGAATATAAAAATGCTATCCTCCAGACTGAGGCAGATTATTTCTCTCCAAAAATTGTAAATTCGGCTAATAAGTCCAAAGAAATATTTTCCATAGTCTACAAACTCACTAACCCAGACAGGGTCATGGCGAAACCTGTTCCCTCGCAATCCTTAAGCGACTCCCTAAACTCCTATTTCATCGAGAAAATTGCTATGATCAAGGATAGTATTCCTCCTCCCATCTCCTCCACGCCCCCCCAGCCCCCTATAAAAACTCATTTGTACTGAATCAAATTTCCCCAATTTCAAAGAAAAACTTTTTTGTTCTACTAAAAAAAAGTCAGTTCTAGTTTCCCCACTGATTGTTGCCCACCTCATATCTTACGCGAAGCGTTCCTCACTTGTCCGGATCCTCCCCTATTATTTCTCAACAATTCTCTTAAACTTGGTACTGTCCCCAATACTTTCAAAAGAGCAGAAATTATCCCAATTCTGAAGAAACCCAAAGTTGATCCCCTGGTGCTCAGCAATTATCGTCCCATCTCGTTGCTGCCTTACCTGGGGAAAATCCTAGAAGCTCATGTGGCAAATTGCCTGAGTTTCTACATCGAACAATCTCATTTCCTTGACTCTCGTCAGGCAGGATTTAGACCGGCACATTCAACAGTCAGTTATCCTTGCAGTTATGGATGAGCTCAGAGGGGGTGCCGACAAGGGCCTCACCCAGGCCCTCGTTCTCCTGGATTTGACAGCTGCTTTTGACACGGTCGATCATGGTCTTCTGATCAACCGTGTCTGCAATGCCGGGATCCAGGGCCTGGCGTTGAAGTGGAGTACTTCCTTCCTCAGCAATCGATTCCAAGCTGTTCGCCTTGCTAATTTCTCATCTCAAAAAAATGAAGCTAGCATGAGGGGTTCCCCAGGGATCTTCCCTTTCGCCCCTTTTGTTCAACTTGTACCTACTACCTTTGGTCAGGTCTCTACGAGAAACAAAGGTCGAAACTTAACTATGCTGACGACCTGCAGCTGGTGCTCAACATCAACTCTTTCACCTCAGTGCTCAATTTCCAATCTACCATCAGCTTTATCAGTGACTGGATGAATGATAACCAACTGAAATTAAATCCAGAAAAAAACACTGAGCTCATTCTCACAGGTGGACCAGCAAACCTGTGGAACTCTAATTTTTGGCCTCCTATGCTGGGTAGCCCCCCACTACCAGCAAGCTCTGTCAAGAGTTTAGGGATCGTGATTAGTAATGATCTATCCAGGAGGGCTCAGATAGGCTCAGTGGTTTCCGCGTGATTTTTTCACCTTCGCAGAATCCGGAAGATCAGCAGATTCTTAACCACTGAGGCCTTAACCTTGGTCGTCCTAGCCTTGGTAATCTCGCTTATCGATTACGCCAACTCACTAAATGCTGGCATTCCCACATATTAAGTACATTGTTTGCACTTGGTGCAAAACCATGCAGCCAGTTTCATTGCCCGCCAGCCTAGACGATATCATGTTAAACCTCTGATGAAGAGACTACATTGGCTTCCTGTGGCTAAACCCTGTGCCTTCAAGCGGGATGCACCATCTTCAAAGCCCTAGCTGGGGATGGCCAAGCCTTTATCTCCTCAAGAATTCAGCGTTCTACTCCTTCGCGAGAACTGGGCTCTTCCAATCTAAATCAACACCCCCTCATTTAAATGAGAAAAACACAGGGGGCTCAGATTAGTGGTCTTGGCCGCACAGCTTTGGAACTCGCTCCCTGCTGAAGTGAGGTTGACAACCCCTTATGAACAGCTCAGGAAAATGCTCAAAACTCATCTCTTTTCCCAGGCATATAAGTAAGCCAACAGTCCCGTTGATGCAGCTCCCCCCTTGCTCTTAGCGCCATGAAACCGCTTGCTGTACGTGCGTTGTACAAGTACTTTAAACATAACATAACCACTGGGTTGCTCGCGGGAAGACCTGCGCCATCAGGGTTGTGCAGGTGGTCGCTAGGATTGCTACTGGACTTGAACGTTTCTCCTGGTCCACACCGAGCGACATTTTCAGCACAAGCCACCATGCCTAAAGAGAAAGATCCTAAGCCTCTAAGACCAGGCAAACTGGACTGCTACACTAATGCAGTGACCCCTTGGTGGAAATGGAATTAAATACTCCGACCATACCGGACAATGCAGCTCTGCCATTAGCAATTAGATCATCACAGGAGGCCACTGAGGGACACATCAGTGAGGTTCAGTCTGAGGTGTCTCTTGCGCCCCTTTCCTATGAAACGTGTCGGAGAGGCTTACATTGACCGAGGCAAGAATCTCAGAAGTTGAGGACACAACAAATGGTCTGCAGAAGGAAGTCTCGGAACATGGGGCTTTGGGGGGGAGGACCTCAATTGGAGAGTGGCAATGTGGAAAACAGTGCTAGAAAGAACAACCTGCGTTTCGTGGGCTTTATGGAGGGGGTTCAGGTTCCCAACGTGGGAGCCTTCCTGTCGGATAGGCTGGGTGCCTTGCTCCTGTTGGAACAGTTCTCCTCAGGTTTAGTCATTGAAGGAGCCCACAGGGCCTGCGCAGTGAAAGAACGCTTTTTAAATTTTTTGGATAGAGACATGATTCTAAGAGGTCTGTCGTCTGGGAGAGATACGATACGAAAGTACCAACGAGCCTTGAGATTCCTGCTGACACCCTGAACTTCCTGCTTACTTGCCGTGAGGGGAACGGCCTTTCTAACAGGGCAATTTCGTTCACATTTCCGAACTGTGCCGCCGTGAGGGGAACGGCTACTGTGAACTACCTCCCCCAGCATTCCTTGCACTCGGCGCTGTGGGTGACGACACCTGGGCGCGCCGGAACACTCCTTAAGCCGCCAGGTGCCCCCGCAGCGCGGGACGCGCGCGGGCAGAGCCCGGGCGAAGCCCGGGCCAAGGGCGGGCCCGTCCCTGACAGGGCTGGGCCACCCCTCCAACGTTGCTGCTGAGCTCATGTGCACAAGGTAGAAGTGTGCCTCCTAGTTTATTGGGCTGTTGTTAAGTGTTCATTGTATGTGCTGCTGAGCCCCTAGGGCCATTCATTTGTATTAATATCGAAGACTATTACTCAGCTTTATGTGCACCTGTGCTTCCCCGAATTGTTGACACTGTTTTGGAGTCCACATTGCTATTGGTGTGTTTCCAGCACATGATGATGGGTAAAGGGAAGCGTACTGGTGGGGGTGGGTCAGTGCCTGGTACTCTTGACCAATTTATCATCAGAGCGGTATCAGTACTAGAACATGAATTAGCTATTACTGAGCGGCGTCTATCTTCAGAACTAATCCATGCCAGACGCTCATCTATGGGAACACTTGCATTAGCGAAATCCCCTAATAGTCTAGCTGGGCAGGATACAGGTGACTTAGCCCAGCGGGGGGAATACCGGGGATAGCCCCATTACTTTATTGGCTAGTGGTGACACCATTGAGGTCCCGGGCGGAGCTGCCCCTACAACAGCTAGTACCCCTAACCCCGTTATAGCTTATCCCCAGACAAGGGCCAGCAGAAAAGTTGCAATACCTTCTAATCTCAAGAGGAAAAGAGATGGGGCGACTCAGGGAGGGAGACAGGCGAAGCTTCCCAATGTTACGAAAAATTCATCAACTGTGATGGGTGTGGCACAGGCTGATGACCATTTACTTTTGGGCGAGACTACTAATAGGCCCCCCGACCAGCCACAAATCAGTGACCTGATCCCCCAGATCGAGCAGATGGTGCGTTCTCTATTACTCCCCCTCTTAGAAAGGGTAAAAGTGGTCAATGAAAGGGTTGAACGTCTTGAACAAACTATTTTAGATAACTTCTGTTCATTGAAAAACGTTATTAAACTAGTTACCAAAGATAGTGACAAGCCCACCGGGGCTAATTCTACTTCTTCTGTTTTGTCACTCCCCCCTCTTGACCTTGATGTGTCAACTAAGGCCAATTCCAAGGTTGCCCCCTCTAAGGGCCTGGCCAAAGATAATCTCATCAACCAAGGTGTTGGCCAAGAAAGGACTAACTTGTAACTCCAGCACTAATACTGCAAGTAAGGGTGTGAGCAAAGGAGTAACCGGGGAGTCTAACGATAAAACCACCAAATCTCCTAGGGCTCATATTTATCTTCCTCCGGACTCCATACCTTATGTTGCTGTACTGACTGGTGTCCCTGAATTAAAAGATGGCATATTGGAATCCTACCAACAACTTAAAAACAAAGTAACATTCTGGCTAAACAAGAACAGACCGATTCCGAATTACATGGATGGGAAGATCCTCTTTGCCAGAAGGGTTAGTTGGGTGGGACGAAGACCAAAAGATGTCCCAGGGGATTCCATTATCATTAATTTTGAAGATAGACGCATAGTGCGTTTCATTTGCGATCACCCTTCTGTATGTGACTGGTCGGAAATCGGGGTACACGATTTGAGGCATTTTTATAACTTTGACCCTAATACAGTTGCAGGATCTAGTCAAGACTGGGCAAGACGGGGATCCAACCTAGGGCCTACCACTCATTCACCCGACTATACCAATGATCGGTGTCAACCTGTAGCTTCGGCCTGACCGGCGATAGAGGGGCCGCTTCCCATCATGTCTCCCATGTTAAACATCTTTAGAGGTGGGTCTAAGGGTGGAGTAGAGGTAGCCCACTCCACATCTCACGGGGTGTCTAAAGCAATAGGAGCATTAACCCCAAAACAGGATGGTGAAAACGAAAGGGGTCCTGAACAGACCTATGATAGCCCAAACCAAGCACCAGGGTACGGATCGGGGAGGGGCTCAATGATTTCCTCGAATGTTGCTGGATTGAAGTCAAAAATGGATTCTCCAGAATGGTTAGCATTCATTGGTGGCTTTGATGTTTGCCTCTACCAGGAGACCTGGTCCTGCGAGCCCCAGTTTATGCAGGGCTTTTTGAACTTTTGTGTCCCAGCAATCCAGGGACCCAAGGGGCGTCCGATGGGAGGCTTGGTAACCTGGGTTCGACAAGATTTATTCCCAGGAGCATATGAAGAGCCAACCAAGTCCGATGATATCCAACTAGTCAGGTTACCACTGGGCCCCCTGGGTGATTTGGACATCTACAATCTGTATACAAGAGGGACCAAGGGGCCGGGATCACAGGTTTTGGCTCATCTGGCTTCCCTTATTGACCAGCACTCAGGTGAGAGGGGAGTGCTTATCGCTGGGGACCTGAACGTCACTTTCGAACCACTCCTGGATCCAGAGCTCGCTTGGGGTGTTGATCCTGAGGAAGATCAGCTCTGGGGAATACCTGAGCTTGACCTCAATCCTATAAACAGGTGGACTGAGACTATTGTTCAGGTCAATGCTTTTTGTTATGAGTATGGTCTGAGGGCATTGAATGGCAGGACGCCAGGCGACAAACTAGGGGCCAACACATTTGACAATGGTCGGCACTCTAGTAGGATTGATTACGTTCTTTGTTGCCTGAAGCTATGGTGATCTGTATTAGATATGGTGGTCGAGGTTAGAGCCGAGAGTGATCATAACCCTATCTGTGTAACCCACCAATGGTGGAAGAGTAGTTATCTAGCAGCTGAGGACATGGAACCTAGGCCGCCTAAGTCGTTCCCACAAACGACATGCGCAGACTTAAGTGGCGCGAGCTCAAGATCAATGACAAGGCTATTACTGATATAGATAACAAACTAGCCGGTACTACACTGGTGCTTGAGGGCATGCTGGCCTATGAGCCAGGTAGCGTAGCAGCCACTGAACTTCACGACACGATGTTTGACGGTATTAGTTCACATTTTATGAAGCCTTTGAGGAAATCTAATAAAGGTCCCATTAAAGCGACTTAGATGGTACGATGATGACTGTAGACGATCCAGGGCCAATTTGGCTATAGCCCTTTCTAGTGGACACAAGGATAGTGTTCGCACAGCCAGACTATTGTACAAAAAAGCTGTAAGACTGGCCAAAAGGAATTGGGATGAACAACATTGGCTTGATTTAAAAGGAGCATGCCACACCAGAGATACCCGGCTATTTTGGAACATCATTAAGTGGGATAGAGGAGGGCGACCTGATAGCCCTTCTAACTATGTTTCCCAGGAGGAGTGGTTAAAATATTTCAAACCACAATACGCTTGTAATCCCTCATTCAATTTCGCCTGGGTTCCAACTCATGCTCTCTACTCCCAAGGTCCCTTCTGTACTCAAGATGCTCTGATGGCCCTGGGTTCTGTCGCTAGCGGTCGTGCTCCTGGACCAGATGGGGTCCCTCCTGATGTCTTTCTTCACAAAAAAGCCAGTTGGAGTAAGTACATCACTCTACTGGCAAATGTTGTGGCTGTAGGTGCACCCGTTCCTAAGTCATGGGGGGGGGGGAAGGGCAGTTATAATCCCTGCACTTAAGAAGGGAGACAAGACGCTCCCAGGCAACTATAGGCCAATTAGCCTTATAGATTCCATCCAGAAGGTGATCGGGAGGATGGTCCTGAACCAGATACTGGAGTGGATTGATGATAATAACATCCTGTCCCCCTTCCAAGCAGGCTTCCGCAAGCTAACTAGCACAGTGGACCAGGTTTTTCGTTTCGTCCAGCTCCACTGGAGGGTGGTGACGCTGGGCAAGGGCAGCCTCTATGCCGCTTTTGTGGACTTGAGAGCTGCCTTTGACCTGGTGCCTCGTCTTCTGTTGTGGGCAGTATTGGAAAACCTTGGTCTCCCTAAAGAAACTTTGACACTGGTTATGCGACTGCACGAGTCCAACTATGCTAGGATTCAGTGGGGTGGGCCAGGTGAGGTTACTCCAGAGTTCCAGGTTGAACCTGGTGTGCGCCAAGGTTGTACCATGGCACCCACGCTCTTCTCATTATACATTAACGGGATAGTTGATCTCATGCTTTGTGTAAACACTGATGCCCCCAGGTTGGCTGGAGTTACCATCCCAATATTGATGTTTGCAGACGATACGCTTATTGTATCCAAAACTTCGAGTGGTTTGCAAAGAGCCCTGCGCGTGTTCGATGATTTCTGTCTCGACCACGGTCTGGAGGTCAATGTGGCTAAAACAAAATTGATGGCCTTCAACCCCCATCCTAGCTTTCGAGGGAAAAAGGTATTCATGAATGGCCAACCACTAGAGATGGTTAACAACTTCACGTACCTTGGCAGGCACCTAGCAAATGATAACAAATGGCGCAAACACATTGAAATGGCCACCCTGCGATTTAAACAATGATCTGGTGCCTTAAGCAGGGAATTCAACAAATCTTTTACAAAACCAATAAACCCTGTATTACAAGTTTATGAAGCCAAGGCCTTAAGCTCTGTGCTTTATGGGGCAGAGCTATGGGGTTTTGACCAGTTAGCATCTTTATTCAGCGTTGAACATACATTTTTTCGACGTATAACTGGCCTTCCCCAGAGCACTCCTCTGATTCCTCTTAGATATGAATTAGGTAGGAGGTCTATTCTGGACATTGCAAAACTTCGACCGGTTCTATACTGGCGGAGACACTGGACTACTCCTGAGCTCTCCCATTATGCTAACGGTCTTATGGACATTATAAAAACAGATGTTTTCCATAAAATCAGATGGCTGAAGAACCTTCATGTGACACTGAAAGACATGGGTATGGAGGGGTTATGGTGTGACCCGGTGGCCGCTCTGTTTCCATCTAAGAGATCCCTCAAAATGGCATACTGGGAAAGAGTTGAATTCCAGGCATGGAGTAGAGCTTCTGGGATGTCCGGCAGCTATTTAGAGGCTAAAATTACTCCTGCACTAGAATTATACTGGGATTTGGTCACTAATGTCGGTGACAGGAAACTTTATTTCCAATTCAGAGCTGGTTCTCTGCCTCTTCGGTCTTTGACTGGAAGGTGGGCTAGGGCACAGGAGGAATCATGCCCCGCTTGTGGGGCACAAACAGAAACAACTGCCCACTTTTTGTTTGTCTGTCCGGCATTTACTATCCCAAGGCGCGTTTGGCTCTCTCCCATGTGTAAGAACCTGGGTACCAGGAGCAGCGCTGTGGAATTACGAATCCTGCGCACTAGCTCCCTAACAACTATTTTTGTGGCCTTAGCTAAATACCTGGGATGGGAGTGGTCTCTACGGAGAAAAGAGATCAAGCACACCCTAGAAGTCCCTTAATTAAATTGGGGCTTGGGTCTATTCTGTGCCTCAAGACTTGTTTCATAATCTAGTGATTAAGACTTCACAGTAGTTTGTGAGTCTTTTTAACCATGTACATCCTTTCGTCAGTATTTTTGACTTGTTTAATGTTTTTTTAACATACTTTTTAACGTATTTATTGATGTCTTGTATTTTTGTGGGCACAAAATATTGTGCTCTTTGTTTTATGTTTGTGTCTTTTATGATTCATTTCAAATCGAATAAAGACTGATGATGATGATGAAAGTACCAAAATCATAGTGTCCCCCGAATAGTCGAGAGGTGAAGAGACAGCGACATACTTTAGACTCCGTTAATATTACACTGAGTTTTCCGCAATGCTTAAGGTTATATTTGAGGGTAAAACCTTTTTCTTCCACTCCCAGAAAAGGCCTGGACCTGGCTGGAAGTGCGACCAACTCGAAAAAACACAGAAGACGGATGAAACGGGGGAAAGTAATTTGCACCTGGCGGGAGCGATGGCCAAGACAACTAAATATGGGAGGAGGAGGTCGGGTCTCTCTGTGTGACCTTGCATAGTGGGACTCCACTGATGGTTAATTGACAGGAGCAGAGGCAGGGTTTGTCCTCCGACACTGAGGGAGATACACCCTTGCTACGCCAAAAATCAAAATAGGATACAGCAGTCAGACACCTCATGCCTCAGATAGAGATCGGTCCTCACAAAGATGACCCACATACACTAGCTAAACAAACTGACCTACTGGAACACAGACGGTACAGAGGAGAGCAGGGCTCCAAAAACATAAAACGTTTACTAGACCTGCAGGTCTAGTAACTTCAATAATCTACTCTACCTAACTGTAATGTACTTGACCCAAACTGGTCTCAAATTGTGTGATCCTAGGCAAATATTTGGTCTTATGAAGTAGTCTTTTTTTTTTATCATCACATAAGAGAGCACCTTAAAATATGCAAGTTAACTATTTCTGATGTAGAAAATGTATTTACTAGACTAAAGGTTTGCTCCGTGTATAACAAGAATCGAGTCCATATATAGGGTACACATGATCCCAGGCTTGCCTCTTAGTTCACTAATAGCATTGCCATCTGGGCAGGAGCAGTAATAATTGCCCGTTCATGTTTAAAAACTCACTTTTCATACATATATTACGAAAGCATGATGTGGTAGTACACGGTTATTTACAGATAGCATATTTTACATTGAAATACCCACTAAAACATAGTTTTACCGATAATAGCGCATAAACAATGTTTGGAAATTGTGTTTCAAGAAAAATATTTAACATTTGCACATCACCAAGTAAAGTGCTCTAATTTGTTTTGATCCGATAAAACTTTTTTTTCACCACAGAATTACACAAATGGGTCTTTATAACTGGTGAAATATATTTGAAATAATTGAACAGTTCACTTAGCTATTTCAGTGTTGTTAGAAAAAAAGCCTGACATCTTAGAGCCTTTCATTTAACATGCTTTGCACAGTTAAATTGTCACACAGTTCACCTTACAAAATCCTCTAACTTAAGTCACTGAACGAAAAATAAATGTAGAATGACAAACTGACTTTTGACCTTCGTTTCTGAAAGCCTGCAAATGTGATAAAACAACAAGATTTAAAGGCACTGTTATTGCTCTTTCACTTCGTGAGCAATAAAGATGCCTTTAAATCTTGTTATCTTGTCACATTTGCTCTGCTTTCAGAGACCGAGGTCAAAAGTCAGTTTGACTTCCTACATTTATTTTTTGCTCTGTGACTGAAGTTAGAGGACTTTCAACTCCCCAGAAACGGCAAGTAGTCCGTAAAATAGCTCGTCCTGATTAAATCTTGCTCGACAATGCGAGTGGATTTTCAAGCCCTGGAAAGTCCCCCGTAACCAATGCCACAATGGATGCGAACGATCCCAGTAACTGAAAAGGTGACAGACTTAATGGTGTGATTCTTGAGGGTTTCGGAAGCCTTCTACCTCGCCATTGCAAACTCTAAGTTGCTCCTCAGCGAGGAGGCTGTCTGAATTAGTGTGATGATTGTTAGTGTTATTGGGGATTGAATTGTTGGGTGGGGGAGGGGTCTCAGACCTCTCAAATCCCTGCTGAGTGAGTCATTGTCAAGTTATGTGGTTCTATACTCGCAGGGGGCCTTGGGGTGTAGGAAGGGGGGAGGATTGGACTCATGCTCACTGGGATTCCAAGACTAGAGTTCAGGGATTGACAGACATACACCACTGCGATAGGGAATTGCTGCCCACTGCCATTTGTCTTTTACATTGTCTTAAGTTCTGATGGGTACGAAACTGTTTGACACCAGGACTTTCTCCATCCTTTCTTGGAATGTTAATGGCCTTGGGGACCAAATCAAGAGAGACCTAGCGGCTCAATATATCAAACGCATACATCCAGATGTGATACTCCTACAGTAGACTCATCTTAAGGGGACACAATGTAAATTCTTAGGAGAGGCGCTGTTAGACCTGACATCCTTGGCGTGGGTTTTTCCCCTATCTTTTGCCTCTGCTACCTGGATTTTTGATGCTGTGCTGGATTTCGTTTTTGCTGGTTTAGATGCTTTGGACACTCTGCCACTGCTAATCAGTGCCAGAGTGTAAGTGCTCCCTGTGTAAAATATCATATTGATTGATATACCTTATTGGCATATTTGTATCACCCTGAAGTCCCTAGTAAAGTGCACTGTGTGTGCCAGGGCTGGTGATGACAGATGCTACTAGTGGGCCGGCAGCGCTGATTGCGCCACCCACATGAGTAGCCCTAAAATTGTGTCTCAGGCCTGCCATCGCAGGCCTGCCTGCAGTCCCCGGACTGCCAAGTCCTCCTGGCCAGTGTCCACACTGACCGGGCCTAACCCTTCCCTTTTTATACACGTCAGTCATCCCTATGGAAGGCCCAAGGTACCCCCCTGGGCAGGGTGCAGTGTATGTAAAAGGTAGAGCATGTACTAGTGCAGGTAACATGTTCTGGTAGTGAACAACGGCCATTTTGTGTGTTCACTGCTGCAAGGTTATCTTGCTCCATAGGCTAACATGGGGGAGGCTGGTGCCAATGGCTATCCGCCTATCTTCTCATAGGAACAAGATAAGACATGAGTGTTTGATATCCCTGAGCTCAGCATTTAATAACACATCTTTTAGGAGAGGTTGTTTTTAAATCCTGAGTTGGAGAATAGTACTTTTTAGAGAGTAGCTGTTCTCTTGTCTGACCCTTCTGTGTGCCTGGGCATGCTTGTGGATTGACTGTCTGGCTTGAGAGTGACAGGGGCTGGGGATCCCCCAGTAGGTTGGCTGAGTCAGCCCTTTGCTGAATGGCGACATTTGCAAGTAGAGTGGAGGGAGGAGATAGCACCTGGGAGTGAATAGGGCTGTGCCTGCCTGCCCCACTGCTGGCTCCACCTCCTGCTGGGCGGCTGACGACTCTGCCCCTCACTCTGAAAAGAAAGCAGAAGCCAGGAAAAACAAAGTGCTCCAGCAACACCCAGAACTGGATCAGACCGGGCTCAGGACCCACTTGCACAAAGACTTCAAAGACTTTTAGGGGTATAAGTACAAGACCCCTGAAAACAGATTTTCAGATTCTACCATCAAGAGGAACCTCTGCAGAAAGACGGACCGCTGAAGAACTAAAGGAAGATTGCCTTGCTGTGTGCTCTAAGGACTGACCTGTTCTGCTGTACAACTGAAGCTGAGGAGGAGAAGGGGTCTTGGTGTGTGCTGACTCTACCCACTTGACCAAACATGACTTTGCTGTGTGCTGTGTCTTAAACCGAATCTCCAAGGGCCTGAGAAGAGCTGGCCTCCTGTTTCGCAACCCAGGGATAGAAAGGTTGCCCCGAACCCAAGACTCTGCTGTGTCCCCCCTGCGCTGCTGTGTGCTGCAGGACCGTGGACTGTTCTACCAAGCTTCTCAACATCTGCCGGTGAAGTGGGCGGGCTGCTCTCTGCCTTGTTGGAGAGTGCCTCGCTGATCCGGGCCTGACACCGGTTGCCACATCAAGAAGACCGACGTGCTCATCGGCACGTGCCTTGCCGCGACCCGGAGACCTGAAGCAGATCGAGAGTCGTACTTCCCTACTCTACGAAGCCGCGCTGTGAGTGGCTGACTCTGGTGACGTCGACATCGTCACTGGGGGCTCGTCGAGGGAGTTGTGGAAACCTTACAGCGAACAGCCAGAGGAGCGCTTTTACAACGAGTGCAGCGACACCGCCGGAGCAGCATAGCTGCCTAAACATCAAGAGCCTACAAACTGATTCATTCTCAGTGAGTATCGAATCACACAAGAGACTAGAGACTACCGTCTTACGATCCCGACCAACCAAGAAAGCGAATATTGTGTAAACCTGTGATGCTTGATTTCAACTGCGGAAGCAAGATAAAGATATATTATTTTTGATATAACTCACCTGTGTGGTCTAAGTTTGTGGTGTACGGAAGGGGGATCATTGTGGTGTCTACGTGCAAATACCTTACACATTGCCTTGGGGATAAGCCTGTCTGCTCGAGCCAAGCTACCTAGAGGGTGAGCAGGGGTTATCTACCGTGTGTGTCCCTGTACACTGTCTAGAAGCAAGGGTCCCTATTTGGTCTAAGGTGTATACCTCTGCCAACTAGAGACCCCCAGATCTAACATTGGTGGTCAGCGGTGCGGATTAGAACCAGTATTTGCACTTGACCTGCAGTGATTCTTTGTACATCACTAATCTAGTAAGCAGTTGCATTGCACGAAGTTTTTGCGAAGACTATTCTTGGAGGATCGACGAAGCATCATGTCTCTGAATGGAGTAGGTGAGGAGTCGGAATTGCAATTCGAAGTGAAAAAGTTGCTCGAATATAAGAAGGAGCAACTAAAGCAATTCTGCAAGCAGCTTGGATGCCCAGTGAAGGGCGGCGCCAACAAGACGGAGCTACAGAAAGCTCTAAGGGCCTGGTGGGAGGCCAAGAATGGCGCAACCGAGGAAGCTACTGGAGGGGATGGCACACCGGAGCACGGATTTGGATCCGATGATCTGCCAGTGAATAGGCCAGCGTCTAGGGCTGGCAGCACCCATTCCAGTAGGAGCCTTTCTCCAGAGGAGCTGGAGGAAAATCAGAGGGTTAGGGCCCATGAGATTGAACTTTTTAAGCTCAAAGCTCAAGCAGAAGAAAGGAAACTGCGCCTTGACAGTAAGAAAGAGGCGGAGGAGAGGAGGAATGCTCTCGCTTTGGAAGAGAGAAAACTCCAGTTGGCTCATGAGTTGAGCATGAGGGAGCTGGACATTAAAGCCAAACAAGTGGAGTCCAGTCCGAATGGTGGCAGCGCACAGCCAGTACAGGCGGGTAAAGTATACATACCGAAAGATTTGGTGCAGAATTATCAGAGGGGTGAGGATATCTATGCATGGTTTAGATCCTATGAGCTTGCCTTGAAGATGAATGAAGTGCCTGAGAAGAGTTGGGGAGCAGGTTTGTGGAAGCATTTTGAGGCCTCTGGGAGGGATGTCTTAGCACCCTTAGAAACCGCAGGGACCTTAACCTACCCCACTATGAAGGAGGCCTTATGCCTCAGGTATGGGCTTACACCAGAACAGTACCGCCAGAAGTTCACGAACTTCAAGAAACTTGATTCGAGTACTTGGGTGGAGTGAGTATGTACACGCGTGCACTGGAAGTTTGGATAAAGGGCAGCAAAGTTACTGATTATGTGGGGTTGTGTCACTTGATTAGTTGGGAGCACTTGAGTAGTCTATGTGTTCCAGAGCTGCGCCAGCATCTTTTAGACAGCAAGTTAACTGATCCCAGTGAGCTTGCTAAAGAGGCAGACCGCTGGACTAGCACCAGGGTCAACAAAGGGGTGGTAAGTATGCCAGCCAAGGGTGGACAGGGTCCCCAGCAGAAAGGTGGGGAGGACAAGGGTAACAGTAAGGAGTTCTCTAAAGGGCCCCAAAACAGTTCCCAGGAGAAGGAGTCCCAAGCCCCCAAGCCTAAGAGGTCTTGGCCCCCTAAGGGCAACAGACCACCGCCTACTTGCTATGCTTGTAGGGAAGTGGGCCACATAGCCCCTAACTGTCCCAAGAAACCCCCAGCACCAGCTGCTGCTCCCGTCCCAGGGTTAGCTAGTGTAGCTTTGGGAGGGGATTTGATTTCCAGTGGGGAGGAGGGATTAGCTATGATGACCCATGTCTCTTTAGGAGACCAAGAGATGGTCCAGGATACCTTGATACCCGCTAACACTAAGAAATACGGGCAAAAGGTGACCATCAATGGGAGGGAGATAGAGGCTCTGAGGGACACCGGGGCTAGTGTGACATCTGTCAGGTGTCAGTGGGTGTCTGAAGAGCAAGTCATTCCCAATGTGCTCCACCCAGTAGTGGCAGCTGACACTTCAGTGCGCCTCTGCAAGATGGCGCGTGTTCCCTTTACATGGGGGGGGGGGGGGGGGGGGGGGGGGGGGAGTCTCTGGTACCTTGGAAGTCTGTGTCAGTGATGCCTTGCCAGTAGATTGTCTGTTGGGTAACGACCTGGAGAGTTCTCCATGGAAGGACGTAGAGCACAGAACTCACTTAGAGATGTTAGGACTGCCAGCGTGGATCTGTGTATCCACACGTGCCATGACAGCCAGTAAGGGTGGATTAGTAGAACCGGAGCCTGGAACAATGGCCCAGGGACCTGTCAAGAGAGGAAGGGGCAGAGGGCGCGGGAAACCGGCCCCCACTGTTCCCACGGTCCAGGAGGAAGCAGAACCTGAGGGGGATGCCCTGGAACCTACAGGGGAACAGGTGGCCGAACTGGGGGAATTGCCTGAGCTGACCCATTGGCAGCAAGAGGGTGGTCCCTCCAGGGAGGAATTCTGCCAGGCTCAGAAGGAGTGCCCTTCTCTCCTTGGTGTGCGGCAGCAGGCTGCAGACCAGGCAGCAGGCCTAGGGTCCAAGGAACATTTGATTTACTGGGAGGATGACTTACTTTATAGTGAGCCTAAGTTTGCTGAGCCTGGTGCAGCCCGTGTGCTGGTGGTACCCGAGCGCTTCAGGAACTTCTTACTGGGTCTGGCTCATGACGTGCCTCTTGCAGGACATCTGGGGCAAGACAAGACCTATCACAGGCTTGTCACCCACTTCTACTGGCCCCAGATGAAGAAGTACGTCGGTACCTTTTGTAAGTCTTGCCAAACATGTCAAGCCAGTGGTAAGAGCGGAGGGAAGTGTGTGGCGCCCCTCCAGCAGTTTCCTGTAGTGAGCACCCCTTTCGAGCGGGTGGGCATTGATATCGTAGGGCCCCTGGATCCCAAGACCGCCTTAGGCAACAGGTTTATCCTGGTCTTGGTGGATCACGCCACTCGGTACCCGGAAGCAGTCCCTCTCAGGACAATCACAGCACCCGTGGTGGGCCGTGCATTGATGGGGATCTTTTCCCGTGTGGGGTTCCCCCGAGAGGTGGTCTCCAACCGGGGTACCAACTTCATCTCTAGGTATATGAAGTCTCTGTGGGAGGAGTGTGGGGTAACTTATAAGTTCACCACTCCTTACCACCCTCAAGGAAATGGGTTGGTTGAAAGGTTCAACCGCACCCTGAAAGGTAGGATTATGGGCCTAGCGGAGCCCATGAGACGGAAGTGGGACGTCTTGTTACCATGCCTGTTGTTTGCCTACAGGGAGGTGCCTCAGAAGTCCTTAGGGTTCAGCCCCTTTGAACTGCTGTATGGCCACCCTGTTAGAGGACCTCTCACGCTGGTGAAGGAGGGGTGGGAAAAGTCCCGTGGGAAAACCCCCCAGGATGTGCTCAGCTATGTGCTGGCCATCCGCAACCAAACGCAGCGCTTCAGGAAGCTCGCTCAAGAGAACCTGGAAGCCAGCCAGGAAGAAATGAAAAGATGGTACGACCAGAATACCACTCTGGTTGAATTTCATCCTGGGCAAAAAGTGTGGGTGATGGCACCGGTGGAGCCCTGCGCGCTCCGTGACAAGTGGACCGGGCCATATGAGGTGGTAGAGCGCAAGAGTGAGGTGACCTACCTGGTCAACATGAAGGCTCCTAGGCAGCCCCTTAGAGTCTTGCATGTGAACCGCCTCAAACCCCAGTTCGAGAGGTCTGAAGTGACGATGCTCATGGCTACAGATGACGGTGGGGAGGAGGATAGTGATCCTCTCCCTGACCTCCTGGCAACCAAGGAGCAAGACGGGTCAGTGGATGGTGTGGTCCTCTCGCCCACCCTGACCCCAGAACAGCAGAGAGACTGTCGCCAGGTGTTGGGTCAGTTCGCCTCCCTGTTCTCCCTGACCCCAGGTGTCACCAATTGGTGCGTCCATGATGTGGACACTGGAGATAGTCTGCCTGTGAAACAGAAGTTTTACAGAGTAGCTGACAAGGTCAGGGCCAGCATCAAGGAAGAAGTTTCCAAGATGTTGGCGTTAGGGGTAATTGAGCCCTCTAGCAGTCCCTGGGCTAGCCCAGTGGTCCTCGTTCCCAAGAAATCTGCTAAACCCGGTGGCCCGTCGCCCGTCAGAACTTCGGTTTTGCGTGGACTACCGTGGGCTCAATGCGGTCACCAAGACTGACGCGCACCCCATCCCCAGAGCTGATGAGCTCGTGGATCGGTTGGGAGCTGCCAGGTATCTCAGCACCTTTGATTTGACTTCGGGGTACTGGCAGATTGCCTTGACTGAAGGGGCAAAGGAGAGGTCGGCATTTTCCACACCAGAGGGGCACTTCCAGTTTCGCGTCATGCCCTTTGGATTGAAAAATGCCCCTGCCACCTTCCAGAGACTGGTCAACCGGGTACTGACCGGGCTGGAGCAATTCAGCGCCGCATACTTGGATGACATTGCTGTGTTCAGCTCCACTTGGGAGGAACACTTGCAACACCTCTGTGAAGTGTTGAGGGCTCTGCAAGAGGCAGGCCTCACTATCAAGGCCAGTAAGTGCCAGATAGGGCAGGGATCAGTGGTGTATTTGGGACACCAGGTGGGGAGCAGCCAGGTGGCGCCCCTACAGGCGAAGATTGATACCATTCTGGCTTGGGAACCCCCCAAGACGCAGACCGAGGTGAGAGCCTTTTTAGGACTCACCGGGTATTACCGACGGTTCATCAAGGGATACGGCACCATCGTTGCCCCCTTGACAGAACTAACCTCTAGAAATCAGCCCAGGAAAGTGAATTGGACCAAGGCCTGTCAAACTGCTTTTGATGCCCTGAAAACTGCAATGTGCACAGCGCCAGTGCTGAAGGCACCTGACTTTGAGTGAGTTCATTGTGCAAACAGACGCTTCAGAGCAAGGTGTTGGAGCAGTACTCTCACAGATGGACGACGAGGGCGGGGACCAACCCGTAGCTTTCATTAGTAGGAGGCTACTCCCCAATGAACAGAGGTGGAGCGCTATTGAAAGGGAAGCATTTGCTGTGGTCTGGGCCCTGAAGAAGCTGAGGCCCTACCTGTTTGGGACTCACTTCCGTGTTCAGACCGACCACAGGCCCCTCAGATGGTTAATGCAGATGAGGGGCGAGAATCCAAAACTGTTGAGGTGGTCCATCTCCCTACAGGGAATGGACTTTACGGTGGAACACCGTCCCGGTACAGAGCACGCCAATGCTGATGGTCTGTCCAGGTTTTTCCGCCTTAGTGATGAGAACTCCCAAGAGGGTGGGTAGTTCTCCCCACTTTCAGCTGGAGGGGACACGTGTTAGACCTGACATCCTTGGCGTGGGTTTTTCCCCTATCTTTTGCCTCTGCTACCTGGATTTTTGATGCTGTGCTGGATTTCGTTTTTGCTGGTTTAGATGCTTTGGACACTCTGCCACTGCTAATCAGTGCCAGAGTGTAAGTGCTCCCTGTGTAAAATTTCATATTGATTGGATATACCTGATTGGCATATTTGTATCACCCTGAAGTCCCTAGTAAAGTGCACTGTGTGTGCCAGGGCTGGTGATGACAGATGCTACTAGTGGGCCGGCAGCGCTGATTGCGCCACCCACATGAGTAGCCCTAAAATGGTGTCTCAGGCCTGCCATCGCAGGCCTGCCTGCAGTCCCCGGACTGCCATGTCCTCCTGGCCAGTGTCCACACTGACCGGGCCCAACCCTTCCCTTTTTATACACGTCAGTCATCCCTATGGAAGGCCCAAGGTACCCCCCTGGGCAGGGTGCAGTGTATGTAAAAGGTAGAGCATGTACTAGTGCAGGTAACATGTTCTGGTAGTGAACAACGGCCATTTTGTGTGTTCACTGCTGCAAGGTTATCTTGCTCCATAGGCTAACATGGGGGAGGCTGGTGCCAATGGCTATCCGCCTATCTTCTCATAGGAACAAGATAAGACATGAGTGTTTGATATCCATGAGCTCAGCATTTAAGAACACATCTTTTAGGAGAGGTTGTTTTTAAATCCTGAGTTGGAGAATAGTACTTTTTAGAGAGTAGCTGTTCTCTTGTCTGACCCTTCTGTGTGCCTGGGCATGCTTGTGGATTGACGGTCTGGCTTGAGAGTGACAGGGGCTGGGGATCCCCCAGGAGGTTGGCTGAGTCAGCCCTTTGCTGAATGGCGACATTTGCAAGTAGAGTGGAGGGAGGAGATAGCACCTGGGAGTGAATAGGGCTGTGCCTGCCTGCCCCACTGCTGGCTCCACCTCCTGCTGGGCGGCTGACGACTCTGCCCCTCACTCTGAAAAGAAAGCAGAAGCCAGGAAAAACAAAGTGCTCCAGCAACACCCAGAACTGGATCAGACCGGGCTCAGGACCCACTTGCACAAAGACTTCAAAGACTTTTAGGGGTATAAGTACAAGACCCCTGACAACAGATTTTCAGATTCTACCATCAAGAGGAACCTCTGCTGAAAGACCGACCGCTGAAGAACTAAAGGAAGATTGCCTTGCTGTGCGCTCTAAGGGCTGACCTGTTCTGCTGTACAACTGAAGCTGAGGAGGAGAAGGGGTCTTGCTGTGTGCTGACTCTACCCACTTGACCAAACAAGACTTTGCTGTGTGCTGTGTCTTAAACCGAATCTCCAAGGGCCTGAGAAGAGCTGGCCTCCTGTTTCGCAACCCAGGGATAGAAAGGTTGCCCCGAACCCAAGACTCTGCTGTGTCCCCCCTGCGCCGCTGTGTGCTGCAGGACCGTGGACTGTTCTACCAAGCTTCTCAACATCTGCCGGTGAAGTGGGCGGGCTGCTCTCTGCCTTGTTGGAGAGTGCCGCGCTGATCCGGGCCTGACACCGGTTGCCACATCAAGAAGACCGACGTGCTCATCGGCACGTGCCTTGCCGCGACCCGGAGGCCTGAAGCAGATCGAGAGTCGTACTTCCCTACTCTACGAAGCCGCGCTGTGAGTGGCTGACTCCGGTGACGTCGACATCGTCACTGGGGGCTCGTCGAGGGAGTTGTGGAAACCTTGCACCGAACAGCCAGAGGAGCGCTTTTACAACGAGTGCAGCGACACCGCCGGAGCAGCATAGCTGCCTAAACATCAAGAGCCTACAAACTGATTCATTCTCAGTGAGTATCGAATCACACAAGAGACTAGAGACTACCGTCTTACGATCCCGACCAACCAAGAAAGCGAATATTGTGTAAACCTGTGATGCTTGATTTCAACTGCGGAAGCTAGATAAAGATATATTATTTTTGATATAACTCACCTGTGTGGTCTAAGTTTGTGGTGTACGGAAGGGGGATCATTGTGGTGTCTACGTGCAAATACCTTACACATTGCCTTGGGGATAAGCCTGTCTGCTCGAGCCAAGCTACCTAGAGGGTGAGCAGGGGTTATCTACCGTGTGTGTCCCTGTACCCTGACTAGAAGCAAGGGTCCCTATTTGGTCTAAGGTGTATACCTCTGCCAACTAGAGACCCCCAGATCTAACAGGCGCTTACATTACACTTGCCCATGCAGGATACACTTCTGTGTCAAGAGGAGTAGCTATCCTGATTAAGAAGGACCCTCCCTTACATAGGTCTAAAATATGGATGGACCCAATTGGGAGGTACGAGGGAGTAAGAGGACTTTGGGGCATAACAGATGTCACTTTCATCAGTGTTTACACACCTCCTCGCCTACAGGCCCCCACATTAGAGAAATTAACATAGGTATTATTGGAGATAGATTCTCCACTCAACATCATGGGGGATGGACTTTAATGATTTTATGACAACCGAAATGGATAGGATGAGCCCTCGGAGTTTGTCCATCCACGCCACTCCCCTATCCCTCTTTGCAACTTGTTTGGGTCTTTCCGACTTCTAGCAGCATGCAAATCCTAATAAGCAGAAACATTCATATCATTTTGGAAGTCATAAGGTCTTCTCCTATCTGGACTATGTTTTTGCTCTGGCGGGGGAGATCGGAAATGTAAATCAAGCGCAATATCTAGCTCGGGCACGTCTGACCACTCCCCTCTGCTGGGTCACAGGGGAGGATCTAGTTCGAAACTTAACGTGTGGGACTGGAAGGATCGGGACGGGGCAACAGGCCAAAAAGTAGACTCTGAATTTGATTTTCAGGAAAATGAAAAAAAATCACTACCATCTATAATAGTCCTCTGGGAAGCGTGGCTGGATAGGTGGGAACCGGAAGTCAGATGGGTACACCGAATAGTGGGCCCTGAGGGAGATTGTGTTGAGGCAGACAAGGCTATAACTGCAGCTTTTGCTCGCTATCACGAGAGCTTTTACAAAGCCCGATCATTACAGACAATATCTCATATCGAACAATATCTGGACTCCATAAATCCCCCGGTTCTGGATGCCGAGACCTGTGAGGCTCGACGCGGACATTACATTAGCAGAGGTCCAAGCCGCCATAGCCGAACTTAAACCCAATGAAACTCCCGGACTAAATGGAATTCCACAGAATTCTACAAATGATACTCTAGGTTACTGGGACCTCATCTACTGAACTTATTTGTAGAAGAAGATAATCAGGGTATCCTTTCCCCCAGACCTTTGGTGGGCAATAACTGTGGTAATCCCCAAAGAAGGTAAGACAAAAGAGCGTTGATTCTTAGCGCCCGATATCTCTACTCAACATGAAGTCAGACTTCTGGCTACTATATAGGCCTCCAGACTCCTACAGATCCTTACATCTTTAATACATAGGGATCAATAGGGCTTCATGCCCTGGAGATCGACCAGATACAATATTCATAGAACACACAACTGGTTGAATTAAATAAAAGATTGTTTAGATCCCCTTGTCTTTCACGCACTTGATGCTGAAAAACTGTTTGATGAGGTACACTGGCGTTTTCTTAATGGTACACTTCCTATGGATAATGTTACTTACCCAGTAAGCATCTGTTCTTGGCATGTGAATCTTTAGATTCACATGCTTTGCATACTCCTGCCATATGAGGGTTGAGTCCGGATGTTTGCAAGTTGTTTTTGTTCGAAGAAGTCTTTCTAGTCATGAGGTAGGTGACTCCTCCTTTCAGTAATAGTGCGCATGGGCATCGACTCCATTCTTAGATTGTTTTCCCGCAGAGGGTGAGAATGGTTTTAGTATGTGTAGAATCGAGATGTCCATGCGTATGAATGAGAATTTAGAACTACAACAACTACAGGAGACCGGGGAGGTGGGTAGGCGCATGTGAATCTAAAGCTCTAAATGCCAACAACAGATGCTTACTGGGTAAGTAACATTATCCGTTCGAGGCATGTGAGCTGTAGATCACATGCTTTGCATACACTATATAGCAGTAAACTCCCAAAGCAGTGGCTAACCTGTAGTAGTTGTTCGAAATAGAGTTTTAAGTACTGCTTGGCCTACATTTGCCTGTTGTCTTGCTAACACATCTACACAATAGTGTTTGGTGAATGTGTGCGATGTAGACCATGTTGCTGCCTTACAAATATCAGCTAGGGGAACATTTCTCAAGAAAGCAATAGTAGCCCCCATTTTGCTAGCAGAATGCGCTCTAGGGGATACTAACAAAGTTCTTTGCTTTAACATAACATGTTTGGTTATACTTTATAATCCATCTTGCAATACCGGACTTGGATATAGGATTGCCCTTGTGAGGTGGAGAAAAAGCAACAGTTGCTTTGTTTCCTAAATTCTTTGGTCTTTCTATGTAGTAAGGTATAGCACGTCTAACATCAAATGTGTGTAGAGCTCGCTCTGCTACAGAATCAGGTTGAGGAAAGAACACAGGTAACTCAACTGATTGATTTATATGAAAAGCAGAAACTATCTTACAGAGTAATTTAAGATTGGTAAGAAGAACCACTATCTTTGTGAAGTTGAAATAAAGGCTCTTGTATAGTTGATGCCTGAAGTTCACTAACTCTCCTTAGTGAGGTTGTCGCTATGAGGAAAGCCACTTTCCATGACAGAAAGTGTAACTGAAATTTTTGCATTGGTTCAAAAGGTGGACCCATTAGCCTTGTAAGGACTATGTTTAAGTTCCACTCTGGTGCAGGGGGAATTCTTGGTGGTATCACCCTTTTTAATCCTTCCATGAAGGCTTTAATCACTGGTACTTCGAACAGAGATAAGTGTTGTCTATTTTGCAAGTATGCAGCCACTGCTGCTAGATGTAAACAAATGGATGTGTAAGCTAGTCCACATTGCTGTAAATGCAACAGATAAATAATGTTCTGCACAGAAGCATCAAGTGAAATGATATTGTTGTTACAATAGACATCACGCAGTTTCCATTTTGCTGCATAACATGCTCTAGTAGTAGGCTTTCTAGCCTCTTTAAGAATATTCACACAGTCTGGGGGCAGTTGTAAATAACCAAACTTTAGGACTTCAGGAGCCAAATCGCTCGGTTGAGTTCTCTGGGATTTGGATGACTGATTTCTCCATGGCTCTGAGTGAGGAGACAGGGTTTGAGATGTAGCTTTTGATGTGGATCCACTGAGAGTTCTAACAGGGTGGTGTACCAAGGTTGACAAGCCTAGTTGGGGGCTACTAACATCAGTGTGAGGGACATTTGTCTGAGCTTCCGAACCAATAACGGAATTAGTGGGATAGGCGGAAAAGCGTAAGCAAATGTCCCTGACCAATTCATCCATAGAGCATTGCCTTTTGGATGCTGGGTGTTGAAATATGGATGCGAAGTTTGGGCATGTTGCGTTGTGTACAGTGGCAAACAGATCTATCTGTGGAAAACCCCATTTTTGAAAGTAGGGAAGAAAAACTTGGGGGGGGGTGAATTTCCCACTTGTGTACTTGATGCCTGTGTCTACTAAGCAGGTCTGCAATGTTATTGTCTACTCCTGGAAGGTGTCCTGCTAGGAGATAGATTTTGTGGTGAATCGCTCAATTTCAAATGATTTGTGCAAGGCGCGACAGTTGGAGAGAGTGAGTCCCTCCCGGTTTCTGTAGGGAGTACATTGCTGTCATGTTGTCTGTGCGAACTAAGACAGTCTTGTCTACATGTTGGGTGAGAAAAGCTTTTGAGTGCTAGGAACCCTGCTAGAAGTTCCAGGTAGTTGATGTGGAGACGTTTGTGATTATCTGAACACAGTCCCTGTACTCTGTAATGTTGAAGATGGGCACCCCAGCCTGTTAACGATGCGCCTGTTGTCAGTATAGTCTGTGGAATCGGGTCTATGAAAGGCCGCCCTTTTGCTAAATTTTGTGGGTTCCACCACTGCAGAGAGCGACGAGTGCAGCTATCTACCAACACTAGATCTGTTAATAAACCCTTTGACTGATTCCACTGACGTGCTAGACATTCTTGCAGAGGACGCATGTGAAGCCTTGCATGAGGTACGATTGCAATGAAGGATGCCATAATTCCCAGCAGTTGAATGAAGACTCTGGCTGGTAATGAATGGCTGGGTTGGAATTGTAATGGTGTGACCTGAATATTGTGAATTCTGGCTACATTGGGAGTGGCTAGATCTTTGAGAGTGTTGAGGGAAGCTCCAGATTGCACTCGTGCCGGACACAGGTGAGACTTTGGTGCATTTATTGTAAAAACCTAACTGGTGAAGTAGGTCCACTGTTGTTTGAGTGTGTAGTATACAGTTCTGTTAAGTGCCCGCTTTGATAAGCCTGTCGTCCAGGTAAGGGAAGACATGTATACATTGTCGTTGAGATGATCAGCTACTACTGCAAGACATTTGGTGAACACTCTGGCGGTTGTGGTGACGCCAAATGGAAGTACCTTGAACTGGTAATGTTTGCCTGCTATCACAAACCTGAGGTATTTGCGATGAGCGGGATGAATTGGAATATGAAAGTAGGCGTCCTTTAGATCTAGAGTAGACAAAGTCGCCCTGCTGCAAGAGAGGAAGTACTTGTTGAAGAGTTACCATTTTAAAGTGCTCTGACAATATGTATTTGTTTAACTCTCGGAGATCTAGAATAGGTCTCAAGGAGCTGTCCTTTTTGGGGAATGAGAAAGTAAAGGGAATAAACCCCTGACCCTTGGTACAGAAGAGGGACAAGTTCTATAGCCCCTTTGAGTAATAAAGATTGCACTTCTTGTTGAAGCAAGTGCTGGTGGTCTGGTGATATTTTGTGAGATCGAGGAGGAATGTTTGGAGGATTGTTGATAAGCTCCAGGCAATAACCATGTTGGATAATTCCAAGCACCCATTTGTCTGTTATTGATTTCCAAATGGTGAGATTGAAGCGCTTCCATAGATTTTTCTACATCGGTGTCCTTTTTCATTTTTTCAAGCGCTAGATCGACTTCAGGACCAAAAAGATTTTTTTTTAATCAAAGGTTAAATAGCAGGATGGGTTGTTGGACTTCAAATTAGAACCCCGAGATCCGCAACCATGCTGTCGTCATAGTAAGATGCTAGTATTTACTTCTCTAGCTGTGGTGTCAGCTGCATCTAGAGCGCATCCGATAGAGGCATTAGAAATTAGTTTGCCTTACTGGACTAAATCCTGAGCCTTTGCCTTATGCTCCTCTGGGAGAAACTGAAGTAATTGTTTAATTTCGTCCCAGTGGGCTCTTTCGTATCTTGCTAATAAGCCCTGCGTATAAGCCATTGATTAGCTGCTTGCGCAGCCACACGTTTACCTGAAGCATCGATACGCTTTGATTCTTTATCTGGTGGAGGGGCATCCCCAGATGCTTGAGAGCTAGCCCTCTTTCTAGCATTTGACACCACTGAAGAGTCAAGTGGTAATTGACCTTTCATAATAATAGGACCTGTGGGGGTACATTTATATTTTTTTATCTACTCTAAGAGTAAGGATTCTGGCATGGTCAGGATCTTTAAAAATATCGTCTGTGTGTCTTAGCATACCCTGGAGCCTAGGCAGTGTCTGACAGGACTTATGGGATCCTAGAGTGTCAAAGAGAAACTTTTCCTCTAAAGACTCTTTATGTAGCTCCATCCCATGGTATTCTGCTGCTCTAGCAATAAGCTGTTGGTAAAACAGATTGTCATCAGGTGGAGATGGCCTAGCAGGATAAAGATCTGAGTCTGTGTCCTGTTGAGGTTCAGTAGTGTACTCCATCAAAGGATTTGGTAATTGTGTATCTTCATCGTCAGTGTCACCTGTGTTAAAATGAGGTAGAGGAGACTGACTCTGTGTAATCTGTAATGGATGCTGTGGTGGAGAGGGAGGAGAAGATGGGAGTGTATTGAAAGGACTAGTGCCTACACTTTCTTCAGAGGAATTTTGCATGGGCTATCATCCTCAGAAAGCTGGTGCTTAGATGATGTTTTAGTATAGATATGCCCTGTGTCAGGGGGAATATACAGCTTTTTCTGTTTTAGATCCAGTTTAGGAGGTATAGTGTCTATGTTTGGATCGGGTTGTGTTGTAGGCAAGACTTTGCTTTTTGGTCGAGCCGGAATGTCCTTTTGGTGCCGAGGGTTTCGACTCAGAGGGATGTTTTTTGATTTTCGGTGTAGACGGTTTCGGTTCCTAGGGTTTCAGTTCGGAACCCATCTTGGATTTTGAGCTGGAAGATTTCGGCTTGCAAGTGTGCTTTTGCTGACTATGTCCCGAGCCAAAAGGCTTTTCAGAGAGTTTCGGGGCGGAGCGTTGGAAACCTCTTCTCGGTGCTGAAGCCTTAGATTGCTTAGGGACGTTGGGAGGTGGGGGAAAAGGTGTCTTCAGTGCACACTTCCCCTTGTCCCTGCGGCACATCATCGTTCTAGAGGTCAATCGAAGTCTGATCCGGTGTCAGACGCAGCAGAAGCCATCTCCTCCTCTGCCGCTGATACCTGTTCTTATTCGGAGTCTTTGCCGAAGAGGTCCGGTGTGACATTCAACCGCTGCATCTCTCGACGTGGAGCCAGACGATCACAGAGAGTTTCTGTGATCTGAAAGATCAGCACGTGTCTCAGTCTTGCTCTTTGTGCTCGGGGGATAAGCACAAATTACACACTGGATGAGAGTCCATAAGCGAATATTTCGCGTGGCAAAGGGGACAGAATTCAAATGGAGTCTATTCCATCAAAGAGGAGCAGTACCAACGCTGATGGGCCGGAAGACCACCCGCAGATCTTCCAGTCAAAATGTCAAAGTTTCTTGAAATTGGAATCGAATTTCACAAAGAGAAAACATGTTCGAAAACAATACCGTCGAGGTAGAGAGAGTACGCATCGAGAGGGAACCTGAGGATCGATTCCAAAGCGGAGCACAGCAATACCCCTCCAAACCCGAATGCGGAAAAAACGGTCTAATAATGGAGTCAATGCCCATTCGCACTATCATCGAAAGGAAGAGACACCTACCTCGTGACTAGAAAGACTTCTTCAAACAAAAACAACTTGCAAATATCCAGACTCAACACTAGATGGCAGGAGTATGCAAAGCATGTGATCTACAGCTCACATGCCTCGAATATTTGGTTTTGGTCCCTGCTCCCGGAGGTGGACCAAGCTATTATATCACGACCCAATGGAGATTGTACGAGTTGACAGGGTGTTGTCAGCAGAGTTCCCTATAGGTTGAGGCATCAGGCAGAGATGCCCTCTGTCGACTCTTCTTTTCGCTCTCACTATAGAGTCCCTAGCCTGTGCTGTGCATAGCCACCTTAGAATCAGAGGTTTTAAAATTGAGAGAAAATCCAGGATTGAAGAAAAGATCGTGCTCTATGTGGATGATACCCTGCTTTATCCAACTGACCCTCCATTGTTCCTCCCCTACACCTTCCAACTTTTTGAGGAATATGGGAGTGATTCCGGCTACAGCATCAATTGGGATAAGTCAGTCCTTTTCCTCCCGCAGCGTGGGCTGGAGATACCCCCACTCCAGCGCCGCTTGACTCTCTCTACCCTTGGAGTCAAATACCTGGGCATATTCATGAAATCAGAAAGGGAATCTTGCTATGCGCATAACTGCATTCTTTTCAAGAGGACATGGAAAGATTGAGATGGTTGCCCCTTACACTGATGGGAAGGGCAGCCATGTTTAAAATGATCTCTCTGACCAAACTTCTTTATGTCCTGTAGAACACCTATTATAAGATCCCACCCAAGACCTTCCAGCTGGTTGACAATCATATGAGAACCTTCCTGTGGGATGGTAAACACCCCGGAATTTCCATAAAAACTTGACATGATTTGGGCTTGAATTCAGGATTCTTGGGAGAATAATATAGGGAAACTAGGCAGAGTACTCATGGCCGAACAACCATTGGACCCTAATTTTCTCATCCTGGTAATCCCTAATGATATTAAATTACCACGAGCTCAGCTGTTGCTTTGTGGCCTAGGCTTTATAGTAGCCAAAAAGGATACTGCCCGACATGGGGGAGTTAGAGAATGCCCGACAATAGAAGAATGAAAACAGGATATGGATATGTATATGACGGCTGTAAAAAAGTACAAATGGCTGACGGGGATGACCTAAACCATTTTGCAAGGTGTGGGGTAAATGGCTGCACTAATACTCCCTGGAGCTTATGGAGTATAGTAGGTGAGAAAGAATGGATATGCCCTGGATTGAAGGGATATATTGTCACATGCCACACAGCTGAACAAACTGGGATGCGTGGATATGTAAAGAACTGGATTCAGACTGTTTAGTGTCTTGGGAGGGGGTGGGGAGGATACATAGTTCATGGTTTACACTCTTCCATACAATCAATGGAATTGGGTTTCCAACTTTGTTGTATTAAATATGCAATATCTCCTTCTGCTTTGTTTTCGAAACAAAATAAAAATATATTTAACAAAAAACAAACTGAATATTAATATCCTCTCTAGTAGTTAGGAACAGTACTTCCAAATTAAAAAATTACCTGTAATGTGAATACTCAATACTTACTTGTACTGGTTGTTTATTTCAGACACTCTCCAGGCATTCTGCAAGTCGAAACCCATTCGTGTCACTTCCATGTGAAAGCGGAATTTAACGTGATCGCCTAAAATAATCACACCTGTATCATTAAAATCACCAGAACATTATTTTGACTTGCCATCAATTATAAAAGGAGAACTGACTAGCATTCTTTCTGCTAAAAGACCTAACACGAGAAAATAATACTTACTTGTAATCCCAACTCTCCACAAAGGGTACTTGAACTGAATTCAAGCGCTCTGAATATGTCCACCCATGTCTGTGATCATTGAACAATTGTATAATACATGAAATACCTTTTTTCCCTACCACGCTTCAATTACTCTTTTTTTAAAAATAGCAATTACATTTAAAAAGCACCATTTAAAAACAAGAAGGAAAACAAAAAGGGGTGAAAACTGGATGTGTAGAAGCAGGTAGGTAAACAAAAAGAGACTTGCACTTTAAATTAGTCAGAAACCCCCCTCTAATAAACTACAGTGATATTAAGCTTATTTTTAGCATACTTCCAAAGAATAGTTCCTGGATTTCAAAAAAATCAATTACTACCTCCAAGTTGGAGGGGACTACTGTTACAAGTGAGCAACATGTTCCTACCCATCATGGGTTTTTCTTGGATATTCATGAACAGTTAAGAGAATAAAAAGCTTGTTACCAGGAAAAGAGGTGGGCAAATCATGGAACTCAAAACGGAAATCCGAAAGAGAACACACATGGACAACTGAGGAATAGAATATTGAATCCCCCAAACATCCTCCACCGCCCCAAAGACCAGACAAAAAAATTTCTTGCAAGAAGCAAATCTCGATAATGGTAATGTTTAAGAATAACAGCAGTAGTTGCTTTCCGTTTGGTTAAATGAACCCAATGTCCAATGTTTAAAGGGGGGGGGGAGGAGGGAGGTAGCAATATGCTTTCTTACAGCAAATAGAAAAAACATCTTCCTATACCTTGCAACTCTTCACAGTGCGGCTTAAGGCAAAGGAGGACAGCAGTAAGACATGGCGAGTATGTCCAGATGTGAGGGTTCACTTGGCCTTAGAAGAGCGTATAAGGTGCTGCTTTTGTGGCATCCTCCACCTATTAGCACTCCAAGGACAGAAAAGGAGAATCTTGGAGGAAAGCGGTGGTCACAGCCATAGAGCAGGAGCCATGCCTTTGCAGGGGTGGGAGGAATAAAACCAAAGAGTAGATTAATACAGCTGCCTCTAACTCTAGTTGCAGGATTCATCACAAATATGGTAGTAGCCAGGTTGGGAGGGGTAGATCGGTAAGTGTTCTTTCAATTAAAATTGGTGACAGGGTGCAAGACAACTTTAAGATGGCAAATGACCTTGGAGTCCTGACTGGCTTAAAATTCCTTTCTCATCCTTGTAATACTGTGGCTTCTCCTGTCGGACTTATCCTTTGCAGGCTCCCTCTGCCTATGATAAGAAGAGGGCGGGTTATTTCCACGATGTGAGACTGGCTGGGGCAACGACTCCCAGGCACAGGAGAATTAAAGAGCAACAAATTAGAACGGTCATATTCCTTAGCCCCTTCCCCCTACACAATCTCACAGAATATTCAGTCTTAGTGAAGGACACATCTATGTCTCTCCTATGAAACCATTAAGATCCCCTTTCAGATAACACCACCCACTCCCAAACAATGAGAGCAATAGTAAATTCCAGATCTATTAGCGTGTAAGTCTGCCCAGAGGCTAATTATCCCTTATATGCTATTACATCAACTCCCCAGTTGTGGAAGACAGTATCCTACAGGAGGTAGTCTCCACTATAAAGGAAATTCCATTCACTTTTCTCAGTTTCTCTTCAAGAAATTTCTGAGCAGAATGAGCAACTGGTTACAGTAAACCTTATGCAAAAAAAGGCAAGATATGCCTAATGGACAGGCAGCACTAACTATTCTAGTGGCACAACTCACTAGAAAAGGATACCACCTTATGGTATCCTGGCCTCTTTTCTAGCCCGTTGTATCTTCTTTTGTAGCTTGGTGTGGAATGATGAGTTGGGTGGAAACTACAATGTCATTCAAGCAAGTGTTCTATCCCGGTCATTCGGAGTTGGTCTACAGCTGGGGGCTGAGCTGGTTACATCTTAGATACTGGTGAGCTCCCTTACTTGTAATTTGTTCCTTAATAAGGTACCTGCTCCTGTTCCTACCCGCCATCTGGATCTTTCTACCAGTGTGCATTCTCGAAATGCAACACGTCTCAAACAGAATAAATCGGTGCAACAAATCGAAGATGTGGTTCTGATCCCCATTTAAAAACTCCTGAGATGTGCATAATTTTAGACAACATAGACAAGGCTGCGCTAAGTGGCTTTGCATGGCCTTGTAAGTATGGGCCAGCAAACAAAGCCACCAGAGCGTCAAAAAATATGACGCTCGGTGGCGCTATAGGCTTGTAAATATGCTCCTAACTCTCCCCAAGAATTATTCTTGAAAGACTGCTGTCATGTTTCACCTTGCCTCATGCCATAACACAGAAGTATGAGAAGTACTCTTGCATGATCAATGGTTTAAATGCCATCAATGAAGGAATATAAAACCCAGGTCCCCGGAAAACAGACTGATTTTAGATGCTCCCATGTCTGCAAGGCAAAATCCTTGATTAAACCAGGCTCTATCATTACTAAATAACTACATTTGGACTAGGAACTATGTGGGCTCAAGGTCTGAAGAATGTAAAAGGAACTCCTATAAGAAAAGAGGACTTCATGAATCACCGTATTGGATATGGTTGCTGAAAAAGTAACCTGTACAAAACCCTCTAGATTCTCTGCTTGGACAAAGCCATTCAAAGAAAAACGTGTAACTTACTTTAGCCTATCATTTAACTGTGGAGAGGCTAGGCAATGGAAGAAAAGATTAAACACAAAAACGTCACTACTTCGACTTGCCTAAAGACATTCTCAACTCTAATTCACATTAAGATAACGCTGGCCAACTAGTTTTCTTTGTGCGGTTTATACTGGGGTCTTGGAAAAATCTACCAACAATTTTAATTTAACCTGTTGAAACTTATGAGGGAAGTTTCCAGTCAGCTGGTTAAATACAATCCCTGATTTTACAACTTGCTTTTTGGAATAGATGCTTTATTAACCTGCTCCTTTTTAATTGTGTTTTTCTTAAATGTTTCTTCCACTCTTGCACCAGTTTATGTGTAAATATTGATCTATTTGATTCATGTGTGTACTACGTTATTAGGTCTTACTACAGACAGTTTAGATGCCCGAAACCTCATGTTACGGACACTTTAAGAGACAGAGCGACATCAAGGCCATAGTATTTCAAAGATGGTTCCATTGTTTAATTTCTATTCTCACTTGGTTTTGGCGATGGACTAAAGTAGTCCTTTTCTTATACTGCAGAAGCAGCAAGAGGTGTAGCTTGTAAATGAGTCAGTATGTCCCCGTTGGAGTATTTATTAACATTATGCATTTTAAATGCTGTTTTAGGGATTTTTGTTTAGGAAATATCTTTACAACAGAGTAGGGCTAATCACTACTGCACATTATTTTATTTTTTGTTTGCTGGTATAACAAGGTGGGTCACAGCTTTTTGGTTTATAAAGTAAAAAGGTACGCGCACAAAGGCCTTCTTGTAGATGCTTAACATGTTGGCCCATTGTCAAAAGTATCAACTACACATCATTATGTCCTCATACTTCCAGGTTGACTGCTTAAAAAGTAAACATTTTCCGACTCAATTTTAAAACACTCTTCTTTGAGGGTGTAGCTTACCTCTGCTAATGCAATCCATTCAACAAAGTAGCCCTTCTGCCAGCTTCCGAACTGCTTAGAGGTTGTTTAATAAGTGCATTTTCTTTCTAGAACAGCTAGCTGGGAGCAATGGACAGAGCTTCCCCACTATTGCCAAACATTTCACCAATCAAAAAGCAAAATCAAACCTGTATCTTTAAAGGGAACATTGAAAAGGAACAATAACAAGGAAAATGCTACCTACCCAGTATGCATCTGTTCTTGGCATATAGAGCTGTAGAGTTATACGCTTTAGCATAGATCGCCATCCTGTGTTGGTTCCGGATGTTTGCACTTTACTTTTATTCGAAGAAGTCGTATAGTCACGAGGTAGGTGCCTCCTCCTTTCGGTGATTGTGCGCATGGGCATCGACTCCATCCTTACATTGTTTTGCAATAAAGGGCGATGATGGAGTTGGTAAAGTAATAAAAGAGATGTCCATGTAAATTGTATCGAAGTAAGATATCACTGCAACAGGTAAAGGTACCCGGGGAGGCGGGTGGGTGCATATGACTCTACAGCTCTATATACCAAGAACAGATGCATACTGGGTAAGTAGCATTTTTCGTTTGAGGCATATGAGCTGTAGATCATATGCTTTAGCATGGACTATAAAGCAGTTATTTTGAAGCAGTGGCTAACCTGTAGCTGTTGCAGTGGTTTGAAATAGTGTTCATAAAACTGCCTGGCCCACACTAGCCTATTTTGCGAACACATCCACACAATAGTGTTTTGTGAATGTGTGTGGTGTAGACCATGTTGCAGCTTAGCAGATGTCATCTATGGGTATGTTTCCTAAGAATGCCATAGAAGCCCCTAGTTTGAGTGTAGAATGCACCTTAGGAGGAATTGTTAGTGTGCGTTTAGCTTTGATGTAGCATATTTGAATGCACTTAACTATCCACCTTGCCTGATTTTGAAATGGGATTGCATTTATGTGGTAGAGTAAAAGCAACAAAGAGTTGTTTAGTTTTCCTAAAGGACATTGTTCTTTCTATGTAGTAAAGCAGTGCTCTCTTGACATCTAATGTGTGAAGGTCACATTCTGTCACTGAATCTGGTTGAGGGAAGAACACAGGCAACTCAACAGATTGGTTGGATGAAAGGCAGAGATGACTTTAGGTAAGAATTTGGGGTTTGTTCTAAGGACCACTTAGCTTTGGTGTATTTGAAAAAATGGTTCCTCTATGGCTAGGGCCTGAAGCTCACCGACTCTCCTCAGAGAAGTGATGGCTATAAGGAAGGCTACTTTCCAGGTGAGAAATTGTATTTCACATTTGTGCAACGGCTCGAATGGTGGACCCATGAGTCTTGTAAGGACTATGTTAAGGTTCCACACTGGAGAAGGTGGAAGTCTGGGAGGAATGAGTCTTTTGAGTCCTTCCATAAAAGCCTTAAAATAGCGGGCACTCTAAAAAGAGACAAGTACTGTCTATTTTGCAGATATGCAGCAATTGCAGCCTGATGTATGCGTACGGATGTGTACGCTAAGTTGCAGGTGTAATAAATAACAAATTATGTTTTGTATTAAAGCATCTAGTGGATTGATCTTATTGTTGTTACAATAAACAAAAAAAATGTCTTCCACTCTGCTGCGTAGCATGCTCTTGTGGTAGGGCGTCTAGCCTCTCTGATAACACTTATACAGTCTGGCAGAAGATTAAGGTAGCCAAACTCTAGGATTTCAGGTGCCAACTCGCAAGGTTGTGCTGATTGGGATCTGGATGTCTCATCTCTCCATGGTTCCGAGTAAGGAACTTGGGGGAGAGGTGTGGTTTTTGGTGGGAAACTACTGATCGTTCCACCAGAGTTGTGAACCAGTGTTGTTGGGCCCATGTGGGAGCAACTAGGATAAGTGTCAGGGAGTGTTGTTTGAGTTTCCGAACCACTAATGGAATGAGTGGGAGAGGTGGAAAAGCGTAAGCAAACATCCCTGATCAATTCATCCATGGTGCATCGACTTTGGATGTGGATGTTTGGATGAGAAGTTTGGGCATTTTGCATTTAGGTGGGTGGCGAACAGATCTATCCCTGGGAAGCCCCACATTTGGAAGAGCGGGAGGAGAACTTGAGGGTGAAGTTCCCATTCATGCATCTGCTGTGGTTGACGACTGAGCAGATCCACAACTTGGTTATGTACTCCTGGAAGATGGAGATATATCTTTTGAGGTATGGCCCATCTCCAGATGTTCTGTGCTAGCTGTCACAGCTGTAGAGAGTGCGCCCACCCCCACTGTTTTTGTGTGTAATAGATGGCTGTCATGGTGTCTGTGCGAACCAGGACAACTTTGCCTACTAGATAAAGTTGAAAAGCGTTTAATGCTAGAAAACTTACTAGCAGTTCTAAATGGTTTATGTGGAGTTGTTTTTGTCGCAGAGTCCACATGCCCTGGATGGTAAGTCTTCCCATATGTGCTCCCCAACAGTGAGGGATGTGTTTGCTGTTAGAACTATCTGTGGAACCGGAATGATACAAAACCTTTCCAAGGGGCGGCCATGTATGTTCCACCACTGCAGAGAGCGATGAGTACGGCCATCTATCAACACCAGATCTGATAACTGACCTTAAGCCTGGTTCCAATGATGTGCTCAGCATTCCTGTAGGGGACGCATTTGAAGTCTGGCATATGGAGCGATTAAAATGCAAGAAGCCATCATTTCAATTAGCTGCATGAACACTCTGGCTGGTAGTGAGTGTTGAGGCAGAAACTGTGAAATTAGAGCCTGCATGTTGCGAATCCAAACTGGGTTGGGGTAAGCTAAGGCATTGCGAGTGTCTATTGTGGCTGCTAGATACACTTGCGTGTTGGATGGTTGGAGGTGAAACTTGGTGAGATTTACGGTGAAACCCAAGTTGTGAAGCAGTTGGACTGTCTTTAGAGTTTGATGTATGCAGCTTTGTTGTGATCAGCCAGTCGTAAGGAAATATATGAACGTGCTGCGACTACTGCTAGGCACTTGGAGAAAACCCTGGGTGCCGTAGTTACTCCGAATGGGAGGACTTTGAATTGGTAATGTTGTCCGTCTACCACAAACCTGATATATTTTCAGTGAGCAGGGTGAATGGGAATATGGAAGTAGGCGTCCTTTAGGTCTAGAGGGGATAGAAAGTCACCTTGCTGAAGTAGTGGGAGCACCGGTTGGAGTGTGACCATGAGGAAGTGGTCCGACTGCATGTTGAGGTTCAACTGTCTGATGTCTAGTATAGGCCTGAGACAGTTGTCCTTTTTGGGAATTAAGAAATACAGGGAGTATACCCTGTCATTTGATATATTAACGGAACAGGTTCTATAGCGTGTTTTTGTAACCGAGATAGAACTTTGCGCTTTAAGAGAGTGAGATGTTCCAGTGACATTGCATGTGCTCTTGGAGGAATATTTGGTTGGAGGAATATTTGGTGGAGTCTGTAATCTCCAGGCAGTAACCATGTTGGATAATTTGTAGTACCCACTTGTCTGAGGGGATTGAATTCCAGACAGGTAAGGACTGGGAGAGATGTCCCCCAACAGGAGTGGGATGATCGGGGGTAGTGGAGGGAAGTCATGGTTTGTTTGCGGGGGAAGACGGTGTGGAATTACCTCTTCCTCTATTATTGTTCCCTCTATAACTTCCTCTAGAATATCCTCTAGGCGAGGGGGATTAATTGTTGTTCTTGTAAGAGGAGGAGGCATGGTCAGTGGACATAGTTTTTGAGCCACCCCTGTAAAATGAGCGGCGAAAGGAACCTCTACTGGTGGGTAACTGTAAAGCCCCCTGGACTTTGAGACTTCAGTGTCCTATTTCATCTTTTCCAGCATGGTATCAACAGCTGAGCCGGAAAGATGCTCTTTATCAAATGGCTGGTTAAGGATGGAGATTTACACCTCTGGCTTAAATCCAGAGATCCTGAGCCAAGCGTGCCTGCGTAATAATACACTTGTGTTGATTTCACGAGATGCTGTGTCTGATGTTTTTTAGTAAATTTAGTTTTTCATCAACCACCGTTCCAAACAATTGCTCGCCATTGAATGGAGAATTGATGATGTTGCTCTGCACTTCTGGCTTGAACCCTGAGATTCTGAGCCAAGCGTTTCTCCTTTCCCTTATGCCAATCATCATTTGCCTGCTAGATGTAAGGGCTACTTTTAAACATGTGTTTGCAATGTTTTTGCCTTCTTCCACCATGTGGCTTGCTCTTTTCTGGAAATGTTCCAGTAGGTTTTGCAACAGTTCCCCTACCTCTTCCCAGTGCTGGTACGCATTCCTGTTGAGCAATGCATTTGAACTGTGCAATGCGCCACTGGTTTGCTGCGCTTCTTTCCACCTTTCTTCCTACTTGGTCCATCCTCTTACTTTCCTGGTCAGGAGGTGGTCCCACTGTGGTAAGCACATTTGCCCTCTTCCTAGCTGTTGAGACAATTATAGACTCAGCGGGCACTGATCCAGTGATGTATAAAGGGTCTTTAGAGGAGTGTTTATATTTTTCTCTGATCTTGGTGTTATAGCCTTGCAAACAACAGGCTCCTTGAATGCCTCTTCCCCTGGTCTAAGAAACTAGGTAGCATTGGTAGGAATTGGTTCCTAGATTGTGTAGGCATCAAAGTCTCCAATAAAAAACAGGATTGAGGTTTTTCTTCCTCTAGCTAAACGCATAAGTTTCTGCAGCCTTATTTATCAACTGGTTATACATGCCAATGTCATCTGGGGGTGATATGATTCTACAGATTCTTCGGGCGATTCTGGCCATTGGAACTCTTGAGTCTCCGAATTTGACGATTCCGTGTATGCTTGTTCGCCCTGTTCGAAATCTTCCCCGAAGAAGTAAGAACCTTCCTCTTCTTCTTCGATTATTTCTGGGGTTCTTGGAGGTAATTTTTCTTCGGCAACCCCTTGGGTTTCGGTTTCCTTCGTTTTCAGCGGTATCTTGAATTGCTTCAAGCTTTTGTCCAAGTCTTTTTTGCGCTGAAGGATATTCGCCATTTCGGCTTTGAGCCTTCTTCTCTTTTTCTCAATCTCGGCCTTGTGTGTTCCTGCTCAGAGATTGTCGGCTTTTCGTCTGACGACGCCGAAGCAGTCGTCGATGTTTGCTTTGGTCTCTTTTTTTTTTTAAATGCAGAGGCGTCCTTTTCCAGACTGTCCTTCGACGTCTTGGTTTTTTCAAGGACCTTTGCCGCGCCGGAGCACTTATCCAAGGATCCTAAGGTCTGTTTTTGTTTGGATGTAGCTACGGTCGCCAAATGCTTCGATGCAGAGGATGCTTTTTGTGGTTTTAGTCTGATTTTCGAGGTCGATGACTCTCTTACCTCATTTGAAGTCTTCCTCTCGACTTCCACGACCAAAACTTCTGTTTCCTTGTCGCCTTCTGGTCCTTCGGCGACGTTTTCTTCCTCCTCACTGGAGAGGCCCAGGTCTCTCAGCAATGGCAGTGGTCCTTGGCCCTGCATGTTGTAATTGGCTCGTCGCTGCCTTTCTCTTACCCTCAACGTCTTAGGGGTGAAGACAGAGCAGGCGTTAGTCGTCGCTTCGATGATCCAGCAGCAGGCACAGGTTACAGACTGATTGCTGATCCTTTTGAGCATATTTATGGTGGCAGTTCTTACAAAACTTGAATGGCATTTTTGTCCATTAACGCGCCCAGGGAGCCCCCTGCATGCGCATTATCCAGTAGTCGACGAAGTTCTAGATTTCTTCTTTTTGTCAAACTGCGGTCGTTGCAGATTTACAGATGAAAATGGAAGACTCCGCTCTACCAGTTTTTCCAACGATTTTTCTCTGTTTTTCCACGATTCTTCTCTGCAATCTCAGGAGCTTCTCCGTTTCGTCAACGCCCACCAACAGCAAAAACAAATACTACAATTCTGGACCCAACCACTAGATGGCGGAATAATGCACAGCATAGTGAATCCAGAAAAGATTCACGCTGCAAAATGTTGTACTTCACATGGGCCTCAAAATTGACTTTGCATATTAAATACAGCCAGTACGCCTGATTTAGGGGTTTTAGACCAGTAGTGCATGGTATGGCCCCCATTGCCCCTATGATCACGAGGTCAGACAATATCACAATTTTTTTTATCAATCTGCTTTTTATACTATAGTGTCTAATGCGGTTTACGGTTTATTTCATCTTAATATAGTATACTATTCAAACTCTGCACTCTACGTGGGTTCAAATAGTAGAGCACGCCCCAGCGGTAAACAGATCTACAACCCTTGAAGCCAGATAAAACTAGCTCCAAAGAAGGCTATCGACTTTCTTATAATTTGCTGATAAAATTATGTATTTTAGGCATATGGCACTTTGTCCGGGCATCAGCATCGGAACTCATGATGGAGGTAAACAGAGTAAGCTTGGTCGGGGAGGCCAGATAATATTGTCTCCAAGGCATGCCTTTCAAATCATCATGCTGCTAAAAATATTGCACTGTAAATACATAGCATATTAATTAGCCGCTAGCCCTGGAACCTACAGCAGAGCCAAATGTAGCATCTTAGTTATTGGAAATACCTTATATAAATGGCACCCAATTGTGGAGGCCACCCTACAGGTAAACAGATCTACACCCCTTGAGCCCAGGTAAAACGAGCTCCAAGGTAGGCCATCCACTTTCTTATAAATTGCAGCTAAAATAATGCCCTTTAGACACATGGCACTTTATCTGGGCCTCAGCATTGGAACTCATGATAGAGGTAAACGGAGATTGCTTGGTCTGGGAAGCCAGATAATATGGTCTCCCAGGATAAACCCTTCAAATTCTCATGCTGCTAAAAAATATTGCACTTTAAATATATGCTCTTGAATTAGCCACTAGCCATGGAATCTATAGCAGAGGTAAATTTAGCTGCTTAGTCATTGGAAATATCTTATATAAAAACGGCACTTTAGACTGGCTTTACATCGGTACTCACACCTGAGCAAATGTGTGTGTTCCCCAGGCATTGGACACATAGAGGCTTCTCTTTTTATTTGTTGTTTATAATCATTACCTGAAGGGTGGTATTTTAGCATTTGTCTGTAAGCCCATAAATCTACATTGCACATCGTGAACAATCTGGATTCCCATTGTAATGATTTTAACTAATTGTTTTGGACTGTCTTTGTAATGATTTTAATTAATTGTTCAATAAAGATTTATTTCTATCTAACGGCAACCCCCTGTCTGTGTCATAAGGCTGTAAATAGCTGATGAGGTCTTCCTATGCTTTATTTGACACTGAAACTGACTTGTTGGCAGCTTCATTGCACAAGGCCTCGCTACTTGGCCATGTGCAGTGGAGCTGGTCACAGGGCCACCACCTATTCCCAGGAAGGCCAAAGGCTGTGCACTATTAGGCTTACCAATGCTATGCACAGCTGTGGGTTGTGCATAGCATGCATATTCCTCCTGCCACAGAGACTGGGGTATAGTGCCAAGGCCATGCGCCACTGGAGGGGTCTGCCAGCCAAGTGTTGTGTGCAGGGCCTGGCCAGAGGCCAAGACAGTGCGCAGCGGGGGTTGCCAAAGCATGGAGGGTGTGAAGCAAAGCCAGGGAAAAGGCCAAGCCAGGCCCTCAACCATACTCAGTGGGGGTTGACTGTCAGAGGTAGTTTGGGAGTTGGGTTGGGCCGGACAAACGCAGATGGAGGGAGGGTACATGGCGTCTTGTCAAAGGTCATGCTCTGCAGCCAACCTCTGGTTCACATGACTAAAAGCTATGTGCCGTATAGGTAAGCTGCCCACAACAGGTTGTGCAGAGGGCCTGTAGTCAGTCCCTACTATGCACAGTCAGTCTGTGTGCAGTGACAGTTAGACATAAACAGAGGTTGAGGTCTGAACAACAGGTCCACGTGGGATATGAGAAAAAAACAAAATCAATGGTTAAAGTCAAATTTAGGGTTACGCCCTTATCACACGATAACTTACGTTTAAAAGAACCTCTGAAATTACTTTCATTTTTGGTTACAAATCAAAACTTAAAAACCACAGAAACTTGCAACTTATGGATTAAAAAGCTAATCGTAACTAGCATTCCTGTGACGCACAGCTCACGCCCTCATATAACATCAATCATGACAGGATAAATAACATCACAGATCTCATATGACATCATTGAAGTTGAACACTTCCATTTCTGCCTCAATAGCAACAAATCAGTGGATGGGAGATGAGAAAGGCTATTTATCTGTAACTACAATAAAGTTCTCTAGCTTTGTTACCTTTCATAGATTCAAACGTCTGAGTATTCAGTGTATAGGTTTGGACTCACTGGCAATGAATGATTTGCATCGGTGGTAATACACACCAATTAAACATTGCATCAGCCTAACAAACTTGTATATATGTGGTTTATGTCATTATGATTACCTAATTCTGGCTAATTAAATAAATTATTATGAAGTATCTTGGGACTTTGATTGTACTCAGTCCAAGTTTCTGGAAGGAGGGGAGGAACAAGATTCAGTACAGGCTAATTCGCCATCTAAAGCCAGGTAACCTTTATTTGGGGCCAACTCTACATGTGGGGCAAGAAAAATAAGTGTGTATGCTCCACATGTATACCCCATTCAACGCCTAGAGTTTAGTCACCACCTTCAAACCTGGGACGTCTACAAAATGTTCAGGGAGCAGCAGCTTGGTTCATCTACAAAACTGCCTCCTCAGCCATAGAATCAATGAAGGAAGAGTACTCATCCTCTACAATCTTTTACTTCATTGTAACAGAAAATATGAGCTAGTAAGCAATCTTCTGAAAGTGGCTAAATCATAGGCAATTCTGCCACATTTGGCTTTGGAATCCTCTGTTCTCCCATTATGAGAAGATTTC
Source organism: Triturus cristatus (assembly GCF_964204655.1). Lineage (NCBI taxonomy): Eukaryota > Metazoa > Chordata > Amphibia > Caudata > Salamandridae > Triturus > Triturus cristatus. The sequence continues at coordinate 1,041,842,856 of NC_140584.1, read as the reverse complement.
AACCCTTTACGCTCTTGTAACATCTCTGATAATAGAGAGGGGCAGGTTGTGAACAAGTTTGGTCTTTGTCTTACTAGAACTACTTCAGCTGCGAATGGGCCTACTTCTCGAGCAAGGCTGGCTTATCATTTTCCGAAGCTCAATGGCATACAGCTTAGTTCCACTATCAACTTTGGGTTAATGAGGGCACATTCTTCACCGACTTGCCCAGAGCCCAAACACCAAAGGCACACCTGGTGTGACTGTCACCGACCACGTTTTTTTTGTTTTACATTCGCAGCATGGTTTGAACCCTATAGTTTTCAATGTGGACATTTTTTCCCTTCACAATGGATTTCAATTTATTGTGAGAAAACGTTTGCCAGTCTGACTAAGGGAGGATCGGATCTCCGAATCCACATACGAAGGCACAGAAAGAAAGGAACTGACCAATGCATGCACACCGGTGATGCTTATATGTGGTACTAAAGTCGGCACTGGAACACTTCTGAAAACCTCAGGATCCAGTCTGGCGATTAGAGGTATTTTAAAAGGTGAGAAATCTGAGGTTAGAAGCATCCATCAGAAAGTTTGAATTCACCAAAGAAACAGCAAAAAAACAGTAGACAATCTTAGCTCGAGAGCTCTCCTATAGCAAGGTGCATAATAATGTAGGTAAAAAGGTCAAGAATTACTTGAATGTTGAGCTATACATTCAAAGGAATAAATTAAATCTCTACAATGGTCTCAAAGTATGAGGGCGCACACACACCCTAGATCTGTGGTTCCGGTTCCCAGTACCGCAGCTCCAAAAAGGCTTCAGAAGTAAAAAAAAATTGAAAACAGTTGAGCATTTTAAATTTCACTTTGGTAACCCATAGACTCAAACAATAAAAACCGGTTCCATTTTATATAAAGCAACTTAAAAAAAGAAAATTCAGGGCTCGTGGCTCCGGTTTCATATTTGAGTCCGTGAGAAAGCAGTCCCGCCTTCGCAATCTCGCAAGACAGCCTTAGCACCCTAGCATTCTTTCCAAAGGAGTCACGGACGATCTACAAACCCAAAAAGGAAAATACAATTCAACAGACTGGTTAAACAATGAGCACCATCTCAAAAAACAAGTCCATCGCCTCTAGAAAGGAGGAGCCCATTTTTCCGAAAACACAATTTTCTTTGTTCTGAGAGCTACAGAAGAACGATTCACGTGACAGCAGTATGGTATGCCAATCAGACTGGAAAAAGCCCGAAGGCTGTTCATATTTTAGCAGGTTTTAGGATTGCTTAAGAAATCCCTGTCGCAGAGTCCAAAAATGTAAGAATCTGATTCATACTGCATCTTAGTATGCTGGGTTTTTTTTTGTTTAAATTTATTTATTGGGATTTTAGATCTCTTATTGCTTGTTGACATTTTACATTATTACGATGCATTAATACACAATTACAGTTGGGTGTGGAGTACTTTTAAATAATAAGCATACATGGTTACTAATTCACACTATTATAACCATTTAGTCCGTAGAAAGACATTTAGGGAGGAGCCCGCCTGTTGATTTAACTTTTCAGCGATACTGTCTCGTGCTCGGATTGAATTTGCCACCACTGGGCATGTATTAATATTCCGCTTTTGTGTATTCTTCCCAATGTTATCGTATCTGGTCTTGCCTGAATGTGTTCCCATCAAACTGTCATCTGAGTCATATCTGCCAATGCGAACTTGCAAACTGTCAACAATAGGGTTAAACTGTGGGGAATATTGGGGAGCTATCAGACTATGAGTCAACAGGATCAATGGTGTCGGTGGTATTGTTTCCTTTTTACGGCGTAGAGGTGTGGTAGTACATATGTGGGGGAGGTAAGAGTGTGGAACCTCTTTCGCGGGGTACTCTAGCGCAGTCTAAGGGGGGAATTCCAGGCGTGGCGTCCGCCCAGAATTGGATCTAGACAGGTGGGTCCTACTGTGGAACTTCTGTGTTGGATCTTGCAGGAGATAACGGTGGGATCTGGGGTTGGGAGTTGGCATGTGTCTCCGTCGGATTGGTTTCATGTGTGAATGTGTGTAATAATTGTGCCCATTCCAAAGAGATAGGATGCTTACAGATTCCCTTTACCTCCTCTTCTCTGAGCACCCCTTCCTCCCCTCTCCCCCATTTTTTCATAGCTCCTATCCAGGCTGCTTCCGGGGGTCCTGTTGGGGCCCGCCAGTGCATGGCTATTCCCCTTTTCGCTAAGAGGATGGCGAGATACAAAGCGGTACTGTACTTTTTTAGTCTTCCGCCTGCGGAAGATCCCGAGAGCGCATGCTATCTATGTCCTAATATTAGTCGTTGCCCTGAGCGTCTGGTGAACTCTGTCCCAGTAGTTTTGAATGGTGGGACAATCCCAGAACATGTCCACCTCGGGGGTTTGACATCGGGGTCATGCGAAATGTGTGTCTGGGTAGAAACGATGAAGACTGTGTGGCGTGAGGTAAGCTGTATGGAGGACATTGAACTGTATGTCCTGAAACCGTGCGTTCCCGGAGACCTTTTTGGAGTATTCTAAGGCTGAGTTCCTGTAGGCGGCTCGATGGCCCGACGGGTGTAAGGGAATACGGGACACACACACAGTATGAGGTTTTCAAGGTCTTTCTTTTATTATAGGGACGTCGTTTGTAGGTGTTTCGTTTTAACAATCCCATAGACCGAACGGAGTCTTCCAAAACAACAAGAAAATGGACTTGGTCAAACAAAATAAACACAATGGCTAAAGAATAGCTGGGGATCGTCTTCTTTCTCTGGGCCATCCTCAAGGCTCTTGCTCAGAAGTTCCGTGGGTCTTGCTTCATCCCGGGTGCTCTGAATGAAGGGAAAAGAAAGAATAAATACCGGGATTAGCTCACAGCCTCCTGCTCTGGGCTTCCGTGCTACCACCACCAAGTGTTGTGCAGGGGAAAGGAAACGGGAAAATACCGGGGAAAGGTATCGTGATGAGAAATTGCGTGAAGAACCACAGGTGTTCTAGCTCCCCGTGCCACCCCACCAGAACGACCCATTCAATGCTACTTGCCTAGGGCCATGACCCGTGATCAGGGCCCTGGCGTTGGGACCCGGGGCGTCCTCTCCAGTCTCTGGGCCGCCGGGCTTGTCCGCGGAGTAAGCTGCTCCAGGGGTCTCCGGACTTCTGGCGTCAACTCTGCTGGGCTGCTCTCCTGACTCGTCACGCTCTTCTCTCTTCCGTTTCTCCTCTCCTTCTCCTCCGTCGATCCTGAATCTCACGCCACCATCTACAGGGTTTGGGTCTCCGCCCTTATCCTCGTCCGCCTCTGATGACGTCCTGACGTCGCATCTCCCCAGCGCCACTAGACCGCTGCGTTCTTCCGGTGGTTTTCCAGCGTCCAAGCCCGTAATGCTCCACTTCCGGTCCGGTGAGCCTTCGACATCCTCACAGTTCCATTCTTTGCCATTGAACACCCTCTCAATTTCTGTTTCCTATTTTTGACATAAAGGCTGTAGGGAGGGGAGAATTAGTTCCCAGACGGCTTTATAAAGCCACGTAGCCAGGTGTCGTCCTGCTCCCATGTGCAAAATGGTATGTATTACTGGGTGTGTCGGGGGTTCTCCTTCGTTTGGGTTCCAGTAACGGCGACTGCTGTCTATGAGTTGTCTGTGAGTTAAAAATTGTCCTGGCGGGAGGTCATATTGTTCAGTCATCTGGGTGTACGTTCTAAGTTGACCTCCCTAGAACAGGGATTCTACTTCCGTGACTGCAGGGTCGGTCCAGACTTGAAGGGTGCCTGCGGTGTAGCATTTCTCTTCTCTGGGGAAACCTACCAGCGAGAGTAGAGGGGAGTACGGAGGTCTACCCTTGGACATGCAATGTATTCTCATCATACATGTGCTGGCAATGGACATCTGTAGTGGTCGGGTACACATGGGCTTGGTGCCCGGTAATAGCAACCTATGGATTGCCGGCAGTTGTATGCGGCCCTCTTCAGTGGTGGCCTCCCCTGTATGGCGATCCGCTGTTCAATATGACAACCACTGCAGTTGGGCCGCCAGGAAGTATGCCACAAATAATGGCGCTCCCAGTCCCCCTCCAGTCATGGGTAGGTATAGTGTTGACAGTGCCACCCTGTGTCGACTCCCTCCCCAGATCAACTCGGGGAGTAGGGTATCTAATTCCTTGAAGAATGTTCGTGGTGGTATAACTGGGAGATTGGTGAAGTTTTAGAGTAGCCGGGGGACCATTATCATTTTTGCCAGTGCCACTCGTCCTATAGGGGCTAGGGGCAACGTTTTCCAGAACCCCACTGCCGAACGAATCACTGCCAACGCCCTAAGGTGATTCCTCTCGTACAGGTCCTCGGGGAAGTGGTATAACCTCACACCCAGATATCTGGGCACCTCGGCGTTCCATGCTAGTGACTGAGTTCCGACCTGTATTTCAAATGGGGCCATGTGAGGGCTCAGTGGGTATATAGTGGACTTCTCCCAGTTCACTCTGAGGCCTGAGGCCTCCGCGAAGTCTCTTAGTGTCCCCCAGATAGATGTTAGGTCTTGGGTAGCATCGCGGACATAAATTAAAAGGTCTTCTGCGTACAAGAACACGCAATGTACCGTGTCTGCCAGTGAAATACCCCATGCCTCACCCTCCTGTCGCAGACGTATCGCCAGGGGCTCCTCCGCTAGGGCGAACAGGAGGGGAGATAGCGGGCATCCCTGCCTGGTTCCCCTTTCTACTGCAAACGCTGGAGAGATCTATTTACCTATTCTGACTCGTGAGGTGAGGTTTGTGTAGAGGAGCTTTTTGTATGCCATCAGTATAGGTCCTATGTTGATTTTGCAGAGGACCTCAAATAAGTATGGCCATAATAGTGTGTCAAGGGCCTTTTCAAGGTCTAGTATTGAGAACGCCACATTGGGGAACTGTGCTCTCGTCCTGTCTTGTATGTGAAATAGTCTACGTAGATTTTGCGATGTGTTACGCCAAGGGATAAACCCGCATTGGACTGGGTGGATCAATGGTGTCAGGATTTTGATGAACCGTTCTGCTAGTATTTTGCCCAATATCTTGCAGTCTGCGCTGAGGAGGGTAATTGATCTGTATGAAGAGGGGAGTGTTGTATCTCTATGTGGTTGTAGGAATGGAACTATGATAGATTCCCTAAGGGAGCCTGGAAGTTCACCTGTATCTAATGCGTCATTATACATGGTGACCATGTGTGGGGTCAATTGGGCTGAGCAAGTACTATAATATTCGAGTGGGAAGCCATCCATTCCTGGTGCTTTGTTCCGTGCTAGCGCCCTAATCGCTTGGGTAAAGTCCGCGGACTTAATCCTCCCCATCAACGTTTTTTTATCTGCAGGCGGGATTTGGGGCAGGGGTAATGGGTGCCGATATCTAGTGGTTGCTTGAGTCACACTGTCCTGGGGCTTGGTAAATGATAGAATAATAGTTATGAAAGATACGCAGAATGTCTGGCTGTGAATGTCAGAGTATACCCCACTTGTCCCTTATTTCGGTGATTGGTTTTACCTCCGAGTCCTGCTTGGCGATCCTGGCTAGGAATGTCCGCATCTTAGTATGCTGTTAAACACACAAACTAATAAGGCCTAATCAGCTTGCATTAAAGCTGCTTCATCCTCCAACAGTGACCCATCATACATATTATTAACTCCGGCTTCAACAAACATTACTTTGCCTCTCAAGGAAACAGTCAAGTCAGTGTCAACAAGACCTCAACCAAGACTTCCTTTATAAATGAGGTCATAGTTGGCACCTCACGCGTCAACCAAGCAAATATCATTTTAGGTCGCTCAAAGGGATCTTTCATTGGGGCCTCAGAAAAGGCCATTAAGACGTCCATAGGAGAGAAATCCATCATTTACCTTTTACAAGACTGGGGAGCCTGAAAACACATTAAAAAAAAAAAAAAAACGAAGGTGTCTCACACAAAAACACAAAATTTGACCAATTATTCGCCTTCCCACAAAAAAAAGAAAACAATTTAAACAGTCAAAGCACATTTAATAATGCAAACAAATATAATCTGCATTGATTTTTTGTAGCAATTAAAGTATTCGGAGCAATGACAATATCACCTTTGGGCATTTTCTCCGACAAAGCAAGCACAAGGAGGACAGTAATGGCAGAACCACACAATTAAATATTATAATGAACGGTAAGGGGGAGAACAAAAGAATTAAGAAGAGGAAAGGAAAATAGAAGAGCAGTATATCATTTAACACATGAAGAAAGCTATAGTTAGGGAAGAAAAGGTGCAGAAAGCTATCTGGGCCTCAACAACAAATACAATATGGCAGACTCACCAGGTTGGCAAAGATGAGTGTGAGGATCTTCCTCATCAGCACAAACACCCATACACCAAGCATGATAGGCAAAGGCAAACAGGTCTTCAGGTTTGGCTGGGTGAGTTGTCGTTCTGCTTAACCGCTTCAGCCACTCCTGGCACTGCTTGAAAGTGGAAAAATGACATCTAGAAACAAGAACAAATATTGAAAAATTTAATGTTACTGTAATCCTAGTTCTCTTTCAGGAGAATCCTAAACAGTAATAACAACGTAACTCTCCTGCCAATGAGCGGGATCTAGGAGCACTTAAATACCATACAAATAGGTAGATACAACTTAGCAGATAGTAATATAACATACGTTTGCAGCCTATAAAAAAAGCTTTAAAAAAAACTCATTTTTTAAAGTATTTTTTTTTTTTTTTAAAGTAGCCAATTAGATAAAATTAGTCCCAGACTAGGAAACATTCAAACATTTGTTTTTTTTTAAGGAAAAATCTTTGGGAAGTATATCCAAAACCTGTTTTTTATGTTGTACTTGATGTTTTGACACATGGAGTGTATTTGCAACTTTTCTTTTTCAGGAAAAGATATTTTCCTATCAAAATGCCATCATGTTTTTTGCCCCTTCTTTTGTAAAATGGCAGCTCAAACAGACCCTCACAGTGCCTGCATTTATCTGCCTTCCAGAAGATAATTTTCCAGAATCCTGCATCCACTGTTTTCCTGAAGGACACGGAGTAGAAGAGGATGCATGGACTCCAGGAAAGAACACAGCAAAAATGGATGCTGTGTCATCAAGAAGCCATGCGGAACGTCATTCTTCCACAGGAGTACCCTCCACCTGCTTGAAGGACTGCTCCAAGACACCACTCGACATTGAGCAACATTTGTCATTGTAAGATCACCAACAGTCATCAGCAAAACATCCGAAGTCACCGTCCGTGCCAAGCCAACTCACTGATGTCGTAAATTCTGTCTAAGCCTCGTTCAAGGTCGAGAACAATATCTCCATCACCATAGTTTGAGATTTCACCACGGTAGCTTGAAGCGCTGCAGAAGAAATGAGTGTTTGTCACTCCATACTCCGAGTATTCCCACATGTATTCATCTTCTCTGGTTACTCATGAAAACCTATCTAATACTTGTCACTGATGAGATCATATATCACCCAGTTTTTGCTCGCCCCATCCAATACGGCTCTCTTCTCTCATACGCTCCCTCCTAGGTCATCTGTGTCACAACTTCCTTTAGCTCCACTAAGATCTCAGAAGTAGGAGCCCATGTTTACCAACTTCACCCTCACAATGGTCTAGAAGTCGAAGGACACACCGTTGTTCATGCTCCAGATCAAAAACTAGATCTCTGAAAACATCTTGAGAGAGGTGGTGTTCTCACAGCAGAAGGTCTAGTAGGAAACGTAGAAGGTCGTCACTCTCTCGCAGTGGAAGGTGTACCCCATCCTGGACAACCTGATCCCATACATTTATTAGAGACTATTCTACTACTCCGACAGACACATCTCTAGCAAGAGTCTCACCACTTGACAACCTTAAATGACATATTAGCAAGAGAAGCACCAAACTTTAATATTGCAATGCCCACTTCTATTTTACAAAGTTGTAGATACACAAATATCTGTTTTTAAAGTGCTCCAGGATACCTGCCTTTGTGGTGGACTATTATGTGCTTATGACTATTGATGAGGATCCCCTAGAAGAGAAGCAGCCGATACAAAATTGGCAAATAATATGTTGGCCTAACCAATAAAGCTCAAACATTACATGGCTCAGCTTAACATTCTCACACTTAAAGAAACCCATTAAAACAAGCAAAAGGAATAACCATCTTATCCCTGGATGGACTTTGGAGGTGGGTTGTGGGGGGTTACCTCCCCCCACAAGGACATGTTATTTGGTGAATGAGAGCACGATTCTCAGTGTCAGAACAAAATCAAAGCAGCATAGTCAGAAAGTGGTGCAAAGCAGGAATGACAACTCGAAAATAGACCAGGGAGGGAAAACAAATGGACAAAGCTCCCAACAGTCAAAGTAGAGGGAGCTAAATTACCTCTCTGAGAAGGGTGTGTGTGGAGGTAGGGGAATATGGCTACAGTGGGGTGAGGGAGCAGGGGTTAGGGAGAAGAGCAGGCATTCTGGTTTTGGGGGGAGATAGGAAGAGTGGGCACCAGAAAGGGGGTAGAGGAGTGGTGGGGGAAGAGCAGGGGGAGGGGGAGAATGGGCTGAGAGGAGAAACTACCCACCATAACCAAAGCAGAACACGGAAAGGTGGTCAAGAGAGCAGGACAGAAGGATTAATCCACAAAACTGGGGGAGATAGGAGTACCATGCAAGGAGGCAATACAAAAGATCCCTCGCAAAAGAGAACAAAATGGGCCCTACCAAGTTAACACAAGAAACAAAGCAGGGGCATTTAACAGAGAAAAACAGAAGACGACATCAATGCATGACAAAGCAGCACGATTCTCACAAAAAGCAGACAAATTCTGAAGGTCATACAATTGTCAAACAAGAAGAAAAAAACATTTTGAGGTGAAGTGGGATGGGGTGAGAAAGCAAAACAAATTAATTGAAAGAATGTGGGAAGGAGGACGACACAGAGGGCAGCCTAAAGCAAATGGTAAACAGGACACTGGATCTAAGTACAAAAATAGACGTTAATACCGGACAACTTTTGAGTCCTTGCAGATTATCTGAAGTTGGAACATGTCACGGCTCTCCACTGCTTCAATCATCCTCAAAGGCACCTGCAAAGAGAAAAGTAATAAAGCTTTTCTAAACATTTAACTTCTCACTTCCCAGGCACCTTTGAAAGCACTAGAGGAACAAAAGAAAAATGGGGGGTTGACAAATCAATTGCGCGTAACAGTGTTTTCAAAGATGCTCATTAATACTTATCCATGAATATATGAGGGATCCTAGAATACTTTTTATACAGTGAAATATCAATTTTGCAGGGGAAAAAACATTTTTCTTTTTAAAACCAAAGTTAAAAACTGAGTTGTATCTTATTTTTCAAGTTAAATTGGGCAAAAAAAGAAAATGACAGCAAAGAGGCAGACCGCTCTAAAATACAGAATCTTTGTCACTTTTTAGCAGGCAGGGTGCTTCAGATTTCTGTTAATATTCGTCCTCTTATTTTTTTTTCCTCATAAGAGCAATCATTCCACCAGACTGTGATTTGCCCTTTCAACAAATAAGCCTGGGAAATAGTTATTCCTGTAATTGATGCCTTTCCTCTTTTGTCTTTTCCTTCTATTCTTGCTTATTCTTGCCCAAGGACAGTCTAATCATGTGTTGTGGTGGGTGGGGGGGGGCAGCACAGGGCAGCATGTGGGCTTTCCCGTGCCTCCCTTCAGGGCCAGCCCAGCGTGACTATGAAGTTCCCTTTGCAGCCCTTTATCCGGCCGATCTCAATCTGAACAGGGGGCCGTCCGATCATGCTTAATGGCTTTTCCCCCCTGCTCCAGCTTCTCCGCCTCACCATCTCTGTTGGGAGCCATCCGCTCCAGGCACCGCTTCTTTAAGTCGCTTCTTTAAGTCTCCCTGGTCTCTTCCGACCGGTAAGCGACCTCGTCTCAGCAGGCGCAGCTCCTGTGTCGGCCGCTTCTCGGCTGTAAGTAGCCCCAATCGACGCCAGGCCATGCTCGTCCTCAGTCGGCTCTGCTGCCATTCACCTGGGACAGACCTTGCACGCCCACACAGGATTTTCAAGGAGGGGGCCTCTCCTGCAGTGCTTACTGAGCTCTGTCTCACCGTGCCCAGAAAGGCGGACCCGGGCCATCCCCTTCACTCCATTGCCGAGAGGGCCACCCATCTATGTGAGGGTGCGGCGTTTCAGGTCGTGCGGCAGGCCAGAAGGAGCTACAGGCCTGGATTCTTTGTCTGGCTACAAGTCCTCTCTGGCAGCTCACCGGAATGCTTTTGAGTCGGTCTCAGCTGCCGTGTCCAGTGGGGGTCAGGATCACAGTGTGGGGCAGGATTCGTAGGAATTGGGGGATCCAGTCTGGAGAGAGCTCAGTAGCTCACGTCTTCTTGGCCATGTTACCAGGCCACATCAACCTAGAAGTGATTTTTAACCTTTTGACTTCTGAAGACTCCCACTTAATCAGTACTGGAATCCGGGGACCCCCATTGAGTCATTATTGAAATCCAAGGACTCCGGCCAAAGCAATTTCAATGATTGAACCACAAAACAATGCACAAAAATACAGAAACAAGCATCCATCAAACAAATACACTGAGTGAAATGGTCCAGTTATTTTATTTGACAAATATATGTATAAAAAAAAAAGAAATCAAAAATTATATTCAATAGGAATGTTGAAGCTTATCTAAATTCAGATGTCTATAATATATTCTGTTTGATGCACTTGCACTGCTCTCATGGATCAGTCTGACAGTACGACAATTTACAGAACATTTTAAAATTAAAACTTTGCAATTTTGCTTCTTTATTTATGTGTGTGCATCTGTTAACATTATTTAATTGTATAAGCAGTCTGGGGACCCCCGGAGTAGGCACTGCGGATCCCAATGGGTCTCCTCAGACCACAGGTTAAGAACCACTGACCTAGAAGGCTAGAGGGTACAGATATGGGTTTTTGATTAAGCAACAAATTACAAGTAAGGGAATCCCCCAGGAGGAAGGATGTAACCAGTTCAGCCCCCAGCTGTAGATAAATTCCAAGCCAGTGATCGAGCACTCACACTAATGATATATTCCACATGTCTCGCAACATTCCACACCAGGTTAGCAGAGAAGCTAGGAACCATGCAAATTCCCCTCACAAAGAAAAGCACCACAATAAAGTAAAAAAAATCTGAAAACAAAAAAACAGAACACACAATGGCCCAACTAAAAGAACACAACTTATTTGACTCATAATGCACAAGTAACACTGAAACAATGAAAGTATAAACCAAGCACACACACTACATGAAATAAGCTGAAACCTAAACATCACCATGCACAACTTCATACAGGGCAAATGGCAATAGACAAGCTCACGTACTCCTAATATCGGGAATTTAACTACAAACCCACACAGGGCACAGACAATCAACAATAACCACAACATCAGTATTCTGCATGGGCATCACATCCAGTGGAGTATGTACTATTTACGCAGACAGCACACAGAAGTCATCTGTGGGGGGATGGGAAACTGTCAAGAAAAAACATGCCCATCTTCTGTGCACAGTCTGTCTTTAGAATTGTAACAAGATGGATAAATGGCCAGTTAGTTCATCAACTTCATACAGGAGGACAATGGACAGTGAGTGAGCGCACTTGCAGACCAAGGTAGATGTTCTTAGAAAGCCTTCACTCCAGGTCTCACTGATAAAGTAGAAAGGCTGAACATCTGCAGACCTTGAACTGTGCCTTGACGTTACTGAAAACATCAGAGCATCATCTTTTCCATTACTGACATGGTGCTCTACGCCTGTGCAATTATTGTTTGTCAAATTCATCACGGAGGGCTGTCATACCAAGAGACACACAGGCAGGAAACTAACTGAGGCTATACAATGCACAACATCAAAGGTACTGTTACAGGATGCAATATGGTGAGATGAACTCAAGAAAAGTAGCTCAAGCGTCTGGTCGTGATCTAGGAGGACCATTAACGGTTCTAGTTTTCTTATGCAATAATTTACAAAACTAGGACTAACACCATAAATACATTTAAGAAGGAAAACGTATTTAGAAAGGCAAAGCTTAGTGCTACATTCCAAAAACAAAACAGGTTTATTTAGGCAATCCAGGACTATGAGAGATTGGTCTTCCTCAAGAAGGCCCCACAGAAGAAGTTCCTTCTTACGCTTGCTATTTAATTGAGTTCTAACCTCTAGATGATTTAAGCTTCTGAGCCTATGATGCCTTTGAATAACATGATTTGTTTGGTATTTGACTTATGACCTTGCTGGGACGGGAAGTCTTCTGCATGACTCTGGAGAGAGTGCCTTCCTGCCTTATGCTAATCTCCAGGCAAGTCACTCAAAAGCTACTGTATGGTTTCAAGATCCCTACCTCAGTGAGCGTGACAATCATACATGTCCTTTGAGGGTCTCCCGGTTTACCTGGATTGAGACCCTACAGCTTGGCTCTGCGGTCAAGGGGGCATGCCTAGTGCATCCCTATTTTTCAGAGAGTGGCTACTGCCCTCGCTACCCAGGCTGTCGTAGACTGACAGTGGTAGCAGCAATCCATCTATAGTCAGGAGGTTTTGAGTCACTAGCCACCCTCCTGATCAATTCTGTGCAGTCTATCCCTTGCATGGGGTCCTATTGCCTATGTCTACCTGACATGTGTTTGAGAGCCAGTGGGTGTACTGGGGAAGAATGGGGGTTGAGCTATTGTGTGGAATGCAAGCTGTTCAGCTGGACATCCCAGCTCCCCCCGGCCCCTCCTCATTTCCTTGGAAAGGCCTGGTGGGCTGGGGTAGACACTTAGTTCTTATCTGGGTTTGCTGCACTAACTCTGCCTCCTGGTCTGGAGTTAATTAAAATTCCTCTTTAGGGAATAGCACAGGCTGGTACCAGGAAAGACAGTATGTCATCTGTGCATGCTTTGGTCAGGCATTGAATACGCATGAATGGCTTGTGATTGGTAGTGTTATCAAGATGCAAAAGTAGCAGACCCTCTGATTGGATCAGCCTATCAATCAGAGCTGATGAAAGTCTGGCCTGAGTGGTCAGCTGTTCAAGACTGGTCTGTGACTGAAGAGGCAGCGACACAAGGTCCGTCCAAAGGAAGCCAGCCGCGACCCGCAGTGTGAAGGCACGATAAGGACACTAGCGCACTGCGTCTGGAATTTGAGGACGTTTTCTCTATGACAGATGGATTCTGCTGCCTGGAGTTCGATGAAGATCCAGGGCATCAGCAGCATGGGAGAAGACCAGCTGTTTCTGTGAGACTTGGTGAGTGGGCGCTTTCAACAAGGAAATTGCAGACATATGCACAAGAAGAAAAGGAAGCTTGTAGCACGTCCAGGGAGCCAAAGAAGGGGAAGCTTGAGTCTAATCCTTCAAGGTGAGATCAAATTCCCTCTAACTCCTCCTCTGCACTGAGGGAGCCTGTACAAGCACGATCTGGGGAATAGAAGCCAGTGAAACAGGCCCACACCTCTCTTTTTGTGATCTCTGAGGGTATGTGGGTGAACTGGCACTCTGTTCAGCCACTACCCTACTACAGCTAGCCAGTGGCTACAGGGCTAGTGGGTCTACAGTAAATTATGCCAAGACACCAGGCACCTGTGATCAGATCCCTGATGCCACTAGAGCAGTGTCCTCACTCAGGACGGGAGGGCACTTCTGTTGCTTGGGGTGGGAGATTTGGGGCTGATCAAGAACCTTTGACTTCATATGATGAAACTATATCCTTTCAATCCAAAGATTGGTATCAAAGCTCTAGCGAATGAGAGCAACCCTGTGCAACATGGTCTGTTACATGCAATGCTAATTGTGTGTTTTCATGTTAACTGTGTTTTGATAGTGCTTGGTGTCTAGGCGCTATAACACTGTTTGGATTCAGAACTCTGGCCCAGAGGGTTGTAGAGACACCTGGTTTTCACTGATTATCCTAGTTGTATGTGTAGCATGATTCTCGTGTGTATTAAAGTACTTTTCTTTAATAAAAATGAAAGCACTGACTGGACATTGATTTTATCAGCTGGTAGTACAGTGTGCACTATATTCTGAATGTCTAACCCCACCTCACCTCCTTGAGTAAGTCTTAGACTGCTCTGTCTCGCTACCCCCAGAGAGTTAAGTTCCTGAGAGGAATACTTGGTTATCCAGTTTTGGGTCCACTAGTACTGAGGCCCCAGGACACCAGTGGGGAACACTACAGGTGATGCGATTGGAGCGCAGAAACCCTTGAGTGCCCCGGTGCCCAGGAAACCGATCTAACAAACCTACAGCAGGTTTTTTAAAATATCTTTATTGTCGATCTCTTTTAGAGAGTATAACACACTGACATTTTCAATGTTCTTTCAAAAACATTAAACAGTCAAGTCTCCTGGTTATTTTAATCTGCTGCTGTGAAACAGATAGTCCACAGTTTTACATTGCAAAGCAGACTATGTGGTGCATGGTGGAGGGTGCATGAACACAACAAGGTTGCATGCGTGTGCGTGTGTGTTTGGTCCTTAAATCAAACACTGGGGCTGTCACGGCAACTCAGAACCCAGCATGCACCTTCATTTTCGAGACATGGATGGCACATCTCAGTAAGATTGCAGCACAAATCCTCTAAGGGTAACTGAACAGAACATAGGGGGTTAAACGTTAACCTATCAAGACTGTTGTCTGATCTGTGCAACTGTGGCTTGTATTTTCTCCTTTACTTTGCTTTCACAGGTTACACCTACATCTAGCAGAGTTTATTGAGCAGAAAATTTATTCATCAAGATACCACATCCAAAAGGAAATACTAGGATATCGGTCATGCATCAAACACAAAGCACATACACCACAGTTTTGTACCACTATGCTCACAACAGGCTTCCTCTCTAAGCAACACCACAAACACTTACCAAAACACATCAGTCGGTGTTCTGCACACCCAAGCAACACCCATCACATATTCAATTAGGTTCAGTATCAACTTCACATTGCCAACAAAAATAAATTAAAATCATCAACACAGCACATTAGTCGCAGTAACATAAACTTCGAACAAAGACACCATACATTTGGATCACGCGGAGCTCAAAACAGCAAGCCACTCTTCATAAAATATACTACTCATGAGACTAAACCATCATCCATCCAATTGCCACCACTAGTAAACTTGAAAGAAATACTGTGAACCTGACCAAGAAAGCATGCTTTGAAGTACTTCATAAAGACAAATGAATATGGTTTATCCGCATACTACTTCTCCTAGATGACATGTACCAGAGTTGGTAACAACCTTAGTCTGAACATTACTACAATACACTTGCATCCAAATATACATTAAAGCAGTATATTAACCATAACCACTCAAACTCAGTCAGAAAAGAGACTGTCACGATGCATGAACTCCGAAAGTGCTGAGACGATACTAATGGCCATACAGCTCTATACAAATCTATACAAATCTAACACAACATTTGTCAAAAAGACCCAGAACAGACTAAGGCAGAGCTTAATGGCAAGCCTTATGGCCACTCTTTCCCTGAGCTTCATACTCCACTCCTGTTGAGAACTGGCTGTTGACCAGTTCCCACTATGAGAGGAGTCAATGAAGGCACAGCTACTATCTTCTAAATGAAGTTAGCAGCCACTCCTGCACAGGGAAGAGAGACATCCCTGGCCCTAGATCCAGAGGCCAAAAGCGAGGGTGCCCACGGAGGGCGTGTGGCACCATTTGCCATCCAGGTGTAGCAACACTACCACAGTCTTTGAAGTTTCAGGCAGAAACCAGCTTTACTAGGTTTAAAGTTGTACACAGGAACCTGGGTGGATCTGGCAGTTCAGAGAGGGCAAGATCTAAGAAGGGATTGTGGCAGCATATACTGGCAGGATTTTAGCAGGTTCTCAGCTGGGGCTACACATGGATGTGGAGTGGTGCAGTATCTTGTTCAAGATGGCAAACAAAAAATGGAAATATAATTGCACATAAACACGAAGGAAGACACCAGTGGTGACAAAAGAAGTGGTACAGTGACCAGTGGTCTAGCAAAATAATAAAGAGACAGGATGGCAACTTTAGAGGCAATAGTAAGAAAACTGTGCAAAGTGGAAAATCATTTGCACTGGCAGAGCTCCAACTGGAGAGGACAGAGGTGGGGATCGAAACAGTGATGAAAGTAGACTCTAAGGACTAGCAACTTCTGGTTCACTCCAACTGAAGGAAGGGGGTTTCCAGTACCACCAAGCATTTCAGGCTCTATGTTAGATGCAGTGTTGGTGCCAGAATCAAAGATGGATGTTTTGGGGAAACAAAAAAGAAGAGGGCTTCCAATGTCAGTCTGTAGGAATTTCTGACTGTGGCAATGCAATTTGTTCTTGGACGCATGGCACGGTGCAGAAGGCCCATTTGGTTACCCTGAATGTCCTCCATCTCATTTCAGGCAACAGCCAAGTGTAACTGTGATCCTGACTTTCATGCCACAATCTTGTGTAAGGTGAATGGGAGGCAACCAGATTCTGCTCTCCCTGGACTATAGGTCTCAGACTCAATATAGGAAGTAAAAACTCTAGAAGCAAGGCATGTATTTGGATGAGGGTGTAACAGTTTCATTGTTTAACCTAGGAATTCTATAAGTGAATCACAAGGATGATCTCTAGATCTTTTCACATGATGAGGCAGCACAGACCTTCCTAGACAGTCTATCAGTATATGACCATTGCAGAGAGTTCTGTAAGGCTGATCGTGTGGTTGCCTAGAACTGCACCACCAGAAACTAATGAGTCTTTTGGTATGAGAGCTTATAATAGTACATTTGTTTGCACCCAACCCATTTCGTTTCCTGCGTAACTCCAACTCAATGTATCCATCTGCCCCCTCCCCCATTAACCACCTCAAACCCCTTGAATTTGTGGGCATTTCTACTTGAAGCATGTTGGCAGGTGACTCTTTCAAAGCACTGTTCATTAGGGTTAGTATGTAGGAAATCACTGAATATTGGCTGCTCTATGTATTGTAATCTGACAAAAAGGATTTAAAATTAAAAGGTAAGAGACCAAACGATAAAGAGAACGCAAAAACTACCAAAAAGTCCAACCTGGAGCATAAATAAAGTGAAAATGGTAGTAGCTGAAAGTTAAAGGATCCTAGCTTCAAACAGCAGAAAATACCTAAGGACAAGTATTGTTACTTACCCAGTAAGCATCTGTTCTTGGCATGTTGAGCTGTAGATTCAAATGCTTTGCATACTCCTGCCATCCAGTGGTGAGTCTGGATGTTTGCAAGTTGTTTTTCTTCGAAAAAGTCTTTCCAGTCACAAGGTAAGGTGACTCCTCCTTTCGGTGATAGTGCATATGGGCATCAACTCCATTGTTAGATTTTTCTGCAATAGGGTGAGAATGGAGTGAGTGAGTGAAGTTAAGAGATGTCCATGTGTAAATAATGTAAATCTTGAGAACTGCAACAACTACAGGTGTCCGGGGAGGTGGGAGGGCGCATGTGAATCTACAGCTCTACACGCCAAGAACAGATGCTTACTGAGTAAGTAACATCATCCGTGCGAGGCCTATGTGCTGTAGATACACATGCTTTGCATAGATTATATAGTAGTACTCTCCCAAAGCGGTGGCTAACCAGTAGATGTTACAGTTGTCTGAAAGAGTACCTTTAGCATTGCTTGGCCTACATTTGTCTGTTGGCGTGCCAATACATCCACACAAAAGTGTTTGGTAAATGTGTGTGGTGTGGACCACGTAGCTGCTTTACAGATTTCAGCTATAGGGATGTTACATAAAAAGGCCATTGATGTCCCTATTTTGCAAATGGAATGCGCTCTAGGCGGTATAAAGTTATTTTAGCTTTTACGTAGCAAGTTTGAATGCACTTAACAATCCATCTTGAAATGCCAGATTTAGAAATAGGATTGCCTTTGTGAGGTGGTGTTAATGAAACAGTCGATTTGTTTTACGAAAGTATTTTGTTCTTTCGATCGAATACAATAGAGCTCTTCTGAGGTCAAGTGTGTGAAGGACCTGTTCTGCTACTGAATCAGGTTGAGGAAAGAATACAGGTAACTCAACTGATTGGTTAATATGGAAAGCAGAAACCACTTTGGGAAGGAATTTGGAATTGGTGCGAAGAACGACCCTATCTTCATAGAGTTGGAAGAAGGGTTCTTCTAAGGTTAATGTGTGTAGCTCACCAACTCTCCTTAATGAAGTTATTGTGATGAGGAATGCAACCCTCCATGAGAGAAACTGTAAAGGAGACTTGGGAAGTAGTTCAAAGGGTGGGCCCATATGTCTTATAAGTACAACATTAAGATTCCACACTGGTGCCGGGGAATTCTTGGTGGTATAACTCGGTTTAAACCTTCCATAAAAGTTTAATGACAGGAACTTTGAACAAAGACGAATGCGGTCTGCTTTGCAAATACGCAGCTACTGCTGCTAGATGCAACCGAATTGATGTGTAAGCTAGACCACATTGCTGTAGGTGCAGAAGGTAACAATGTTCTGAACGGAAGCATCTAGAGGTAGAATTTTGTTATTACAGTAAACAAATAGTTTCCATTTTGCTGCATAGCAAGGTCTGGTAGTAGGTTTTCTACTTCATTCAGAATAGTCAAAGTGTGGGGACACATTTAAATATCCAAACTCTGACATCAGGAGCCAAATCGCTATGGTGAGCTCCTTGGGGTTTGGATGCTTGATTTCTCAATGGTTCAGAGTGAGGAGACTCGAGGTGAGATGCAGCTTTTGATGTGGAACTACTGAGAGCTCTAACAGGGTGGTGTACCACGGTTGATGGGCCCATGTGGGAGCTACTAGATTTAGTGTGGGTGATGTTTGCCTGGGCTTCTGAACCAGAAATACAAGGAGAGGGAGAGGAAGAAAAGAGTATGCAAATATCCCTAACCAATTCATCCATAGGGCATTGCCTTTGGATAGAGGGTGTGGAAACGTAGAGGCGAAAATTGGGCATTGTGGTCGTCTGCTGTGGCGAACAGATCTATTTGAGGATATCCCCATTGTGGAACGTAAGGAAGGAGAATTTGGGGATGAAGTTCCCACTCGTGTATTTGTTAGTCTCCTTCTGCTGAGAAGATGTTAGCACGATTTGTGGAACAGGGTCGAAGAAAGGCCGCCATTTGATAAATTTTGTGGATTCCACCACTGCAGAGAGCGATGGGCACAGCTGTCTACCAACACTAGATCTGTTAACTGACCCTGTGACTCATTCCACTGACGTGCTAAGCATTCTTGTAGAGGGCGCATGTGTAGTCTTGCATGAGGCACTATTGCAATGCATGACGCCATCATTCCTAGTAGCCGCATGAAATTTCTGTCTGGCAAGGTTTGGAACTTCAGCAATACAGTTTGGATATTGGGAATTCTGGCTGCATTGGGGGAGGTTAGATCTGTGTGAGTGTTGAGTGGCTCCTAGATCAGGTTGTATCTGGGAAAACTGTAGGTGAGACTTTTGAATGTTGACCATGAAGCCCAATTGATGGAGTAGGTGTAGCGTGACCTGAGTGTTTTGTAGACACTGTTGGTGTGTTCTAGGTTTGATGAGCCAGTCGTCTAGGTAGGGAAAGACATGAATTTGTTGTCTTCTGAGATGAGCTGCTACAAATGCTAGGCATTTTGTAAATACCCTGGGAGCAGTAGTCACTCCACATGGAAGTACTTTGAACTGATAGTGTTTGTTATCACAAATCGGAGATGTTTGTGATGAGCTGGATGAATGGGAATGTGAAAATATGAGCCTTTTGAATCCAGTGTAGAGATAAAATGGCCTTGCTGTAGAAGTAGAAGCACCTGTTGAAGCGTTACCATACGGAATAGTTCTGATAGTATGTACTGGTTTAACTCTCCGAGATCCAAAATTGATCTTAATAATCAGTCCATTTTGGGGATCAGAAAATAAAGAGAGTAAACCCCTGAACCTCGATATTGTAAAGGAACTGGTTCTATGGCTCCCTTTTGTAAGAGACATTGCACTTCTTGTTTGAGTAACTGTAAGTGGTCTGACGACAGTTTGTGAACACGAGGTGGAATTTTTGGTGATGAGCGCCAGGCAATAACCATGTTGGATAAGGTCGACCACCCATTGGTTTGTAATAGATTGCCAAATGGGGAGAAACTGCTAAAGTATTCCCCCGACAGGTTTTGAGTGATTGCCGGGGGCAGTGTGAGCAAGTCACTGTTTGTTGGGGTAAGGGGTGTTACGAGGTGTGGAGCATTAACCTTACCTCTGGAATGGTTTCCTCTATACCCTCCTCTATGGAAACCTCTAGAGGGAGAGGATTGATCGTTGCCTTTATAAGAGGGAGCAGTTGGGTCTGATGAAGTTGTTTTGGACCCTGCTCTGTAAAGCGGCAACAGGAGCCTCTATTAGATGGGGACTGGAGCGCTCCCATTGATATTGCTACTTCTGTGTCCTTCATTTTCTCTAAGGACCGGTCGACTACAGGACCAAACAGGTGTTCCTTGTCAAAGGGGATGTTCAAAATAGACTGTTGAATTTCCGGCTTAAGCCCCGAGATTCTAAGCCATGCATGCCTCCTAAGGAGAATGCTAATATTGATCTCGCTAGCTGCTGTGTCAGCTACATCTAAAGCACATCTGATTAATGAGATAGAGGTGAGCTTCCCTTCTTCAACTAACTGCTGTGCTTTAGTCTTAGGTTCATCTCAGATATATTGGAGCAGTTGTTACATCTCATCCCAGTGTGCCCTGTTGTATCTAGCTAGTAGGTCCAGTGTGTTTGCAACTTGCCTGTGGTTAGCAGCTTGAACAGCTACTCGTTTTCCTGAGGCATCTATAGGTTTATCTATAGGTTTAGATTCCTTATCTGCATCCCCAGAAGTTTGTGAATTCTCTTTTACGAGCTGTGTACAGTACTAGGGAGACGAGGGGTAATTGTCCATTAATAAATACAGGATCTTATGGTGGGGGGGGGGTTATATTTTTTATCTACTCTTGGAGTTAGAACATGTGCTCAGACAGGGTCTTTAAAGATATTATCTGCATGTCTCATCAATCCTTTAAGGAACATTCCTTTAACAAGTGTTTGACTAGACCAGTGTGTGGACTCGAGTGTTTCTTCTAATGTCTCTTTATGTAACATCACCCGTGATACTCTGCTGCTCTAGCAAGGAGATGTTGGTACGCCATACTATCGTCTGGTAGTGATGGCTTTGCAGGGTAGAGATCTGGGTCACTGTCAACTGGAAGGTCAATGGTGTAATCATTCCATGGGTCATCAGGCAAATGAGTATCATCATCATCATCATGATCTCTATCTGGATCTGTATGTGGCGATCCAGTAGGTGTTACATGTAGGGGATCTTCAATTAATTGTGGAGAAGATGGAGGAGGAGAGGGTTGTGGGGCAGGATAAACAGGGCTAGCAGTCATGTCCTTCTTTAGAGGGATTTTGGAAGCGCCCTCCTAAAGTAAGCTTGTGTTTTGCTGGTATCTTAGCAGAAATATGTCCAGTATCAGGATCGATATAAATCTTTTTCTGCTTAGAATCCAATTTGGCCTTAAGAACATCTAAAGTTGGTTCCGGAGGCTCTGAGACACAGTCTTTCGATTTCGGTGTTGAAACGGACTTGTCTTTAGGTTTCAGCTCTGAAGCTTTTTTTTGTTTCGGATCGGAGGATTTCAGCTCCAAAACATTTTTGTTTGAGAACGGGGAATTTCAGCTCCAAACTGGATTTGTCCTTGGAGCCTGATGGTTTCGGTCCTGAAGGAAGTTTCGGTCAACTATGTCCCAAGCCAGAAGGTTTGACGATTTGTTTTGGTGCTGAGCCGAGAGGTGGGCGTCAGAAACATTGTCTCGGTGCCGACCTTGGCCAGAAAGCAGAGGTGGTGCCGTAGCCTTATGTGTTGTGGAAGATGATTTACGGGGCAAGGGGTCTTTGGTACTCACAACACCTTGTCCCGGAGGCAGATCTCCTGACTCAAGATCGATCTCTAGCTCGGAATCGGACTCTGGAACGGATAAGGCCTCTTCTTCCTCTGCAGCAGACCCTTCGATCTCCTCTTGCTTGGATTCTTCCCCGAAGATATCCAGAGTGTGTTAAGTGCTTTGACATTGCATCTCTCGTCGTCGAACCAGACTATCGCGTAGAGTCTTCTTGGATCAAAACGATTTACAAGCGTCGCAGTCTTCCTCCTTGTGCTCCAGCGAGAGGCACAAGTTACAAACTTGATGTAGGTCGATGCGAGGGTACTTGGCGTGGCACTCAGGAAAGAAGTGGAATGGAGTCCGTTCCATTGGCAGAAGTCTGGCCCGACGCGCTATGGCCCAACGGCCGCACATGAGGTTTTCGATCAAAAATTGGAGAATTTGTCGAGCAATTTAATACGCGGAGAACAAGGAAACACGTACGGAAACAATACCATTGAGGGTAGAGTGATTGCGCACCGAGGCGGAACCCGAAGAATGGTTTCGAACCGGAGCGCAGCACTACACATCCAAACCGGATGGCGGAAAAAAACAATCTAACAATGGAGTTCATGCCCATGCGCACTATCACCAAAAGGAGGAGTCACCTTACCTCGTAACTGGAAAAACTTCTTCGAAGAAAAACACCTTGCAAGCATTCCGGACGAAACTCTAGATGGCAGGAATATGCAAAGAATGTGTATCTACAGCACACATGCCTCGAACATTATATTACAGTTCACAGGAGGACTTTGAAGTAGTTTAGCCACCATGAATGAGTCAAATCAGCTGTCATAGAAGATTCTCCCTTTACATTTTCCTATTTAAACGACTGAATTATTAATGAGCAAATTGCAGAGAGCCTGTGTATTTAACTCTACGTTTTCCTGTTAAAAAAAAGCAAAGGTTTCAAATAGGCAAGATTTGTAAATATTTTTGGAAAGCAATACTTCTCACAAAAATTAGGAATACAAGACTGACTGAGAAATTTCAGCGTTTATGAACTTTGGTGAAAAACCTTGTAATGACTTTGAAAAAACTACCATCTCTAAGGGAAGGTAACAGATACTTAAGTCCCTAGAATCAGTATGAAGAGACTGGAAACTACCAGACTTAAAAAAAGACAATTGGCAGAAAATGTTTTCCATGTTCCCTAAGACTTGGATAGCTGGTAGTCACTGAGGTATAGGAAAGCTTCCCTGTTGGAGATTTCTGGTTTGGGATAATGAACAAAACGTCGAAGCAGCTATCCGAATCCTCCACAGCACCTCAAACTCCATATTTAGCAAATAGATTGGGTAAGCAAGGGAAAACAGTGACTCAACAGGATGCAGCTTCGTCTGTCTTATTGAAGAGATCTTAATGCATAACTTGGCGTTAGGGAGCTGTGGGTCAAGGAGGGCCAGAATTTCCATTATTAATTGAGTGTAGAGGAAATGGTATTTTAGTGTAAAATGAAGTTCTAACAAGTTCTACGGTGTAACCAACAACTATCCGACTGACTGTGTGGCGGATCTAATCTATGATCAAAGTTCATACAAATAACATTTAATGAGAATTCCAAGGATCAATTTTATTAATGGAAAGTTCTTTTGATCTTGCTATATCCCATGCAGCCATAAGCTCAGGTGTACAATGTAGTTATTATTATGCCATTACATATCACTCACCCAAATATGATGGAGTAAATTTTAATAACTTACGTTAATCACAGAGTCCTTAAACTTGATATGAAGCCTATAGTTAGAGACTGCAATGATTGCATCATCAGCTCGTCCAAGATATTCAACACCCTCTCCCTGCAGCACCGGAAATGGGACCTTTTGGGAATAAAAATGCATGAGATTAGTAAGGAAAAGTATAGCCCACACCAAATTACAGACTTCAAAGCAAACAATACTTCTGTATCTATCTTCACGGTCAGAACGAATAGAAGATTGTCTAGGAAACTTTATGGATAAATTGTTCAACATTTTTGTTTTTTGAAAACTGAGAAGTAGCACATTTGTACAGACTCTCAGTGTTAAAACTGGTCACTTGAGACCTTGTCCATTCACCATACGTCTGTCATAAACGGGTTCCGACCATTAAGTGCCCCCATGATTTTTTGCTTACCCGATTCTTGAACCATTATTGTGGTGGGTCTCAATGCCAGAGTCACACTTAAGGTGTTTCCATGGTAGACTGTGGGTGTTTACTGACCGTGTCCAACTTTTAAGATAAGGCTGCTGTGACCCAGCAAAGGGTAAGGAGCAGTTGGCTGGCTACACATGAACATCACCGTGGCAGTTTTAAACGGCAAATCCGACTGGAAAAAACAACTCAACAGCCCTAAACCTTCCATTCAAATATTAAGTCACCCATATGTAGGTCTTTGTCAGAAGCCGTTCAGAGGGCCATGGGGCAAGCAGGGGTTATTGGGCACAGCTATGCTGGCTGAGACCTTTTACTCCTAATGCCCCCGTCCCAGCTTACCATGGATCCAGAGCAACCCTGTTCCAGTCTGATATCCGCACTTGACTCTTAGTAATAGTGTGGTTCGAGCAGTCCTAGTTTTCTGGGGGGGGAGAGGGGTTGATAAGATGTTGGCAAATTCCATAGTCCCCTGGATGTCAGAGCTCTAGTGTTTTTTTTTTATTTTATGTGATTTCCACTCCCTTCACATTCACGAGAGTGGTTATTCCCCATTCACTACTGGCGAAATTCAGGTGAAGCCCCACTAGCATTCAGAAGACTTCCTGCGCTGCAGTACTATTTGGCAAGCAACTCTCCCTGGGTGCCAACTGGCCCAAAATAAGTCTTACCCTCACATGCAGGATCCGAGTGACCAGAGTCCCTCAGTAAGCACCTTCTACGGGTGCTAGAGATGAGGCAGCTGCTATCTTTGGTAAGTTCTCGGCACACAGCCCAGGCGGTTGCGCTCAACTGCCCTCTTGGCCCTTCATCATGGTGAGTTGTGGGTGGGAGGGGAGTGGCAGGATTGAGATTAGTGGGAAAATCCCGACACTGGTCCTCAATCACGATGCAGGTCACCCGCCCCCGCCATCCTCTCTCCTCCAGTGATTATTCTGACCAGATCACACTCTTCCTTGGTCCCAGTGGCCTCCTCTGACATACGGGGTCATCGTCTCTCCACTGCACCTGGGCCCCAAACCAATCAGCACAGCTGATTTTCTCATGACGGTCCCTCCTGGCACACAGAGTAACTGGCTCACCACCGCACATGGGCTATAGCCCACTCAGCATGGCAGTCTCTCCACCATGACCACTCCTGACAATCGGGGTTTGGCAGCTTTCCACCACACATATGATACTGCTCTCTTAGTACGGCAATCTCTTCACTTTATGCATCTCCTAGCATACGGGGTCACCTAATCCTCATTGCACACGGGTGATGATCCGTACAACAAAGGAATGATTGCTGCTCATACAGCTGGGAGACTAGCAAATCTTGGTCTCCAGCCCTGGCCACAGGCAGAAGTCTTGCAGAGCTTCTCTTCCTTGCACAGTCAGACTGGCTGCTTGACAGTTGACGATTTTATGGGTCTCAAGCTCCCTTTCTTATAGTCCATTTCTAAACACTAATTATGATTTAGAGTCTGAGTCTCTGAAGTTTATGTTGGCAGACTGCTTTCCGATGAAGTGCCCACTCCTCTGCCCTCTTCCTTCAGACAGCTGCACAACACAGGCCATGGGAGTGACTAAGAGTTCACACATGGATATCAGTCACAGTGAAATGTGTATCAAAAGGTTAGACCGATTCTCGCCCATACCATTTAGGATTCTCTCATGAGCTCCATCGCCTCCCTGAGATGTGCCCAGGTCCCTCTGCTCTCTCCCATATCCCGCCACCCAGCTTACAGGAATGCAACAATACACACATCTGTCTAGGGGGATTCCTCTACCTCTACTCCTTATGTTCTTCAGAATTCAGGGGCAGAAGTGGCATCAGGTGAAAGGCAAACAGGAGACCAGGGTCCCATTCGAGCCTAAATGAGTCTCCAAGCATGTGCCCCCTTGAAAACATCAAAGTGCAGAAGTGCTGACATTGCTCTTTTATGGCGGTGGAGAATAGATCTAACCAAAGTTCTCAACAATCGCAGAAGAGACCTTGCACCACCTGGATGGAGAAGGCATTCATGATTACAAAGCATCGACGGTTGAGTTTGTCCACCCTGACATGCAGAGACAGCCAGTCGCCGAGGCAGGGTAAGAGTGGAAGCCCTAACCTCTTCAGATGGGCTGCAAACAACCACCATCACTTCTGTGTAGGAAGCTGGCTCTGCATATACTATACCAAAGTGACGCATAGTGTGCACAGAGTCCAGTGGAACCCCAAAGATAGGCAGAGGTAAAAGTAGATAGCACCTTACTCTCTATTAGTGGTAGTGTGGTGAAGCTTTATCAGAGGGTAATGTTAAGCATTTGTCGTAAACACTCAATCAGCATATTATATCACACACTCAACGACTAAACTTCAGACCAATTGGTTTTGTATACAAATATTTTTTTAGTTATTTTATTTTCTAGAACCAAGCAAGCCTAGCACAGATAAGCAATAAATACTTTACAGCAGTAATGCAGTTTGTAAACAGTTTGAATTGTAATTATATTTGCACTTTGATTTGATTACTGTAGAGCTACTAGGAACGCAATGCTTTTGAAATACTGTACATATACTTTGTATTGGCTTTTTAGTAGAAGGTCAAGTAGATTACTTTACAGATTACTTTTCTTACACAGTGCAGTATATCTGGATAATGCACTGGGACATTTCCTGTAAACAGGTAAGTATAGGCATTTTTGTTATTTAGTTACAGTTTTAAAGGGTTTCATAGATTTTCCAATTCCATACTTTAAAACGTTCACAGAAAAACAGTCAATGTTATCCCATGGAGAAAAATAGGGGCATTGGTTCAAAGGTAAGTATTCGGTTGTGGGAGTTGGTATTCTGGGGTTAGACTCAGGGGTCCCCCAGGGTCAAGAATGCACTCTTGTTACTTCCTCAGCGGCACTAGGGCAGCCGGGTGCAGAGCGCTGAGGCCTAATGTTATCCAATGGGGGGGTAGGAGGCCTCCGGTTGGTGGCTGCTGACGAGCAGGCCACAGGGATGTGGGCGCAAAGCTCCTGGCCTTAAGCTCAGGGCAAATGGGGGTTCAAGCTAGCACAAAAGCTGCACCTTCAGTGGCACTGGGGCGCCCTGTAGCTTTCAATGAGGTTTCTCCGGTTCGCAAACACATTGCAGGCTCGGGAGCTAAGGTCTTCTGGGTGCAACCACCACTTGGAGAGGTAAGTTGGGATGCTGGAGGTTGATTAGGCACCATCGGTTGGACCACCCAAGGCCGTGGGGTGTCTGGCGCAGGGGTGCATTTTAGGGTCAGATCTTCCTACCAGCTCCTGGTGGCAGTCCTCCTCTTGTTAGCTTCGGCACGGCTGTTCGGTCCTGCTTATCTTGTAGTCAGTTCTTGTCCGAGGAGGCAAGGTTCGGGGTGTCCCCTAAATACTAGATTAAGAGGCGTTACAGGCAAGTAAAGTTTGGGACCAATGGGTCTCTTCCTTGGGGTGGGTACACTCCTTGTTATGCCACCCTCCAGTGGAAGGGGGGTATATGCCTCACTCTGGTTGGCTGGGTCCCCCCATCTGCAATATGGCGGGGACTGGGAGTTGTGCTTCACCTCGCCTCTCCCACATGAGGGGTTGAGTTGGCAGAGATGGGCACACATCTCTTTCTCACTTGTTTCCCCCGCCAGTTCTCTAGCCCAAAGTGGGGGTCAGAACCAGTGGGGACCAGTTGCTGAAAGCAGCAAATGGCTTGGGGAAGGTCACAAAGGAAGCAAGCCTTTGAAGCTTCCCTTTCAAGGACCCTGCCCATCCTGGGGGAGGAGGCTTAGCATCTAGTACCAAGATGTACATTGTTTCAGGCCCCCGAGAGCAACAGGCTCTCGACCCAGGGGTCCAGAAACATGTCTGGTGGTGGCAGCTGAAAGCAGCCACTCAGCCTGGACACTAGTGGTGGGTCGTTTTTCAGGGGGCATCTCCAAGATGCCCTCTGTGTGCATTTTTCATTAAATCCCACACTGGCAACAGTGTGGGTTTAATGCGCTGAGAAGTTTGATACCAAACTGCTCATTTTTAAGTGTAGCCGTTATGGTGCTGTGGAGTTCGTAATGACAAACTCCCGGCACCATATACTCTTAATGGCAGCACTGCACTTACAATGTCTAAGAATGGACTTAGACACTGTAGGGGTACAGGGCTCATGCACCTGTACCCTCACCACTGGTATAGTGCACCCAGCTAGAGAGGTGACTGGTCTATGCCAGGGCAATGGGTTGTAGGCATGGCACACAGGGATGTTCACCTGGTCGACTTCACTTTATTCTGCACCAAGACACGCAGCCTGCAAAGGCAGTGTGCGAGTGTAAAGGTACAGGACCTCTAAGGGTGGAACAATAAGTGCTGCAGCCCTTAGAGGCCTTCCCTAGTCACAGTGCCCTGGGTACCTGTGGTACCATTTACCAGGAGCTGACATGTGGCCAGAGATGCCAATTTGGTTTTGGTTTCAATGCAGTTTTATGGAAAGAACATAGGCCCTAGGTATCTGATTGGCAGGAGCCCAGGGAACTCTTAGTCAAAGAATGCCAATGCTCTGTATGCTGGCATCCCTGTCTTTTTGTTTAAGCTTCAGGTGGTCCAAAATGTGGCAGCCAGACTTCTTCTTGATATCCCTATTAGAATTAGTGTGAGACAACATCTGCGCTCATTTCACTGGCTTCCTGTGGCAGAACAGGTCAAGTTCAAATTCCTAGTTATCGCCCGCCGCGCGCTCCATGGCCAGGGCCCTCCCTACCTGCAGAAGCAGTTCTTTTATGCCCCTGTGAGATAACTGCGCTCTACGTCTCAACTTTCAGCCCAGGTTCCCCGCTTCAAAAGCCATAGGTTGGGTGGCTGTTCTCTCGCCCTGAAAGCTCCCTTGGCATGTAACGCCCTCCCATTTGCTCTACTGAACATTCAAGACCTCCTGGATTTTAAGACAAATCTGTAAACATCTCTCTTTGTGTAGTGTTAGCTTTTTTTACCCCTCTTGGTTCGTGCCGGGACACAGTCTGGAGTGCTCACTTCAAAATAAAACATAACATAATATCAGCAGTTTAGCAAAAAGTGGGGGCAACCATGTAGAAAGAGGGCACTTTCTCACATTTTGTGAACAGAGGGGCGCTGCCTTGGCCAAAGGGAAGCACAGCGATCTGAAAGTGCTTGCAGCACACCATGAACCGCAGGTAAGTCTGTGGGCTGGCAGAACGGGGATGTGAAAATATGTGTCCTGCATGTCCAAAGTTACCTTCCAGTCTCCAGGGTGCAAGGCAGACAGGACCGAAGCCAACATAAGCATTTTGGACATCTTTTCCAGAAGTAGTTGAGGGGGTGCCTATCTAGTATAGGACGGAAGCCTTGGTCCTTTTTTGGCACTAGGAAGTAGCAGGAATACCAACCACAACCTACTTCTGATGTTGGCATGCTCTCAATAGCTCCTTTGGCCAAAAGAGTGTAGTTTCTGACGCAGCAGGAAGAAATGGATATTCATCAGCCAATCTAAGAAGGGTGGCACGGACGGCGGGGTTTCTGTGAATGGTAGGGCTTAACTCCGCTAAACAATTTGGAGCACACACTTGGAAGAGGTTTTGTCTTGCCATTGGGGCAGGTGGTGCCTCATCTTGGCGCCAACAGGCCGCCTGTGATGCTGCAAGGGCACATCAAAGAGGTTTGGAAGCTTCAACTGTTGGGGTGTGAGGGATGTGGGTGGTCACATAGTGGGCAGATCACTGGCCTTGGGTCCCACGAAGCTTGTAGGAACCAAGTCATCGGCCACAAAAGGTCTAGGGAATCTGCTGGCCATGGTGACTGGGTGGAAATGGATGCAGCTGGGTATCAGTGAAGGCTTAATTGAAGGGGAGGAAGGGTTCTGTTTGGGATACTCTGCATTAGTAAAAGCACCACCATCAAGATATTGATCTTGACTTTTACTGAGGACAGCGTAAGTAC
Organism: Triturus cristatus; assembly: GCF_964204655.1. Taxonomy (NCBI): domain Eukaryota; kingdom Metazoa; phylum Chordata; class Amphibia; order Caudata; family Salamandridae; genus Triturus; species Triturus cristatus. The sequence continues at coordinate 1,041,812,947 of NC_140584.1, read as the reverse complement.
GAGGACCTCAGCTGCCCTCCCCCTCCACACCACCATCGCAAGGAAGCCCCTTTCCTCCGCAGCCACACTAGGATGAGAGACCAGGCCAGTGTCTAGCTAGGACCGGTTACCCTCAATGCCAATCCCAATGCGGTCAGCATAACTATAAGGTCTTGGTCCAGTCGTCGCTGGTATCTACGTCGGGCGATGCCAGACCGGCTCCATATCGGATTAGCAAAAAAACTAATGGGTGGCCGGGGGGCATCACCGGGGGCCAATGCCACTGGGTCGAACTTCAGTGAAGGTCGTGGATTTAAGGCCATGGTCAGCTCGCATCTGGCGTCAAGGGCGAACCTCTGGCATAAGCCCAGTTGGAGCACCTTATGAACCCACAAGGCCCAAAGGTGCTACCGAGGGGTTGGCCTGCCCCAAGAGGAGATGCATAGCCTCATAAAAATACTTCAATTGGGTGGGGGGTCCCTCCAGCAAATACGGAGAAGCACGGAGCGGATCCAGGCTCAGGCTCCGCAGGAGGCGCGTGGGAGCAGGGCCTAGACATGTGGTGGTGTTCCTACACCTCGTCTGATGATTTGAATGGTATGGTGAAGTCTAAGAACGCTTCAACATCTTTCTCTTCTTCTTGTGCGACTTACCAGACGGCCATTTGGATGTCTACGATGATTAGCAGGAACAACTCAAAGCAGGCTGGAAACTGGAGCGGCACAGAGTTTTATGGCGTTGAGCAACTATGATCTTCAGCTCTTCTTCCCGGACCGCTTTGGGATTCAAATGCACTGTAGTCGGGGCAGGGCTTGCGTCTGGCTCCAGGCACCACAAACAAACCAAGTAAGGGTCTGTCACAGACATTTGCCTGGGGCAGACTCCACAGGGTTTAAAACACACAGGTTTGTTAGGTGAATCACTACGCCACACTAGGAGCAAAAGCTCAAAAAGCCCAGAAAAGCAGTCAAAAAGTGACAAAGGCTGCACTTCCAGGTTTGTACTGATGGCACAGAAAGAAAAGAACTGAGGTCAGTGTGCCAGGGTGTGGCCTATATTGGCACTGCGCACGTCACATAGGGCCGACTGGTGTCACCTACCGGTGCACAGAGGTACTGCAAGATTTTCCTGGATCCAGTCTGACACCTGGGAAATATTCTAAGGCGAGGAATTTGCAGCTAGAAGTCAAATACATTTATTAAAAGCTAAATTACGATTGATAGCAGCTAGATAACTACCTTTCCACTAATTTTAATTGCAATTAAAAATCCTCTTCAATGGAAAAACCGGATTTCATTTTATACTGGAGATGCCAAATGACATTTCCCTGCCTTAAGTTTCTGGGAGCTTGTGGCCAGTGGCCAGCTGTCTGGACTAGTGGTGGCACCCCCACTGAGAAACGTTTACTGAGGCCTTACAGATGACAAAGGAGCCGGAGTATCGTCTGGAGTGAGTCTTCTTAATAGGAAGCAGTGATCTGCCCTACTTACACTTCAAAGGGCTCTGCCCCAGCACACAAAAAAGAACCTGACACCAGGTTTGCGATACCTTTGCTTCACTTGCCATGCTGGAGCCAAACACAGGGGAAAGGGAGAACTGACGTCAAACAGTCTTAGGGTTTTACAAATGGGAGGTTCCCCCACTCAGTCTTGCACTGGACCTAAATGTGGCATCCCCAGGCCTAAAGGGAGAGAATGACCTGAACAAAAACGGCAGCAACCCCATGGACAGCTAGTAGGACAAGCCACCTGTTGGACTAAGTACCCTGTCTGTAGCTGACCATAGGACTTGATGAGTCTATCCAGGGCCAGTGGCGCCGGCTCCCTTACACCTCATGAGGACCAGTTGGAGAAGACCTGGACTTTGGTGCCCCAGGAGGAGAGGAGCACCAGGAGCAAGCTAAAGGAGAAAGCTGGCTACTGGAGTGTAGTGAATTAAGGAAGATCAAGGTCCGAGTAGTTGCTTGTAGAAGTAATTTATTTAAGTATATAGTACAGGAATTGAGAAGTAGAGCAGATATTGAGCTCAGTAAGTCAGTCAGTAATGAACCCCACCAGGAGCAGGACCATCTCCGCTCAGCCCTAAGTCTCAACTGATCCCAAAGCTGAGGCAGCATTCTATTACATCATAACATGGTAACATTCTAATAAGCAAAGCAGGAGACATTGTAATGAAGAAAGATGCAGAAGTCACTACACAGACCCAGCTCCCCGCAGAGGACGCCCTTGTTGAAGCCAGGAGGCCCGAGGAAAATGTTCCTGGTGGTTAATGCTCCCCACCAGGAGTAAAATGGGCCAGAGAGCATTGAAATCGGCCAATGGGTCAGAGTGATGCAACATTTCGAGATTTTGATCTTTTGCTGAGAAACAGCATGTGGCGCTCCACTACAAATTTTAGAATTACCCCTGGGGTGGGCTAGTGCCCATGGTCCGTCCAACTTTAATTACTTTGGGCGGGGAGAAGGCGTGTGTGGCCTCTCCCCATAGGCTCATCTGGCCCCAGGGAACCCCTCACCTGAGGCCCGCTGAAGGAACAAGGTGTCCTGGGGACCCCATCACTTAGGGCAGAAGGGAGAAACAGCAGCAGCAGCAACAGCTCCCAGCACTCCATTTCTGGGTCCCAGCACAAACACCGGAACAGGATTTAGGCCGACGACCACCTCGCGCATCAGGACCGTGACAGGAAGGGGCATGGGGTAAAGCAAAAACACAAGCATTACTCTGGTGGTTGGTCCCATTGCTGCATTTTATGTGGCCTAAGTGTATAGAAGAAAGACTCAGACACGTTATTTTGATTTCCAAAGCTTTATTTAAAGTATATTGCGGGGTGGGGGGGAGGGGGGGGGGGGGGGGGGGAGTGTCCAAGATGGCGGCGCGGTGGGACGTGGATTCTTTTCCCTCCGACCTCTACACTACATAGCTTTGCTACTGCGCCATCCCCGATCCCTAAACCAACTATGGGGGACCGGAAGTGACAGGCGCTTTCTCAGGTGCCAGTGTGGAATTGATTGGTCGTGGTAGCGGCGCTTTCTGCCTCAGTTCCTGCTCGGCCTGCAAGGGCCCTGACGTGGCAAGGGAGGCGGTGGCTGCCGTGCTTCCAGATCTGCCCGCGATGGAGCCGCTGACGCGGGCACCCGTGCCACTGCACAGCAGGTGAGTGGTCCGGAAGCGCGAGGGGGCCCATAGCTGGTGTACCCACCCGGTGTGTGGGCACAGCGCTCTTCTGGCTGGACTCACATGGGGCACTCATCAATTTGTCCGCTTCTTGGTCCCGGTCGCGCTCCGGAGAGCGCCAGGCCTGGGAATTGTTATCGCCTCCCCCCCCACCGTGACCTGGATATCTGAAACAGTATATGAGCTGCGGGAGGGTGTTCCTTTGCTTTTACTATTGCCAGGGAAGGAGAGCCCGTCAGCCATCTTCAAATCTGCCCGGGGCAGAGGGCCCAATTGCCTCACGGCTTCATCACTCATCTGGCATTGTCCGTGGGGGACAACTCAGCGGGTCATAGAGAGCCCTCTCCCGGGCCTCTAGCATCGGCCGGTGGGCACTGTAATAAAGATGAAAGCGATGAATATGAAGCAAGCACTTTATTAGCAACCTCGTACAGGCACAGAGATGTACACACGTCCACAGCTACACTGCAACTGTTCAGCCCGTGTTCCACCCACCACCACGAGAACATAGAACCCAGAACACTCATGCCTCATAACTCTATTAAAGAGACATCACTACACATCCCCTTTCTTTATCTATGCAAAACCCTTATCCTCTCTTACTAAATAATGGAAAGAAAACCAAAAACAAAACACAAAAAAAAAAAAACTATACATAAGTAATACAAACTTAATCATTAAGTTTCACAGGTTTGAAAATTTTCCTCCCAAAACTGCTAGTTTTTTCTGCGCAATTTTGGCTATTTGAATTTAAATTACTACACTCAAGAGTATGACAAAGCTCATTGTCCGTGAAACAAGTATCTTCCACTTGAACATTTTCGTTGGCTGTATTACTAATATTGATCCACCAATACTTGTCATAACTTGAACCAGAACTGGTAGGACAATTATCATTAACGCCATCATAATTATTAGCTAATGCTAGTTTGCTCATGTGGTAGATAGATCCATCTTCTAGTTGAACAGTATTTCTATTAACTTTAACAATTTTTCTAGGTTCACTAAATCTATTATCACCTTTGACAATCTTCCTACTGGATTTCACCCTTACCCATTGTCCCACATGAATATTGACATCCTTAACACCATGTTTGTTATCAAAATATAACTTATTCTTTTGTTGAGTCTCACACATAGAACTTCTAATTACGTCAATGTCCCAATTTGCCTTCCCACCTTTGTTCATCCAACCAGGATTAACTTTGGAGTGTGGAATCCTGCCTCTCATAATAGCAAAAGGACTATTGCCAATTGATTCATGAATAGTAGTTCTATGGCTCCATAACATTTTCATAATTTCTGTATTCAGATCTTTCTTATTCTTCTTGGAAAGCTGTACTATTCCTTTAATGACTCTGTTCATCCTTTCAACTACAGCATTACCCCTTGGGTGGTACAAAGCAGTGAACTTTTGTTCAATACCCGCATACTCCATAAATCTTTTCATTTCTAAGGACTTGAACTGAACACCATTGTCCGTAAGTAGAGATTTAGGGAAACCTTCTTTTAGAAAAATATTTTCCAGAAATTTGATAACAGAGTTAGTGTCAATCTTTGTAACAATCTCCAACTCAACCCATTTAGAAAACATATCCATCAAAACAATGATATACCTTTGTGAACCATCATTCCATATTAAAGGTCCCATGAAATCCAAAGCTAAATCCTCCCATGGTAAATTTGGACAAACTAAGGGACTTGATGGAGGATTCAAAGTCTTTTGGGTTTTGTCAGCTGAAACGCATTCAACACACGACCTCACAAAACGTTCTGTTTCAATGTCAATTTTAGGCCACCAATACAAAGATTTCACCTTTCGTTTGGTAAGTGCAATACCAGGATGTCTCTCATGGCATAAAGTAAGAATTTTATTTCCGATACTGGAAGGTGGAATTATTTTTTCCCCCCTTACTAAAAATATTCCCTCAATGCCAAGTTTGTTTCTAACTTCCCAGAACGCTTTGAGTTCACCCAGGCAATCATGTTTGTTGCACTCTAACCAACCTTGTTCTACATAATGTTTTACTTTTTTCACAATGACATCATTCATCTGTGCTTCAACCCATTCTTTTTCTTGTAAGCCATGGGATTTCTCATCCGTGAAAATCCCAGCAACGCAAACATCATTCCATGAACTGGAATCAATTTCAGTGAGAGGTAAAGATAATCTGCTTAAGAAATCAGCTGTAACGTTCATTTTGCCAGGGACATATTGCACCTTATAAATAAAATCTTGTAAACGCATGGAAAACCTTGCGATCCTGGCTGAAGCCCTGGATAATCCTTCAGTTGTCAATACCTTAGTTAAAGGTTTATGATCTGTTCTAATAGTGAATTCCCTTCCCCAAATAAACTTTCTGAAATGCTCTAAAGCCCATACACACGCCAAAGTTTCTCTCTCTATGACGGAATACTTTTCCTCCGTGGGCGATAGAGACCTTGAAGCAAAGGCTATAACATTCTCACCCCCACTGTCATTGCTTTGGGAGAGAACTGCGCCTAACCCTTTGCCACTGGCATCAGTGGTTACGAAGGTCGGAGCAGAAGGATTAAATCCTTTTAATGTGGGTGCTTTAACAATTGCAGCCTTGATGTTCAAAAAGGACAACTGACAATTGTCAGACCACTCAAACTTACTCTTATTTTTAAGTATGGCACGCATGTCATGTGTTTTTTCTGCAAATTTTTCCACAAATTTTGAATAGTATTCAGCTAGACCTAAAAATGAACGGAGTTCATCTTTGTTAGACGGTGGTGGAGCTTTAGATATGGCTTCGACAAGTTTAGTTTTGGGTTTAATGCCCTCACGACATATAACATGGCCTAAATAAGTCACGCTAGATTCCGCGAATTTACACTTACTCATCTCACCTGTTAAACCCCTATCTTGAAGTACCTGGAGGACACACCTCAAGGTTTCATCATGATGTTTTTTTGACTTCCCTATAATCAGTATGTCATCTTGAAAGAAAACTACATTTTGAATGTGACCTAACAGCTGTGTCATGAGTCTCTGAAAAACAGCTGCTGCAGACGCTAAACCAAACGGCATACGGCGGAATTGGAAGCATCCAAAAGGGGTACAAAAAGCTGTCAAATGTTTGCACTTAGGATCTAACTTGATTTGATGGTACGCTGATGACAAATCTAATGTGGAAAACCATTTGGCATCCCTGGTTAAAGATAACATTTCATCTATGCGGGGTAAAGGAAACTGATCCACAACAATGTTGTTGTTTAAACCTCTTAAGTCTACACATAGTCGAACCTTACCATTGGCTCGTCTTGCGACAACCAATGGAGAAATCCATTCTGAGGATTCTATAGGTTCAATGATACGAGCACTCAATAACTTATCTAACTCCTGTTTAACCTCATCCCGCACAATGAACGGAATGTTTCTTGTTTTATGAATTTTGGGAACGGCATCCTTTTTTAGTTTTATGTGATGTGAAAATCCTTTCAACTTCCCTATTTTATTGCTAAAAACAGGTTGAAATTCTTCGAGTACCCACTTTTGTGTATCTACCGAATCACAAGCCACTAAGACTTGCTCCGGACTGTTAGGATTTAAAATTATATTTAACTTACGTTGATCCTTCCATCCTAAAACAGAAGGTCCTTCTTTAGCTACATACAATTTACACAAAGCAGATCTGGTTTTAAATCTGAAAACTAACTCTCTAAAACCAATGATGTCAATCTTCTCACCAGTGTAACTTTCTGGGTTAATATCAGGTGATTCTAAATGACTACCAATGATTGAACAAAAATGATGTGACCATATGTTCTCCGCTATGATGGTGTAAGGAGAACCAGAATCTGCTGCTACTTGTAAGGATACACCGCCAAAAGACACCCAGCATAAAGGTTTACTATCTCCAGTTTCTCCTATTATTTTTAGTATTTTCTTCTTGTTCTCACATTTACGTTTGATATCATTGTCGCTATCGTCTGAAGAAGATTCTTCTGTATCACTCTCCTTTACACAAGCAACTTTCTTATTACTTTTGTACATTTTACGCCTACAAGCTTTAGCAAAATGGCCTATTAATCCGCATTCTAAACATTTTGCAGTACGTGCTGGACACTTGTAGTACTGTGCTGAATGTGAGGTACTACCACAACGATAGCAAAAATATTGCTGTTGCTTATACCTATTCGAGTTTTCATTTTTTTTAACCTCATTCTTATCCACTTTTTTTTTTCTGTGTCTGAGGAACTTTGTTCCGACTGTCAGAGATTTTGTTAACAGTCTCGCTACTCTCCTTCTTTTCAGAAGCAAGAGTGACTTTAGCACAACGCTCTGACAGCTCTGCTTTCTTAACAATAGTAACAATTTCTTTTAAACTAGCATCACCTTCCACCCATAATCTATCTTGTATAGCCTTGTTTTGTGCATACATAACAATTTGATCTCTAATAAGGTCTTCATTGAGATTACCAAATTTACATGTAATAGACAGTTTGCGTAAGGCAGATACATAATCTTCGACGGGCTCATGCTTTTCTTGTTTCCTCTGGAAAAAAGCGTGACGCATAACCGCAACACACACAATTGGTGAGTAGTGTTCATCTAAATCCAACAAAGCAGCTTTAAATACATCAATATCTCCAGCTCTTTCTTTTTGTTGTATTTCTCCATAAACACGTAGACCTTCTGGACCCAAGCAGTACATCAAAAGTCTTTTTTTCCTTTCAGGAGAATAAGTTCCGCTACAATCCTCAAGATTAGCAATGTAATTTAAGAAATATTCTTTCCACTCACTCCACTTGACTGTGGGTTCCCCTGGAGAAGATAAAAATTCTTTTGGTGTTGACAAATGTAAAGCGGACTCGCTGTGATGGGATATTTCTCTCTGAGAAGATGCTGTTGGGGTGGTCATTATTGATGTTGTAGAAAATTAAAGCAAGCACAAGAAGGATTGTTTCTTATATATATACTTTTTTTTTTAAGTTAACACCATCACAAAACGTGAAAGAAAAAAAAAAAATTGTTACTTTCCTTTACTTTTTTTTTTAAAACAGTTCCACTTTTCTTTGAATAAATGGAAAATATAAAAAAAACGCTTTCAAAGTTGCACTTTACCTCAGGACAGGCTCTTTGTGCAATACGGTGAGATTCTTCTCACCTAGAAGTGCAGGGAAACAACGCTCTCGATCCGGCGAAATTCCTCGTTGCCGTGGTTGCAAGAACACTGACGAAATAAAATCCAAGATGGCGTCACGTCAGGGTCATGACCAGCGCGGTGACGTTGACGCGCTGGAGCGCATACCCCAATGACGCGAGGAACTTCGGTGAGATGGGAGCGAGAACAGCTCGAGGCTCCGCAAAGTTGAACAACAACAATGCACGAGCGCTTTGAACTGCCGTGAGTTAGGCGTTCGACGATGAGGCTTCACAGGTACCCTTTTTTCTGTTTAAATTTCCAAAAACGTACCTTTCAGCATACAATCGTCCCCTCTAAAGTTTGTAAGACGTAGGTAACTCCAGAAAGACGATACTTGAACACCCAAGTAGTCCTCGGCCTGTATTCATGAATAAAAAAGGTTCTCTCACGAAGACACCTAATTGCGTGGATTCTTCCGAGGTTGCCAGGATCGTCGCCAAATTGTAATAAAGATGAAAGCGATGAATATGAAGCAAGCACTTTATTAGCAACCTCGTACAGGCACAGAGATGTACACACGTCCACAGCTACACTCCAACTGTTCAGCCCGTGTTCCACCCACCACCACGAGAACATAGAACCCAGAACACTCATGCCTCATAACTCTATTAAAGAGACATCACTACAGGCACCCTTTGTGACTCCGCTCCCTTGGACGAGGGGAGAGCTGCCCTATTGCTGCAAGCCACTCTCCGCCTGCAACACCACTGGACCCTCACTAGCTTACCGGCCGGAAGGATCCTGGGCTCTTCTCCATACCGCTCTGCCATGTGGGTGCTGGGATCAGGTGCATCGCCCTGGAAATACGTGGCCTGTCTGAAGACTGGTGAGCTTAGGTACATTCTCTTTGCGTGTCCAGATCTACAGCGACGGTTTGACAGCCCGGTGGTCCCCTGGCGCGAACTCCGGCCTGAGACACAAGATTGTCGCGCTCCCGGGTCTGGAGGTTGCTGGACGCCACCCTGGCGGCATCTTTGTACTCACTTCAGCGGATACGGAGCTGCACCATGGCATCAGTCCTCGTGAAGAGGGAGAATACAATCAAGGACTTGAAACTAAAGCAGACAAAGGGCTCTGACACAGCGACCGCGCCACCCTGGGATTCGGGGCAACCGGAGCCCTTGGATGGAGCTGACGGACCGGCCACGAAAGCCTGCGCGATGCTGGGATTTGGGACGCCTGGCGCTGCTTGCACCCCGACGAGCGGGACTTTTTTGTATTACTCAGCAGCCCACTAGACCTATGCCCGGCTTGACCACTTCCTGGTTACCTCAGCTGCTTGGGCTTGTATCACGGACTCCACCATTGAGGCCCGCGCACTGTCTGATCACGTCTCCCCCACTTCACACTGGCGCTTGTGAGACTCACTGCTTCGATCCCCGGCTGAGGTGGACGACATTAGGCGTGGCCTGACCAACTTTTTAGCAATTAACGACGTGGGCGCTACGCCACTATCCTCGGTGCGGGAGGCAATTAAATTGGTTGCGAGGGGGGGGCGCTCATTGCCAAGGCAGCCTACAAGAACAAGACCGGACAGACTAAGCGCGTGGAATTGGGGGCTAGGGTTAGGGAACTGGAGGCTATCCACAAACACACTGGCGCTATTCGAATTAGGCGGCAACTAGAAAAGGAGCGCCTTCAGCGTCTTGACCTGGATCGAGCGGAGTACGCTGTGGTCAGACTGAAGCACAAATACTACGTGGGCTCTAATAAAGGGGGCCGTGTTGTTGGATCATTGCCTGCGCAGTCAGCGCGTGGCGCAGGCTATCACAGCAATATGGGGAGGGAGCGGGTCGACGATCATGGACGATGCCGAAATACTAGAGGCCTTCCGCTCTTTTTACAAAACCCTCTATACTGCGGACCCTTCTCTACTGGCTGAGCCCACAGAGTTCCGTCGGGACGCAGCGGTCACTCCTCTCCCGCCGGGCAATGCAGAGGCCCTGGAGGCCCCTATCCGTATCACAGAGGTGATCTCTGCTATCGCCCGGTTGAAGGCCATGAAGGCCCCAGGCCCTGATGGCTTCAGCGTTCTCTTTTATAAAACGCTTTCTGTGTTTAACTTGCCCCGCTGCTCACCAGTTTGTTCAACTCCTTCGCCGACACAGGGTCTCTTACAACCTTAATGTTACAGGCGTTTATCTCGGTACCCAAAGCCGGGGAAAGACCTGGAGCTTTGTAACGCCCATCACCCGATCTCGCTACTGAATCTTGACGCAAAACTATTCTCTAGCATCCTGGCCTACAGGTTGAACTCTCGAATGCCGGTTTTGGTCAACCCAGACCAATCGGGCTTCATCCCGGGCCGGCAATGTGGGGACAACACCAAACGACTGCCACTTAATTGACAAGGTACATCGGTCCAAAGAAGAAGCCTTGCTGCTAGCCATATTCGCGGAGATGGCCTACGACCTTGAGCATTGGCCTTATTTATTTGCTTCTCTTGAGCGTTTCGGGCTGGGGCCCAGGTTCAGGCAGTGGATTGCGAGCATCTATAGTGCTCCCACAGCGGATGTTCGGATCAACTGCTTGCTTTCAGACGGCTTTGAGGTGGAGAGGGGGGGAACTCGTCAGGGGTGCTCCCTCTCCCCTTTGCTCTTTGTCCCGTATATGGAGCCCTTTGCTCAACAGCTTCGGGGCAACCCCCTGGCGCAGGGTATTCCGTTCGGGCTGGACCATCATCTCATTAACCTGATGACGTCATCTTCTCAGTGGCTCATCCACTGATATCACTGCCTGCTATTGTGGATGACTTACGGACCTTCAGCCAGTTATCTGGCTTTAAAATATTATGCAGAAATCTCAAGTTCGAAACCTCACCGCGGCACAGCCAACGGTTGATGCCTTACGGGCCAGCTTCCCCTTTGACTGGGTGTCAGACGGGCTTACATATCTTGGTATAGTCCTCCAAAAAAGTCTCGCAAAAACGGCGGACGTGAATTATGCAACACTGCTATTGCGCATCCGTGCAGACTTGGCCCACTGACGGCGCCTGCCTCTCACATGGTTTGGAAGGCTGTCTGCTGTTAAAATGAACATATTACCGCGGGCCCTGTATCCGTTTCAAACGCTCCCCTTGGAGCCTCCGCCACAATCGCTTCACCATATTCAGACAGCGATCGAGCATTATGTGTGGGGCCCGGTTTCCCCACGTCTGCATAAGTCTGTCCTAAGAAAGAGGGTGGTCTCGCCTTCCCTAGCATTCTCCGCTACTTCCAAGCTTCACTCCTACGGTTCCTGGTGGAGTGGAATTGTCCTTTGACAGAGAAATACTGGGTCTTCATGGACCAGACAGTGGCAGGCCATCACCTCTGGCTTGATGCCTGGCTTCCGAAATCTGCCTCAAACCCTGCCTTCCCACCTGGGATGGTTGGAGGGTAGTTGCAAGCGTCTTGGGCATCTCTTCAACATCCAGGGCCTCCTCACACCCTTTAAGGATTTGCAGGAGGACTATGGCCTCCTCAGCTCTGATCTCTTCCTACATTCTCAAATGACACACTGGATCTCGGGTGCCGCCAAGAGCCCCTTGGCTCACCGACCAATGAAGCCGTTCAAGAAATGGCTCACTAGTAAAAAGGACGATCATGGGCTTATTTCTGAGATATACTCCTTCCTCACACAGGGCACTCGTAAAGTCCACACAGCAGGGCAGAGACGATGGAAGGCGGAACTGGGGCGCACCGTGTCTGATAAGGAGTGGGAGGATATTTTCTATAGGTCTCATCACACGGCACACTCCATGGGTCATGCTGGAACTGCCTTTTATGATTGCGTCCTACTGGTACTACTATACCCCAGCTCGCCTAGCTAAGTGGCATTCTCGCTGCGATGGCCTTGCGGTAGCCGGGTACCCTCCTACACCTGTTGTGGCACTGCCCAAAGCTCACGCAAAACTGGGAGAGAATATTGGATGACATAGATAAGGCCTTGCACACCACCATCCCCAGATTTCCGGCTTACACCCTCCTGGGACTGACCTTTCCCCTGCGCTCTATTAGGGGGCGACAGATAGCGCTTGCATTGAACGTCGCTCACCGGGTGAGTCTGGCTGGGTGGAAATCAGATAGGACCCCAGATCACACGCAATGGTTGCATCAACTCTGGTATATTTTAGGTATGGAGCGGCTCTCAATGGCTGCTTTGGGGAACTGCACAAAATACGCCAAGATTTGGGCTCCCTTCATTGCCATCCTCTCCACTGAATTCCGAGAACTGACCCGTCCCAATTATCTCTGGATCCTGAAAATGATCCCTGAGGACTCTGCAGTTGCCTGATAGGGTAACTCTCCGCTGGACTTCCAAACTTTTAGGACCAACAGAGTCCCGCGTCCAACAGCACCCACTGGCAGGACCCTTCCCTTTTCTGTTTGGTTTCTTGCTCACTGGGGAGGGTGGGAGGAAATGGGAAGGGGGGTTGCTTTTGCTCTTCTGTTCTCTGTCCTTTGTTAAAAGCAGAACCACTATTTAGCTGTGATCTGTTTCAAGCTTTTGGCCACTGCGGCTCCCGAGCCTGGCAGCTCACTGGCCCTTGTAGCTTTCCATTCGTAGCGCAGTGGATTGCCGACTCTCCCCCTCTTTTCTTTCCAGAAGTACACGGCCGGCCCTCTCTGGGTTGTAGGCGACATGCTGTGTTCATTAGTCTGAATGCTTCCATTCATTGTCTCATTGCCATGCTCAGACATTGTCCTGTTTTGCCTTGCCTTGTGGTCTGCCAATAAAAATTGATTTAATACTAAAAGTATATTGCAGATAAAGACTTGGTAAACATTGCAATGACTTTATTAACAGTAATGATTGTGTTTAAACATGGTTACAGATTCCAGTGATACAGAGCCAATAAGCGTACCCTGTATTTTGATTTTGTTACCCCTTGACAAAGCCAAAAGGTATGCGTTATATTTTGATGTGGTAATCCCTTGACAAAGACAATATGTGTGTGTTATATTTTTATTGGGTGAACCCCAGACAGAGCTAATAGGCCTGTTAAATTTCAAGTGCCACCCCCCATACTGTAATGTTTTACTTTTCTACTTGTTACAGGTTGTGGGGGGCTAATATACATATGGCGGTCATGACCCAGTAGAAGTCAAATGTGAATTTAGACTGTCAAAGGTATTTTCACCTGTCTGATGTATATATTATATATAAATGAGTAATATTTAGTAGTGTTTTGTGTGTAATAAATTTACTTTTCTTGTTTTTTTTAAAAGCATGCCAGTGGATGCTGATAACTAGTCCAAACCACCTCCCCAGAGAAGCACTTGGACACCTCTGCTTCGCTACCCTGAGAATGTCAGGTGCTACAATGGGGCACTTGGATCCCAGTATGGAAGCAATGGTGGACCTATTACATGCACAATTAATAACCCAAATTCTTACAGTCTCAGTACTGAATTTGTCAAAATAGTAGCATTAATACTGTGCTACTGAAAACCAGGTTATATATACCATTTAGAACAGACTCTTCGATATTCTCAGCCACATTTTCTTGAAATACATTTTTATATCGTTACAAAATTGCCGTGCCCCTTCTGCATTTAGAGACCGTGTGCTACACTTTACATGTATACAAATGCCCCACATCCTGTTTTGAGCAAAATAGTAGAAAGCAAACATTTCCACAGCACAATCTAGCTTTTACCACAGGGTTTAGGAGTACAATCTAGCTAGAGATGACTGGCCCAATGACACCTGCTGTGGAGATACTGCTTGTAGAGACAAGATATACACTTACTTTTAGATTTTACACCCATTGAAAAGGTGAGAAACCCTGACAGAGTCCTGTTTCAGTAGACCCCATACTGCTTCCCTGAAAGAAAAAGATTACTTTGTGTACTGTACTAACGACAAACATGGAGGAAAATGCATAAGGCAGCACCTACATATTTTCTTGATGAATGTAGGGTATCTGGGATCACCCAGAGTAACTGTTGCAAAACAGTAAAAATTGAGGAAAAAGCATATGCCGGTCTTTTTTACAATATGATGCAATTGGAAAACAATGAGGAGTGGCTTAAGTTGCAAACCTATAAATGTCCGATACGCTGCCTACACTTTTCTACAATGAACACAAAATCTTAGGAAGCCCAACTTTTTTTTGGATTTCAAGAATCCTATAGTGCAGATCTACTCCAATATGCAACGCAATATTTCCATCGCAGTAGCAGCATTTTAAACAGGAGATTGTTAACTAAAAAGAACGTCTTCAAGTTCACAAATCAATTTTACAGGAAGCCAGAGGTTTAAATGATTGTGCAGAACAAACTAGGACCAAGTCAAGATTATATTGAGTAGTTGGGTTTTGGATTAGGGGTGAATGTAGATTAATCTATGCTCATTTAAAGACCTGTTCAGTATGACCCATTTAAATAGGCAACACCAGCTATACTTTTTTATTTTTTTAGTGTTATATATACGCAAACTAGATCTGAGAAATCGGGTATCAGAGCGCTTTACATGAGCACCAGTTTCATTACAAAAGAACACATTCATTTTTGGTAGGCAGGGGGAGATTAGGTGCTTTGCCCAGAATCACAGGATGGTATAGCTTCGTTGCAGAGACTCGAACCCGGTTCCCCAGCTTCAAGGTCGACCGCTCTAGCCGTAAGGCTACATCCACGCACGAGTCCTTGTAGATTGTGGTTTACCACTGTTAACTTTGTACACCGAGTACATTGTGAGCTCAAAAGGACTGGCCAAACAGACTCGCTCAGGACAGAGGGCGCAGCAGTGAAAATGAGCACTGGGAGGGGGATTAGAAAGACAGAAGCAGTGAAAGACAACAATAACAGGCAATATCTGGGTCTTTTTTAACTTTCTAAAAGAAAAGAACTACTTCGCTCACTGGCATCTTAATTTTCTACAGTTCTAACACTTAAAGTTATCGCCAACCAGAATGCTCAGCACCTTCTGGGGCAGGGAGCTAACCCCAAACAAATTTATCATAGGATCGTTACTGATGGTCATAAATGTTAGACTCGAGTAGCCAGCCATCGTAGTGACATTCAGCCACAAAGATAAAGAGTCAGAAAAAAAACAGCTGCCAACAGAGTTCAACTATCCTCAGGCGAAAGGATTCGCAAGTATGGCTTGACCTAAACTTTAATCTTCTTGTAAAAGAATCAAGACAATAGTGTTTTGTAAATGTATGAATGATTCTAAGTGGCTGCCCTACAAATTTCTGCTAACAAAATACTTTGCAACCAGGCAGAAGTCATTGCTTTTTTAGGTCTTGCAAGAACTAGCGCATTCGCTGGTTCTTGCGAGACATTTAGTAAGCGGGTTTTTAAAATGCTACCGAAGGCGGTCACCAGCTTGCTGTTACGTAGCCAAGCACGCGGGCCTCGCTCCGCCTCTCCAATGTTCTGTTGCTGATCTTTTTCACTTTTGCGCGCGCGCACACAACTCCCATTCGCGCCCGCATGTTTTGTTTGCACAAACATTACCGGCTTGTTTAACTTGAAGCGCGAGGCGCGCCCCCTTTTTTTTTTTTTTTTTTTTACTTTTGGCCATTGCACTCTTAGAGTGCATAGCACTGTACGGTCTCCCCCAATCCCTGCTGTCTGTTCCCCTAATTCCACCGCCCGGCCACCTGTCTGTTTTGACCCCATCCTCCTTCCTTGTATTGCTCAATACCCAGCTGCTATGCAACAGGTCTTAAAATAATGATAAACACTATGACCGCGTCAACGCTGGCAGCGTCATGGCGCTACTCATAATTAACTCCTTTTAAACATGCGTTTTTTGTCAAAAGCCCTCTAATTTGAAACTGGCCCTTCTACCAAGTGGCTTAATGTCGCGTGACAAACTGTCAACTACTTGTTAGTTGTCAGAAGCACTTTGCTTCATTGGATGAGTTGTTCTTCATTTCATCTCGGCCCCAAATTCCGGAAAACTGTTGGTTAAAAAGCCAGTGAGTCTCTTGCACGGAACATCATCGGGTCACCGGTCAACCATGTCCTGTGGACGCCAGCAGATTAACATTTGTGGCCTCATGGGTGACCCCCATGATTAAGCCATAGCCACATCGCGCCCCCATGCGCAGCTGTAGGCACGGCCGTGTTATGATGTGTGGTAAAAGAATACTGCACGGACATTGCGGATGCTGCAGTTCGGGATCGAGGTGCATTGGTTGTGCTCAGCACCTTTGATCTTGGTAATGGAATAATGAAGTTCTGCTTGTCCTGGTTCTAGGAGCTGCAACAAGAGGAGGTGCCACAGAGCACAGTGGGGATGCATTAATGGAAGGAGACCCTTGGCGGGCACTTGCCTTTTCTTCATTCTTGCTGCAACAGATGTCCCCTTCTCTTGCTTACTAGGGTTGGGTAGCTAATTCAGCTTGTGCCCGTGAACACTAATCTGTGGCATGTGTTCTCCCTCACTCAACACTATATGCATCCAAATAAAGGTTCTCTGCGATCCAGTCCGTTTTGATTACATTTTTCTCACTTTGGTCACACTTGCCTTTTAGGCCCCCTTCTCTCCTTCATTAAGCTATTCCAATTTTAAACACGTTTGAGTAGATTAGTTCATAGCAAATTGAATTGGAGATTAAGGGAAGCTAAGAGGCAATCCTTGCATGTGGTTGGGGATGCCCTACATAGCTTTAACTATAGATACAGTAGGCTCTATGTGGAGGACACTTTTGGCCCTTCATGCTAATAAACCCTGGCTGGAGATAGGACTGAAGCTTTGTCAGGCTATGGCATGACACGTGTATTGACCCTTCGGCAGCAATTCCTAGAGAGCGAAGGAAGGCACATTAGGTTACTGTCTTTATAGAGAATGTGTTGGGAAGAAAGAACTTTGGTTTGAGGGCCCTCTCCGATGTTGCCCACTTTTTTGGAAGGTGCAGATCTGAATAAGGGGTGCTAGCTTTATCCCATTTGCTACATGCTTAGGACAGGATAGCAAGAATGAGACCTGCAGGTGAACATGGTACTAAGCATAATACAACATCGCCATTTGATAATTTTTCTATTGCAGTATTTGTCAGTTTCGTCAATTTGTCTAGGGGTGTGCACAATTTCCTAATTTGTGCTATTACACAAGATTTCAGAAAAATTATGCCTTATCATGCAAAATGAAAGCCTGGTATTTGGCACAATTTTATCGTAAAAGCATCGGCATAGCCAATAGGTCTCGCTTTTGGGACCTTATAAGTATTTAGTAATGCAGCACAATATCCTTGGTGCAACTACATCAACTGTTGCCTGGCTAAGCACTTATAAGGTCCCAAAGGAGAGACCTATTGGCTATGCCAATGCTTGTTTTTCCTGTCCAAGGCTTATTTCCCAAGTGGTATCAAAGAGATGCAAGTAATAACCCACCAGGAAATAATTATTTTGAGGTAGCACAATCGAACTAGACCAAAGTTAACAAAAAGCTAATGCAACTTCCTAATGGATTTGGTCTTCTCTCCATAGAAGTAGAAATATGGAACTAGGTTGGAAAGTATTTGACTGAGTGGAAGCTTTGCTAAAAATACTGGAAGAAAAGCATTTGATATGGATTCTGAAATCACCTCGGTTAAAATCAATGGGGGAGTTCCCAACACTAACGTATTAAAATGAAAAACTGTATAGAGTTTAACAGCATAGAGATCCTTTAAATTAACTGGGCAGGGACAAGTGATTCCTATCAAAAACACCGACTTCCGGGTTTGATGCTGCAATGGAGCCTTGTGGATGGGTTCAATGGGATGACTCAATTTGAATAACACTTAACTGAGCTCAAATGGTGGGGAAGGCGCCATCACTGAAGGATAACCTTTCTTTAAATCTTCAGGAAAGTCCTAGTGGAAGGCTGATTCAGGCCTTCTCTGCATGCTGTCTTAGGCACCATATAGAGTTTAATGGCATAAAAAACAGAGCTTAAACATACTCAAATGTAGCAAGTACTGCAGAATCACTTTTTGATATCAGATCGAATCAAAGACATTTGGTTGATACCATAAAGCCAAAACATTTCCCATTTGAAAGCATAAGCAGATCTAGTTGCTCCCTGGGGCAATTTTCATTGCTCCACCCCACTGTCTAGGTTTCTTAGCTTCAAAATGTCCATGGAAGATTAAGGCAGTTTAAAGTGTCTCTATTGTTTGATTTCAGGATTTAGGCCTGGAAACCATAATGGTTGGGGCCACTTGGAGGTGATCAAAATAAGTGTTGTGTTGCCTGGCAGGTTCACATTTTTGAAAACTACTGATGGAACCAAAGGAAAGGGTGTAAAATGTAAAGTAATTTCCATCACAAGTTGGTCAAAAGAGCATTGTCCAGTAAGCCACAAATCCATTTCCTAGAGACCGGAAACTTCAGGGTTTGCATTTAGCATTTTGTGCCACTGCAAAGACGCCCAGATCTGTAAAGCTCCATTAAGCGAAGCCATAGTGAAGCACTTTGCTGTACAATACTCATTCATGCTTTTTCTCTCAGAATCCGCTGCGAAAATCCTCTAAAAGAATAATTTATTTTATCAACAGGGTTCTAGCAGAGGGCTGTGACCGAATTATCTAGGCTTTCCATCACAGCAGTATGGATATGGTTACACACATTTTGGTCTGGTAGTGCACTGTGGTAGTGGTGTTTGCAACAGAATTAGATTTGATGTCCAATATGGTAGGATGCCAGGTGAACCCACTTGGAGCTCCAGGAAGTTGATGTTATAAGAGCTCTCCTTCAGTTAGCACAAACCTTGGACAAATAGATTGCCTAGGTGCACTATCACTATCCCTACCAGAGAGGCATCTGAGAAGGCAGGCTTTGTTGAAGGGGAACGCACTGCAGAATATTGCTTCTTTTCCACCACCATGAAACTGAGCTGCTATTTTAGTATGTCGAAGCGCCACTTTCTGCGAACATTAGTCTTTCAAACACTGCTTCAGTAATCTTGCATTTGGGACAATATATACTCAGGAGGCTATAATTCCTAGATGAAATCTGGTGCACTGTTGGATTTGTGGTTTTCATGAAATTCTGACATTTCATAAACATCTGTTATTCAGTGCCAAGATACCCTGGGGTGAACGTGCACTTTACAAATACTTATGTAAAGTTGATGACCTGCAGTTCTCCAAAGGAAAGATTTTTCCTTTACTGTGTTGAAGAGGGAGCGGGAGAGACCTGTTCTGTTGGCCGAGCTCGAGAGAAGGCGGTGGAGCGGTGCAGCCCTCCCGGAGGTGCGGACGGCAAGGAGGTGAGGGCCCAGAAAGGACGGAGGACCCCAGCGGGGAGTGACCTTCTCTATAGAGAGCCTGACCCAGCCTGTACTGGGGCTCAGAGGAGGCCGTGCCAGCCCCGGGGGAGAGTAAGACCTGCTGGGCTGACGCCAACTCACCATAGACCGAAAACAACTGAAATCCCTAGATATAAACACGGTGGCGTATGCCCTGCTGCACACTAAACAAACATATTATGCAGGGGGGGGGGGGGGGCGGAAGAGGGGGGGGGGCAACAAAGCTAGGGGACTTTTGGCCCGCAGGCTGCGTGCACAGATTCATGCTCATCAAATACCTGTTACAGATGACCAGGCCCCAACAATCCCTGAGGCATGACGCGGACATCGCAGCAGAATTTGGTCAGTTCTACCTCACACTGTATGGTGCTGAGCCATTACTCCCTGCGGACTGCTCTGCATATTTGGAACAGGCTTTCATAACAAAGTTGCCAGAACCCACAGTAGCGCTCCTAGACAAAGACATCACAGTGCAGGAGGTCCTTGAGGGGATTGGGAGGCTCAAGCTAGATAAGGCTCCTGGCCAGGACTGGTTCACAGCTGCATTCTACAAAAGCTTTGCCATGCGGCTGTCCCCCGAGCTAGATCGATTCCCTTAGCTCCCTGGGTGCTCTCACGACACTATGAGGTCGGCTATTCTAACGGTTCTGCCCAAACCAGGGAAGGGCCCCTGCGTATTGCACCTTCTATTGCCCCATATCGCTACTGAAAGTAGATGCGAGGTATATTCACTGGGATCCTAGTCCATAGATTGGGCCAGAATATGCCTGGGTTAATAGACCCTAATCAATCGGGTTTTATCCCCAGACGCAGCTGCAGAGATAATACTAAGTGCTAATTCCACCTACTCGTTAAGACCACACGCTTTCAAACCCCCACGCTGTTTCTCTCGATTGATGCTGAAAGAGCATTCGATCAGGTGCACTGAACCTTTCTGCGACTGGTTTTAGAGGCTGTGTGCTTGGGGCCCAGCTTCAGTCAATGGATCTAGGCTAGTTGCTCGGATGTGGTGGCATTTGTCTGCGTAAATGGCTTATTATCCCATGCCCTTTCCTATTTCTAGGGGAAAACGCCGAGGTGTCCTCTCTCTTCACTCCTGTTCGCGCTATATATGGAGCCTCTGGCGGAGCGAGTCTGCAGCCATCTACTTATGCGAGTTAAGATGGGAGGTCAGCTCTATAAGAAAACGCAGTACGCAGAAGAGGTGCATTTGGCAATTACCAGGCCTCGACAATCGTTACCCCCCTTTTAGAGGAACTTGAGCTCTTTGGGAGGGCATCAGGCTTAAGGTGAATGCCACCAAATCCCAGGCCCTCAATCTTACCATTCCACGAGACGAGCAGGCCTGTCTAGCCGCTGCCTTTCCATTTTCATGGGTGACGCAAGGAATGTCTTACTCCGCAGTCAGTTATTCTCCACCAAAGAGAAATCGGTGACACACAACTACACATCCCAGCTGGCTAGAGCACGTTCCCTGATTCAGTCCTGGCATGGGGGCCCCTTATCTTGGTTAGGTCATATAGCCGCTATAAAAATGTCCCTACTCCATAAGATCTTATAACTTATGCAGACGCTGCAGCTTCAACTGCCTCCTTCTGTGTTGAAGAAACTACAACACTCATTATAGACCTTTATCTGGGGGTGGCAGGGGTGAGGGGAGGGAGCACGCTAGAATGGCTGGGGAGCATGTACAACTCCAGATGGCCATGGGCGGACTAGGCACACCCCATCTATTGCACTACTAGTAGGCAGCCCAGCTGTGATCCCTGGTGGAATGGCAATGCCCATTCAAGGAAAAGTATGAGGTTTTTTTTTTAGATCAGGCATTGGCAAGTATCCATATATAGAAGATCCAGTGACTCCCGTGGCAAAATCGCCCACCAGGAATGTATTTATCCCCGGTGGTTAAAGCAACGCTTGGGGCATGGGATAAACACTATGTTCGTAAACATCTCTCCACTTTCATTTTGCCACCCCCTGGCACTGCAGGGAAGGGCATATTCAGAATGGCAGGATGCAAAGTGCAAACGTGTAGGAGATCTATTCGACATACAGGGCCTGCTAGAATTTTCCAGGGTCCAACAGGACTTTAGGTTGCTGGATACAGAGTGCAGGCACTATGTTCCCATCGGTCACTAGGTGACTCATCCGTCGATACGACCACATGAAAGCAGGCCACGCACCTCATTTGAACAACGATGGCTTCTGTCATGGCGGGACAACCGACGCTTGCGGTCGTACATCTACGCCTTTTTTAACACTTCCGCAAAACCCCTAGCCTCACCAGCCAGAACGCAATGGAGTGCGAGCGCAAATTCTCAGATAAAATAAAATGGGTTGATATTCTACAGTGCACCCGCACCTCGGAATGTAGAGCTTCTTGAAGGGAAACTTTCCTCAAGGGGGTTTACTATTGGTATTATACACCCTACCGTTTTGTTAAGCGGATGAGGGGGCATGATGACAAATGTTGCTGCCACTGAAATCACTCTGGCACACTATCCCACTTATTGTGGCACCATCCTAAATTACATCACTATTGGCTGGACGTTCTCGCACACATCAAACATATGTTCAACACTAAACTGCCCCACTTCCCAAGCTACGTTCATTTGAGACTCCACAACGCTTTAACATACCCATTGCACACCTGTAGGGGGAGGTCCATAACTGTGACACTGTGTGCCATGAAACAGGTTTTGCTGTCAAAATGGGGGAC
The DNA here is from genome assembly GCF_964204655.1 of Triturus cristatus. NCBI lineage: Eukaryota > Metazoa > Chordata > Amphibia > Caudata > Salamandridae > Triturus > Triturus cristatus. The sequence continues at coordinate 1,041,790,673 of NC_140584.1, read as the reverse complement.
AGATATCATACAAACACATGCAGATTGAACATAGACGCTCTGGGACCTACTCAGTATGGAAACATGGACTGGGATTGTGGACCATACATTCCAGAGGTTTGAGAAAATGTGCACCCCTTGTTTAAAATACCAGTCTACTACATTTCGAGAGCTCTCTTGTCCAATATATTTGCGGGTCCTTCGCCTAACGGCAGGAACGCCGACTGCTACTTTATACTTTTGCATGGTGGGACAGGGACGGAGGAAACTTGTGTAACATCATAAGCGTTAAACCAAACAAGGCTTAGCGCTGGAAGGAGATATAATTTGTATTTTTATTTTTTAAATAGGACCTACACAGCTCATAGAAATAGTTATTTCTCTTCAGCTACTGGTATTGCATCCAGATAGATGTAGTCCTAGTCCCCTCTAATTTCAAAATCAACCAAAATAACAGCCCACCGTTATCCAACACCTCCACAGATAAAAGTAAAGAATACTGAAGAAAAAATGAAGGTGAAAGTGAGAGGGCACCTCACGTACGCAACACCAGGGAGGCTACCAGCCGGTTCTCGCCAGTATGCCCACGTTTTCTCATCATCGGTTGCCCACTCACAAGAGTCAAGAAATTAGAATCCAGTGAAGAAAAAGAGGAAACAGATCAAGAAATTTTTACTGTTCCCATCAGAGAAAGGAAAGGAAACCCGTGTATTGCGAAGAACCAGATGTCCCAAGCAATATTTAAAATTGAGTTAGAAACTCACTTGCAATAACCCTCTTTATTCAGACCGGTGAGTCTACTCAAACTAAAACATCATAAGCGAACATGGCATGCTGTTTATTTTCTACTGACTGTATGTTTTCCATCTTCTCTCTTACCTTTTCTTTTCCCAGGCCAGTCGATGCAGGTGAAAACTACGCTGTATTTATTTTCTAAAAATAAAAATTGATACAATCCTAAAGGGGATTTCCGCACACACCACTTGGTGAGGCGAGGAGCATTTAATATGGGCAAGGTTGCATTTTCTTAAGACTCGGCACAGGTACTGTCAGATGTTTATAGGCTTTTACAGATGATTATATTATTCTTTTAGCAACTGCTTCTTTATATTGATCTATGTGGCTCACATTGTGGGAACCTATGACTACGTTTCACTAAGTGGGTTTGTGCCGATTTTTAGGAGGTACTGGTGCATTCCCCTTTTCTATTGTGGACCCTGTGCTATTAATTATTTGGGGGCCTGACTTACACATTTAAATGTATAATGCTCCCAAGACAAAGATTACTTTTTAGACGTTGTTGGTCCCCATTGGGAATTGTATCCTGTGGGTTTCCTGCCATTTGTACGTAGACTCATTTTACAGTTGTGATAGAGATGTGGTTATATTTCCACTTATGTTTTTAAAGCTATTAATAGGATCTGTATTTATCTATAGGCGGGCCGTATATCAATTACTAGTGGTTGACCAGTCTTCAGTGAATGCTGGATGAAGTTCTTTGTGGCCTTTAGGTTCGTTTTAGAAGGCCTAATATGCTTTGGAGGTTCCGATCTAGAAGGTAATAACCGTAATGCACATATTTTGCTGCTACAAAAAGCATAACATCTATACGCTTCGGTAAATAGTTTGAATTAAAGTTATAGCTTTCATGATGCGCCTATGTTGTCTAGAATGAATGTCAATATCTATATTGAACCCCTTTAAAGATGTGGCATTGACATGAGAGCAATGTGGTGGTTATATACATGAATGGCTCTGGACTTCAGCGTTCTTTAGGTCTATTCTTGCTCTCCTAAGGCCTTACCATGGAATCTGTGAACTATTTTCTGGCTCATGTGTCCATGCAAAAACAACGTAAGGTATGTCATGTTTCATTTGATAATTATGTGTATAATCCAAGTTGTATAGTTCTGTTTTTAGGCAGCTCTATAAATCTACATGTCGTAGGAATTAAATATTTAACTTTTTAAATGTCCGGAAAAAGGTGGTCACTATACATTACAGCCAGCAAAACGAAACGCGTTGATAAGTACAATTGGCACATTTCCTGCTACATTTGATTCTTGAAATCTTAAAAATGCATATGGATTCAATATTTGATGTGTGATAAAGTGCTGCAAATATATGTATTTCATTTTACCTTGATGTAGGTAATGGAATTTGTTTTTATTGTATTGCGGTCTTTTATGTATAATGAATTATATGCGAGTGTAGCCAATAAATATTATATTTTTGTATATTAGTCTGTTTTTAAAAATCGTTCGCTACGGCGATCTCCTCCCCCAAAACTGTTGCGATTCCGGCACGGCTTCGCCTTGTGCAACTAAAGATCCTGCACAGGATTTATATAACGGGTCCCCAACTGGTGCACATGGGTGGGCTGACAGACGGGTCTTGTACACGAGGGTGCACTCAGATGGGCACATTCATGCACATTATTTGGCACTGTGAACCAATCCAGGAATACTGGCGTAAAATCCACACAGTCATGAGCGAAACATAGAAGGTCGAAGTGAAGCCAGAAGCACCCAGGTGCCTCCTCAACATCTGGGAACCGACTGACCTTAACACACACACACCACACAATGGGTCACACTCGGCTGCATGATCGCCAAGAGGAACATAGCGCAGCTTTGGGGGCCTCACATGCACCCACAATTACTGATTGGGAAAAAGACCTTGATTGGTGTATGCTAAGAGAAAAGACTGTATGTGGCCCGGGGATGCCCCCGGAAATGGTCTAAGATATGGGCTCCCTGGAATACTTACTGTGGTGACATCTGTACTCCTCCCCGTGACCTGGACAGCGATGAACCCCCTCCCCGTGATTTCCAATGAACTATCCTATTGTATTTATATGCATATTTGAACCCACTGTACCCTCTGTATTGACCTTTGTGGCACTGTACCTGATGTAGAGCTTTCGCCACAGTCTTCACTTTATTCAGTCTTTATTCTTGCTTAGAGCAATTTCCTGTTGTTGTTCTGTCTTTGTGACCCTGTCCCTTGGTTCTTTCTCTACGGGGTCTCTCCCTTTTTTCTCTGATCCGTCGACCATATCCAGTCACCTTTAGTGAGTCGAGTGAATATTTTATAAATGCTAGTATCGGGAAAGTTTCCCTTTATAGAAGCACTAAGATGGGTCTGAAGTCAGCCATTATTTCTATTTGGTTAAGAGAAAGTAACTTGAATAGATTATGCCTTTTCCTTCTTTGGTCAACAGTTCCATTGCTCCTTTTTAACATAAGCATTTGCAATGCAATAGGTCTCGCATTTGTGAGAGTTTGAGCTATTGGCATTGCAAATGACAATGCCTTTTATTTATGTGTTTTGATAACCTGCAAGCGTAAGTTAGGAATTTAAGTACAAACTGCATGTTTACACACTGCTTGCAGGTTTTCAAAACACATAAATAAAAGCCATTATCATTTACAATGCCAATAACTCAAACTATTGAAAATGCAAGCCAGAGCTATTGGCTTTGCCAATGTGTGTAAGCTAGGTTCTACGGCAGGGTAAGCATTACAACTGACTAATTTGGGAGTTGAGTGGTGGTTAAACTCTGATAATTTACAGTTGCAAAGAAAATAAATCACTGACGTAGTTAAAATAATTTCTAGTGATTTAGCTTACTTGAAGCATTTCATCCTTTACTTTTCGTCTTGCCTAATCATGAGTGACACCAAATAAAATACTTATGGTATCAACAATCACTGAAATTCACAGTCTAACTAAAAGACACTAAATCCACCAATACAACAGGCTCAGTTCAATTGTCTCAGTGGCAAAAAAATAAATAAATCGAAGTTGTTCAAATAATTTCTTGTGATTTACAGTTTTGGTGTGCTAGTATGCTGCAGGTACTTTTAACGTGACGTAATAGGAATCGAGAACATTGAGCTGTACCTGTTTTCACACCACTTTGCCAATAATAATGAATATGCTACTTACCAGTATGCATCTGTTCTTGGCATGTAGGGCTGCTGACATTCATATCTGTGCATAGATCGCCGCCTAGTGTTGGGTCCGGATGTTTGCACGTTGTTGTCCTGGAAGAGTCTTCGAAGTATCCTGAGATAGGTGACTCCTCCCCTGGACCACAGTGCGCATGGGCATCCTCTCCATCCTCAGATTGTTTTTCGCCATTGTGGCAGTGATGGAGTAGATACAGAAAGTGATGACCATGCTTACAGTAATTCTGAGAGCTGCAGCTGCTACAGGCGCCGGGGAGGAGGGTGGGCGATATGAATGTCAGCAGCCCTACATGCCAAGAACAGATGCATACTGGTAAGTAGCATATTCAGTTCGAGGCATGTGGGCTGCTGAATTCATATCTGTGCATAGAATATATAGCAGTACCCTCTATTAGCGGCGGCTACCAGTGCCAGCTGCAGCGGTCTGAAAAAGAGTTTTGAGAACAGCCTGTCCTACAGCTGCCTGCTGTTTCGATTGCACATCTACACAATAGTGTTTGGTAAATGTGTGTGTAGTGGACCAGGTGGCTGCTCTACATATATCATGCAAAGGAATGTTTCCCAGGAAAGCCATGGAGGCCCCTAACTTACGTGTTGAGTGGGCTCGTGGGGGAATCGTTAATGTGTGTTTAGCTTTTTGATAGCAAATTTGAATACATTTAACGATCCATCTGGCTATACCTGCTTTGGAGATGGCGTTACCTTTGTGGTGTGGGGCAAAGGCAACGAAAAGTTGTTTTGTTTTCCTAAAGACTTTAGTCCGGTCTATATGGTACATGAGGGCTCTCTTTACATCCAGTGTATGGAGTGCTCTTTCTGCGACAGTTTGTGGGTTTTGAAAGAAAACAGGCAGTTCAATAGTTTGATTCACGTGGAACTGCGATATCACCTTGGGCATGAATTTGGGGTTGGTACGTAGTACGACCCTGTTGGCGTGAACCTGTATGAATGGCTCTTGAACGGTTAGTGCCTGGAGTTCACTAACTCTCCTCAAAGAAGTGATCGCTACTAGGAAAGCTACTTTCCAGGTTAGGAATTGAATTTCGCATGAGTGTAGAGGTTCGAAGGGTGGACCCATCAGGCGTGTGAGGACCAAGTTGAGGTTCCACATTGGAGCTGGTGGGTGGCTTGGAGGAATTACTCGTTTGAGTCCTTCCAAGAATGCTTTGATGGCAGGCACTCTGAATAAAGAGAGGTGCTGCCTGTTCTGGAGATAGGCTGATATTGCGGTCAAATGGACACGTATTGAGGTGTATGCCAGATTGCATCGGTATAGGTGTAAGAGGTAACAAATTATGTTTTGGATGGATGCGTCTAGCGGGTTAATGTCATTGTTATTGCAATAAATTACGAACCTTTTCCATTTGGCTGCATAGCAAGCTCTGGTAGTGGGTCTTCTAGCTTCCTTAATGATGTCCATACAGTCAGGTGGCAGGTTTAGGTAGCCAAACTCTAGGACTTCAGGAGCCAGATTGCCAGGTTCAGCTGTTGCGGATCTGGGTGCTGAATCTCTCCATGGTTCTGCGTCAAATGCGCGGGTTTGATCCGCAGCCTTTGATGCGGCACCACGGAAAGTTCGAGAAAGGTGGTGTACCATGGTTGGCGTGCCCATGTTGGAGCAACCAGGACGAGTGTCAGTGAGTGTTGTCTGAGTTTGCGTGCCACCAGCGGTATCAATGGTGCTGGGGGAAAAGCGTACGCAAATCTGCCGGACCAGTTCATCCATATCGCATTGCCCTGCGACTGCGGATGTGGGAACCTGGCGGCAAAGCTTTGGCATTTTGCGTTTTCGCTTGTGGCGAATAGGTCTATCTCTGGATGACCCCACTGCTGGAAGTACGGTTGGAGTACTGATGGGTGTAACTCCCACTCGTGCATCTGGTGGCTGTGTCTGCTGAGCAGATCCGCCATCTGGTTGTCCTTGCCGGGGAGGTGTTCCGCCATGAGGAACATGTTCCTCTGAATGGCCCACTTCCACATGCTCTGAGCCAGATGAGACAACTGTGGAGAGTGTGTTCCTCCCTGCTTCTGTATGTAGTACATGGCAGTCATGTTGTCCGTCCGGATCAACACGACTTTGTTGCACAAGTGTACTTTGAATGCTTTCATTGCCAGGAAGATTGCCATCAGTTCTAGAAGGTTGATGTGCATCTTCTTTTGTTGTATTGTCCATAGTCCCTGCACTGTGTAGTCGAGTACATGAGCTCCCCATCCCTGGAGAGACGCGTCCGCTGTCAGTATTATTTGTGGAACAGGCTCTTGGAACGGTCGGCCCTTGCAAAGGTTTTGTGGATTCCACCAATGCAGAGAGTTGTATGCCCGACCGCTCACCAACACTAGGTCTTTTAGTTGCCCGTGAGCCTGATTCCATTGACGTGCTAAGCACTCCTGAAGCGGGCGCATATGTAGTCTCGCGTGTGGGACTATGAAAATGCAGGAGGCCATCATGCCTATCAACTGCATGAACACTCGCGCAGGAAGGGAGTGTTGGGGTTTGAACTTGGAAATCAGCATTTGCATGCTGTTGATCCTCACTAAATTTGGCTGAGCTGTGGCTGCCAGAGTGTCTATGGTCGCACCTAGGTACTGTTGTACGTGTGCGGGTTGGAGATGTGATTTTGGGAAATTTAGTGAGAACCCCAGACTGTGAAGAAGGTGAATGGTGCGGGACATGTGGCTGGCACATTGCTGGGCTGACTTTGCCTGAACAAGCCAGTCGTCCAGGTAAGGGTAGACGTGAATGTGTTGCCTCCGTAGATGTGCAGCCACAGTAGCTAGGCACTTTGTGAAAACTCTGGGTGCTGTTGTCACGCCGAAGGGAAGAACCTTGAATTGGTAGTGCTGCCCTTGAATAGTGAACCTGAGATATTTTCTGTGTGAGGGGTGAATGGGTATGTGGAAATACGCATCTTTGAGGTCTAGCGTGGCCAGGAAGTCTCCCTGTTTGAGCAGCGGGAGGACTTGTTGTAGGGTGAGCATGTGGAAATGCTCTGAGAGAATGTAGCGGTTGAGGGGTCTCAGGTCTAGTATAGGTCTGAGTGACCCGTCCTTTTTTGGTATTAAGAAGTACAAGGAGTACACCCCCGTACCTTGCTCGTGTGCGGGTACGACCTCTATTGCGCCTTTTTCCAGCATACTTAGCACTTCCTGCTGTAATAGCGCTAAGTGCTCTGAGGACATAGGACGGTGTTTTGGCGGTATTGTGGGTGGAGTGGAGGTTAATTCTAGTCAGTAACCGTGTTTGATAATATCTTTGACCCACCTGTCTGTGGTGATGGTGTTCCACGTGGACAGGAACCTTTGTAGCCTCCCCCTGACAGGTGTTATGTGGTCGGGAGGAAGGGAGAGGGCGTCACTGTTTGTTCTTGGGGGAGGACCTGGTATTGCCGTATCCGCGTCCTCTGCCCTTTGTGCTGGAGCCACGATAACCACCCCGGGTGTTTTTATCGTAGGTACTTTGTGTGTTGCCCTTGTTGTAGGTTTGCTGTGACCCCTGTCCTCTACCTGCTCCTCTATTTCCGGGGCGACGAAAGGAGCCACTCCGAAAGGTCTGCGTTTGGAGAGCCCCCATGGACTTTGCAGTGTCTGTGTCCTTTTTTATTTTTTCTAGGGTGGTGTCAACCTCTGGTCCGAATAAGTAGTCGGGGTTGACCGGCTGATTGAGGATGATATTTTGAACCTCAGGTTTGAATCCGGAGATTCGTAACCAGGCGTGTCGTCGTAGCATGACGCTGGTGTTTATTGCTCTGGCAGCTGTATCTGCGGCATCCAGTGCACACTTAATGGATGCGTTCGTGAGGAGTTGTCCCTCCCTGATGAGGATCTCTGCTCCCTCTTTGTATTGGTCAGGGAGATGTTGGAGTAGGGTTTCTAATGTGTCATAGTGTGCGCGATCGTAGCGAGCTAGGAGCGCCTGGGTATTAGCAATACGCCATATGTTAGCTGCCTGGGCTGCAACCCGTTTGCCGGAGGTCTCTAGCACCTTGGACTCTTTGTCCGGGGGAGGAGCATCCCCAGTTGTCTGCGAGTGCGCCCGTTTGCGAGCATTAGTGACTACGATGGAATCCAGAGGCAACTGGGCTCTAATGTACGTAGGGTCCCCAGGCGCCGACCTATATTTCTTGTCGATCCTGGGGTTTATTACTCTTGCCCTGGTGGGTTCTTTGAAAATGTCCTTTGCTGGTTTGAGGACACCTTTCAACATGGGTAGAGTTTTGATATTCCTTTCTGAGGATGCGAAAGTATCCATTAGAAAATCGTCCTCAATTGTGTCAGAGTGGAGTTGCACACCATGATTGGCCGCAGCACGTTCAATGAGGGCGTTGAATGCGGCAGTGTCCTCTGTGGGAGACGTTTTCGCGCCATATAGCTGTGTGTCCTGTGTATCCATAGGTGCACCCGGGTCTACAGGGTCATCCCAAGCCTGGTCAGGATCCTGTTGGCCTTCAGGGTCCATCTCCCTAGGGTAGGGGACGTCGTCACCCATGTAGTCCTCCAAAACGTCGGTTTCGGAGGGTGTCGGAGAGAAGGGCTGTGGATCTAGGTAAGAGGTATGGAGACGTTCGTAAAGAACTGGTTCCAAATCCGCTGGCAGCTTTTTCTTTAGCGGAATCCGGTAGGAGTCCAAAGCTCGCTCGGAAGATATTCTCCGCTTGTGGAGCATAATTCTGCCGGTGTCGGCATCGATGATGTGGGATGGTGACGTCTCCGTGGGAGAGCGTTCGGCAGGTGTGATCCTAGTTTGGGTGATACGTGTTCTGATTTCAAACATTTTGGGCGCCGTGGATGGCGGCAGGCCAAAAGTGATGTCGGGTGTTGCTGGCGAAGCTTTTTGAGCCTTTTTCGGCTCGGAGTCCGCGTGTCCTTTTCTTTGATGCGTTGCAAGGACGCTGCAACTTGACGCACCTGGAACGCCGACGGTTCTTTGGCGCCGAGCGGTTCTGTAGAGGCAGGCGTGGACTTCTTCGGGGCCACGGGGTCATCGAGTCGAGGAGAGGTAGTAGCTGTCGACGGCGTCGATGATTGGGCCTTAGGTGCTGCTTTCGAAGTGGTGTGCGACGCAGCGGCCATTTTGACCTTCGTGGCCGGAGCAGATTGTTTCGGTGCCGGGTGCCGAGGCGGTTTGGCGGTTCCGATGGCCTTTTTCCGTGTGTCGGCGCCGACGTCGGCTGCTGCGAGTTCGGCACCGAAGTCCCGTTTGGTGCGGTCGGTGCCGACAGGTTTGGCTGGCGTCAAAGGTGTAGTGGGCTTCGATCCGACCAGTGTCAATTTCAGTTTCGGTTTCTGCGGAACCGATACGACTATTGGTTTCGGTTTCGAGGAAGGAAAACCAGTCGTTTTGGGCACTAATGGCTTTCGCTGAATGTCCGAGGCCGGGCCAGAGGGCGGGGCCGAAGAACTGCGGGATAGGTCTTGGGTAAGGCCCGAAGGCGATCCCTCGACCGGAGCCATAGACTGACGCACTGGGATATCCTCCGTCTGTACGGGTAGGCCTTGCTCGTCACCGGAGCCACTTTCTTCGGCCCCTAAGGCCTCATCGTAGTCTCCTACCTCGGTGTCGGCTTCTTCCCTGTGAAAGAGTTGGTCTTTGATGTCTTCCGATCCGGAATCGTGTTCGGAAGCGGGGCTGGAGGGTAGGTTCTCCATGCCTTCCACATCTTCGTCCTCGGCGCTGAAGATGTTGGTCGGGGCCGGTGCAGCTTGCTGCGCTTCGAGTCTCGCTGCTCGTCGATTCCGGAGAGTCTTTTTGGATCGGAATCGGGCACAGGCCATACATGTGGATTCGTCATGATCCGGTGAAAGGCATTTGTTGCACACCGGGTGGACGTCGACATGGGGATATTTTGCATTGCAAACAGGACACCGCTTCAATGGTGTCCTCGATTCCATCGTCGATGTTGGGGTCGATGGTCGGATATGATGCGAAAAAGTTGTTCTTGAAGTCAGTAAACTAACAAGTAACTGTCGATACCGATCGGGAACAGTGCCGACGCGAACTAAAGGCCTTTTGGCCTGAAAAAAAGTTTTCCCTAACTTGAGTCAAGATAAGCACATCCGAACCCAATGGCGGAAAAAAACAATCTGAGGATGGAGAGGATGCCCATGCGCACTGTGGTCCAGGGGAGGAGTCACCTATCTCAGGATACTTCGAAGACTCTTCCAGGACAACAACGTGCAAACATCCGGACCCAACACTAGGCGGCGATCTATGCACAGATATGAATTCAGCAGCCCACATGCCTCGAACCATAACGATTTCCGTTTCCTCTAAATTGAGACTAAGTGACATCTTAATCCTCTAGTCTAGACTGTCTTTCCAGTGCGTGTCGCTTCCTATCTTGTTAGCCTGGTCCTAATTGTATGTTCTTATAATGTCATTGTCCAAGAATTGTACCTCAGAATGAAAACAAATATGCGCGTCAGACACAATCCCGTCCCTTGACAATTCAGCACTTTGTAACTTGCCGCACTTTCATTTATTGGCGGCTAAATGTTGATTGTGGTGCCACTTTTCATCTAACATCTCTATATTATATTTTAGTTCTGATGTCCAACGCACTGATATCCGGCTATGTCTCCTTGGAAACCATCGCTAATCTTGACTAGTTCAGCACGTGGGGCCCTGGCCTCACACACTCTCTGCCCGCCAGCCCTGCTCTCCCCTCAGATATGCAGCTTTTCCTCACCATCGCTTTTTGCTATAAAACTTTTTCCACACAAAGTCTTTAGAAATCAATATTTCCCACTCTGCAATGGGAAAACGCCAAGAACATTCTGGAGCAGCCTCTTACACTGTGTGTAACGCAAGTTTAAAACGTGTATTTGTAAAGCGCACGTTCACCGAATAGGGCATCTTGGCGCTGAATAAGAGGTCAGTTATCCAACTCAATGGTACTCATTAATAAATGGCTTACATGTTCAGTGCTTTCTAAAACAGACAGCCCATGTAACACTAAACACACACAAGTCACGAGTCTCCACTGAATCAACCAGGATTTGGTGCAATGCATTAACTATTTGATGTTAAAATTAATTTAAGCTGCGTGTTTTATATGTAGCTATCGAAAAAAGTTAAAATATTTTGCTTATTCATGCCCATTTATTCCGCCTCTACCCGACCCCCTTGCACGCAGCATCGCAGTTCCCATACTTCTTTGTGCTCTGTCACCACTGTTTGCGGGAGACATTTACTTCAACGCGAATAATAACAGGCGTTCGGAAAAACACAGCGCCAGCATCAGCCACCAAGAGCAATATGCGAAAACTGCCCTTCAATCAAAGGCTTTTCAAGTCCAAGTTAAACTAGAGAGGAGACGCTGAAAGATGTCTCCGCTTCTGTGTGCGAAAGATCATAAAGACCACAAAGCTTCCCTTACGTTTCGATATTATGCACGCATTCAGCCTTAAACGTTACAGATGAAAGGCAAGCGTTCGGAAAAACACAGCACCCTCCCCCCCCCACACCCCACCCCACAGCGCCCCCGGCCAGAAGGAATGCCAGCGTCAGCCACCAAGAGCAAGGTGCAAAAGTCCAAGTTAAACTAGAGAGGAGATGCCAGAGAGGAGGCGCCATGCGCGTGCCCATCGCCTGTCTGGGCGCGCACATAGTTTGTCTCCCTTCACGCCCCAAAGCGACGACAATAAAGACTCGCCAAGGCGCAGCAGCGCATGCACTGCGTTCGCTGGGCGGGACCTAAAAAGAAGGATGTCTCCATGTGGATGTGGGCTATGCTGCATTTTGACGTCAAAGTTGGAGGAACTGAAGGCAGTGGAGCTTCGAAACAAAATGTAGTCATTGAGAAGAATAGCTGGCATTCACCTGTTGCTAGTAATATTTTGCCACTAGTACACATAAGGAGTACTTTACAACATCTCCCCCACCGGATTAGAGCAAGGATAAAAAAAGAGCAAGACAGACAGTATCTTGAAATGGATAGTGGTCGTCTAGATTAATAGGCCATGTGAAGTTCACTGGCCAATATTGATTTAGGTGTACCTTTGTTGATGCTGCTATTGTTGGTGAGACTGGTAGGACCAGAGGGGACTGAAACCTCTGCTGAAACAGCAGCAGTCCGTAGGACTTCAGGATGTTCTGAAGACTTTTCTGCAATCATGTAGTCCCACCACTTTGAGAGTCTGCCTCTATTTTCGCAAGGAGCATCTTTCTTCATGTGCTGCTAAATCATTGATGTTTGAGAATGACAAAATTAATATTTTTACTTGGCATTAAGCTTCAGAAATGAGGAACCCACGATCTTCTGAGCACTGCTGATTTTAATGTTTCCCTTCCATCCACATTCCTCATATGGTGTACTGAGCTATCTGTGCGGATAAATTCTTCTGATACCCACATAATGATGGTAAGCGCAATACAAATGCTTCAATAGCTTACTTATTATTTAGTTGGAAAGTAGCAAAGGTTCTTGCACAGACCTTGTTTTCTGTTCTTGAGTAGTTCATCAGCAAATTGCAGTATTGTTTCCCCTAGCAAATAATCATACTTCCCTAAAAGGCCTTTAGCACCTGCAGTCTTCAGTGCTGTGGAGCCATTATCTCAAATCTTCTTTCCAGCAGCATCAATCCACTTGCTTTCTCTGTTTGGAGGCGCGAAGGTCTTTGGCGCTGACAAATGCTGCTTTCAAACACTGACACAATAACTAAATATGGTTTTGGTTAAAGGTGTAGGAAGGCTGGATCTTGCTACGAAAACTTATTTTTTTAAGCAGATGAGTGGCTGCTTTAGTTATGGCTAGGAGGAGGATGTTTTCTTCCATCATTTCATGATTTCCACCAACCCTGGCAGAAAAGGAGTAAGAGGCATGTGTTCCTCTAAACTGACAACAGGTTCCCTCATATATTGTGTCTCCCGAAGAGATAGCGAGTTTGGATGCACCTTTTGCCAAGACATCTTTAAAAGTAGTTGTAGGAGAGTAGGATCTGCACTTATGTTGCCTCCACTTTTTTTCTGATGTTAACACTGGTTTCTGGCTATAGTCTGGCTGGGTCACTGCTAATCAGAGCCCCAGTCTCTCTGTTCTCTCTAAACAACTTGGAGTGCACACTAGATGCACTAGTGATTGGATACTGTGGTACCTTATGAGCCCCTAGTATATGGTACCTTAGGTACCTAGGGCATAGGTACATCACAGGCCTACCAGGGGCTGAAGCATGTATTATGCCACCCCTGGGAAGCAGACTAAATCTGACACCACAAGCCTGCTACTGCAGCCTGGGTGAGGTAGTGTTAGCACTCCTCACTGGGGTATAGGTTCCTATATCTCACCATACACACACATATAAACCTATCAGTCACCCCTAAGGCAGGCCCTATCAATCCTGAGGGCAGGGTGCATGGTTTACAATGTGAGGGGGTGCCTCTGCATGAGCAGGACCCCTCTGCAGCTGGCAGAGTCTATTCTCTGTGGCTGTTTGTAGATGCGGTTAAACCATATACTCTTAAGTGCATTATAACTTACCGGTAAATGCTAACTTTGGAATTACTGCATCAAAACATGTCGTGTTTGGTGTCAAGCAACTTGGAATCATACCCCCACACCAGTAACTGGTGTGGGAGTATGATCCCACCCTTCTAGAGGGGACGACATGTACCTATTGTGGTAACACGGTAGAAATCTGAAAGAGACCTGGCATCACAAAATGGATGCCACCAGCACAGACACTGGGCTGCCCTCCTGCTGCTGACTGAAACTCGCAGTGGAGGAGGCCCAACAATAGGCATCCTGTCACAGGGAGATGTCGCCACCTTCCAGACAGGATTTAGTGTATTGGGGCTCGGTGGGTGCACTCCTAGAGTGCTTTGGAGTCCTGCACTGGGGGAGCAGTAGGCTCCTCTGTGCATATGCCAGCTCAAACCGGTTCAGGGGCTACCTGTCCCTGCTCTGGCGCAAAACTGGACAAAGGGAAGTGGGTGTAACCACCTCCTACCCTGACCCTCCCAGAGGAGTGATCATAGTGCTAGTCCCTCCCCTACCTTCAGTATAAGATAGGGAAACCTTACCATTGCAAGTCAGATATCCCTGGACGACGCTCTACAAGAAGAATCCTGGCCCTTCGAAGTTCCACTACCTTTAGAAGACAGAAGAATCTCCCTTTGAGTCAAGGAGTGACTCCCCCTGCTTGGCAGGCACCAGAAACTCTAATCAACGCAGTCGCAAACTTTCCCGCTCCCGCCGGAGTTTAAAGTCCCTGCAGCCCCGGAAGTGGATTTCCTGACCTCGACGGCCATTGTGAGTCCCCAGCAGAGCTGAGGCGAGTGGACCCCACGAGTGACGAGGAACAGCAATACCCGGGTACCGTGTACTATTGTCGAGTGCAACCCCTTCACGACGTTCTACGAAGTTGTGCATTGGACCATTTGTGGCCCAAGCCTAAAGCAGGTTTTGCAGCGAAAATCAGAGGCCTACACCGTCCTGAGTGACCGTGGGTTCCTGTGAAGCATTTCCGCATGAGGCGTCTTCGCGATCCCTTGCCCGTTGGCTTGTGGGTCCCCCGAAGACTTTTTCTTAGAACCAAAGGGCTCCCCTGGTTGCTCCAGGCCTGCCCTCACTCACCCTCGCTGAGTGAATCCCTCAGACCTTGCTGGTCTGCACCGCTGACTTTATTCACTTTCCACGAGACTTGCTGTTGCTAAGGCTTGTTGGCTCCAATCCGGTTGCCGACACCTCAGTAAGCTGCAGACGTCTTGGGACACTCCGAATCCAGCTGCTGGTCATCGTCAATGCCTTCTGTTCCTCGTGAGCGAAGAGTCAAAACACCCTTGATCACCTGATATCACCCAACTTCCGTGGGCATCCATCTTCCTGGCCCCGGGTCACTGGCAAGTGACTGTGAACACTGTCCCTTCTGCTTTCAGGTCATCTTCATCCTGAATCCAGCCTTGGATTCCACCGGACACTTCTTCAGTCTTCGCAAGCAGCAAATCTTCTTTGGTCTCCATAGAAAACAGCGACGCGACCCGACACCAAAAGACACCTATGCACCCGGCTTCCCTGGGTGAGGTAACTCGTGCACTCCGGTGCCCTAGTGTGTGTTGGCCCTCGAATTACTTACTCCCGTGCGTCTTTTACTTACCTGCTTCTGCTGCTTTAGTGATGCCCCAGCGATTCTACAGGCCCTAGGCTCTGTCCCCTTGCAAGTCGACTTTCCTAAACCTCTTTTTTAGTATATGGTCTGGTACGCCACTAGGGCCCCAGTCATATTGGTGCTTAACTTATTGTGAAACATTGATATTTGAATGTGTTCCTGGCTTCTAATCTCATAAAGAGATTAGTAGAGTGTCTAGAAATAAATACATATATATTTGATATATATACCTGTGTGGTGTCCTTTAATTTGGTAATTCAAGAGATTATAAGGTAAAACAAGCTGCTTTACATTCCTCAGAGACTTAGCCTGAAGGCTGCTCTCCACAGCTACCACTAGGATAGCTTACTTTAAAAGGTGGTCTTAAACCTATCTACCATAAGAGTCTAATTGGACTGGTGCAAGGTGGCCACTATAACTAGTGACCAGCATATGCCAGGCCAACCTCACATTAGTAATATTTACCAATAAGATATGTAACAGGGGGGTAAACAGGAGGAAGGAAAGGATCTGACATGTGATGGAGGAGTCCTCTTACGACTAGGCTTCTGTGGTGGCTGATAACCTTTAGGATAGTGGCAATAGAAGGGCAGGCTGGCTTCCTCTAATGGCCTACATTCTCATGGAGCTAATAACGGAGGATTTTACTTCTAGGAGAGACTAACATCTGCATGAAAATTATTACTTTTGGTGAAGGTAGAAGAGGGAGGTTAGTCTAATAGGTGGCAGAAATGTATGCTTTGCAGGAATTGTGAAGAAAAGGGTATGGAAAGACGCTCAAGGAAAAGGTGAGTGCTACAAACTCTTTTTGACGTTATTTGCTCCACAGAAGAATGTGTCAACATTTTTGCTCTGGAATAGAAGGACGGGATAGGATAGCCCTCCCCACCTCCTCCCCAGAAGACTGCCGACGGGGAAAATTCCATTCCCAGACTTGCAACTCTACGATTGAGATTGCACTCTCAGACTCGCAACTCTACTATTGGGCAACCCAGCAACTGATAGTTAATAACTGGGGTTTGCAGACCAAAGAGGGCCATCCCTGATGGCAGACAGACCTGTTAATGTACTCATGGGAATATGTGACGCTTATGTGGTAAATGGAAGCCTTTAGATCTCCAACCCTCTCAGCAATGGTGATTAAGACTTGGAGAAAAGCCATTAATCCATAAACTGGGATTGAGGCAAGCTGAACAAATTACTGGTAAGGGTCTGCAGACGCTATGAATCCTGCAGTAGAGGAGGGTTCAGTTGAACAGCCAGGTCTTGAGTCTATTAGTCAATTCCAGCAAAGAGGGTGAGCTTCAGAGGTGCAGGTGAGGTCGTTCCAGGACTTGGCATTAAGGCAGGAGAAGGAGTGTCCTCCGCTGTTGCTCCGGTGATTGTAGAGGGTGGGGGATTGGTGAGCAAGGGAGAGGGAAGCAAAGCACAGGTATCTGGTGGGTTGGTTGAAGTTCAGGTGGTGGGTAATGTATGCTGGTCCTTGGTTATGCAGGGCTTTGTAGGTCAGGATCAGGATCTTGAATTTGCATGTCTTCGTAATGGGCAGCTAGTGTAGCTTACTCAGGTGGGGGGGTGAAGTAGGATTGTCTGGGGAGTTCGAGGATTAGTCTGGCCACAGACTTCTGTTTGATCTGCAGTCTTTTCAGGAGGTGAGCGGTGATTTCTACGTAGAGTGAGTTGCCGTAGTCCAGCCGGATGATGACCGCTTTGAGTGGCGGCTCGTCTTGTTTTGACAGGGAGCTATTTGAAGATCTTACATAGCAAGTGGAGGGTGAGGAAGCAGGCGGAGGAGACTGCATTGATCTGGGTTTTCATGGTGAGCTTGCTGTATAGAATGATAGCATGGTCTGTCGGAGTTGGTGAGGGCCATAACTCGGAAGGCCACCAGGAGTCGTTCCACGAGGAGACACTGTTCCCGAATAACAGCACTTCCGTTTGGTCTGTGCTCAGTTTTAGGCAGTTATCTTTCATCCTGTTGGCGACGCTTATCATGCATCAGCGTAAGTTGGCCATAGTTTAAGTTATCTAATTTGTTCCATTTTGTTGTTGTACTCATACTTGCGCCACTTTGTACAGCGCTCTGATACACGTATGGGTCATGTTAGCACTTTAAAAAACTTTTCAAATAAAATAAATTAATAATTAGTGGTGGAGGGGTCTTCTGATAGCGGGAGGAACAGCTGGGTGTGAAGCGAGTAGGATAGGATGTTCAGCTTGTGGGTTCTGAAGATGTTGGCCAAGGGGGTCATGTAGGCGTTAAACAGTGTACGGTTCAGGGACACTGCAGATGATATTCTTGGGTTCTGAGGTGAAAGGAGGTAGGCAGACTCTGCTCTTCCGGTGAGGAAGTAGGTGATCCATTTGAGGGTGTTTACTTAGATTCTTATGGGATGGAGTATCTTGATGAGGGAGCGGTAGAATACGGTGTTGAACACAGCCGAGAGGTCAAGGAGGATCAGGACTGCCATTTTCTCCCCGGTCAAGCAGGGTTCTTTTTTTTTTTTAACTTTATTTTCTTTATTTGAAAAGCAAAACAAGTTGTGGCTAACAACATTCCATAGATATACAAGGCAAACAACAGAAACAAAATTCATGAAAATAAAGCGAAAAGTATACAAAGGATTAAATCGAGTGCAGAATCAATTATGAGTCTTAGTGGGGAGAAACAGAGTAAAAAGCTCTGCAAACAAACAGTACATAGAGGACATAAAAATAAATGGCATGAAAAACTTCTCCATAGACAGAATAAGCGCTTGGACCATTCCTCTAGAGGGGCCCAAATCTTAGAGGCCAACTCCCGCCTCCTTCTCCCCCTTAGTAGAAACACTGAAGATTCCAAGTTGTACAATGCCAACATCCTAGCTCTCCAATTCAAAAAGGTAGAGGCTTCTGAACTTAGCCATTGAGATGTAATACAAAGCCGAATCATACCCATCGCTACAAACAAGAAAGCGAGAACATGTCTAGATCTTCCGGTCCTCCCAGTGTCCTCACACGCCATTATGACCATCTCTGGGGAAATAACTACCAGGATATTAAGCACCGTATTTATAAAGATCTACACTTCTCGAAGGAATTCCCCCAGATTTGGACACAAATAAAACATGTGTATAGCATCGGCAGCTTGAAGCCCACACCTAGCGCAGCAATCGCCCCACTTTGCAATCTTTGCCGGTGTATAATACAAATCGAACATTGCCATATAGCTATGAGTCCGCAGGCTACCGGAGACTAGGACATGGCTTGCTAATTCCAGTGCAGGCCTTATAACAACCCCAATCTTGCCCAACTTCCCCTCCCACTTAATATTCTGTACGTCAAGATCATCCGGAAAGCCAGATAATAGATGTTAATAGACAGTACCAATTCTAGCCCTCCTTTGAACTAATTCAATGACAGTGCTCTTATCAAACATTGTGAGGGTGTCATGATGGCATTTATCAATCAAGCTTATAATTTGAAGATATTTGAAAAAATCATGGGTATTTTTCATGGAATTTTTCCCTTAAAGAAGAAAAAGAAGCCATTTGCCCACCTGAACATAGGTCGCCTTTATCATTCAACCCCAATAGCTGCCATCTAAAGATGACCTGATCCTGGAAAATAGGGGGCAAAACACCCACAGCGTTGAAGGGCGTGTAGATATTAACCTTCGAGATAGCCCCTTTGTAACGCAGTTTCCACCAGACTGAAAACAGAGCCCCAATAACTTTGAATCTTGTTTATTTAAAGTAACTGGGTTCCAATAGCCTCATTAAAATACCCTTAGCCCCCTCGTCCAAACCTATCTCATATATTGAAGGTCTAATGGACAGTGGGACACCTGCCCTGTCTCCAACCAGCATTGGCCCAAAGTGTTGCAGCATGGCTGACCAATAATATAATAAAAAATTGGGGACCGCCCAGCCCCCTCGGTCCTTAGGAAGGCACATCCACTTGGCCGCCCTGCGTGACCGGCGATATCCTCAAAGAAACCTATAGCAGACCCTCTCAGCCCTGACCAAGCTCGCCTGTGGGAGCTCCAAAGGAATAGTTCTAAACAGGTACAAGAGCTTTGGGAGAACCATCATTTTAAGTACATTACAACGACCATGTAATGACAAATGCAAATGGTCAAATCTTTCCAGCTTAAAATTAACGGACTCAACCACTGGAAGAATTTTCAGATCAGTAATATTAGTTACTGCGGCAGTAATTTTGACGCCCAAATAGACTGCTTCTGTGACAGCAGGGACGTCAGAGGGAGACATGATAGCTGATTGACTAACCTGTGTTTTGGAGACATTTAACTTATACCCTGATAGTAAGCCAAATTGTTAAGCAAGGATCTTTAAAGCTGTGAGGGCAGGCCCAACTTCGCCGGTTAGAACGACGATATCGTCGGCATAAGCCTGCGTCTTATACTCTGTACCGCTAACCCTAACTGGCAGAATATTTAAGTTCCCTTCGATATTACTGAGAAATGGTTCAATGTACAGAGCAAAGAGCAAGGGTGAGCAGGGGCACCCTTGTCTGGTGCCCCTTCTGATGTTAAAGGGCCCTGACTCCTGCCCTGAAATTCAAATTGTTGCGGCTGGAGAGATATAGAATGACTGAATGGCCTGGACAAATTCGGTGTTAAAGCCCTTCCAGCGGAGCACTGCCCATAAAAACCCCTAGGAGACCCTGTCGAACGCCTTCTTGGCGTCCAACAGATCACTCCGAGGGGAGACCCCGTGTCCTGAGCACAATCCAGTAGGGCAATGACCCGCCGAACATGGTCGGCCGTATCCCTGCCCGGGATAAAACCATGCTGGCGCAAAGACACTAGCGGGGTGATAACCTCCGCAAGTCTAGAAGATAAAATTTTGGAACATATTTTGCTATCAGTATTAATAAGTGAGATCGGTCGATAAGATGACGGGTTTAGCTCGGATTTGTCTTTTTTCTTAAACAACACGATTGTAGTTTGTTGCCAGGAATCCGGTATGAGACCCCCCCTGCGCTGCCCTAAAAACTGATAGCATGTCCTGGCGGATCTCTGAAGAGAACGCCTTATAGAATTCTAAGGGAATGGCATCTGGGCCAGCAGCCTTCCCACTGGCCAGAGATTTTATTGCCACCTCGACCTCCTTCCACGTAATTGGAGCAGAGAGAACCTCATTCTGCCCTATTGTAACTTTAGGAGTGTCGATATTCTGGAGATAGCCATCAGCCAGATACTCCCTTTGGAGTCGAGCACTCTCTTCCTCATAAAGCATAGAATAGAACTTCTTAAAAAAGTCCAGGACCCCATCCTGCGTGTCCTGAATAACACCCTGCTGAACCTGTACTCTTACAATTCGATTTGACAGGTTTTTCTGTTGCACTCTCTTGGCAAGAATTCTGCCTGAATTTTCCCCAAACTCGTACATCATCGTACGATGTTGCACATACTTTGCGGCCAGATCTTGACCAAAGAATTCCAATAATTTAGCCTTAGCTATGGCCACCACTTGTTGACTCTGATCTATATTGAGGCCATCCTTAATGTAATTTCTGCCACCCGCAACTCCTCCACACGCCACTTAGTCTGTTCCTGTATAATCTTCCATCGATAGGCTGCAAAGCTTTTCGTCTCGCCGCGGAGTGCAGCCTTAAATGTATCCCAGACTGTACAATCGGAGGCGGTTTTCCTATTAATATTTAAGAATTCAGTTATCCACTTTATCATGTGGTCCCGATAAGATTGGTCCAAGAGTAGCTTTCTTTCACATGTCCATGGTCTAGGAACTCTAACCTGCCGACCCCAAGGACACTCGGCTATCAATGGATTATGGTCCGATAAGATTCTTGAGGATACTACAATAGAAGCTGCCTGTAATATGGTATCTACACTTACCAGGAACACAGGCGCGGACCAGGACGCCGCTCTCCCCAACGCGACGGTTGGCGGACTAGTCGTCGACCGACGACTACCGGTGACGTCAGACGCCAACAAGAAGGAGGCAGTGAAGACGGACTCGGCGTTCGCGGAAAGGCGCTGCTCGGAGGAGACAAAAGGGGACACAGAACACAGGATAGTGGTGGTGACGGGCAGCGCAGAAGGAGTAGACCACGGGGAAAGCACAGCAGCTGAGCGGAAAGACACCATAGTATCCGGACGTCCCAGAGTGGAAGAGGACGCCCCGATACCCACCGCTAGGGTCCAGGAGGGCCGTAGCTCCAGGCAAGTGCACTGGACAGAAGTGTGGGTAAGACTTATAGGGCGGGGTGGTAGGAAGAGGACTGAATAAACCTGAAGCAAGGAAAAGAGGGGGAGAGGGGGTGAAGTGGAGGAGGACACCGACTGGTCGATCACCCCCACACTTTGCCCTCACCCTGGTGACGCTATCATTTCTTTTGTTGGCGACGGTAGCACTCTCAATGTCTGACAAGTAATCAGACTGACTTTGTGTCCTGTATTTTCTGTTTTTTTTCTTTCCCGAGACAACGGTGCCAGTCCCACCCGAGAGAGATAAAGGAAGAGGAGAAATCGCAAGAAGAGGCTACAAAAACGGACAGAAGCAAGAGAGCGAGACATAACCTTCACTAGGACTATCGCCTAGCTGCTTCTTGTCCACATTTTTTTTGTTGTTTCTGCAGTTTGTTTTGGGACACTGTTCCTTTCCTAGCCTTCTCCTTATTGTTTGAACCAATAAACCGTTCTTGAGGCGTGAACAACCTCAGAATAAATAAATCACCGGCTGCTGGACGTCCTTTAACCCCTTCGCTGCCAGGCCTTTTCCCCTCCTGTGCCACGCCCTTTTTTGGCTATTTGGGATAGTGCGCGCTGAGGCCCCTGTAACTTTTTGACCACATAAGGTATCCACGCCAAATTTGCGTCCTTTTCTTCCAACATCATGGGGATTCTAAAGGTACTCAGGGTTTGTGGATTCTCCTAGAGGGGTCACAGAAATGAGCCAAAATACAGCAAAATGTTGGGTTTTTTCGGAAAAATTGGAAAAACGGGCTGCAAATGAAAGCATCTGGGTTTTTCCCTGCAAATGTTATCAAAAAAGGGTTTAAGGGGTTGAAATCACCATTTTCCCAGCTTTTCGGGGATACCAGACTTTTGTCAGAAACCCAACATTTTTTACACAGTTTTGACATTTTTCTGGGACACAGTCTAATTTTGCTATTTTTTGTGCTTTTGACCTCCTTCCAGTTAATGGCAGAAATGGGTACAAAAGCAATAATGGATCCTGGAAAGCTATACATTTTCGAGAAGAAGACAAAATTCTGAATTCAGCAAGGGGTCAGTTGTGTAGATCCATCAAGGTTTTTTTATAGAAACTAACAGTTAAATATAGGATAAATTGAAAATTAGTTGGAAAAAAAAAAGCCTTTCGTGTCAATGTTTTCACCTGTAACTTCTTCTAATTATGACAGCTCTTTGAAAGCAATATACCATTACATCCGCTGGACATTACTGGTTGTGGGGATATATAGGACTTGTAGGTTCACCAAGAACCCGACGAACCCAGAGCCAAAAACTGAGCAGCAACTTGCAATTGTTTTTTATTATGTACCGGGTATATAGTAATTATTCTGTAAAAATGTGTACATGGAAAAATAGGTATGAAAGACACCTATGTATTTCTGAAATGGGAACAAAATATAGAGTTTAGAAACAGTAGATATTTGCACATTTCTGAAATTGGGAATACTCATACTAGCATGAGAATTATCAGTCATTTTTTAGAATGACTTCTTTTTTACACAATATCTCATTTGGAAGGCAGAAATGCATCGAAAGTCAATAGATAACAGTTCCTTTACAAAACTGAATTACACTAAGTCTCCCGATAAAAATGATACCTCACTTGTGTGGGTCGGCCTAGTGCCCGCGACAGATAACGGCGCAAAACGCAACGTGGTCACAACTCCATATCGCAGTGAAAATTTACCCTTTTTTGGCAAAGTGCCTAGCTCTAGTTTTTGAACCCTAGCTCTACGGGCACCTTGGGAAACCTAGCAAACCTATACATTTTTGAAAACTAGACACCCAGGGGAATCCAGGATGGGGTGACTTGACTGCCTTCCACCAGGGTCTGTTACCCAGAATCCCTTGCAACCTAAAAAATTGAAGAAAAAAAAAAACACATTTTCCCCACATTTCTGTGGTGGAAAGTTCCGGAATCTGCGTGGATCCACAAATTTCCACCCACCCCGCGTTCCCCAAAGTCTTACGAGAAAAACGGTACCTCACTTGTGTGGGTCGGCCTAGTGCCCGCGACAGGAAACGGCGCAAAACGCAACGTGGTCACACCTCAATTTCGCAGTGAGAAATTACCCTTTTTTGGCAAAATGTCTAGCTGTAGTTTTTGAACCCTAGCTCTGCGGGCACCTTGGGAAACCTAGCAAACCTACATTTTTGAAAACTAGACACCCGTGTGCTTCCAGGGAGGCATGGCTTGCGTGGATCCCCCAACATTTCCTTACCCAGAATCCCCTGCAAACCTCAATTTTAGCTGGAAAAAAAAAATCACATTTTTCACACATTTTTGTGTGGGAAAGTTGAGGCATCACCGGGCTGACACAAATTTCCTACCACCCAGCGTTCCTCCGTGTCTCCCAATAAAAACGGTGCCTCGCTCGTGTGGGAGGCCCAAGTACCCGCGACAGGCAAGGGCCCAAAACGTATTGAGGCGACATGAAAATTGCCTACCTCAAAACGACCTGGTTTTGCAAGGGGTGTCACCTGGGTTTTTGGCCCGGTGCTCAGCAGCCACCTAGGGGAACCTACCAAACCCACACATTTCTGAAAACTAGACACCCGGGGGGATTCCAGGGAGGTATGGCTTGCGTGGATCCCCCAACGTTTCCTTACCCAGAATGCCCTGCAAACCTCAAATTTAGCTGAAAACATCACCTTTTTCACACATTTTTGTGTGGGAAAGTTGAGGCATCACCGGGCTGACACAAATTTCCTACCACCCAGCGTTCCCCCGGGTCTCCCAATAAAAACGGTGCCTCACTCGTGTGGGAGGCCCAAGTACCCGCGACAGGCAAGGGCCGATGCCCCATCTGCCCCCCAGGGGGGGCAGAAAGGCTGTAATGGTGGCGGGTGGGTGGGGGCATTGGCGTGCCCGTTGCGGGCAGCCCCCACCCTAAAAATAAAACTAAATACTAATCCCTGGTGTTTAGTGGGCTTTCTGCCCCCCGAAGGGGCAGATTAGGGGCCAATGCCCCATCTGCCCCCCGGGGGGGGGGGCAGAAAGACTGTAGTAATTGGGGGGGGGGGGCATGGGCCTGCCCGTTTTGGGCAGCCCCCACCCCTATTTATTTTTTTTACAATTCCCTGGTGTCTAGTGGGCTTTTTACCCCCCCCGGGGGGGCAAAAAAACAAAAATTCCCAAAAATACACAGGGGGGAGCAAAGGCCCTTGCCCAAGGGGCCGCTCCCCCCTCCCTGGTGTCTAGTGGGTGGATCCCTGCTTGGGGATCGCCCTCCTGTGGCGATCCCCAAGCAGGGATACACTGGGGAGGGGTACCATTAGAAAGGGGAGATTCTCCTCTTTCCAACGATACCTCTCCCATCTTTCTACGTGCTCAGGGGGCTGAGATAGCCCCCTGAGCACGTACAAAGTGAAACCTGAAATGAGCCTCTTGGCTCATTTCAGTTTCACTGTAATGACGTCGGTGCGACGTGCGCGCCGATCGTCATTACAGTGAGGTGGGGGGGGGGGGGGGGGGAGGGGCCTCGGGTGCTGGGGAAGCTCTTCCCCAGCTCCCGAGGCTATTTTTGCAGAAAGGGAATTCCCTAGGGTATGGCTCATGACGAGCTGGACTCGTCACGGGCACAGCGCGACTGTGCTCCATGACAAGTCCAGCTCGTCATGGGCATACAAGGGGTTAAACCCTCCTAGGCAAAGCCCCAATACAATAAGTGGTGTCAGAAGTGGGATACTGTCATCTGAAGCTGGAAGATGACCCGACCTATCACCCTCCAGGATATGATGAGTCAGCTGGCCGAAGGACAAAGACACTTGCAGCTGGTCCTTGAACAACAGAGCCAGAATGCCCAAAAAGAAAGGGAGGCGTTTCAAATAGCTCTAAAAGAACAGGCAATACTTCTCACTAATAATCAACAAGTACAGGATACGGCTATACTACGCCTCACTGATGCCATTTCCAGTGCCAGGGTCCACCCCACTGTCCCAGGTAGTGTGCTACAAAAGTTCCAAGAAGTGGACGACCCTGACTATTTTTTTTACCAATTTTGAGAGGGTAGCCACTACTGCCACGTGGCCCCAAGAAAGGTGGGGGCCAGTATATTGCCCCATTATTATCTGGGGAGCTAAGAGGAGCATACCAGGCCGCCAATCCAGCTGGGGCTACTCCATATCCCGAAATAAAGAAGGCGATTCTCGAGAGGTTAGGTTATGACCGTGACTACTATCGAACCCGTTTCCGCAAAGAAAAGTGGGCATCAGGAGACAACCCCAGGGCTCTCTTATTATAGAATTCGCGACCTAGGAACACGTTGGTTACAACCCCAAACTTCCACTATGGAAGAGGTCACAGAAATGATCTTTCTGGAACAATCCTAGAAGCATTGCCTCTAAACACCAAAGCCTGGGTAAAGCAACACCCAAACCTAACAGCTCACACGGCAGTAGAGTTGGCTTGCGCTTAGCATCGCGCACCTGACTTTAAACCCTACACAGGAAAAGGACCTGCTGTTCCTCCCAGACCTACTCCCCGTACCGTTAGCGAGGGCGGAGACAGGCGTCCTCCATCCCCAAGTAGAACCATATCTAAACCCCCTCATAAAAACCCCCAACTACCCGTAGGACCCCAATATTTTAAATGCGCTGAATGGGGCCACATAGCGCGCAATTGCCCAACACAACCTGACTCCGTAGAGCCCATGGAGGTAGGAGTATCCCGAAGCCGAATCCTTAGCACAGGAATAGGGAGAGAACGCTATAAGAAATACATACGAGTAAACGGACGACCCCTGGAAGCTTTACTCGACACAGGTTGTCACCATACAGTGATCTCTCAAGACTTGGTTCCCCTTGTAAAAATATCTGGAGATGAAAAAGTATTAGTGTCATGTATTCATGGAGACTTCAAAGCATATCCCCTGGTTGAAGTTTTATTGGACATAGATGGCTGCCCCTAAGTGAGGAAGGTAGGAGTAGTTCTTCAGCTTCCTGAAAAGGCATTTTTAGGTACCGACCTACCACACTTTCATGAGTATTTAGCAACAGTAACAAACTCGTCCCCTGAAAGTAACTGGTTACAAGAAGCCCCTTTTTCTGAGGAACAGATACAGGGTCCCCGAACCAGGGACAAGAAAACCCGGAATGAGAAAAGGAAGGACAAAGAAGCATACAACCAAGCTCGTCTTTTTTATTCCCCATGTCTGTTTTCTTCCCCAGATGATGGGAACAAACCCTCCCGGAGTTTTCGAACAGCACAGAAGGAAGACAGCACCTTAGGGAACGCTTGGAGTCAAGTACAAGAGTTGGACCCCCTTAAGGTAGGCCCTTACTTTTTTATAAAAAAGGGTCTCCTATATAGAGCCACAATAGATAATGGGAAACTCCATAAACAGTTGGTAGTACCAATAGCGTTTAGGGAACAAGCTCTACATTTAGCTCATCAGCAAGTAGGGGGGGGGGACACTACGGACAAGAACTGACCCTGAGGTATTTGTTGGACCAGTTTTATTGGCCGGGGGTTTATAAAGAGACTGCTAGATTTTGTGCTTCCTGTCCAAAATGTCAATTGATTAACCCTTCCCAAGATAGGAAGGGACCTTTACAGCCCTTGCCCTTAATTGACATACCGTTTCTGAGAGTAGGTATGGACTTAGTTGGTCAACTGATCCCCTCTGCAAGAGGTCATCAATATATATTAGTCCTGGTAGACTATGCCACTCGATACCCCGAAGCTATACCACTCACGAGTATGACTACCCTGGCAGTAGCACAGGCTATGATATCTTTCTTCTCCACAGTAGGGTTTCCCCGGGAAATATTAACCGACCAAGGGACTCCCTTCATGGCGAAACTAATGAAAGACATCTGTAAGGTGTTGGGGGTACAGCATATTAGAACAGCAGTCTACCATCCCCAAACTGATGGCCTAGTAGAGAGGTATAACCGAACAATAAAAACCATACTTCGAAAATTAATTAGTGACTCGGGGAAAGATTGGGACCGTAAACTCCCTCTTGTTCTTTTTGCCATCCGAACTCATGAACAAAAATCAACAGGCTTTAGCCCCTTTGAGCTCCTTTTTGGCAGAAAACCCCGAACTCTACTTGAGATGGCAGCGGAACAATGGACGGAAGAGGAAGACAACAGTAAGCCCCTCCTAGGATATATGAAAACTCTGAAAGAAACATTAGCTTCCTTGTGGGATACTGTCCATCAGAATATGGACAAAGCACAAAAAACCCAAAAGAAATACTATGACCGACAGAGTAAGATGAGGTCTCTAGAGATAGGAGATAAGGTCTTGATTCTACTACCCTCCTCTGACAAGAAATTACTGGCTACATGGCAAGGACCATATGTAATCACAAAAAAAGGTTACCCCTGTTTCCTATAGAGTTGCCGTGCCCCATACGGGGAGGAATGGGCAAACGTATCACATAAATCTCTTAAAAAAATGGGAGGAACCTCCTGACCCTCCCTCAAGGGAACCAGTCGCCTCCATACAACAGGTGACTCTCTCTAAACCCCTAGACATACACGTAGGCAGCGACAATGACACAGGGAACGAGACACCCAATATGGGTCCAGATCTATCGCCCGAACAAAAGAACCAAATAGCACAACTACTCAGGGGGTTCCCGGGATTAAGTTCTAGCAGACCAGGACGAACTTCACTAATAGAACACAATATCATTACGCCAAGAGAAAAGATCATCAACCTAAAACCCTACCGCATACCCGAAGCAAGACGGATAGCGGTAGAGCAAGAAGTAGAGACCATGCTTAAAGCAGACATCATTGAGCCCTCTCAGAGTGCTTGGCGTTCTCCCATTGTTTTGGTACCCAAACCTGATGGTAGCATCTGTTTTTGTATAGACTTTCGTCAATTAAACTCCCACTCAAAATTCGACAACTACCCAATGCCACAGGTAGATGAATTGGTAGAGACACTAGGGGAGGCCCGAGTTATGTCCACTATCGACCTAACCAAAGGATATTGGCAAATTCCCTTAACCCAAGCCGCAAGAGAAAAGACGGCCTTTTCCACCCCGTCAGGCCTCTAATCATTTTAAAGTAATGCCCTTTGGGCTACACTGAGCACCTGCAACTTTTCAGCGACTAATGGATATAATACTCAAAGCCCACCATCCCTATGCTGTAGCTTATTTAGACGATATTATTGTCTATAGCCCGAACTGAGAGACCCACCTACACCATCTACAAAGAGTATTCAACACCCTAGTCCAAGCAGGGCTGACATTCAATCCCCGCAAAACCACACTAGGTACACATCAGATTGAGTACTTGGTGTATACCATCAGTAAGGGGGAAATTAAACCACAACATAAAGTAGAGGCCATACAAAACATCCCGCCACCTAAAAAACGGAAAGAGGTAAGGGCCTTTCTCGGCCTGGTCGGATATTACAGGAGGTTCATACCACAATTCTCAGAGATAGCCAGCCCTCTCACTGAC
Source organism: Triturus cristatus (assembly GCF_964204655.1). Lineage (NCBI taxonomy): Eukaryota > Metazoa > Chordata > Amphibia > Caudata > Salamandridae > Triturus > Triturus cristatus. The sequence continues at coordinate 1,041,761,966 of NC_140584.1, read as the reverse complement.
CTCCTGAAACATGCCAACACCCGACATAAGTTGGAATGGGGGATGGCCCAGGAACACAGTTTCAAAGCCCTAATACAGCTGATATGCAACGCCCCTGTCCTCACGTGCCCCGACTTCCAAAAACCCTTTGTACTGCAGACAGATGCCCCAGATCACGGTCTTGGGGCCATCCTATCACAACCTGATTCCCAAGGACTTTTACACCCTGTCTTATACCTTAGTAGAAAACTGTTCCCAAGAGAGAGACGGTATGCCACTATAGAAAAGGAGTACTTGGCCGTAAAATTGGCCATGGAGTCCCTGCAATATTACCTGTTGGTTGTTCCTTCTTTTTGTTAACTGATCACGCTCCTTTGAACTGGCTAGCCACACACAAAGATTTGAATGCCAAAGTGTTGCGCTGGTTCTTAGCTCTACAGCCCTTCTCGTTTCAGACCCTACATCACCCTGGGAAACTACAAGGGAATGTGGACTATCTATCTCGCTTTCCTGTCACTGAATGGCCCGAACGTCCATCCCAGGAGGAAGGCAGTGTAATATGGTATCTACACTTACCAGGAACACAGGCGCGGCCCAGGACGCGCCTCTCCCCAACGCGACGGTTGGCGGACTAGTCGTCGACCGACTACTACCGGTGACGTCAGACGCCAACGAGAAGGAGGCAGTGAAGACGGACTCGGCGTTCGCAGAAAGGCGCTGCTCGGAGGAGACGAAAGGGGACACAGAACACAGGATAGCGGAGGCGGCGGGCAGCGCGGAAGGAGAAGACCACGGGGAAGCACAGCAGCTGAGTGGAAAGATGCCATAGTATCTGGACGTCCCAGAGTGGAAGAGGACGCCCCGATACCCACCGCTACGGTCCAGGAGGGCCGTAGCTCCAGGCAAGTGCACTGGACGGAAGTGTGGGGACAACTTATAGGGCGGGGTGGTAGGAAGAGGACCGAATAAACCTGAAGCAAGGAAAAGAGGGGGGGGAGGGAGGAGGAGGACACCGACTGTCGATCACCCCCACACCTTGCCCTCACCCTGGTGACGCTTTAATTTCTTTTGTTGGTGACGGTAGCACTCTCAACGTCTGACAAGTAATCAGACTGACTTTGTGTCCTGTATTTTCAGTTTTTTTCTTTCCCGAGACAACGGTGCCAGTCCCACCCGAGAGAGATAAAGAAAGATGAGAAATCGCAAGAAGAGGCTACAAAAACGGACAGAAGCAAGAGAGCGAGACATAACCTTCACTAGGAAAATCGCCTAGCTGCTTCTTGTCCACATTTTTTTTTTGTTTCTGCAGTTTGTTTTGGGACACTGTTCCTTTCCTAGCCTTCTCCTTCTTGTTTGAACCAATAAACCGTTCTTGAGGCGTGAACAACCTCAGAATAAATAAATCACCGGCTGCTGGACGTCCTTTAAACCCTCCTAGGCAAAGCCCCAATACAATACTGCCCCTACCAACTGATCAGAAATAAAAAAAATAGTCCAACCGAACCATTTTATTGTGGGGGGCAGAATAAAATGTATACCCATCATCGTCTTTGTTATGTCTTTGCCATACATCGACCAATCCATGCTCTAACACTAAAGTCTGAAGGGCCTTGAAAACCCTGGGTTTCCTACCAACATACTTTCGGTGACTTATTAAAATTACTTGCCAAATTAATATTCAAATCTCCACATAAAAACATTGGGTGCGGCCATGCTGCTAATTCTAAGTTTAAACATTTTAGGACTTCATGGTCATCCAAGTTTGACCCATATATCGTACAGACAGATAAAGATCTACCATTAATAACCAATTCCGCTACAGCCCACCTGCCTTCAATATCCTCTCTAACTTTTTTACAAGACCCAACACCTTGTTTTAGCAGAATGGCCAGACCTCTAATCATGGATGTCTGTCGAGAACAGGCTACAAGATCATAGCCCGGAACCTTCAAGCATTCCCGCTTTCCCCAGGGTATATGTGTCTCTTGCAGACACAAGATCTCCACTTGCATAGTTTGCACGATTTTAGAGAACAAGGCCCGTTTCTTCCCGTCATTCAGGCCACAGATGTTCCAAGAGCTTAAACGCAATCTACCCTGCCCCATTTAGACACAACATGAGACCTAATCTCCGCTCAAAGCAGATATGCCTTTTAATTACAAACTCTAACATAAAACAAAAACTGCTGTTGACAATGCCACGACTATAGTTTAAACCTTAATCACCCCCTCCATCCATGAACCCTACCTACCCCTACCCATAACCCTTCCAAACCATTCACCCCCTTATGAGGCAACAGGACCAGTGTCCTTATGATGGAATAGGCTGGTTCCCCGCACTCTACCCTGAATCCTTCCTCCCACTTATCCAGTATCCGAGGATCTGAGCTGATCATAACCAAAAAAATGAACACCAAGAAGAACAGAAACCCCTAGGAATCAGCTCAGCCCCCGTCATAATACCTCAGAGCCCCTGCAATGGTGAACCAAAGAAACGGACATCTTTAACTAGATAGAATGCAAAAGCTCCTTCGCCTGCACTTCAGATACAAAAAACCTAGTCTGGCCCTGGTAGATTATTTTCAACTTCGAGGGATAAAGCTGGGAAGCTTTGGCTCCCTTTGCTTGGAATGGAGCTATTAGCTAGCGTAGCTGCCACCTCCGCTCAACAGACGCTGGATAAAAATCTGGTCTGACGAAAAATTCACAGTCTTTCCCTATCCTCTTCCTATCTGGCCTAGCTAGGTCATAAATCTTGTCCCTGGCCAAGAAGTTATTTAAACAGATTAGTATTGCCCGAGGCTTGTCGCCAACCGAGCCAGAGTTCTGATTTTGTTTAAAGGGGAAGCGATGTGCACGTTGAACTCCCAGTCGCCAATCCCACTGCGTGACGTCCGAGAAAGCTTCAGAAAACAGCTCCACCACAAACTGCCTAGTGTCCGATCCCTCTCAGCCTTTCGTGATTCCCAGGATCCTTAAACTATTTCTCCTGGCCCTATTTTTTAAATCAGTCAACTTCCAGAGCATATCATCCCTTTGCACTTTAATCAAATCTGTAAGACCTTTCTGTGTTGTCAACTCATCCTTCAAAGTGGAAATCCTTTCCTCGGCCTCTACGATTCTGACAGCAATGTCCGAGCATGTTTTTGCCACTTTTCGGATTGAGTTTTGCATCCTACGGCATGTTCCATTTTGTTGTTGTACTCATACTTACGCCACTTTGTACAGCGCTCTGATACCCATATGGGTCATGTTCGCACATTATAAAACTTTTCAAATAAAATAAATAAATAAATAGTGGTGATGGGGTCTTCTGATAGCGGGAGGATCAGCTGGGTGTGAAGCGAGTAGGGTAGGATGTTCAGCTTGTGGGTTCTGACGATGTTGGCCAAGGGGGTCATGTAGGCGTTAAACAGTGTACGGTTCAGGGACACTGCAGATGATATTCTTGGGTTCCGAGGTGAAAGGAGGTAGGCGGACTCTGTTCTTCCGGTGAGGAAGGAGGTGATCCGTTTGAGGGTGTTTCCTTAGATTCCTATGTGATGGAGTATCTTCATGAGGGAGCGGTAGGATACAGTGTTGAACACAGCTGAGAGGTCAGGGAGGATCAGGACCGCCATTTTCTCCCCGGTCAAGCAGGGTTCTGATGTCATTGACTGAAGCAATAAGGGGGTTTCGATGGTTGGCGAAGAATTCAAATTGAGAGGTGTCCATAAGATGGTTGTTCTCCAGATGTTTGTGAGTTGACAGTTGATGGCTTTTTCAAGGGCTTTGGCTGGAAAGGGGAGCAGAGAGATGGGACGGTAATTCTAAAGATTTCTAGGGTCGGCGGTTGGTTTCGTGAGAAGGGGTTTGACTTCTGCGCCTTTTTTATTTTTCGGGGAAGGTGGCTGGTATAATGGATATGTTGAAGATGGCGGTGAGTCCTTTACAAAATATCTTGCTCCAAAGGTTGAAAATGTGGTGGGTGCAGGAGTCAGAGGCTGCTCCAGAGTGTATGGAGTTCATGATGGAGGTGGTGTTTGAGTGGTGAGCTGGTCTCAGGCGGGGAGCAGGCGTCGGGCTGAGGGTGTTGGAGACAGTGGGTTGGGGTTTGAAGTTTTTGTAGATGGTGGCGATCTTCTCGTGGAAATAGCCAGGGTGTCGCAGAGTTCCTGGGAAGGGGTGATGATGTTTTCGTTGGCTGAGGGGTTGGAGAACTCTCCGATGATGATGATGAAGAGTTCTATGGTGAGGGATTGAGCTAGTTTCGATCCTGTAGGTGGGGGCGCTGCTTTTCATTTTTTTTTTTTTTTTTTTTTAGGAGTCGGTGGCATTGGTTGAGGGATGTATTGAACGTGGCTTGGTCATGGGCTCCTTGCTGGTGCGCCATCTCTTCTCAAGTTGCTCGCATTCACGTTGAAAGGTCCTCAGTTATGCAGAGTAACAGTTGGCTTGTTTGGAAGGTTTATTGAGGTAGGTGGGCTTTACTGGTGCGACTGTCAGTCCAGTCAGTGATCCAGCTGGAGATGTTCTGAGTGGTTTGCTCTACGTTGGTTGAGGCGTCAGGTTGGGAGGTGTTGAGAGCGTCGGTCCATTAGGTCACAGATACTTTATTCCAGCTGCATTGATGGGTGCTGGGCAGCTTGTTGGCAGAGCTGGGAGACTATGAAGTTGGCATGGGCGATGGGGTGGTCTGTCGAGGTGATATCACTGCTAATGGCTGTACCAGACCTTGTCTCTGGCTGTTAAGATGGGGTTGACTGTGTGCCCTGCAAGGTGTGTGGGGTTGGTGACTATCTGGGTGAGGTGGATGTTATTCATGCTTTTGAGGAGGTTTGAGGTACTGGTGTCGTTGAGGTGAAAGTTAAGGTTTCCAACGAAGATGTAGTACTTGGAGTCAATGGCGAGGGGGCGATGAATTCTACGATGGTGTCGCAGAAGCTGCGGCGAGGTCCTAGTGGTCTGTAGGCGAGGGTGCCTCTGATGGGTGGTTTTGCCATCCGTTTGTAGTTGGAGGTGTTCCATGATAGGGCTGGCATCTTCTAGGGTGGTGGTGCAGAGGATGGTTTCTTTGTGGATGATGGCGATTCCATCTCCCTATTTGTTGATGCTGCCTCGGTGTGCAATCCTGTAACCTCCTGGTGCTACTAAGGCGATGTCTGGCGCACATGCAGGGTTGAGCCAGATCTCGGTGAGAAAGAGGAGATAGGGGGTGAGGAAGGTGATGGTATCCCAGATCTCTATGGCATGCTTGGAGAGTGATCGAGTACCGAGCAGGTGGCAATGGAGGGGATTTGGCGCAGGTGCGTTGGTGGTCGCCATGCGTGCGGGTGCTTCGTGTTGCAGATAAAGAGACAGTGCCAGCAGGAGAAACTTCCTACTGTGCTTTGAGGTGAGGTGCAGCAGCAGTTCTTACGGAGTCCAGAGTCCAGATTTCGGAGCTCGGTTGCAGGGAGAGCAGGGTTCCCAGAGCTTAGCTGCAGACTCAATCAAGTAGGATGGGATGAAGGATAGGTGGTGGGCTGCGCAGCGGCAGGGAAACAAATGGCGGGAAATTGGCATAATGCAAAAATCAGGCAAACAGGCACATTTCTACAGAGATAAGAGTGATACAATGCTACAGAGTGAACAGTGATACGATGTGGCTAATAGAGATTTATAGATGCTCTAGGATACAGCAGCTCTAATAGACTTGCGATAGACAGAAGATTATAGGATATGGGTCCTGTTCGGTATATCCAAACTGGGGGACATATGGACTGCGGAGGCGGGGATGCAGAATAATGTCCTTTGCAGAAATAAAGCTGACCGCTCTCCCAACCAGAGCTTTTCGCGATTTTGTGTACTGCAATTTAATCATAAAATTTGATGAGGCATGAGATACCCGCTATATTTCACTCATCTGCCGCAATAAAACACGTTTGTTTTATCACCGTAGCTGACCTCCTGCCCTGGGATAAATCACAGTCTCAGAGCCTGACAGCCAGCAGCAGAGGGGGAACCTTCCCACGACTCCTCCCTGCTGAAAGAACTGAGAGCGAGGATTCCAGTGTATCTCAGAGATATAGCTAGGAATCCGAGCCTCATATCTGTGAAGCAGAACTCGATATTCGTACTAAGTATGTATGTGTGCATGTGCATGTATGTGTGTATATAGTGGCTGAATTGCACAAATGAAATTGAAAACCTGGGATCAATCCTTGCTTTCCAGCATGACAACATAGTGGGATCTTAGGCAAGCCCCCTTTTTCTTTAAATCGCCACATATGACATCACCTTGAAATACATGAGTTCAGTATGGGCACTGTGCAAAAACCTCTTTTTTTTTTTTACTAAGCTATAATGTTGTTCTAGGTTTTGAAAATAATCTAGGCCTCATACAGGGTATACGTGACAATCAACTTGCCTCCTAGTTCACTAGTGGCAATGTCATATTTAAAAACTTTCACTGTAAATAAATGCCCCTCAATTTGATGCATTATGGTGAATTATGAAAATAATCTTTTTACATGATGTTTTCTGCATGATCTACATGTCAAACATGTTGGTGGCTCAGTCTATGCACAGGCACTGAATTTGTTGGCTCTCCGTCCTCTAAAAACAAAAAGCGGTGGAATCCTGTAGGATCAAGGTATAATGTTTATAGCAAGAAGGGCTAGTAGTCAATGTCCAAGGCAAAAAGGTTATCATCAGTCTGGTTCCTTGGGGTGTGAAGAAATGTGTGCTCTCATGAATACTAATTGACTTTTTTTTTTTAAAACCTCCACGTGGCTGTCAATAGGGATTTTAGAAGATTGGCTTCTAAGGATTTGTTCACATTTTTGTTTCAGAGATAGGCCTTCTCCCTGGTGATATGAATGCATACAATTATAGTTGTCCTCCATTGTTGAAGGAATATATAATATAATCGCCACCATGTAGTTATAGTTAGGTCTGCTTTTCTATAGAAATAGCGTTTTTTGGTATGCCAATAACTTTGGCCCCATCTGACAAATCTTCACAAACCTTTCCAAAAGAAAAGTTAATTCACCTCAGCTTCTTCCTGGAAAGCTTTGGAATGATTCATCAAGAAGGGGCGAGAACAAAAAAAATAAAAAAAATCGGGGGCTCCCAAAATGCAAAATCCCCATGCATTTCCTCTAGATTTCTTTAGACAAGGCCAAAGCAAATACTGAACAGAATTACACCAAACTTGACAGGAAGCTAGATCTTGGTCCGCAGATTGTGCTTTATTTGGTGTAAATCAGTTCAGTAGTTTCAGAAATTAAGGGACAAAAGTAATTGTACCTCTGGATAGTTGGGTCGGAGAGAGTCCAATTTCCACAGGAGCGAGTACTCAGATAGGCTGCCAGTAACATGAGAAAAGTTTGCTGGCACCCATTAGAGGACGCGGTGACTTAGTCAACTGCCCTAAACTAAAATACAAAAAGAAAAATAAGGGGGCAGGGTAGAGTTAACCTGCCCCCCCCCCCCCGCCCAAGGGGGGGGGGGGGGCGAGGGCATTGGACCTTGTGGGACCCATCCTCTCCCCCAGGCAAAAAAAACTAAATAAAAGATTGTGAAAAATGCTGCAATCCCACAAGACTCCCGAGAGATCGAATAATGGCAGCCAGGCCATATTTAATAACCTTATGCCCAGGTGAGCCACACCCCTGGGGCACTGTGGGCTGCTCTCTCCCCAAGCCTGCAGAGGTCACAGGGAGCACACTCCCAGGGTCGAAAATACCTTATTGGGGAGGGCGCGGCCCCACTCGTCAGGTGGCCCAACCCTGGGAGATTACATTTAACAAAAAGAGGAAGGGGGGCATCTGTTCTCCCACCCTCAGCCTCAAAAGGCACAGGGGAGCCTACCCCGGGGTCAGTTACTTGAAGGGAGTTAGCCGCATGGTCCGTCGTCCTAAGCCATGAATGGCCCCAGGGACCCTAATTTAATTTTTTCATAGTTACTACTCACAAGGTTTTGATCTTATTGATCTTAAAGAACAAGTTACTTACCTTTGATAATGCTTTATCTGGCAGAGACTATCTAGCGGCAGACTCCTTACCCTATAATATTCCCCATGCGTCAGATTAGAGTCAGAAGATCTTGAGCAGTACCTCTGCATGTCGGTAGGTGGTGCTGATCGGCTCTTCATTTGAATCGTAGACATTGTCCACGCCGCAAGTGACATGCAGGGTGCCGAACATATAATAAGCACAGTCACATCAGAAGGCTGACACCAGTGTGCAGATTCTGTGCAGATTCTAGGGGCCTACAAGTACCTTTTTAGGTGGTAAAGGCCAGTTTGCAGAAGGTGTGATAAGAAGGGGGGGGGGGTTTATAAGGAATCTGCAGATACCAGATAAGGTGATACCAGAGGTAAGTAGCTTGCTCATCTAATAGAGACGTCCAGCTGCAGATTGCTTACCTTCGAATACATACTAATGCAATACCTCCCCAAACATGGGTCTGCCAGTTGCCTCAGACCAAAGAGACCTAGAGGACCAAACGTGCAAACTTCAGTTACAACAGACATTGCTGTCAAGGAAGCAGTGGTTGTTGGGGGGGGGAGGGGGGGGAGGCAACACAGTCACAACACATTTTCCAATGGTTGGTCGGATACTCTAATAACGCTTCGTCAAGGAGCCTACCAGCATATACACTGAGTCTTGATCCTGACTTTTAAACTGCCATATTTTCACAATGGTTGTACATTATGTTCCAATAGTTAAAATGAACAATAAGCAGGGGAATTTGCAATTCGAAAGACAGGTCACTGTCAACACTGCTATAGTAGGACAAGGCGCAGCTCTTGCTTCAGAATCACTGATCACCATTCTTCTGGCACATCCCTCTGCCCAGTCATCCCACAAAGCATCTGCAGTCCTAACTGCAGCCCGATTCAGCCATGGCATGTATGTTGGAAATTTGCTCTTTCTGCTATGTCATCCAAAAAAATGTTTTGGTGTGAACCATATTTTTGCTGGCTATACACCTTTAGCACTTTACCTCTGCTAACCAGTGGTTAAGTGTTTGGACTTCTCCTTTCAACATGAGGACATTGGGCATATCAGTCCTAATTGGCATATTTAACTTGGCTACAAGTTCCTTGTATACAATTCTTTAAGTGTAAACAGGGCCTGTAATGCAAATGGCACCAGTGAGCTGCAGCACTCATTGTGATGCACTCAGCAGTGATAATGCAAACATGACTGCAGGCCTGTCACCACTAGCCTGGGTGTCCAGGTTTAAACTGCAAACTCAACCTTTCAAAAGAACCCTTTAACAGGCCTAAAACCCTGCTTTTAAATATGTATACGGCACCCCTGATTAAGCTTTATTGTCGATTAAGGCAGGATGTATGGTATTTGGAACTAGGACATGTAAGGGTTAACGCTGAATATATCCTCACTGTACCAGGGTTGGTTGTACTATAGATAGCAGTGGGATACAATATTAAGTTTAATAAATGTGATATCCGCCTAGGAAACAGCACCAAATATACATTTGCATATATTTATTACAATCCCAATTCACTGGGGAAGTCGAATTTGTGATAAATATTTTCGAAAGATGACTTTTAGAATGTCACCTTTGCCCTGCATGAAGTGCCTGGAAGCTAAATCTGCATTTTGCTCTCCACCTTCTGCCAGCCAGTAATTATCATTTCAATGGGCGTGAATGAGGTGTGAATTTACTCCCAGCACAGGGACAAGGCCTCGGTGTGTGGAGGTGGTTGTATACTCTTGACAAAATGGCCTGTGGGCCCAAGGAACTGATTACCTTGAAACAGGCCTACTCTGTTACAAGCAGATGTAGCCAACGCCCAGGCCTGCACCCTTCTTTTGACCATTCAGCCAGACCGCCTCCCAACACAGTGGGCCTCTTGTTGACATCACAATGTCAGATACTGTTGAAATGTCAAGACCTGCTTGACAAGTCTACTGGGGTTTTTCATAGGACAGTGGGAGAGCACTTCAAAGGAGGGTGATGCAACACCGGAACAATATGTGTGTTTTCTACTGTCTGATTGCTGGCAGCTCAGCTTTGTCCTTTCAGACTTCGGTTTCCAAGTTTGGGGGGGGTACAGGGACTGCCTAGAACTGGATTTTAGTATTAGATGCGGGAGGACACTAGGATTACCATAGTACACTCCCATCCATACCCCCAGCACGTCTGGCCCAATTTTAATGTTGCTGAAGACTTCAGACAGTTTGAAAATGCCCAAAGTGGGCAGGGTTAGCCCTGTGAACATTTAACCCATTGGTTAAGGCATCCCTAGGGGTCATTCCCACCCACTAGCTCATTCCAGGAATACATTTGGAGTCAAGGCTCAGATAGCTGCCCTCCCGGTAAGGGTAGAGGGACACAACAAGTTACAAGATGCCTTTTCCAGCAACTGCTCAGCTCAATAGTAGCAACTGGACCTGAACTTACCACTCCTGTTGGCCTCTGCCTGTTTTTGCATTTCAATGCCATTACCAATTTGGTACTGCATAAATACTTTACACATAGTCTTTGAGCTAAATCTATTATGTCTGCTCCATACCTACCAACGAATGCTCAGGTTTATTTAGCGAATTTAGCTGTTCACCCTGACAAGGATTGATATTATTGCTGGAGGTGGGTACCTTACCCCCTCGACTAATAATCTAATTTCTTACACTATACAACTACTGAACATCTCTGATGGACCCAGAGATCTCCCAATAATTCTCTGGTGCTTAACTTACGGCAATGTTTAAAGAACTTCTGCAGCACCAAAACCGTAATAAAATTAAAAAGGCGAAACAATAAAAATCACAAATCGAATTAGAAAAACAGAGCAAAATGTAATAAACCAAATGTAGGAAAGTGGATTATTATGTGGCGTGGTTGTTGACCTCACCATGTAATAATATAAAAATCTCTACCAGGCTCAGGGTTCGGTTTCTTTAATAAAAGTCTTAGCTTAGTCCTGTGTAGCTATGGCACCAAGCAGTTAATCAAAGTAACAAGTGTTAATAAGTAAGAACTATGACACTATAAAAATTTTACACCAAGTTATAAAACCATAACAATAAAAATCTATTTAGGGACTCCGTAAAGATGATTTTTCAAAGGTATTTAAATTCTGTTGAGTAGAGTAAACCATTGTAATCTGTTTAGCGGGTTATAAGCCAAAGGGCCAAAACAACTACCAATCTTCTCTTTGACGGGCCACAATGGGTTGAGAGCCAGTCACAGTGACCGATTAGGTTCCTTGGAGACAGTTGCCTGTCTGGGAGAGCAGTCTGAGTCCTCAGTGAACTCTTTCCGTGGTTCCGTTATGAAGTGGCCCTGATGCTGGCGATACAAGATGCGGAGGGGAAGCGGTGAGTGTTTTGGGGCCACAGTGGTTTCCACAAGTGTCAATGCTCATCTCCGGCTTCAGGACTTGATCTCCCATGATGCAGCAGTGGAGGTCAGTGCAGGTGCAGTCGCCATTCATTATGTCGTAGATTTCTTTCAAGTTACCATGGCTTGCTGCTTCCTGGGCTTCTGTGGCATGACCATTGGTGAATCTTTTCTTGTCTGCTCTTAAGATTCTCTTTGCTTCCTTGTTGGTTTCGGTGTACTCGCCATAAGCTTTACCTTATTATACTATTGTTCGGCTGGTGTTGACTGTATGAGTGGGCAGAATATTCCGTTCTGTCTGCGGAATTCTGGCAAATTCATTACTCATGTAACGCAGAGTTCCGTGTGGCGATATTTTCTCTTGCATGCGGCTCCAAAACGGTAAATTGGCGAGTGCGAGCGGGATTTTCACACCCCTAGTGAGATTACAGGTTGGCAGAATGATATGCGGCTAGATTTTTCTACCACAGGTGGTCACAACTATTTGCAGTCAGAAGGCTTCCGCCTGAATAGAGAATCTATTTGTGCTGCAGCCAAATCAATTCGAGCAGCTGTGTTTGTAGAAAGCACTACCGGTGCAAAATAACAGCGCAACATGCCTGTTTTTACCCGTTGGCCTAACTCCGCAGAATCTCGCAGCTTTTAAATGCAACTCTGAAATTCTGGAGTCAAATTCCCAGAGTTCCGCCCTCCCCTAGTTAACTTCAGTTTTTTCCTTTCTCTCGTGGATTTTATGGAGAGTCTTGGGGGAGATCCATTCTTTATGCTGATGTTTTTGGGACACAGTACCTAGTAGGCTGAAATCACTTTTTCTTGGATCTTCTCCCACTGACTTTCTACTGGCTCTCTGTCATCTTCTAGTTCTTGCAAGACTTGAAACTTGGTGCTGAGAGTGAGTGAGTATTCATTTTCTGTGCATCTTTGAGGAAGGTGGTGTTACATTGCTGACGTCTGTTTGTCAGTTCCAGCCATGCTTTCTTCAGCTTTAGCTTCAACCTGGCCACAGGGCGATGATCTGACGCAATGTCCGCTTCTCTCATCACTAACATCCTGCAGGGACATTCGTAACTTCTTGATAATGCAGACATGGTCCATCTGATTCTCTGTTGAATGGTCTGGTGGCACCCACAATGCCTTGTATATCTTATGCGTGGGAATACACTGTTGCTTATCCCCAGACTGTTCAAGGCACAGAGATCTGGGAGTCTTTCACCATTCTTGTGTTCAAGTCGCCAAGTCCATGGTTGCCCAGGACTTCTTCATACCCGCTGTTGCCTACATTTGAGGTCATCCATCAGTATAGTAATGTCTCTCTCTCTGGGCATTTCTCCAGGATGGACTGAAGTCCACTGTAAAACGGATTTTGTATCTCTTCTTCGCTGTCATTTGTAGGTGCATAGCACTGGATAATAATCATATTGAGCCTCTTCTTTTGTGTGCAGAAGGTCGCTGTTATGATTCTGGGACCGTGGGCTTCCCATCCAATCAGAGCTCTGCTGGCAATAGTATCAGTGCTACTCCCAGAGTATGTTTGGAATTCTCTTCCTCATTTCATAATCATCAGCATGCCTCCTGGGGCCAGCCTTTTCTGTCTGGACTGTGTCCATCTGGTCTTACTGATGCCAAGTAGGGCAAGGTTGCAGTTTTTCATCTTCACTGCCACTTGGGCTTTTCGCCTGTCTTGTGCATGGTCCTCATGCACCATGTTCCAATGGTGGTAGTCTTGGTCGAAATCAGGTAGATTAGCTTTGAGGCTTCCTGGTATCTCAGGCTTTTACCACAAAGGATCATGGATTGCCATGAAAGATTCCTCCCTCCCCATAGCCTGGAAGTCTTTTGGTTGATGTCCATGTAGCTAGGATTTGTTTTACATGGTGGGATAGCTGGCCCCATGCATAACCCTCCTCCTTTCGCAGCTGGACTTGTTACATAACGAGGAAATTCTCCAGCAGATACAGCAAGCCAGAAGGCATGTTAAAGAAAAAGCTGGGAAGATGTGTGGAGCACTTTGAAGAACTGTTGAACCAGCGGGTGTCGCAGTCTCCACCAGAATTACAGCCAGCCAACAAGAACTTGCCAATAGACTGGAGCAGGCCAACCAAGGAACAAATACGGCAAGTCAAACATCTGAGAAATGAGAAGGCAGCAGGACTAGACATTCCTGCAGAGGTACTGAAGGCAGACACAAACATCAGTAGACCTGCTTTACCCATGTTTAAAAGGAGCTGGAGGAAAAGGTGCCATCAGAATGGAAAAAGGGATATCTCATCAAGAAAGGCAACCTGAGTAACTGTGCAAACTACAGAGGAATAACTATCAACCCCTGGCAAAGTGTTCAACAGAGACATCCAGAACAGAATGAAGGAACAGGTCAATGCTCAGCTGCGAGATCAGCAAGCTGGCTTTCGCAAAGATATACTACACAGACCAGACTGTAACACTGTGCTTTATCAATGAGCAGTCGACTGAATGGAATTCTTCCCCCTTACCCCCTCTATGCCAATATCTTAAGTTATGAGAAGGAATTTGACAGCGTGAACAGAGACACTCTTTACAGAGGCCCACAGGAGGGTCCAAGCCATGTCTACTTGCCACTGGTCAGCTGGGTACTTCCAGGAAAAGACCTCTTTCCGTGTCCTGTAGCTTGAAAAGGTTGTCAGCCTTATGACCTTTGGAGTCCAATGAATGCTTTGTCCTGTATACAAAAGGGAGCATGTCCAGTCCTGCATAGCTCCTCTCAGATCACAGACAACGGATCCAGTTCTCTTCTGAACTTCCACAGGCCCAGAAAGTGTTCTGAAGTGGGTGTCTGGTGATGCCACATTTATGCGTGCCACGAGCTAGTGGGTGGGGTGAGTCTTGGTCACTCACTAATCAATGGGGGTAAAAGTTCCCAGGACCTGCGTAACTTCTGTTATAGTTCCTGTTTGCCTTACTGCAAACGAGGCCCAAAATTAAACCTGTCCAGGGAAATCCAAGTTGGCAAAAGTCTCTGTCCACACTCAATTTGGGCTCTCAGTGCGAGTGGGAGAGTGTACTGTGTTAATACTAGAATCTTCCCATATCCAACACTAAAATCTAGTTTAAGGCAGGAACTGTACCCACCACAAACCCAGCAACAGAAGTTTGGTAAGAAAAAAAGCTAGGTCCTGCCTCAGACAGTGGATACACAAGATTTGTCTTGGCATGTTCTCTCCCTTTCAAGTGTGCCCAGAGTGTCTCATATGGCTCAAAAAATCCATCAAGCAGGTGCTATAATGCAGAACCAAAAAGGAGGCCCCAGAGCCCTCACACTATATTTTCTGGAGAGTCAGATGAGTAATCTCTGCCCATTCAGATCAAGCTACTGTTTGCTCCTAAGACACATTTCACTAATTTCTCCCACCTATTGAAGGCTAATCGCTGACTGGGAGGATCTGGAGAGCCAATGCAAATTAGCCTCTAGGTGCTTCAGGCAGGGAAAATGTAACCTTCTAAAAGCTACCTTTCCTTAATATTTATTAAAAATCTGACTCCACCATTGAATTGGACTTTTAATAATTACAAATAGCAGTTTAATTATTTCTCTAGCTAGAACCAGTCCAGGGATACTATACTACTATTTAACGCCACATCCCAATGCTTCTCCATAGTCAAGTCAACCTTTCTACACTCAACATAGCTTTTTGATGCCAGTCACTGCAAGGACTGATTAACATTACATTTCTACATGCCCCACTTTTAAATACGTTGCACCCTGCCTTGTGGGCACCAAGGCCTACACTTTTTTAGTTTTTTGGATGGCTTATCAATATTCAAAAGGGAGGGACAGACTTGCTAAAACGGTTTATTTTGGCAGACTAAATTGCAGTTTTTACTCTGCTACAGTTAGGCTACAATGGTATACTTGAAGCCATGTTTGCACTATAGTGGATGACACAATAGGTGCTGCAGTCCACCAGTGACATTTAACTTACAGGTCATGGGTACACTTTCTACCACAAACTAAAGACTTATCATTAAGTTAAATATGCCAATTAGGAGTCTGCCAATTCAACCATGTTTAAAGGGAAAGCACAGACACTTTGCTACTGGTTATCAGGGGTAAGTGCACACAGTTCTAAAGTCAGCAAAAGGCAAATTAATTGAGTGATTATGTAGAAAATGCGGAATTCTTACAGACCAATATGATCATAAATAATTGAATTCCAGTATAGTATTTTCCCTTTGGTATGCCTTAACTGGCTGAAAAAATGTAAGATATGGACGCTGTGTAGGGCTTTCAAGTTTTTTTGGGACATAACTTTCTCTAAAAGGATTTCTAGCCATTCATTTTACTTGTTAGGTGGGATGAATTCAAACCGGTCCATTGCAAGGCTCCAATAGCAAGCTGGATATATTCTTCTATTATTCATTGATACTAGTTTCATAGCTTTACCTCTCCATATAAGTGGATCTGTGCACACTAGAGTAAGGCCAACACTGGACTGTTCTGCAAGCGGTCAGAAGAAACTGAAATGAACAACCTTGGATTGCTTTCCTCCAATTTGATACAGGCGGGCCCTAAACAAGAATGTCAACCTCCTAGTTGCAGCCATGACAGCTGAAAAGGGGGACTTGAAGCAGTATATGTAAAACTTTCTGGCAAATGAAACTACTAGAAGCAAAAGTGTAACGAAAAGAAAGGTAGATTCAGCTGCCCTGAAGCTTACTTTAAATTTCCATTTAAACTGTCCAGAATCCAGTTGCTTTCAAATACATCAATGCAGTTGTAATTCCTTATACAAAGAGATCATTGAAGGAGAAAATTAAACCTCATGGTAAACTCAACTGCTTCCCACATATCAAGAGACAATTACTTGGACAAATATTGAAGTTCTAGCAGCCAATGTCTTAGGTTTCCTCTGCAGACAACAAACTATATGAAATCCCACCACATTATGTCCCTTTCCTCTCCCTTACTTGCAATTCCTCTTCCTCCTTCACAAGCTCCTTTTGAGGAAACAGATCCTTGGCTTGAATGTACTCCAGACTGGGAGGCCCCTCATCACCCTGGAAGAACAACGAAACACAGGTTTTCAATGTTAAACTAATAGTGAAAATAATTTACAATCCTCCAAATGAATACCATCCCTCCAAATGAATACCATCCCTACACCCCATATCATTGTTGTTGTACTATCTTGCTCCAGATTTATTACCCATCCATTGTCTCCCTTCGTTTGCAACCCTATCTCCCACTTCTCAATTTCCACCAAAAGAGCCTCTTTGGCAATCGATGAAAAACACTTCTTTTAACAGTTGTGTTCATCTTCAATGACTTTCTTGTTAATAAACAGCACCCATGGTGCTGCTGGGTGGTTACTAACACCATAATACAGGGGTGGGGGCGGGAGGAAACAAGTTGCTTGCATATAACACTGACTTCATCATGGGTATTTCTTTAAGAAAAAACTGTGGTGTGGAATCATTTCATGCAAAGATACTAGAACGCTTCTAGTCTCACTTTTGGAGGTCAGCTCAAGGAATAACCACTTTAAATTCTGGGCAGAGGATACATACCCTTCTGTAATTCATTGTATGTAGGCACCCTCACAGACTAGCTTTACTAGAAAAAACAGAGGAAGCCACATAGAACCTCTAAGATGGGGGAATAATGAAGGCCTTGTGTAGTGTATCATGGGTACTTATTTAGTTTTAGGTCATGCAGAACAGATTAAGAAAAATCAAAGCACAAGAAGCATGGATGGATGACGCTGTAGCCATCTCATTCTACCAGGGCTATGGGAATAATCTTCGACAGGAAGGGCACGTACCTCAAACAAAAGGCAGCTATCAAAGGTAGAGGGACCTCATTGGCAGTTGCACTAAAAAACATCCTGCACAAAATAACCGGCCACAATCTTATCCCTCTATTAGAAGTGCTTCGAGCTAGGCTTCTACCTACAATCACTTATGGTAGTGAATCGAGGAGAGGGAGAGAGGTGATCACTTTGGATAAGGTGATCTCCAAGGCTGTGAGAATAATATTCAATATCCCACAAGACACTTCGCCAGCACAAATAAGGCTAGAGTTCGGCCTCCAAAAGCAGCAAATAACACGGAAAGGTGCCTGTGTCTAATGCTGGCACAAAATGAAGGGAGCCGAGCCCAGCACATTGAACTCATACTTATGGAAGGAGATGAGAAGAAAAAAAGGACAGTCTTGCAATGGCCTACCTTCAGTCAGCAATTAGGCTTCTTGCTTTACAGGACATATGGGAAACCAGTATACACCACAAAAGCTTCAAGGATCTTGTAAATAAATCTGTAAAGATTGTATCCCTTGAAGAAGACAAAGCAGCACTAAGCAGGAGGGCTCACGGATGGTTTGTAATCCAGAGTTATTCGAGGTGCAAGCCACAAACATACCTAGGAACAGGCTTCTCGAGACTCATGAAGGAAAGTTTTCTGCTTCTGCGGTTGGGAATCTTACCTCCCTCCATGGAAACGCACAGACACAACTAATCATTGTAGACTATGTGGCGACACCAAAGAGGATGTCTTACACCTACTGTGAATCTGCAAGGGCTTAGACGAGGAACGAAGACAGCTATTAAAGCCGCACCTGACCGAAAGTCAGATACGAACATGTAGACAGGCGGTGAAAGCCCGCTTCGAGGGAGGGGACATGCGGTTGGCCTGCAGCTTCATCTGCTTTATGAGTGCAGTAAAAACAAAGCTAGCTCCGGCAGTACTCTAATAAATCGGTCCTCAACCCAAGCCCATCGATCTCGGAGTTACTCGCTGGAATCTTTCTTAAAAGAGATCTACTGTGGTTTCTACTGTTTACAACTACTATTCCTTGGGATTTTAAATAGTGTTTTATCTGGGGATCATTAATTGTGTCATAAAAACCGCTGATTGTAACTGGCAAACATGCACTTTGGATCTGCATCTCTAGACTTCCATGCTAGTTCAGTCATGACTCTTAAAGCCAATTTTGTAAAAATATGGACTGCCCTAGCAACTCTTTAGGAGAATGGTCCCTAAATCTGACACGTTGCACTTTTTCATGACACCTATCACACCTTATTGCTCGTACTGTTTGCCAGTTTTTATATTCTCCTTGTGATTTTATGGATATATTGTAATTTCTAAATTAATTTTAACTAACTTTTCTATTACAAAAAAGGTTGTTTTACGTACTTTGCATACATGTTTTACTATGTAGTTGATTGCAAAGGTTTTTTTTAATCATGCAATAAAGAGATTACTTACTTACTTACCAGGGCTATGAGAGTAATTAAGAGACCTTATCGTTAGTAAACTGGTGCATGACTAACAGCCTAATTGATTTAATGTTAAAAAATGACGCACAGCAGAAGGGTAGAGGAACAGAAAGAAGAGATCAATGACAAAGGATGTGGCTTCTTTCATTGGCCACTGCACCAATTTCCCCTTCCAGTGTGGAAAAATTCATGCAAAACTGAGGTACTGAAGGACACCTGAAGAAAAAGGTGAGAAGTCAAAAATTACTCCGTTGCACTGTGGTCAAGAGGGTAATTTTGTTCCCTGATGCTACCAAAGTCCAGGAAACAGGGTGGATGGTTTCTACAGGACGTTGAAATATAACATCTGTTCATCCTACATCCGGGAAGACAGGGCTCTTTTTCAAATAACTTATTATCAGAACTCTGTCTAGCCCGCTGACCATCGTAAGTGCCCTCCATAATTGTAGGGGCTTTTGAAGTAAGAGTTGGTGTGGAAGGCCACAGAAGTTGGGTTACAGTTACTTGACAAGTGAATGATCCACTTTGTTGTACACTGTGTCATGGGTGAACGTTGCTGGCAGGTGCAGGGACATGGGGGTGTGGAGAGGCAATACAAGGGAACCCTCCAGCATCTAAGTTAGTGGATGGGTCTCCATAATACGAAGTTGAACCCATGTTGGACTTAAGAATCCACTGGCAGTTATACTATCCCTTCTAAGCTATCAGATATTACATCTAACCACTCTTGGAAGGCTGCTTCTCTTACCCATTTCACCTCCTTCCAGATGAGTTAGTACTTTTGTGCTCAGTATCCAGATAAACAGATTTAACAACTGATCTCGGAAGGGAACTTGTCAGGAGAAAGTTGAGTCAAGGGGGTTACTGTCAATCAGGGTATGACGAAGGCAGTGCGAGAGAAAAAGCATTCTATCCCCCCTACCCTCCATGTCCTTTACTAAGCAGGAGTAGGAGTTGAAAACCTCAGAACTGGGTAGTGGAGGATAGTTAGGAAAGTCTAGACCACTAAGGGGCTAGGATTCACACATTTCTAAGTTGAGCATTACCTTTGTATTGACAATTGCAGTTCAGGTATTTAAACTCTCCAGCCCTATACCTAAATGCCTCATAACAAAACATGTAGTTGTGTGGCTTCTCCAACTTGTGATTAGATTATCACCCGGCTCGCCCTTCTTCACTTTTGTTATCTTGTCTCACTTCGGCTCCCTCATGTTTCCATGCTAGATATTCAGTGCCTAGCACTGTATAAGTGTAATAGAAAATACTTTTATTTGATTTTTTTTTTAAATCATAAAAGAGTGGAACAAACCACCAAAATACATACGACATCAAAGCCATTGATCGAGTTAAAAAGCATTAGGGTTCACGTGTATCGAAGAGAACAAACTTCAAGATAATAGATTAAAACTACATGGACTAGCTTGCTCCTCCAGGATATAATGATCAGCAAGTGCTAAAAGAATACGAGCAACGATTAAAAATGAATAAGCAAGAAAATCTGTGTTGTCAAGTTCAGTTCAGCAGTCCTTATCTAGTTCTTTTGCTGCTATGTTCCAAAGTTTTATTGCCTTGCAAGACAGTTGAACTGAAGAGCCTCCGAGACATTTTATAACAGCCCCTCTGCAGGTCCTCATTTGTTCTCTCCTCAGTGTTTCCTGAAGGAGAGTTTTCCGGGTGTCTTGTAGCACAGGACAAATACATAGAAGGTGTAGTAGTGACTCATCTTCTTGTCCGCAGAGACGGCATTCCTTTGTTGTCCACGTCCCTTTCAATTTTGAAGTGAGATCTTTCGAGGGGAATGATTCCAGCCATAGTAAGGTCAAGTTCCGCTGTTTTTGGTATGAGAAATGTTCTGACAAATACGGTTGGGGTTTCAACGTTTTGTAGTAAGATTGCATCACGGCCCAGGCATGAGGTTTGTAGGCCAGGGCGGCTTTGTCTATTAGCAATGAATGTTGCTTGATGGCTTGGTTTGCTGCATTTTTTAACCCAGAGTAGGTCATTCCTGTGAGCCAAGCCGCGTCTAACTTTAATGCAGAAAGCGATTCCTTTAAGACTGGGAATAATGGATTTGCTTAGCCTGGATTGTTTTTCAATCGCCTACCAGCAATAATGGGCAATGGTGTGGTCTTCTGCTGCCCTCATCCTCCAATAGTATTTTACCAAGACTCCTTGTCTTGCATGTATCTGGTCTTTTAGACCATATTCTAGTCTTATCTGTGCTTGTGAGATGTGACGTGAAATTGAGAACAATTTCTTAAATAAACTGGATTAAGCGAGGTTTAAAACGGTCAAATCCTTCGCATTTATCATTTCCAATCCGTGGGATATGGATGATAGAAATTTTTCCACAATGACCTTCAGCAAATGGTTTGCAGAACTGCTGCTGAGTTCTTTTATGCAAGACTTTGAATGTAAATAGCCGTTGTTTTGCCTTTATTTGTCCTTGGTCCAGGTGTTGCTTAAAGTTGAGGTGGCGATCTAGACGGAACCCCAGATACTTGTATGTGTCCACCTGGGTCAAGGGTTTGTCATTTAACGTCCAGATGAATTTGGGGTGTTTTTGTGGCAATTGGAAAAGCACACAACCTTCGATTTTTAATGGTTAATTAATAATTGAGCAGAGGTGATATATGCGGCTAGTTGGAAACTCAGCTGCTGCAAACCTTGGGGCGTTTGAGATAAGAGGACGATGTCGTCCGCGTATTGGATGTTAAATAGACAGGGGGCCAACAAGCACCCCTGTTTTAGGCCGTTGCTAGTTGGAATTTTATTAGTTAGGCTGCGCCTGTATCCTTTTTTTATTTGAACCCATGTTTGGAAACAAAGGTGGAGGATTGCCTCTAGTAGTTTGGTTGGGGCTACCCAGGTTTTCATTTTCGCCCATAGCTTAATTCTCAAGACATTGTCAAAGGCTGCTTTGAGGTCTACCAAACACATGTACAGGATGTTTGATTTTGCAATGGCTTGATTGGCTAGAAAGATGACTGCGGATATTTTTATTAAAGTGTCCATCCCTGCCTGAAATCCTGTTTGTGTATTTGGGATGAGATTTATGTGGCTGACCCAATCCTCCAGGTCTGCAAGCAAGTTTGAAGTGTAGAATTTTGCCTCTACGTCAACAAGCGCTATCAGTCTGTAGTTGTCTGTAGTTGGATGGATCGGAGCATGCCCCCGATTTATATATTGGTTGTAGAATGCTTCCTCGCCAGGAGTCTGGAATCGTGCTGGACTCTAGAATACATGAGAACAGTGGAGTAAGATGGCCAGACCAGAAGTATGGATCTTGTCTGAATACTGCATTTGGCAGGCCATTTGTCCCTGGTACTCCATCTGATCTCAATTTTTTTATGGTTTTCAATACCTGCTCTTGAGTGATCAGTGGGTGGAATTCCAATGTTTTTGTCCTAGCTATCTCCCGGGCTTCTGGTTGGGAGTGGTCTTTGTAATTATTCTGACTGTGAAATGGATTTTTAAGTTGTGTGCCATTTTTGGTCTCTATTTTCACGGTGGGTATTAGTTTTTGTGCCGCGTGAGTTGTCACCCTGGTGTCCGTCCCCATCGATTTTGCCGATTTAGGGGTGTTTGACTCGCCCAGGAGTGAGATCGTGTTGTATGTGGCTTCAATGTGGGCTCTCCACGTATCTTCCATTATATCAGAGTTGAAGTGTTGGTTTTTGCCTTTCAATAAAAGGTTGATGTTTTCCCAAAAGCCTTTGGAATCTCTTTGCATGCTGGCGTGGAGAAGTTTCATCCAGAAATGTTCTTTGTATACTTGCTTAGCCACTGTCTTTTTTTATTCTTGCTATTGACATTAAAGTCTGCTGTGATGGTTCTGTGCCCTGGGATTGCAATGATCTTAATTGTTAGTTCAGGTTTTTTTTTTTTGTCCTCAGATTGTTTGTGTACCAATCTGCCCTGGTTTGTCTTTGGGCATTATGCCCATTAGCTGGTTTGGAGAATTTTTTGTTTAGATCAATGATGAACGACTCCCAGGCCTTTATGCACAGGGGTTCCGCTTCTGATAACGCCAATACCGTAAGACATGTCCCCAAGATGATATCTATTTTGTTCTTATTCCAGATAAGGCATTTTAAGTTGTAGGCTTCGATTGATAATGACATGGCCTTTGCTTGTCCTGACCTTATTAGAGTTGAGGTCAGTGTAAAGGTTTGAGGATGGTGGTCGCTTTCCGCTCTCTCCTTTCTTTGAAAATCAGCGATAAGAGGAAGGAAGCCTGGGTCAGTCAGGGTATAATCGATGGTTGAGCTTGTTTTATTTGTCACTCTGGTGAATGTTGGGGAGCTATCCAACTTCCCTCGTCCATTTAACGTATACAGCGAAAGATTGTCCAGGCGAGCCGCGCATCTCTTGCCCTTTGTATACCATCTGCTTGTGTTGCATTGTCTTGCCTGTGTGAGACCTAATACATTTTTTCCCGGTCATGCAGTATGTTCATGTTAAAGTCCCTAGACAATATTATTTTGGCTTGTGGGTGGGTAAGTTTTAATGTTTCAAGTGTGGCGATCAATAGCTCGATTCTTTGCCTTTTTTTCTTGGCGGCAGGGTGGATGTAGATGTTCAGGATCAACAAGCTGGTTAAGAGCGAGACGTGGAAGTGTTTGTCTGTGCTAGCTATGCACCAGGCTATGGTCTAAAGAGAAGTCCGTTTACGACTTCTAAGTCGAGAAAGAGCTCAGGAACGAAGAATCAGGATTCAATGTTGATAGGTTGTCTAGGTCTTTCGTAAATGAAAGCTAAAGGGTGCCTGAAAACATCCTGATAAACCACATATGTGCACACTGGGGATGCAATCTTATTGAGTGCTTCTGGGCTAAAATGAAAGAAGATCTCCTATGTCCGGTTAGGGTGCTTACTGGTAGCAAATGAGTGGTTAGAAAAACAGGGACCTATATCCTAGCATGCGAAACAAGGATTCATAAAAGCAAAAGAAAATCAGTGCTAGGTCTATAACCAGAGGGTGGTAAGAATGCTGCCCTAGTCATATAGATGCAAGGCAGACTTATTGTATACACCCCTGGAGACTACAGCCAATATGCAGACCCCCTGGGGTTTCAATCCTAGGCTGTCAGCATGATATTTTGGAAATGCACTGCTAACGTCATCACCGCACAGAACTGCAGGGGCAAACTCACACAATTTAACATGTGGAAGAAAGCACAGGCAACTATGACAGAAAGGTAAATGACTGGTGAGGAGTTTGCATTGAGAGCACATTTTTCTCAACCCACACCAGAAAATGGGTTCTGTTAAAAAAAACACTTGCAGAAAGAGGCACTGAAATGGCAAACAATGTACTAACAAATATAAAGGATTAGAGCAGAGGTCTTTAAACATTTGTGCTCTGAGCTACCTAAGCAAAATCTTTTGAAACCAAGCCACCTCCAAATGTTCATGGCAAGTATTGGGGGCGCTAAAGGGTTGAGCGCAGAGGGCAGGGCTAATGAGATCATTTCAGCTGTACTTTTTCTGAACTCATAATACTTACTAAATGTGAGACTAATTGAAGAACATATATTTTTTTAAAAACACCAAATAGATTTAAAAAAAAAAACACATTACTCCCCATAGTGGAGGTATAATAAAACCAGTAAAACTCCTGGGCTCAAATGCAACCATAACCTGCTGCACTAATTAGATCTGCTGTTCCTCCATGCCCTTTTGTAAATTAAGAATCTTAATTGTGATGCAGTGTGCCCTTCACACTACTGGGCTCAAGTGCAACTAAGCCTGATTCGCAAATGGTGAACAAGCATTGGCAAAGCCAATAGATCTTGCCTTTGGGTCCTTTTGATTTTAGCCATGCTATACAAAAGCTACGCTGCTGCTTGCAGCATGGCTAAAAATATTTTTTTTAAAGTAAAACGCTATGACGCTGGCCACTCATTATGCTTTTTTATGGCAAAACTTTATGGCATTAGTTATCCACCTTGTTATGATCTAATTCGAGAGTGGTACCACCTTGTAAGAGCACTGCATGCTACTATTAACTGATTAGATTTGTGGAAGTGTTTCGTTTTGTCAAGATAAAATTGTAGACAGCTCTTGACATCCAAGGAATGTAATGTCCTTTCTCCTGCAGTATTTGGATCACGGAAAAAGTCTTTCGAATTATCAGTTTATTTAAGTGGGAGTCTGATGGAACTTTTGGAATGAATTTCGGATTGATTCACAGAGTCACTCCCTCGTTTCTAAATTTGAGGAAAGGTTCATGAATGATGAAAGCCTGTAGCTCACCAACCTGTCTTGCTGATGTTAGTGCCAAGAGAAGAGCCACTGTCCAAGATAGAAATGCAATGTGTTCCTTTGTGAATGAACCTGTCATTAGTTGGTAAAGCAGTTTTAGTTGCCTTGGGGGGGGGGGGGGGGGCCGCCTCACTGGCAGGAACAACCTAAATAGACCTTTGACAAATTGCTTGAGGAGTCTGCTAGACCACAACAATGGTGATGCTGCTGATCTTCTGAAGAAGGATATGACCACCAGGTATTAATGCAAGCATGAGCGAGACCAGATTGTGCTAGATGTAGTATGTAGTGAATAAGTAAGGATTTCCTCCGGTGTAGATGATACTGGATGCCTGCTGGACCGCTAACAGATGCAAAACCGCTTCCATTTAACACTAAGTCTTGTTTGTACAAAGAAGAGGGTATGCAGTTCTTAAGGGCGTGGAGATACACGGAATCAGCTGTACACTAGGTTTTGTGGACAGGGTTAAGATGTGTACCCTGCAATAGGTGGCGAGAGGAGGAAGCCCCTCTTCGGAACTAGGTCCCTCACACACCCAGCCAAGTAGGTGTCATGCGTCATCATATGGGCCTGCTCCTAGTCGGGCCGGCGCTGCAATGCCCAACGGGCACCCAATATGGGGCTCTTTATCGGAGATCTTTTGTTCCTGTCGTTTGGTGCAGTGGGGGTGAGGGGCCACCCGGTTCCAGCGAGGGTAGGTCACTCAGCAAGCATTCACGGGAGTGCCGGACACTGTTGGTGTCCTTTTAACACGCCGGACACTGATGCGGCAAAGTTACTTAGGCTCTTAGTTTCCTTGAAGACTGTGGGCAATTACCCACTGTACTACGACGTGGGAGGTAGGTGTCACGCCCCACTATGTGTAGATAGTATTTTTCTCTGGTTCTGAAGAATTGCCAATGATCCTCATGATCAAAAAGGCAAGAAACACGTCAACCTATTGAGAGTAGGACATAGACATCTAGACACATAGTTCCTAGATTTCTACCGCTCCCTATTTTTAAATCAGGCAGTTTACCTTCCAGAATAAAGTCAGTTCTAGGACTAACTGACCTGTTTTAACCACCCTTTTTTCTTTACTTACACAACAACTACACCAACTAGGCCCCTCACCTCCACTGCACCAAACGGCAGGAACTAAAGATCTCCGAGCCCTTATGATGAAGCATGACACCTAGCTGGCTGGGTGTGGGAGGGCTCTAGTTCCGAAGAGGGGCTTCCGCCTCTCGCCTCCTATTGCAGGGTACACATCTTGACCCTGTCCACAAAACCTAGTGTACAGCCGATTCAGTGTATCTCCACGCCCTTAGGAACTGCATACCCTCTTCTTTGTACATTGCCTTGGGCACGTATGCTGGACCTGGAATAAAAGCCCTACCGTCCCGCCTCTTGTCAAATAAGTCTTGTTTGTACCATCTGCAAGAACTCTGGCTGTAATATCCCTGTATTCTCTTGGGATGTTCAGATGCGCAAATTCATCGAACTCAAGAGCCAGGCTTGTAGGAAAGTGCCCTTTTTTGTCATGATCACCCCCACTTTCTGCCACTGGTACTAATATTTTCGACTGATGTGCACTGGGTCCCTGCTAACCAGGCCCCAGTGTCCTTTCCCTAAAGAAAAGGTAAAATGGTCTAATTGTGTTACAACTGGCACACACTTTAGCACCCCTGTAGGTCCCTTGTAAATGGTACTCCTGATAACTCAGGCATTGGTCCAAAGAGGATCCATCCCTAAGGGCGGCAGCATGTACCCACATACAAATTGCATGCAGGTTGGCAGTGCAGGCTGCGTGACATGATGCCAACCATGTGTGAAAGCACGACATAGCACACTCACTGTGTGCCATGCCAAAGACACTGCATGTAATATATCTAAGTCACCCCTACAGCAGGCCTTGTAGCCCTAAGACAGGGTGCATTATATTACATGTGAGGGCATATCTGCCTGAGCAGGTATGCCCCTGTGCTGTGAAGTTCAATCATTAGATGGCACAAGTGAACAGGGAAGCCAACTTTAGTATACGTACTGGGCACTGGTCATTACAAGTTCCCCAGCTACAAAGAATGTTTTACTGAAGCCTATGGTGTTTGGTATCAAACACCTTGACTTAATAAATCTGTGCAGTTACCAGTATTAGTATTATTATGACATGCATCCAGATGGCGCTGCTGGTACTGCGGACGAAACTGCTGCGAGCCAGCTGGGTACAATGGTTACCTGTCTTGTTCAAAGCCTCCTCTGTAGAATTACCCTCTACTTTGTGCGCCATGAAAAAGTATGATACTGCAGGGTACCCAATGACGTGGCTGTATCGGTGTTTGTTTTTACTGATTGAAGGGCATCGTCAATGTGATTTCGAAAGAGGGCTTACCCATCATATGGAACTTCCAGGATCTTACTTTGCCCCTCTGGTCTGAAGGAGGTGGCCTTTAACTAGCCTTGCATCCGTAGGACTGCTGAGACTGCCAGTTGTCAAAAACCTGTGGACACAATGTCCATGGTGCAGTCGAGGATGCTGTGGAGGCGTGCTCTCCCTCATGTAAGATCTGTTTTACTTCTGCTTTTACATCATCAGGGGGATGGTCAAGATATGGTGCCATGTCTGACCACATTTAGCGGTCATATTTTCCGAGCACTGCTAAAGAGTTCCCTGCTCCCACCGTGAGTGTTGACAATGTGTTTGGCAATGTTGTCGAGGCACCTACCTTCCTTATCGGACACGGAGACTGGCGCAGATGGATTTTTGGAACGGCGTTGGGCAGCTTGTGTCATCACAGAGTCGGGTTTTGGATGTCTGATGAGGCAGACAGGAGAATCTTCAGGGGCTTTATATTTTTTGCCCAAGCGTGCCAATACTGCAGCCACTGAGGCTGGGTTTTTCATGGTCTTTATCCCCTCTTCCTAGATGTAGACCACGATGTGTAAGGCCCGGACGCTCTTCCTGAAAGGTTCCTTGAAGTCATATGAAGCAATCAGTTTGTTTTGTCGTCAGGGGGAAGATCAAACCTCTTTGCCACTCTGTCCAGGAGATTATAGAAACCTATATCTTCAGGGGGTGAATCTGTGGGTGGTGGTGTTGGGGATGATGGTGCTGGAATGAGGTAATCATTCTACTCCGTGTGGACATCATGAAGTTCCCTCTCTTCCTTGAGGCCATCTGAAGACTAGGAATAATGCACAGGTATCGTTGTAAACTGTGGTGTATGCCTTGCAGAGGAGGCTGCTGGTAAATTTCCCAAGGTTTTCCGGTTGGAGATTTGCACTGGAGGAGTCTTCAGAGGCAGGAATTCCCTGCCTGGGTGAAGACGTAGGCGGAAAACATTCATGCAGCCCACCAGCATCAGTTGCAAGTCTGTAACCAATGCCTGTGGTACACATAAAGAGTCCTCCCGATTCTGTTGTTGAGGAGGCTGAAACTGTTCCTGGTAATGTAAACCCTCTGGTTGAGGGGAATAATATTTTTTGCCATAGTAGCCTTCGTCCTGCTGGTATTTTACATGCACTTCTGACGGACTGCATGCAACCCAAAAAGGACTATCATCCTCTGAATCATACTCCTCCAGGAAATGAATGGGTGGTAGGGGTGAGACTTTGATGGGGTATGTATGTTCTGGCATTAGACATGTCGTTTTCCCTCATCTCTTTTGGTATCTCCTGAAATGTTTCGCTAGTTGCGATGTCGTCAAAGACTGTTTTACCAGCACTGCCACCAGTATCGATTTCACCGTCAATCGTGTCATTCTCTATGGAGCAGAGACTAGTTTGACCGTTGATAGGATGTGTGCCGTAAACTGTATCATCGATGATGTGGTCGTCATATACGGTGATCCTATCACAATCACCGTTGTCAGTCACTGTGGTCGTACACACTGCCATAGTTGTTTTAGTCGTTGACAGCATAGTAGACTATTTCTACATTGATCAGGTCGTCAATGATCTTTCCGTCGACAGTGCAGACAGTTTTTTTTAATTTGTGGGAAACTAGGGTGAAGGTATAGGAGGCTCAAACCTTTCTGAAGAGAAAATATGTCCTTTATGAGTTTTAGAATGTTTTTCTGAGGGACTACGTTCCTTATAAAAAATTTCTGAGGGACTTCGCTCCTTGTGAGACCCATGGTAGATTTTTTCTTTTTATTTTTTTTTAAAGAAGATTTTCTGGGAGGCTCTTGAGGAGAATGAACGTCTAATCTCTCCCTTTTATGAACTTTCCTGAATCCTCACTGTCATCCTCTGAAAGAGGGTCCATCTTAGCCTTAAGCTTTTGGAGCCCAGCAGTAACTTCCCCTCTCTGTCCTTTAGGGTTTTAGAAGAAAAAGTAAGCCATACCTTACAATACTGCACTCTGTGGGATTGGTAGAGGCAGTAAATGCAATCTTGGTGCTGATCTTCTGAATTAAATATTTTCTTGCCACAGATACCACATGGTCCAAAAAGACCTTGCTTTGCTTGCGCTGACATTGTAGTCTCAGATCTGAAGCAGCAGGTAATTAGTAGCATAAAGTAGATAGAAATAACTCTAGATACTGGAAATAGGTAAACTGAGCAGAGCTCAGTGGGGACTCCGGCACACGATGTGAGGTAGAAAACCTAAGAGACGGAAGCTTCTGAAAGGAGTGTTCTAGAGGGTGCTACAAATTGAATGGTTGAAGCTTATAAGTTTAGTCTCTTTTCTTTAAAATGATAAAGATGTGTTACTAAATTCAACGGTTTTATGGCCTTTCCAGACTATGTATAAAATTGCACTTCTTTCTAATGGTACTGTGGGACTCCCACTTCGACGACTGGGAATAATTCAAGCATGTGAATCTATGAAAGATCCAATATTGGGAGTATACATGGATCTTGTTCCTTTCTTCTTTCTCCTGGGCCATTACTCTGAGGCTCAAGGGGTCCAGACGATCAGAGTGCTCCATATGAAAGCCACCTTGCTAGACTCCTCTCTGCCGCCCCCTTGACTCACCTGAAAGAGCATGGAACAGTGGTTGAAGTGGATGGGTTCAATGGGAACTGACATTTATACCAGTTCCTGTACTTTGTTAAAACACACTCAGCACCCTCTCTTAATTGTCAACACCGCACTTAGGTCAGACTGCCACATGGTGGTGCTGCTAATCTAATTCAGAGATGAGCAGAACAAAGGTTGTTTAGGAATACAACATACATAAAAAAGTGCTAACACCTGCTCCCAAGCCATTCCTTTAGCCTTGGGGACCTGGAATAATATGAACAGTTGCACTTGCAGGCGAGAGAGCTGGTTAGTACGCCTTGCCACTTGTTTTCACCGCCGTTTGCCTGCTTGTCACTCTGCTGGGCTGTGCAGGGATTCAGTCTCCCAGCGTTCACTGCTCTACCAAGGGGGCGGGGGGCGGGGGGGGGCAGAAGGGGAGGGGGGGCCCTCCTCCACCTGAAAGGTGCGGACAGTTTCCCACAGCGCGCGACGCCTTGCCACTTCTTTTCACCGCTGTTTGCCTGCTTGTCACTCTACTGGGGTGTGCTGGGGTGGGACTCAGTCCCCCAGCGGTCACTGCTCTACCGACAAGGGAGGAGCCTCCTCCCCCTGAAAGGCGCGGACAGTCTCCCACAGTGCGGGACCTGCACGACCAGGCCACGCCCGGGTGAAGCCTGGGACAAGGGCTGCGCCCATACGTGGCTGGATGTGGCTGTGCTGGACCCCCACCCTCTTTCGAGTCGGGCTTTGTATATGGAAGATCAACGGCCTCTGGTTCCTGAACGAGAGGAGAGACGGCAGACACGAGCATCGGACAGGTTTGTCTTTCTCACCCTTCTTTTAATCTAAAAAATATATTAATTAGGAATTCTAACGAGATACAGGAATGGGCAAACCTAAATCAGTCCAGACAATTGGGAAGGGGCCTTTAAAACAAGTGGCCTCTACCAAAGCCATTACAAGTTATCTAACCAACGCAATGGGCTTATTAAACAATGAAATTACTAATGCAGAGGAAAGACTGGCCGTGGATAAAGCCACTCAGGGAGATATTTCAATAGAGCTAACGATTAGCAAAAATAAGAAAATATCTTCTGCACCCTGTGTTTTTAATGACTCACTTCAGATCAGTGAGGATCTCCCTACAGGTGAGCTATCCTCTCCCCTGCCAAGAAATCATGCCTTTTGACAGAAGCATTAACTACTAACTTAAATAAGGGAAAAGCAACCATAGGAGGAAGTGGAAAAATTGCAACTATAAAAACACATAGGGCCACAAAGAGAAGGGAAAGGAAAAAATTGAAAACCTACTAAAGAAACAGAATGGTCTTAAAGGAAACTAAAAATTAGACTGATGACATTGGAGGACTCACTTCAGAAAGAGTTGGAGGCTATAAACACCAGGATTTCCAAACTTGAGTCAGCAGTTAAAGAAATAGCAGTCCAAGTAAAGACACTAAATGAGAACACCACTATAAGGGAAGGCCCCAATTAGACACACAGGCAAATAGGATACCACACATTACCCCTATATACCAACCTAGGACAGTGGGTGCAAAAAATACTACCTCCATTTATCAAGAATGACATCTACACACGACTTTGCATCTTCCTCTAGAAGCAATCATATTGAGAAGTGTGCCAAAACTATGACTAAATGTGCCAGAAACCTGGGAGGAGCTTACAAAAAAAGGTGATACATTGGCTGGCAAAACAATTCAGGAGTATAAAAGTTCTTGCTCAAGAAATAATGGTCAGAAGAGTTGAATGGATAGGCCCTTCAAAAAAAAAAAAAAAACAGCGAGGGCGATTTTGTGGTTATTAACTTTCGCTCCCCCCAGCTGGTTAAAACTTTACTCTGTGGACTGGGACGCAGTCGTAATCTTGAGATCACAAAAGGGAATATATTAGCTGAACCGCTGGGCTTTTTCTATAGGCCACGAATGTTTTTAGAAAAGGTCAATACTCCTGCACAATCAGAGTTACTGGTCAAGCATAATTTTACCCAACACCAACCTATACCAATTATCAAACCATGGATAACAATCCTGACTACAAATAGGTTCCTCCCACTCTCGAACATTTATGGACAGGATTGGCAATCAGGAGGGGAAGGAAGGAAGGAAGGATATAAACCCCACTGATGCACACCATGTAGGCTGTGAAATTCTGAATTTAAATCGGGGTGACTCGACCCGTACAAAGATAGGCACTACAAACCTACTAATCAAGACTTGGAATGTTGCGGGAGTAAAAAAACAAACCAGTAAGTACAGATTGGTTGAAGGCAATTAGTCAATTATTTTCACTTTATATAAATGGGGTGGATGAATGTTTACAAAAAGTAAAGGTGGATGCTCCTATGGCTGGATCTCACCCTGTGTCAATTTTATTATATTCAGATGATGCTGTCCTCCTATACAGAACATCAAATGGTCTTCAGCGCATGATTGATAAATTTGTCACCTTTATGGAAAATAAACATATGAAAGTAATAAAGAAAACTGTTACTATTGTGTGTGGAAAGGGAAGAGCTAAAAAGAAGACATCATATGAAGGGAGAGAGATTAGTTTAGACTCAAGTATTCTGTATTTGGGAATACAAATTACTGCATCAGGGAGCTGGGAAAGTCAAGTACATTTCTCCAAAATGAAATTTCTCAGATCGTTGGAATCCATTTTTAGATCTGCGAGCAAATTAGGACAGAAAACAATCAGGGAGACGTTGACTCTCTAGAAAAGTAAATACCTCTCAAGTGCTGGATATGGTGCTGCTTTGTGGGGGTGTATTAATTGTGCCCGCTGCAAACCCTTGAAAATATATGTTCCTGGCACTTTTGTTGGCTGTCCCAAAAACGAGCTCAGTATATATCACCCATAAGGAAGTGGCAATCTCCTTTTCTGAGGATGATTTATAGATCAGTCCCATCCCCATGTGGTATAATATATGGAGCAAAGTAGGGAGTGAGTTTACTAAGGTGGTAATATTAGACTGTCTAATGGTAGATGCTTGAAAGGAAATAAAATAGTTGGCATATATAGACAGTCAACTAAAAAAGGTGGATAATAGCATTGGAGTCAAGGATACAGATGAAGTCCTCGAAAACACCAAAACAGATATTAAATTTCTACTTAAGGGAAAGAGAGACTTGGAACAAGACACACATTAAAGGAAAAAATCTATGGTGTATAGATATCTCTCAGGCCCGGTACAGGCAGGACTGCAAAATTATTTGACAACTGTAACGAACAGTCAACATAATCTTTATCTTACAAGACTTCGTACAGGAACACTGCATTTAAGGGTTGCCTTCCCAAAAATTGGGACACGGAATAATATCTTACCAAACAGCCCATGTGATGGTAGAACTAGCAAAAGCACAATGCACTTTATCCTATTTTGCAGTTTTTACAGGGATTTTAGGAAGCGGTTTTTAACACCAATTTTTAAAACTAGCAGCTATATTTATTATCAGGGTGCTTTTTTCTTATTTAAGTCTTCTTTAAAATGGAGATATTTGCTCATGTGTTATAGCTTTCATCATATTTGCCCTGGGTAGAAGGAAAAATCTTCGACACTTGGAAGCTTTTACCTACGAGCCTATTTTGTGATCCTGACTCCCACAAATGGTCTTTTATGATAAATGACACTTGTGGATTTGATTAATTTGTAAGAGTAGTGGGAGACCCTTGCGATTGATTTTATTATTATAACTGGTTTGTTATATAGGATTTTGGTCTGCTCTTAAGGGGATGGTTTTCATGATGTACTATTATAAATGTCCTTACTGGGACCAGTATGCCACGAGACAACAGATTCATCTGAATAGTTACGGGGGCTTATTTCAGCCCTGAGTTGACAAACAATATTTATAAAAGGATGTATCACTGCCCTTCAGTTGAACATTGAGTCTACCTCTACTTTTTTAATCACGCAAAAGGCATACAACTTATTTTGACAACAACCTTGCACAGATTAGGAATGGAGGACTACCTATTTAGAGAATAGACTCACAAATTGTGATGAGCTCATTCCCATATCCTACACTGTCTCGGGCTAGCGCTTTAATGCTCTAGACCACCTGAACTGCTGAAATACTTTCTCCTTGTGGCTCTTTCACGTCGTTTGAAAGACGTGAACAGATTTCAAACAGCACATATAAGGACTTATTTCTTGGTTAGTCTTTTCCGTTATAAAGACGACACAACATTGGTGGATTCTCTATGAACATTTGAGGATCGCCCCTCCTTACGTAGCTAAACCTTGAAGAAGTTACGAATGTAACTAAACCAGTGTCGGCTGTCATGTCTCCATTTCACCGTGCTATTCTGTTCTTCCAGCAACAAGAACTGGACCTTGAAAATAAAACTCTATAAACATGAAATGTTTTTGAAAAAATATTTTTCCTTGTATGAGTATATGTACAGTATGTATTGACAATTTACGCCGATTACTACATTTGAGAGAATCCCAGTACAAATCCAAATATTGTTATATCCTGTGATTCGAACAATCGATAGAGTACATAGATCTTGCGTTTCAATATTAAAAAATCAATGTTGTAGTAATATTGTTGAGTGCCGGGGTACATCTGTCTGTCTAAAGCTTTACACGGCAAACTTTTCGGAGAACCTTGTATCAACAACCAAGGTAGTGGTGTGTTTCTGTTACGCTGATTGCCACCTAAACTAATTATTTTTCATACTTTTTTGCCAATTTGCCAACACGCTGCCCACCTTTACACTTTTGTTCTTTTGATGTGCGACTGTCTGTGCCACCACTACCCCCTGTCTATGTTATAAATGTCATAGGCTTCGGACTATGGAAGCGGGCATTCATATAGGAGTCTCTGCGATTTTAAGCTATTTATGAACTCTGATATGTTTTAATGTTTTTGTGTACTTTTATGGTTTTATTTCTATCAACCGAATAAAGTGATTTGATTTGAGATGGTTAGTAGTTGTTTTGGCAGCGATGACAGGGGCGATGGGTGATGCAAGCTGCAGTGGCCTCCTGGTCAGGGCCCTGCCACTTATTTTATAACTTAAGCACTGAGGCAGGGGCTTCATCTGTGCTTTGAAGTCTAAGGAGGGACAAAAAAAAGAAATGGAACAGGCTGCCTGCTGCCTGAACAAAAGTTATATGTGTGCAACTGGCTAGCCACCAATGCAAAGGCTGCTTGAGAACCAGTATAGGAATCATGGAGTCACTTGAAGCTTCATGGAGTGACTTGATGCTTCTTAATGACAAATATGTATTCTTTGGGGCAGGTAATGTAAGAGTGTTATCAGCTAATTTAATGGACACTTGTAAAAAAAAGTTTACGTTTGGTACGGTTGGAATGTCTGCTGCGCCACGCAGGATTCAGTTCAATGACCCTCTAATCTCACACACAGACATCTGAAGTGATCACATTAACCAACTGGGGTTTCAGAACGTAAAAGCCTTTTTCACTGATAAGTATAAATTGCATTTATTTTAAATTTAAGGAGTGTGTGTCAGTTTTGTATGCATGTCTGAATGCAAAAAAAAAAAAAAAAAAAAAAAAAAAAAAAAAAGATGAGAATACTCTTACAGAATATTTTGTTCTTTTTAGCCACGTCTTTGGCCACCACTGCAGCATTCGGGATCACGATTCCCATACGTTATGCACTTCAACTGCTGCATGCTAATCAGCACAGCCTTGAAAGGTAGCAAATAAACAAAGTCGCACTTCTAGGCTATCTTCATTCACCAGTACTTTTTGAGGCATTTGGGCCCCCCTTGGAATACAGCCACGGTTTAAAGGCCCCTTGATTAGAGAGTTTCTCAGTTATATGTGCTTGCCTAAAAGTGGGACCACGGTACAGCTTCTGGGGCAGCAAAAAAATAGAACAGAAGTGTTAAGCGCAGTAGGAAAATACTGGACACAGGGTAGGACAGTGCATGCATCTAAGACTAATTTACATAACTGTCAAACTCACAGAGCTGTACCCACACAATGGAAATAGCAGTGGTTAGATGCTTAAAAGTATACAGAAATACAGTGGAGCTATTCCAATGCCCCCACTTCCCAAATCACTTTTGAGACAGACTATACAAACGTCAGCCTTTCTCCTTATTCTGAAATATGGTCTCATCTAGAGGCCCTCAACCATTGTCCATCAGCTGCAGGCTGCCCAACAGTTTTCATTGGATCATCCAGACTTGGGGGTCCAGCAGTTACCTAAAGGGCAACCCAACAGACAGAATGCCTGCTATTTGCCAAGAAAAACAAACAAGAAATAGTACAAACATGGTTCAATTACATGAATCTTGTTGGCTTTGAATCTAAATTTCCACAGAATGCCAAGACGAGTACCAGCTCTCTCTTCTTAGCATTGCTTCTCGGCACAGCCAAGACACCATAGGACTCCAGACTAAGAAGTGTAAAAAAGAAAAATCAAGAAAGTAGGCCTTTTCCATCTATGCACCCAAGAAGTGGAATATCTCTGCATCCATTAGGACTGCGCCAACATTACTCAAATTTAGAAAACAAATGAAGACTTGCTTCTCCAAACACTACACCACAAACCAGCTACCGCTTCCATCAGTTGTTCAGGTTATGCTGGCCTTTGATATGTTGCCTTTTGGCTAGCTTTGCCATAAAGAAATACCACATATATAAATTTCGAATCTGCTAATGTGAATGTGTAATTACCTCGCCATTTAGCAAAGTAGGTTCTGAACAAATTAACGTTACCTCTAGTCTACTAAAAGGCAGCTGACTTGCTTGAACAATATCAATATTTCTCAGTCGACCAAATGCCACAAGCTCTAGGTTACTAAAGCTTACCTGCCCTACAATACGGTATTGAAACTTTTAGATTTTCTTTTTTTCAAGCAACCTGTTAAACGAGTCTACTTTCATGAAAGACAACAGCCATGCTGCATATATTACAATTAGTGGAGTTCTCAGTTCATGGCGGATTCAAAACATTTAATACCTCTGTTAATATTCTGCAGAATGAGAATTACAGAGAAAGTATTACTATATTCAATGGAATTGCCATATTATATACCACGGAACTTCATCACAGACTGACTGAGACCAACCCTGAATAAAAATGTACTCATGTTTGAGGACAGTCTTATCAGTTTGGGGTCACTTTGTGAGTGGGCACGGATGTATTCAACCTTTGCTCTTAGTTTGGGGGAACTCAACAACTGAAAGTACTAAAAAAATAAAACTAGTTTAGAACCCATAGCCCTTAGTCAAAACAATAGGTCGATTATATTTTCATGATTTGGTCTGGACGGAGGCCAATTTATTTGATCCATAAGAGAACTCTGAAAATGCTTTGCTAGATCACTAACTAGGAGCTATATGAAGATGACTAGGGAAATAAATAGGCTGAGAAGTAGCGACAGGTTGGGTGCAGCAACACCAGGTAATGGATAAAATAACACGGAAGCACCCATGAAATGGCTTTAAAGAGGATGTGGTCTGGACACAGAGGAGACCCGCCAAACCTAGGGCACATTTTCACATTATGCGATTTCAAAAAAGGGATGAATCATTAACATTGAATCATGAACATTCAATAATGTTATCCTAAGACAAATCCAATGTCTGGTCGTTGCCATTTTTTTTTTTTACTGTCAAACCATCAACCCGTTGCAGGTCAGCAGTATTAAAACACTCTTTTACTGCTTAAGCACAAGTTTTGATTCCTGATCAATGAAAAGCTGGAACTAGTAAAGATCTTCTTTCACGAAGAAGACTAACAAGATAGGGCATGAGCCAAGCTTCAGTAACAAGATCTGCATACACCCTTTCTTCTTGGTTCTTTCCAAGTTAAATGCATCTCCCTCATATCTAATAGAGCAAAACAGGGTCTGTCATATTCGTTTTAGGCAGTAGAAGGAGGGCGCTTCGTCAATTTTAAAATGGGGATAAAGGATTCCACGGCAAAATTACCCATAAAATGCCATTAATTACACTTTTCAGACGTCAATGCTCATTTCGACCATAAGAACCACATAAAAGATTTTCCCTTTACCTAAGGAAAGGTGCTTTGATGTGAATTCCTGAAGCGACTCGTGTCATATAGCAAATCAATGAGCGGATGAAGATACTTTAGCATAACAGATCTGGATTTAGCCAACATGGGGAGGAGAGTAATGCTGAGTCATTGTAGCACATTCTCTCGTTACAGGGCAATGCCTCCTCTCATATACGGAAACAGAAATACTGGAAGGCAGCTAAGACCTTCCCAGCACATACTACGAATAAGGCTGGCCGTTTACACAGTATGTCGTCTTTTCTGTTTAAAAAAACACAGTATCGTCCAATAGTCATTCGATATAATAGTGCTCATTGTATTAAATTGGAAAAGATGAAAATCTTAAAAGCTCTGCTTGGACTCCATCATTTTCCTACGGATGACGTATTTTGGTCGAGGGTGGACCCAAGGCATCCCCTCTGAATAAGAGTGTCACAAAGTAACCCAATTTTACCAGGCAGAAAGGTCACGGGGCAAATCTCTCGTCTTTAAAATATCACTGTAGTAAGCCTCCGGTCGTCACACTGCGCACCCCTCCAATCATCATGCCAAATCATAATATGCAGCCTTTAAAACAGAAGGCAGCCGTGGAGGGGCTCACTCCGCCTCAGAAATAGGACCACAAATGCAACATGTACATTATTAGTCAGAGCATCTCCGCTGGGCAATTTTGGTACCAGGCAAGCTCTTATCAGAGGAAGTGCAGCAAAACAAACGGCGCACGTGAGGTTACAAGCCGGGCCTAGAGCACGACGTAGAAAAGCAACTGCTACCTCCACAGAGTATTACACAGAGCCTCCCTGCCAAAAGCACGAGGGAAGGAGGAGGAATTCTACCAAGATCGTGCTTCACAACGGGCTGAAAGGAGCATGGATGGATCAGATATGAAAGGGTCCGCTTAGAAGACCGCTTGAGAACCAGGAGTTTGACAACCATACTCTCCGCCAACATAGCGCCTCGTTGACAGCTTCTCTCCACCTGCGAATGGCAAAGGACAGGGGCTGGAAAAACAATCTGAACAAGCCAGTCAGCAGGACGAGAGATGCTGCTAATGCGGCGCGCCTACAAAAACAAAAGGCGGAAAGAGTAACACTCAATCACATCTTTGCAAAAACTAGGGCACACTGCACCCACCCCGCCTGCCACACCTCGGAAAGCAGTAAAAGACTCACAAAGCAGCTGAGCATGGAGCAGGAGACGCGGGAGGAGAGAGTCATGGTGAGATGCAGAGAGGCGCGGCCGCGGGGAGGGGCAGCGGGAGCGGCGCTGCAGCGACCTTCATGGTTCCCCTCTCAGCGGGGCCTGGTGCCGCGGCCGCAGCAGCCGCTGCCCGCACCGGAGCCTGCACAGTGCCAGCGCCCCGTCCACAGAGGAGCGACGAGAGCTGGCCATCTGCAAGCGGCCCCAGCAGGTGCACCGGCTGCTACAGCCACGCACAATGGAGGAGGCAGGAAAGGAAGAGAAGCAGGCGGGGGCGTGGGCAGCAAAGGGAGTGTGGGCTCCACCCACAAGCAGAAGAGGAACCCTCGGCTGC
Organism: Triturus cristatus; assembly: GCF_964204655.1. NCBI lineage: Eukaryota > Metazoa > Chordata > Amphibia > Caudata > Salamandridae > Triturus > Triturus cristatus. Next base: position 1,041,722,625 of record NC_140584.1, on the reverse strand, counting down.
AGACTGTCTGTCGTCACTCATGGACCCATCCACACACACACACACCCTCTGCCGTCACCGAGGATGGGACCGCATGACATCTGCTAAAACCGAGCGAGATCTACACACTCTGTCGTCACTCATGAGATCTATCCAGGTACACACCCTGCCGTCACAATACCCATACTGCTGCTAACGATGGGATCTGTATTCACGTTGTACAATAACCGATTGTAGTCCATCCGATTTAATACAGCGCTTTGCCGCTTTCTATACACGTGCAGGCCTAAAGCGCCTTCAGAGTTGGCAAGTTTTTATTCAATTTGTCACGCAAGGCTGTTTGTTGACTGTAAACTCCCATCACAAGGGACGAATACGCACAAACCTACAAGACCGAAACAACGTGCATGCAACTAGAACATACAGTAATTTATTTCCCAGATTTCATGATGGAGGAATTCCTAAATTAATCTCTTTTATGTCGCACTAAACCATACACAAGTAATTTCTAAATGTAAAAATAACCGACGTTGTTAATATCAATTTTGGTACTTAATTAACACACTTCAAAGGATGGCAGGCTGAGTCGGTCTAAACAAAAAGTGAATAAAGGAGTGATCGGATTAAAGAGAGCACTTTCTATGGATAACGCGGTTTAACTCCCTTGATCTTCATGGATGCACAGATACGGAAAGATGCTTGAATTGTGTCTTCTGCAAGAAACTACGAGTAATTTGTAGGACACTGGTATGATTTAAAGCAAGAGCATATCTGCATTTTACCCTTCTGAGACCTATCAAATGTATAGGACTGAATGTACTAACAGAAACATTTGCCATTCAGTGTTACAACCCGGCAAGATATGCTGAAACGGGTGGCAGGTAAACACAAATTACGATATCGGAATTTAATGATAAAAGATTCGATGGAAATTAGTTACAACAGCTACACTACATAAGAATACAAGACCCAAAGCTACTGTGTCATCAGTTAAGACACTTTTCAAAAGAAATCTGAATAAGGCAGGCTGTCTTGGAATATTAACGATCACTTTTTTTTTTTTTTTAAAGCATATCAGATTTTTTATTTCACTACCTTTGATAAATATTTTACAAGGGTTCAAGTCTCCTAACACTGTACCCTTTACTCCTCTTGAAAAGTCTACATTTAGTGAATGACAGTGATTAAGCAGAGCGATATAGCAAACTAGTATGGTAACCAGTTGTCCAGTCTAAATATTTGTAAGGAAAAGCCTCTTTGCATGATTATCCCCAGAGTTCTGGAATGATTCTGATGGTTTTTCTACTCAGAATCTACCTTGCAATTGTACTGAAAGCCACGAATAATTTAGCATGGCTTGAGGTTTGCCAGTTACTAAATCAACTTGGATCCCTTCAATACCCTCATTTTGATTCTTATTCCCATTTCAGCCTGAACAATTGATGGTTGCTCTTTAATTGTCTTTGTCCAGATGATGACCTGCTACATTAATAAGGTCAAAACATCGTCAACGCCTTCCTGGCGTTAAGAACACTTGCTGCTACTTCTTACTATCTTGAATTTAAGAATGAAATAATTCATGATCAACTAATAGAAAATCCAGGAAGGACCTAACAGAAGATCTTGATGTCGAGTCAGCTTTGACTTTAGCTAAACTCATTGAACACTGAGCAGTGAATGAGGGAGATTAATTTGACCTCAAGGTCAAATGAGATAAAGTGGATTACCAAACAACCATAAATATGTTTTGTAAAAGCTAGTAGTGACAAAAGCAAAAATGAGACCTCTACTAGTAAGAGCATGCAGAAGAGAAATTAGTTAGCATGCTTTCATTGTGGCAGCAAATCTCATTTGAGATGGTCCATTTCTGCACAGCCTTTCCTTTCTTTGCCCAAACATACCCTACAAAGAGTGGATTGTCCACCTGGAACTCTTTTGTGCGGTCAAGGTAGAATGACAACGCCGCTTCTTTAGAAGGATGAGGCAGAGCATAAAAGGTAGGCAGAGTGACTGACGGACCTATGCGAAAAGGAGTTTTTCTTTGATAGAAAGGGTGCTCTATAAGGCCCAGCTTGTCTAGGTAGATGGTGAGGTACGGAGAATGTGCCTGTAACTCACTGACCCTCCGGCAGATGTTATCGCCACTAGGAAAGTGTTTTTTATTGTAAGAAGTCTAAGTAGACAGGTATCTAGTGGCTTATAGGGAGCACATCAAAAATTTAAGAACTAGGTAGAGGTCCCACAACGGCATAATGAAAGGTGCTGGTAGTAACATATGTTGAAGACCTTTCAGAAACCTATGTACAACAGAGGACTTGGAAAGGGTTGGCTGATCTGGTAACCGCAGAAATGCCAAAATGGCAGAAAGATAACCTTTTAATGTGCCTAAAGCGGAGCCCTGCTGAACTAAGAAAAAAATAAACAAAAGTACCTGGGAAAGGGGAGCAGATAGAGGGTCAACTTTTTTTATCTATGCCCCACGCCATAAACTTGCTCAGACGGCAGGCCTACGCCGTCTTGGCAGAGAGATGTCTGGCTGCCAAGAGAACTTTGCACACTTCAGGCAGAAGGTCAAAACCGGTTAACTGTTGCCGCTCAATCTCCATTCACGAAGGAAAAGAGTTTTCAGGTTCGAGTGCAGAACCGTGCCCTGATTTTGCAACAAGATCTTCCTGAAGAGGCAGCCTGATCAAAGGACCCGTGCTCATGCTCAACAGCTTGGGATACCAGCCTCACTATGCCCAATGGGGAGCCACAAGAATGACTTTGGCCCCGTCATTCCTGATCTTCTTGAGAACTCTGGGCAGAAGTGGTATTAGCAGAATGGCGTACAGTAGGTAGGAGGTCGGAGCTCTACTTCAGACAAAGATCTAACCAAGGCTCTCCCAACTCTTGGAAGAGACCTTTCTCCACCTCCAAACAGGCGCCGTTCATGCACTCGGCATCAACAACCAAGTTTATCCGCTCTGGCGTTCAATGAGCCCGCCAGGTTTTAAACCACTAGGGATATGCCCTGATGTTTCAGCCAAGTCCAGGGGCGCAAAATCTGTCGACATAGGGTCCACAACCCCACCACACCCGGTTTGTTCCAATACCGCATAATGGTGGTGGTATCCGTGAACACCTGTACCAGGCTTCCCTTGATTGAAGGAAGAAAGACTTTCAACGCCACTCGACTCACCCAAAGCTCCAACACTTTGATGTGCAGCTCAGATTCCACCGGAGACCATAGTACTCTGATCTCTATCTTTCCCAGATGGCCGTCCCATTGTAGGAGTCATGCATCGGTCATTACCATCAGCTCTGGATGGGGACGGGAGAGGGATCTGCCACAGACACAATGAAGGTTCATTAGCCACCACTGAAGGTTGTTTGCTGTTCCCTCCAAGATCTGGACCATGCAGGAGTGATTCCTGTGATGCTGGGCCCACTGGAACTCCAGGTCACAATACAGAGCTCTCGTATACCAATAGGCATTTGTTACTAGAAGGAGGTCATGAGGCCTAACAGCCTCAGAGTCAGAGTCAGTCTCACCGAAGTCTAGTACAGAGGCTGAAACATCTGTATCAAAGCCTGAATATCCTGGACTCGTCGCTCGGGAGGATAAGCCCGAAACTGGACTGTGTCCAGAAGAGCTCGAATGAAAGCGATCGTCTGAGCAGGAGTCAGTTGAGACTTCGGCTCGTTGATAGTGAACCATAGCGAATGCAGAAGGTTTGCAGCAGTCTGGAGGTGGTAGACTCCTGCCAGTGGCGAACCTGGTTTCAACAGTCTTTCGTCAAAGTAGGGAAGTCTGGAATCCCTGACCTCCAGATGTGAGCTGAGACCACTCCATCACTTTCGTGAACACCAGAGTGGCGCTGGTAAGGCAAAAGGAGAGTACAGCAATAAAAGTGCTCTTGGCCAACCCTGAACGGCAGAGGACACCTGTGGGCAGGAAGGATATGTGTCCTGCAAGCTCAATACCATCTAGTCTACTGAGTCCAGGGCAGACAGGACTTGCACAAGTGTGAGCATCTTGAATTTCTCCTTTGGGAAGAGATTGATAAGGTGCAGGTCGAAGATAGGACGAAGGGTTCTGTCGTTCTTGAGCATCAGAAAGTAGCAGGAATAGACACCATGACCTACTTCTGATGCACCTTCTCTATAGCACCCTTGGCCAAGACAGCGAACACTTCCTGATGGAAAAAGGAGAGATTGTCATCCGTCTGCTTGTAAGTAGGTGGCATGGGAGGGGGGGGGGGTCACAAAGGGGAGAAACTAGCCCCTTTTGACGAGCTGCAAAACCCAACAGTCAGATGTGATTGCCCTCAAGTGGTGCAGTTGATGGGAGGATGCTGCCCCCCACTGGACGTCCATGATGGTCAGAGGGAAAACTAAAGGGATTTGGAGACTGTGGTTGCCAGGGTGGTGGAGGACTGGCTCAATTTCTGGTAAACTGTCCCACATGGCCTGTGGGAACAGCGTTTTCGGCCACAAAATGCGTGATTTTGTAGCCGCGGTGGCTGGTAGTTTAAAGACACAATTGGGTGGCCCTGAAAGGGGCGGTAGACAGACAGGGGTTGGCGAGGGGCCTGGAAATGCCCAATTACCTGGCCATAGCCATGCTGACCTTAAAGCACTCCATCGATGAGCCTGCCTTCTCTCCGAACAAACAGGAGCCATCAAAGGGCATGTCTATATGCAAAACCAGAGGTTCTCAACCAGGTGCAGTGCCTAAGGGCCACCCTCAGAGGCACCCTCGTCTACCGACCGCCCGGACCCCGCCCCCAGTTCAGCGACTCCATCGCCAACTTCATCAGCACGCACGCCCTGACCTCCACCAACTACATCGTCCTCTGAGACCTGAACTTTCACCTTGAGAACAACGACAAACACTCCACAACCCTGATCGATAACCTCGCCAACCTCGGACTGAAGCAACTCGTCACAACGCCCACCCACTCCACCGGCCACATGCTCGACTCCATCTTCTCCTCAAGCCCGCACGTCTCCGTCAGCCAAACCACCGAACTCCTCTGGACCGACCACCGCTGCATCCACTTCACCTTCCAGAAAGCCACCACACACCACTTCACCCAACTGATCCCCCGCCACTGCTGGAGCAAAATCACCGAAGACCAACTACAAGCAAACCTCGCTCTCAGCCCACCCACCGAACCCTCCAACACAGACGACGCTGCCCACAGCCTCAGACGCTGGATTAAGGACTGCGCCAATACCCTCGCCCCGCTGAAGACCCCCCCGCCCCCCCCCCCGCCCCCAGAGACACCAGCAAGAGGGCCAGCTGCTTCACCCCAGAACTCCTAGCCTCCAAACAAGCCTGCTGGAAACTAGAGAAGAAATGGCACAGCGAACAAACTCCGGACAATGGCGCAGCACACAAGGACGCCATCCGCAACCACCACCACCTCATCAGGGCTGGCAAGAGAACCTCGTTCAAAGAACGCCTCGACAACAATGCACACAATAGCAAGGAGCTCTTCAACATCGTGAAGGAACTCTCCAACCCCAGCTCCAACACCGACATCCCGCCGTCGCAATCCCTGTGCGACTCCCTCACCACCTTCTTCCACCGCAAGATAGCAGACATCCACGACAGCTTCAACACCCAGACAGCCCCAACAGAGAGCAACACAACCGACCCTCCGCACACCATCGACCACAATCCCCTGCTAGCATGGGCCAGCGTGAGCATCGATGACACCATCAAGACCATGAGCACAATCCACTCCGGCTCTCCATCAGACCCATTCCCACACCACGTCTTCAACAAAGCTAGCAGCTCCATTGCACCCCACCTGCGCAACGTCATCAATCTCTCCCTCGAGACCGCGACCTTCCCAGAGAGCTGGAAACACGCAGAGATCAACGCCCTAATAAAAAAACCCAAGGCAGACCCAAGAGACCTCAAGAACTTCCGGCCTATCTCTCTGCTCCCCTTCCCGGCCAAAGTAATCGAGAAAATCGTCAGACAGCTAATCCGATACCTCGAAGAAAACAGAATCCTAGACCCTTCCCAGTCAGGCTTCCGCAGCAACCACAGCACCGAGACTGCCCTCATCGCTGCCACCGACGACATCAGGAACCTGCTGGACAACGGTGAGACCGCAGCACTCATCCTCCTAGACCTCTCCGCCGCCTTCGACACCGTCTACCACCACACACTACACGCACGCCTTCATGCCGCAGGTATCAAAGACAAGGCTCTGGAATGGACCAACTCCTTCCTCTCCGGCACAACCCAGAGCGTCCGCCTCCCCCATTCCGGTCCAAAGCCTCCGAGATCATCTGCGGCGTACCCCAGGGATCCTCCCTCAGCCCGACACTGTTCAACATTTACATGGCCCCGCTCGCACACGTTGCCCGACAGCACGACCTCAACAATCTCCTACGCCGACGATACTCAACTGATCCTCTCCCTCACCAAGGACCCCATTACCGCCAAAGCCAACCTCCATGAATAATGAAGGCCGTCGCCGACTGGATGAAGACCAGCCATCTGAAGCTGAACTCGGACAAGACGGAGGTCCTCATCCTCGGCTCCAACCCTTCAGCCTGGAACGACTCCTGGTGGCCGTCGGCACTGGGAACACCGACACCCACCGACCACACACGCAACCTGGGAATCATCCTCGACTCAACGCTCTCAATAACCAAGCAGGTCAACGCCGTCTCCTCCTCCTGCTTCAACACCCTCCGCATGCCCCGCAAGATCTACAGATGGATCCCGACAGATACAAGAAAGACAGTCACCCAGGCACTCGTCAGCAGCAGACTCGACTACGGAAACGCTCTGTACGCGTGAGCCCCGACCAAGCTCATCAAACGACTACAACGCATCCAAAACGCTTCGGCACGACTGATCCGTGACGTGCCACGGCCACATCACCCCCCACCTGAGGGACCTGCACCGGCTCCCCGTCAGCAAGAGGATATCCTTCAAGCTCCTCATCCACGCACACAAGACACTCCAAGACCGTCCCAGCCTACCTCAACAGACGGCTCTCCTTCTACATCCCCAACTGCCAGCTGCACTCCACTGACCTCTCTCTCGCCACCGTCCCGCTCATCCGAAGAACAACCACCGGCGGGAGATCCTTCTCCCACCTCGCCGCCAAGACATGAAACACCCTCCCACTGAGCCTACGACAGACCCAAGACCTGCTGACCTTCAGGAGGATGCTCAAGACCTGGCTGTTTGATCAGTAGCGGCCCCCCCCAGCGCCTTGAGACCCTCGCGGGAATGTAGTGCGCTTTACAAATGACTGATTGATTGATTGACTGAGGACATCCATCTGCCCAGCAAGTCTGTCGTGTCTAGCCCACATTTTATGTTGAAATTGGCTGTATATCTCCGTCAGCAAATGCTTGAGAGAGTATGGCTCGGGCCTCCTCCAAGACCATGGGTAGTACTTGCACAACCGTTTCCCAGTTCTTATGGGAGAATATGCCCAAGAAGTACAGAGTGTACAGCGACCACAGTGCCAGTCATGCCAAAAAGAACATCCCATTCCCAAAGGCCAGCATTTTGTATTCCCAATCCAGTGGAGTGGTAGACAATGTGCCACAGTTAACTTTGGAGGTGGAGGCCTGGACAACCAAGCTCTCTGGGTGGGGTGCTGGGTGAGGAAACTGGGGTCCTTTGGGGGTAAAGGGGGGAGTGGGGCAGGTAATTGCCCCTTGCACAGGACCCCTTATGCAGGGATTTGACCAGGCCCCATGTAGGATGTCAGTAAGGGTTTCATTAAATGGGAGTAATGGTTCAGTGGGGGCAATTACCGGCTGAAGCACCTCCGTCAAGACATTTGTCTTGACTGACATGGAGGGTAGCAAAAGGTCCAGGAACTTAGCCACCTTACTAATCACCATTGTGAATGAGGCACCCTCCTCTGAAGCCACGGTAGAGACCAAGCCAATGTTACAGGAGGTACCCAGTCCACTGGCATCTACCAGATCCTCATACCAGTTGTCCTCGGAGTCAGGAATGATGGGGGCAGCGCCACCACTGGGTGATGGTAACGCTGGGGGCGTCGGAACTCTAGCAGATGTCGGGGAAAGGCCAAGGTCACTCACCAATGCCACTCCAGATCCATCAATGGAGTTTTGGGTCCCAACTGGCACTAAGAGCATACCCGCCGGCAGAAGACCAGTAGGGGCTAGTCCAAGACTTGGGGGCACTCCAGAGGGGTTGGCTGCCCAAAAAAGTAGGCGCATGGCCTTGTAAAATTCCTCAAGTTGGGTGGCGGTTGCTCCGTCAAATTCAGGGAAGCACGCAGACAGCCCGTGCACAGGATCCACCACAGAGCTAGTCCTTGAATGCAGACTGCCTACGAATCGCCTGAAGACTTGCACAGTGAAGTCGAAAACTTCGGACTTTTTTTTTTGTGGGACACACCCAACTTCCTGAAGATTTGAAGTGAGAAGACGATCGCCGGGTATGACTTCACGAATTATCTTGGGACCTTCCTTACGGAGACCTGGAACGTTGCAAAATCAATTTACGTCAGGCAGCAAGAAGCTCGAGGGAGCACTTCCTCAGTGCCTTGGGGTTGAATGGCATGGAGGTTCTCGCATGTCTTTGCGTCGTGGTCTCACTCAAGACACCAGAGACAAACCAAATTTGGGTCTGTCACCGACACCTGCCAATGACAGGCATCACATTAAAGTCTAAAAAGATCTTCAACAAAGGGCTGAAAAAAGGTCAGGCACAAAAGTGACTGTTAGTAGCCCTTCTCCGGATCTACACAGACCGGTTCGGAAACAACATGTCAGTACACACGTATATAGAAACCTCACTTCCGGCGCACACGACGCAAGCTGGAGTCGATTGACGCCACTTATCGACACGCATGGGTACTGCTCACCCAAATATTTCCAGATCCAGTCTGACACCTGGGGAATAGTCTAAGCTAAGGAAACTGCAGCTAGAAGTCTCCAACAGGCGGATGCCTGCAATTTGAAGAAGTGTGACCTCTCCTTAGCAGGAAGACAAACCGGGTGTAAAGCCAAAAGGCAAGCTTTGAAGGGGAAGCCATCTTTGGAGGGCAAACGGTGACACAAAAGAGAGGCGGCTCTTTTGTTTTTATAGACATGCTTGCATCTGGGACAGAGAAGGTGAAACAGTTGCCAAGCCAGTTTTCCTGTGGGCGTGTAGCCCTCAGGTAGCCACACCTCTGGGGGGGGGGACAACCAAGCTCCATACACTGAGAGAAGGGTGCTGCCATCTTAGGAGTGGGCAGAATATTGCACTCTTGGATGGCTAGATGCAACACACTGAAGGAAGTCATCAGATGGGAAGGGAACTGGTAGGCCACTGCATCCATCGATGGCAAGTTTTGTGTTTAACAGCGGCACCCAGACCTCAGACCACATCTGCACTGGAGAGAGGATTAAAGTAGTGCCCTGCAGTTCCCTGGACCTGGAAAAGAGAGGCTACGCCAAAGACTGGACTGCACCTTCTGACTCTGGGCTAGCAAAGAGATAATGGTGCCTGTATGTCCTGCTTGAGGAAAGTTGCCCCAGACTGAAGAGATCAACTATAAGAGTCAGTTGCCTGACTGCCTGTTACTGTTGCAGGGCCACAAAAGGATAAGGATCCTACCTCTGCAAGTTGGTAGCCACAATCGCTTATCGCCACTGACCGCTGAAGCACAGCCAAAGTGCTCAAAAGTTGCACCAGAGTGTGCTATACCCGGTAGAGTCGGAGTGCAGTTTGGTCGCCCACGATGGACACTAGTCTCAGTTAAAGAAAACTGCTGGTTTTGCTGTGACTGGAGACCAGTAGTCCAATGGCAACATGTTTTTGGCGGGACATCACCTGATCTTCGCGGGACATAGACATCTGTGGCCAAAGTTGCCCCACCATGTTCATGGACCGAGGGGTGGCCCCAGGAAAACCCCAGTCGACCAACATCCACCATCCTTCAGCTTTCTGTATCCAATGCATCAGGAACACTCCACTAATGTCTAAGGTGGTTGTTTGACCATAGAGACTGGACTGGAGACTGCTTTGACTGAAAGGTAACAGTCCTGGAAAGCCTCACTGGCCCCTCGGACTTGCTCTCTGGCGGATTTGGTCACCCACAGTGGTACGGAGTACCCAAACATCACTTCATAAAAGTTTTCAAAGTAACCACCAACTGTGGCAGTTGCCAATGATTGTTTGCATTTTGAGTGAAAAGCAGTGATTTACGATTTGCTTAAAAATGTATCTTGGGAACCCTGCAGTGGATTTTGTTAATTGTGGTGTTTAAAAATTCCAAAAAATAAGATCTATTTTTATAAATTGGTGTTGGATTTCCTTTCTGTCGTGTTTCTTCTTATTCAAATGATTTTGTACTTCTAAATCCTTTGTGAAAGCCAGGCCGCTTCAAGCTACAGCTACCCATGGTTAGGCTAAGGAACGGGTACTCGCCAACATTTTCCCAGGGGCCAAAAAGTTCATCTGTGGTGTTACAGAGGGACACATTGATGCCAACATGGTGGCAGCAAGGGTATCGGAGGTGTAAGTTGGTTATAGGGGTAGCGACATGTACATCTAGTGGTTGAATCGCACCTGGGATCAGTCCCAACTTCCACACTTTTCCAAACTGTGTGATAGTAAGCAACTGTTTAATTCCACTTTGTCTATTGGCATCGTCGTTGGAGGAGGCATGAATGTTTCTAAATTCATGCTTGAAAATTGTCACAAATAAATAAATATCGCATTGCACTTTTAAAGTCTGATGTACTAAGGTGAAACGCTTCTGCAGGTTAATGAAATACACTTTTGAACTTTGAGGGGACTTTACCTTAATTTTATACTTTTGTTGCAAGATAACTTTAAGAACACTTTAATTTTTAAAGACAAGTGGCGCAGGACAGCTTCTGTGCTTCTTTTATTTTACTTCAGTTCAACTGTAAATAAATGCTTCCCAGGTATTTTATATATTTGAAAGTATTAGTGCTTTGTAAAGTAAACAGCAGTCTAGTGCTGCTGTTCAACCAGGGGCTACATGTAAAGGTCAGGAAGGTCACATGCGCCCCTCGGGCTGTACTTTGAGTATCACATGGTCTAAGGTTTTTCAAACAACCCTGACTGGACCCAAGACGGATTATTGACTTTAATGCGAGGTGAGTCCTCACAGCCACACCATATAATAAACCACTTACCTCAACGTATTTTTACATGTCTGTTTAGTAGATGGCACAGCATGTGCATTACCACGTTCCTAATTAATTAAGTTTTCTTGTAGTGAAAGTTTACTTGATACATGTTAAGCTGAATCCTATTAAATGCAAGGTTGTGCATGCACCATACCAATGAACATTTGTTTTTGCGAATGTACACAATACTAAACGTACATTCTCTGGTGTGATTGCACAGTTGCAGTTTTAAAATTCAGATATACTCTTGGTTTAATTGTACATTTGTTACAGTGAATCTACACTTGCCTCACAAAATTTATATTCATTGCATTTTTACAATTGTACATTTGATAAGGCTCAGTTTCATGTGTTCCAAATCACTAGAGAAATTAACTTTATACCAGCTTTTTCAAGGAATGCCCATATAATTTAGACCAAATAGTAAACGAATTATGAAGAAATCGCACTAGTAGAGGGACTCAAATTCAAGTTTTTGTTTGCTTAAATAGAAGAGGCAGTTTTTACTATTTATTAAGGTAGACGTGGTTCAAATAGATTATAAATATGGATGTCAGATTGGAAGCAACTTTGAGAAATTTGTGATTTAAGATGATCTATGAATTAATTTAATTCATTTAAATTTACTGAGCGCACCGCTACTATTGGTATTATGGCGCTGGGGCTCTCAGTCGGACAGCGAAGACCAAATTACAAAGACATAGGTTTTAAATTCCTTGGAAAATTTGACCACATCTTGATTTTGGCACCAAGACAGTGAGAGGGTCCTCCACAAAACTGTGCCTTCGTAAGATTAGGAACAGCCACCTAAACAGGAGTGTCTGGAAAGCAGAACTTTGGGATATGACTGCCCAAGGTCCTAGGAGACTATTGTAGAAAGGAGAAAATGCATTCTTGAAAAAAAATGGTCCAGTTTCATGGCTGGCTAAGTGAATCATAAAAAGGGCTCTGAAAGAGGGACTTTTGGCTGCTAAGAGTCAATGCGTCTTTGCCAGATGAGAGGAGATCGATTCAGTTTTTCTCAGACCCAATATTAGTTAAGCATATTTGAAGTCTAGTCCTCTGTGATCTGGGCAAGCCCAGGTATTGGGCATTTTCAGAATCTTAACCAGCTGAAATAGTCACTTGAACAAGAAGTCTGACTATTCATGTAGAAAAATGTGAGTATTTTCCGCAATATTCTCAGCGTCCTACCAACTAAGTGACATCTCATTAGTGTTAAGTGAACAGTGCCGCGACTTGCTGCGCTGTTCACTCAACACTATTGGATGGTCTGTCACTCACTCTCTCTTGCCACTCCCTATAATTTTCAAGGCCTGGAGCAGAGAGAACCTCTGTGCATGTTGGGGATGTGGCTAGATCACCCCTAACTCGCTGGTACAGGAGCACAGAAAGCATACAGGGTAGGGACTAAAATGTTAAATTCTGATTAATGTGCAGGACTTCAGCCCAGTAAGAAGGAGGGGACCTGCCTGCCCTCATCCAACTACCTTTGTCACAGGCTAGGATGGGTCAAGAAGTGAGCTGACCTCACCCTAGCCTATGACAAGGTAGCAAAGGTGAAGTTAGAGTCAGATTCTTCAGCTCCACCCTCCCCGACCCAAGATAGTGTCTGACAGATCTCCAGGGTGTGGATGTTTCCTTTAAAATATAGGCCAACAGACCCAAGTCTATCACTAAGCCCCATGCTGTCCCTAGCCTTTCTGCCTCTCTTAATGTAGGTTATGAGATGCTTCAGGTGACAGAAAGCTACAAACCACTCTATCTCCAAAGGCGTGGGGAGGTCTAACACCACAAGTTCTTTGCTAGCTTCCCCTGTTCCCAGTTGCATAATGATAAAAGTGTAAGAAAAAGCTAGATTCACTGCTGTCACCCAAAAGTAAATAATGGGGTTGAGGGTGTACACGATGTATGGGGGAGAGAGAAAGTGCTGTTGACCATCTCGCACATGGACTGGAGAAACTTGAGAATCTTGCTTCCACTTTCCCCTTCAGAAATTGCTACTGCCTTCAGTGAAAGACAAGGTAAAAGAGAATAAGTCAGTGCCACCAAGGTCAGCAACGAGTCGTGCCCCAAGTACCGGTCACTCACTATCTGCTCCCCTACACCTTCTGTCCTCTTGGGGGCACTGTATCTAAAATACTTACTTCTAGAGATTTAACACGATTCTTCTCTGGCAAGAATCAGAAAACAAACTTGCATGCGTTTGAACTCTACGGTGCATATTTGCCATATTTGCTATAATGTCAAGCGGGTGGGGACTGTACTTCGGGGTGAGTGATGCTGCTTTTATGCTGTCCATCTATTTATCTGATGCGGATTTTAATCAAATTTTATGCTGCCTGTCAATTTATCTATGATATGGCTAATTCTGAATAATTTAGTTCCACCTGACTGTGCATTGAGCAGGTGTTGGGTCTGGGTTCTAGAGAGTAGAATGCACATGTGAAGAAGCTGGAATTCTCCCATGTTCGTGTAACGACAGTTGCTGCCTGGATATGGAGACTGACGTTTTTGATAGAATAAACTCATGTACTTACCAGATCCTGTGTGTTCCTTTCAGCAGCGATGATTACAGCCGGTTCCTGGTCATCCGTGTCGGTGTGGCGTGCAGTCTCCGAGCCTCCCTGGTCTGTTCCGTCTTCGTCCATGCTCTGTCTGCCTGTCTTGTGCCTGTGATTCTCAGCGTCTCCGCCGCAGTCTCGATGACCGGTGGATGTGGGGTTGATTGCCTTTAGTCGTGCAGGTCGGTTTGGCTCCTGCTTTAGTTCCGTGGAGTGATAATTAGCGGCCATTCCCAACATTCTGTTGGAAGAAGGGAGAAGAGCAGTTTTCTAAATGAAATAATATCGGAAACAATGGTCTCTTAAGGAGGAAGTGTAAACCTCAACTTCCTCGGAAAATAGTAACCTTCAATTGATGTGTCTTACTGGAAACAAGAAAAAGAAAAACTCATTAGGCTTTCCTATTTAAGGCATATAAGGAGGAAGTGGTGCTCCCAAACAACGCAACCGTACAATGAAAGTGAGGTGAGTAAGCATAAGGTGCGATAGCGCTATACAGTATATGAACATGAATAGTGACTGATTAAGGATGCAGTGGTGTTTGATACACACTCTGAAAAGCTCCAAAGTCAGATAAAAATAGTACACTATTGCGTCAACGTCTCAACCCTATAGGATTAATTTCTACAGGGTCATCATCAGGACGAACATGGGAAAGCACTGATGAAGGAGAAACCACGTCAGTTGGTTTACGTCCTTATCTATAATGAATATTGTGATGGGATTCAGAGTGTGTATCAAACACCAGTGCATCCTTAATCAGACACGTTATGTATATATACTAGACAGCACTATCGTACTTTATACTCCCCTCACATTCACTTCGCCATTGCATCGTTTGGGAGCACCATTTCATCCTTATATGCATTGAATTACAAGGCCTAATGAGTTTTTCTCTTGACGTCGGGTCTGGTGGCTCAGTGGACTAATGCATCTAACTGCAGGGGCCTGTGTTCGACCTCATGGTCACAGGATCAAATCCCGGCGGGTCCACTTAGCCTTTCATTCATCTGAGGTCGATAAAATGAGTACCACTGAGTTGGGTAACAACAAACATCTGTTATTCAGCACCAAGATACCCGTAGTGGTGAACATGCGCTTTACAAATACACGTTATGTGAGCTTAATGTTGAACAACTGATTAAAACGGTGCTGTTTCCAGTAAGATCAATCAGTTGATGGTTATTTAATGTTTTCTGAGGAAGTTGAGGTTTACACTCCCCCCCTCCCCCCCCCCCCCCTTAAGGGACGACTATTTTCTTTATTTCTGTATTACCCAGGTCCTTGGGATAATGGGTCGCCCCTTGATCTTTTAACACTATTTCCCATTGAAGCCATGCAGCATCAGCCTTTTTGTTTTTGTACTTTGGTTGGAAGAAGTGGAACAAGCTCCATTTGCCATCGAAAGCATGTTGCTTGCTATGTCATCGGCAACTATTTCGGTACTTTGGGGGGGGGGGGGGGGGGGAGGTTGAATTGGAAGTTGAGAACAAACAGTGTTTCATTGAGCGTACACAATTTTCCATCGAAAGCACTACAGTGCAACATTGCTGGCAGCCATTTTGGCACTTCGGGCCAGAATCTCATTGAAATCTAAAGGGATAACATACTTCATCGGCACAAGTGTGGAATGCGTTACTTACCTGTAACTGCAGTTATCCAGTATTGGTATCTTTCATTGATTCACATGCCTGAATCATTCCCCGTCGTTGGGATGGGAGTCCCCGGTACATAAATAAAGTAATGTCCTATTAGACATATATAGTAATAGGCCAAGGGTCTCACATTAGTAACATCTCCATCTCCTTTTGTAAAAAGGACTAAACTCTAGAAAAGAGCCAATCAGCTATCACCACCCTCTGGAACACTCCTGGGAGGAGCTCTAGTCCCTCAGATTTTCGTAAGCACAGTGCTAAGAAGGTGCATCACTCAGAGAACTAGGTGAGCCCTTCCAGGGGAGGCGGGTGGGTTGCATGTGGATCTATGAAAGATACCAATACTGGATAACTGCAGTTACAGGTAAGTAACGCATTCCTTATCCAGAATTAGGGTATCTTTCATACATTCACATGCCTGAATCAGAGTAGACAGCAATGATAAGCACATTTTGGATGATACAGCATATAAAAATTCACCACATGATAACATATCAATGTGAAACATAGGAAGTACCAAAGGTCAATCAAAGAAACCATTATGGAATACAATAGAGAAATGTGCGTATAAAAGAAAGGATGGTGGGATGAAAAAAGGGCTCACCTCTATCGAAAAAGATGACCAACACCGCCTGTCCCACTGCAGCATCCTTCATGAGTTCTGTGGCCAAGCAGTAATGCTTGGTAAATGTATGCGGTGTCTTCCATGTTGCCGCTCTGCAAATGTCTGTGATGGGGATACCTGCAAAGAGTGCCATGGAAGTAGACATCGCCCTAGTGTAATGGGCTCGAACCGTGGAACGCAAGGGTTGGCCCGCTTGCTGGTGACGGAAAGTAATAGCTCCAGAGATCCAACAAGAGATACTTCGTTTAGTAAGTGGAAGACCTTTCCTAGGACGACTAAGCTACAAAGAGTTGGTTGGATTTGCGGAACGATTTTGTCCTGTCAAGGTAGAATTTAAGGCAGCATTTAAGGTCTAGAGAGTGTAGAGCTCTTTCTGCCGCCGTTTGAGGATTTGGAAAAAAGGTTTGTAAGACTATAGGTTCATTGAGGTGAAAGTCTGACAGGACTTTGGGCACAAACTTAGGATTAGTCCGCAGTATGACCCTGTCATGTTTGAACTGAAACAAAGGGTCTGAGAATGCATGGAGCTCACTCCCTCGCCTGGCAGAGGTAAGGGCTAGAAGGAGTGCCATCTTCCAAGAAAGATATTTAAGATCAGCTCTGTGTATCGGCTCAAAAGGGTGTTTCATAAGCTGAGCAAGAACAGTGTTGAGCTGCCAAGTGAGAGGCAGAGACTTCACTGGAGGCAAAGTCCTGAATAGGCCTTTGAGAAATTGTTTAATCAACCTACTAGACAGGGGTACTCACAAACTTTCTCTTGGGGGCCAAATTTACAGTGTGGTTTGTGGCCGAGGGCCGCACCGGTGGGGGCAGGGTCAGTGGGGGAGGGGGCGGAGCAAGAGCAACAAAAACAAACTGTGACCATGAGGTTGAACACAGGCCCCTGCAGCAGACGCCTTCGTTCAACAGCTTTGGGAGAGGTGATGGTTGAAGGACCCTCGCTCACAGTGGCACTAATGTTACACAGAAGCTGTCTTTGTTCTGGATTTTTGCATGAACTCTGACACGAAGATTATTCTTTCCACATTTCTGCTCATGTGGCCACATCTATGTTTAGTACAGCACCCCTGCTTAGCCTCCAGGGCTGCGACCTGTCACAGGCATATGTGGGTGACAATGTATAATGGAGGTATCGCGCCATGAAATAGCGTAGGGGTATTTGGCACTATAATAAATATAGAAGTGGCTCCCTGCGGCAGCATACACCCACGGGCCCATGTCTGGGGCATCCACTCTTGCAGTGTTGTGTGTGCATATCACGGAGGCAGAGCCTGAGCAGCGCACAATGCACGTGTGACGTGCACCAGGCCTCCCGCAGTGTCCCTGTGGCCCCTTGGGTACAGTCTTTAGCTGTGCCCAGTTTGCACATAGAGGTGTTTAATGGGGTGTGATGGGCCAGAGACTCTCTGAGCATACAATGTGTACATCTCGTGTAGAGATCCTACAGAAGTGTCTGGTGTGCATATCATGTTAAAGGGCAACTAGCAGCGTCCAATGTGCCTACAAGACGGGCAAGGCCTCTAGTAGTAGTTCATGTGCATTTTGAAGGCATCAAGTCTACAGCAGTGTCTACTACACACGTCATGTGTACAGAGTATTTAGAAATACCCACCATGCATTTCACGCTCATTGAACCCTCCTCAGTTTCCAATGCACCTATCGTGTGTGCAGATTATAGCAGAATCCATTAGGCATCCATCACAATGTCTCACCTACATTTCATACACTCTGGCCATTGTCACCCTCCAATGTGCATCCGCTTGTTAGAGGCTGCGATGCACCCTTTCACGGGGCAGGTTGTAGGTAAGCATGTGACGTCATGTGTATGCTGCAAATATTCCGTCACCGCAATTAGGTGCTGCGTTTTCTTTTCACTGCTTATCATACACCAGAAACTGTCACATTGTGACACGTGGGAACCCCTGGACTCCATCCCGGGTCTGCTGCAGGTGATCGAGTCACAGCTGGCGCCATATTTGCACGCAGCGCCAAGGAGGCCAGAGTGCACTTTTCTGAGGAGGGCAGGTGACCCAGGCTTGTAGGGGCTGATCTGCCATTGTGGGCATCCACAGAACAGACATGAGCGGTCGGAGGTGGAGGGGGCGGGGGGCGGGGGGCTGGGACACCCAGGAGGCAGGAGATATTCACATTCAGCTGTCAGTCTATTTTGTTAGGAGGGTGGAAGGCCAAACCCACATGAAAGCTGCGGAGGGTGATCCGCCGAGATAGGCGCCCGCAGAACAGGCACCAGCAGGCGGGGGGCTGGCACTATTTACCTCAGCCCAGCAGGTGGGAGACTTTCATATGCAGCTGACAGGAGACGGAGATTCCCTCCCCCTGGTGAAGAGGCCTGCGGAGAAATCAATGGCAGCAACAAGGGTTCCAGGGGTTCCAACGTGCGCCGTGAAAACGGTCTTCAGATCTAGTTTGGTAGTAAAAAGCAGACACATTTGGGTGCAGTGGCCCCCTCACAACCCTGGAACCCGGTGGGACTGCACCTGCTGCACTCTGGCTAGCTACACCCCTGGAAGAATTTCGGAGAGTTGAATGACTCTTCCTTGCACCAGCAGCCTCTTAAGAAATCTCTCAATTTAGTGCTTTGTCCAATCCACTCCCATAGAGGAGGTCAAAGAGTGCAGGGAGTTATCTACAAGTTAATATATGGCAAATATACATTATTTACCCCTTGGCTAGTGTGAAATTCAATGAATACCAGTCATTAACAAAGAACAGGATGACAGTGCAGGTTTCAGCCTTTTCTTGTAGTATTAACAAACAAAAAAGCGTCAATAATACATTCTGCGCCTCTCTAAAAAGTTTGTTTACTTGCCCTTATAAACATTGTCAGAAACTGCTGGCGCTGCATCTGGGCGGAGCCTATTCCGTGACGTGCCTAATCTCACTCCCTGGAACGCACACAGCCGCCGCACCCAAGTACTTCACGGGTCTTTTAAAGACCATTCACTTGTTAATGAGGCTTTGTTGTATTTCATCTCTTCTTAGCGCCCCTGCATCTCCCCTCATTCAGAGAGGAGATGCAGGGGCGCTAAGAAGAGGTGAAATACAACAAAGCCGTATTAACAAGTGAATGGCTTTTAAAAGAATCACCCGGCCCGGCCCCCATAGCTCCACGCTGCTGCAACCGGCGGTGCTTGCACAGGTACGATGTCTGCAAGGTCCGCGGGCCGCCAAGGAAGGCTTGCCGGGCCGCTGGCGACCCGCGGGCCGTACTATGAGTATCCCTGTACTAGACCAAACAGAAGGGCCTGCAGAAGATCTTCTGAAACAGGATATTGCTGCTAGATGAACTTTAATAGAGGCGTGAGCAAGACCTGAAGTTGCCAGATGGACAAGGTAAGGCAGTATTTGTTCTGGGGAAGACGAAAGAGGATGTATTTCTGCTGACTTACACCAGATGCAGAACCTCTTCCATTTTAAGGAATAGGTCTTGTTAGTACTGTCGGCTCGAGCCAGAACCGCGCTGCAGTCTGGAAGAATGTCTAGGCCATGAAGCTCTCGGAACTCAGGAGCCAAGCCGATAACTTGAGAGATGCTGGATCCGGATGCAGGACTTGTTCCCGGTTCATTGTGAGGAGAGAGGGAAATGGTTTCAAAGAGATCGGCGGTTCCAGAGAGAGAAGATGGAGCTCCGTGAACCAATGCTGACGCGGCCGCGCTGGACCTATTAGGATTAGCGTGTAGGGTTCTGTCTTCATTTTCCTGAAGACCCTGGGAATCAGGGGAATCAGGGGAATCGGTGGAAAAGCGTATGCAAAGACGTTGAACCATGCGATCGAAAATGCATTCCCTTGAGATCCCCGTTGGGGATGCCAGCTTGCGAAGTTTTGGCATTTGGCGTTCTGCTTGGTAGCAAAGAGGTCCAGGAGAGGAGTGCCCCATTGGGAGAATATGCGGTCGAGAGTGCACTGGTTCAACTCCCATTCGCGGCATGTTGTTTGTTGCCTGCTTAAGAGATCGGCCAGTACATTGTCTGTTCCTGGAACATATTCCGCTCGAAGGGAAATGTGATGAAGTAACCAGGTCCAGATTTTTTGAGACTCGTGAGATAGTGTCAGGGAACGAGTCCCTCCCTGCTTTTTCAGGTAGTGCATCGTCATAGTATTGTCCGTCCGGACAAGCACTAGAGAACCTTTGATCCTGGGAAGGAACGCCAGGAGAGCCAGATAGACAACTCGTAGCTTGAGGAGGTTTATGTGAAGCTTTCGTTCGGCAGGAGACCACTTCCCGCTGATTCGGAGTTCTTGGAGGAAAGCGCCCCAACCCTCCAGGGACGCATCTGTTGTGATGACCTGTGGAGAAGCTTGGAGCAAGAAAGGCAGGCCTTGAGAAAGATTCCGTGGACGAGTCCACCACTGCAGAGCAGTGACCATCTGAGGGGGTCACTTGAATGACATCGAAGGATCCTTCGGATTGAATTCATTGAGCCGACAGTGCTTCTTGGAGAGGGCGCATGTGGAGGCGACAGTAAGTAACAAGCAGAATACAGGATGACATCATTCCGAGAAGGGATTTGAAGAGGCGTACTGAGAGAGACTTCTTGGATTTTATGTGATTTGCAAAATGAAGAAGTTTGTTCTATCGCTCTTGTGATGGGAAAGCCTTTTTCTAGGTTGTGTCGAGAGTAGCACCCAGAAAGGTTATCCACTGAGAAGGCTGGAGGACGGACTTGTCCTGATTCAGAGTGAGTCCCAGGCGACTGAAAAGCTGTAGACAGGCGTCGGAAGACCTGGTCGCGTCGGAAGACCTGGTCGCGCCGTCCAGAGAAGGTGCCTTGACGAGCCAGTCGTCGAGATAGGGCAAAACCGTATTGTGTTGCTGCCTGAGATATTCAGCCACTGGAGAAAGGCATTTCGTAAAAACGCGTGGAGCCGACTTGAGTCCGAAGGGCAGGACTCGGAATTGGTAATGTCTCCCTGCCACGGTGAACCTCAGGAATTTCTTGTGGTTTCTGTGGATAGGGATATGGAAATAGGCATCTTGAAGATCCAAAGACACCATGTAGTCGTTTGCGTTGAGAAGTTTCTTTAAAAATTTGTTGAGACTTCTCAAGTCCAGGATTGGTCTCCATTTCTTCTCCTTTTTGCGCACCAGGAAAAAACGGAAGTAAAACCCTTTCCCCCCGTTGAACCTTCTGGAGTATGAATGAAACTTCCAGGAGTAACCGGCGCAGATATTTGTGAAGCATAGGTCGAGGAGGGGTCTGGGGAGGTTTGTGAGTGAACTCCAGCGAATATCCTAACTGTATCATTTGAAGAATCCAACGGTCCGTTGTTATTTGTTTCCAATTGGGTAAGAAGTGGGAAATTCTTCCTCCAACTTTGAAGGGTGGAGAGGAGATGGAGACCGGCAGTAGAGAAAAGTCATTGCCGCAGAGCAGCGTCCTTCTGTCGTCCTCCTTTTCCTCGAAAGGAAGTTTTAGTGTAAGAGGATTTCTGGATGTTGACGTTGTTGGTACTGTGGCCAATATTGTTGGTTGGAGGAGGAATAGGAAGACCGAAAGTGTTGGTAGCCTCCTCTGGTGGAAGATTGACCTCTACCCCTTGAGCCAAGAATTTTTTTTTTTTTTTTTTTAAATTGAAGTGTACCCAAAGCCCTAGCCGTGTCGGTATCCTTTTCTATACCCTGAAGAGTCTCATCAATATGCGTGCCAAAGAGAAGCTGACCATCGTTGGGCATGTCCAGAATTTAGGTCTGGACTTCCGGACGGAATGAAGTTGCCTTCAGCCAACCTTGGCGTCGTAGTACAGCAGCGCCAGCTAGTTGACGGAAACCAGTAGAGGCGATATCTATCGCACAATAGATGATCTCGGAAGCCGAACTTTCGCCTTTCACCAAGATCATCTTCACTTCTTCCCTCAAGTCGTCCAGCAAGGCTCCCAAGTATGGAGCAATGTCCGCCCACATCGGCCCGTTATCGCATCCTAATAACGCTAAGGAATTTGACGCACGCACTGTCAATGCAGACATGGAAGAAAATCGTTTGCCAATATTGTCAAGTCGTCTGCTTTCTTTGTCAGGAGGAGCGGACAGCGGGGCAGAAGGGTTTCTTGATTTCCTCTGAGCAGCCTGAGTGATGACGGAATCAGGCTTTGGATGTCCGGTAAGGCAGGCTGGAGCAGTGTCCGGAGCTCTGTATTTTTTGTCTAGCCGAGGTAACACTGGGGGAATCGAAGATGGATTGTGCATTATTTTTACACCCTGATCCCAGATGTAGTCTATAATAGGTACTGATCTTACAGACTTTTTGAAAGATTCTTTAAAGCCATAAAGGAAACAATCCTGTTGGTGAGAAGGCATAGGGATCTGGAAACGCTGTGCGGCTCTTTCCAAGACATTATGAAAACCCCCGATATCTTCAGGAGGCGAATCAGCTTGAGTAGGCACCGGGGACGCTGGACAAGGGATAACAATCATCCCACTCATCATGAGTGGATTGAGAATCATGGAGTTCTCCCTCCTCTTGTTGCTCGTCATCCGCATCATCTGCGGAAGTGGGAGGCGGTAGCGTAACAGGCACAGACTGTGGAGGAAGAGGTGGAGGCCATAGCCTTGTCGGTGGAGAGACAACCGGAGCAGGAGACGTAGCAGAAGTAGGAAATCTCTGCTTGTAGTCAGTAATCAGAAATTGGAGGTCAGAAACCAAAGACGCGGGTAGACAAACCATGGGAGGTTAGGGAAGATGGCTGTCAGGATAATATGGCTGGTCTTCTGGTTCGTCATAGTCCGAACTCTCTTGGTATTTGACATCGAGTTCCGAAGGACTTGTTGCAGTTCCGAACATACTGCCATCGTCTGAATCTTCCTCCTCTTACAAAATATGAGTCGGAGGTAACGGCTGGACCCTGCTAGGAGAAGTCAGGGCAGGTGTCCACGTGCGTTTTGTTATTTTGAGATGGACATACGCACTCTCCACTTTGGACTCTGGTGTCGTCGACAAGCCCGTCTGTGTAGTCGCCAACGGTGAAGCACCGACTGGCAAAATTGAAGGAAACGTCGACAAAGCTCCCGTCGACTGTGTCGTCTTCGCCGTCGACGGAGCCCTCGTCGACGGTGTCGTCTTCGCCGTCGACGGGGTAGACGTCAACAGAACACTTCGTCAAAACAGGCGTTGATGCGCTAGTCAGTGATCGTAGCGTCGACGCTGGCTTGGACGTTGACGATGATTTTAAAATTTTAATCGTCGATTTGCAGCCGTCGACGAGGAAGTAGACGTGGACGAGGCAGAAGATGCCAAAGAGGTGGAGACGGTCGCCGTCGATGAAGTTACCCCCACAGCGGTAGATGGGGATTTTCTCACCGTCGACGAACCAGTCATCAACGAGGTGGAACCAGGCTTTTTAAGAATGAATCATGTTTATTATGTGGGCACAAAAACAGATACACAGCTATACTGCCTACATCTATGTGCCATCTATGTGCCATATATAAATCAAAAGATGGGAGAAAGAAGGGGTTGCGACCCACTCAGCATCTATGTGCCGGCAGAGCGAAAACTGTAGCGATAGACACAGTGAATAGGTCTACATCCCCGAGGCCGACCTTGCAATGTAAGTAAGTCAGAGTGAGCCAGGTAGGCGCAAATGGAAGCACCACTTTTATCTAACAAAAACAGGAATAAAGAAACCCCCCCCCCCGACCCATAACCTCCCCCCCCACCCACCCTCCGCATCAGTTCAGATCAGACAAGGCAGTCATTCATGTCTCCACCTAGGGGTCGCCAAACCAGTTAGTCACTGCCCACTGCGCCTGGAGGTTCAAGAGGTACAAGGTGCAAGATTTGCAAATATTTCAGACACATAACTTCCCTCATTTCTTTAGTGAGGATCTGCAAAAAGGGAGCCCACAGCTTTGGAAAGTCGGTGCCTTTCCCCTCCACACTTAGGGACATCCGCTCCATCGCTAAGAGTTGCCAAAGTTTCTGGATCCAGTCTCGAGGATCTGGGATCGTCAACGATCCCCAGTGCGCTAAGACCACCTGTCGCGATGCCAGCAAAGCCATCGCTATTTGTTTACCTCTTAGCGACTTCAGCGGGAAAAACTTGGGATGGGGAAGACCTAGCAAGGAGTACTCGGGCGCACGTGGCAAAAGGATCTGGAAAGCTGCATCGATATCATAAATTATTGCATTCCAATATCGCACTACTTTGGGGCAGCGCCAAAGCAAATGCACCAGAGTGCCCACAGAACCACACCCACGCCAGCAGAGATCTGACTTGGAATGGTCCCACCTTTTGATGCGCGCTGGGGTATAATACCAGTGAGTAACCACCTTATAGGTAGATTCGGCCCCTGCTGTATTGGAAGCAGTATGATGTGCCCTATAAAAAATGCGGTCCCACTCTTTGTGCGACAAGGGCCTCCCCAGGTCAGTTTCCCACCGAACCTGCGCTTTAGTGCGGCGCCTCTGCGCTCGAGAGGTGATGAGGGCATAGAGTTCAGAGATGAGTTAACGATCATGTCGTCTTACACCCCAGCCATTTTTCGAAGGATGTCAGGGGACGGAACATTAGCGCGAAATTCTCCGGCCGCGTAACCCAGTGCACAACTTGCGCGTAGGGAAAGGCATCGGCCTCTAGCAACACATGATCCCTGCGCAACTGAGGAAAGGGAATCACAACCCCGCGATGGAACAGGGCACCCACCCGCTTACAACCCTCATCCCTCCATCGCTGGAAGATCTGGGATGCGCAACCTGGCAGAAAGTTGGGGTTATCAACTATAGGGGACAAGGGAGAGGGAAACGTCGTCCACCCCTTCAGGCCCGCAAGTCGATCCCACGCTTTAAGAGTCGGGGACGTAATCGGAGAAGAGTACAGCCCTCATGCTCTGTGCCGACGTGGGAGCCATAGCTCCCGCCATATGTTCCGGCCAGCCACGTCTGTTCCACTCCGCTATGAAGTGAAGACATGTTGCCTGGTAGTAGGCGCTTACAATCGGGAAGCCAAGCCCTCCCTGCGCTTTCGAGGAGGTCACATGAGCAAGCGCAAGGTGTGGTTTCTTATTGCCCCACAGGAATCTATTAAGCAGCCCCTGGAGTTTGCGAAGGGTACCCGGCGGCGGGCTCAAAGGGAGCATTTGAAAGATATAGAGGTTGCGCGGCAGAACCGTCATCTTCACCGCCGCCAGCCTGCCAACTTGAGACGAGACCAGGCCCCCAGGGCCTTGGTTGTCTGTTCCAGCAACAGAGAATAGTTAAGAGCGGCTGTTTTAGCAATAGAAGGGGTCAAACGAATGCAGAGATAGGTAATGTCTGTGGATACCCACTGAAAGCGAAAGTCCTGTTGGAGGTCCTGAACTTCTGTCTCCGGGATTAGTGATGTTAAGAATTTGAGACTTGAAGTTCACCTTAAGCCCCGCCAACCTTCCAAAGGTAGAAAGCTCAGTCGTCCGGTACCGCAGAGTCGTTCGTGGCTGCGTAAGAGAGAGGATGACGTCATCAGCATACATACTAATTTTATGGGTGTCCGCTCCGAACTTCAAACCCACCACATCAGGATTGGAACAAATGTGCTGAGCAAATGGCTCCATATAGAGCGCAAACAGGAGGGGGGCTAAGGGACAGCCCTGACGCGTTCCCCGGCCAATAGGGAACATGGCAAATTTGCAGCCATTAACCCGAACCGCCGTTCTGGGGGAGGCGTATAGGCAGCGCACCCATCGAATGAAGTTGTCCCCAAAGCCAAATGCACCGCAAATAAGTAACCCCAGTCCACCCGATCAAAGGCCTTCTCCGCGTCGATGGACAGCAGGAAGGCCGGGGTATGCGATCTATGGACAAAATCGATGAGGTGCAATAACCTCTTGGTGTTATTCCCGCCTTGTCTTGAGGGTATAAAGCCGGCTTGGTCCGGGTCTATGATTGCATCCATGAGGGGATTAAGACGGGAAACTAACACACCCGCGAACAATTTCGCGTCAATATTAAGGAGCGAGATCGGTCTGTACGAGCCGCACACCTTGGGGTCCTTCCCAGGTTTGAGAAGCACAGAGATGGCCGCCTCAGACATGGAGGGAGTCACCTCCCTGGTATCGAGGAAGGAATTAAAAAGCTTTGTTCGAAGAGGAGCCAGTTCCACACAGAACTGCTTATAGAATAAGGCCGAAAAGCCATCCGGGCCGGGCGATTTAGCCACTTTGAGCCGCGCAATCGCGGAGATCACCTCCTCGCGACGGATAGGCGAGTCTAGATAATCAGCTGAGGACTTAAGTAAGGGAGTGATATCACTGGAAGATAGATAGTCGCTTGGATCAGGCAAAGGAGTGTCGTCCGTCGAGTAAAGGTGCTGGTAAAATTGACAGAATGTGTCAGCAGTCAGTGCATCCGTGGTATGCTCCACCGCATTCGGACCCCGGATGGCAGACATTTGCGCCTGTGCTCGTAATCTATGCGCCAGCATCCTCCCACCCTTATCTACACCGAGGTAGAATTTGTGCCGCAGCAGTGCATTTTCAGCCCGGTCCAAATCCAAGTGCTTCAGCATACGGTGCTGAGTTTCCAGCTCCCTCCACACCCTCGGCGCCCCAGTGCGCTTGTGAAGAGCTTCTAATTCCCCAACCACCGCCTCAAGCTCCCCGCGCTTCTGCTTGCGGAGTCGCGAAAAGGACGCAGCAACCGCAATAAATTTCCCACGAACTACGAGTTTTAGGGCTTCCCAGACCGACGCAAGGGATGCACCCTTGTGCGCATTCTCAGAGATAAAGTGCTTAATAACGGTTCGGATCTTTTGAATAACGTCATCAGAATGAAGCAGGGAATCACGAAGGCGCTAGCCCGGAGGGGTAGAACACGCGCAACATGCCAATAATTGGAACGAGAGGAGGGCATGATCTGAGAGGAATCGGGGAGCAATAGTCGCAGCGCGCAAATGAGGGAGAAGAGATAGAGGCCAGAAAGTGATCAAGACGCGGGTATGTTTAGTGTGCCGCAGAAAAGTAGGTATAGTCGCGGTTTCTCGGGTGCTGAATTAGCCACACATCACCTAGACCGCAGTCAGAAAGCCACTGTTTCCCAGCATTTGACAACGCCCCCGTTTGGTTAGTCCGCAGTCCCGACTTATCGACCTCCGGGTCCATTAGCAGATTTAAGTCGCCCCCAATCAGAAGCGCTGAATCCGAGGAAGCAAGAGCCTCAGACAGGGCGGAGCGCAAGAAGGGCTCCGGACGTTCATTCGGGGCATACAAAGAGACAACTGTAAAATGCATGACCCCCCCCCCCCCCACTGCACCCTGACTGCCAGGAACCGCCCCTTCATCTCTGCTATCGTAGAGACCACCCTGCATTGCGACCGCGCACTAAAAAGGATCCCCACCCCACTGTGTTTGGACTGGCCCGAGAACCAAAGCTGCTGTGGGATGCGCATGGTATCTTTAGGCAGAAGGTGGGTTTCTTGCAGTAAACAGATATCCTCCCCAGCATTCTTTAAGAGGACAGTATGGCTAACCGCTTGACCGGATTATTCAGCCCTCGCACATTCAAACTAACAATAGTCAGGTCCCTACTCATCGATACGAAGAAGAAGGAAGCGTCTATATACCAGCCCCAACTCCCTAGGATCAACCCTAATGGAAATCAGCCTCACCATTAGGACTATCAGCCAAGCACAGCCCTGAACTGATGCGGAGCCCCAAAAAGACACCCTACCACAACCCCAATCAATGACACAGAAAATCCTGAGCAGGACAGGACATAAAAACAAGGTAAGAAAAATACAGAACAATGAGCACCCAAGGGAACAGGATGGAAGGTCGTCCCCGAGTAAACCCCCGCCCTCCAAGAGGAAAAATCCCTAAGGCAAAAGGCAAAAACAGGTACTCAAAGGAAAGGACAGCAGTTTGTCGCAGTGAGCAAATGTTCAAGGGGCCGCAGCTCATCCTTAATCCGAACCACAGAGTACCGAACAAATCCAGAGCACGTCAGGTATCAGATAAAGTGTGTGCCGCCAGACAACTCTTCCCCTCCAGCGCCAGCAACTGAGCCCAAAAAGATGCCAAGGTACATGTATCAGGGGACATCAGTGCCGTCGATCACCTGCGATACTGACGAAAGGACCGCCTCTCGCTCCAGCCGCCTGAGAGATGCATCCGGTATAGAGCTAGACCATGGGCCCCCAACCTGCTGCCAATCGGAGGAGCCCCTGCACCGCCGCGAGCGTGAGCAGGTTTAGGAGGAGTAGAAGGTCGGTCCAAGCCCAGCGCGGAGCAGACATCCTCAAGGGAGCGCAGTTGCAGGAGTTTGCCACTGAGCTTAAAAGATGAGGCGGAATGGATGCCCCCAGGAGTAAGGTATACCCCGTTCTCCGAGATGAGTGGTAACCGGCTTAAACGCTCTGCGCTTAGCCAGCGCGGAAGCCGCCAGGTCCTGAAAGAGAGCAGGCTGATGACCCCTGAACTGCACCGGATGTAAGTCTCTGGCTTTGCGGAGGATTAGTTCCTTAATTTGGAAATCGTGCACACAAACAAGGATATCCGGAGGGGGGGCCCTAGCACCGCGAGGGAGTCCCACCCGATGGACACGATCCAACTGGACCGCCCGACCCTCCTCATCACCCAAGATCTGCTGAAATAGGGCACTTATGTAAGCACGGAGGTCGTCCTCCTCTTCCTTCCACAGTACCACCCGAATGCGGATATTATGATGTCTGGAGCGGTACTCCAAATCCTCCGCGTGTGCCTGTAAATCCAGATTCTGGTCCTTGAGTCAGAGCATCTCCTGTTGAAGTTGGTGCAAGTCATCCTTCCTACCCAGGTCATGCTCTTCCAGCGTCGCAACCCGCTCCCCTATGGCGTCGACATCCCGCCTGACATCCCTAAGATCCGAGGAAGGCTGGGAGCGCAACTCTTGAGTGTCCTCTTTCATGGAGGAGAACAGCTCAACCATAAAGGCTTTGGTCGCTAGGGCATCCGCATCATCCAACTCAGGAGGCCAGTCGACGGGCCGTGTGGCTGGCGGACCAGGGGCAGTCTGAAATGGACCCTTCAGGGCCTTGACCCTTTTGCCTTAATTGGACGACATGGTGCAGGAAAGCGGGGACGAACTGTCGCAGGGGAGCCCAGACTCAAGCAAGGGGAAGAAGCCGTATCCACCCCCAACAGGGCCCCCCCTCCAGTCAGGCCGCCGGGAAGCAAGTGATGAAGGAGCAAGGCCGCCCACAGCTAAGAGGACCGCGCCGGCAAAGAAGCAGACACTCCAGCCCCGCAGCGCCCGGGATCAAGCCAGAGCAGTCCCAAGGGGGGAGCACCCCTGGAGAGTGAACTGCGACTTGGCGATAGCCAGACCCAAGCACCAAAGTCCCACCAGTGGGGTCCCAGCCACCTGCGCACAGAAAAGAACGCACTGCTGTCGGATGCCTCTGCCTGGCGAACCACGGGCCAACCACAGTCACACAGGAGCGGGGCAGATCATGAACTCCCAGCCGCAGGAGGAATCTGGATATACAAGAGGCCGCGCGCCACACTCCAGCTGACGCTTCTAGTACACGGCCTAGCCGCAACCAACCTCCCAGGCAAGTAGGGGGGGCGGGGGGCCCCAGGAGCCGACACAGCCCCCGCTCCACCCCCACTATCAGCAAAAACGCCGTCTGCCGAAATGCGGACCAAGCCCCACCACCGGCGGCACCCCGCTCCTCTCACCTCCACCGGATGCACAGCACACCTGCAGATGTGGGGGCCCTCTGTGTAGTCAGGGCCACCGGTCAGGCACTGCTCCCTGCACCTAGCGTAGATGGACCATTGGCCCCCTCTGTTCCACCGCCTCCAACGCAGGCGCTGTCCGCCGATCGGTGGACAGATCGCGCCCACTACCCCACTGTTCCTCACCTCAGCCGCTCCGATGTACCGCCAATAGCAGCGGCGGGCCCCTTCTTCACTCGGCGCTCATGTAGGCCCGAAGGCCTGCCGCCATCACCGCGCCGACGCGCAACAGAGGAAAGAAAATGGCGGGCGCACCGTCTCCGTCGCAGCAGAGCGCACCGGGGAGCGTCACCGGGCTGCGCTTTACCTCCAGAGCAGTGCAAGGAGGCCTCAGGCAATCAGCGTCTTCGCTTATGCCCCCCATGCGAAGCGGCAGCCTGCCTCAGCGCCGCCGCGTCCACCCCAGGGTCCGCCGGGCCGCAGCAAGACCGGGCGGACCGACTCCCGGGGAGAGACACTGGGGCAGCAAACAAGGAGCCCGCCGCCCACGACAGGGGGGCAGCAAGCAACGGTCGACCAGCCGGTGAGCACAGATGGGCACTTTGAGGGCGATATACAAAGCAAATGTCGGGCGGCGCCGAAGGGATAGGAGAACGCGTCCTATCTCGCCGCCATCTTGGCCACGCACCCCCAGAACCAGGCTTTTTTACAAGGTGTGTTGAACCTCCTGTGGAGAAACCTTTGTTGGTAAAGCCTTAAGGGGAGCTTCTGAAGACTTTTTGTGCGTCTTCTTTAGAGGGGGCTGCGACGAAGGTCCTGGAGAAGCAACTCTGGGCCTTTTTTGTGGGGATTTTGAAGATGTAGAGCAGCCTTCACTCTCCCCAGAAGACATACCTTACAGTCCTTTGAGGAGTGGTCCGGGTAAAGACAATAGAGGCAGTCTTTGTGTTGGTCATCAACATGAAGCCTCTTTTTACCTCAGGAAGCACAGGGCCTAAAAAGGCCGTTCAAAGGAGTATCTGCCATGAAGATATTGAGAACTTCACACAGAAGAAGGAATCCTGAAGAAAAAAAGAAAAAAAGAAATCACTGGAAATCCAGAAAACAAGGAAAACTGAGCAGAGCTCAGGAGAGACTCCCTTAGCACGACGTGCAGTAGAACATCCGAGGGACTAGAGCTCCTCCCAGGAGGGTTCCAGAGGGTGATGATAGCTGATTGGCTCTTTTCTAGAGTTTAGTCCTTTTTACAAAAAAACATGGGTATGTTACTAATGTGAGGGACTTGGCCTATTACTATATATGTCTAATGGGACATTACTATATTTATGTACCGGGGACTCCCATCCCAACGACGGGGAATGATTCAGGCATGTGAATCTATGAAAGATACCCTAATACTGGATAAGTATGTGTACATAGTGTTACAAACATCTCTCCAGTCTTGAATGGAACCTGGAATTACGCGCAGTCCTTGCAACAGCAGTGACAGGCATACCCAATTCTAATGAATATTTGTGCGTTCACTGTTTGCAACATCGGGGACAGGCAAAACTTAACAAAAACTCTGAGCACATGCAGTCTTTAGTCCAAATGAAGGTACTCCAGTAGTCTTCAAGTCCATCAAATCTTCTCTTTAATAGCAAATTTCACACCAGCCTCGCACGCACTAAGAGCATGCAGAAGAGAAATTAGTTAGCATGCTTTCGTTGTGGCAGCACGTCTCATTTGAGTAATGAGAAATTAGGTGCTGCTTTTAAACAATTGTGTTTCCAGTGTAGGAAACACACAGGTTTGCAAGGGTCCAGTGGCTCAGAAGACACTTGTTTCTTCTTCTATCAAGACTCTTAAGGATAGAATTTTAGATGAAGACGAGAACGTTGTGCTCATGTAAATGTGAATGTAAATGTTGTAGCCTTGTAAAGCGCACAGCTGCCCCAGCAACGGGGCGTCCCGGCGCTGTAGACCGCTGGGGAACCCGTCCTGGCTATCCCTGTGAGATGGTCCCTTTCTGGGTATCTCCAAGGAGAAACCAGGCATCCCCGGTGTCTGTGGGGGGCCGTTGTAGAGATGAGGCAAGCTTAATGCCCAGAGTTGCCGAGTGCGTTCCTGGTTAGAGTAGGTACCGAGGCGAGAATTATCGAGTCCGTTTTGACCCTGGTCCACGACCCTGCCGCGTCGGGAATTGAACCCTGGTCCCTGGCCGATTCTCTGCTTACGGGCTTGCCGCCTCTAACCAGTGAGCCACACCTCTCCACTACATGTTATTCTCTACTGACTGTAGGGAGGATGGAGTATTTGAAATAGACATGGATGTCAAAAGAAAGAAAAGAAAGCCCCTGTATGGTGTCATTTCCATGAACAATAACTTTGTCAGTATTACCGTGGACTCTGGATCTATGTTCACACTAATTAGTGAATGTGAACTTCCTGGTTGCGATGGTGTACATCTTCCTGACTTGCCAAAAATTGTTTTACATATGGTGGGAAGAGAGTAGAGGTGTTGCGAAAAATAGATGCAATCTGAAAGTTTGAGAAGTGTGTTACTTCTACACAAGTATATGCTGTAAAAAAATGGTACAAACGTTTTGGGGTGGAACTATGAAAGGGAACTTGAAATAATCTTAGACCCCAATCATTCCGAAATGGTTGTGTTAAGATGGAGGTTCATCAATTCAACTTTTGGTGACGTTAATCGGGTGAAGGAGTACAAGTGAGTAGATGAGTTTTTGAAGGTATTTACAAGGAGTTGGGGGAAATTTAAAGGGTTCTAGCTCTGCAACATCTTGAAAGAGGGGGCCAACCGTGCGCAAAGTCCCAATAAGGTTCAAAATGAACTGAAGCTGGAACTGGAAAGTTGGGAATTATCAAGCCACGTGAGGGTTCAGAGTGGCTTGCTCTTGTAGTCTTGGCTAGCAAATCTGACAAGTCCTTAAGATGTGTTGATTTACATGACACACTCAAATATATTGGTTTATCGTCAGCCTCTACCCAATATTAAGGAAATGTTAGCCACGCTTAAGGGGGCAGCATTATTCACATCTCTTGATGTATCTGGCACTGATCTTCAAATGGAAGTCTGTGAAGAGTCTGAGCAGCTTGATCGCTTGTGATGCCAAAGGGAGTTTACAGTTATGTCCGTATACCTATCGATTTAGGGTCCGATTCCTCTGTGTTCCAAAGACTGATGAATAATTTGTTTAAAGACATGGATGGAGTGGTCTATTTTTAAGAAAACATTTCGATTTATGGCAAAGACAAATACAAAAATAATGCAAGAGTAAGAAAAGTCCTCGAAATTATAAGTGCTTGTGGTCCTACGCTTAGAATAAGTTTCTCCAACAAAGAGTGAATTATTTTGGTTATTTTGTGTCAGGGAAACGTAGAGAGCCCAAAGTAAAAATATTAGATGCACCTGAAAATGCATTCATGCTGGTGAACAAGGGCCAACTGAGATGGTATTTGGGCCTCAGGGTACTCTGCCAAATGTGTTCGTAACTTCGCCAGTAAAACCTCATGTTTACGTGAATTGATGTGTGTGAAGTATAAATGGGATGAAGCATGCGAAAACATAGTTGAATCAATTAAACGTGAACTAGTATCTGCCAAACTCCTTCAACCATTTAACACCATTGATGTGAGCATCATTAATGCAGATGCCAGCAACCAGAGTTTAGGTGCAGTACTAATGCAAAAAAGGGGCAATGGTTGTAAAGAAATTGTGGCTTTCGCATCTAGAATATTGTGTGATGCAGAATTCACATATTCCACAATGTAAAAAGAAGCTCCTGCCCTATGCTGGAGTACTCCATATTTTAAAACCTTTTGTCTGGGAGAAGCAGTTGATTCTTAGAACGGATAACAAGCCTTTAGTTGATTTAGTTAGCGCTCCTGTGGGGGGTAGTGCTATTGCTCAGTTTGCTAAATGTCAGTATAGACTGCAAGAATTCCAATATATACATTAGAATATGTCGCTGGTGCAAACACCTTTGCAGCAAATTGTTTATCCAGATTAATCATGTGGATAAGGTTTACCAGGCGAGTCATTGGATGATCTTGGGATAGTGTGTGCAATTAGCTCTGTGGGTGTGGTCATGGCAGGTATTTGGATGAGGAAGAATGGATGCAGGCTCTACTTGACAATGGTAATTTACAAGCAGTTATGTAGTACTTGTCTCAGGGGCGGCCTGACATGATTGTTGCGGGAAAATGTCATTCCTTGCAAAAAAGTGGCTGATGAACTATCAATTGTGGATGTGTTCTACGCACGGTTGGCTTATTGGGGATTCCTAAGAGGCTCCAAAAGAAAGTTCTGAATATCGTGCATACGCAAGGCAAGATGCTTACTAAAATTAAAAATGATTGTTATTGGGCGTGGATCGGGTTATCCAAGCTTGCAAGAGAATGGGACACTTTAAAGATAAAGTTCAGAGAAAGCAGGCAGGGATGGCACCTTAAAGGAAACAAGGCAAGTAGTTAACTTTTGCAACGGTGAATATATCACTAATACTTCAGACATAGTCTTTTGAAAAGCAGCCAGTTTGCAGAACTAAAAGTGTGTGCCCACTTAACAAGCTCGAGTGAGCAGAATGAAAGAGAAAGAGAAAGTCAGCACCGTTGGCGTTGTGCGATTTCCCATACACCTTCACCTAGACAAAGTAGATTAAAATACCATGCTGGATGCAATCTTTTTAACACAGGGAAAGATGGGTATGGAGGAGACACAGGCATGGAGGGGATCAATAAATGAATTGCCCGAACCCAAACCTGGATAGGTCGAAAATAGTCTCGCCTTCACAACATCCAGCTTTGGAAAACAGAAGAACAATTAAGATACAGTCCACGAGGACAGATGCAGCCCTGCATGTCTCTAGGGACAGGAACATGAACTCACTCTCTGTGGCAGGTGTGCTAGAGGCAGCATGTCCGAGAGTTACGGTAACCTGGGGAGCTGTGCAAAGCGGCAACCTCTTTCTGGTAGCTGTGCCGAAGAGTCCTAGATTTACATCCCCCTGTCCACCTTCTCAAGCACAGGCACAGTCACCGGGGACAACAGCACGGAGGGGAGCCAGGAACTGACATGGTAGAGAGAGGGCAGTGTTTGGTGGGCAGCATGAGAACACCACTGCCAGCAACCCTTGCAGCTCTGGAGCACATGCCCTGAGGCAGGAGATGAGCGCAGGAGCCCTTGCTAACCCAACCTGAGAAGATAAAAGGACGTCAGCCTACCCGGAATAGCAGCTTGGTTTACTTTGCCTGCAGAGAGAAACAAAAGTAACTGTAACAGGGTCTTCCTCTAAAGTTAAGAGTTCGCAACTTATTAATAAAAACATAGGGAAACTTTGAGGTTCGAAATAAAAACATTTGAGAATATGAACAGTTGTCTTTTAACAGATAAAAAAATTGTTCCACAAAAGTGGATGGAAACAGTACCTGGTCGCCGGGAAACTGATAATAGAAGCACACAAGGAAAACGCAAGGAACAAAAGGAAACCGTATTCTACAGCCAATAGAAACGGAGTAAAAGTAAACGGCAAACCAAGGAACCGATGATAAGCAACAGGGCGGAATGCAAGACCCATTTAAGTTTTATAATAAATAGAATAGATTTCACAAACACAGCGCAAGCGCTTTGCAGGCGAAACCTAAAAATACCCAAATAAGACCAAAACAACAAAAATCCAACTTTACATAAGCAAAATTATCACTTCTAAAGGTCTAAGCAAGTTTGTCCATTGAACTCTATGAATACATTGCTTTTAGCACAAAGTACTTTTGATGTGTTAAAATCCAGAACAAAAAACAGCCGCAAAGAGGGGAAGTGTAGGAAAACACAAGCAATGCATCGATTTTCGAGTCCCAGGGGAATGGAGACATCAGTTCTGCTGCATGCTGGATAAGTGTTGTATGGTTCTTTACTGCGAGAAGCACTGCGATTTTCAGGTGCGGCTCCTACTGCGGGGCAATGCGGTGTAAACTTGGCGCACAGATGTGTTGAGTGAGAAAATGCAGGCACTGCAGGTCGATGCGGTGGCGAAACAGGCGCCTCGTCGATTTCCACAACCGCAGGCTTATGATTAGCCGATTCCTTCAGCTGCAGAGCAGGGCCTGCATCGAAGTGGGAGCGGGAGTCTTGTTCATCGGAGACTTGGTGCTCTGGACTCAGGCTGCAGTGTACTTCCAGCCGCGAACAGGCGCTGTGGCAATTTTTCAGTCGCACCACGGCGATGCATTGGTTTTTTCAACCATACGGTAAGCTTGTGGCAGGAAAAACTGCGCTAGAAGGGGGATGCATTGGTTTTCGGTTTGTGAAGCACCAAACCACCTCCAAGGGTGCACAACTGGAATTGCCACCACTTAACAGGTCAGAACTCCCAGCAGAGGAGGGCTGCAGATGAAGTCTTTGATGGTCCTGAGACTTCCAACAGAAGGCAAGACCACACAAGCCCTTGGAGAACCTTGGAAAAGCAGGATTCAGAAAGAAAAGTCCAGTTCTTTCACTGCCCACATACAGAAGCAGCAACTGCTGGCCAACCCAGCAAATCAAACACAGCAAAGGGGCAGCACTCCTCCTGACAGCTATTCAGCTATTCTTCTTGGCAGAGTCCTCAGTTCAGAAGTGTTTATAAAAAGTGGGGTTACAGGTCCAATACCTATACCCCTTTTGGTCTTTGAAGATTGCATACTTCAAAAGTAAAGTCTTTGTTGTCCACAAGATCCTGCCTTGCCCTGTTTTGGCTGCAGGCACACAGAAGGGGGTGGAGACAGCATTTTGAAGGGACAGACACAGCCCTATTCGGGTGTCAGTGACAACTCATTCCACCACTCTAGCTCAGGAAGGCCCCTCAGCCTGGTGATGGGCCATCAGGATATGCAGGGCACACCTCAGCTACCCTTTGTGTGACTGTATAGAGTAAATGCACAAACAGCCCCCGTCAGTCTAAAATCAGTCTTTGATTCCACAGGCAGAGACACTGCATGGTAAAGCAATAAAGTGCCCACTTTCTAAAAGTAAAAGACACAGAGATGATGGACAGAATGCAGAGCAAATCAAACATTCACCCCAGTCAACAGATGTGTTAAATTCATCATTCTTTTGCTCGCCATGCCACCCCAGTTTAGACCCAGCCATATGCAAATTAGTCTTGACCCTGTGCCTCATTTTTTTTTTTAAACTTGTTCTTATTGGCATTTGTTAGTACAGTTGTTACATATCAATATTGGATCGTAGTGTCATTAAGAACAGGTTTCCAGTCAGGTGATATCCATCTTGACAGTTATAATCACTTTTACTTCAGTTATATGCAATGTAACAGGCGTTTGCCATATCAAGAACAAACCAGGGGGGGGGAAATCAAACTAGGGGTTGTCATGGACTATCAAAGGGACCAGCCGGACCATATCACATGCGGTTCGTCAGGTAACTGGTGAAACATCACAGTGGGAACCCCTTGCTGAGGGTATGATTATACAGAAACGGGGCAGCGGGGATAGGAACCCAACCGCTCCCGGGTAGGTGTAAAGTGTTAAGGGGGAGCGTCATCAGAGTGGGTTTGTATCGCGCGTGACTGCGTAGCGTTAGGGGTGGTCGCATTCGCGCCCTGATCAGCTAGGGGCTGGGACTGTTTAAGTTGATGTAGCAGAAGCGCCCCCTCCAAGGAAAATCGGGGTTTTACGTATGCCCTTCGCTTCCTCCTCTCGCAGGGCATCCTCCTCAGCTGCGGCCCACTTGAGCACCGCCCCCCTCCATGCCGCCAGCGGGGGGCCCGTAGGGGAACGCCTATGCATAGCTATGCAATGCTTAGCCAGAAGGTGTGCCAAGGAGACAAATCGTATGGGCACTTTGTGACGTTTCCTCCGGCCCATTATTCCCAGCGCACAGCATTCCCATGTGTCTAGATGGGGCAGCCCGGTAAGATCTCTGAGGGTCACGTGGATAGCTGACCAGTAGGTCTGGATATCCGGGCACGCCCAAAACATATGGAGGAAATCTGCGTCTTGCGCTTGACAGCGGGGACAGAGGAAAGTTGTATTGGGATAAAAACGCTGCAGGCGTGCTGGGGTCAGGTAGGCCCTGTGTATAATGTAAAATTGTATGTTTTTGAAACGGGCATTCCTAGACACTTTTTTGGGGAATTCGAGTGCCCTTTCCCACTCATTATCATGAAACGCCCGTCCCACCTCCTCCTCCCAAAGGGTCCGAAGGGGTTTAAGTGATGGAGGTGTCAACTCCCGGATGGATTTATACAGCCAGGTGGTGAGGTGACGGCCCCGTCCCATTCGCAGGATCGTGTGGAGGACTGGATGCGTGGGGGGCTCCCCTAATGTGAGATCATAGTATGGTCGATAATGGCTGAGGAGCTGACTATGCCGCAAGAACTGCCCTGGGGGGAGATCATAATCATCAATGAGTTGCTGGAATGGCCGAAGATGTCCCTCTTCGAATAGTATTTCCGCTTCGGTGACATCCCTATATGTCAACTCCCGGAGCATGACAGGGGTAAAGAATTGGGTGTTTTTGGGCCAGCCCGCCAGTGGAAGCAACGGTGAATACGGGGGTCTGTCTGGTGTGAGGCGGTGTATGCGCTGGATGCACCTCCGGGCCACCTCCACCTGGAGGGGGTAGGTCCCCGCTGGGCGGGATCCCGGCACGAGCAATCGGCATAGTTCCGGCGTCGTTATCCGGCCTGCGGTCGTGTATGTTTCGGACGTGTGCCTGTCAGCTGTCCAATAGGAGAGCCATTGAAACTGCGCCGCTAGGAAATAGGCCTCGAATGAAGGGGCTCGAAAGGCCTCCCTGTGCCGTGGGTAATTTCAATTTTGACAGTGCGATTCTGTGTCGTCCCTTGCCCCATATCAGGGATCCAAGGAGGGTGTCCAAATCTTTGAAGAAAGAGCGAGGCGGTATGACTGGAAGATTAGTGAAATAATAGAGTAGTCGCGGGAACAGAACCATTTTCGCGAGGGCCACTCGGCCAATCGGGGCCAGCGGAAGATTCCGCCAAAACCCGATGGAGGATCGTGTAGAGGAGAGTGCCCTACGGTGGTTACCCTCGAAGATGTCAGTGGGTGAGTGATATAGGCGAATCCCCAGATATCGGGGGGCCTCCGCAGTCCAGCTGAGTCTCTGACCACCAATCCAGACCTGCCGAGGGGCAGAATCGGGGTGTAGGGGGTACACCACAGATTTCTCCCAGTTCACCCTCAAGCCCGAAGCTTCGGCAAACTCAGTCAAGGTGATCCCGAGTGGGGCGAGATCCGCTGTGATGTCCCGTATATAGAGGAGGAGATCGTCGGCGTATAGTGAGACACAGTGCGTGGTGTCCGCAAGTGGTATGCCCCAGCCCTGTCCCTCCCTTCGGAGACAGATAGCCAGAGGCTCTACAGCCAGCGCGAATTACAGGGGCGAGAGGGGGCAGCCCTGTCTGGTACCCCTGTGTATCGTGAATTCCGAAGAAACACGGCGCCCAATGGGGATTCGGGAAGTGAGTTTAGCGTATAGAAGGCGGGTGTAGGCTATAAGCTTGGGACCAAGGCCAGCACGCCGAAGAACCGGGAACAGGTACTGCCATGTTAGGGTGTCGAAGGCCTTCTCGAGGTCCAAGATCAGGCACGCCGCTCTGGGGAAGCGGTCACCAATCTGATCCTGGATGTGGAACAGACGTCGTATGTTCTGGGAGGTATTCCTGCCTGGAACAAATCCGCATTGGTCAGCGTGCACCAGCGGACGCACAACCCGGGAGTATCTTTCTGCCAATATTTTCCCTAAAATTTTACAGTCGGCTGTAAGGAGCGTTATAGGTCGATAAGAGGCTAACAGCTGTGGGTCACGGTTGGGCTTCGGAAAAGTAACAATCACCGATTCTCTCATGGATCTGGGTAATTCGCCCACGCGCAGTGCTGTATCCAGTACCGTCAATAGACGGGGGGTCAGCAGAGAAGCGAAAGTGACATAGTACTCTAGCGGGAACCCATCCAGCCCGGGGCCTTGTTTCGGGCCAATGTATGTATGGCGTGCGTGATCTCCGAAGTATGTATCGTCGTGTCTAGGTCAGTTTTCTCTGCGGCTGATATCTGAGGGAGAGGGTCGAGGAAGCGATCGATCAACCCTTGACTCCATGCCCGAGGACCGCTATAGACCTCCGAGTAATATTGACGGAATTCCTGGAGAATCTCGTCCTGGGATTGTACCAAGGCACCTTGTTGCGTAATTATGGACGTGATGGGCCGCATCTCCGTGTCTTGTTTAGCTAGCCACGCCAGCAGTGAGCCCGTCTTGTCGCGGTCTTTGTGCATACGAGTCGCATATGCCCGGAAGCTGTACCGCCGCAAGTCCGCGCACGCTCCCTGATACTCCGATTTAGCATGGGCAAGCTGTGTTGCCGCTGCCGCCGATTGGTCAGTGAGTTTTGTGGCGCTAGCAAGCCGTTTTTCGGCTTTATCAAGGGCCTGTTCCAGGGTGCGTTTCACCCCGACGCGCTGTTGAATGCAGTCTCCCCTGGCCACCACCTTAAAGCTATCCCATTCGACCAGGGATGAGGATGCAGTGCCCGCATTTCGGGCAAAGTATTCTCGGATACTGCACTCTTGTTCATGCGTGAAGACCGGATCCGTCAGGCAATCGCGTGATAGGCACCATGTGGGGACCGGGGGATGCGGGGGCCTCCATTGAAGACTTAGCAAATGCGCATCATGATCGGATATGACTCTACCCAGGTAATCTGTGTGACGGACCTGTGGGAGTACCACTGCCGTGCACAAGAACGGATCTAGCCTGACTCGGAGATTGTGAGGAACGGAGTAGAAGGAGTACATGCGTGTATGAGGGTGATGTAGTCTCCATGCATCTGTGAGGGACCAGTGCGCTACCCATGCCTTAAATCTATCGATTTGTCTGTGAGTAGGGGAACGCGGAAGTGAGGGGTAGGAGCGGTCTAATCCGGGATCCAAGATACAATTGTAATCTCCCCCGAGTATCCAAGGTACATGTGTGAATTGGGCTAGGATTTTCGTGAGTCTGTCCCAGAATTTATCTTGGTCAACATTCGGAGCATATATGCTTCCCAGTAGGACGGCTTGCCCGTCCAGCAGTCCCTCCAACAGGACAAACCTGCCCTCCCCGTCCACCACCCGCCGAAGCTCCCGGAACAGAGTTACCCAGGTCAGCGCGCCGCGGGCAAATGATGAGTAGGTTGTAGCGCATACAAGGCCCCGCCACTTCGCATGTACCCTGCTCACTTCCGCTACATTAAGGTGGGTTTCTTGTAAGAGGAGAATGGATGCTGTCTGGCGCTTCGCGTAGGCATAGATCGCATAGCGCTTGCGTGGGGTGTGAAGACCGCGTGCATTTAGCGTGAGTATGTTAACGTCTGTAACACTCGTCCTCTGTGCCATGTGTAGTGTGTGTTGTGTGCGGGTCGGGGGAGATGCCGATCGGAGTGGTCGGTGTATGGGGTCCTAGGGGTTCGCTGCGCTGTTGATGGATAACGAACCAGTGATCACGGCCGCTGGGGCGTTTGGTCCTGCGGGTGTAGGGTTCCATGACAAATGGGATGTATAGGAACTGGGAAATAAACAGTACGCTGGGGTACGGGAAACAGTCCCAATGCAAAGGACTCATCGTCCAAGAGACGGTGTGTCCAAACTTCTCCCTGTAACTCCGGGGGAAAAAACCTGTTCTATATGTTGAGGGGTGGCGACATGAGGCTGCGCGTCCATGCGTCTAACAGGCATGTAAAAGGATTATTACGCGTCACTAGGAATATGCTAAGCTCGACATCCTCAGTAGTGGGTACATATTGAATATTACTCATAAGGATACAAATTAGGTAGTCTATTGTTCTCAGGTGCGTCATGATGAGGAAGGAAATGCCTGTCCATCCAGCAGTCCTTCTGCCGTTTGTGGAGTGACCTTGGGGGGGCGCCACGGAGCCCACTCCCGATGCGGTGTCATCACAGTCATTTTCACCCTCTGATGAAAAGATGTGTGGAGGGCGATCAATGGAGTCGGTATGTTGGGTGGAGCGGAGATCTATGACCGCCTGCAGCGCTTCTCGCCTCTCCTTCATAATCTGTTCCAGATCCAGCGAGTCGTGGGTGCCAGAAGCTACTTTCATCTCCGCGTGACGGGGCTTCATGGGGTGCTTTTTGGCCCGGAAAGTGTCGTAGGGCGAGCCGTTTCTAGGGCGGGCATCGGGCGTCCGTGTGCAGTGCTGATCCGCCCAGTCATGCGCCGCCTCGGCAGTCGTGAAAAAGATGGAGGAGCCCTTGTAGAGAATCTTCAGGCGAGCTGGATACAGTAAAGCATACTGCATGTTATTATCCCGCAGTCTCCGCTTAATGTCCAGAAAAGAGGATCGCTGTTGTACCGCTCGGGCATAGTCCGGGAAGATCATTATCGGTTTGTCCTCTATGCGAAGCGGCGCCGCCTGCCGTGCCGCTCGTAGCACCGCGTCTCGATCCCGGAAGTGAAGGAATTTAGCGAGCAGCGGTCGGGGGGCCGCTCCAGGAATGGGTTTCCGGGCCGGCACCCTATGGGCTCGTTCAATCGAGAAAAACGCTGTTCGGTCCGCAGCTGGGGTAAAGGATTTGAGCCAAGTGTCCAGATAGTCTATGGGGTTTGCCCCTTCAATCCCCTCCGGCAGCCCCACCACCCGAATATTGCAGCGTCTCGAGCGGCCTTCCAAGTCCTGTGCCCGTTCCTCCACTGCAGTCAAGCGGGTGAGGATTCCCTGGAGTGTCTTCTGATGTTCTTTCAGCGTAGGCTGTATTTCCTCCAATGTCCATTCCTCCGTCCGCACCCGATCTGCCAGCTTGCGGTGATCATCCCGGAGCAAATTAACTTCTGTCGTCAAAGTGCCGAGCCGCTCCTCCATCGAGATCCGGGAGAGTTCAATAGCTGCAAGGACTTTATCTAGTTTGTCCGAAATGGAGAGGTCCGATGAAGGCGCGGTGTTGGGGGACCAAGTAGAAGTTTTTGGCATCTTTTCCGGGGCCGTCTCCGGCACCGCACTCTGCTGCGTGGACCTTTGGTTTCCCAATCCCTGGTTGGCGTGAGGAGGCGGGCCGCCTCCCCCGGCCGAGATCCACAGGACCCCGGGCCACAGCGCCGCAGCGGGCGGTCCAGGTATGGGGCAGTACAAGCTGGTCTAGGCGTAGGAAGCGCCCCCTTTAGAGGGGGGGCCACCAGCGGAGCGTCCCGGCCCCCGGATCACCCCTCCACCACAACGTCCCCAAGCCAGACACACGGCAACGGCTCACTGATGATGCCCCAGTGGACTGACGGTGCGCCCTCGGCACAAATGGAAATTACAGCCGCCGCCCTTTAGATCATGGGCCACTGTGGAGGGAGCGCGGTGGAGCCACAACGCACGAGCCGCCCCGTCTAGGTCAGACAAGGGGGTGCGCCCGGCTGGTAATGAAGTCTGGGGTCACGACGTCTCCATCCCCGGTCACAGTCTCCTCCGTTCCCTCGTCACGCACCTTTCACCCTGGGTACCTGCAATTTGTAGGGGTACTCTGCAGTGTCCTCCACCGGGGGGCTCTCACCGCCACGACACTCCCGAAGGCAGGAACTCCCGCTGCAGGCCGCCGAGGTGCTCAGGCAGCCATGCGGAGGCCAGGCAACACCTCACGCACCCGCCCGAGCAGGCCCAGAGCCCCCGCCGATGAGCAGCACTGCCCCGCTGCCCCCTCGGTCCCAGACACAGCGGGCCCTCCGGCTGTCCAGCAGGGGGGGGGGGGGGGGGGGGAGTGGGAGGCGGCCAGGTCCGCTCCGGGTTTCCGTAGGGCGTCCAACTTCACGAGGGGGGGCCGGCTCGTCTC
Organism: Triturus cristatus; assembly: GCF_964204655.1. Lineage (NCBI taxonomy): Eukaryota > Metazoa > Chordata > Amphibia > Caudata > Salamandridae > Triturus > Triturus cristatus. The sequence continues at coordinate 1,041,679,183 of NC_140584.1, read as the reverse complement.
CGCACCTCGGCCGAGTCTTCAGTGGCTCGAGGGGTCCGAGCCCCGCCGCAGGCAGACGCGGCTCCTCCACGCCCTCAGCTTTGCCTCCGTGCCGCCGTCGAGCTGTTCACGGAGCCGCCAGCGCCATCTTGGGGATCGCGGCGCAGGAGGCTCCCCGCCTCGCAGCTCCATCCGAAAGTCACCCTCTCCGGTATCCGTGAGCCTCCACTGTCACCTCACCCCCAGCTGTGCAGGTTCCGCCGGATCTGTGGCCGGCTAGCGATCCTAGTGACGCCCTCCAAGCATCGTCAAAGACGCCCGAGACGGGAGCCTCAGTAATCCATGTCCGCCATCGTGGCTGTCGAAGCCACGCCCCGACACTGTGCCTCATGGGAACAGTCCAGACCGAACTGCCAAGCCAGGTCCTCCCTAGACCAGAAACAATCTTGGGACTGGTTTCGGCGCATCACCCCTCAACAGCCAAGCTAGCTTGAATCCAGTGGTACGGTGAGCCCAGGACCCACGACTGGGCATACCCGGCACACTTCGGACAAGAAAGCAAAAGACACAGAGGTGATGGACGGAATGCACAGCAAATCAAACATTCACCCCCAGTCAATAGATCTGGGTTAAATCCATCGTTCTTTTGCTCACCATGCCACCCCAGTTTAGACCCAGCAAAAGAGACCGAGATGATGGAAGCTATCCTGGCTGATGAAGGGTGAAACCCCTAAACTTGTCCAAGGATGCTGGTTTTCAGTCCAGGGAGGACGTGACCTGGCCTGTCAGTTCGAGCTGGACTGTTCCCATTGGGCGTAGGGTCAAGACTGCGTTCAAACTGGAATGGCATGGGGAGCAAACAAACGATGGTTTTAGGCCCAGATCTCTGTACTGGAGTGACTGCACGACAATGTTCAGCATTGTGTCCATCAATTGTTCTTTTTGCATTTGTCACCCCGAGTAGGATGGGTATGCCCAGACGTGGGCCCGTGCACTCCATGTCACTGGAGTCAAGCTATCCTGGCTGATGAGGGGTGAAACCCCAAAACTTGGTCCTAGGATTCTTGTTTCCAGTCCAGGGAGGACCTGGCCTGGCACTTCAGACTGGACTGTTCCCATTGAGCGCAGGGTCAAGACTGATTTGCATATGGCTGGGTTCAAACTGGAATGGCATGGGGGGCAAAAAAATGATTGATTTAGGCCCTGATCTCTGTACTTGGGTAAATGCATGACATTGTTCTGCACTCTGTCCATCAATTGTTCTTTTTACTTTCGAAAAGTGGAATTTTCAAACAACAATTTAAAAACCACCTCCACCAAGAGAAGTATTTTTAAATTCCAAGCTTAGGGAGCCCAAACTCTAAATCTCCATCTCTTCCCAATTGAAAGTTACACTTGTAAGAGGTTACAAGTTACTACCTCAGGGGTGCCTTACAAGTATAAAACAGGAAGGTTTGGGCGTGGTAAGTGGCTAAACTTGCCAGGTTGACATGGCAGTTTAAAACTGCCTTTGCAGACACTGCAGTGACAAACCCAAGACATGTTTACAGGGCTACTAACGAGTGTGGCACAATCAGTGCTGCAGGCCCAGTAGTATCATTTGATTTACAGGCCCTTGGCGCGCACACAGTGCACTTTACTAGGGACTTACCAGTAAATCAAATATGCCAATCATAGATAACCAATAATAAATCACAATTTATACAGGGAACAATTGCACTTTAGAACTGTTCATCAGTGGTAAAGTGCCCAGAGTACACAAACCATCAAAAGAAAAGTCAGCACACATTACAAAAATACAGGAGTAGAAGCATTAAGACTGGGGAAACCACGCCAAGAATGCCAGGTCTAACAGATCCCAAAGCCAGACTCCATTTTGAGCATGTTAAGTTAGCCCATATGCCACATTTCATTAACCTTTCGCAGAACTTGCAAAAGTGTCAATTCATCCAAACAATGATTGACAACTAAAGCGACACAGGTCTGTTACAAGTTTCCCGGTATCTACATTTCAAGGTTTGACAATGAATTTGTAAAATAAACATGTAGTTTGAATTGACATTTCTTTGTAATGCTAGGTCATACCGGTTTTGTCTCGGACTAAGTGGAAAGTCCCACAATGTAGGGTAAAAGTCAGTAATAAACACTAAACAAAACACCTGAATTGACCACTGAAGTGGAGAGGTCTGTAACCCAGGTTATTGCAAGAAGTCCTGCCAAACTACCATAGCATCTAGTCCTATGCTGAGATCCGAAACAGGGAGGAAAGTTGCAGAGCCCCACTGATGTGCATTTTCAGTGTTGTGTTAGAAAAAAGCCTGACATCTTACAGCCTTTCATTCAACATGCTTCGCACAGTTCAGTTGTCACACAGTTCACTTTACAAACTCCTCTAACTTAAGTCAAATGTGACAAAATAAGATTTAATGGCATTTTTATTGCTCCTACACTTTGTGAGCAATAAAGAGGACTTTAAATTTTGTTTTCTGGTCACATTTGCTCTGCTTTCAAAAACAGAGGTCAAATCAGTTTGTCTTCCTTGAAGTTAGAGGATTTTCAACTCGCCAGGAAGGGCGGGTAGTCCCGAAAAATAGCCTGTACTGAATAAATCTTGCTCGATAATGCGAGTGGATTTTTCAAGCCTTGCGGTTAGTACTTGTGTACTAAGCAACAGGATTGGACTGTTGAAATAAACACTTATTTATACAGTATCTTATATTAGTGCAGAATTTGTGTGTGCCATTCGAGAAAGAAATTGGGTTTTAACTACCACCACTCCGTTCCGGACCCCTTTACAGGACTGTTAGTAACTCGGAAAGCACAAACTACACACCAATAAGTAAGTCAAGGGGAGCTGTGTGGGGCTACAATAAGCTCGACTTTCATGCTCAAGCGTAGTGCACTGAACTAAGTTCACGCATCTGTTAGCAGTATAGACAAACCCTGCTGAACTAGATCAGAGCCGTAGTTTACTCAAAGGTCTAAAATAAATCTGAATGCCTCACTTTGGGCACCATGTTGCGTAGTCTTTGAATATGCACAAAAATGAGAACCACTACCATTTCAAATACACGGTGATAGCCGTAGTAATCATGGTTGCCTCCTCCAGAGAATAAGGAAGCAGCTATTACTGTAGGTTTGTCCCCATCTGTGGTTTCTTACGTTTTGAATCTCCAGTTTTATTGAATCTGTTCAAAATGGCAGCCTCTCCAGTTGCGAAAGAAGTAAATTGAGAGGCAGTTACACATCTCAAGAATAGAGGTGCCCCCAATGTGGGGGGAGGGACAAGTAGAGGGCAGTTACATTTCAAATAGCTGCACATCCAGAGTGTGCCTTTAAAATATATCACTCATGGGAGGAGTCTGACTCCAAAAGAAGGACAAAAAAGAGCGGAAGAAAGCAAGAGCAGAGGACTAGCTGTGGACTTTGGCACCAAACCCTGCATGCCTGCTTCTGTCCTGACAATCGCCCAGACACAACACGTCCTGCAGCTGTACATCTTCCAAAATTCTTGGAAGGCGGCCAGCACTTCGTCAACCAGCCAGCATCTCCATTGAAGTGGAGGAGCCACTTCCCTGCAGCCACAGACCATAACATCCAGTACCCTGATCTGCTGACCACCGGGTCCACCTATGTTCAGCCCTACCACCACCACTTCCAAAACCGACCTGCACATCCAGAGACTTCACCCAAGGCCAGCTCCATGCCAGAAGTCGTCTTGATGTGTTTCTTCTCCCTCTGCTGCAGGTTCACCAAGAACCATGGGAGCCTCAAACCCGCTGGACAAAACACTTATGCACCAGAGTCCACCCCAGCCCAAGTCCACTGAAACCGACAGTGTATATGTGGCCCAAGACCCTCCCAGAGTTGACCCCTCCCCCTTCCCGGATTCTGCCAAACTAGTCCCCACAGTACCCGCTTACAGCCTCTTTCTTAAAGGTAGTATCTCTCACTGACTACAGAGTGTAGCGTCCGAGGCTACCACCGCTGACACGACCACGGCACCCAGACACCCCAGGGTAGGTAAAACTAGGTGCTTTTTTGGACCACAGCACCCTACTCATCTTAAGGCCAGGAGAACAGTCCTGTAAATCGTTTGCAAGTGACCCTATGGAAGAAAGTTTCTCCCATAGGATAACATTTACGCATCCAAGGCTCATGCCTGAAATCTAACACCTGGCATTTTCTAAAAAAATGATAACATCTAAAATACTTACCCAATTACAAACCTCTTGGTAAAAAAATTAAATAAAAACGTGTCATTTTTCTAAATTGGTCTCAAGTTTCTTCTTGAGTGCGTCTCTCATTTATGGACTCTGTGTACACATCAAATGCTTAACGCTATCCTCTGATAAGCCTAAACTGCACGCCCATACTACCACAAAAGAGAGCATTTGAGATTGTGAATTTAAGCCCTGTAAGCCAACAAGGGTCGGACTTTCTACATAGTGTACCTCATTTTGGTACACTGCATAAAAAGCCAGCTTTCTCCACCCCTTCGCTGTGGAGAATGTCAATGTCTCCCTTAATCTGAATTACACCATGCAGGTTCAGACCCGAAGGGTCTCCTTCGCTGGCCTGGGGAAGACGCTTCAGGAGTTGGGGTTTCCCTACGCCCGGATGTTCCAGGTATGCCTGTGGGTGCAGGCAGAGGGCAAGATTCATGTATTTATGGACCCTGTGGTGAAGTGGGACTAGTTTGAACTCTTTGATGTGGCAACCAAGCGGCCGACCTCCCTGAGCAACCCGGGTCACAGCAGCCAAGGAGTCAGCGATCCCGCAGGAGTCTTTGGGATCCAGAAAGAGCTTGCCACACCCTGGTTCACGGTCACACAGCGGATCATCCTCGAGCTCAGCGAACTCTGCGATACCGGGTTTAGAGAACACTTTGCTGGGAGTAACTACAAGCACAGCAGACAAAACTCATTGGACTCTCTCCTGAACAGCCGGTTCGCATTTCGTGACCTGGAGCATTAATGTGGGATCGTATACATGGAACTGTTCATCTTAGTAATAGTTTGTTCTCCTTCTTGTGGGGGAGGGGACGAGCCGGGTGTGGGGCCTGCACTGTATTGGGACTTCTGTTGGGACACTCCTCTGGTGGACATTGTTTAACTGGAGAGACTCCCAGGCAAACTCTTCTGTTAAGGAACTTGATATTGGGACTGCATGTGTTAGTTTATTACTTTGTGTTTCTTAATTTGTATTTTATGTTTTGTGCTAGGAACGAGCACTAAACTTTGATATATGGAGGAAAAATATTGTTAGTCCTGAAGAAGGTGGTGTTCAATGCATACCACCGAAACGCGTCGACGCACATTGATCGGGTTTAATTTGTTCTGGGAGAAGAACCATAAAGACTAGGGTGATCTATTCCTAGCTTCCTCTTGTCCACAGTGTACACGAATTAACATTGTCAAGACATAATTGTTGTGTCAGTTGTCATTTTTTCTTCCATATGATGTTCCATTGCCATTTATGTATGAAATTTAAAATTTTATGTTTTGTTTAAAGATGTATTTGTCTGGTGTACACTGACAAGTGTTAATAAACTTGATGTAAGAATTTTAACATTTGTTAATATATTTTTTTAAGGTAGACTTTCCACATCCCATCTGGAGCGAGTGGTCACATACTCTAGTTGGGTGTGTCTGAATGTGACTGATTGGTGTTAGTAGTTGATTGATTGATACTTTATATATTTGTCTAGTCCAAAGGGAAAAATCTTTTTCACTATACAGCCTGAAGCAGAACAGAAACACCTGCCGGTACCAGAGAACTAGCACCTGGAGGAATATCCATATAGTGAGGAAACTGCTTGAAGATGTATCCATTAAAAGTGCACTTTGTAATCAATGACAATGTTGGCATATCATACAGCAGCGGTCGTTAACAGCCCTCTGTGGACCAGTACCGTATATGCTGGCAACCAGCAACAGCCAATGCAGCAAAATGTCCATTCACTTCAAGGCATGCAGATACCGTTCACAAGGGAGGGATGTATACCATCATCTTTAAATGTCAACCTCACAATTAAATGCTCATGATTAACACCATCAGCTTCCTAAATTATCAGAAACATGTTTGATTAAAAAATCAAGTATATAAAAGCTTGGTAGCCTCAAACGTACAAATAGGACTTACCATTGTTCTGCTCTGTCACTGCTGGAGCGTGGGGTCGGTCTAATCCCTCACTTGCCTGTAAAAGAGCATCACATCAGTTAAGAGAATCTTGTTCAGCTGAATTATTACCATGACTCAATACAAATTATAGTATGTCTAAACAAATTGTATCAGTAAAGTTAAGGTACTGGATCCCTGTCCATTAAAGTCTTCTTACGACTAATTCTAACAAGTACTGGCAAAGCCATTAGGCAAGGTAAGCTGGTGCAATGTTTTATTTTATTGGTATTGGCAAACATTTGCTGAAAAAGAAGGAAATAAAGTTGCTGCCTAAAAGAGGGAGCCATACGCTTGAGAGAAGTTTGATTTAAACTGAATTAATCATTAGATACAGTATTAATAAAAACGTGCAGATGCTTCCAGGTAGTTAGATGTACTCTGAAAAGTTACTGAAACCCTTTTTAGTTTTGATTCATATCACAGATAATAGGATACTTACTGGTGCAAATGAAATATACCAGTGACTTTGAATTACTGTAAATTGAAGGCAAACACATGGATGGCTAAAAAATAAAAAGGTTCAAACAGTATAAAGAATAGAAAGGAAATAAAGGAGTTTGCAAATTAAAGTAACAGCATAAATCTTGGCCCTGAAGTCCACTTGTTACGTGGTTACACACTCGTGAGCAAACATGATGCCATCACTCTATCCAAGAAAGCCAATGGATGAAGAGGGCCTACCCCAAACCCTCTACGTACGTATGTATATATGCAGTATTAATTACATGAGGCTAGTGAGACAGCTAAAGCCTACAGCTACATATAGTCTAGACATAAAAATGAAGGCTAGCAGTGTATAACCAAAACTACAATATAGCTTTTACAAACAAGGGACTTCATGCACAGCCATTCCACATGGGCCTGACTACACTGCTCTAGATCGCCATCAGTTGTCAATCGGTCTTAAAGATAGCCTTACACACATAAGTGGAGAATGGAACTATTTTCATTTTGGTTACTTTCTCTGCAGCAGTGCATGCAAACTCCCAGGACTCAAAAGAAACAACTAAATGTGAGGATCAAGTAATTGGGACACCTCAGTCATCAATCGTCTTTGACGTGCCTCCAAATCTGCAGCGATTTGATGTCCAAAAACCCCATAATATCCAAACCAGCTGGCCTCTAAACGAGTGAAAAACATGATTCTAATTCTACACCTCCCTTGTAATTAAGTAAATACTTTACTGATTGATTAATTAAAATCATTTCAATTTTAAACAAGCATTGAAAATGCAATAGATCTCGCCTTTGATTAAGTTAAAGCCATTTGCTTTGCTAATGGTATTGTATAGCAAAGTAAATGGCTTTAACTTAATGAAAGGCGAGACCTATTGCATTTGTAATGCTTGTTTGGGCATTGGTAGGCACTCTTTTTGGGGCACTGGTACGTAGTGTTGCCCACCAGATTTTGATCTAACACAAGAGAGAGACAAACACAAAAGAGAGCAACAGAAAGATGGAAAACCAGTGACAAACAGAAGAAAAACCTGCAAGAGTAGATACAGCGTCAGGGAGTGTCTTGCAGGGGCATTAACGAGGCACAAGGTGGAATCGCTATCATCGGTGGCGCTGCCTGTGGGCACTGGCACTTCTTGTTTTACAAAGGGGAGAGGAGTTGGCCTAACGGCTAGGGCGGCCGACCTCGAACCGGGTTCAAGTCTTAGCAATGACGCTGAAAATCTGTGATTCTGGGCAAATCACTTAATCTCCCTGTGCCTAACAAAAATGAATGTGTCCTCATGTAACGCAACTGGTGCTATGTAAAGCGCTCTGATACCAGATACCGGGTCAATTTTGCACTATATAAAACTCCTTAAAAACATTTTCAAAAAATATGCACTGCCTGCCCTGAGCCAGGGAATAGAACCATGCGCCTATTGAATGCAACTCTGGTATCGGCAGGGCTTTAAGTGGGCTGGGTCCCACCGGTGCTGAGCGCCAGCAGTTTTTTTTTAAGGAGGCCTCAAAACGGGTCTCTATTGGGCTTTGTTTTGTGCCCTGGCACAGGCGCTCCATTTTCTTCTGGACTGCAGTGACAGCGGCACATTGATGTCCTTTGCTCACATCGCGCACTTCTCACTAGTGGAGAAGTTACGGCATGAAGTCTTGTCAGAGTGAGCATTTTAGGGGAAGGGAAAACCTTTAAAGAGAGAGTCATTTTCTCTCTCTGGATTTCCCTTCTATTTTTGAAAGTCAGGAGCAGCAACATTGTCGTGGTGTCACCAGGGCTTTAAGTGGAAGCTTTTTCAATATTATATACAAGCCATAGTTGCTGCTTATTTATCTTTTCTAACAGCCATTGACAAAGCCAATAGTCCTGACTTGTTGTAGGTATGATGTTACTTGTATCATATACCTGGATGCAATGACAGAAACAGCAAAATACAAGTCAGGTGGGACACTGTGCTAAGCACAGATTTGTAGGTTACTTGTTTTTAGGCCACGCCCTTACTTACACTGACCACGCCCCTTTGAGAGAACCCTCCCCAGTTTTTTCATCCCACTTAAAGCCCTGGGTATAGGCACAGGTCGCTGAAGACCATCTCAGGGGGACATCCAGTAGTTTATTAGCTACTTGAAGAGTATCCGTGGGACGAGGGAAGCACAGGGCAGGGTGGGTGTCGAGACCCCGACCGTACCATTCACGGTTTATCGCAGGTACAGGTGTCCGGATGTGATTTATGGCGCCGGCCGTAGCGCCTCGCTGCTGGCTCTGCTAGCCCCCGCCCCCATCCCCCACCTCTGTGCTCAATACCAAATAAATAAACACCAATAATAGAATTCAGCATAATCACTCATAAGTAATTTAAACTCATTCTTATGCGCTGCACAAAGACTGCCTCTGTCAAGGAAATGAGTTTTCCTACATAATCAGCTCCATTAAAGCCAGCCGAGTTTGGTTCGTTCTGCGTGACATTGTGGGTGGTGGAGTCTCGTGCGTCCGTGTGAAAAATGACCCACATTTGTCGGCTTTCTGGGAATCTTCCACACAGGGTTTGGCATTAGTGACTTATAGATGGCAGGGGTTTGATGGCCAAGCCGCCCGGGCTATCAGTCAGCACGAGTGAGAGTCACTGATGCCGTAGTGAAATGGATGCTGCACCCTGGGCGATTTACCACAAACTGAAGCAAATCATGTAATCCTGTGATCTACTAGCGGTTTTATGTAGCGCCATCCCGGTGCCAAAGTGCTTTACATAGACGTGTTACACCTTCGGTAATACATAAATTAAAACCATGATCGAGCGTGCATAAGTGAACAACTAAAAAGACCTGAGGGCTCAATCTGACAAAAAACAAGCGCTCAACATGACGTTTTTTCCCCCCCTTTTTCTGCAGTCCCAGGCCTCGCCTGCTAAAAGGTTTCTTATCTTTATGGGGCCATGTGTTTGGCCCCATAAAGATAAGAAACCTTTTACGCCAGCAGTAAGTCAGGGCAGTCAGTCCAAGTGGGACGGCAGAAAGAGAGAAAAGAGTACGTCACACAGAGCTCTTTTCCAATGGCTGGCCACCGTTTAGCATAAACGGTGACGCCAGCCAATGGAAAAGAGGGGTGGGGCTTAATGCCCTTTACAAAAAAATCCCCATATCATTAAATCTCGCCAGCGAGACTGCGCATGCGCGCAGCCTACGCCAGGCGAGACCTAAAAAAATCTGAAACACATAATTTAATTAACAGTGACCAGCTATCAAATTGTATGAGTCTAAGTGCATTGTATAAATTAAATTACAAGTCGAATATTACATTTAAGACTGCACTGACATTTGTCTCATATCATTAAGCATTATAACTACATAACTGATTTCCTGATGAAATTAGTTGTAGTGCTAAAGTACTCGGACAAACTCTAACAGGATTTAACGTATAGATTTTAAAGCTGCATCTTGTGACCCTAATTGCAGGTGATTGCCGAGAATTTTTTGCTCCTGGCACATACATGTATTCTCCTAATACGCCAGGGCGATAGAGTCCCTGCTCAGCCAACAAATTACAGCTTGCCTGCAGGTGGACACCTCCCTTGTAGTTCCGCTGTTTTAACTATCCAAGCTCCCCCATCTGTTCATTCCTCCAGCAAGTGCCTGCATTCTAATGCTTCCCCTTGAAACTTTTAGAACATAACTACCCCAAAAAGATAATTTACTATTCCACCTCCAATCCTCGATTTGTGGAAAGAGTTTTTGTGGGCCTGGTTAGTCAGTTGCTATGCTAGTACTGCTCTTCCTATTTTATAAAAAAAAAAAAAAAAAAAAAAAAATTAAAAAGACACATACAGTGGTTTATTACTTTAGAAACTGTCTTTGGGTCCCCAAAAAGTATTAGCTAATCAAATAAGTTTCGTTTGGTAACACCTTTTCTGGTAAACGCTACCCAACCACGGATACCTCACCTTAAAATATTCCCCAGACATTTAGAGTAGATCTTAAAAATTCAAAGTAGTACCCCTGTGAGCCTGCAGGTGGCGCCAGTGGCTTCGCACCAGAAGTGATGTGTGCAGATGCACTGACATCAGTCAATTCTGGACTCATGTGCCTGCACACACACAGCCAAAATCAGAATGGTTGTGCCCTTTCTGCGGATTACTAAATTAGGATCTTTTTGGGTGAAAAAGAGTCCAGTTCACAGAATGGCAAACAAAAGGTGTTCGTGGTGGTAAATAATGTGTTCCTCCGATAAAGACTTCTAGCGAGAGATTTCTCAGAATAGAAATAAAGGCAAAAACTCCCAGTAGGTCGGTCTGTGAACTGGCTTAAACCAAACAGTTCTGAGGGGGGGTGGCCAACCGCCAATCATGGCAGGCTCTAGCTAGTGGAGCTCTGAGTCGCGCCCTGACACTACGGCAATAATCCTGAGAATCACTGGCCATCTGCGTTTCGCAAGCAGCGCATCGCACGACGGGGGTATCGGGGTGTGCGACTACCATGGAAAGTTGAGTTTCTGAGCCCGGCTTCACCTTGAAGGAGCCGACGCTGCCCTGAGCTGTGTAGCGATTGGAGCTGGGGAGGCCTGGTGACACCGAAGTGTGTCACCTCTCACGAACAACTGGCGGTACAGCGATAATCACTGCAGAGCCCCAACGCACCTGATTAATCCAGATACTAGCGCCCGGAGAATCGGCGCTGCTCCATGCGTAAAAGAAGACGTTTAGCAGGTATGGGTAGATCAGCGATCTACAAAATGGCGGGCGGAGCGGCCTGTGAGACACGAGGGATGTGCCGGCCGGCAAGGGACATTTGAGCAGAGCCAAGGCCCCCCCCCTCCCTAGTAATACTTTATGGGGATTGCTGGAGCAGAGTTTTCTTTTAGAAAATTCTAGGGCTTTTGAAGCTCTGGCATGTCTATGCGTTTTATTAATTTATTAATAATTAACAATTAACTATTTGTCTTTGTGCAAGTGTGTTTTATTAATCAACCCGTTTGTCTTAACATAAGAGAAAGTTACACGAGGGTTAGCTTATTTGTGCTGTTTCTGTCCTAATAATAACGTGCAAGTTTTCATGTTTAAACGTTGCTGTGTGCTATTTATTTTGAGCACAAAACGCTGTCTGAATTAATGCTTTTTATGTCGCAAAGCTAGATAAATACATACACATAAGGGTATTAGTGGGGTTAACACTGTTTAATCATTATGCTGTAGTAACGTTTATTTTGTCTCTTTAATTAAGATGGTCTATTGTGGCCTATGAAGGCCTTAGCCGAGCTGACAGTATTTCGAAGCCTGGCTGTGGCATATTCTGTGATGTGGCAAGAGAGACCCCTGCTGGAAAAATGTCGAAGACAACTGACCGTGGTCCTTGTTGTATTTTTCCATGAGGACATCAGCAGTTTGGAGGATCTCCAAAAGAAATGGAACGTCCTTGGCAAACAAAGGAGCTTCAGAAATGAACAATGGACTGTGGCCTGGCTGCCGAGGGAAGTTGTACAAGTTGGATACTTTGATAGTTTCTTGGTTCCTGTTCCGTAGTTCACGTCTTGTGACTTTTCCTGAGCGAAGATTTTCAGATGTAGCAATGTTACATCCCTTCCTTCTCGCTCTGCTCAGTGATACAGTTTATTTTGCCAACTTTATGTGTGTTTCCATTGTATTTTTCATTATAAAAACTGTTAGCTTAGGGAGGGATCTTGCCACCCTTTTGCCACTTGCCATTTTACCTTTGCCGCGTGAACTTGCGTTGCTGAGGATCGATGCTGAGGACTTTGTCTTGAGAGACTTTACCGAGAGAGACTGGTCCTGACCCGTTCTGACACTTAGTTAGAATAGGTAACTATGAGAAATGATTTATTCTGATTTTACTTTGACTAATTTTAGATAAAGCAATATAATTTTAAACATGGTGTTGAATATTCTTTCTTGTCAATTATTGTGTACATTTTGATCATTGTTGTATAGATTGTATAGAGTATGTTTAAGGATAACCACTATAATCAGGTCCTATCGTCCTAGATATAGATGTAGGGTTTTCTTCCCACAGGTCTTATGCTGGTAGAGTATTTGAGCGTATGTTAGTGAAATGGGCCCTAGCGTATGATGAATGTATGTGCGTGTAACTGTGAAATTACTCTATCCGTGGAAGTGGGTTTATTTTAGGTACCCTGATCTCTATCAATTTCTCTGGTAGCAGAGGATGGTTATAGATGGTTGTCTTGATCTTGATAAGATTGCTTGTATATTAGCTTATTGATTATTGACTTATTTTTGATGATATTGGTATATGTACTAATACTATATGTTGGAGTCGTCATGTTGAGTTATATGTAGTGCTTCTGGAATTTGGAAGCTGTTGTAGCAGTTCCGTAGTAGGGCAGAGGGAAGTATATGCTGCTCTCGGGAAAGACGGGATTGTAAGGAATTACGTGTGACAATTGAAGTTGCGCATTCACATTGTCTGGGTTCGGAATCAGTGACATCGTCGTATGTTACTATTAAACATTTCTGGTATATAAGGAGTGTGTATCGTAGTGAAGGTTATCTGTGAAACTCTGGTCTTAAGTCCCAGGGATCCGTAAGGATTGCCGTTAAAGCTTATTGCGGGAGGAGTAATAGGTATTCTCTGAGCTTGTTTGAGGAACTGGGCAGAGGTAAGCTGCTTAGTTGTTGTGAGTTATAATTCTGTAATAGGACAGATTGTGCGCTGTTCTCGGGAAGCAGGATTCTGTGTGCATGTACTATATTTTTCTGGTATGAATGTGCGTGAATGCATATACATTTATTGATTGTAAGACTCTTTGGATACGTCCTAGAGGAAACAGTTATGAGATGTATGTAAGTTTGTTGATTCTTGAGAAATAGACTCTCTTTTTACTATCCTGTGGTTAGCGAAGCAGACAATGGAGATGTTTTTATGTTGTAACTAATAGATTTTGTAGAAATTTTGACACGAAGTCTACTGAGAGTTTTTTGTAAAGGAGGGGTAGACGAGTGACAGAGACAGGAGACAGAGACTGCAGCGACTGTTGACGTCAGAAGGTCCGCGCTCTGATTGGATAGTGGATCAGAATAGGGTTCGCGCTAGGATTGGTGCGTTAGTGTGAGTCGCGCAGGGATTGGAAGAGCTGTTTAGTGACGTAAACGCTCCAGGATTGGTGCGTTAGTGTGAGTCGCGCTGCTATTGGTTGAGAAGCTCGTATTGTATATTTATAATACGGAGAGAGTAGAGTTTTAGTAAGCGCTAAAATGTATTATCAAGAGGAGGAAAAGAAAAAAACGTTCTATGGGAAAGTTAAAAAGTGGTTTACCAAGGATAAAGAGGTTAAAACGAGAGGGTGAGTTGCTACCTCCAGCGAAAACACCTGCATCCTTCATGGTTGCGAAATATGGATTACATACCTGTATATGGTTGCAGAATTGGGTTAGGTATACTAAAGAAGATGGTGTTTTAGCATTTCCAGAACATGGTTCATTTAATTTGGCCGTGTTGAGAAATTTACGGGAAAAGATGTTATGCTTAGACCCGAAGCCAAGACCTACACAGTTCGAGGCTTTAGTGGAATGGGAAGAGGAAGTTCATGACCGAGAAAAGCAAAGATCTGGAGGGTATTACAGATACATGTTTGGGAGGAGACATGATCGTGAAACACATCATGATCGGATGAAAAGATGGCGAGATGCTAGTATGACAGAGGGATTATATCCAATGAGAACAGTTGAAGTTTCTGCTCCCTCTGTAGAAAGGATTCCTGAGTCAGATATGAGAAGATATGGAGAGTATGAAGATGAGGTCTTAAATGACATGATTTATAAGAGACCACCTCCATATAGACCAGAACCAGATGAGAGTACACCAGTTGTTTCTCCGATAAGAGATACAGTTGAGAAAGAAAAAATGACACCTGAATCAAGAAGTAGTAGTTCTTTCAGGGAAAGAGAAAATCGAAGTAGTGAGGAAAATGCTAGAAAATTTGCAAAAACGACAACAGAACTGACTGAGAAAATTAGGGAGTTAACGAAGAATCTGGAAGCTGTTACGGTGCCTGTAACAATATGCCTGTGTTTGACAAACAGAGAGCAGGTGAGAATGGACTAGTGATTCCATATGTTGGGAATAATCTGACAAATTCAGTTGGTCCTTCAGGAGATTCAAATAAAAGAGCAGAAAGAAGTGACCTGAGACAAACAAGACATGACACATGTAGTGAACTATTGGATGTTAGTGAACCTAGTTGTTCAGGGATGCCAATTTTAGAACCGCAGAAAAAGGTGGTTCCAGTGAGAAAAACTGCTGAAATAACAGTTGATGATTTGAATGATTGGATGAAGGTTCTTCAGAAAAAGGATAAGGATTCACAAGTTATTGATGTGGTTAAGTTACGTATAGAATTAGAAGAGCTTGTGACAGGAACAGTTCCAACAGAAATTCTGAAGAGTCATCATGATGGTGAATTAATGTTTATGTGCAAAAGCATAAAAAAATGGAGAGCAAGAAATACTCATGATAGACTAAGAGCGATAGCAAATGAGCAAGGAGTTGACATTGATAAAGTAAAGGTTTTGCAGAAAACTTACAGGATGGATTTCACAGAGAAAGACATTGAAAATTTGAATACTTCTGGTAGAACAGGACAGATTAAAGAAATGGTGGCATTATTGCGAAGATGGGGTGATGTAGAAAAGTGGAAGGATAGGTGGTATAAGAAAAGAGAGGAATCTGAAGATAGAACAACTTATTCGGCATTTCCAGTGAGAGAAAAGGAGAAACCAGTGGAGAATTATCCCATGAGAGAAATACCTGGAGGAGGATATGTACATGTTCCATGGACCAGACAGGATATTTTATCATTTACGAATGATTTCCCTCGATTGAGAGAAAAGCCCGTCGAGTGGTATAGGCAGGTAGATAGGTTTGTGAAATTGTCAAAAGTGCTGTGGGTTTACCTGAATAGTCTGTCTGATATAATTGTTCCAGCAGACTTGTGGACTGAGTGTAAAATAGTTGTGAGTTAGCCTACTGAGGAATATCCAAGCGATCCAAGAACAGGGGCACCAGATCCAGAAGTGATGAGGAAGTATGATCAGGTGATGGTATACCTGAAGAGTAAAGTTCCTCCAAAAGAGACAGACTGGGTTAAGATAGATCGAACACAACAGGAAGCAAAAGAATCAGTTCATGCTTTTTACGAAAGGTTGATACTGGCTTTTAAACAATTCAGTGGAGATGAACACCTGGGTGACAAGGATTTGAGTCATTTTGTATACAGATTTGTATATGGCCTAAGACCTGAAATTGGTGAGAGAATTCGTGAGCACACGGTGGATTGGCAGAGTAAAAAAGTAGATGAGATTCTGAGACATGCAAAATACTTCAGTGATGAAATTGAAGCAAAACAAAGAAAGCTGAAAGAGAAGGCAATGTGGGCACAGGTGAAAGTTGCAGAAAGACAGGAAGCACAGTTAGTGGAACAGGCGAATAATCCAGGAAATAATGCAGGAAATAGACCCAGATATGCAGGAAAGGGGAAAGGAAGTCTTGAGGAAGCGAAAAAAAAGTTCCCGTGTCACAACTGTGGCCAGCTGGGACATTGGAGATCTGAATGTCCTAATCCACCATTAGTGAATAATGAGGGTAAATCCTTAAATCAACAGGTGCAGAATGAAGGGAATAACCAGCAGCAACAGCAACAGAAAGTTGTGAGACAACAGAGTCAGGAGCCAAAACCGCCCTTGCCGCAGAATAGAGGGGTACAAAAGTACAATCAGGACTCGGGATTCTTCAATGATGAGCAGGTAAACAAACCAAGACGTTCTAACAAAGTACAGCAGTACTTGTTAAAGAGTGAAGGGAGTGAGTCTGAGGGTGATTATTGACGGTGCCGAAGAGAGGAGGAAGAGTGCATACTTGGTGCAACTCTAGAAATAGACCAGGCAGGACCATTTGTGGATGGGAAAATAAATGAGGAGAGTGTTACTTTTTTGGTAGACACAGGTGCGACAAGATCAACTGTCAGGTCAACAGATGTTAGAAATCTTCCTCTCTCGGATGAAGCAATCCAAGTAGTTGGTGTAGCTAATACACAAATCAGAACACGTCTTACTGAACCAGTAAGAGTACAGATAGGGAAATTTTCAGACATGCACAGATTTATTGTCTGTGACACGAGTCCAGTGAACCTGTTAGGTAGGGACTTATTGTGTAAAATGAATTGCACAATTTTTTGTACACCAGATGGAATAGCTTTTGAAACACCAGATGATGATGTTTTGTACCGAATGACTCTAGAAAATAGAGAAAATGAGTTAATTGGTGCATTTGCTGTGTTTAATCCGGAGGATTTGCCTCAAGAGCTGAGAGACACAGTGAAAAGAGCAGTTTGGGATTTTACAGGAGAGGATGTGGGATTGATGAATAATGTAGATCCAGTGAAAATTGCAGTGAAAGAGGGAATTACATATCCTAACATTCCTCAGTACAAAATGACACCAGAAATAATTGAAGGGATAACTCCTATAATTGAGAAAATGATTCAGCAAGGAGTTCTGAGAGAACTACTGAGTAGTCCGTGTAATTCACCGATAATGGGACTGAAAAAGCCCAATGGCAAATTTAGGATTGTACAGGATCTGAGAAAAGTTAATCAAATTGTGGTGGCATGTTGTCCTATTGTGCCAAATCCATCAGTGATTCTGTATCAAATTCCACATGATGCTGAGTGGTATACAGTGATTGATTTGTGTCATGCGTTCTTTTCAATTCCATTGCATCATGATAGCCAGCCGATTTTTGCATTTAGGTTTGGCCAGCGTATCTTAGCATGGTGTCGAATCCCACAGGGGTATACAGAGAGTCCTTCGATATTCAATCAGTTATTGAAGAAATCATTGGAGAGTTTGATTATGCCCGAAAACTCAGTGTTAGTGCAGTACATTGATGACCTACTGGTGGCATCAAAAACACGTGAAGCTTGTGAAGTGGATACCATAGCTTTACTGAATCATCTGGCAGATGGAGGGTTAAAGGTATCTCCAGCTAAATTGCAGTTTTGCAAGAAAGAGGTTCATTATCTTGGACACAATATTGAAAAAGGTCTGAGAAAAGTGACTACTGACAGGATCAGAATAATAAGAGAAATGAAAGCTCCAAAAACCCAGAGAGAAGTGAGAATGTTCCTGGGTATGGTGGGTTATTGTCGTCAGTGGATAATTAATTTTTCCCTGATAGCAAAGCCACTGATTAAATTGACAAAAAGTGAAATGACAGATCCATTGAATCTGGATGCAGAACAATTGGCAGCATTTGAAGAGCTCAAAAGTAAAATGTGTGAGGCTCCAGCTTTGGGTATGCCTGACTATGAGAAAGAGTTTGAGTTGTACTGCAGTGAGAGAAATGGATGTGCACTTTCAGTGTTAATCCAGAAACATGGACAATTGAGAAGGCCTATTGCATACTTCTCATCGACACTTGACCCTGTAGCTGTGGGTTTACCAGGTTGTCTAAAATCTGTGGCTGCAACATGCAGAAGCTTGGAACAGAGTGAGGGGATCATAATGGGATATCCTGTAAGGGTATTCGTACCTCACAATGTGGCAATTCTTTTGACAAGAAGCAGAACTCAGCATATGTCACATAGTCGGCTGACTAAGTACGAAAAAGTGATTCTGGGAGCTTCAAATGTGACTCTTGAGAGATGTGTGAATGTGAATCCAGCAACACTCTTGCCGGATATTGAAAATGTGGGTATAAAGATGGAAGATGATCATGATTGTTTGGATGTGCTTGAGTACTGTACAAAACCGAGACCAGACATAAGGGATATTCCCTTACCTGAGAATGACCATGTGTTGTTTGTGGATGGATCATGCCTGAGGAATGATGATGGTGTGCTATGTGCAGCATATGCGGTGTGCAAAGTTTCAGAGGTCATGGAAGCATCACCATTGAAAGGAGTGAAATCTGCGCAAGTTGCTGAATTAGTGGCATTGACAAAAGCTTGTGAGATTGGGAAAGATTTGAGAACAACCGTGTTGACTGATAGTCAGTATGGATTTGGAGTGGTGCATGACTTTGGCCAGTTGTGGCTGCAAAGAGGTTTCTTGACATCGGGTGGAACTCCGATAAAGAATGCTGAATTGATTGGAAAATTGCTTGAGGCGATACAGCTGCCTGAGGAGTTAGCTGTTGTAAAATGTGCTGCCCATGGTCCAGGGGATGATTTTATCACGGTTGGAAACCGTTACGCCAACGATGTGGCGCAGTATTGTGCTAAAACAAATCAGTCAATTAATCGGAACAGAATGGAGGAAATGTCTTTTCTTTCTGTGATGTTTACTAATGTCCTAGAAACGTGGGATGAAGTAAAGCAGTTACAAGATGAGGCAGGAGAAGAAGAGAAACAAGATTGGGTTAAAGCAGGATGTGCTCCAAGAGAGACAGACCATGTTTGGGTCTACAGAGATGGCAGACCAGTGATGCCTAACTCTATCTTGTCGTCAATGGCAAGGATGTATCATGGCCAGGGACATCTGGGGAGGGATGCGATGGTAAGGTCGTTCAAGCAGACCTGGTACAATGCAAAGTTCAGGACAATTGCAGAGAGCATCTGTCAAAGGTGTTTAATTTGTCAGCAATTTAACACTGGGAAAAAGACAGTGGTGAGTCTGGGAACAATAGGCAGAGAAGGAGGTCCTTTTACAAGAATGCAGATTGATTTCATTGAGATGCCCCAAGTGAACAGACTGAGGTATGTTCTAGTGGTAGTCTGTTTGTTTTCAAGGTGGGTGGAAGCTTACCCGACTAGAAGAAATGATGGATTAACAGTGGCGAAGTTACTGTTAAGGGAGTTGATTCCTAGGTACGGGTTTCCAGTTACAGTTGAGTCTGATAGAGGTAGACACTTTCAGAATGAGCTCATAGGTTTGATTTGTGAAGCATTGAAAATACAGCAGAAGCTACATTGTGCATACCGACCAGAGGCTTCTGGTGTGCTTGAGCAGATCAATGGCACAATCAAGAATAGAATCGGAAAGATGTGTTTAGCCACTGGCATGAAATGGCCAGATGTGTTACCTCTAGTTCTGATGACTATGAGATCTACTCCAGATAGAACTACTGGTTTGAGCCCGCATGAAATAATCATGGGACGTGCTATGCGCCATGCATTCGTGCCTGTCAATAAGTTGGTGTCAATAACTGATGACATGATTTTGGATTACTGTAAAGGCCTGGCTGACGCAGTTCATTCTGTGTTTCACCAGGTTGGAGAAGAAGCTACCACACTTGAGAAGAAGCAAGCCCATGATCTGAGTCCAGGAGATTGGGTGAGGATAAAAGTTCACAGGAGAAGAAATTGCTTGATTCCAAGGTGGGGAAGGCCGAGACAAGTTATTCTGACTACGACGACTGCAGTAAAGTGTGCTGGAGTGAAGCACTGGGTACATGCAAGTCATACTCTGAGAGTTCCAAACCCAAAAGAAGGGACTGGTAAAGAGGATTTTGAAGAGTCAGATTCCAGTGATGGTGAAGATCCTGAAGATACGGAATCAGTGAGAAGAGAAGCAGAGAGAGCTTCAAGAGAATCACTGCGAGTATCAGAGAGAAGATCAGATTCTGTTAAAGAGCCTGAAGTTTCAAGTAGCAGTGGAGGGAAAAGAAAAGAAAAAAGAAATCACACAGAGATTACTCCTGAATCAGAAGAGGAGGAGATTGAAGAACCACTTGAGATTATTCTTGAAGAAACAGGGTCAGAAGAAGATAGAGAGGGACAGATTGCGGAAGACCCCCGAGGAGGTGTAGGGAACATTGATGAGGAGTTAGGTGAAGGGACAAGTAGACAGCAAGAAGCTTGCGTGTCGGAGACTCGAGGAGGGACAGAAGTAGGGAAGTCTCAAACAGTGGTGAAGAAATCTGTGGAGAAGAAAAAAACTGCTGGGAAACGGAAACAAGAGGCACTTGAAACAGATGATGAGGAACAAACAGAGGGTCGAGTTCTGAGAAAAAGAACTTCGATTGGAGAAAAGAGTGTTAAAGAATTAAGGCCGAAAAAGGTTGTGAAAGGAGATCGTTGGCCTAACAACCGAGTTAAAAGAGTGAGATACAGAGTAATAAGAGCAAATTCATCGAAAGCTGAACAAGTAAATGAAATATCAAGTCAAACTTCAAAGGCTGAAGAAGAAGAATCAAAGAAATCAAAAGAACCAGTAGAAATAAGAAGAGTTAAAAGACCCAACCAAAAGTACAGATCACCGGAATGGTCTTATGTGACACTGTCTGAAGAAGGAAAAGAAGAAACAGTGACTCGAGATAATCCGGAAGTGGTCTTGAGAAAAGTGGTTGAGGAAGATACTGGTGAAATTCTGAAGGTACTCTTGACTGACATTGGAGAAGAGTCGAGTACTGAGGATTCCGACGTTGGAGATCTGATACAATTTGATGTTGAAGAAATTGAAGTGAAGAATGACAAATATCCAAACTGAATGAAAGAAGGATTCACTTGGATCAAGTGAACGAGGAGATCATTTGGATAAACTGAAAGCTGAAGAATTGTTGGAGAATTGAAGAAGTTCAAATAGTAGTGGAGTAGTAGAGGCTAAACTAAAATGGCTAACATAGAGGATAATAGAAATAGATGTGCCTTCTTTAAGAAGTGGTGTAGAATGTGCTGCTGTTGTACTGGATTATTAATGCTTCTATGGGGTGTTTTAGTTTTATTAGTTACTTTTAGAGTAGAATTTGGAATGAATATAGAGAATGTGACAAATGTAGAGAAGAATTTACAAAAAGAAATTCCAATTAGAAGTAGTAGTTACATACACAAAGATAGGTCAATTAATAATTTTTCTAGTAATGTTTTTTCTAAACTGTTATATGAATATGTGAAGACAATGGAAGTAAGGGATTGCTACGTCTGTATGCAATTACCTGCATCTGTTTCAGGGGGTGTTACTTATCATCATTTACCAGCTACATATGGTATTTCCTGTAGTATTTTAAGTAGTGTTTTTTATTTGTTAGGGAAAATAGATTATAAAATGTCTAACAGAGATAGTATTTTTGGGCACTTGCCAATGAACAAAGAGCTGAATCCAGCTAAAGAAGCTAACACTTTTGGTGAGATTTTTATTGAAGAAAAAGGATTAACATTAGATTATATTTTTAAGAATAATTTAACTTGCAGTTTGAAAGAAGAGGAGAGAGCTTTCCTGGATATGGTAGAAGAAAGGAGAGTGAGCATGCATGAGAAAGGGGGAAAATATGAAGAGAGTGAAACAATTTGGGACATTGAGATGGGAGAAAAATTGAAGAATGGGGCTAGTTCAACTTTAGCTCTAGATGCGCCGCAGAAGGGTAAACTTTGCATTACCAGAAGGAAATCCCAATATGATACATATTTTGTGGGAACTAGTGAGTGCCATGATACATACTTCATTGCGACAGGTTGGGGTTTCAGAGGTGGAGAAGATACGATTTTTCCAGGAGTGTACTATGTTTGTGGGAACAAGGCTTATTACAAGTTGCCTGACCATTGGTATGGCACGTGTTATGTGGGCCTGGTTTTTCCTAAGATTTTTCATACAGATAAAATAAGAGATGTAGAAGATATTAACTTATTAACACGTTTTAAGAGAGAAACTTGGTCTGAAATTGTGGGTGATATTTTTGGGGTTTTGATTCCAGCAGTGGGAATTTCTTTAAATGCTTATGGAATCCGGAAACTGTCCACAGTGGTTGATCGCTTATCGACAAATACCGCAGGAGGGTTTCTTTTGGTGAATACGGAATTAAGTACCGTACGTGCCATGTCTATGCAAAATCGACTTGCCCTTGATATTCTATTGGCCAAGGAGGGTGGAGTTTGTGGAATTTTGAAAGTTCAACATTGTTGCACTTACATTCCTGACGAAAGTAAAGACCTGAAGGTCTATATCAAAAATATTACTGATTTACATGAAGAATTAGTACCACTTGAAGCTGGGAGTTTGTGGACTAAAATAGCTAATAAAATGATAGTTGTTAAAGATTTTATTGCAAAAATAGGTAGTACTATTATAGGTAGAATATTGTTTCCCTTGTCTTGTATAATTGTGGCTTTGTTAATAATAAGATTGGTGTGTGTGTGTTGTAAAAACAGGGGAGGGAGAAAGAAATTGAATAAGGAAAAGAAAAATAAGAAGTTGAAAAGAGAACCTCAAGAAATTGAACTAGAAGAATTGAGGGAGAGTGTTTATTTAGAGACAAAGAGAGATGATGAAAGAGTGACTGGTGTTTAATGTTGTGTAAAGGGAAAAGACATTTCTGATTTTTCCTAAAATGGGACTAAATTTTCACTAATTTTTTTTTGGGGGTTTATTTGGTGATAAAATCACCAAAGGGGGGATTGCTGGAGCAGAGTTTTCTTTTAGAAAATTCTAGGGCTTTTGAAGCTCTGGCATGTCTATGCGTTTTATTAATTTATTAATAATTAACAATTAACTATTTGTCTTTGTGCGAGTGTGTTTTATTAATCAACCCGTTTGTCTTAACATAAGAGAAAGTTACACGAGGGTTAGCTTATTTGTGCTGTTTCTGTCCTAATAATAACGTGCAAGTTTTCATGTTTAAACGTTGCTGTGTGCTATTTATTTTGAGCACAAAACGCTGTCTGAATTAATGCTTTTTATGTCGCAAAGCTAGATAAATACATACAAATAAGGGTATTAGTGGGGTTAACACTGTTTAATCATTATGCTGTAGTAACGTTTATTTTGTCTCTTTAATTAAGATGGTCTATTGTGGCCTATGAAGGCCTTAGCCGAGCTGACAGTATTTCGATGCCTGGCTGTGGCATATTCTGTGATGTGGCAAGAGAGACCCCTGCTGGAAAAAGGTCGAAGACAACTGACCGTGGTCCTTGTTGTATTTTTCCATGAGGACATCAGCAGTTTGGAGGATCTCCAAAAGAAATGGAACGTCCTTGGCAAACAAAGGAGCTTCAGAAATGAACAATGGACTGTGGCCTGGCTGCCGAGGGAAGTTGTACAAGTTGGATACTTTGATAGTTTCTTGGTTCCTGTTCCGTAGTTCACGTCTTGTGACTTTTCCTGAGCGAAGATTTTCAGATGTAGCAATGTTACATCCCTTCCTTCTCGCTCTGCTCAGTGATACAGTTTATTTTGCCAACTTTATGTGTGTTTCCATTGTATTTTTCATTATAAAAACTGTTAGCTTAGGGAGGGATCTTGCCACCCTTTTGCCACTTGCCATTTTACCTTTGCCGCGTGAACTTGCGTTGCTGAGGATCGATGCTGAGGACTTTGTCTTGAGAGACTTTACCGAGAGAGACTGGTCCTGACCCGTTCTGACACTTAGTTAGAATAGGTAACTATGAGAAATGATTTATTCTGATTTTACTTTGACTAATTTTAGATAAAGCAATATAATTTTAAACATGGTGTTGAATATTCTTTCTTGTCAATTATTGTGTACATTTTGATCATTGTTGTATAGATTGTATAGAGTATGTTTAAGGATAACCACTATAATCAGGTCCTATCGTCCTAGATATAGATGTAGGGTTTTCTTCCCACAGGTCTTATGCTGGTAGAGTATTTGAGCGTATGTTAGTGAAATGGGCCCTAGCGTATGATGAATGTATGTGCGTGTAACTGTGAAATTACTCTATCCGTGGAAGTGGGTTTATTTTAGGTACCCTGATCTCTATCAGGATCTAGGAGCGCCTAGATTGTCGGGCGCGCAGTGAAAGGGTGCTGGGCACCTCTGATGGAATTGATGCCTGCGCCACAAGCCTCCATTAGTGAAACAGACTGCGGAAGGGAGGGCTGGGGGAGCACTCCACCTGACACTGTTTGGAGGGCACGCTCCCGTTAATGGACTGTAAGGGGGATTGCAGCAGCAGTGTGGAAAAGCAACAGCTATGTGATATTATACACCCTACAGACCTCTAAATCAGAACGAGGGTATATACCAATCGCAAAAGGGTGAGCGAACAGAAACTAAGACCTGAGGCAACCACGCATGTCCTTATTAACGGACTGCTGTGTGTATATAAGAGACGAACAGGGGTGGGTGTTATTTTTTGCAATGTTGTGTGCAGTGTGCAGCGCGGAGTGACTTACCAGCCTCACTGGGCCGAAAACACGAGGGCCTAACGCCGCGGACTCGGCGAAGAGGCACGAGGGGCCGTAGATGCTCGACGTGGGAGGAGGTCTGGAAAAAGCCCAGACTAAACACGGAATTAAGGGCCCTGTCTGGTGGAGCAGACGCTGTGGCTACTGGGTTTGAGGTGGCTGACCTATAAGGAGCGGGTTGAGACGCTGCCCGCAGGGGTGCCCAGATAGCGACGCAGTTACCAGTTGATATTGCAGGACGTCATAAATACATGGTGGAGAGAATAGTTTGGAAAGAGTATTAGACACTGGGCTTTTGTTCATAGGCATTGCCTGGACTTGTAAGGCTGTGGCGAGTTGCATTAACTGGAGTGAGGGAAACTCAGCTACACTTTGGATTGAAGGAGTTGGCACTGGCATAGGTCCTTCTAGGGCGATATACATGTGACGCCTGTTGTGTCCTGTGAGCGGTGCACTGTATGTAACAGGACGGGACGATTGGAGATACGTGCGGCTTGGGAAGCGACACAGTGAGTCAAAGCATATATCCTTGCTCATACCAATCATGAGCAAGGCGGTTCGCATAGAATGACAAAGTTGGTCAAAAGGAGACCTTGGGGGGCGTGGCTTGGTAAGCCAGCATGGAGGACGTGTGCTGAGTGAGCTCTGTCCAGCCCTAATCTTTATGCTTCATTAATCCTGTTCCTCCGGCCGCAATACCCTTCTTCCAGCTGTTCCTGAGGTGTAGCAAACTGGCACTGCACACCGGACCGGCGCCGTATCCTGAGGCGGCAAGGCGGCGACGACGATCACCACTGGGGCCTGGAGACAGCGTGGAAGCCGCGATCTTGCGTGCGGCTCTGTCGGCGTTCCCCGGTGGGGTGGGGGGGCGGAGCTGCGTCGGCTGGTCTGACCTACCAAGGGGTGCTGTGCTGGATCCTCGCATACCTGCCAGTGCCTGTCCTTCGCCTCACACCTCGCAAACCACAGGCAGATCCTCCTCGTCCGGCAGTCAGATCGGACCGCGAGGGAAGTGCGTAGGAGGCCAGAGAAACGCTCTGGTGAGTCGCCGCCATTTCTGTGGCACCCGGGGCCGCGGAGCGATTGGCCTCCCTTCAGCTTGGCAGACTCTCTTCTCTGGTGGCCTGGTGCCCTGCGAGTGGCGCCAGGAGCCCTTGGGTGCCTGTGACATACTGCGGACTAGTGCTGTGTGGGTCTCCTCACCCCTCCCCCCCCCCCCCCCCACAGGCCTGTACAGGGGCTCAGCGGCATTTTCAGGCCGCGTGGGGGCGTGAACCGGTGACCCCCGTGGGATCGGTATTCTGCTTCTCCCGGTAGCCTTGGGGGTGCTTCCTTGTGGGCCTGCAAACACGGGCGGACCCTCCATGTGTCCCCCGTTTGGCCTGCAGTCAGCAGCCCATGGGTGTCGGGGCCTAGCGTTTCTGCCTCGTACCCTGCTCTTTGGACGTCCCAGCCTCCCCTTCGCCCTGGTTGGCTACGGGGGCTCGCCTGCCTTGGGGACGCTGCCTGGGTGTGCGGAGCGGCGACGCTGGACATTTTGGGGTCCGAATGGGCGTGCCCACCTGCGTGTCTTGTCGCTTGCGGGTGGGGGCCAGTGGGGCTCTCCCTCCCCTCTATCGGACGCCAGTCAGGCCGCGGGGGTTCCCTCCTTGGTGCGGGCGGTGCTGCTTGGGTCCGGAGTGGGTGTCCTGCAGTTCTCATCGGTGGTCGTTTCAGCGGTCGGCTCGGGCTCGTGGGCCGCAGCCTAGCACAGTCGTTACATCTGCAGCTTCTGTACTGACCCCACCTTCAGAGAGCGGGCTCGCTGGTGTCCAACCGATCGTCATCTGAGTTGCAAGAGAACATTTGGCCAGCCAGGACGAGGGATAGGACCGGAGGGGGCTCGACCAAACAGAGCACGCTGGTTACGTTCGTCGACCCTGGGGTCTCCGCTGCGGCATCGGGGGGACCCCGGGAGATGTGCCTGACAATGCCGCCCTCCTGGCGGCCATTACAAAGTCCAGAGATGCCCTGGATGCCAAGATCGGGGCGGTAGGTTCTGAAGTTATGCTACTGCGCCAAGACCTGCGGAATTCGGTGGCACGCATCACTGAGACCGAAACAAGAATCTCGGGGTGGAGGATGTGGTTACCACCCTGCAACAGCGAGTGAGCTCCATGGAGAGCGCCCAGTGGGGCCTGGCGGCAAGGGTGGGGAATGCTGAGGGATGGGCGAGACGCAATAACCTCCATTTTGTTGGCTTTCCAGAGGGATGAGAGTCTGGCGATATGGAGCGGTTCCTTACCCAGTGGCTGGAGAGTTGGCTACCCCTGGAATCCCTCTCCAAATGCTTTGTTGAAAGTGCCCACAGGGCCCTGATGCAGAAACCCCCGGCGGGGGCTCACCCGAGGCCCGTGATTGCAAAATTACTCAACTATCATGACCGGGACGCTATCCTGAAACAGGCTAGGGCCAAAGAACCTCTGCTGTATGACAATGCCCGCATTCTGATCTTCCCTGACTATATCAAATTGGTTCAACAGCAGTGGCAATCATTTTGAGCGGCTACGGTCCGCCTTCGAGAGCTCAAGCTTCCATATGCATGGCTTTACCCGGCCCAGTTGCGGGTTGTCTATCGCTCTCGTACCCACTTTTTTGATTCCCCAGAGGAGGAGTTCCAGTGGACGAATGAGACGGTGCGGCTGCGCCCGATTCGCCACCCGGGAGAGACTCCGATTCCTCCTCGAGTGGGGTGGCTCGGAACCTGCATAAGGTCATGGGGAAGGGTTCCAGACGCTCCAGGTCTAGGCAGTGATCCATGTCCAGCGATGCCCTGTCACGTGCGGGATCTGCCTTGCGACAGGCTGCACCAGGCGATTAATTAACACTCGTGTCCAATGCTTAAAGACCTCAGGTTCTTTGAATTGGCCAGAGGAGACTGAAGACGGCCAGTATCTCTGCTGTACATTCACGGACAAGGATAGGGTCAGTGGTCGATGGGCTGTAAGTTGGGGATCCATTGGCGGGTGACGGGTGGTACATCCTGTTGGGGGTCAGCCTGCTCTGCCTGCCACGACAGATACTTCACTGTTTGTGAGGTATAGGGCACGGTGGGTGGCGAGACTGATATTGGGAAGTGTATATGCCCCACTGCCATTGTCTTGGGGGCTGGTGGAGAAACTTGTGACCTTATGGGCGGACGTTCCAGAGGGCTTGGCGGTGGTGGGTAGGGATTGGAATGATGTGGTAGATGTAGTCCAAGACCGGTGGAGGCCTGACGGGGCGCCTGAAGCTCATCCCCCCACCAAGCTCCATTCCCTGGTGATGGGCCTAGACTGGGTTGACACCTGGCGCAGGCTGCATGGTACAACTCAGGGCTACACATATCTCTCTGCAGGTCACAACTCCTTTGCCCGCATGGACTGCATCTTTGTATCTCAGGGGGTCGCCAGAAGGGTGGTGGCGGCAGATATTCTCCCCAGTGGGCTCTCGGATCACTCGCCGGTCGCTATTACCCTGCACGCCGGATTGGCACGCAGGCCATTTCGGTGGTGCCTCTCGACCTGGAACCTCCAAAAAGAAGACTACATGGAACGGATGGAGGAGGCCATTGATCAATATCGATCATGTAATGTTGGGTCGGTGTGTGCAGCAGAATCTCTTTGGGAGGCAATTAAGCCCACCCTCCGCGGGGTGGACATCTCCTTCTGCGCTGTGGCCCGCAGGGTGCATAGGGAGTCTCTCATTCGGGCTGAAGCTACAATTCTGGATCTGGAAGGGCTTAGCAGGGAGAGGGGGGGGGGGGGGGGGGGAGGCGGCTGGTATGCCGCCAACTGCTGCTCGCACAACAGGGCTACTCATCCCTTTTACTAGATGAAGTCCGCCAGGCTTGGTTGGCAACCCGGAGCAGGATTTACCAGTGGGGAGACAAGTCAAGCAAGCTACTGCACAGATTGTGTCAGGGGTTCGTCAGGCTCCCTAGTTTTCCCGGGCATTATGAGACCGGATGGGTCACCTATATTGGACCCTTCAGCCATTGCAGAGAGTTTTGCAGCATATTATGCGGACCTGTTCCTGCCCCTAAGGAATGCCAAAGGGCAGATGTGATAGGCCGGTTCCTGGACGACCTCCCGCCTAGGGCCCTTTTGGACGATGTCAGTGCAGAGCTAGACCGCCCACTTACGGAGGACGAGCTGGGTGCCGCCCTTGGGGAATCACATCCCGGGAGGGCCCCAGGGTCCCAATGGTTTCCCAAACAAATGTTTTAAACGATATTTCCTACAGCTCGGTGATCATACACTACATACGATCCTATACTCCACGCCTCTGCGGCGCTCTTTACTGGCTGCTACACAGCTTGTCTTTCAGATCTGGAGGCAGGCGTTGCGGAGGATGGGTTGGTGGAACCGCTTGAACCGGGAGACCCCTCTGTGGCAAAATGGACACCTGCCACAGCTGGCGGCCTTGCCTGGATTTCGCGACTGGGACGTAATCGGCATCTCTACCTTGGGGGATGTTATGCAGGGGCCCGTCTTGAAATCATTTCAGGACTTGCAAAAAGATTTCAAATGCCACATACCCAATTTTTAAAATATCTGCAATTTCGGCATGCTATTTCCCCCAGCTTAGTGGGACTGGAGGCGCTGGCTGAAATCAGTCCAGTGGAAGCGAAAGTGTTCATGAGACATTTGCAGGATCACAAGATCTCCAAAATATATCTATCCCCGGTCATACATAGTTACCCATCCTTGCAGCATCTCCGAGAGGCTTGGGAGGGTGATGTGGGCTCGCTGGAGGAGGAACATTGGACAGAAGCCCTAGCCTCCCCACGTGGGGCAGCCATTGCAATGAGCCTTTGGCTCATCCAGTTTAAATACCGCCACAGGGTGTATTTTACTGGACTCCGGCTGTACAGGGCAGGTTTGGTGGCTTCCTCTGTGTGTCTTCGCTGCATGCATGGAGAGGGCACCCTGCTTCATACCATATGCGGTTCTGGCGGGGAGTAATGGCCTGCCTGTCGGAGGTTCTGTGTTGGGATCCCCCCCGTTCACCTAAGCTGGTTCTCCTGCACATCATGGACGATATCGGGGACAATGTTTACAAACGTCATCTTATGCTCTTGGGTTTTACCTTGGCCAAACGGGACATTGCTAGGGCCTGGAAGGAGACAGTAGCGCCCTCCGTTTCTGTTTGGAAGAAAGGCCTAGACTTTTGTATGGGCTTAGAGGCTCCCATCTTTGTTGCGAGGGGGTGCCCTCGTAAACACTACAAAATATGGAAGCGCTGGGCGGACTATCGGGCCTGGAATTGGAGCCTGTTCCAGCCCAGAGCCCAGACCGGCTATAGTTTCTCTCCTTTTCCCCGAGGTGTCCTGTGTATACACTTGGTGGGATAGACGCTTCATGGAAGTTAACCGTAGTGAGCGTAGGATTGTGGTTTTGACTGTACATATTGATCTTGCATGGTTGACAGTGCGATGGAGGGAGGGTGGTGGGAGGAGGGGTTTTGTATGTTTTTCCTTTTTTTATTTATTTAACTGCAATTCCTTTCAACATTCTTTTATGTTTACAAGAAAAGTGTCAAAGTCATAATGTATATTGATGCAAGTCTCTGGGTCACAGAGCTCAGTTTTCTACGTGCCTTTGACAAATAAAATATGTTTTTTTTAAAAAGGAGACCTTGGTCTCCAACCATTTAAATGCCTTTATTTGACCGTTTGGGTTTCATTTATCCACAGGAGCTGAACCAGTGCATTAGCTACAGTGTATTTATATGTTCCCAGTAGGTACTATCGTTTTTGTCATGTCGCCGATTGTGGGTGGAACTTTTTTTTTTTTTTTTTTTTTTTTACACACAGGTAATATTACAGTGAGGACCAGCTACAAGAAGCCATAAGTATATACAACTTAAACTTGAATTGTAAAACTGCATAGACCGATTAGCCATAAGACCGCAGTTACTGCAAATAAATACCATTCATTTACTGCTATAAATAAAAATAATACGATTTAAAATTAGGAAGAAAAGGAGCAAGCAAACGCAGCGACACTTGGCATTATAAATTCTAAAAGCACAGTTTTTACCTTCAGAGTGCACTAAAGTACAAACGATGCTCTGCAGTAATGTTCAGAGGTTAGCAAAGATGTGATTGAGTAGTTTGTAATACGGTATGGAAAGCTTTTGCGGTTATGTATTGCACCGGTCAGTGAGGTAAATGGAAGGAGGTAAACTACGTTCAGTGGTGTTTCTTACCAATTGTAAAAAACTGTTTGATGGGAAACACTCCATATGAAGTTAGACTTGACGTTTTAAGTAGTAGAAAGTGAGGGCACTGTAAGCAGTGGTTGCAGTTATGGTAGGTTAAGCCCCATGGGGAAATAAGTCACATAAGGAGAATTATGTAAGTAGTGAATAGTACAGTCATCGGACTGTTTCCGAGTGATTATGTGGCATAGGATCCAGTCCTAGGCAGATCCTCAAGCTATTCAGTATGGTGGGTGCACCCTCGCAGTTTGGTGCTTAAGGAGTCTGAAATGTTCAGAAGGATCTCTGTGCCGTCATCAGCTATGGGTTTTAGACTGGCCCATATAGCAGCTAGTGTTGGATTGTTTCGGCTCACTCGTCTGATTCCCACATGAACACTGTAAAACTATGTGAAGGACAAATTGATTGAAAACAAGATGCTCAAATATTTTAGCCTGCTAAGGAATGTTGGTATATTTTTTTTTAAACTGCTTAAGAGGATGTGGAGATCTAGCTTGTGTGCTAGTTATTAGACTAAGAAGAAAAGGAAGAAGCATCTCTGGGTGCAAGCACCTGAATTATTGCTGTTGCAGAGACTGGTTCAGCCATGCACTGCAAAGCTCCTGGGAAGTGCTTTCCAATGCCTTTTGACTGCACTGCAAAAGACACAGATGATGGACGGAATGCAGAGCAAATCAAACATTCACACCAGTCAATAGATTTGGGTTAAATAAATTGTTCTTTTGCTCACCAGGAAGAGGTGTGGCGCCGCGGCCAGGGTGACTGCCTCCGGAATCTGGGGATCACGGTTAATTGTTCGCGCTTTACAAATGTGGATTATTATTATTATTACCATGCTACCCCCGTTTAGATCCAGCCATTTACAAATCAGTCTTGACCCTGTGTCTCATGGGAACAGTCCAACCCAGACTGCACAAGTCATTGGTATGCTTTAAGAGTTGCATCTGGCCCTGTGAAGGTGTTGTGTATTTTCTTTGAATTAAGTGTGTGCGAGTTGTCTTCGGAAAGTCGGCGTTTCCAATGTGGAATAGAACAATGCCATTTCTGCTCAAGGAGGTGTATGGCACATTAAGCTTTGAGAACTCTTTGAAGCATCTGGTAGAGTGGTGAAATTTCTTAACCAGGCACATTGTTCAGTTGATTTCATAAAGGGCACTGACAATGCGAATAGGACTAAGGCTCGAGAGGTTTAGGGTTGGAGTTACTGATGAGGGTGGAAGCACGAGTTGCACTTTTTATTTTGCTTAAGTTTTATCCACATGCAAATTTTAGGTGTGCATTCATATACACACTGCAAATGAAATGCATGAGGGGGGTCAACCCAGGGTAGTAGTAAGGGTGGTGCTACTGCAAGAAGACTGTGCTATAACTTCTTCTAGGGTGAAAAACGCTGGCCCCTGTAGCAGTGACCACCAACCCGCCATTTGTTCATTGACAAAATTAAAACTTCTGTTGAAATTCCCAGAATGGTGTTGTAGGGTAGATGCTGTATTCAGGATAAGGGAATGAAGCCCAAGCCACTTTCCGCCCATCTTTTTAATTGGCTCCTGTCCCTGTACTTTGTAAATGGTTGCTTTTCATTGGTCAGTAGGTTTAGTAGTCCCTTTTGTTTTCTTGTAACCTCCCATGAGGACACCCTGTTACATGTGTTACTCGATATGCTTTAATCTGAGTACCATTTTCTTCAACAGCTTTGTCCTGCCCGACACGATCTCCCTAAATCCTTTTTTCCCCCTTTATTTCATAGAGCACGGTACGCCTCAGCAGGAATAATGGCGGGAGGGCTTTTCTTTTCGTATTTGCTGGCTACGTTACTTTTTTTCCTGTTTAATACCGTTTTTGTTTCTTTTAACATGGTGACACCTGTGCTTTAGCATTTTGAGTTAAACCACATGTGCCGCGATTGTTTTAAAAGTAAAATATTTTTAAAAACATTTTTTTAATGCACTGGTATTTTTTTCTATTTACTTTTGAAGCAATGGCAGCAACCACGCTTTAGCTTGCAATTTTGAAGGCTAAAGCGAGGATGCCACATAGGTCTTGAACTAGTGTTTACGCACCCCTTGCAGGTTTTGTAAACACATATATAAAAGGCATTGTCATTTACAATGCCAATAGATTAAACTCTCGCAAATGCGAAACCTATTGCATAGCAAATGCTTGTTTGTGTCATGCTCCTTCAGCCTCCCTCCCCTTTCCTCTAGACAGACTTCTGGGTGGTGGTTCACAGATTGGGCATTAATTTCATGGTGTCCCTTTCAAGCAAATTACATTCTCTGAGTAACTAAATGATACTACCTACTGCTCAGCGGGCTGCACACTAAGGCAGCACTAGGGCAGGCAGCTGCTCTGCTCCTACAGTCTAGTCCCAAGCCCAGTCACAGCGCCAAACATCACTATGAGCCTCGTGGGGGGCCTGCACCGGTCACGCTTTCTAGCTTTCTTCAACAAGCTCAGTGCCAGCCAGTCCAGGTACCATTCTTAACACGCAGGCAATGTGGGAGACCTTAGTGCGCTCAATCTAGCCCACCACACCCTCAGTCTGTTTTAATAGCTATTAGTACATTAGCTCACTAAGGGCCTTATGTAGGTAGCCTAACATTTACCACTTCATAAATATCGAATTTTACCGATTCGGTATTTATGAAGTGGTAAATGCTATGTAGGTAATGAGTCGGTAAAAATTACCGATTCGGAATTGGTCGGTAATTAAGAATCGGTATTTACCGATTCGGTAATGGTAACTGGCTTCCCATTGATTCCTATGGGCCAGGAGGCCCATAGGAATCAATGGGAAGCCAGTTACCATTACCGAATCGGTAAATACCGATTCGGTAATGGGGGGAGCACAATCAAGGGTGGCAGGGTGTCACAGTGACACCCTGTTGCACCCCTGATTCCTGCATGTGTGCACATGTGGCACACATACATGCCCTAATGTATGTCTGCCACATTGCACACTTCTAAGGGCCAAAAAATGCTTTTACTAAGACATTCGTCATTTACCACCAACTTTTAGTTGGTGGTAAATAACGAATCCACACAACACCCACACACTCCCCCTACATCTCATTTCAGGATTCGGTATTTACCGAATCGGTAAAATTACCGATTCGGTAATTTTACCGATTCGGTAAATTACCGAATCCTGAAATGTCCCCCCTACATCCCAAAAGCCTGAATACCGGTCGGTAACGGCATTTTTACCGAAAATCGTCCGTTACCGACCGGTATTAGGCTACCTACATATGGCCCTAAGTAATTTTAGTAAATCGTCATCCCTGCAGGTTCCTAGGGTGAAGAGGAATCAATGGACATTTGTAAGATGGATCTTTTTGTGGAACGCCTCCTGACTGACCTTTCTGGCCGTGAGAGTCTCACTTCAACTTTTGTAGCAGGGTGCGCTCACCGCTCGCTGGACCTGCGAACGCCGCTCGGCATCTCACCTTGCTCCATCATTGCCAGTCTCTTAAATTTTAGGGATCGTGACACTGCTCTTCCATAAGCGCGCGAGGCTGGGACGGTGTAGTACCTTCCATCCTGACTTTACATTATTTGGTGCAAGTTCACAGACACCAAATCCATGCTCAGGAAAATAGGCCTGAAGTATGGCATGCTCTACCCGGCCCGATTACGGGTCATGGTTAACAGTCGGGCGCAGTTCTTCGACACCCCCGCAGATGCCCAGGCTTTTTGCAATTACGCCCAAAGACCACCATTCGCTGCAACACGCAGGACCTGCAAGCCACCAACAGCGCCGATCTATTCACACCCCCTCACTCCACCCCAATGGACCAGTCGCAGGGAGCCGCAGCATCGACCTGATACCGGAACCGACACGCTGAACTAGGCCTTCATAAAGGCTCTTTTGAACTTTCAGCCCTTTCTCCTTCTCTCATTCCCAGTCTCAGACAGCTGTCTCTTCCTACTTTTCAATGACTCTTGGCCTTCATTTGCTTACTAACAATTCAATCCCCGGTCATGGTAGGGGTCCAGTTGCCGCAGTGTAACCTACCACTCCTGTTGTAAACCGCGGTGCCATTTGACAGTTATTTGTTGTAGTGTTGATATTTTGCATTATCGGTATTTGCTGCGCAGGTCTGGTGTAGGTGGGATCCCCGATCATGGTAGGGGTCCAGTTGCCGCAGTGTAACCTACCACTCCTGTTGTAAACCGCGGTGCCATTTGACAGTTATTTCTTGTAGTGTTGATATTTTGCATTATCGGTATTCGCTGCGCAGGTCTGGTGTAGGTGGGGTGTGGGTAAGCTTTATTTGTTGGTTTTGTCAGTTTATTTGACCTCTAATTGGAAGTCCTGTACCACTACGTCGCATGCTTTATTAAAGGTCCGATTAGGAGTTAGGTGGTCTGACCACCGGATCGCCATTGTGGCAGTCAGGATTATACCGCCAAGCCGGCGGCACATCGACCGCCGCATTTCGAGTTAATTGGCGGTGGTGCAACAGCGGCAGCATACTTTGGCTCAGAGAGCCTGCAGTACATGTCACAGCCATGTCTGTGCACCATACGCCATGTCGTGCAGGGCACACAGTGCATGCATGACTGACAGTGCAAAAGGAGAGCATGACATGTGCCCCAATGCACACCCCCCCCCCCATGGGCTACAACACCCTGGGGGCCTATAGGGGCCCCTTCCTGGTCTTCCTGCTGACCTCCTCATAGGGGGGGGGGTCACCGCCATGAAAAGGTCGGCGGTAAGACAGGTTGTAAAATGCAAGGTGGTTCCAGCATAGACACTGCTGCCAGAAACTGCTGCTTCCCCACTGTCGCTCGTCGGGATCCAGGCTGTGGCGGCGGTCTTGCATTAGGCTTGCAGTAATCTTACGTCGGGCTTGTGGCGGTCCGACCACCAACCTCAAATCAGCAGTCAGACCGGCGGCGGCAGTCAGACCGCCACCGAGGGTATGGCGGTCTTGGGACTGCCGTACTCTTAATCATGCCCTTACTGTACTCCCACTGAAACAGGGATCGAACTACCTTTCCAATCCTGAAACATCAGGGGGCATCATCAACCCTCCTAATGGTAAGCTGGTTTTGCAATACAATAGCTTTTTTACAGGAGACTCATCTCCCCACTAGCATATCACACACATTCACATGTTAATGGGACCACATAGGTTTTTTTCCACCTTTAGTACATTGTCACACGGAGTCTGCATTTTAATACACCACTCGGTCTTCTTTACCCCTAGAGCTCATTTTGCCGGCGGCCGCTACATGGCTGGACTGTTGGCAGGGCACAGTGTACTGTTTCTAAATGTCCATGCACCCAACGTCGACACCCCAGAATTCTCTCATCATCTGCACTACTACTGGGGTGAGTCGATGCCGACCAGTTCATACTATTGGGTGACCTTAATATGTGCCTGGACCCTATGCTGGCTTCCACGGCTGCAACACCCAGCGGTAAACCAAAATCCTTCAAAGTCCTCGGTGAGATCTGCAACACTTACCCCGCGATGCATGGCACTCAACATACTGCGCTCCCGGGAAGCACAATTTACTCGGTGCGCCATATCACATGGTCCCACATTGATTATTTGCTGCTATCCTCAACGGTGCTTCCCTCGCTGGGAGATATTTACCATCTTTCACGCACACTATCGGACCACTCCCTAGTTTGCATTGTACTTGTTGGGCCATTTGGCGGTGGCAGAGAAAGCAGTCGATGTTTTCCTAGCAATGCTCTCCATGATGATGTTTTCCAAGAGGAATTGCGTGCCGCCATAGTTGATTATTTTACACTGAATGTGGGATCAGTTGCGAAGCACACTACCCTTTGGAAGGCAGTCAAGGCCTACATACAAGGGATTTGTTTCTCAAAACACGTGTCTACTGCGCGATATCCCAGGTGCCTTGTCCCAAGTCAAGGCTGCCCTGCGTTATTTAGATGATGCAGCGGTGCAGAGCCCTGATGATCCGCAGTTACTCCGCTGTGCGTCCCTCATGGATAACTTTCAGGAGTTGGCTGATCGTGAGGTGGCGCACCAGGGAAGCATGCTAGGGGCAGGCATTATGGGGAAGGCAAACTCCCAGGGCGGACTCTAGCTTGACTGGTTCGCCCACAGAGGGGCAGGGGATTCATTTCTAAAATGCTGCTTGAAGATGGATAACAGCGCAGTGCTTGCAGAGCTCCTACGAGATTACCCCCATTTGTACATCTGACAATATGCGGGTGATGGGAGAGGTCCCTGAATTCCTATCAGAGATCACTACAGTCTGGCTCCCGAACGGACAACAGCAGTTACTCAGCGAATCCATCTCTACGGAGAAAATCATATCCGCCATTAAATCTCTAGACAGCGCCAAGGCCCCCAGTCTGGAGAGCCTCATGTGAGTTTTCTATAAAGCCTATAAGCACCTCCTAGCACCACACCTACTTGCCAGGGATGCTGAATCGCTGGATGTCGGGGTCCCGCCTCCTATCATGCAAGAAGCTGGAATTACGCTTCTTTTGAAGCCTGGAAAAGACCCCCTTAACTGTACCTCCTATCAACCACTGTCCCTCCTAAATTTTGAGAAAAAATAAATAAGAACTGGCAAAATTATCGTGACCAGATTGCCACTTTTACTTGAGTCAATTATCTCGCCCTTACAATCAGGCTGTGTTCTCCCCGCTGCACCTCCCTCAACTTGCACGCCCTATTTCGGGGTTGAATAGAATCTCACCGGACGTTCCGGTGGCAGTGGCACTTCTTGATGCCGAAAGGGCCTTCGACTCCCTAAAGTGACCTTTTTTGCGTGCTACACTACAAATGTTGGGGTTGCCACAGGGATTTACCTCCCTAATTAAACTCCTCTACTCCAGACCATTGGACCGCATACTTGCCAACAGCTCCCTTATCGGCCCATCGCCATTTATAATTGCTATGGATCCACTGGGTCAGCATCTTCAAGCAAAACATCTCCACTGTAGCCTGCATCAGATCTGGTCCATTGCTCCAGTCACTGTACACCGGCTATGTCTAACTTTTTCTTCGCCACCCAGCGGATAATTTAGCTCTCACTGTGCAAAACAGTCTACTCTCTAGCCTCCAAATCAATTGGGAGAAATCCAAACTATTCCCACTGACGTAAGCGATGATGCTGGTGATGTGTGAATTTCCACGGAGGTGGTGTGTCGATTCCGTCAAATACTTGGGCATCCACGTCCATCAGAATAAGAAGCAAGTTCTCCAACTAAACTATGGCCCAGCAGTGGACAGATTGACGACATAGATTGAAGTGTGGATACACCACCTGCTATCACTGGTGGCACGTGTCGCCATTATGAAAATGGTGGTTCTCTCCCAATTTTTGTATCTTTTTCTTAAAATACTTATTCCTCTCACTAATGCCTTCTTTGCCATGCTGTGGAGTTTGCTCGTACGATTGATCTGGGCAGGCTGTAGGCCCAGAGTGGGGTGGGACCCTTTGGTGCTCTCTGTGAGCGAGGAGGGTTCAGCGTGCCACATCTGCAGCTGTACTACTTTGAGGCGCAGTGCCAGTATGCCCATCACTGGTACCAGAGTGATGCCCGTCTAACTTATGATCGTCCTGAATGTGACCAAGAAGAAAGGGCACCGCTACGCGCCATCCTCCCTCGTGGGATCCCTCTAGACCCCCTTTCCACCACTCTCTGGGTGTGGAATAAGCTCTTCAGAGTCCTAGGTGGAGACCCTTTATATTCTCCCTCCTTAGCCATAGCAGATACCCCATGGTTGCCTCCTGCATCAGAGACACTTGTAAAAAAAAAAAAATGTTTTTTTAAAAAAACACCTGGTGCCGTTGCGCTGCGCACTTTCGGGGGATCTCTTTCTAGATAGTCGCATCATTTCCCATGCCGATGATATGCCTTTTTTAGTGGCCACTAGTATGGAGCATTTTGCTTTGTGACAAGTGCACATTGTGTTACTTGCTCAGATCCCCTCTTATCCACTTGCCCCTGCGGAATTTGCCCCACTGACTGCAGTCATCAATGACTCTGATGGAGGGCACCTAGTTTCCAAACTATCACACCAGTCTAGCCCTCCTCCCTAACCGGGACAGGTGTCTTCGGGAACATGACTTGCAGCAGCCCCTACCAGATCAAATTAGGTATTATTGCCGTTAGCAAACAAAACTTATTTCTCCAAATCACAGACACAAGCGAACACGTTAAATGCCTTAAGTCGCGCTTACACCACAGCTGTCTCCATGGCTACAATTTACCCTACAAGGTCTTCTTGCTGCTCTAAATGCCATATGGTTGATGCCGATTTTGCTCAGCTTGCTTGGACATGCACCCACCTAGGAAGGTTCTGGACAGAGGTTTTTACATAGCTCTTATTAATGAGAGGCCCCACTCTAACTCCCCACCTGCTCCTGGCACTGTGAGGATATATCTGGGATGTGCCCAAGGGGGTTCTCGATTTATCGCATTGGCACTATTAACAAAACGAGAAATTGTTATGCATTGGGGCAGCGGATGATGTCCGACAGTTAAAGGCTGAATAAACAGCCTTTCCTTCAGTGACAACGCCACCAAAATCAATTCTTCGCTACAGCCACCCTCCAGCAGGCCCAAAAATAGAAGGCAACCACTACCTGCAACGAGATCAGCTAGACCCAGAGGGCAAACCTACTGTACAATAACAGATATTCTGAGGACTGCATGGTGCTTGCGAGCTCTGGATACCAACATGCCTAGTGTGACACATTCGCTAGTTCAGGTTTTCCATTTTCTATAGGTCTTTCTACTGTGACTCAAATGCTGTGTAGCGAGTGGTACTTTTGGTAAATGCATAACCATCCGGAATAGGTGGTTCTCCCAATGATGTTGCTTTCAATATCGTACATGACTATTGCCCCAGTTTATGGGCTGTTGTATGTCAAATTTTGTGTATAATTTAAAATTATAAATACAAAAAAATAAAAAAATAATTTTTTTAAAGAAACGGACAGGCTCTGGGGATGTATCCAAGAAGAGCTGTTCTCGGACCAATTTGTGTGATTTTCACATGTGAAGCATGCGACCTAGTCGCGCCGCAGTGCACATGCAACGTTACCTTCCCAACTGTCCTTCCACCCACCTTCAATCCAGAAATTAATTTCGAAGGTTGCAGCATGCAAGCTGTGAGGAGCTAATCCGAAGCCATCCAGCTACAAAGCGCCTTAGTCCTCCGATTGCCAGGTATGCAGCCAGCAGTAATGTACATAAGCTGTTCTAGAGTTTCTTTAGTGCTTTTCTTCTGCTATAAAACATTTTTGAACAGAAGGGCCAAGCAGGCATAGGGGGCGTGGTTTGCAGAGCAATATGGTGGGCGCCATCTCATAGGCTCCTGCACCCACATTGGCCCATTATCTGTTGGGGCCTGCAGAGGGGCGAGAAGGCCCAGAAGTGGCAGGTAGGCTTGCAGTTGGGTCCCGGCAGTGAAGCATCTCAAGTTAAATGGCCAGACATAGGCCCAAAGCTGCCAGGGTGAGAAGCAGCGGGGAGAAGGCCTAATGAGCGAACGCCGGGGGAAAGGAGGCAGCTGGTGAGCCGTTCCTGCAAATGAATTTGGGTCACCTCCCTCTCACCTTGATGTTCTTCATAGCTTGGGGGGAGAAGGGGGGGCGGTCAGGGTCCTGTCCCTTGTGTGGAACCCCCCCCCTTTTGTTTCCAGCTTCCTGGATGGACTTCAGGGGGTGACTAGGGGGACTTCAGAGGAGACTCTCTCCAACCTACCCCCCCCAACAGAAAGTGGACCCAACCAGGTCAGAAGAGGAGCTGCAGCCGGAGACCCCCCCCCCACCAAAGATGCGGTGTGGTCAAGTGAGGGGAGCAACAGGGGTGTGACGAGAGCCCCTTCACGGGTCCCCCAAGTGGATGGGGCCCCCCGGATCCTTGGCTGCTTATGCTGCCCACCTGGAAGCTGGCTTGGGAGCTGGTGGGCCGTTTGCCTCTGTCAAACTCCATGTGGGGGCGCTACTTGCTGCCATGGTGAAGGATACACGACAGGGCAAATTAGATACTTTCGCAAAAGTGCTTCCAGGGGCCCAACCTGCTGGAGACGGCGACCCCGGAAGGGGTGGGTGGGGGGGGGGGGGGGGGGGGGGAGCTACTGCCCTGGAACTGAGGCCAGCCTGAAGGCCACTGCCCTAGAGACCAAAATTAGGGAGGTGGGGGCAGATGTTGCTCTGCTCTGACAGGAACTCAAGAAAACAAAGGAGCAGGTGTTGGAGGAGAGATATAGATATAGATCTTGCAATACTGGTGGGTACAGTAAAGGACCTTATCCAGGTGCTCCAAAAAATTAGAACTCTCTGGAGTTGGCAGTCGGGTCGAGGATGCCATAGGGTGCTTGCGACGCAATAACATGCGCTTCCTGGGGTTCCCCGAGGGCACGGATGGCACCAGACCAGAACAGTTTCTAGACCCGTGGCTGGAATCCTTTCTTCCTTCTGACCAGCTTTACCAAATGCTTCCTTGTTGAGCGTGCACATCGGGCCATGTTGAGGGAATCACCCCCGGAGCTGACCAGAGGCCCATGTTTGCTCACGACCTCAGAGAAAGATCTGGTATTTTGTACAGTCCGGGGTAGGGGGCGGGTGGGGGGGGGGGGGGGGGGGGGGGGGAATACGAATCCACAAAAATTATCATCTTTCCGAACTTCACTAAAATATTTCAGCAACAGCGGGAGAACTGGTGAGGCTAGGGCTGCAGGTCTGAACCTTTGATATATGACTGTACCCAGCCAGGCTGAAGGTACTCTTTCATGGCAAGGATTTTCTGTTCGACCATCCAGGTAGGGCCTTGGAGTGGTTGGAGAAGCGCCCACCGCGGCAGGTGGTCTGGGTGTCCTCCTTCTACTATGGCGTCTATAACACCACCTATCACTGAGGATCTGACAGTCCTGTTGACGAATGTGAATGGGCTGGGCTGTGAGATAAAGTGTGGGGTGATCACACACTACATTCACCGACAAGCTTCGGACCTGGTACTACTGCAGGTGACGCACGTGCTGGGGAACACCTGAAGGTGTCTAAGGAGAGGCAAGTTATGCGCTGCTGGCACATGCAGGTCATATAAGTGGCTCTTGTGGAGTTGCAATCTTGGCTAGGAATAACCTCTCCCCACTCCATTTCAGATGCTGAGAACTTGGGCCAAACCAGAGGGCTGCTATTTGGCAGTGAGGGGCAGATAGTATAGGAAAACGGTTTTGACTGTCAACATACTCCCCCCCCCCCCCCCCTTAGCCTACTGAGACAGACCCTAGATAGCTTAGGTCCTGTCCCCCTGGATTCGTTCTGAGAGTTACATATTGTGGGAGGACACTTTAACGAATTGCTAGACCATGGAGTGGATAGGCTAGCCCATTGAGCTTTCCTGCTCTGTGCATGCTAAGGGGTCAGTGATGCTTGGCGCAGCCAACACCCAAGTGAGAGACAGTACTTGCTTTACTCAAAGGCCCATAAGTCAATGTTGAGGCTGAACTACATGTTCTTGCCCACGGCTCAAATCCCCTGGGTTTAGGGATGCTCAGTACCAGGCCCATGGAATTTCTGATCACTTCGCCTGGATGCTCAAGCTGGGTGCATGACGGCCCCAAAAACAGGCCTCGTGGAGGCTGGACACCTGGGCCTTGCAGGACTCGGATGTGGAGGTGACACTTCAAAAAGATACCCAGTTATATTTTATGGTTTAAATTGTTTATTAGTTTTAAGAGTGCAAAGATTAACAATAGCCACCACAACAACATCCATTGGCCAGTGCGGAACAATATAAGAATACTTAACTTCGTGCATCGGGTGAGGAAAAATAGAATATAGAAAAATAGAGGAGACAGGATTCAGGTATCTAGAGATGGTCTATATCCCAGTAGCATTAGCATCTGTCCACAGGGGAGTATTCTATCCGGCGTGGGTGTGGACCTCCGTGGAGGGATTTGAATTATGGAATCGGAGGTCCCAAAGATATCTCCGGCACGTGAGCTCCATAAATTCAGAAGAAAGGAAATCAATGGTAGTGCCCCATGTTTTATCAAATTTGGGTAATGTGCGGGTAAGGCCTGCCTCGAAAACACCGGCCCACATGGGACAGTCTTCCCCAGAAGTCAAGACTACTCACTCAGAAGGGGAGTCTACACACGCAGCGACTAGGTCAGATAAACTGGATAAGGTTCTTGCGGCCTTTGAACATTCTAGAATAACTATGGAGGACAGATTCGGAGCTTGAGCTACGGACTTCAATCTACTTAGAGATGACCACAGCAAATTAGCGGACAAAGTGAAGCATGGGGGAAAAAACACTCCAAACAATCGAGCCCCAAGTGCAGTCACAACAAGAAACCTTTAAAGACCTACAATCAAGAGTGAAGATCCTGGAAAACAAGACAGACTACTTGGAGGGGTGCTACTGTTGCAGCAATATAAGAATCCTGAATTTACCGGAACATCAGACCCCATAGGGTGTATCAAAACGTGTATCAAAACGTGTATCAAAACGTTCACCCAGGCGACGGACCTTACCCCTTTCTTCTCAGTCGAAAGGCACACCGGGTCCCTGCACGCAGATCACCTCCTGGGATCCCCAGCCAGGCTGTTCCTACTGAGACTGTAAAACTACCGAGACAGAAATGCTGTACTCCGAGCTGCAAGACAACAGGAGCCGCTCCTGGTCGCAGACAAACAAGTCATGTTTCCGGATTACTCCCGGGCGGTCCAAAGACAACGGGCAACTTTCCTGGAAATCAAGCGTAATCTGCGACAAAGGAACATACAATACGCTCTCTTATTCCCTGCCCGTCTTAAAATTACACATGAAGGCACTACAAGCTTCTTAATGGACCCTAAAGAGGCATATAACTGGGTAGAACTGAGATTACCAGGACTAGACAACCGCGGCACGACACCGACACATCGGTCCTCCAGAAATCAACATCAGTAATACAAAAGAGTCACCCTAAAACAGTTGAGCCCGCAACCTGGAACCACTACAAGAAACTTCCCAGATCTACAGCAAGTAATAGCACAACACAGGAAGGCACTACAAGCAGCAGCAGAGTTGGGCCCGACAATGGAGAGTTCGGATGGAGAAAAGGGGCCACACATCTTCAGGTCAGAAGAGGACATTAGTGACACGAACACTTACCGAGATGGCTCAATCGCCACTCCAATGGTAACTCCACAAACTGGGGATACGATGTTATATAACAGGGCAGAGGCGCTACGGTGCATCCGACATAGCCCAAGTGCCTAGCAAAAGGACATCGTCACGGTAGTGAGGAACGGCACGGCTTATCTAGCTGAGAACTGCTGGACTGTAACCCTGAAACAGGTAAAACATGCGGGGGGGGGGGATCCCTGCCGGCATCACATATGTATCTCCGTACACTGCGGTGGCCGTGAGGACCGCAGCTAGCAGAGGAGAAAGACAGACACCCCTCAACCAATGCACTGGTGAGCGTGCATAATGTCTACTTTGGACGTATCGCCCCGAGCGATAGGTCCTTTTGGTTGGGAGTACTTCCCGTTACTCAGTTAAACCCCCTTCCCCACACCATGCACCCAAATAATCCCTAGCACAGTATATCGGCGGGAAGGTGCATCACACACAGACTGTTGATGTAGAAAAAGGGGGACACAGGAAATAGATCCGACACTACAGCAAGGAGGACTAAACTCTAAAGACAAGATAGTCTGACCAACAAGATTCCCAATACCGACATTACAGTCCTTACACTAAATGTCAGGG
Source organism: Triturus cristatus (assembly GCF_964204655.1). NCBI lineage: Eukaryota > Metazoa > Chordata > Amphibia > Caudata > Salamandridae > Triturus > Triturus cristatus. The sequence continues at coordinate 1,041,634,507 of NC_140584.1, read as the reverse complement.
GAATGCATACAGCGAGTAAACGATACGCTGTATATTCATATGTCATGAGGCAGCAGTCAGAGATAACTCTCTTACAGGAGACACACTTAACGGCAGTAAAGGCAGATCGCCTGCGTAGGAAATGGCGGGGAACTATATGCGCCACAACATACTTCGCATTTGCCTGAGGTACCCTGATCTGGATCCAACTGGGGACTCCCTTTCGAGAACTTAAGCAAACGGTGGACAGGGAGGGTCGATACACCCTAATGGAGGGACTCTTAGAGGGTCACTCGGTATTACTAGGAAGTAGATATACTCTCAATGTAGAGCAAGACAATTTCTGAGGACATAGCCCAATACACATCAATACCATGGCTTCTAGGGGGCGATTACAATTGTGTATTAGACCTCCGCCTAGACAGATCCCACCTCCCACCTGTACAATCCCCGTGCACAGACAGAACACTATCGCACAAGGGTAACACATTGGGCGCTAGTGGACACATGGCGGGCCCAGAACCCAGATACTAGACTATATTCTTTTCACTCTATTCCCCGTAACCTGCAAGGGAGGCTCGACAGATTTCTCTGCTCTAAGTCATTACTCTTTAAAGTCCAACACACAGACTATTTGGGCAGAGTCCTATCGGACCATGATGCACATATACTAACCCTTAGATGGTAACCTCCCCACCCCCCAGTACCCACTTGGAAACTGGGAAGTGAATGCCTCACAGATAAGGAGTTCTATCACGACCACGGGAAGAGCATCTGAGATTACTTTGCAATAAATGCCGACACTGCAGTGTCCAGGCTGATAGAATGGGATGCATTTAAAGTGGCCCCTAGGGGGCATTGCATACAGCAAAGAGTGGGAGTCCGAAAACACTCGAACAGGCGCTACTGCGCGCAGACACTGCATTGGCGGCACTAACCAAAGAGGCTGATGCGAATGTAGCTACCCCAGGCCAATTGGCGATAGCTAAGATGACACACGCAGCAGCAATAAGAGACCTACGTAAATATAATTTCATATAAACGCAACCAAAACACACAGAGAAGGTAATAGGGATGGGACGCTCTTAGCCTAGTTAGCTAAACAAGACAGAGAAATTAAGCTGGTCACAGAGATAGTGGATAAGACCGCCCCACCACGCCCCGATACTAGCAGTTCGATATATTACAGGCCTTCCACGACTATTACTTGGGTATTTACCAAAACCCGACACCGAGTGATCAACAAGCCATAGCCCACTTTCTCCACCCGTTACCCATACCACGCATCCAGACATCAAACGAAAAAGCCTTAGAACCAAAGATTGTGACCACAGACGTCCCCCAGGCAATCAGCTTTCTGTTAGAATATTATAGCACCTTTTCGGCCCAATTGACTCCCCGCATACTGGCAATGTACGAGGATACATTGGAAAGAGGAGAGCTCCCGGGATCACTCCAGGAATCTATCTTGGTGACTTTCCCAAAACCGCACAGGGACCCAAAGCTCCCGGCATCATACAAGCCCATAACACTGCTTAACGCAGACTGTAAAATCATGGGCAAGATACTGGCGAATCGATATACCCAAATCCTCCCACCACCGATTCACCCAGACCAATGGGGTTTTCTGCCAGGACAAAATACGTCCCAGAACTTGTGCAGGCTGTTCCATGTACAAGACAGAGCAAGCTCCCAGTTCCCCAGAGCAGCGTGTATGATTCTAGACTTAGAAAATGCCTTAGAAACCCTTACGTGGCCGTATCTATTTGCAGTCCTCCGCAGAGTTAACTTGGACCCTACCTTGCTAGCGTATACACGTTTATTATATACGTGCCTAAATTAAAGGGTGAGAATGGGTAAATACATCTCTGCCCGAATCCCGATAGAGAGGGGCACGAGACAGGGTGTCCCCTCTCCCCACCAGTGTTTGCCCTAGCAGTGGAACCACTGGCAATACGTTTGCTGTGGGAAGACAAGGCATGGGGTATCCAGATAGCAGGTACGGTTCACTGTGTGTCATTGTTTACAGATGACCTCCTGCTGCATGTACGCAATATCACTAGTGACCTTACCCCAATCTGGACAACGCTAAGGGAATTCGCAGAGGTCTCAGGCCTTAAAGCAGACTGGGACAAATCCACAATCTACCCGCTGAGCCGACATTTGGCCCCCCCTCAACATAGCAATAGGAGATCAGAAAGTAACCTGGAGCGATGCATCTCCTAGATACCTAGGGGTAAGGCTGTACCACTCTCCCAGGGATCTGTACGAAAGAAAACACCGCAAAGCGCTGGCGAAAATAAGAACGGCGGTGGGCTTCTGGAAGATATTGCCACAAGCCCCAATTGGACGAATGGCCTTAGCCAAAATGATAATAGTCCCCAGACTACTATATCACTTTGCTAACCTTCCGGTTATACCCCCGTGGTTATTTTTCCGGGAGCTAGACACACTGCTCACCTCCCTAATCTGGGTAGTAGGTCGATATAGGGTAGCCCTGTCTACACTATACCTGCCAACAAATCAAAGGGGACTGAAAGAACTATCCTTTGAAGCGTACTTTCTAGCAGCGCAGCTACATTGGCTGTCGTACTGGACAGCAGAGCGCCACATAGAGAAACATCTGACAAAGGAAATATATCCCTCCCGGCAATCTGACGCATGTTAATGCCCAGTACCAGACCAATGCGCACGTATCCCATACAGGTATCAATAACCAGCGTGTGCATGCTGAAGATAGACCGCATGTTAAGGGGGAGACCCCTATTTTCCCCGCTACTTCCACTGGTAGGGTTCCCTCGAAATTACAAATTCTATACTGCCCGAGCACTACAGGTATGGACTAAGCACTCATTAACCGAGATGGAATCCCTATTTGGAGACGGACAACTGCAGTCATATAATCAACTAGTGGAAGAATAGGACCTCCCCCCAGGTCAATTACTACTACATAGACAAATCTTGGACAGCAGTCGTCCATTGTGGGACTTGACCGAAGGAGAACCACCAACGCATCCGGTAATACACATGATCCTGAATATGGCAGCAGGCAGGCACCTAATTACAAGACTCTATAAAGCCATCAGGAAAAGGATTCTTAAGCCACTGCACTGGCTGAGGCAGACATGGGAGGATGAAGTGGGGAGGTGGTTCAATGACAAGGAATGGGGAAAAAGCCTTAGAATATCCTAAAAAAGTGTCCAGAAACGCACGATCTAAAAATATACAATTCAACATTCTACACAGGGCATATCTCACGCCACGCCGCCTTCAACGTTTCTACCCAGACACACATTTCGCATGACCCGGTGTCATGCCATCGAGGCGGGATTTAAGCATATGTTCTGGAATTGCCCCACAATACAGCAGTACTGGGATAACATACACAAGACAATCTGAGTAACGACAAATATTCCGGATATATACACATGAGAAGCATGTGCACTGGGGGTATTCAGAAGAAGAAAGCCTGATAAAGTGCAGAGCCGCTTTGCGTCCCTCGCTATCCTCCTGGCTAAGAGAGGTCGGGCTAAGTATTGGCAGGCCCCGAAGGGACCCCCAGAGGAGGCCTGGGTGGGTGCAGTGAAGAAATGGGGCGCAGCTGAAGAAGAGGTACTAAGAGATGAAGAGGTAAGGGGAATACGCAAACACCCCATATCTATGGAATGAGCACAGCTATTACACCAATTCAAACAGACCACACGTGCAGAACCACCCGAAACATCCCAGCCCCAGACGCCACATCTGTCCCCGACTGGATCGTTAGAAAAACACGAGTCATGCCGGGTACATCAAGGAGGGCATAATGCAGTAATCCCAACCGTCAGCACCCCACTATAATCTAGGAGCAAAACGATATGGTCCCCCCACACATACGTAACCATAATCTGTTGCCACAATACGAGCAATCACAAGGAAGACCCCCGCCGGCATATATCCCCGCCGACCCCTAATAACTATCCCAGTTTAATCCCAAAGTTAGCAGTTAGCGATGTAAAGCCAGTAGTTCTGAAGCCGGCATTCGCTGAAAGGGAACGCACCGGCTACACGAAGCATTGCACTGTACCCACAAACGTGTGGACAAACATAACTCCATAACCAAGGGAATGCTAGCCCAGCCATGTTACTGAAAACATACTTACAAAGGAAATGGAATTAACAAGTATGTAGCAACCGAAATGTAATAACGACAATAGCTGATCATGTACTGTATGAAATGCTATTGCAAATCTGAAAACCTACATTTGTTAACAAATACACTCGTACTCTGTATCAGAAATTTGTCAAACTGTATGTGAAATGTTAAAAACCAATAAACAATTTTTTTTTTTTTAAATAGAGTTTTGTATAGCGCAAACTAGATCCAAATCGGGTATCAGAGCGCTTTACATAGCACCAGTTGCGTTACATTAGGACACATACATTTTTGTTAGGCACGGGAAGATTAAGTGATTTTCCCAGAATTACAGGATGTTCGGCGTCATTGCCAAGACTCGCACCCAGTTCCCAAGGTTCGAGGTTGACCTCCCTAGCCGTTAGGCCAATTCCTCTCCCCAAAGAACAAAAAAAATGTGCGGGTATGGCCTACCGTGATCTTCTCCATGCCCACTACCTCCCAAACCTTATGCAATAAGTCCAGTTTAGTTGGGACCTCCTCCGTTCCCCATCTAGACAACAGAACTTGCTTAGCGGAGCACAGCGCTAAAGTGATCGCTCATCCCTGGCAAGACTTGAGGGGATAAGTAAGAGAGTTGGGGAGTCCTCATAGAATAGAACTGGGAAATTTGGGTATTTCTGCGTGGTCAATGTCTTGCAAGACTGAGTCCCAGTAGGCCTGAATCATCGGGCACTGCCAGACAATATGTGTGAGGGTGCCAAGTTGTCCACGTCTGCGCCAGCAAAGGTAATCCCCCCCAGGTTTCCATCATGCAATTCTAGCAGGAGTATAATACCAATAATGCGTTATTTTTAGGAACATTTCTTTTCCAGCAGTGCTACAGGAGAAGGCCTTGGCCCTATGAATAATGTCATGCACCTCTCTAGGAGAGAACTTGCACTCCAATTCAGATTCCCATCTCTGCTACGCGGGGGATTTAGTATTGTTTTAGGCTTATTCAAGAAGGCGTAGATATCGGACAGCAGGCGCTTGTCTGAATTATGTTTTATGTACCACAGCCCGAATTTAATGAGGGGGAAACTTGCGTGGGGGTGTACCTGTGCTTGGGTCACCCAAAGACATAGCTCCAGGTATTGTCAGAGTCAGACACAAGTTGGGGAAAATCCAAGACTCCCTTCTCATCGAAAAGGGGGGGGGGGGGGGGGGCTGGGTTGCCTATAAAAGGGGTCAGAGGCAACATGAAAGTTGAGTCGCCAAGGTTCCTGCACTCTGTCCCACACCCCAAGGGTAGCCCTCAGAATCGGAGAGATATAAACCCCAATCAGTCGGTGCTGTTTAGGGAGCAAGGGTGCCTTCCAAATGAGCATGCCTGCGATCGCACGATCAATAAAGCACCAGTGTTTCTCTGACTCCAATTTTTACCATTCTATCATGTAACGCAATTGCGCTGCCTGAAAGGATCGCTCTAGGTGTGGGACCCCCAAGTCCCCCATCTTCCTGCCTCAGGTGCATCTGGTGTTGTGCCATTGGTGCTCTCTTCCCTGCCCATATAAAGCCCCCAATGAGGTGCTGCAGTTGGGGCACCAGCCGGGGCGGGGGGTACAGCGGGAGCATCTGCATCACATACAAGATGTAGGGCAAAAGAGTCAATTTAATGGCAGCTAGCCTATCCAGCCATGACATTGTATGCTTCTTCCAATTAAGAAGCTCTCCCCGGATCCCTCCGGGTCTCAGCTACGAGCATCGAATAATTCACCTGGGTCATCTTCGATCATGGGGAATATCCACAGGCCCAGGTGAAGGATGCCCCCAGGGGCCCACGCAAATGGGAACTGCTTCACTAGCTGCTGTTGGTCAGCCTTGGGGAGGATGAAGCTGAGGGCCTGTCTTTTCTCTGTGTTAATTTTGAAGCCCGAGACCTGGCTAAAGTCTTTGTTTTCTTCTGAAAGGGAGAGGGAGGGGGAGGGAGGGGGGAGAGTGATGGTTGCATGAGGAAGAGCAACACATCATCATCAGCATAAAGCAAGACTTTGTGCTCTCTGTCTCCCATTCGAATCCCAGTGATGGTGGGGAGGTGTCTGATTCTTTCTGCAAATGGCTCTATAGAGCACGAAGAGTAGGGGTGAGAGCGGGCACCCCTGACGGGTACCCCTCCCAATCTGAACAGGCCGGGAAGCCAACCCATTCACCCTGATCCTTGCCTTCAGGCCAGTTTTATATACACACACAATTCACCCAGCACAAGTATTGTTAGCCGATACCGAATCTATGTAGGACCAGTCTCAAATACAGGCAGTGTCCCCAGTCAAATGCCTTCGCGGCATCTCCTGACAAGAGCACAGCAGGCTGCTGAGTACGCTGGATTTATCCAGGAGATGGCACAGTCGCCGGGTCCCGTCGCTGCAGCTGCGCTCTGGGATACAGCCTGACGGGCCCAACAGCCCCTGCCATGTAGGGGGCCAGACAAGCTGCTAGTATACTGGTAAAAAAAATTAATCAACATTTAATAGGGATATAGGCCAATACGAGGCACAGGGCATTGGGTTCTTTCCCGGTTTAGGTATTACGAGCACCTACAGACATCGTAGTGGCCAGGGTTCCGGTTTCGCTAAATGTATTGAAAAGACAGACTAGCAGCGGGATGAGAGCGGGAGCAAAGGCTTTATAAAAAAAAAAAAGAAAAACATCCTCTCCTGGAGCTTTCTCCAGAGTAAGTCCCTAGATGGCCGAAGGACCTACTCTGGGTGGATATCCACTTTCATTTTGATTGCATCTGAGGGGGAGGCGGGGGGGGGGGGAGGGGAGGCCACAGGCGAGCGTAGGCTTCAGTCATCGCCAAGTTCTAGGTGGTCCGCCATGTAGAGATCAGTATAGAAGGATTTCAAATTCGGCTGCGATCTCTCCTTGAGGGTTCTTGATCCCTGCAATGCGACGAGCATTTGTCTGGAAGCGAAGCAAGTGTGCTAAGAGTTTCCCGGCGTGGTTTCCTCACCCCCCATAGTAGTGCTGCTTAGTGCGCAAAAGAGCATATTAAGCTCGGCCGCAGTCCAGAGCCCTCAGTTGCTTCCACGCGGTATGGAGTTGTTGTCTTGCCTGGACCGCGCCTGGATGTCGAGGCACCCCCTCCAGTTTTCTGATCTGCAATTCCAGGTGCTCCCGTTTGCCTACAGCAATGGGCAGGAACCGCCACCTTATAACTGCCTTCAATGCGTCCCGCACCAGGGGAGCAGCGACAGAGCCGTCATCATTGGTTGCCAAAGAAGTTTGTATAGCTACCCGTATTTCAGTAAAGTTGGATTCGTATTTGAGTAGTTTATGGTTTAGTCGCCTTATTCTCTGGCGTTGGGATCCCCAGATAGCTGCAATACAAGGGAAATTGGGAAATGATCTGAGAGAGCTGCCATCCCTATCATGACATTCCTAGTGTCCCTCGCAACCCGTGGGGATGTCCAAAACAAATCAATGTGCGCATAGGTTTGGTGTGCGCACAAAAGAAGGTGTATTCCCGAAAGGTGAGATGGCTGTGTCTCCAAGCGTCTGTCAGTCCAACCTCCCCCAACTTCTGTAACATCGAGTCCAAGAGTGCCCCAGAGTGTCCTATATGTTGCACAGACCTATCCATTTGGGGGTCGGGTCCTAGGTTAAAATTCCCCCCTCTCCCACTAATAAATCCTCATCTGGGGATTCAAGGATGGTATTCAGTGTTTCCCGGAGAAAGGTTTCTTGATTCTCATTAGGGCTGTAAATAGAGGCTATTGTGTATGTGTAGGGCCCCAATGATATCTGCAACACCAGCATCCTACGTGGAGTTTCTGCATGCACGAAGCAAACACAATGATGGACGGAGTGCTGAAACTTTTCAAACACTCACCACCAGCCACAGATCTGGGTTGACTCCACCATCATTCTTTAGCTCACTCTGCCACCCCAGTTCAGACACAGCTATTTGCAACTCAGTCTTGACCCTGTGCCTCAAGGGAACAGTCCAGCCCGAACTGCCAAGCCAGGTCTTCCCTGGACCGGAAACAAGCATCCTGGGACCGGTTTTGGGCTAACAGCCCTCATCAGCCAGGGGAGGGCAAAAGAAGGGAGGCCACCCTATCAGTGTTCCTTTTATAGGCAGATCACCCTGTTAAATATGGACCGCAAAATCTTGACCCAGCAGTCTCAGTCCCCACGGATATGCCAGTATTCATTGTCTTTTAGACATACTAGGGGTTCCTCATCTACTGGGACAAATCGGTGTTTCTCCAAGTAATGTGTTGGGATGATTGAAAGGCATGGCGAGTAGATCCTTTCGTCTGACCAGACAGGTTTAAATATGTGGGCGTCCATATCACCAGGGACCGAGACAGGTTCTTAGAGCTCAAACTTGACAGGGTGCTAAACGAGGGCTACAATGGACCCATACTCCTGTAGTACCCAGTCAAGCCAAGGAATGCCCTGACTTGGGTCTGAGTGGTTGGAGCTTCCGAATCCCGAATGGTCTGGATTTTGGGCTGTAGTGGCTGAACTTGGCATCCACCCACAAGGTGGCCCAAGTATACTGCCTTGCCCTGCCATATCTGGTATTTGCTTAACTTGATAGTGAGGCCTGCCCTCTGCAGAGCCTCAAGGACCTTTTTGGTGGTGATCAGGTGATCCTGCCAGGTGACAGCAATATCAATATAGGCTGCACTATAGGCTTCCAATCCAGCAAAGACTTTATTCACCAACCTCTGAAAGGTAACAGGGGTACTATTCAAACCAAAGGGCATCACAGTGAACTAGAACAGCCCATCGGGAGTAGAAAATACAGCTAGGGTAGCTACATCCACCCCGCCCTCTGAGACTAGAGTTGCCTCAGTGAGCCCTTTGACCTGGTCAGGGCTCACCTGTGATCCCATCTGAATCCTCTCAACTGCATTTGCTACAAGTGGAATGGCTGCATTGTTTTTGTTTTTACAGCTAGGGTCTACAGTTCAGTGTCCAGTTGCCTTACAATCAAAACACCAAACCTTCCTGGGATTCCAGTTCTTACCATGGTACCTACCGTGGACAGTGATGAGATTTGGGGCCCACCCTCCCGAGCAGGTTTTTGGGGGTCTGTAAAAACCTTGTTTTTGTTTTATCTTTTTGGTCACCATCTTTCCCTAGGGAGGTCTTTTGGCATCTTTCTTTTGGTCTCCCCTACCATTGGTAGTTTTAGTTATTTTTCAATTGAAATTTCATAAAACATCAAGTACAGGAACATCAGGAGCACATGCATGACACAAGTGAGCCTCATATGTTGACAGATTTACAGTACATCTCAATCACACAGTTGAAATCAGCATAACCCTACACTTGTCATCAGTGGTGATGGTACATTGTCCACATTATAAGGTATTCTGCAATAAAAAATAAGCTTTATGTCCATTACATCCAAATTAAATATCTTTTCTCTTACATCTTTGGGCATCACATTACATTTTTTATAGTTACTGGCAAGAGAGGTTCTGGTCATAGCTCACTGCTCTATCTCTCCTTAATCTCAGGTATCATTCCTAGTTTGATTCCTCATAGCCTCAAGTGAATCATTTGCCAAGTAAGTTCATAAGGTTTCCCAGATATTGTTCGGTCTGGACGCAATTGGCAATAGCTCCGCATACATCAGTGACTGCTCTTGCCAGAATAATAGATCTTGTATCCATGCCTTAAACTTCGGTGCTTGTCCTCTGCCCCATCTACACACCACCCTGCACTTGGCAGGAATAACGCCAATTCTGTGCATTTCCTAAATTTCACCATTATGCCTTCTGCATATCTGAGTAGGGCCATTATCTGGTCTGCCTGCATGGGAAGCTCTATCATTTTTGACGATGCACTAAAGACATGCTGCCAGTATTGGGGGACTACACCACAGTCCCATGTCAAGTGCAGAAAGTCAGATGATGCACTACCACAACGAGCACAGTTATAATTGTCTCGCATCTGGAACCGATGCATTTTGGCTGGAGTATAATAAAGTCGGTATAACAATTTAAAATGTATTATACGTAGTTTTAGTTACCCTTGTTTGACCAATGGTCTGCCTTCTTCTCCAACTCCAGAGGAGAAAGTAAACCTAGGTCTACCAGATGCTGATGTAACTTCTCATTGTAACAATTACTCAAAGGATGCTCCTTCATAATTAAATTCTAAAGACCTTCAAAGTCATTCACATTGATAACTGTTAACCAACCACCTAGTGTTTTCACTGAAAAGTCGAATTCCACCCAGGACTGACAGGGTTTTTTTTAAGAGTCTCCCTGAATCTTATACTATACTCTTCAGTGGAGAGTCCAAAGCCCTCAATCAGCGTACCCTCATCAGCATCTTTTTCAGGCAATGTCAGGAGTCTATCCCTGCATTTTCCTGAGAATAGTTCCCACAAGAGAGGAGTCCAATTTTTTCTGGCTACTTTTCTTCCTATACAGGCTCTCTCAAAAGCAGAGAACCATTCCATTACGTCATCACCATCACAATATTTAGGGACAATCCCTTTGGGGAGCTTTGAATAATAGAAACCTTCACCCTACCAATTTATTTGTATGTTGACACCAGAGTACGCTCCTAGGCTGATCTCTTTGTCTATCAATTTCGAGGAGTTGAGCTTCACAGTTCAGTCACTTGGTCAACCTTTCTAGCACGAGGTCCTCATCTGAGGGGGCCTCTACTGTGTTTGAGGGGGATTGACTCTTGTCCACCCTCTACATTATCTTCATTGGTATTTTCCTCATCCTCAGACTGGGCCAAATGTTCTGGGCGATCCCTCTCAAAATGAGCTATCAGTTTTGTAGGTTTTCCCTTTTGGGACATTTGCCTGGTTTGATACCATAGCCCTTACAGAGACCCCTACATCAAGAATGGCTCAAGTCCATGTTAGGGGTCAGGTCAAGCTCCTGATCCTGGCTATTGGTTTCAAGCATTATTTTTACTAAAGCTGGGATCTTTTTAAGAAGTTAAAAATAACTACACACCAAATACTGTGTCCTAACTAAATTACAGACTTAAATTTCCAAACAGTTAGTTTCAGGGATTTAACCAACTCAAGCAGTTAACTTTAAGAAAAAAATAGACGAATCAAAAAGTTGACCAGCTAAAGACAATTTTTGGGATTTACTCATGTGGTCATTTATTGACAAAAAGTGGTTTGAGCAAGTACAAAATGTTCTATCCCACCGCTGAACCACCAAATGTAGTAAGCTAGCTCTCTATATAGTGTAGTAAAGAGAAGTACACTGTGCAGAGAGTCCAGTGAATCTCCAAATGGTATAGAGATAAAAGCAGATAATTCTAATGCTCTTTTTGTGGTAGTGTGGGCGAGCAGTTAAGACATATCAGAGGGCAGTGCTAAGTATTTGTTGTACTTTGCAGAGGCAGTAAATGAGACACACGAAAAAAATCTGAGACCAATTTATGAAAATACTATCGATTTGTATGTAATTTTAAAGACCAAAAGCACAGTTCAAAGATAAGCATGTTGATTGTTATAATTTTTCAAAGGTCAGAAAATATATCACTTTTGTACGCAATTGCGCACCATAGGAATCAATGGGGAAAAAGTAGAAAAATTAAAATGAAAATCAAGCAATGCTTTTACGTAGTACACCTTTCCGTTTTAGCCCGATGTGGGACCAGGTCCAAAATTCCAGCAGGAGATGTTCGGGAGCGCTCCAGTTTGGCTGGAAGCAGAGTGTTGAAAGTCTCAGAAGATGGTGCAAAAAGACGGAGGGGGTCACTTGAAAACACACTGCACAGGAGGACTTACAGGTAAGTCTGGTGGGTCTACTTGGAGCGGGGAGGTCACAAGGCCTGGGGGACCACGGGAGCCCAGCAGGTTAGCCGATGCCAGGGCCGGTGAGGCAAGATGCAGAGCGAACAGGTCAGCCGAGCTATGTACATTTTGAAATCCTCGTGCAGGAGCCGGCAGCTTGGAGAGGCGATCTCAGGTCAGCTGGGACACTCAGGAAGCCGGTTTCTGGTGTCTCGACGTCCCTCGATGGGTGCTTGCTTCCGGAGTCCAGAGTGGGCTCTTCTTGGTATTTGCCATTGGGGGCCCGGTACCCCGGGTACTGGTATGACCCGGTTTCAGCAGGTCCTGGTGTCTCCAAACTTGGTGAGGACCCTCCGGAGCTGTTGTACCTCACCTTGATTCGGTGCAGCGAAGTTGTCGGAGAGCAGCGAGTTAACAAACCAGACTTTACGGGATCGGTGCCTTCGGGGTGCAGGGGAGTGATACCGGCGATTTCTCGAAGGTTATAGGTGCTCTGGGGTTCTTGGAGTCCTTGCAGGTTCAGAACGAGACAGCATGCAGAGACAGTAGAGTCCTTTGAGCGTATGGCAGGATTTGGCACCTTTTCCTTCTGCAGCAGGGCTACAGTTCTCGTGCAGCCGATCTGCTTTGTCCTAGTCTCCTTTGGCCCAATGAATCTGATATTAAAGTCCTGGGGTGCCACCTAAATACTGAATTTAGGGGTGTTACAAGGGGAGACCGGTATTAGCCAATGGGCTACTTACGTTTAGGGTGTCCACATCCTAAAGTGACACTTTTTAGTGGGAAGGGGCACTACCCTAGCCCTGATTGGAGGTTTCTCCGCCATTCCAAGATGGTGGAAGTTCAGGAGAGGGGTTTACATCGCCTGCTCTGCGCCCTAGGGGTCGTGTAGGCTGAGTTATTAAGACAAGATGTTGAATACCAAACATCTTAGAAATCAGTTGACAAGTATCCAGCCCATGTACTCTCTATGGCTTCCCTGTTCACTCACAACATCCCAGAACGGACTGGACATTATAGGGTCATATCTGCTCATGCGGATATGCCCTCACCTTGCCTTAGAGTTAAAGGCCTCCGGTAGGGGTGACTTACCCATTTCTTATGCAGTATAAGGGTTTCATGGCACACAGGGCTGTCTGCCATGTTGACTCTTCGGTTTTCTCTGCACTAAAACACGCAGCGGTAGAGAGCATAGCCTTGGTGAGGGGTCCCTGGGGTGACACAACCAGTACTGTAGCCCCAGAAGACCCCCCTTCAGTACCCATACCGTAGGTACAATAAAGTAGGGATTTACAGGGGTAGTTGAAGTTGTGCCAATCGAGGTACAGTATTTGGGAAATAGATTTCGCACTGGGAACCTGGCTAACAGAGACCCAGTGCACTAACAGTTCGAAGTCACACCAGGCAATACGTGGGGGCTAACCATGCAAAAAGATGCCCTTTCCTACAGACCATCTCTGACAAGATACCCCAAATTGTTCAGGAGCATATCCCATGCGAGACGGCATATAAACTGATGAAGCGGTGGAATTCTACTCCAGCACGCTTACGCGCTATATACCCATCCACCACTCCACTATGCTGGAGATGCAACTGGTGATTTCCTTCACATCTGGTGGTCCTGCCCCCTCATAGCAACCTACTGGAAAGAAATCCAGAGCCACATCAAAGGGGTAGTGAGCTACCCACTCCCCAAATCATTCAACACAGAGATCCCAGGTATTCACCCTCTGACTCTACATGCCATGACACACGCCGACTGGCGACTCACCCATATGCTGAATGCTGCTAGGCAACTAATTTTTCTCCACTGGAAAAACGCCTTAGCCCAGTTGATTGCCCACTGGTTCCAATGCTTTTGGCCCGTAGTGGCCATGGAATTCTGTACCATAGGGTGTCCCACTCCAACAAGAAATTCATATACATATGGCAGCCACTGATAACTTACTTCACCCGCACACTCTTGTTTTACACAGTTTAGGCTCAAAGCCCTCAACCTATTTAACTAGTTCCCTCAATCAAGGAGACTCCCACTAGAATGCAAAGAGGCCGGGCCGCCCCATCTGAATTGCATCATCCCATCCATGCCCACAATTTCCCCAGTACCTTGGCCTGAGAAGCTCCTGCACACTAACTTCCCTGAAAAGGAATCGCCACACATACCTTACAATGACCCTTCCTATGCTTTGATTTATGTTCTGATCTTACCTTGTTCTTAGGATTGGACATTTCTTCCTCTATTATTCTGTGATGTAAGCGCTTGCCATGCTTTCTTGCAACCTTTGCCCTGATGAGGTGAAACTACCATAGCCCAGTCTCAAGAGATCAAGGTCCTCTGTGATTTGTTTTAAGTGCTAGTCTGGGGTGTTTGACTCCTTTTAGAAATATAAATTGGTGTGGAGCGCATTTTGTGGTGCTGAAGACAAAGATTTGGCAGAGTCCACAAGGTTTTGAGAGGTATTGCAGTTCGGGGGTGAGATGAGGAATTCTATTTTTTAATGGTTTCAAGTGATGGGCAGTAGTACAAAATTGGATCTTAATCACGCTTTTTGATAGATTTCTTAAATTTTCCAGAGAGGAGATATTTATGGGAACTTATAAGCATTCCACTCAACTACATAGCAGTATGAGGCTGACAACTAAATGCAGTCCTCCAACTTATTGAGTTGTCTATGAAATACCAGGAGGCGGAAGGGGCCAATGAGCACTTCCTTCCTACTTAATGTGATTACATATGTATGTACAATAGCACCACAATGGCACAGTTTTGTTGAAAATAAAGCTTCCATCTACACTTTCACCATCCCTCCTATCACCTAATAATGCAGTGGTGGACTTTGTAAAGTTTAACACTCTTTTAGGAAAGCAACAGAACTAACTCTCCAGTAGGGGAACCATCTGGAACAACGATTTCGGAACAACGAGATCCAGAGTCACGCAAGCCAAACTACGACTTGCCTGAACGACAACCTAGCCATAACCACGCACATGCGTGGTTAAGGCAAAGTCAGTCTAGTGTTCGGAATGGGAGGGGAGAGAGGAGCGTCAGACAGAAACAGGACAGGTAAGAGGGGTTCGGGTTAGCTTTTAGGTGTTGGGAGGGGTATGGAATTTGTTTTTAGGGGCTGGGAAGGGTGTGTATAGTTTTAAGGGGTTCTGGTTAGTGTTTAAGGGGTGGGAGTATAGGGTAGTTTTTAGGGGAGAGGGGGGGTTCTGGTTAGTTTTTAGGGGGTGGGAGGGATTCAGGTTAGTTTTTAAGAGGTTGGGGGTGTATTTAGGGCTCAGGAGGAGAGGGAGGGGCCGTTTACCATGCATGCCTTTACCATGAAAAATCGTGGTAAAAACAAAAAATTGTGGTTAAGACGCAGTCGTTGTAGAGATCGCATTGTTATGGTACTCGTTGTTGAGGAACTGTTTGTTCCAACATACAACCCTCCAGCACTGCCACTAACACAACTAATATCTGCCACTTAACTTTCAAGAAACAGGACATACAAAAAAAAAAAGTTATGCAATCTTACTCTATGTTCCAAGGTCATAAAAAAAAATAAAAAAAAACACTTTTCTTGATGCACTCTAACAATCCTCAGTGTCTGTAAAGTGTATTAGTCTTACACACTTATTTAAGACTGCTAGTCAAAGAGTTAAAATATCCATTCATGCTCCCAGCACTGTTTAATGGGCGAGTAATTGCTTCCAGAGGGGAAATTCCCATTTTGAGCAGACCGGTCAAGTCGATTTCTTAGGCAATATCATGGCATTATAATAACTTGTTACTCAATAATATTACAAATTGCAATAATTTTGAACCTGATATTCCTACCTTTGTCGGGTGAATTATAACTATGGTGTAATATATTATGCTCTCAGCTAATTTAGTCCATCTTGTCATCCATCAAGGGCAGTATGTATTCAATTTAGCACCCATAATCCCTTGTGTCTGGCCCTTGATTGTAGTCAGTTGATGTATGTGAAGACTAAAAATGGTTACAAGGGGAGGTACCTTAAGCCAATAGATATGGGGCACAGACTGAAGTGGTCCAAGGTGGTCCCACAGAATCTGCTGGATAATTTACATCTGACTTGTCGACAGGATATATACACCTGCCAAGGGGCCACTTCTTTAGCTGTTTTATATGGTCTGCTTTCCTTAGGATATGCGAGTTAATCAGGAAGACACAATCTAAAGAGCAAATCTGTAGTACATGAATCTAAGTGGTTTGACCATACCTGCACCAAAGCCCATCAAAATCTGCTTATAGCCTTAAAAAAAAAATTCACGTAACAGAAAGTAAGTGGCACTATGCAGAAAAGCTTTACACGGCTGCAGTGGCCACTGGGAAAAGAACCACCTGTGAGGAGGCATGGGATCAACTTCTTCAGGTAAACGTCGTTAAGAATAGTCCAAAGTTTTGGGAGGTAGTAAAGTACCCTTTCTTCACAGGGGACGTTAATGGCAGGTTTGAGTGCTATAATTCCCCTGAAGCCTGGGTGGTGCATTTTCAGGGGGTTTATAGGTATGATTTTGCTGAAGTAGAGCCCAACAGGATGGCAGTGGTGAGTAAATCCATAAAAATTACGTTTGAAGGGGGACTTAAGGTGGCTATCGATGGCATGTCGAAAAATAAAGCCCCCAGGCCCGAATGGGGATCCAGACGATCTTTTTAAAACCGATCCAATGAAAGGGGCCAAAATGTGGACAAAAGTTCTGAATGCTGCAATGACAGAAGACTCCTAATTCATGGTTCAGGTCTATTATCCTACCTATTTTTAACAAGCATTGAAAATGCAAAAGCTCTTGCCTTTGATTAAATGCCATTTGCTTTGCTAATGGTATTGTATAGCAGAGCAAATGGCTTAAACTTAAATGCGAGACCTACTACATTTTCAATGCTTGTTCTGAACTGGAATTCCACTTATGAAAATGCGAAATAGTCTCCAGTTGAATTCCTTTTCTGGTTGATTGAGTGAAAGTGAGGTGCTTTGCAGCAGCTACTATATCTTGAGGCCAGAGCAATCTGTTTTGCTTATAAGCATAAACAAGTCGGAGTATGTACATCTACACTCCATTTGTGATTTGCAGGTTTGGAAAGGAAAGACCTCCAAGCCAATACACATGTTTGAGTTCCTGAGCAACTGGGTAGGGCTGAAGACGACTGGTGCAGGATCTGTCTGGTTAGTGGGGACTGCCCAATTGGAATGTGATAACGTCATTGTGACTGAAGCTCAGAAACTGGGTCCCATGGCAGCCTACCCCTGCGTACAGAGGATTAAAGATGGCATCTACCAAACTGCAGAATGATCTGATGCTTTATATGCTGTGCAGTCATAAAACAAGCATGTTGCTGTTTTATTTCCCGGAATCGCAGAGCCTGATTTAGGGGGCACCATTGATGCAGAGTGCGAGTCACATTACAAGTATCCAAATATCTCAGCCCGTATATGATCGACTTCCAGTTCAGTGTGCAATAAATGTATATATAACATTTACATGTGTTCATAAAGCGCGGAGGAGGCATCCATGGCATTTGAAGGCTATACAGAAAAAGGTCCATACAAATAATGAAGGATAAAATATGTCTGGGTATATATATTTATACACACATTCATTCATTACTAAGGTACAAACGACGAATTCGGGCTCATCACCGCAGTACAGCAAAAGTGACACCAGAAAGACCGTGTTTTGCGGCCTCTCCACTACCATAGTTGAGGGAGGGTAGGGGGGCATCTCTTGAGTCATGACCCCTCCCCATATTTGACAAGATAACAAATAACATTAGACTGTGCATAGACGTGTGCCTGTACCTGTGTGTCTGTAAGTGTGTGTATGTGTCTGTAGGTAAATGTGTGTGTATGTGTGTGTATGCATGTCTGCGTCTGTGTCTGTGTATGTGTGTGTATATATGTGTGCATGCATGTGTCTGTAAGTGTCTACAGAGAGAGTGACGGCGAGACAGAGAGAAACATGTAAACACAGAAGTGGTGAGTGTGTCCGCGCGCCTGCGCAAATATCAAAAGGTTTAGATTACAGTCTGATAACACATCGGGCTGTTCTGAAGCCCAGGGTACTTGTAAACGATTGCAGATCCTCTCAAAGGCAAGATGAAGCCAAAACAAGTCAGCCATTATGCACCTTGCGTGTGACTTATCTAGTTGTTGTGTTATGCTATTCTAGTAATGCTGTGTCAGTGAGCTGGTAATTTTCATATCACAGATAGTAGGGCAGCAGATATAACAAGATCCCTGACTGCTGGAACTCTGGGAGTAAGACCCTGCTTGACAGGGCATGCGGTCCCAGGCCCACGGTGTGGATGGAGCTGTCGCAAAATATAACATGGTGTGTGGGGGATGGGGAGAGTTATAACATGGGGGCTGTAAGGAGTTTATTCATTAACTCCTATATCTGCGAAACACTAAAAACAGAAATATACACCTTTCGTACCACATTTTTTACTAACGTACAACAAGATTCTGAGTTTGAGGCAAACAGGGCGTCTTTCTCACACTCCGGCACTTCACAAACACCATTTACTACACAGACATGCACATAAAATCAAACAGGCCGGCTGAAACCGGCACAGGAACCCAGTGAGACACATGTGCCCACACAGCACACATCTTTATTTCACAAGGGCACGCACACTGATGCGTACATTCAGGCTGGTCTGGCCTCGTTTCTACACACACTACGCACTCGAGTTCCGTCTAGTTCGCACTATGTGCGGTATAAACACACATACACAAGAGCGCCTGGGCACTCACAGGTTCACACTCAGACAATCGCTGCCTTATTGGTAAGACCAACACAAGGTGGTCACCGTGTACAATGTACTACACTAAGGGACTCGCCCATACATCAGTCTGGCCTCTCACACAGCGCGGTTGTACCTGTACCACACATGGGCACAAACCTACGAGTCCAGAATGCCTCCCTCTAGCCATACAAAAGCTGGACACATAACAGAGGTGAATGGGGGCGCGCGGACGTGAGGGCAACACACCT
Source organism: Triturus cristatus (assembly GCF_964204655.1). Taxonomy (NCBI): domain Eukaryota; kingdom Metazoa; phylum Chordata; class Amphibia; order Caudata; family Salamandridae; genus Triturus; species Triturus cristatus. The sequence goes on along the minus strand of NC_140584.1, from coordinate 1,041,615,628 downwards.
CTCTCACATACACCAGAGTATACCTGTGTGTGTCTCTCCCACACACACGCCTTCCCGTAAGTCCCACCACTCCAACCCATTTCCTTAATTGAACTGTTGTAGCCGATCATAACCGTTGAAAATCACAATTTCATGCTTCACTTCTTGGCGTTTTAAATAAATGGTTAACGGATGATTGGGGCTTGCGAGGATAGCTGGGAAACACATGGGCGTATAAGTCATACAATGAGGAAACGAGAGCAACAGGCAGAGGCGAATGTCAGAGCCCCGCACTGGAATGAACTGTAGTAAGTGGAGCCAGCAGCTCTGCGCACACGTGGCGTCTGGGTAGCGCTGGGACTAAAGCGCCTAAAGTGTGACCGGGCGAGTTTTTGGGCGCTATTTACCATAGAGGATACGAGTTTTAAAACCTTTTGGAGAGAGATATTGTTTACAAACAGAGCAAATCACTAAACTGTACAGATCTGCATTTTAATATTCAGTATTTTTATTTTAACTGCTCTTTATAAAGTTATCCTAACGGATAGCATGCCGAATTAACTAAATCTAAAAAAAAAAAAATTTTTTAAAGTACGCGGAAGAAGGTTTGACATGCAGAACCCAAACGAAGAACACTGTTCAGACGACGAAACTTAAGTTTTCAGTCCACGAGCTTTATAGGCACAAAAGTGCCTTTAAGAATTACTTAATAATAATTATACTGTAGTTCGTAACAAATTGTAAATTTGAGACGTGGGTTGTGTTTCAAGGAGGGGATTCGGGTGAAACTAAGGCCCTGTGAAGGGTACATGGTAGTATTTTACGTAACCCGTCAAATATGAAACAAGCAGGATTGCAGCGTGCCCTAAACATATGTCCAAGCTATTAAACCCATGGATTGACATTTTGATCCGGCACATCAGTGCACATGTTCATTCTATATCACAACAAGCGCTTCGAAAGCGAAAGAGGTTCGCGCTGGAGCTTGTCTTTATGGGGCCATGTATTTGAAACACATGGCCCCATAAAGATAAGAAACTTTTTGCGACGCACGGAAATCAGGCGCGCCCGTCCAAGTGGGCAGTCTGAAAAATCCAAAAGTACACGTCATAAAAAGCTATTTTCTAATGGCTGGCCACCTTTTAGCATAAACGGTGACGCTTGCCAATGGAAAAAAGGGGCGGGGCTTAAAGCCCTTTACCAAAACTCCTCAAAATCATTAAATCTCGCCGAGCGAGCTGCGCATGTACGCAGCAACGCTAGCCAAGACCTAAAAAGGGGGAAAGCAGCAACTCTCGTTGCTATAGATTTATTTCTTTAATAGATTCTGTGGTTAAAATCATGGGGCGGGCCATCCTCGCTAGGATGGCTGCTTGGTTGGACGAAAGAGCCCCAAGTGATCTGCAATACGTACGGTTTTAGAGCAGAAAGAAGCACTCTGGACCAAGGTTTAAATCTTTAGTTGATCATAGCAAAATTCACTATTGCGAAGAAGGGCCAATTACACTTGGCGTTTATGGACCTCAAGTCAGCCGTCAACAGATGCAATCTCTGGTCTATACTGTTAAATATGGGTCTGGACAAAGATATTGTGTATTTCCTGTATGATTTGCATAAGAACCTGGGGTAGTTATAAGATTTAATCATGATGGAAATACCTCTGTACCTTTTTAAGTTCTCTATGGTGTCAGAAAGGGTTGTATACTGGCCCAACTTTTATTTACCCTTTATATAAATGACTTGGGGAAGACACTACGATCAGCAAGTTTAGATATGCCACACAGTGGTTTATTCAGTATCTCCCCTCTACTGTATACGGACGACACGTTCCTATTATCTAAGACTGCGGTCGGACTCCAATGAATGCTTAACACATGTCAGTTTTATGACTAAGCTGAATTTCTGTACCAATTTTAGCAAATACCATACCATGGTGGTGGGAGAGATGGAGAGACAATTCTCTGTTGGGGGCGAAATCTGTAGGGTTCTTGGGCACCTCTCCTTAGGCCAAAAGACAACAATGGCCAGGTCAGTGGCTTCAGTGTTTGATTTGGCTAGTCAGCAGAGGGCTAAACCCATCAAAGCAATGATTCAGATTTACCAGTCGAAATGCATTGCTCTGGCCTCATCGGACAGTGAATTTTGGGGTTATAAAGTGGCCCCTGATATCTAGGTAATCGAGAACAAGTTCCTGAGACGCCTACATGCAGTGCTCCAATCTGTAGCCTTTTTGCTTCATGAGGAATTAGGCCTGGGTTATATTTCAGATTTGTAAAATAAAAAAATAAAAATAAAAAAAAAGTTGAAATGTCTTTGAATTGGTTGTCGCCTACTACAAATGATTAATGAACAGCAGGTATGTGAAATTGATCTATGAACCGTTGAGGATGATAAAATATATACAATTTACTGCTGGTTACACAAACAAATGATGTTACAACTGTGGACCGCGTGACCTTTTATAGTATTTTTAGAAGGATCGCATAACTGCAGCTCACAAAAAAATTGTAAGATTGCAGTAAATTAACATGCAGTATGCACTGGATATATAAAAAGGTCAGTTTGCTCAACAGGTGTTTGGATGTAGCTTCTTTATAAACTCATCACAAGTAATCTTAACTGCTTGAATTAAGTGAAAACAGTGAAAATGTAAACATTTAGAGAGTTGTGTGAAATTATAAGCATCCCAACAGTGGTAAGGATTAAACCCTATAATGAATTTGGGTGAGGAACCACCTCCCTCTCAGAACAAGAGCCACCACAGCAAGTGCTGAACTAGGAAGGTGTCTTTGTCAATGAAAACCAGGAAACCTTCAGTAAAACGTTGCAGGTTTCTCCATTTCCAAAAACAAAGACGTTTACCAGAGGTACAGCATGAGAAAGAGCACACAAAACATTTTGTTAAGTGAGCTATAGGTTCCATATGTTTTGTGTTTGGGAGAGGAGCACAAGAAAAAAGATTGTGTCAATTATGAAAGACCAAATGAATGCTTCAATGACAACCATACCACAATGGAAGATGACAGAGGGAAGGCAAAATCCAATAGTTGCAGGCAGCAAACCCAGAGTAAAACGCAGCCAAGTAGATATAAAAATTGATTCAGCAGATATTATCTACAAGCACCAGATGACCTGCAGTTACCAGAAGATAAGTGCAACATGAGACATACAATAAAGTCAGGTGCACGGGTAAAAACAACCCATTATCTCACTGCAGAGGGAAACTAAAAGTCTAAAACAATGACGGTGCTGTCCAGGGGCAGATGAAGGTACAAAGGTATTCAATACAATATTTATTTTTAAAAAATCACAAGCCCAATAGCGCACTTAGATCATAAAACACTTTACATCTACCACACAGCCTTATCATAGGAAAAAATGTAATAAACATATGAACAACAGTTTGCCTTCAGAGAAGCTGCAGCAAGAGAGTTGAAGAAAGCCATGGCTGACTGCAGAATAAAATACACAAAAAGGAATCCTTTTTAATGTTCTTTTGCTCCCTGATTGTTACAAGATACGTTTGTAAGCTCTTGGGAGATTTTGGGCCTCTTTTTAAAGCTAACTGACCATATTTGGATTTCAAACCTAACAGTATCTGATGCTACAGAAGGACTACCACATTGAGAATCTGCAGTAAGTACCAGGTCAAAATGTGGAGGAATACTAAGATTAACAATAAAACTGATGCATTGCAGTTAGACAAGGGAAATAAATGATTTTCAAAGTCAGCCGCCATGTTAGCCCACCAGTCCCTGACCGGGATGTGGAATTTAATAAAAGATCTACTTGTCCACGGGGCAGGTTGCTTTGTAAATCTACTTGTCCTGTAACAAACTCCACTTGCCCCTTTGGTGCCGTTAGTGCAGCGACCAATTATGGAAGCAATTTCATTATATAAGAGCTCAGATATAGCCTTTTTGATTATGCCAGGGCTCATATCATAGTAGTGTTTGAATACTTGCAATCCCCTTGTGTTGCCATGTTTCTGCAGAACTACGTACTGGGGCTGAAGGTAGTGGTAAGCAATAGTTCCAGGGTTAGAATGCCCTTTTGAGTCTGTGCAAACCTACTAACTTGCATGTTTTAAGGGTGTTCAACAACTCTTCTCTAATCTTTTCCATATTGTAAAATGTTGGAAATTTACTCCTGACAATAGCAGACATAAACCTTCTTCTAGAGTTGGGGAAAAAAGTGGTTGGAGGGAAAGTGAACTTGCAAACAATCAGTTTTTCGCATGGGCAAATCTACACATGCTTATTTGCTCATGCTAAATTTCAGTTCACAAATATTTTCAAGGAGTACCAATTCTTGTTCTACTTCTGTAAATTCTTGGGAATTCACAAAAGCTGTATAGCTGCACTTAATGGAAACCAAAGGAAATGATGAACGGAGTGTTGAACATTGCAAGCACTCACCCCCAGTCAACTGATCTGGGTTTAATCCATCACCGTTCTTTAGCCCACTCTGCCACCCCAGTTCAGGCATGGCCATATGCAAATCAGTCTGACCCTGTGCCTCATGGGAACAGTCCAGCCCGAACTGCCAAGCCATGTCTTCCCTGGACCGGAAACAAGCTTCCTAGGACCGGTTTCTGGCATTTCAGCAGTCTTCAGCCAGGCTTGCTTGAATCCAGTGGCAAAGTGAGCAAGGGACTCACGTCTGAGCATTCCCTGCCAACTTATGGCGAACAAAGCAGAAACCAAAGGAAATGATGAACGGAGTGTTGAACATTGCAAGCACTCACCCCCAGTCAACTGATCTGGGTTTAATCCATCACCGTTCTTTAGCCCACTCTGCCACCCCAGTTCAGGCATGGCCATATGCAAATCAGTCTGACCCTGTGCCTCATGGGAACAGTCCAGCCCGAACTGCCAAGCCATGTCTTCCCTGGACCGGAAACAAGCTTCCTAGGACCGGTTTCTGGCATTTCAGCCGTCTTCAGCCAGGCTTGCTTGAATCCAGTGGCAAAGTGAGCAAGGGACTCACGTCTGAGCATACCCTGCCAACTTATGGCGAACAAAGCAGAAACCAAAGGAAATGATGAACGGAGTGTTGAACATTGCAAGCACTCACCCCCAGTCAACTGATCTGGGTTTAATCCATCACCGTTCTTTAGCCCACTCTGCCACCCCAGTTTAGGCATGGCCATATGCAAATCAGTCTGACCCTGTGCCTCATGGGAACAGTCCAGCCCGAACTGCCAAGCCATGTCTTCCCTGGACCGGAAACAAGCTTCCTAGGACCGGTTTCTGGCATTTCAGCAGTCTTCAGCCAGGCTTGCTTGAATCCAGTGGCAAAGTGAGCAAGGGACTCACGTCTGAGCATACCCTGCCAACTTATGGCGAACAAAGCAGAAACCAAAGGAAATGAAGAACGGAGTGTTGAACATTGCAAGCACTCACCCCCAGTCAACTGATCTGGGTTTAATCCATCACCGTTCTTTAGCCCACTCTGCCACCCCAGTTCAGGCATGGCCATATGCAAATCAGTCTGACCCTGTGCCTCATGGGAACAGTCCAGCCCGAACTGCCAAGCCAGGTCTTCCCTGGACCGGAAACAAGCTTCCTAGGACCGGTTTCTGGCATTTCAGCCGTCTTCAGCCAGGCTTGCTTGAATCCAGTGGCAAAGTGAGCAAGGGACTGGCTTGGCAGTTCCGGCTGGACTGTTCCCATGAGGCACAGGGTCAGACTGATTTGCATATGGCCATGTCTGAACTGGGGTGGCAGAGTGGGCTAAAGAACGGTGATGGATTAAACCCAGATCAGTTGACTGGGGGTGAGTGCTTGCAATGTTCAACACTCCGTCCATCATTTCCTTTGGTTTTAGCTGCACTTAATGCAAGGACATATACCATGGGTGCACTTTTGAGACTTTCTTTAATAATTGGGCCCCTAATTTGGTCTGGCATAGACCATGACCTTTTGTATTTATTAGGTTGTGTGTTTGAATATAAAATGTAAGTAATTACAGTAGCCACTTTAGAAAACTGTGTAGTGGAAGGGAAAGCTACCCAAAGAGCATATTGTAAAAATATGTATTTGTGGATACTCCCCACAACATGGAAATATATATAAATACTGTACACCTTGTCTGTCCAACATTATAAAGGTGCAAAAATTGTGCAAGCGCAAACATTTACCTAAAGTGCAATATCTACTTACAGTGCTGAAAATAAGCAGCTTTAAATTTCATTGCAAAAATGCACTGTGTTGTTTACAGAGATCGGAATTTACTAACTAGATAGTTTGTAGATGGATTTATATACTAGAGAAAATTGTATAGTTCTTCCCCATTATTCAATCCATTTGGGGGCTCTAGTATATATTTTGATTCAAGTCTTCTCAGGAGCTTTTCCCTGTTGCCACCTCTTTTTATTCTTTCACAAGGAGCATATCGGAGCACAAAGTAGCTTTGTTCGGTGTCAGTAACTACTGTAGCAGTGTGTGCTTTTTGAGGCCAAAAAACTATTTTTGCTTTTGCCAATGTTTACGATAGTGAGGGCCTGGCAGCTCCCACACCAATAAGGTTTTACAAAAACCATGCCAAAACATTGTTTTTTGTGTTTGTTTTTTTTTTACTTTCTTAAAAAAAGGAATTAGAGGAGAATCTCACCAGCATTTTGGCATTGCATCCGTTAGGACGAATACTAACAAACAGCAGCGCAGCAACTAGGGCTTGAAGTAGCAAATTTCGTAGAGCATCTATGCCCAATGCTGCAAAGAGCTATCTGACCTACTTACACTTATAATTTGGGAATACTTTACAAGGTTGGTTTTTCAATTTATCTTAACGTCTTAATCGGAGTGCAGAAAACAGAAGTACCGTTACTTAACGAACCAATTTAATCCAACCACAGTAGAAATGATAAGCATGTGTCAGTATATGATTGATTATCACATCAGTTGCTATAGATTTCAAGAATGACATCTTTAGCACCCATTACTTTAAGCAGCAGCATTCTATAGATGCAATACTGAAGCGTATATGTGCTTTTATCATGTTCATATGGTACAACAACTCCTACCACTGACACTATCCCGTGTTCTTTTACCACCACGAACAGGCTAACGCCATCTGCCACACCTACCACTGCCAGTTTGCACTCTTTTTTTTAAGGCAACACAGGACTAGTCGCGCGCACCCCTCTCTTTAGGCCACACGCCCACTTACGCACGCACACCTATCTAAAAGGCCGCACACTCCACACCTTAGCACCCCCTCATGTCACAACTGGCTTCCTACATGCAACGACTGGCCCGTGGCACCCCGGAGACCTCCCTTTAACCAACGCGCGTCCTACTACCCAAAAGGTACACTTACCAGCGGCCGCCTCCCTCAGACGGTGACTCAGGGCCCTTCACCCGCCGCCGTTTCCGCGTGCAGAGACCCTACCTCAGCCAATCCCCTCCTTACCCACAAAGGAATGCACGCACAACCACCAATGATAATCAAGGAGTACAATCACCAGCCAATGGCTGTCCCGCCAGCTGTGAAAGGTCAACCAATCGGAGACTGTAGAATTCACCCCGCCTTTCTACTACAACCTCTGTAAAGCGTAGCGCGTGAGCGCGCGAGATGGTGGGTGTGGCACGAGAGCGTTTAACAACAGATCGAGCTGCGCAACTTGTGCAGTTTAGGGCGCGCAACCTCTTGATGCGTAGAAGAAGCGTACTACAGAACAGACCAATCAGAAATCACAGCGCGTCCCCGAGGAGCCAATCAATTTGCTGAAAGAGGCGCAAAGGGTGTGTTCGGCCCACATGATAGAAGAAACAGAAAAAGGCTCAAGGCAGCGATATTACGAAGCGCCAGACATTTTCAGACGGGAGGATTCCTTCTGAGATCACCGTGTCTGAGGACTGATTTGACTTGGTCGTATCCTTATCTAAGATGGCGACCACGCGATTTCTTGTTTGACAGACAAGTGACGCTTTCAACACACTGTATTAACTAAAAGTGCCGACTTTGGAACTGGGGAATAAGGTTCGAGTCTTGGAGTTGGCTTAACATCGCGTGGTTCTGGACAAATCACTTAATTTCCCGTGCCTAAAAAATGAGTGTGACCTTGTGTAATGTAGCTGGTGTTCATTTAAACCGCTCTATGTAAAACGGTGGAAAATGCCACACTTCAAAGTCTCATCAGGGATAGTAAGAACTACATAAACGCAATACAAATTAACTAGGCTTAACAATTGCTTAAGTTTTCTTGAAGCACCACTGCATTCTGCTTTGGGAGTGCAAAGTGTTGCTACTGATTGAAAATAGTGAACAATTCAAGCTATGAACTCGAAACAGCACAGCTCGTTAGCCAAACTGCCATCAAACCCTCAAACTGCATTTTTTTAATTTTTTTTTTGCATATTTATATAGCGGAAACTCAACCCGAAGGTATTGGAGCGCTTTACATAGCACCGTATTTTCATTACACATTCAGGCACAGGGAGATTATGTGATTTGCCCAGAATCACAGGATGTGGACGCGACCTCGAGGCTTGAACCCTGGTTTCCTACACCAGAGGCGGCAGCGCAGCCGACGGACCACATCCTCTCCTCTTATGAGTAAAGCAACATTAGGAGGATACCAGTATGACGAAGAATGCTTACTTGACAACTCCCCACTACCGTGAACCAATATCATAGCATCCTCAATTGAGGCGTACTGCATAGCTGTATTTTCCTGTGCAATAAAATCACTTATTGACGCTACCTCTAGCCAAGATTAGTGACGGTGTCAGCGTGCAACCTCATGTTAAATAATCATGTCAGTGTAAATTCGACAAGATTTGGGGAACCTGGATACAATACAGGGAGACACAAGGAAGGTGTCGGGAGATACTAGAGGGAAGGTAAAGTGTTGCTCCTTATCAAATGCATTAGTGGGAATGTCACATGTTACATACTATGCATGCTAGCTGAAGCCAACCATAGTTACGATGGAAAATGTAAAAGCATCGTGCGAGTGGCCTACTGTGCTTCTTTTTCATTCGAACAAAACTGCTGTGAATCTGATCAACTGCTTAATAAAAAGATTTATTTTTTTAAAAATCATGTCAGTAGCACTCCAAATGGTAGGACAGGGAGCTTTGAAGTCCCAATACAGACTTTGGTGCTTCCCAATTGGATAAGCTTCTAGCGCATTTAGAACAAGTTTAATATTCAGGACTGAAAGATTCTCAATAATAATGACTCACACAAGTTAAAGTTTTGTAAATTTATAAGAGAAATTAATTGACAGTATACAGTAAATATGCCCTCAAAGGGTTTACCAGCAAAGAAATACAATTCATAAGTACAAGAACGCAGTAAAGTTCTGTATGAAACCCGGCATAGATTCGCCTTCTAAAGGTTGGGAATAGGAGTTCTGGGGTACAGTGGAACATGCGTCCTTTTATAGGACTACGGACAATGACTTTCATACAGTTCTACACAGAGGCACTGTTCTCTGAGTGTGCAACAATGAGGAACAAGCAAGGAGGAACATTTTACTACATTTGAGAATTCTCTCACAGTGGTATTGAATTGGGTTTTGTTGTTCTCACTGTTTCTTTAAGCACGCTAGTGGATACATTGTACAGCGATAGCATGGGACAGTTGGTATGTCCCTGATTAGAAACAGTCTGGGGAAGTATCAGCGAACATTCTCACTTTATTAGTGTAAAGCGTGCAATTCTTTATTTAGAGCAGAGAAACAAAAGTAGTTGTCATGTAGTGTGTTACGATGGTAGCTGGAAAATGGAAAGACAGTGTAAACACAGCGTATTAGCATAAGGTTAGTTTCTAGTGCATTAAAAAACAAGCATTTGCAATGCAATAGGTCTCGCACTACTGAAAGTTTGAGCTATTGGCATTGCATCATTATTTGCAACGCCAGTAGCTCAAACTTTAACTACTGCGAGACCTATTGCATTGCAAATGCTTGTTGTTATATTTTGGTCGTATTCTGAGTGCCCCGCTATTAACAGAATTATTTTATCCTAATTCCACTACCTCACTGAGTACTCTAAAATGTTCATGTCAATTGATCTTGATCCACTTGCAGACCGAGTAGGGACTGCAAGTAGTGTGCAAACTTTGTACTATTTTCAGCCAGGTACACCTCGAAAATGTGCTCTAAGGAAACCATAAAAAATCGGCAGAGCTCTAAAACCAACCCTTTAGATCAACATGTGGAAGTTACACAATATTCGATTTGGTTTCTGAAAACGCATTCGAAGATTTTTGCTGATAACATTTTTTTTTTAATTGGAGACAGTGTTCTTGGTTCACTCAAAGCATGAATATACTGCATTATTCCGCTGACTTTGGCATTTGCTCCAATTGACAGATTCCGCATAACTGTTTTTAGTCTGCTCTAACAGTGGATGTAGAATATGCAGCTCAAAGGCTTTTTCAATGTGTGGGGTGATACCCTTAACAGTGAGCTGCTGGGAGTGAGCCTGCATCTTTGGTTTGTTATAGTGATATGCCAATGTGTAAGCATGGCAAAGCATACACTTAAGATGTGCGCCGGATCAGATGGACGCAGCCTGCAGGTAAGAAGAGGCAAGAGCAGTGGGTCTCTAGAGAGAGGTCAGATGAGGCCCATGTCACAGCTTCATTTAGTCTGCCCTCGGGACCCCATAACCAAGGGACTGAATGTGACCTAAAGAAAAACACAACTTGCCACACTATTATATCCAACAACCTTTCTCTCTGAAAAAAACAACTTTTTTAGGAAGCACACAATATTACATATTTACTTAAAATGTTGAAATACGACTATGTACATGTGCATAAAAATCAATCACCTCTAGAAACGCCACTGGGCTAGAGGTACCAGGGGACGACCAAGTACTGAGGGGGGTGGTGTCGCACAAATCTCAAGTTTTACAGACATTTTAGCTAGTAGCCTATATTCCAGTGGTTGGCTGACCAAAGAGCAGCACCCTGCCCTTGCCCTTTTTAGAAACAGTAATTTGGAATAAAAAAATACATACGTCCGCCATTTTGTTGTTGTGGTCTGATTTGCTGAATCACACCACCCTGAAAGGAGAATCGCTGTAAAAATTCTGTTTCCCCTATAATCAATAACGCAATGTACTCATTTTGGTTGACTAAACAGTATATCATGAAGAACATCTTCTGTAAACCCAGGATTGGCTTTTTTAAGTTCTGCAAGGCACTTCCCAAGACACATGACCTGGCTTACTGTCAGGCAGACATGTATCTGTGTGCTATTTGTGGTCATTTGGACTTGAATGACAAACCAACCTTCCAAACTAATAATTTTCCCTGTTTATGCATGGAAACTGACAGATGGTGTCCCACAGACACACTGCCCGCCATTTCCCAGAAAGGACTGGGGACAGTGACAAAATGGTAGCTATACATAGGGACGGAAAAACCAGTAATCAGCTTCTTGTCCCAAAGACCATTTCTTATGTAAGGTTCTGCTGGGGAGATGTCAGGAGCGTGCACATTTCTGCTGCACGAGGAATGGGCAGCTGGGAGCTCACCTCCAAAGGTGCCTTCAAAGGGATTCTACATACTTTTATTTTCTTCTGTGCACCGCAAAAGACATTTTCCAAGCACAAAAATGAAAAATGGATCCCTAACATCATTAAACAGCAACTGCAATTTTACATGGCTGCGTGGGCCACGTTACGATCCTAGGAAACAGCATATGCTTTTGAGGTGGGTTCCCCTGATAGAGTTCCCAGCCGTTCATTTTTGGTCTCTTCTGCTGAGGTCAGATGGGTGTCTAAAAGGGCTAGTGTTGGGTTACGGCTCTGAAGAAATGGCCACAGAATGGAGGGGTCAAGTCTTGTCTGAGCTGAGTGTGGGATTCCCATCTGCGCCGCTCCCACTGGTTGAGTTTCTACTAGCACGCATGATTAATACTTTTTCGATTTCAAAATGTTTCAAGGCTATTATGCTATTTTGCAATTTTAACACATTACTAGTGTATGTGCAAAGCTTTCCTCTCATTACCAATGATGTGGCAGAGGATCCTGTCACAGACCTGCATAATGTATGTGTCCCTCAATATAGTCCCCTGCAGCCACAGGGGGGGTGGGGGGGTGGGGGGGTGGGGGGAAGGTCGGGGGGAATGAGAAGGGCATGTGCACCATCCAGTGGGGCCTAGAAGATTTAATATCTTCCAAGTTGACTGACTGAGCACTCAATAGGTTCAATTGGGTGAGACACCTCAACACCCCCGAAAAATTTTGTAGCAGGTGTACAGCATAACCTTGCATTATATTTCTAGTGCTATGGTAGACAGAAGAGTAACCATGCAGAGGTAAGGAAGGTCTCCTTGGGTCACAGTCTCCTTGGGTCACAGCCGAAAGAGAACATACCTTTTGTGTTCAGTTTGATGGTGAAATGCAGAGCAATATGACAAGAAATAAACTGGAAAGCCAGAGTCTGGCAAAACTGGTACATGCGAGGAACTTCAGCACTGGCACAGGTCAGCATTTCTTGTGAGAGGTACACGGACTTCTAGACAAGACCTGAGCCCTCAACTGGGCACACAGATCTCTTGATGCACACGGGCAATCTGTTCCAAGGCTGTTGTTGAAGAATGTTTGTGTTGCAGAATACAGATGAAAACAAGCATTGGCCGCGCGGCATTAAAAGTAACGCCGCGCGGCCCTAAAAGCGAAAGTGATCGCGATCACTCTGAAAGCGAAAGTGATCGCGATGACGCGCTAAAGCATGCTAGGGATGCGAGCGCAGCAGCGGGGGAGGGGCAAAGGCAGGGAGCAAGCAAGAGGAAAGAATGGCGCTGAAGGCTGGCGGATCACGCGTGCACGCTCGCGTGAACGCAAGCTTGTCGCCAGCCAGCAGCACTTTGAAAACTCACCTACTAAAGTCTCTCCGAGCAGCGCATCCGCGCTGACTCGGCGAGACCTAAAAAAACAGCTCTCACAATGGTGATTCAGCCTGTTCTAGCTTTCTTCCTTTTTCAGCACTGCCCCAAAGGAGGTATTAAATCGGGCAGTGGCATGAAAGATAAGGACCAGCCACCTTCCCCTCCTCCTTCCTCAGCTTGCCTTGCACAACATAAAATAAATCTTGTTGATCTTAAATTATTTGCCAATCTCTGAACTATAGGTCCCTGATATCCCAATCTAAATCTAGCCAGCCTGGAACATTCTTCCCACATTAACAAGGATAGGCCCTTTCTCTTCGCTGTCTGCCATTGTCCATATGTAAAAGACACACAATTGATGACGGAATGCAGAACAAATCAAACATTCTCCCCCAGTCAAGAGATCTGGATTAAATCCATCATTATTTTGCTCACCATGCCACCCCAGTTTAGACCTGGCCATATGCAAATCAGTCTTGACCCTGTGCCTCATGGGAACAGTCCAGCCTGAACTACCAAGCCAGGTCCTCCCTGGACCGGAAACAAGCATCCTAGGACCAGTTTCGGGGTTTCACCCCTCTTCAGCCAGGATAGCTTGATTCCAGTGGCACAGTGAGCCCGGGACCTACGTCTAGGCATACCCGGCGCACTTAGGGCGAGAAAGCAAAAGAAACACAATTGATGGACGGAATGCAGAACAAATCAAACATTCTCCCCCAGTCAAGAGATCTGGGTTAAATCCATCATTCGTTTGCTCACCATGACACCCCAGTTTAGACCTGGCCATATGCAAATCAGTCTTGACCCTGTACCTCATGGGAACAGTCCAGCCCGAACTGCCAAGCCAGGTCCTCCCTGGACCGGAAACAAGTATCCTAGGACCGGTTTCGGGGTATCACCCTCTTCAGCCAGGATAGCTTGATTCCAGTGGCACAGTGAGCCCGGGAGCTACATCTAGGCATACCCGGCGCACTTAGGGCGAGAAAGCAAAAGACACACACTTGATGGACGGAATGCAGAACAAATCAAACATTCTCCCCCAGTCAAGAGATCTGGGTTAAATCCATCATTGTTTTGCTCACCATGCCACCCCAGTTTAGAGCAATATGACAAGAAATAAACTGGAAAGCCAGAGTCTGGCAAAACTGGTACATGCGAGGAACTCCAGCACTGGCACAGGTCAGCATTTCCTGTGAGGGGTACACAGACCTCTAGACAAGACCTGAGCCCTCAACTGGGCACACAGGTCTCTTGATGCACATGGGCAATCTGTTCCAAGGCTGTTGTTGAATAATGTTTCAGTGTTGCAGAATACAGATGAAAACAAGCATTGGCCACGCGGCAGTAAAAGTAACGCCACACGGCCCTAAAAGCGAAAGTGATCACGATCACTCTGAAAGCGAAAGTGATCGCGATGATGCGCTAAAGCACGCTAGGGATACGCGCGCAGCAGCGGGGGGAGGGGCAGAGGCAGGGAGCAAGCAAGAGGAAAGACATGGCGCAGATGGCTGGCGGATCACGCGTGCACGCTCGCGTGAACGCAAGCTTGTCGCCAGCCAGCAGCACTTTGAAAACTCACCTACTAAAGTCTCTGCAAGCAGCGCATGCGCGCTGACTCAGCGAGACCTAAAAAACGGCTCTCACAATGGTGATTCAGCCTGTTCTAGCTTTCTTCCTTTTTCAGCACTGCCTCAAAGGAGGTATTCAATCGGGCAGTGGCATGAAAGATAAGGACCAGCCACCTTCCCCTCCTCCTTCCTCAGCTTGCCTTGCACAACATAAAATAAATCTTGTTGATCTTAAATTATTTGCCAGTCTCTAAACTATAGGTCCCTGATAACTCAATCTAAATCTAGTCCAGTCTCAATTTAGGTCATGGATCGTATTCCACTTTCTTAGTATATACTTTGGTCTCCCACTGGAGACCACTGTGTATTTGTGCTACTTACATGTTCTATTACTGAAGTATTGCTTTTATTGTGATTATATCTCCGGGTAGAGATATTGCAATGTGTTAGTGAGTGTTTATAATAAATACTTATTTGTATAACTACCCTGTGTGGGTCTTTTTCACTTATCCTACACTACATGATTAGTACTGGTAAAACAAGCAGCTTCACACTCTTTTTGGATTAAGCCTGAAGGCTGCTCTCCACAGCTACCAAGCTTTCTAAGGTTGTCTAAGACCCCTGAAATCACCATGAGGGTTGTCTGGATTAGTGCAGGGTGCTCCACTTGTGTACGTGAGCACCATATACTAAGCCAGCCTCCTACATAACTCTATACAGATTGAAGGCTACTTCTTCAGCAAGGAGGTGCTGTTTATATTCTGAATGTAATATTGTTTTCCGTGTAAGCCATATTGCAGTGTATCCATTAGAATTGGGGCAAATGTCAATACTACCACGTGATTTGTTTTTTGTTTACCTTTTGGTTCTAATATGTAGTTTTCTCTGTCATACCAAACTTACTGCACAGTTAATCTGTGTAAAAAGGTAGAACAACCCATAATTTGGGGACAAGTCAGATTTCCTGCCCGATTCTCTTAGAGGCGGACTTCACCTAAAAGTCCTTATCACTCTAAATGTAGAATAATTTCCAGATTCTTTTCTGCTTTCTGAGCTACCCTTCAGACGAATTCTCCTTGATTCTTATTTGCCTTGTGCAAGACCATATTCAGTGCTGGCTATTAATCAGATAAGGCAGGTTCCACTGGCAACGATATTTGCATTAATTTACATTTTGTTATAATTTTACTAACTAATGGCTTTTTTCCTTCTGTATTGATTCTTAATTTTAAAATAAATCTTGATGGTTTATACTTTGAATTCAGTCTCATGTGGGTCTTTCTGAGTGCATTTTCTTTGTCCTTTTGTATTATATTGTACCTGTAGTTCTCTGTCAGCCTCACCCAATGGTTTGTCTGTGACAACACTAAGCTTCACCTATAATTCTTTGTCATATTGCAATCAAGCAACCCCCACAAAGTCCACATGAGCCTCCCTTATTACGTACATATACATAAACAGAGCAGCAGGTATGTACGAATGCTTCTCACAATAGATACATTAAAAAAAAGTTGATGTCTAAATCTCAATGTTTACCGGTACCCTGAGTCATCTTGCTAACTCCAAATCCTCCTCTTTAGTGAATTCTTTGGCCTGTATTTTCCCTGCCCCCAGCATATGAGGTAGGTGCGCTGTAAGAACGTAAAAGGCACTACCGGATGAGGATGAAAGGGTTTAATAGGATGGCCCTCATGTCAGAAGAAGCGCAGCATTGGTCAAGCGGTTTTCTCACAGATAGCGTTTAGCGCTGCACTGCAGTGCGGCCGGGGAGACAGAAACGGTAAAGGCTACGGGTCTTTCGTGGCCCAGGGCCAGTAGGTGGGAGTCTGTACGACACTCAGCGTCTGCCTTGGGTAGGCCTAAATTAAAGGAGATAGCACTAAGCTTGTCATCATGGAAGGGGGGAAGCTTGAGTGATCCGGTGATGAGCTTGGGCCACCAGATGTCACCTAGCATGTCAGCTATGACGCAGAAGGCTGAGAGAGTTTGAGACACGGACAGCAGGATGACAGGCATAGAAATAAAATCTGTCCAGACGCCAGTTAAAAGGAAAATAATGCAAAGTATATAATTGGCCAATGTGATGCTACGAAAAAGAGCGATGGCTGAGGATTTTTTGGGCAGGAGTGGGGAAGATGGTGGTGTTTACAGATAGCAACCAAGTTTCAGTGGGAGCAGGGTAGACAGTGTCACAGAGGCTACTGAAGAGGAGGGCAGCAATTTGAGAGGTATGCAGTGCATATAAGAGGGGAGGAAGGGGGCCAGGCATGTGATAAGTTGACAGAGTAGCAGGATGGAAGTCGATGGTCAGGTGAGCAGAAGGGTTGTTTGGTGTCCATACCTGGAGGGCGTGATAGTGGAGAGGGCTTATGGAAGCTTGCAGCGGCTTGAGGGGCCTTCTAGAGTGAAGACTTGCTAAGCATGAGCAACCTGGAGGGATGGCATGAAGAGATCCCCGTAATGGCCAGATAAGTCATCCAAACACTGGTGGAGCTTTGTGAGACTTCAGGGCACCAGTCTGAAGTGAGGAGGAGGTCCAGTACAGCCTTTCCGATGGCATGGGACCATGAAAATGTCCCAGAAAAATGTCTACATTGTAAAGCTGCAACTTGGCAATGGAATGATGGTGGTGTGGGAGGCAACGTGTTGCCTTGTACAAGCAGGTGGGCAAGGAGCACCAGATGCAAATGTATCCATATCTGACTTGGATTATTATCAGGATGAAGGTTTGAAGAAGGTGAGATGGGGCAGGGAAGGACGAGGTGGGAACGTTACCTGAGGAGGAGCATGCAACGGCAGATTTGTGTAATATATAAGAGTGGGCACTGGAACAGATCAGTAGGGGTAGGTGACACATTGGAAAGTGAAGTAAGGTTTATGAAAATACAAATAGGAAGTAAGTTAGAGAAGGCTACAGGTGCGGATGAGGTGGAAATAATAAGGGATATGGAGGCTGATGTTCACACAAGGAGTAAAACAGTCGATGATAGTGCCAAGGAAGATAACTCTCGCAAGACCAGCTTTTCCTGACTGAAACATGGCACATCCCATCATTGGCTCTCGACATCATCCCCGGATACAAGATTGTAAGAGAGGGCCAAGTCTGCAGACTCAGAGGATGACTAGCCATCATCTTCAAATAAAACATACAGGGCTCCATTAGGCCCAAAAAACAAAATCACTAGCATGAAACACTTAGCATTTAAACATCACAGACAGCTGCACGTGGGAAGGAGGGTCGCTGTCATCTGCCATGCCCCCCCACCCCCGGGCCTCGAGCCAACTTTGGCAACAGCATTGTAGACTTCATCGCCCAACCTGTTCTCAACTCCAGCTCCTTCATCGGTATCAGTGTCCATAACTACTACCTGGAGGACCTCTCAGGCCTGAACACCAACAACCTCCTGGAGGACCTAACCACACTTTGACTCACCCAGTGAGTGGAATGTCTCTCCCACGCTGCCAGACACCTCCTGAACCCCCTCTTCATGAACTTTAAAAACAACATAGTGGACAAACCCACCCTCCTCACCTGGACTGATCATGCCCTTGGCCACTTCGACCTGCTCGTTTCCCACTGGCACGTAACAGCTCTGATGAAACTGGAACAGGATCATGCAAGAAACATGGACCTCAGAACTCCATGCCCGTCAACCCTCAACAAGCCCCAATGATTCATCACCAACTTTGATTTCTGCATCACCTCTTGCGCCAATGCCCTGGACCCACTCAAGACCACCATCCCCATGAAAAGGTAGCAAGCAAGTTACACCACCTGGCCCACCATCACAACCTCGGAAACCGCAATGACCATTTGCTCCATCCACTCAGGAACACCATCAGACCCTTGCCCACATCACATCTTCACCAAGGGACTAGACCCCTTCAGCACAGCTCTGACCCCAATACTCAACAACTACATCAACATGGCAATTCCAAAGATGCCTGAAAACAAGCCACAATACTACCCCTTCTGAAGAAGGCACCAGAGGACCCGAAGATGCTACTCAACTCCTGACCGATCTTTCTGTCCTGCCCTGCTAAAGTTATGGAAAGAATCATCAACAGGTGACTTGCCGACTGCCTAAACAACAACCACCACTGTGACCTTGCCTAACCCAGACTCAAGCCCAACCACAGCACTATAACTGCCCTAATTGCTGCCACAGACGACATCCGACTGATCATGGACAGATGAGACTTAACTTATTCACCACTTTCGAAATTTTCTCCTACCCCTATCCTCATTCAACACCTCCTCGAAGTCAGCATTCAAGGACCCCATCTCAGATGCATCTGCTCCTTCCTTACCCGGCGCACCCAATTGGTCATCCTAGCCTCCCATACCTCAACCACCACCATTGTCATCTGCAGAGTACTCCACTAATCTTCCCTCAGCCCCACACTGGTCAACGCCTACATGGCAGCTCTCTCTAACATCACCCAGATCCAAAGAAGCAACATCATCTCCTATGCCAATGAAACTTAGCTCATTCTTTCTCTCTCTGATAAAACATCCAGCATCCGATCCACCTTCACTGTCTGCATGTCTGCAGTTACCAGCTAAATGAAGGCCATCTGTCTGAAACTCAACATAGACACAACTTAAGCGGTACTCTTCAGCAAGGGCACCACAATATGGAACTCGACCTGGTGGTCAGCAGATCTCTGACCCACACCTTGCCCAACCAGCCAAGAACCTAGTAAAAGTGCTGGTCAACCAAACTGGAATATCCTGCCAAGTCAACTCAGTCACATCCTACTGTTTCTACACCCTTAGGATCCTCAGAAAAATCTTTAAGTGGTCCTGCTCAAAACATGCAGAACTTCACCCAGGCCCACATCTCCAACAGGTTGAACTACGGCAATGCACTCTTTGTCAGCACCACCGGCAACTGACTAGAAGACTCCAGACCATATAAAAAGTGGCAGCCAGACGCACACTCATACTCCTCCCTCCTCCCTCCTCCCCCACACACCAATATCAGCTCACAACTCAGAGACCTCCATTGGCTCTCTGTTCATAAACACACACTCGAACTCCTCACACACAACAAAGCCTTGGACAGCCTAGGCACCTGCTACCTCAGAAGCTACATCAAATTCCACACACAAACCAGAAATGTCAGCTCGGCCAGCCTCCTGCTTGCACATGGAAAGCCAGAGGTGGAGGTAGCTCTTTCACCTAAGTCTCTCCAAAAGTCTGTAAAGAAAATCCCCCGACACATCTGGGCCGTCTCCTCAAGCCATTACTACCACAAGAAACTGAAGACATGGCTCTTTACCTAGGCCCCAGGCACGGCCAGGAAGCCCCCATCTTCTTAGTGCCAGGATACCCTCCCGGGAGAATCATGCACTCTGCAAGTAAACATAACGTAACCTTGGTGCACTCTGGGAGTTGTAGTCGTAGCTCACTTTCGATTAATTTATTTGAACTTGACTGCATTTTCATATATTAGTGGTTTGTAGAAGAAAAGACTGGACTGGGATCACGTGGCCACGATGAAAGGAAGTTATCCTGTAACTTTATTTATGAAGAACCTGGTCCTGATTAAAGGGAGAGTCAGAAACCACTCTTAATGGAATTGAACATTTACAGGATTTGGTGAATTCTTAAAGTTCTAATTTGAATTAAAAGTCCTGCTTCTCTAGGCAGTTCTGAAGTTCTCGCTTGTATGTTCTTTGAAGCACTAGGGGTATCAAAACATGACAACATATCACGTGCCCCTGCCCAGGAGACAGTCAACAGTAGACATCCCAGACAGGACGTGACAGATGCTGAGCCGGTGTAGGTCAGAGGCCTCAGTGTCATCTGTCCGCGTGACCAGCGGTCAGAGGTAGATCAAAGGTCAGATTGTGGACGTGCTCAATGGAGGCGCTCGCTATAGATCGGAGTAAAGGCTACAGACCTCAGCAACATTTCACTCAAATGTTTGGCAATAGATTGGCACTCTCAGAATCCAAAAATATAAAACATTGAAACAGAATAGTCGCATAATATGAACACTATTACACAGGGAAAAAGTGGAAAGTATGTGTACGCTGCAGTATCCGAGCTCTCGAGGGCGTCACAAGCTGGGAGCAGCATATTACATTACTCCGTGGCCACACTCGAGAATGCAGGCTCTGTTCTAATCGTCTGAATGCCTGTACTGCCTGGAGTAGGCTTCCCGCCAAACGCTGAGAGGAGGCACAGAAATAGAACCAACTATTGGAGGAGAGCACGATTTACTGTTCCAACTTAAGTGTTCAAGCAATCGTGAATGGCCAAATTGTGGAGAATTAAAGCGGTTTGTGCGGCTGGGTGCCTGGATGGGGCATATAGAAACAAGGGGGTGCACGGCTGATGACGCAGCAGTCTCTCTCTTTGGGAAGGGTGGTATAATTTTGGGATACTAGATTTGTTGCAACAGCGCTTGAGGACCAAGGGGGGATATTGTGTGTCGTTGCAGCGACGGGCACAAAGGACGATTAGGTTTTTTGCACAGAATATGACGTTACATGTATTACAATTCCTTTCTTGAGGAACAGTATGTTACCACTTCATAACCCGCCACTAATCCCAGAGGCCTGGCTCACGGGCAGCCCGTGAAGCGTGAGGTAAGCAGAACAAACAGATCCAGAGTTTACAAATCGGCTGCAGGCACGCGAAACCTTGGCGGTGGTGCTAGGGTTGCCAGTGGGCTTGGCGCCTGCTGCAGCTGTCGCTGTGTAACGTTCTAGGGTCGAACCCTGACTCCGTCTCTGGCGAGTCTGATTAATGGAGGACGGGTGAGATGGGAAAACACTGCACTTATCATGTAAGCACCCAGTGGGGTAGCAGAGGTACTCTGGGTTCTTGTATAAGCGTGGGAATGGAAGAGCGCGTGTCTCCAGAGTACGGTGGGGTCACAGATTCCTCGTAACATGAGCATGTATGTTGCCTCCCAGGCCGGAGCCCCCTCGCTGCCCACCTCTGTGCCCCCAGAGAAGCAGCAGATGGACACCTCCTCCGTCCTTTCGGTCTGAGCTGACTGAGTGCCTTCACGAGATGAGCCGCGTTGAATGTCTTTGCTGAATCACAGCGCTGCAAAGGCACTGGCACACAGTATTGTAGCCAGTGTATCATGGGCATAAAAACCGAGCCCTCTTTTAATAACTGCCAGTGCTCAGCACCGACAGGACCTAGCCCACTTAAGGCCATGGTTGCAAGGACTGTCACACTTAGGAAGACAAACACGCATTGGCTAAACCGAGGGGTTTGGCTTCAATGAGCTAATGCAAGCAAACTCAGGCATGCACAAATGGTGTTTTGTCAAAATTAGCACATTAACACCAGAACTATTGGCTTTGCCAATGATTGCTTAGGTAATCTGTTCACACGATCCAAACGTATTCACAGGCATTACACTGATTTCACAACTGTGGTAATGACATTCAAGACGCATTCAAGAAGCTTCCTACCTCAAAGCGCTTTAGAGTTGCATTTACAGAGCGCCTAACTCGGATCTATAGCTGGATGGATCCTTCAAGGAGAGAATTCACCCTCTCACCCTCCACTCTGAGACTGGCCAGAAGATCTATGGCCGCAAGGAGTGTCTGACAATCCAAAGGCAGATCAAGTGGTTAAAAGGAGGAGTCATTCTGACTCTGAACCATCAGTCAATCCTCAGATTGCAACACTGTTAAAGAAGAGCTTTTATCAGCTTGAATCCCTCTTTTGAGTTTTTGACATTCACCCACACGGTCCAACCAACTATGACCTCTCTTATTATTGCGCCAATATCACATAGTCTAAATCACTATAACAAGAATAGACTACAGAAACTGAAAAAGGCAGCTGTCCTGTAGGACCTGAGATTGAGCGTGTCTCGCTTGAACACTTGCACAAATCATAGTATTTATGGTGCTGTACAATAACTATACGAATTACTTTCAGTGGCTTAATTATGGGGAAATGGCGCAGGGCAACGCCGCACGTCTTCTTGCTACGCTGCCCTACGCCAATGTGAAAGGGCAGGAAAGCACCATATTTATCCAATACGGTGCATTTCTGTCCTTTTCTCCGGCGCTGCGCACAATTGGCTGCCTAGCTCCCGCCCCGGCTCATTGCACCATGGTGCAAGGGTGTCTGCATTGCATGCAGGATTGCTTTTGCGCAGGAAGGGGCACCTTCCTGCACAAAACAATCCCAAGAGGCAAATTCCTCTTTCTATGTGTGCACACATAGAAAGAGGAATAAACAAGAAGAAATACAAATATTTCTTCACGTCGTTGTCCCAGGTTTATGTGATTTAGTAAATCTGGGCAGCATCAAAACCCATGGGTGTTCCGCGGGAAAACCCACTGCAATGCCCATGGAACGCCTCCCTGGCGCAGAGTAAGGCAAGGCAGCGACTAGCTCTGTTTTACCTTACTCTATATGTATGAGGCCATTCAAAGTCACGCAAAGTGGTCTGCGCTGCCGGAGCGTCAGAAAAAGTGACGCTTCGGCAGTGCAAGCCTCTCATGAATATGCCCTAAATGTCTATTCTTAACAACAGTCCCCTGTTTGTTATTGGTGTGTCTGATTGTATCCTTTGTGAATTTTGAACATTCATTGGAATTCAGACACTATTAAAATGCAAGCAGCAAAGAATGAAAATCATAAAGAATCTGTTTGAATTTAATGAATACAATTAGAATGCCATTAGAATTCAATGCAAATAAAACGATTTATTTAACGTGCAATGTGACGTTCAAGAGTTGTTCACCACCCTCTTGTAAAATAGTGCGTCCTGTCATCAACCACTGGTGTCCCAGGTCTTCGGGTGCTATTACATCTCAACGGCAGTGACTAAACCACGCCCTTTGTACACTGAGCTCGCCAAAGTCTCGAGACAGGACAGTGCAGGCTTACTCCAGGGGGGAGTAGAGGTTTTGAACTCAAGATAGTGTAGGATGCAATGTCCAGTGAGCTAGCTATATCAATTACTAACAACAGATCTCCCGGTTCCACATTGGAAAGTATGGTAGTCAAAATAAATCACACTGCAGAAAAACAGAAGGTACTAGCCAGCCAGCCAATCAACTTTATTCCGATAAATACAGTGAAAGTTACATAAAAAGCATAACATTTCAGATCAGAAAACAGTCAGCTTATACTTACAAAGACAATTAGACCAATACTAATAGCACAGACAAAATATTTCGAATCGGGTCATATTGCATACCAAATTCAGTGTTATCCAGGTAAATAAAATAGACATGCAAATATTAATCATGCCACTAATTTATACGTTTTCCTCACTGCTGTAACTGTGCATATAAGATTGAATTCTGTGCATCTTATTTCATGTGTTTCAAGACATTGTAAATATATCATGCCTTCCCTATAACATCTAATAGTGGATGCCAGCAGAATTGGGACTAAAAATTGTTTCCGTAAAGTACTATATAAAATGCAAATAATGTAAGGTGAGTAGTACTTTGCGGAGACAAGTTGTCTCATGCACATTTTGTCAGGCATGCATATCAGCCTCCCTGATAGAGGAAGGCTACCAAAAACGTGAAAGTGCTAAGCCAAAAGCAAGTCAAATAAAAATTACAGTGTGAACTAATTAAAGTAGCCAAGTAGGGTTCAATACTATGGGAACTTATGAGGGAACTATAGGAGGCAACGCTCTGGATGTATTGAGATTGCTCTGCCCTCTTCTGGAACAAACTTCTAATCCTTAATTTGCTATTTTTATCAATTGACTCAGGATTGGAGAAAAATTCTGGGACACCAAGGTCTGACATAGACTGTTTGATATAAGCGAGCCTAGGACTTTTTAGTGAATTATTCAGCTCTAAGCAATCTTAATACTAGTCTTGAAAATGTCACCTCTGATGAGAGCCAAACTTTAATCCAAAGTAATAGAGGGGCTAATCATATTGTATCTGATATATAATTTACCCCTAATTCAGTGTGACAAATGTGGGTAGCAGTACTCGTGGGTACCAAAAGGAGTCTTAGAAAAAAAATCTGCTATTTGGAGAGCATCAGAATTAATGTGACCCCATATACCCGCCCGTATATAGCTACTGGAATGCATTTACTACTCTCCAACTGTAGCATCACCCTTGGTGGTGTGTGTCGGAGCTTATAGGCAAAGTGAAAAATTGCCTCGGTCTCCCTTGCACATTGCTGCGATCTGGTATTTTTCAAATGCCCCCACTGCAATATTTCAAACATAATTCCCAAATACTTGAATGTAGGGACTTTACTGACCTCCGCCCCTCCTAATAAAATGCAACTTAGATTTCGTATTTCTCGGTCCACTCGTCATAATAAAAGATTTGCTAAAATTTACCTTTAAATCAAGATTACTCATAAAAGTCGTAAAAAACATTGAATAAAATCTGGAGGGCGTTTGCAGTTCTGGCTGAAAGTACTGCATTGTCAGACTATAGCAAAGTAGGTTTCAGACATTTCCCAGCCTGGGGAACATCGGTACCATATTGAACAAGAAAAGATTCCAGACCATTAATGTACAATAAAAACAAGAATGGGGATAGGATACAACCCTAGTGTATGCCATGCTCGGAGCTCAGTGACAAAGTACATTTGGGCCATGTCTAATTATGCCTACAGTATCCGTTTATCATTTCTTCAATAGGATAAACAGGGCCTCTTCTACTCCCATGGTTTCTAACATAACCCATAGTTTGGAGGGATTTACATTGTCAAAGGCACAAGAGAAGTCCATAACAGCTAATTGTAGTGAACCACTCTTTGTTTTGACATAATGTCCTATTATTAAGAAGAGATTTAGGGACTGTTCAACTGTACAGATACCTAACCGAAAGCTGTATTGGACCTCTGATAAATCAAAGTTTCTATTAGCCCAATCCTCCAGTCTTGTATGTCAAACTCGTCCCAAATCCTAAAGGTTGAATCAAGGAGGGAGATCAATCGATAACAATTAGGGCTATTTATATCCCCTTATTTAAAATGGGGACTATGACTGCGTCCCTCCGTGATGCTATTGAGGCACCTTAAATTACCGCATGCAGGACATTGGTGATAATTAGGGGCCAAAGGGTGATGTCACATTAAAAAATATCCACTGACACACAATCAGGGCCTGACACTTTCCCTGAAGAAGATATCTTAATTGCACGGGCTACTTTATCAACTTCAGGGGGGCATGGCCAGCAGCATGGCCGAGTAAGACGTGCTTTCGCCGAGCTCCGGCCGAAAGCTTCATCCGCCATTGATTCCGGTGACCTGCAGATCCGGAGACCACTGCTTGTACCCGAAGATATTCCCAGCTGCTGCCCGAAGTTGAAATCGCGGGGCATAAGCCTCTAGATGAGCCCTGAGGACTGAAATCCTGGTTCGCTCGGGCGTGCTGGGAGAACCCAAGATGGCGCCGCAGAGAAGCTGAAGGGAGGAGGTTCTGACTCGAGTGCCTAGACCTGGGACTGCGAGGCCGCGGGGAGCCGGGGCTGACACGGTGAGGTGGGCCCCATCTGAGCACCAGCCGGAGCGGCCAGGGCGGGTCGATACCCCTGGGGATGCGGCGGAGGCTGACGGGATGCAACAGACCCAAATAAGGTGCCCCTCCCCCACCGAGACTGAGGGCCGTGGCAGTGGCCGGGAGCGGCGTTGCGGAGAAGGGCCTGCATACGGAGGTGCTCTGGAAGCCCTTGATCAGCGGGAGGGCCTCCGTACGGTGCGGGTAGGTCTGCTCTCCAGCAGTACTGAAGGAAACGACTCGGAGCGGCTGTCAGGAGACCGGGTGCGAGCGGAGAGACCCCCAGGGGTGCAGGATTGCGCAGAAGAGGATCTGGCCTGAGACGACGGGAGGCAGTGCCTTTACACCGAGTCACCGATCTACTGAGGTGCATCCTGGCGGTGGGATGCCACACTGGATGGGCCCTTCCCATCCCCCTGCGTCCCTGAATTTTCCCCGGGACCGGTGAAGGAGCTTCAAGATAGCGCCACGAAGGAGCCAAGGTGTGGAGAGGACGCGGCTGCCTGGACTGGAGGGGGAGGAGTTGTGGGGAAAGACGCTGACAAGGTGAGCGCCCCCCCCTTGAGCATTATGAGGCGTGGCCTGTGTGAGAAGTTGTCACTGAGGGGGCCGCTGAGATGGATAGGGGGCCGGGGGCCTGGGACCGTACTCCTCGTGTCCCCCCCGCCCCCATTTCAGAGACACCACTACTGCTATGGCGAGGACACTGGGACAGGCCTGGTGATGGAGGCAGAACGGGGGCCCTCAGCGAGTGGAACAGCCTGCGTGTGCTGAGGAGGGGGATACCATGAGCATACCGCCTGGAGGTGGATGAGAAGAACTCGTGCAAGCCGCTCCGGCCGAGCCTTTGAGCTGCTGCGGTGAGGCCTGGTGGTTGACTGGAGCGCCGGGCTGGCCCTCCTCCCCCCCCGTCTCCTCATACCTGCTTGAAACTGACTGCCTCCCCACCACGACGCAACATCCTTGTGAGACTGCCCGTCCACAGGCATGAGAGGCGGGCCTCACACGTACCGCAGACCGAGAGTGACCTCGACCGCAAGACACGAGGAAGTCGCGGCTGACCCAAACTTGGGCGACCTTAACATGGGAAAGGACAGGGAACCGAAACAGCCTCGACAGGGCAAAATGGACCAGTATGTGAAGGTCACCACCCCCCCCCCCACCCAGGAGGAGCGCCCAGACGCCCACTTGGATACGGATACCCTCCTCCAGGCAATCCAAGCAATCCAGGCATCCAGGACGGCGCTAGAAGTTCAGATTGGCTCAGTGGGAACAGAGGTGGCACTCCTACGCCAGGACCTCAGGAACCTAGCTGAAAGGGTCACCGAAATGGAGACACGACTGGGCGAGACGGAAGACTCAGTAAAAGACCTTCACAAAGGTATGAAGGAACTCCAATCCTCTCATAAAGACTTGCTGTGGAGGGTGGACGATGCGGAAAACAGAGCAAGATGCAACAATCTCCACTTCGTGGGTTTTAGAGAGGGAATTGAAAGGACAAACATGCCGGAATTCCTACACACTTGGCTACGGAGCACCTTCCCGACAGACAAGTTCTCCTCTTGTTTCGTCATAGAAAGAGCTCACCAGGCGACCACCCGTGGGGGCACAGCCTAGGCCTGTGATAGCGCGCTTTCTGAACTTCCTGGATACTGACATGATACTTAGGGACGCCCAGAAGCTAGTGGAAATACGACATGAAAACTCCCGCATAATGATTTTCCCAGACTACAGTAGGGAAGTACAAAAACAAAGACGCACTATTGACTCCGTAAAAGCCAAATTGAGAGAACGCAAGATACAATATATGCTGCTTTTCCCCCGCAAAACTGAAGGTCCTGTTTTTGGGCAGATCACACTTCTTCCAGACACCGGAGGAGGCCTGGCAGTGACTGGAGGAGCGCCCCCCCCTGGGGCGCCTGGAAACACAGACACGCGGCACGGCCCCTTCGGGTGGAGCAGGCAACCGTCCCTTGGACTCGCAATGCTCGCTTAGACCCTGGCAGCTGCGAAGGGGTCCCACCATAGAGACCACCCCGTATGCCCCGAAGGGCACAGGCAGACGTAGACGACGCACCGGCGGATCACTTGACTTCCGGCTCCCAGCGAGCACCCACACGCTTCCTCTCTCTTGACACTGAAAAAGCGTTCGATGCTGGCACTGGCCCTTTCTGGAGACGGCTCTGATCAAGTTCGGCGCTGGCCCTAACTTTAGGAAATGGGTGGGACTTCTGTATGCAGACCCCAGAGCCCGGGTTAAGGTGAACGGGATCCTATCTGAAGACTTTCCTATTAGGAGGGGGACCCGGCAGGGATGCCCCCTGTCTCCACTGCTATTTGCCCTCACTATTGAAATAGTGGCCTGTGAGGTCCGGCAGGCTGAGGAGATACGGGGATTTCAGATATCGCAGACCGACACCCAGGAAGAAAAAATCTCGCTATTCGCGGATGATATTCTGTTATATGTAGCTCAACCGGCCACTACAGTCCCCGCACTGTTCAGGCTCCTGGGTAGGTATGGCTCCTTCTCGGGGTACACGATAACCTGGCATAAATCGATCCTGTATAGCCCACGATAGGAGGAGGAGTGGCCCACTCTGCCTGGCGCCCTCCAGGTCACCCAGACGGGGTTCACGTACCTGGGGATCTACCTGACTACAGACAGACACCTGTCCTATCAAAAAAACATCCAATGAGTTTTTGTGAATGTTGCGGACGATGCCCTTAGATGGAAGACCCTTCTCCTCACGATATTAGTCCGAGCCGCAATGTTTAAGATGATTACATTGCCTCGTTTTCTATATGCCCTACAGAATGAATACTTCTCCCTCCCCAGACAGAAGTTTAAGGTGATAAATGCGGAAATGTGCTCTCTGCTGTGTTTGGGGAAACAACCGAGAATAGCCCTGGACACGCTCCAGAGAAATCAGTATAATGGGGGGATCTCCTTGCCAGATATGGAGCCATATTATTGGGCTGAACACCTAGCACCGATAAACGAATGGCTCCACACGTTAGCGGATCAACCGACGTATAGGCTGGAAAGGGACACCATGGCACGCTGCACCAGTTTACACTATTTGTATGGGGGAGCCGGAAAGAGGCAGTTACTCCCGGCCACGCAGATAACCATAGAGGTCTGGGAAAGGGCAACGAAGATGATGGGGTGGACACATAAACCAACAAAACAGACACCGATATGGACTTGCCCATGGCTGAAGGAGCTCCACAAACTCAAGGGTTTTAGAGAATGGGATGATATCGGGAACTCAACATTGGGGGATCTGGTGGGAAAAGGGGAGCTTAAACCCTATGGGACCCTGGCGGCAGAGTATGGACTACGTCCCGCTCAGTTCTTCAAATATGTGCAACTGCGCCATGCCTGGAGGTCTGAGGCGATGCTCTCCTCTCCCTTGCCAGAATATGCCCCATTGGAGGGTCGCCTGTAAGCTAGTATCCCTGACATATAAACCCCTGAATAATAACACACCGGATAGATTGGGGAAACTGAGAGCAACTTGGGAGCAGGAATTGGGCGAGATGGACACAATAGACTGGGAAGCAGCCCTGATGCATCACAGAGAAGTCGCGATTAAATCCCGACTACGACTCATTCAATATAAGATACTACACAGGGTATACTATGATAGGGTTAGGCTACACCGCATGGGTCGAGCCAGTGACTCCTGTTGTCTCCGATGTGGACACACGCAGGGGGCCTTCTATCATATTATCTGGGACTGCCCCATTATTCACACCTACTCTTGACTAATCGATTCATAGCTATTTACTGTTAGGCTAGGGCCAGCTTCCAGTGTGATATTCACAAAGAATGAACTCTACCTATTTCATTTAAATATATGCTGTACGTCATATATTAAGTGTGACACTCTGGCTGGACCATTAACATGAATATAGAAACCTTTAAGAGGGTATACTCAAAATTTGATTCATTGTTTTATTATTCATTTTTTTGTTTATATGCTTTGAGTACAAAAATATCAGTGTATTAGTGAATAAATATTCTGACTGCAAACATTCTTATTTGGACAAATCAGATCCCATTGCACAACATCCATTCAAACCACTCAACCAACTACATACTCAAACCATACTCACACGGAAACACCGATATGTACATCACATATATACAAGGCAAGCTTAATATGCACCAGAGTCCCTCACAATGTCTATTGATGTTCAAAGCGGCGGATTTAGCTTACTGAACAAAACTGTAAATTGTACACATTATTGAACAGTTGTTAATAAGTCCATAAGAGCAAGGCCCTCAGAATTGCTTCAATCAATCAAGACTATTTATCATTTCCAAAAGAGGGGCTAATCAACGTATTTCACCGTTGTTTCAAGAGAACAAAGTTCAAAGACATCAAAGGAGGGGACTCATTTCAAGCGCCGACGCGCATTTCAGTGAAAGATTCTTTTCGTTTGGGTGCCACCTTCTTCAGGGCGCATATGAAGTATGTTCCGAAAGAGAAGGCAATGGGACCAGTCTAGGCGGAATCAGAGAGTGCTATTTAAGGCTGTCACTCTCATAGATAGAGAGGAAACAAGAAGGCCGCTACTAATATCCTACAGGCCAAATCAAATGATTGACGTAGGTCATATTCAACAAGGTGAACTCCATTGCAGAAGTCAAGAACAGTGATGGACTGCAGGAAGTGCTAGCATGATATATAGCGCAATACTAAGCAGAGACTGGCTACCAATTGACAGGCTGCATTGCAGACCGGGGGTGGTAGTTCAGTGTAGTTTGTGTGAATTGTTTTGCAGCTAACAGTGTAGATTTGATTTTTCATTGATACCTCATGTACTTTGTGAGTTTTTTAATTGCAGCTATGAAAACATTACGTTAACGCATAATGCGGTTGAAAAATTAACGCTAAGTGGTATGTGACGTGTATTTGTACCATTCTTTCAGCTGTTGCATGCCTAGCAACAGTCTAGGCAACGTCATGTGACATATGTTGTGTATGTGGTTTTCATTGCTCAGATGTCTTTGGTTCAAAATGTGTCTGGGCTCTCAACATGCAAACCTTCACAGATGCATGCTGAGCCATACTTCACAATGTTTGATTGGCAATGCATGCAATGGGTACAAGTGACACTGTTTTCCGTATGTTGTATGTGTGACTACATATATGGCAAGTACTTAACCCATACCAGTAAGGTGTCTACTTTCCGCTGTCATGGGGTTGAGACACACACATATGTGCCAACCAAGCATGTACTACTTGTGTCAAAGATATGGGGGAATGCATAAAAGGCACAAACGCCAATAGAACATCTCTTTTGTTTATGTTTTTGTGGTCTTAAAAGCCTCCCCACATTTACAGGGATGCGCAAAGCCAGTTAACCTTGATTTACACATCATTGTTCATATTTGCCTTACCACAGCAGTCCGTTACAAGAAAAGGGGTGGGCGATTGGTGTTGGGTTGGACGTTCCACCACAACATCCATAGCTTTTAATGCGGCTCCAGATTCACAAATCTGAGGCTGTGTCAAATTTTATAGCTCGAAAAATGCGATGCTAGACAGGCACAACTAGACATGTATTTAGTTCTTGTGTGTTTCGGCTCATTCCATGTGTGTTGCATGCTGCAGCATACATGGATGAGGCAAATCACCTTTCTAGATTATTTTTGTGCTGTAAGGTGTCCCTTCATGCACATAATAATTAACCATGCAGCGCAGTCACCCTTGCTACAAGGCACAAGTGTGGCGGCACTGGCACTGCTCAGATTTTTGGCACCCGTGCAAGGGCACGCACAGGGATGCACCATAAATATGGTACATATGCCTCATCCCTGTGTGTTGAGACAAGACAAAGTGCCGTGCTACCAGGTTTTGCACAACACCAACTTCATAGCTTTCATCATAGATTACCCCTAACATTTCTAAGTGGGAATTTGCTGCTTCAATGTATGAGGCATGGCCATGAAAGTGGATGTATGTAACCCTGTGAGATGTTTTATGACACTTGGTGGTGCACAGTGTCCACTGTAGGGACACTATACAGACGTCAGTAGATGTGTTGTGAGATTGCTCAGAAACATTGATAAGTATCCTGCGTACACTGCAATGCAAGACACCTTGAGACCATTGAAGGCCATAGCTTTGACAGTATTTGGTTTCCATTCATTGTATTGTATTGTATTATAATTGCATTTATATAGCACTTACTACCCTTGACGAGGTCAAATCGCTTTTTTGGCGTGTAGTACGCTACTCTGGAACCCATAAAGGATTAGTGGTGAATTAGTAAAATGAAAATATGAAAGTAATTTGAGTGATGGATGTGTTAGTCAGTTATTGGGATTGAGAAGGATAGTGGAGGGATAGAAGAGGGAAAAATGACTTCATTTATTTAGCGCTTGCTACCCTTGAAAGGGTGTTAAAATGCTTTTTTCTGCGAGTAGCACGCTATTTTGGAACCCAGAAAGGATTAGTTGTGAATTAGTATAGTGTAATTAGGAAAGTAATTTGAGTGGTGGATATGTTAGTCAGTTATTTATTTTGAGAAGGGTAGTGGAGGGATAGAGAAGGGAAAAGGGTTTGCATTTATATAGAGCTTGCTACCCTTAATGGGGGGGTTGAAGTGCTTTTTTTCGGCGAGTAGCACGCTACTCTAGAACCCATACAGTGTTAGTGGTGAATTAGTATAGTGAAACATAAAGTAATTTGAGTGGTGGATATGTTAGTCAGTTATTTGGATTGAGAAGGATAGCGAAAGGGTAGAAGAGGTAAAAAGGTTTGCATTTGTATGTCCTCGCTACCCCTGATGAGATGTTGAAGTGCTTTTTCGGCGAGAAGCACGCTACTCCGGAACCCATAAAGGATTAGTGGTGAATTAGTATAGTGAAACATTAAATTAATTTATTTGAGTGGTGGACATGTTAGTCCGTTAATTGGATTGAAAAGGATAGTGGAGGGATAGAAGGGAAAAATTTAGATTAATTAATTTTGTTTTGTCGCTCATAGCAGTAGGTGGAGGCTTGGGATGAGTAAAAGGGAGATGGAGTGGGAGGAGTAAAAGGGAGGTGGGAAGAGTCAGAGTGATGTTTTAGACAGGCTAGTTTTTGGGGGATCGGAATAGTAAAAAGAGGTATAAGATGATTCAAGGAGAGGTGGAGTAGGGAAGAGCCTTGAAAGGGTTATTTTGTTGTAGGGTTTGGGATGCTCACACGCTTGTCCAACCTGCAGTGTAAATAGTGCTAGTATTATGGAACTGTCCCCCATGTTAGTAATTTAACTGTCCCAATGTATTATGTGTGCACTCTGGATATGTCCAACAATGATTGTATACATTAGGAACATTAGTTACGTGAAAGACATTAAGCACGTTGTATTCGCTACCATGGCACGTGTCCACACAACCATAGACATGCTCGCATTGGCCTAATTGACGGTGACACATTGTCAGCACAAATCCACGTGCGGCAGCTCGAGTGCTATGCTATAAAAGATGCTCAAACTATCTGCATGCGCTTGCCCTCATTAATGCTACCTTACCTGAGCGCCTCCTATCTTTAGAGACAATCTGCTCGGCTGGGCGTCTCTGCTCCCCTAATGGTTTCTGGTTGTGCGTCTCTCCTTCTTCCACAGATCCCAACAGCTCCAGAGAGTCTCTGGCTTTCCACAGTTCCCTGTCTCCAACTTCCTGTTGCTGACGTTCTGGTGGTGCAATGTGTCACTGTATATTTACAAGGCCACGTAAAGCCACTTTATGTGGCTCTTCATGGTCTTGTAAAAATCTGCCCCTTTTACGCAGAACACAGCATGAAAGGGGCATTCCATGGGTGTTGCTGTGGGTGTTCCCATGAAACACCCATGGAATCTGAAGCATTCCCAGATTTACGAGAAATTGTAAACCTGGGAATCCGTCAGAATCTAACGCCTCCACAGGGATGACATTAGGGAGGCGCAACAAGGAGAAATGTTTTCAAATCGGCTCTTGTGATTGACTTTGTCCAGGAAGGTGTCCCTTCGTGCACAAAATCTATCATCACCTCAACACAGGCACCCTTGCACCACAGTGCAAGGATGCCTGCATTAGTGCATAGCAGCCCATTTTGTGCCAGCGCTGGGGAAAAGGGCAGGAATTTACTGTATCTTATAGATACTGTGCATTCCTGCCCTTTTCTTCTGATGCAGGGCAGAGCAGCAAGATTCCTAGCAGCGCTGCCCCGCACCAAAACCTCATAAGTGAGGCCCCTATTATACAAGTGTATTAGCATAATGTGTAACCCTTTCTGTGCTCATGGCGGAATGGTTCTGTCATGAGCACCAGTGCTCCTGTGCTCATGACGGAACCATTCCGTCATGAGTGAAGGGGCACTAAATCCTTATGCTGCATACAGCAGAGGGATCTCCTTTTTTTTTTGTTCGCTTCACGAGGCGAGGGAAGAGCTTCACCAACCTCCCGAGGCCGTTTTGCATTTCCTATGCAATGAAGATCGCACGCATGGCGTGCTGACGTCATTGCATTGCTTCGCACGCCATGCGTACGATCGTCATTGCATTGAAAATGAAACTGAAACTTAGTTTCAGTTTCATTGTTTCTATGTTCGTGGGGGTATCTCAACCCCCCGAGCACCGAAACACTTGGGAGGGGTATCGTTGGAAAGGGGAGAATCACCCCTTTCCAGTGGCACCCTTCCCTAGTGGATCGCTGTTTGTGGATCGCCCCAGGAGGGGGATCCCCAAGCAGTGATCCACCCACTAGCCACCAGGGAGGGGGAGCGGCCTCTTGGGCACGGGCCTTTGCTCCCCCCATAAAGTTTTGCCACAGACAGTCTTTCTGCCCCCCCCACGAGGGGCAGATGGGGGAAGTAGCCCCCAATCTGCCTACTGGGGGGCCAGAAAACACCCTAGACGCCAGGGATTATTTGTTTATAGGCAGGGGTGGGGCTGCCTAGCTGTAGACTTTGGGGAATGCTGGGTGGGTGGAAGTTTGTGGATTTGCACAGTTTCCAGAACTTTCCATCACAGAAATGTGTGGAAAATGTTTTTTTTCCTTTACAAACCTTGAGGTTTGCAAGGGATTTAGGGCAACAGAACCTGGTGAAAGCCAGACAAGTCACCCCATCCTGGATTCCCCTGGGTGTCAGGGTCAGTTTTCACTGTAAATATGTGGTGTATTCACGTTGCGTTTTGGGCCATTTCCTGTCGCGGCACTAGGCCTACCAACACAATTGAGGTACCATTTTTATCGGAAGACTTTGGGGGATGCGAGGTGGGTAGAATTTTGTGGATCCCGGCAGAAACCAGAACTTTCCATCACAGAAATGTGAGGAAAATGTGTTTTCTTTTTAAAAAGTTTGCTGTTTGCAAGGGAATCTGGGTAACAAAACCTGGTGGTGACAGCCAGACATGTCACCCCATCCTAGATTACCCTGGGTGTCTAGTTTCTAAAAATGTATAGGTTTGCTAGGTTTCTCTAGGTAACGGCAGAGCTATGGTTCAAAGTCTACAGCTAGGCACTTTGCAAAAAAAGGGTCAGTTTTCACTGTAAAAATGTGGTGTCCACGTTTCGTTTTGGGCCGTTTCCTGTCTGGGACACTAGGCCTACCCACACAAGTAAGGTACCATTTGTATCGGAAGACTTTGGGAAATACGGGGTGGGTAGAATTTTGTGGCTCCACGCAGATTCCAGAACTTTCCATCACAGAAATGTGATGACATTGTATTTTTTATTTTTACAAAGTTTGAGATTTTCAAGGGATTCAGGGTAACAGAACCTGGTGAGAGCCAGACAAGTTACCCCATCCTGGATTCCCCTGGGTGTCTAGTTTAAAAAAATGTATAGGTGTGCTAGGTTTCCCTAGGTGCCGGCTGAGCTAGTGATGGAGCAAGGTTTCATGGACAAGACTTGCTCAGATGCAATCCACTCGTTTAACTTACTAACAAAGTTATTAACAAAGTGTTGTAAATAACTAATACGCACCACATGAACACGAGGGTTAGTGAAGCTTACGTATGCGTGTACTAATGTGGATAACAATGAAGACGGACTAATACCGCTTTAAAACGGTGAACTGTTGTGTGCATGTGTCAACTGCATTTACGTAGTATGACGAGTTAATGCTTGGAGGGAAATTATGGCGCATGAGCAGAAGACACTAAAATGGAGTCTTGAGGACTCGCATGCATGCCATCTGCTTACTTGAAACGCAAACAAGCCATTTTACTAATGCTAATGCGGGAAAAGTATTAATAAGGAAAGGGGAATAGAGTAGAGGTGGGTGGTATACATTGCGATCACTTTATTTATGAAATTAATATTTGTCTTTCTGACTTTATCACCAGTGCGCATTTGGGCCTCTCTCGCATAACTGAATTAAGCTGAGTAATGTGAAATCTGCGCATGTCCATTGAAATGAAGCCCGGACCGGTGACTGAGAAATTGAATGCGAGCCAAAGTATTACAGCATGAGAACGGATGGTGCAGAAGTTCAACAATGAGGACTCGTATTCATAATGTTATTATTTTGTTTCAGAGTGAACTAGGAAAGCGTATGGGAACTCAATTTGTGAATAAAAATTAAGGGGATGGGTTTGTGAACAATAGTCCAATTAATTTGTGTGACATGTAAACATTGTGTGATGGAGCTACCCCTCTTGCCTGACCAATCATATTTCATATTTTTAGTTAGTTAGAGAAGAGATTGCTATGCTGGATGCTGGCTTTGCTGCAGGAGATGCTGTTGCTGGGAGAGATGCTGTGAGATGCTGACGAAGAATCGACTGCAGAATCTGAAGAAGAACTTTCTATCCTAATTAATTGGGTTAGATCAGAAGATCGTGGAAGAATCTCGAGGAGGAAGAGAGTGTCAGAGAGGGGTGCGACGCAATCGTCGGTATTCTAGAGAGGTCATCTATCCTATCCTGAATTCTGTCCTGGAGTCTTTGTCTCCTGACCTCTCCCAGGGGACCCTTACCAACCCTTTGACCAGGGGGTTGGTCTTTCACACCATAAAACTATGACAAATGCAGCGGTTTACTCTAAGTGAGTTTATAGGCCCAGGTGTGTATATTGTAGAAGAGTATCTGTTGTTGTTGGTATACCGCTGGATCTCTAGGGTTAAAAAATTACAGCTAGGCACTTTGCAAACAAAGGGTCAGTTTTCACTGTAAAAATGTGGTGTGTCCACGTTGCGTTTTGGGCCGTTTCCTGTCACGGGCACTAGATCTACCCACACAAGTGAGGTACCATTTTTATGGGGAATGCGGGGTGGGTAGAATTTTGTGGATCCAGGCAGATTCCAGAACTTTCCATCCCAGAAATGTGAGGAAAATGTGTTTTATTTGACAAAGTTTGAGGTTTGTAAGGGATTCTGGGTAACAGAACCTGGTGAGAGCCAGGCAAGTCACCCCATACTACATTCTCCTGTGTGTCCAGTTTAAAAAAATGTATAGGTTTGCTAGGTTTCTCTAGGTGCCGGTAGAGCTATGGTTCAAAGTCTACAACTAGGCACTTTGCAAAAAAAGGGCCTGTTTTCACTGTAAAAATGTGGTGTGTCCACGTTGTGTTATGGGCCGTTTCCTGTCGTGGGCACTAAACCTACCCACACAAGTGAGGTACCATTTTTATCTGAAGACTTTAGGGAATGTAGGGTGGGTGGAATTTTGTGGATCCACGCAGATTCCAGAACCTTCCATCACAGAAATGTGAGGACAATGTTTTTTTATGACAGATTTTGAGGTTTGCAAGGGATTCTGGGTAACAGAACCTGGTGAGAGCCAGACAAGTCACCCCATCCTGTATTCCCCTGGGTGTGTAGTTTAAAAAAAGATATAGGTTTGCTAGGTTTCCTTAGATGCCGGCAAAAGCTAGGGTTCAAAATCTATAGCTAGGCACTTTGCAAAAAAGGGTCAGTTTTCACTGTAAAAATGTGGTATGTCCACATTGCGTTTTGGGCCGTTTCCTGTCACGGGCACTAGACCTACCCACACAAGTGAGGTACCATTTGTATCGGAAGACTTTGGGGAATGCGGGGTGGGTGGAATTTTGTGGATCCACGCAGATTCTATAACTTTCTATCACCGAAATGTGAGGAAAATGTGTTTTTTTTAACTAAGTTTAGAGTTTGCAAGGGATTCTGGGTAACAGAACCTGGTGAAAGCCAGACAATTAACCCCATCCTGGATTTCTCTAGGTGTCTGACAGGACCCCACAAGTCTTACCTTCTGCTTGTGAAGCAATCTCGCAGAGATAACATGGGCAACCGTCACCGTCTCCCACCTTACCCTAGAAAATGCGTGTGTACTGACCAGGATGAAGATGGAACCGGGGGAGGAAGTTAGTGATATGGAAGATATCCTCCTGAAGACCAGACTGGTATACCCACTGTGTTCCTGGAATTCCTCTGGGTATTCCTACAGGAAGGGGAAGTGCAGGGGAACACTATTACCACTGATACATGCAAACAAGCCCATACAGAGTACACCACATCGCTCAGTGTATCGTACAGTCACCTTATGAGTGGCACCATGAAGGATGGAAAAGAGACGTCCCCAGCAGGGTCAGTGAATATGGCAAGCACTCCTGCGTGCGAATGAAAGGCAAAGGAAATAGCAAGCGCTCCTGTGCGTGTATGAAAGGCAAAGGACATGTCAAGCGCTCATGCGCATGTGAAATAGGGAAAGGAAATTGTCAAGCACTCCTGCGCGTTTGAGAAAGACTATGTAAATGTCAAGTGCTCCTGCGGGTGTGAGACAGGCAAAGGAAATGACAAGCGCTCCTGCACGTGTGAAATGCAAAGGAAATGACAAGCGTTCCTGTGCTTGTGAAAGTCAAAGGAAATGACAAGCGCTTCTGTGCGTGTGAGAAGACTATGCAATGTCAAGCTCTCCTGCGCGAGAGACACAGACAATACAAATGGCAAACGCTCCTGCGTGAGAGAGACAGAGGAAATGTAAAGGAATTACGGCGTACCTGCTCACGCAATCAAGCTGGAAAGGAAATGAGAAGCGCTCATGCACTTCTCAATTGGTAACAAGAACGGCTGAGTGCTCCAGCACTGGCCAGCGGCAAGAATAAGCAAGGGCTCCTGCTAGAACTTAGTAGGGCGAGGCGATAATCCTAAGGGCTGATCCGCGGGCACCGCAGACAGTTATGCGGTTTCCCCCGGAAGCGCTCAATGTCCGTACTGGCATCCGCTTCCGGTAGACAGAGGCTAGACCGCCAAGCAGTACAAGCCTCCTGACGTCGTCGGGTGCTATGGGCGTATGCTGAAACACGGACTCGCTCACACTCTCTAGGCATGCCTGTCCGTCCAGACCCATGACAGTGTCTAGTTTAAAAAAATGTATAGGTTTTCTAGGTTTCCCTAGATGCCGGCAGAGCTAGGGTTCAAAATCTACAGCTAGGCACTTTGCAAAAAAGGGTCAGTTTTCACTGTAAAAATGAGGTAAGTCCACATTGCATTTCGGGCCGTTTCCTGTCACGGGCACTAGGCCTACCCACACAAGTGAGGTACCATTTTTATCGGGAGACTT
The DNA here is from genome assembly GCF_964204655.1 of Triturus cristatus. Taxonomy (NCBI): domain Eukaryota; kingdom Metazoa; phylum Chordata; class Amphibia; order Caudata; family Salamandridae; genus Triturus; species Triturus cristatus. The sequence goes on along the minus strand of NC_140584.1, from coordinate 1,041,576,225 downwards.
AGGGGAACACAGAATTGTAGAGCAACTGTTATTACCTATTGACTTTCTATGCATTTCTGCCTTCCAAATGAAAGACAATGTGTAAAAAAGAAGTCACTTTGAAAAATGTCCTATACTTCACATGCTGGTATGGGTACCCACAATTTCGGAGATGTGCAAATAGCTACTGTTTCTAAACTCTATATTTTGTTCCCATTTCTGAAATATGTAGGTATCTTTCATACCAATTTCTCACTATTTATATTTTTCCAAATGAATCGCTATATACCCAGTACACAATAAAAACCATTGCAAGACGCTATTCAGTTATTGGCTCTGGGTTCCTCAGGTTCTTGATGAACCTACAAGTCCTATATATCCCCACAACCAGAAGGGTCCAGCAAATGTAATAGTTTATTGCTTAAAAAAATCTGTCATACTTAGAATAAGTTACAGGTGAAAATGTTGGCACAAATGGCTGTTTCTTTCAACTCATTTTCAATTTTTCCTATTTTCAACTGTCTTTCTATAAGAAAACCTTGAAGGATCTACACAAATGACCCCTTGCTGTGCAAAAAAAGTTGGTTTTCTGACAAAAGTCCACCAGTCCCTGAAAAGCTGGGAAGATGGTGATTTCAGCCCCACAAACCCTTTGTTGATACCATTTGCAGAGAAAAAAACTGACGCTTTCATCAAATTTGGCGTGGATACCTCATGTGGTCAAAAAGTTACAGGGGCCTAAGCGCAAACTACCCAAAATAGGCAAAAAAAGGCTTAGCACAGGGGGGAGGGGGGTAAATGCCTAGCAGCGATGGGGTTAAGACCAGATAATTCCTAGCGGTAAGAAACTGCTGCTTATGTTACTTAGTGTCAGTTTTTCTTTTTCAGCGACGTACAAGGAAATCCTTGTCAATATCACGTTGTGTGTTTTACATGAGTTTTTTTGCGGGAACGCCTACTTGGCATCTCATTTACGGTTAGTCATACTAAGCGAAGTGGCGCTGTGAAAAATTACGCTAGCGCTTAAACGCCATGCACCTGGGCTTTGCAGCAACTTATAAATATGTCGATTTAAAAAAAGCTGCATAGCGCCAAAAAAATGACGCTTCAGCGTCATTAAATCCGTGTAAATATGCCCCTACATTTTATAAATAGAACACTAATATATCGGCTAATGAAGATAAAATCTATGGTACTTCCCTTATGGGAGCATGTAAAAGTAGGGATATTCATTGGGGTAGGGATTTCAGTCACCCTCGGAGGCTCAAATATAAACTAATAATAAAGTCAGAAAAAGACACATTAGAATACAAAAGCAAATGATTTCACTGTATACCAATTATCTCTACTCTATCCCCATTTACTTAATTTAATCTTTCGCATTAGTGTTTAGTAGAACTTACAAGGTTTAGTGTAAGCAGTAGCATGTGCGTTAACATGTGAGTTTCAAGCGGCCATATTTAGAGCTATTGCGCAGCTGCAAAGTTTCCCCAAAAAGCATAGACGGCGTCATACTACGTAGATGCAGTAGATGCATGCGCAGTGAAAATCCCGTGTTTTCGGCGGCCATATTAAGACTCTCAGGTTACTTGTTAGTAACTCACATAAATTTATGTATTAACCAAACCTGTGTGTTCTGTTTTATGTTGTCCAGAAAATTCCCGGGAATATTGAATAGCGGGTGATGAATGGAAGCCACACTGCAGTGAGGTTACTTGTCAGGATTCAGAAAGGTGCTGAAGGTTACGCAGAACTAGAAGCACTGATTTAGGGATTATTTTTCTGTATGAAAGTGAGTATAAGTGGTAGCAAAGTTCAAAAACCTTTATTTCGGTCAATTTCGACCATAAAAGATACATTTTAAAACTTTTTCCATTAAAATACAAATTATCAATCAGTTGATTTTGATTCAACATGTACGGGCAATTGGGTGCATTTACATGATCCATTTCAACTGTGCCGTTAAAACTTGACTATGACCATAAATACAATAAAAACCGTTTAAGAATAATATAAAGCTAGGCATTTAAAATAAAACCACATTGTTTTAAAATCCAAAGTTTCCAAACCATGAGTGATTTCTATACTACATTTGTCAAAATTTGATCAATATCATCGCTAAGAGTGGAACTTTACAGAGTCACAATTCACCAGTGAATGACCATTGATTAATAAAGTGCAAAGTGCAAAGGTTTACACGAGTATTAACTGAGGTTACATGACCTTGGCTATTATAGCCTCAAACCAATTTTAGCTCTTATGACGTTCACATTAAATAAAAATCTACTTACACTGAAGACAACCAGTTTTGACGTGTCTGTCTTCAGTATACGTTCTGCCTCTCTACAATGTCTAACGTTCAAGTTTTTACAAACTGGTTTGATCCATCTTTTCCTAGGGACATCGTATGAGGGGCAGAAAAATAAAATATGCAAGTCATTTTCCTTGACCTCTTTTGTGCATAGCGCACACCAATCACGGCTACTATCGCCTTGGTTGTTACCCCATCTAGATTTATTGGCATTTGTCTGAAGCACCCCGTATCTGAATTTCAAAAACAGGGACTTTGCTAGTTGGGGTCGCACCTCATCTAAGAAGGGTTCAAAGTGTGCAACATATTTATAGAGGAGAAATCTTGATGTTAAAGGACCCATGCTGGAGCTATGTAACATGTTATTATTAATATAGGCCCAAAAGGAAGACTTTAGCAATTTCTTACATGGCACAGTCAGCTCGGATGGTTCTTCCCAAAAAATGGGATAGGCCTAGCTGATTCATCCACGTTTTCACATGTTTGAGCCATGGGATATTCTTGCTTTGGTCAATTTTCATAATCTCCTCTAAACTTTCTTTATAGTTTTTTTTTTTTAAAGCTTTATTTAATTTTGAAAAACAAAACACTACAAAGACATCGGCTGTGTGCTCAATAAATAACCATTGAAGAGATACACTACGACACTCTCGCCCCATATATAAGTAACAGCTCATAAGCAAGACATCAGATCATAAGCCCCCAGCCACCAACCCAACGCTCCCATCCGCCCGAACTCAAAAATGATAATCTCACGCCAAGGACCCATCATTCAGTCAGCATGGGCACCCCTATTATCGACCCACACCCCCCAGCTAGGCCACGCTCGTAGGGAACCGCAGCTCAGGACTGACAATAAGTAGGACCATAACATCATATCCATGTCACAATCACCCCATAAGCATAACTCTGGTGCCATACCGACTACCCCACTCCCGTAGGCACTATACCGGAACTGGAGTGCGGTGGGGAAGCGTTCTGCAGGGTAGCGATATATGTCTTATACGGGCCCCAGATATCCTTGGGTCGCGCAACTGTGGGGAGGAGGCTGGAGTAGATCTCGCTATTTGTGCTGCAGAAAGCCATAGATGTGAGCCACATCCCAGCTGTGGGGGCCGTCCTATCTCCCCAGCGCTTTGCAACCTCCCGTTGGGCGAGTAGTAGGCCTAGAGAGGCAAGTCTCCGAACCGTCTTAGGGAAATTCACCGTGTAGCCCAACAATGCAACCTCAGGTGTGGGGACCAACGTAAGCCCCAACATAGCGCCCAGGATCTCGTGGACCTGCGTCCAGTATGATTGCAGTCTGGGGCATGTCCATGACATGTGTGCAAAATCAGCGTGTGGTGCAGAGCATTTCCAGCATGTGTGGGGCCGCAAGGGATCGATGGCATGGAGTCTATCAGGGGTCATGTAACAGCGGCGAAGGAATTTGTAATGGAGGAGCTTGTGTCGACTATTGAGTGATATAGTGTTAGTGACTTTGCAACAAGCGGTCCATTGTTCGTCCGTAATAGGCCTACCCAAGTCCGTCCCCCAAGCCGCACGCAATCGGTCATCCGCACATGGAACCAGAGCTGCGCATGACTTATAAAGTTTAGAAACCATATGCACTCCTGAGTCTTTATCAATGAGGAGGGTGAGGGGTTCAAAGGACGCAGGTTCGAGTGGGAATCCCGCCATTTCCGACCGCGCCGCGCAATAAAGCCGGCGTAGGAGAAACTTGTCCATGAAAGTGGCCTCGCTGAATCGCGCCTCCTCCGACAACGAGAATATGTGACCTCCAGGGTATAAATCTCCGATCTTAGTAAGGTTAAACTTAGTTAAAGTACGCTGCACAAGCAGCTCTCCCGTGCCTGGCAACAATCCTGGGTTAGGAAGTGGGAGAGAAGAGGAATACAGGAGAAGCCGGGCTAAATAGCGAGAAAGGCGACTCCAGGCCCAGCTGGTGGTGGACACCGTTTGGATATCCACTGGGCTCCGGGGAACCCCCTTAGGTAACACCGCCGATAAGCGACCCGGGAGAACGAAATCCGCCTCCGGTCGAAGAAACGGGATCCGTGCGTCAGGATGGTACCAGGCGTAGGCGTGCGCACACTGAGCGACCAGGTAGTATAAATACATATCCGGCACGCCGAAGCCGCTTCTGTCATGAGGGAGCGTAAGAGTCCTCCAGCGGATCCGGGGGTGCTTCCCGCCCCAAACCAGCCTAATCAAGTGGGACCGTAGGGTGGAGAAAAATGCCCGAGTGAGAGGAACAGGGATATTATTAAAAAGATACAAAAATTTGGGGAGTACGATAACTTTCTTTATAGTTGGTCAACTCTTGAGTTGACCAAATCCTCACCCAAAATAAAAGAGGATGTAATAGAGCATGGTGATCGGTTCGTTTAATGTTAAGGTCCATGACAACTGGGATCAGGGGTGTCCTATTTGGGAGGCCTTGTAATTTCCGAAAGAAGTTATTTTCTCCTAATTCGAAATTCTTTTTACAATGAGGCCCCCCTATTTCTGCTCCATATAGGGCGGCCGATTGGGCTTTATATTTAAAAACCTCTAAAGCCGGTGAAACTGCTTTCGAAATGCTCGCCCCATGTTTCTTCAAAATAGGGGTTGAATTCTGGAGCATGATTATCCTGTTTGTTTTCCAGTGGTGGCTTCCAGGTCAATTTGGTGTCTAATGTGATACCTAAATAATAAAAAGCTTTGCACATACTCGAATATCTAGTTATTTAACACTAAATTATTTTTAAAAGATCTGTGTGGGTTTATTGACATGTATTTTGTTTTGCTGGAATTCATTTCGAGGCCTTTCTTGGTACAATACAGATAAAAGGAATCCATTAAACATTGCAAACCCTTTGGAGTTTGTGAAATTAAGATGGTGTCATCAGCAAATAGTAATGCTGGTACTACTTCGCCTCCCAATTTAGGCGAATCGTTATTATAGCCTTCCAAGTATTGGGGGATATCGTTTACATAAAGTGAGAACAGGGTGGGTGCCAATACGCACCCCTGACGTACACCCCATCTCACTGGTATTGCCTTAGTAAGTTCTCCCCTAGGCCCCCATCTCACTTTAGCAAAACTCCCATCGTGGAGCCTTATTATTTGTACGAGCAATTCGACTGGCACCCCCAGACATTTCAGTGAATCCCACAATTGGTTCTGGGGTACCAAGTCGAATGCTGCCTTTAGATCAACGAAGGCAATGTACAAGCTGCCCTTCCTTATGTTTATATCCTTCCAGCATATCCATGTAAATCTAAAAACTTGGTCAATTATGCTGGGTTTTTTCTGAACCCGGCTTGATATCTTGAAAGTATTTAAACCTCTTCAATCCACTCTGTTAATCTACTTAAAATATGCCTAGAATTTGTTTTTTGTATGATGTCAATCAGACTAATAGGGCGATAGTTTGCTGGATCATATCGATTAACCTTTTTGAAAATTGTAACAATTTCTGTCCCTTTCCATGTTTCAGGTATTAGTGCAAATGCAACTATTGCATTGCAAAGATAATTTATGTATGGTCACCAGACGCCAGTATGGTGTTTCAGTAAATATCCCTCGATTTTTTCAGGACCAGGAGCTTTCCCTGGTTTGACTGCCTCAATTGCCGTATTGTTTCTTTTAAACTAAAATGCAAGTTGGCAGCCTTTGGGATGGTCTCCATATCTTTGGTTATCACATATTGCACGAAGTTGACTTCTGAATAAAGGCGGGAGAAGTGTGCGACCCAAGTGTTTTCGTCAAGAAATAGATCTTTAGGGGTCCTTCCTGTTTTATTCCCTTTTGCTACCAAGCTCCAAAAGCCTGTCTGGTCCTTGGACTTGGCCGCACTAATTAGCCCTGTCCAGATGTCATCGTCCCATGTTTTCTTTGCTTTTTCGAGGGCTCGCTTGTGATTATACCTTTTTTCCCTTATTACAATTAGATTATTACTTTTAATTGCCTGGATGAGCTCTGTCTTGACTTCCCGGCATTCTTTGTTATACCAGGGATTTCCAGGATCATTCCGATGGTTGGCTCCAGCATTTCTCACCTTAGGTAAATTGCTTACAACCGGAGCTAAAGCATCTACCATAGTTGTATGTAGATCTAACATTGGGATTTTGTCTAATGGTAGGTTTAAAAAAGGTGTGATGGTATCTGCGAAGATGGTATAGATACTTATCATAGATTGGGGATTCCCTAGAATATACGGCCACTTTATAGCTCGTAGGTTGTTGCTTATTATAATGTCGTCCTCAATATTACTAGTATCTTTTATGCCCACTGGAGTGGATAAAAAGGGCTTTGATGTTAATGTCAGCTGTAGAGGACGATGATCGCTCTCCGTTCTGGGGTCTATTTTTAGATCGAGAATGTGTGGCCAAAATTCTATCAACACCAAAATATAATCTATATTGCTCCGGGAGCTGCCTCTGCAGAATATGTACGCATTTGGTTTGTCGGAAGGCAGACGGCCGTTGCATGCTCTTAAGCTATGACCCATTGTAAATTTCAACATTTGAGCGACTGCTACAGTACACCTTACCTCCCTACCACTTTCTATGACTCGTATATTATTTGCCATATCTTCATCCTCGAGAAGATTGCCAAAGCCCAGTACAGGTTCATAGTTGCAGTTGAAGTCGCCACCGACTATTACCCTCGACTTGGGCCCTAGTTTATCTAGGAAGGAATCAAGCTGTTCTATCACTGGTGATTCTTTATTAGCAGGGCTTGGCCTATTATAGATGTTAATTACATATAAGGCATCGCCATCCTGTGCAACCAATTTTAGACCCACCATGTCTTGGGATGGTATATTTAATTGAACAAGGTCAATTTCCAGGGTGATCCTTATCCAAATTACCAGACCCCCCCGATGGCCTAACTTTTACTGATGGACTAGCATCAAAGCAAAATGTCTTGAAGCCCACTCTATGGGGGGTTTCCAATAACCAAGTCTCCTGTAGGAGGGAAATATCACTCTGCTCGATATATTCGTTCCATGACATATCAGTTAAATTCCTTTTGAGCCCTGCTATATTCCAGGAGGTAAGGCGTACTTCCAAGTGCTTACTCTGCCCTAAAGTCGACAGTGGCCCATTCCCCATGTTTCCGTTAAACGTGGTAGACACATGGCTTTCTATTAAACTATCAGGGTACACCTCGAGGGCGAGAAGCCTGTAAACTCCAGGTAATCCCTACTTCCTCCTGTTTTAGTGATACATTAATCCCAGCAATCGGTAGAACATGCTGGTAAGCTCTTGCTCTATATGTTTCTGTAGCTAAAGACTGAACTAGTGGGCCATTAAACTGAGGGTTAGCCAAAATATTTACTCTGTTTTGAGGAAACTTTTGTTGTCAATCTAAATCATCTAGGGATGATAATCCCTCGAATCTATTTGAAAGTAGAACCAAGATGTCTACATCATTGACACTATTTCTGGAAGGGCACAAACACGGGTATTCCTGAATGAGGTCTCCTCTTTAATGTCTAGTATGTTCCGAACCATCTGGGGGCGTCTGAAGTTTATCACGACGCAGTCACCATTTATATTGTGGTATTGGTAGCAAAGGAGTTCGTTGGTGAAAGTTTGGTTTTATATCACCTAGAAAGGATAATACTGAAGGAGTAACAGGTTCTCTGATGTTTATGTGAAGAGTAAGCGGAAAGGTTTTACTCGTAGTGTGTGAAGAGTAAGCGGAAAGGTTTTATTCGCAGTAAAAGAAATTGACTATTCTTTGAAAATAAGTTGTTGCATTACCTTGTAAAGGAGGGGTCAGTCGCGGGTGCTGCACTGATGTGACAAAGAGCCGCGCTGGGTTGGTAGAAACAGCGGGCATGTGACTGATGCGAGAATTGTAAAGGAGGGGTCAGTGGTAAGGAGTGATACTGACGTCACTGAAAGCCACGCTAGTATTGGCTAAACGTACAGTGTAAAACAAACCCTGATTGGTAGCAAGAATAGAAGAAGCACTAGAATTGGAGAAGTGTTTAAGAGAAAACAAACATATTGATTAGTTGTAAACAATAGAAATCCCAAGAATAGGCGATTGTGGAACCTGAGGGGATTGTGAAGTGTTTCGCGGAGTATTTTCGTAGGGTTTATTCCTCGGTGTCGGACAGGCCGCCCGAGGACTCGTCTGATCTCCTCCGTGATATCGAGTTGCCCTGCCTCTCTGACATAGATAGGGACGATTTGGATGGTGACATAACGGTTGACGAGGTGGCGGGGGCGATTCGCGCTTTAAACTCGGGTAAGGCCTCTGGACCGAATGGACTGCCGATCGACCTGTACAAACTGTTCCCGAATAGGGTCGCCCCTCACCTGCACGCCATGTTTTTGGAGGCGCGGGGGGATGGGGTCCTTCCGTTGGATCAGCGGCTGGCGTCGATCGTGGTCATACATAAAGAGGGTAAACCCCGAGATAGGTGCGCCTCCTATCGGCCCATTTCACTCCTCAACGCTGAGCCGAAAATTCTGGCCAAACTCCTGGCTACCCGTTTGATTAGGGTACTTGGCGATTTGGTCCACCCGGATCAATCTGGCTTCATCCCGCACCGAAACACAGCATTAAACCTTAGGCGTCTTCATGGCGTCATCGCCAGGGCGGGCACGCTGCGTGAACCGGCTATTGTGGCATCTCTTGATGCCACGATGGCCTTTGACACGGTGGAGTGGGCATACTTATGGGCCGTGCTGGCCAAGTTTGGTTTCGGTCGCGGTTTTGTGAGTTGGGTTCGGTTGCTGTACGAGGGGCCACTAGCGAATGTTGTGGTGAATGGTCGGGCATCTACTCCGTTTCAGCTTGGTAGGGGTACTCGGCAGGGTTGCCCCCTGTCGCCTCTGTTGTTCGCCCTCGCCCTTGAACCGTTGGCTGCGTGGATACGTTGGCACCCGGATATACGGGGCCTTCGGTGGTCGCCTGATCACGAGGACCGTATTTCGCTTTATGCCGATGATATCCTGCTGTATCTTGCCTCACCTAAGAAGTCACTTATAGTGGTCTGTGACGTACTCGCATCGTTCGGTGGGAACTCGGGGCTTGTGATTAATTGGGGCAAATCGTACTTGTACGTTCTTAGTGGCGAGGTCCCACCGATCCCTAGAACATGTTCGATACAGGTTGCCCAGCAGGGCTTCGTGAATTTGGGGATTTTTATATCCATGGATCCTGCTGTGCGCTATGAGAGGAATCTGCTCCCCCCCTTGGCACGCTTGAGGCGAGATGTTGAAGGTTGGCGGAGGCTGCCGCTCTCCCTTGTTGGGCGTGCGGCCCTGTTCAAAATGATGTCTCTTCCCCGCTTCCTCTACGCCCTCCAGAACACCTTGGACTGGGTACCGGCCAAATACTTTCGGGAGGTCGAAGGCCTCCAACGGACGTTGCTGTGGGATGGGCGGCCGCGAATAGCTATTTCAAAGTGACGCTCCCATGGTACGATGGGGGCATTGCGCTCCCAGACATCCGACGGTACTATTGGGCCACGCAGCTGAGCGCGATCAACCATGGGTTTTATGGCCCTGCCCTCAGCCCTGGGTATGCCATGGATAGGTGGCTGCTGCGTGGCGGCAACTACTACAGGGCGTTGTATTCGCGGTCCTTAGACTCGTCCCTCACAGGGCCCACAGGTGTGGCGGTGCGTGTATGGAAGATGGCGACTGACTCGTTGGGCTGGAAGGATAGGCTCACCCTCGCTACCCCATTGTTTGAATCGGAAAGATTGGGAAGACTCTGGCATACGTAGGGCTTTGATAAGTGGGACCTGATAGGTATATCCAAGGTGGGAGATGTTCTGCATAAGGGGAGGGTGAAGTCCTTCGAGGAGTTGCAGACTGAGTATGAGCTAGGGCCCTCAGAGTACTTCAGGTATATCCAGCTGCGTCACGCCCTCCGATCAGTCCTCGTGGAGGGTGAGAAGGTGCCGGAGTCCTCTCCCCTTGAGGACCGAGTCCTCGATGGTCATATGCCCGAGAGCACGATCTCGCTCATATATAAGAAGTTGATTAATGTCCGGGCAGACATGCTTTTGGGGCTGAGAGAACAGTGGACTAGGGATGGCCTTGAGTTGGATAATGAGGACTGGCAGTCAGCGGTTTCTTCTCCTAAGGAGGTTGCGATCCCGTCGCGTCTGAGGCTGGTGCAGCTTAAAATTCTGCACCGGGTGTATGTGACGGGGCCACGGCTGGTCCACATGGGATTCTCGGAGGACGGCCTGTGCAGAAGGGGATGTGGTATGGTGGGTACTTTCCTGCACATCATTTGGGAATGTGGTGTCATTGTGGAGTTCTGGAGGAGAGTCCATGCAGTTATGGGGGAGGTGACGGGCACTGCGGTACAGCCGGAGGCCCGGTGTTGCCTCCTGAACGTCTGGGGGCCCACTGACCTCGATGAGGCGCAGACCCAATGGGTGACTCTGGGTAACATGGTTGCTAAAAGGGACATCGCGCGATTGTGGGGCTCCTCGGGACCCCCTACCCTGACCGCGTGGAAGGAGAACATGGACTGGAGCATGTTTAGGGAGAAGACGGTCTACTGCTCTAGAGGTCGCCCCCGGAAGTGGCATGCCATCTGGGGGCGGTGGAACCAATACAGGGGGGGAATATGTCTTGCCCCGGATCTGGACCCTCCCGAGGAACAGCTTTCCCCCTGACCTACTTTCCAGCACAGTTGGGTTCTAGGAACCGTTTTGGGCCTCTGCTGTCCCCCTTCTTCCTCCGTACACAGTCTTGTAACTAGTAGATGAGTGGGGTCCGGCCTCCCCTGGGGGCTTTCGCCATGGGCTTTCAATGTCCTTGCCTTGCTGGGGTTTTGTTGTGAGTTTTTTCTGTATTTACTTAAAATTGGACCTTTGCATTACTCTTTGAACTGTATTGGGGACACATCACTGTATCCAACTCTCAATGCTGCCGAACCTCCGGGCTGTCGGCTGAATAGCTGTGTCCTGAATTTTGAAATAAAGGTTTTAAAAAAAAAAAAAAAAGAAATCCCAAGAATAATAATAGATAGTGGATTTTGTATGTACCATCCAACCTTAATAGGGACTCGCCCAGACAGAAGATATTTAGGGTTTGCCCATGAGCAGTACATAAAAGGAAGATCGCACAAAATGTATGGTGAGAAAAGAAAAATGTCATTTATGCAGAAAATTAAGAATGCTTTCAAAAAGGATAAACCCATTAAAACTAGAGAAGGAATTCTCATCCCTCCTCCGAAAACTCCAGAATCCTACATGATGGTAGAAAGAGGTTATCATACCTGTGTATGGTTAGAAAAGTGGATAGAATATACAAAAGATGATGGAATATTGGCTTTTCCAGAGTGCGGAACATTCAATGGAAGAATTTTACATAATTTACGCACTAGAATGAATGAATTAGAACCAAGACCCAGATTAACTCAGTATGAGGCACTAGAAGAATGCGAGCGGCATTTGAACGAGATAGACCAAGCTGTGACAGAAATTTGAGCAGATTTTATCAAAAATTTCCACGTGAAACCCAAGACAAGCAGACGAAACAGTGGAGGCAAGCCATGTTAACTGAAGGATTACATCCTGTATTAATGGCTGAGGAACAGACAGGAGGCAAGTGCACAGAAAAGAAAAAGCATTTAATGATGACAGGTTGCGGAGATTCAGACGATGATTATTTAGAAGATATTTTAATGAAAAATCCTCCGCCTTATCAAGAAGCACCAGATAGAACTACCCCGAGTACCCCGCTCCTAGACACCACAAATATTACATGAGAAAACAATGGAAAGGGTACTTCAGGAAAAAGAGAAGGAAGCAATAAATAAGAATAGAGACAAATTAATACAGAAGTTAACCCAGTTAAACGCGCATCCTGAAGCACTAACTATACCAGTGACTTTAAGTCCTGTTGTCCCATTGTACGGGGATAAAACAAATAGTCCTTAACCATCTGTCATGACCACACCCATGATTGAACCTAGAAAAGAGAAAATAATAATTGATGACCAAGCCAGTGAATGTGAGTCAGTAATTTCATGACTACATGACTACATGACACATCCAGAATAGTCACACCAGATTGCTTAAAAGAGGTACGAATTGAGACATCTACAGGAATACAGAGTGCCACCATAATAACCCCAGAGGAATTAGAAAGATGGACACGAGACATAGAAAAACCCGATCCACCACCAAAAATACTAGATATTTTTAAATTAAGAGTTGAATTAGAAGAAATGATAGCTGGGAATGTAAGACTGGATAGGTTAAATACCTATAGCGAGGAAGAATTGCTGTTTATTTGCAGAAGCATAACCAGAAACACAAAAAAGCTTCATGAAAAATTTATGAATTTAGCCTCCGAAATGGGAATAGAAATAGGGCGATCAAAAGTACTGCAAAAACCTTATAGAGCAGCATTTTCTGATAAAGATTTGGAAAACATGAACATGTCAGGAAGAAAGTTACAGGTAAAAGAATTAATGACGATATTGCAGAAAAGGAGAGATTTAGACAGATGGAAAGTAGAAAAAAGAGGAAGCACAGACCAGTCGAGTGACATCAGAATATTCAATGAAAGAAACAGAAAAGGCAGAAGGGTTGTACCCAATGAGAGAAGTTCCAGGAGGAGGTTATGTACATGTTCCATGGACAAGACAGAATATTTTATCATTTACAAGTGATTTCCCAAAACTGAGACAAAAACCAGTGGAATGGTATAGACAAGTTGAAAGGTTTGTGAAGGTTTCAAAAGTTTTGCTGAAAGATCTGGATGGTCTTTTTGACATAGTGGTGCCTGCTGATTTGTGGACTGAATGTAAAATTACAGTCGATTGGTCAAATGATGAGTACCTGAGAAATGAGAAAACAGGAGCCCTGTCAGAAGAGGTTATGAAAAAATATAACCAAGTAATTACTTTTTTACAAGGGAAAATTCCCCCAAAAGAGACAGATTGGATAAATATAGACAGAAGAACCCAGGAAAAAGATGCGTCTGTTCATGGTACTATGAGCGCCTCCTACAGGTGTTTAAACAGTATAGTGGATTTGAAAATATTGGGGATAAGGACATGACTCATTTTGTGTATGTATTGTGTCAGGGATAAGAAAAGAAATTTCTGAAATGATTAAGCAGCATAATTTGTGTTGGCAAGCAAAGCCCATAGATGAGATTTTAAAATATGCAAAATACTGTGGAGATGAAATTGACAATAGACGAAAGAATTTAGAGGAGAAAGTGATGTGGGCTCAAGTAAAACTGTCAGAATAACAGGAACTCCAGTTAACTAATATGGCGGGAAAAACAGTAAAGATGCAAAGTAATTGTGGAAATAATGGGAGTAAACCAAAAGACGATTGAGCAGAGAAGAGGCAAAGAAAAAGTTCCCTTGTCATGGGTGCGGAAAATTGGGGCATTGGAAAAACGAGTGTAAACATATACAGAATAATAATAGCCCAAATCAAAATTTAAATCCACAGACACAGAATGAGGTGATAATGAGTCAACCGCAACAGGTTGTAAACCTACAGAGTCAATTGCCACCTGCCCCTTTGCCAAATTTTGTCAGTCAAGCCAAGTACAGTGCAGACATCGGATTTCAAGAAGGAAGTGGTAAGAAAAATTACCTAACATCACAGTTTCTTGTGCAGGATCCATATTTCGAAGATCAAGATCAATGACGGTGCCTGAGAGGGGAGGATAAGGAGGGCGTACTTGGCGCATCCTTACCGGTAGATCAGTTAGGTCCATATATTGATGGAAAGGTAGAAGGAAATGACATTACCTTTTTGTTGGACACTGATGCTTCCCATTCTACTGTGAGAACAGCAGACATCCAAAACCTACCCCTCTCGGGAGAAGCGATCCAAGTAGTGGCCAATTCTAATAAACAAATTAGGACCCCTATTACAAAACCAATGGAGGTATGCATTGGCAACTTTAAAGAGATGCACGAGTTCGTAGTATGTGGCTCCAGTCCTGTGAATTTATTAGGGAGGGACAAAATGAATTGCACTGTCTTTTGCACACCGGACGCTGTTGCCATTCAAACCCCAGATGAAGACGGAATATACAAAATCATGCTAGTTGAACAAGGAGCAGAAGTAAATTAATTGTTTTCCATGATAACCCAAAATGATCTACCAGAAGAGGTCAGAACGACAGTAGATCCTGAAGAGTGTGATTTTACAGGAAAAGAAGTAGGGTTGATGACAGATGTGGACCCTGTTAAAGTGACTGTGAAAGAAGGTGCGGACTACCCAAATACTCGACAATACAAGATGAGTCCCGAAGTAAAAGCTGGTGTTGCAGCAGAAATAAATCGAATGGTCGAGCAAGGCATTCTAAAAGAAATCATGAGTAGTCCCTGTAATTCACCTATAATTGGCATTAAGAAACTAAACGGAAAGTATAGGGTCGTTCAAGATTTAAGAAAGATAAACAAGATTGTTGTGCCCTGTTGTCCTGTAGTACGCAACCCTGCAGTGATCTTGTACCAAATACCATGGAATGCAAGGTGGTTTACCGTAATTGATTTATGCCATGCTTTTTTCTTCATCCCATTGCATCCTGATAGTCAGTTTTTCTTTTCTTTCAAATTTGAGGATCGTGTTTATGTTTGGAATCGCGTTCCTCAAGGGTACACAGAAAGTCCTTCGATCGTTAACCAAATTTTGAAAAAATGTCTTGAGACATTAGTGCTGCCCAGAGAGTCAGTCCTGGTGCAGTATATTGATGACCTTCTGGTCGCATTGAAAACGAAGAGTGACTGTGTAACTGATTCCATTGCCTTGTTAAACCATTTAGCCAAAGGTGGACATAGAGTGTCCCCTGAGAAACTACAATTTTGCAGAAAAGAAGTAAAATATCTAGGACATCAGATAGAATGAGGAGAAAGGGGAGTGACCACAGAGAGAATAAAAATAATAAAACAAATGAAGCTACTGCAATCCCAAAAGGAAATAAGAATGTTCCTTGGTTTTGTAGGGTATTGCAGGCAATGGATTGTAGGGTTTTCTCTACTGGCAAAATCCTTGATACAAATGACAAAGAAACGAGCAAAAGACCCGATAGAGTGGGATGATCAAAGCATGAAATCCTTTTTGGAATTACGAAACTGTTTATGTGAAGCACCTGCTCTAGGTATGCCAGATTATTCGAAAGAATTCACATTATTCTGCTGTGAGAGAGATAACTGTGCCCTCTCAGTCCTAACACAGAGACATGGCCTAATGTGACATCCTGTGGCATAATTTTCTGCTACCTTAGATCCTGTAGCATCTGACTTGCCGGGATGCCTAAAAGCTGTGGCTGCCACGTGCGTGAGTCTGGAACAAAGCGAGTCAATTGTGATGGGACACCCTGTAAAGGTGTATGTTCCACATGCAGTTGTGATTCTTTTAACAAGAACTCGAACTCAGTATCTTAGTCTACGCAGATTAACAAAATATGAGAAGATCATATTAGGAGCAGAAAATGTGACTATAATCAGATGTACTGTTCTTAACCCAGGTACTTTGTTACCAGATCCATACAATGAAGAAATGAAAGATGAAGCTGAACACGAATGTCTTGATGTAACAGAACTCAGCACTAAACCCCGTCCAGACATACAGGATGAGCCTTTAGAAGATGCCGAGCATGAGCTTTTGGTAGATGGCTCATGTATGGGCCATAAGGAAGGAGGTTTGAGTGCTGCTTATGCTGTGTGTACATTGGCTGGAATAGTCGAAGCATCCTATTTACCAGGAGTCAGGTCTGCGCAAGTAGCCAAATTGATTGCTTTAATTAAAGCTTGCAAAAATTGTAAAAATTGGAGAGTAACCATTTACACTGGCAGTCAGTATGGTTACGGGGTTGTGCATGACTTTGGCCAGCTTTGGATGTAGCTAGACTTCCTGACTTCTTCAGGGTCTCCCATTAAAAATTGACAATTTGTTAAAGAATTGCTTGAAGCAATACAATTACCAAAAGAAGTGGCAGTGGTCAAATGTGCCGCACACCGGTCAGGAAATGACTGTGTGACTGCAGGTAATCGTTATGCTGACCAGGTTGCCCAAATTTTGAAGGTTGAAAATTGTGGAATCAGCTGCATACTTATGCTATTGTCAGGTTTGCAAACATGGAGAGAAGTAAGAAAACTCCAAGATGAAGCAGAGACAAAAGAGAAGGAAGAGAGGGTGAAAATTGGTTGTAAGAGAAGGGCAGAAGATGGTGTATGGGTTTACTTAGATGAAAGACCTGTATTAGGCAGAGATGCAATGATCAGACTTTTCAGACGAGATTGGTTTAATTCAAGGTTTAGGAATATTGCAGAAAGTCTTTGCCAAAGATGTTTGACATGCCAACAAATGAATCTAGGCAAGAAAACAATAGTCTGTATGGGGAAAATTAGAAAGGCTGAAGGTCCCTTTATAAGACTTCAAATTGATTTCATTCAGTTGCCTGTTTGTCAAAGATTGAAATATGTACTTGTCATCGTTTGTGTTATTTTCAAAGTGGGTGGAGGCCTACACCACCAGAAGAAATGACAGGTTGACAGTGGCCAAACTCCTATTGAGAGAGCTTATACCCTGCTTCGGTTTTCCAGTAACTATTGAATCAGACCGAGGGTCTCATTTTAATAATGAAATAATTTGATTAATTTGTGAAGCATTTAAAATTGAACAAAAGCTGCACTGCGCATACCGCCCAGAGGCTTCTGGAGTGGTAGAACAATTGAATGGCACGATTAAGTCGAGGCTGGGGAAGGTGTGTGCATCCACTCCACAGGACTGGCCTGATGCTTTACCTCTTGTTCTGATGGGACTTAGAAGTATTCCAGACAAGAATACCGGATTGAGTCCCCATAAAATAATCATGAAAAGAGCAATTAAGTAGGCATGTATACCAGGACACAAGCGGTTGAATATAACTGATGATTTGGTAGCGGAGTATTGCAAAGAGTTGGCTGACCAAATGCGTTCTATATCTCACCAGGTTGGGGAAGACGCAGTCCCCAGGTAGCCAAACCAAGCGCATGATCTGAATCCCAGTGACTGGGTTGCAGTGAAGAATCACACTCTAGAATCGTGCCTAGCACCAAGGTGGGACAAACCACATCAGGTTATATTGGTCACAACAACAGCGGTAAAATGTGCAGGTTTGCCTAATTGGATTCATGCAAGCCATACTAAAAGAGTGCCAGCACCTGACTTAGGTGAGCCTCAACTGACTCAGGCAGTTGAGGGGGCAGAAGGTTGCCCAGCTGAAGGATCTCAAATAATAGATCCTGAAGTAGCTGCCCAAGAACAACTGAGCACCAGTCAGGATGATTGGATCCCAATAGTAGATATACCTGAAGTGATTGTAAGAACCAGAAGCCAAACTAGATTAGCTAGTCAGGAACCTGAGCAGGACCAGACAAGGAAAGAGCAATCTACACAGACAGATGAAATCGGAGTCACTGCCCCTTAGACGCTTTTTACTTGGTTGGCGGACTTACAGGCAGGGTACATTGTGTTTTCTCTGGGACTATTTGGCGTGTGATTTGATCTGTACCTGCGGTCAGCCACTCATATATATTTTTTCTTATACTGTATTGTTACTTTATTCTTTGAATAGATTTGAATAACCAGGATTTCTTGGGAATTACAGTTCTTGACGCACTTCGCTAGACGCATCTTTATTGCTCACATGCTACTTTGTAGCAAGGTGAGTGGGTACTGTTGTATTTTAGCGCCATTGAGATACCTGGGTGCATTCCATTTTGGAACATCACTTACTCTTACCTTTACCTTTATTGATTACAGGTTTTATCTACTTTAAGCTACCCTCCAAACTCTTCTGAGAATACCTTTGTGCATCTTCGTTTTATAACTCGTGGTAAGCGACTGTTTTAGCGTAAATCATCTACTTTAATTATTTCAATTTTTTCACTTTTCTTGGATTAGTGTATTTTTTTAACACGGTGTAATTGTTTCTTTTAAATTCTTTTCAAACACACTCGGTAACTCTTGCATAGTCTTGCGTCCAATTGATGGATACTCACTTGGGGTTTCTCTTAGGGCTACTTTCTCTTCCCCTCTTGTGCTTTTTCTTCACATTTATTGTTAGGTCACATTGCTAGTGAAGACACTTGATCATGGTGAGCTATGTTCGTTTATTACCTGGTCTCTTTTTCACTAGTTCGTTCACACTGTGCTGATTCTTCCTTTTCGCCGTTTTTTGGTTTTCCTCTCTTTTTTTACCTTTTTCTATTATTCTTGTAAATTAAGTTTTATGTGTACGTATCAATGATACAACCAATATCTTTGTATGATTCCCAACAGCCTTGAAGAAGCCCATGTTTGGGCGAAACGCGTTGGCTGTGAATATGGTTGTACCGAATTGTGGAATAAAGAACACTTGAATCTTACAACCTTTTGTGTGGACTCAACAATCAGTTCTCAACTGTATTAACACAGTGAATCTAGTTTTGTGTTGCCTCTCATATCTTTATGAACAAATTGACGAATAAGTAAGACCAACCTGAAACGAATTCCCCATTTTTATATTCTGTCACAAAGTTGAAATACTAAAGTAAAGAAGAGAAATCTTCTTATACCATTTGAAAATGGCTGACAATAGAGCTGCTGGAAAACCGAAATGTTTAACCCCTTCGACGGTCATGACGGAGCGGTTCTGTCATGAGCGTCGTTTGCGCTGTGCGCATGACGGAACCGCTCCGTCATGGCCCCGCCCGCGCACAGAACCTTCAGCACAGCGCGAAAATCCGCGCCACGCTGAAGGGGTTACAGAAATGTTGCAGAATGTGTATATGTAGCATATTTTTAGTACTTATAATATGGTTAGAACTAACAGTGGCCATTCCCTATTTGATGGTTACGAATGTACAGAATAGCACTAATACACATGAAAAGGTAGCTACCATCAAAGGAGATAGGGTAGAATTAGAAGCACCAGATAAGTTAGATGTACCTCACACTGTGAATAAAAATGATACTGATTTAAATGTTTTTACAAACCTGTTAGTACAATATGTAGAAACCATGGAGGTTAGGGATTGTTATGTATGTATGAAATTACCCGCATCTGTAGCAGAAGGAGTGACCTATCATCATTTGCCATTGACGTATGGTATTTCTTATAGTGTTTTAGCAAGCTTATTTTATAGAACAGGGAAATTGCAATATTATTATTCTAATGTAGATGTGATTTTTTCCGAGGTTCCTATGCGAAAGAGCATGAACCCTGTTCTTAGTACGAGAGACTCAGAATTTATGGGTGAGCTATGAAAGCAATAGATATAGCTGAAGCACATAAGCACAATTTAACCTATAAATTACATGAAGAAGAGAAAATATTTTTGAATTTAGTTGAATAAAGGAGACAGGATTTCCAAAGAAAAGCTTCTGAACCTAAACCTCAGATACCTAAATGGGCTCAGGAGGAAGAGCATTACTCATGCTGCTATGTCCTTGAATTTTGAAAAGAAAGGGAAAATCTGTCTCCATAGGTTAAAAACAGAGTTTAACAATGTATTTATTGGTTCCAGTGAATGTGAACATAATTTCTTAGTAATTGGGGGATAGGGACTAAAAGGAGGGACAGATCCAGTATTTCCTGGAATCTATTATGTGTGTGGCAATAAAACCTACTTTAGGCTGCCAGACCATTGGTATGGGAGTTGCTGTTTTGGAATAGTATTCCCTAAAGTTTACCATGTAAAAAGAATCACTGGAAGTAATGAAGAAAATAATGGACTAACACATGTAAAAAGAGCTAGTTTTTCAGAAATTGTAGGTGACATTTTTGGTGCATTGATACCTTCAGTGGGAGCTCTTCTAAATTCACAAAAAATTTGACAGTTGTCTACAGTAGTTGATCGGTTATCTACTGACCCTGCTGGAGGATTCTTGATGATTAACACTGAATTAGTTGCGGTCAGATCTATGGTTATGCAAAATCGACTTGCTCTTGACATATTATTGGCAAAAGAGGGCGGAATCTGTAAATTATTGAAAACGCAACATTGTTGCACGTATATTCCTGACAAAAGTGTTGAGATTGGAGGATATATTAAAAATATTACGAAATTAGAAGAAGAGTTAAAACCACTGGAAGTTGAAAGTGTATGGAAGAAATTGACAAATAGCATTTCTAACATAGGTGGTTGGTTTTCCAATGTAGGTAAAGGTCTTTTAGGTCAAATAATACTGCCCATAATGGGAATAACACTATTAGTATTAGCAATAATGTTTTGGCACAAATGCTGCAAAAGGAGAAAGAAATATGAAGTGAATGAAAGGGGCAAGAAAAGAAAGTTTGAAGAAATACAGCTAGAAGAATTAAAAGGAGACTTTTACAAAAGAATGAGAGGCTTACAATGCAAAAAGGAAAAAGAAAGAAATTAAAGGGTTGAAGAAGAAATTGAAATGTGCTAAAGTTGGCATCCAATTCAGTAGAAATTAGTGATTGGAATGAATGTAATCAGAGGGGGGATTGATAGAGAAAGGTTTCGTATAAAAGAAGCTTGTTTGAATGCAAGCCTCTCAAATAACATGTAACAATGTAACCAACCAGTCTTGCAAATACTAATATCGCATTACACACGAACATACTGTATCTAAGAAGAAGCTTTTCTATGTGAATTGCTAACAAGTAACCCAAGTGTCTTAATATGGCTGCCGAAAACACGGGATTTTCACTACGCAGGCATCTACTGCATCTACGTAGTATGACGCCGTCTATGCTTTTGGGGGGAAACTTTGCAGCTGCGCAATAGCTCTAAATATGGCCGCTTGAAACTCACGTTAACGCACATGCTACTGCTTAAACTAAACCTTGTAAGTTCTACTAAACACTAATGCGAAAGATTAAATTAAGTAAATGGGGATAGAGTAGAGATAAGTGGTATACAGTGAAATCATTTGGTTTCGCATTCTAATGTGTCTTTTTCTGACTTTATTGTTAGTTTATATTTGGGCCTCGGAGGGTGACTGAAATCCCGGGTGGGAATCAAGCTTGAAAAAACAAATTAAGGGGCGGGAACATAGAACAAGGGACCCTCAGAAAATGATTACATCTGGTATGGTGTGATGACCTCCTCCCCTTGCCTTGCCCAATCAAAATAGGGGTTTTCACGGAAATTGAAACATTGGGGGGCGGAACATACATGTAAAATGGTATAATTGAAGTACGTTTAGTTAGTTGTTGGAGGAGAACTGACCGCCATTGAGCAGACCGCCACTACGCTCGATGGAGAACTGATGACACTGTCATCAGAAGCTGGGGATTGCCACAGACTCTTTGCTGTTTCCAGACTCCCAAGACCCTGCTTGAGAGAATGAGATCCTGATTGAAAGCCCATCATCTAGAAGGGAAGTTTCAGAAGAAACTATCCGAGGAGAATAGTGCCAGAGAGGGGTGCGATGCAGGCGTTGCACTTAGAAGAGGTCACCCTTCCGGTCCTGAACCTGCCCTGATCTTCATCTCCCGTTTTGTTTGGGAGACCTTCACCGACTCCTTGGCCAGGGTATCGGTCACCACATTATCCTAGGTAATTATAATTCTGTGTAGTATGTCCATGTACTGCTCTCTCCCTCTTCAGGTACCGTCATCATTGATCTTTTATTGTGACTTTGCGTGTACTTGATTTTAAATCTTCCTGAATGAAGAAGGTGTTTACTGTAATTGATTCTGACTCACAAAATTATTGATTTAGATAAAGATTTTAAAACTTCTTGAGTTTGTGGTTATTTGAAGGTAGAAATTAATGTCATTTCTACCTTAAACTAATTCAGCAACCTGACCGAGTTGGTAAGATTTGGTAAAGGTGAATATCAACTTACAGGTGAAACCCAAAAATTGATGCCAGCGGGGTTTTACTAGCTTACTTGTGTGAATGTTATGGGCCCAGGTGAGTATATGGTATGTGTGAGTAACCCAAGCTGGTAACCCGCTCCATCAGTGCAATACTTTTCAGATGACAAGGATGGAAAGTTAGCTATTTTAGGGGAAATGGCTAGTGTCCTGGGCGGAGTTTCCGCCTGTGGAGATTTTGAAGATGGAAAAACATTTTTGATTGTAGTCATTCGACAGCCTGGACCGAATCAAGGAGAGGATATCTATTTGCTAGCTCAAATTGAAGCCCGGAGTGGGAGCAGGTGTGTCTGGATAATGTTTCATGGGGTGGTGCAAAGCCTCCTGAGAATGGGGCGCCGGCCTATAGAAATATCCGAAAGGGTGGGCATGAATTCATGCGGGTGCATTGTAAAAGATTATTGACCAAAGTTGGTCTTTTAATTTTTAAGACCACACAATCCCCAGATGATTGTTTAGATGTTTTGTCCAGCCAGCCTACCCTTCCGGTAGTAAGGATTTTTTTAGTTAGATCATTGTGCCAACCAACTTTTTTCCCTATCCAGTGAACACATTTGTGGAAGAGGTTTGGGCCATTCACTCTCTGGGTGGAAGTTAATGGGGGGGTTGATTCAAGTACTATGACATGAGGGATACAATCCGGAAGAAGTTGTAAATGCATGCCATCAATCCTTAGTGTCATGTTTTAAACATTAATTGGTGTGTACAAGCACCACTAAGGGACGAAATATAAGCTCACATAGAGTAAAGCATCTAGGCATGATTAACATTTTAGTACGCTGCTCTGACACTACAGTACAGTAGAAAAATTGAGAGCGTGGGCAGTCCAGCTGGCTTTGTATTCAGCTCAGTGACTCAGAGGTTTTATTGTGGAGTTTGTTTACCAACGACGTCAATGGGGCAAAGGTATCACATGTACTATCATGCCAACTCTTTGCTTTAGTTTTCAGTTGCACTGATTGCAAGGAGATAGAAGTCAGTGGGTTTGAGCCTAGGTAGCTGCGCCAGGAAAATGTCTCCACCATCACAGTACCTACAAACCCACCACACAAAATTGTCATGTGTTTCCTGCATGGCCCATTGTAGTTTTCCCTATGTTAGCCTAACTGTGCAAGTTGTAGGCCTCATTTTCCTTTGCCCATGTTCCTATAAAAACACATTTTGCTTTTGTGTCACATTGTACGTTCACACGGAATCTGCATATGTTTTAGCGTTCTGTTCTTTTCCTGGGATTCAGTCTAAAAACCATAGACAAGGTTAAACAACTATGTCCCTTGTAATTCTTTCTGGCAAGCACTAGCACCTAGACATAACACAAGAACCCAGCTGTTGTGTATGTGCACACATGTCCTATCATATAGATGAGCACAAACAATACACATAGAACGAGAGTTCTGAGAGAAGAGCACTGTGTTTGCTAAAATGTAGAGCTTTCATCTGTGTATGCTAAGGTACTGGTCTGCCAGCAATCCCAGAGATCTTTGACATATAATCAGTTAGCTTCAGGAGCAAGGGGGGAGGTTAGGTTCTCCTGTCCAATAAAATGACAGGGCTTTTCATGCAGAGGCGTTTTAAGCCATGGGCAAACGGGGCTCTGGCCCAGGGCCCCAGCCTTTCAAGGGGGCCCCTGATAGAGTCAGCTCTGTTCTGCTGAGAGTCATGCCCTGATGAACTTGAATAATTTTTAAACAGACTGTTTTAAATCAGTGCGGCATGGCTCGCGGGTGGTGGGGTGGGCGCAGGAGGTGGGGAGTGGGGGTAGTGCGCAGTAGAAAAATAAAGGAAACTTACCTTGCCGCCGGGTCCACGTCTTTGCTCCACCTTTCCTTGTCTTGACTCGAGGAACAGAAAGCACGGCCAAGCTCCCCTGACCATTCACAATGCTGCAATGCATCGTTGTTATTGGTCTGAGCATCTTGGTTCGACATTCAGCCAGGGAATGGGGGCCTGGGCATGTTCTCCACGCAGGCTGTAATGCAGCCTGCTTGGAGAACAGAGAAAGTGCACATGACTGTTTTTAGCAACCCGAGAGTGCCAGCCAAACAGTCATGTGCACTTAGGAGTGGGCAAACCACTCCTCCCCTGCTCCGAGAGCAGAGCAGCCCCGCCCGTCCACCCGCCCGCCCGTCGACAAAGCAGCACAGAAACATAAAATGATAATAACTGAACGTTATTATCATTTTATGTTTCCTTTATGTTGCACAACTTGAAAGCAGTAGGGTGATGCTCCTCCACTATAGCAAGGGAGTCGCCACTGTTTTAAATGCCATTTTCTTTCCATATATTTTTATAATAAGGCTGATGTGGGAAACTATAACAGATATTTTGCAGAGAAATGTTGTCTCTATGTTTCATGCAACAGTTCATCAAAAAACGCTCCCTTTAGATCAAAAGAGGACCTCACATATGAGAAATGGACGGTGTCATGGAGATTATTTGCAGTAATATTAGTGTGCTTCTGCTGTGTTACAACATTAAAAACACACATCAGTATTGCTGAATATTAGGGCTCTCATTTACGGGATTTTGGCATAGGGCAGCGCAGCAAGTCACCTTTCTGCGCTGCCCTATGCCAAAGTGAAAGGGCAGGAATGCACCGTATTTATGTAATATGGTGCATTCCTGTCCTTTTTCCCTGTGCAGGCACAGTTTATTTTTTGATCAAGAAGGGGCAACTTCCTGCACAGAAACAATCTTAAGAGGGGTTTTCCTCTTTCTATGTGTGATGCAGAATGATATTTCTCCTTGTTACGCCTCAGCTTGGGAGGCGTAAGCATTTGGCGCTTCTCCTAGGTTACATGATTTTGTAAATCAGGGGCAGCGTCAAAATTCATGGGTGTTGTGTGGAAACACCCACTGCAACGCCCATGGAATGCCCTCAGAGCGCAGAGTAAGGCGACGCAGTAATTTGCACTGCATCGCCTTACTCAAGATTTATGAGGCCACTCAAAGCCACTCAGGATGGCTTTGCGTGGCTTCATAAAGCTGATTCAGAACCCTACGTCACTCATGTACCACTTCACGTGGTGCAAAGGTGACGCAAGGCTCTCATAAATAACCCCTACATGTAAACACATTCAGAATTCTGATGTGTGTCCGTGCACTGTCAGTGACCTGGCCAAAGACGGCATGAAAGAGCTGCAATTGGATCATAAATTCAAAGCTGTTTAGAACTGGGGCCCCCAAAATATGTTTGGCACAGGGCTCCCGAAATCCTTAATATGTCCCTGTTTTCATGGTCTATGGACTACTAGCCATACTAATAGTATTTTTTACTGTGCATTAGTTTTCTAATTATGTCACGTATACTGTATTTCAGACCACAATAGTTTAAGTAAATATTCTACACTTCCTTTGTGTCTCCTGGTTCTCTTATTGTGGAGGAATACGAGTAAGAGAGTGTGTCCTGTTACCACAATCCCTGAGAGGGTCAAGGGTGTTGTGTTCTGGGGTGCCAATTCACTTGCTTCTCTGGTAAAGTTAGGAGAGCAAAGGAGGCCCTATATCTAGTCATAGTCAGACTCATAGATACTGAGGTAGTATGGTGATTTAGTCTCTACAACATGGACCCACCAACGTTTAGTCTGGTTGTAGGACCTGGGGTCACCGGGCCCTAAGGGGGTAACGTGACTCGAGCGGTTGGGCACCCGAAGGCTTAAGTGTGAAGCAACCATACAGCACACACATCCCCTGAAGCAGGAAGCGCACGCAATAACTGACACCACACAGTATGTTCAATGAAAATCAATCGGTTTATCTAGCTCAGATTAGGTTCAAAGGCAATTCATTAGATTCTCAATGGCAGTACCCGTATACATTCGAAGGCATTTCACTACACTTTAAATTGACCACACCTGAATACAATAAAACATCAGGTTCAACAGCATTTCATTATACTTGAAATTGGCAACACCTGCATGCAATAAAACGTCAGGTTCGGGGAAGATAGCGCTGCGCACAACAATTAATAGCGCTTAAAATCAGGCTGCATGAACATGGCACTGCAAGTAGCAATTTGATAGCACTGTGAACCAGGCTCTAAGCACATAGCGCTGCCCTCAGCAATTTTATAGCGCTTAAAACCAAGCTGCATGAACATGGCACTGCAAATAGCAATTTGATATCACTGTGAACCAGGCTCTTAGAACATAGCGCCGCCCTCAGCAACTTGATAGCGCTTAAAATCAGGCCCTAGGAACACAGCGCCACACTTAGCACCTTTAATAGCGCTTCCCAACCGGACATGTAACACAGCGCTGCAATAGGCCCTCCAGTGGAACGGTGTCCCCATATCTCAAGAGCGCTTCCAGACTGGCGCTTCAGCAGAGCCTCTAGTTCCACAATGGGGCCCACAGTATTTTCAGGGAGCCCTTCCGAGGGCGAGAGGTGCTGGGGCCAAGGGTTCTGAGCCAGTACTCCAAGCCTCACGATGGCAGACTGGTAAGTTAGGGAGCCCTGCAGGGGCAAGGGACCCGGGCCGGCTTACTCCCTCGTCAGGGTCAGTGGGGGCCCACCCGGCTCACGAAGCACATCCCCGGGGGAGGGGCGAGTCCAGGGCCTCTCTCCGGCCTTCCGCCTGCCTCCCCCAGGGGTTACCTGATTCTTCGACCCTCGCGGGTCACGGCCGTCGGCTCCTGCACTCGGGTCTGGGGCAGTGCGCACTCCAGCTCCCTCCCGGTGACGTCCGGGTCGAAGGGGGATGCTGCGGGGCTCCCGGACGGGCCAGACGTGGCCGGGGAGCTCCGCAGAGTTCCAGGGATTTCCTCGCGGCTGCAGAGGGCCGCGCACGCAGCTGCCAATGGCAGTGCGGTCTGCGGGGGCGTGGCCCAATCGACCAATGGCACTACGGCGGGGGCGGCGTTCGGCAGTCCGCCCCGTCAGGTGACCTAAGTGCCTGGCTTCAGGCCTACGCGGCCTTCGCTGCTTTCCGGCGGCCTTCTCCGCCCTCGGACCACGATACCTCGGCTGCGACGGGGCCCCGGGCTTCTCCGCGGGCCCCGGTGACGATGGGAGTCGGCTTCTTGGCCCCGGGCCGCAGCGGTGAGTGTACCTTCGATCCCTTCACCAGGGGGGGGGGGGCGGTAATTAAGGGGGTGACTTCGGCGTCCAGTGACAGGACGGACTCGGGGGGGATCCCAGGCAAGGTCGGGGAGTGCAGGGGTCACAGCGCTAGTACCTGGTCGATCCCCCAGCAGTCCAGTAGGGAGTCTTTGAGAATAAGTTTCAGTCTTCAGTTTTCAGCAGTAGCTGTCAGCAGTAAGCCTCAGTATTACGTTTCTGCAGTCTTAGTGGCGCAGCTGGTTCTCGCGCCCTTAGGAGTTCTGTTCCTCGGGGGGTGGGGGGGGGGTGAGTTGATGACTAGCTCCCTCCTAGTCGTGTTTGGCAGATGTCCTCTGGGTTTCCCTACCGCTGGGCTAGATCAGTGGGTAGGACAGGATCCCTCACTCACTTAAAGGGCAGTGCCTAAACCCTGTCACCTTCAGAGGCATAAGTCCCTGCCTAGGCCCTACCGCCTAAAACTCCTGCGTGGGTTCCCCAGGTCTGCATTGCTCCAACTGCCTAGGAAAAGTTCCCTACCTCTGTTAAGTAGCCCTAGGTCAGGTGACCACCTCCTAAGGCGGCAAAAGTAAAACCCCACCCTTCTTCTAGAAGGTTCCAGCACATTCCAGGAGCTTCCCCACTCTAGGTATAGGACAAAAAAGGCGGGCTGGTGTCGCAACATTGTTGTGGGGTCCCAGCCAGCTCCTGGCAGCTAGGGTGCACTAGAAAGGCCACTCCGCAGTAGCAGGGGCCTGTGGAAGCCATCTTAGGGGAAGGGAGCACCTGCACCTTAACACTGATTGGCAATGAAAAGGCGCCCGGAGACCTAAGTCCAACACAAAAATGAGGGTGGAAAAAAAATGAGGCACGATCAAAAATACAGGGGGAGACCACCCTAGGGCTGACAGGTCTAACATGCGTCCCCCCCAGCCGAAAGAGGGGAGAGCTACCCAACCTCTAGGGAGTTCTCATCGCTAAGGCGGAAAAACCGGGAGAGACCGTCAGCATTGGCGTGGTCAACTCCGGGCCGATGTTCCACCCGAAAGTCCATCCCCTGTAGGGAAATGGACCACCTCAGCAACTTGGGGTTTTCACCTCTCATCTGCATGAGCCAGCAAAGGGGGCGGGGGTCCGTCGGGATTAGGAAGTGAGTTCCAAAGAGATATGGCCTCAACTTCTTCAGAGCCCAGACCACCTCGAAGGCTTCTCTCTCAATGGTGCTCCATCGCTGTTCCCGAGGGAGGAGTCTTCTGGAGATGAAGGCCACAGGTTGATCTTGGCCTTCGGTGTTGAGTTGCGAGAGCACCGCACCTATGCCGTGCTCTGAGGCGTCCGTCTGTACAATGAACTCTTTACTGAAATCTGGGGTTGCGAGTACTGGAGCGGTACACATCGCATGTTTCAGCGTTTCAAATGCCTCCTGGCAAGCAGCTGTCCATATGACCTTGCGAGGTTGTTTCTTGGAGGTCAATTCTGTCAAGGGGGTTACGATGGTACCATATCCCTTGACAAACCGGCGGTAATAACCAGTGAGGCCGAGGAAAGCTCAGACCGCAGTTTGGGTCTTGGGGGGCTCCCAGGCCATGATGGTCTCTATTTTGGCCTGGAGGGGTTGCACCTTACCCCCGCCCACCAGGTGTCCCAGGTACACGACAGATCCCTGTCCAATCTGGCACTTGCTGACTTTAATGGTTAGGCCAGCGCGTTGCAGAGCCTGCAGTACCTCCTGGAGGTGCTGCAGATGGTCCTCCCAGGTGCTACTGAAGACAGCTATGTCATCCAGGTAGGCCGCTGAGAAGGACTCCAGGCCAGATAGTACCTGATTCACTAACCGCTGGAACGTGGCCGGAGCATTTTTGAGCCCAAAGGGCATCACTCGAAACTGAAAGTGGCCCTCGGGGGTGGAGAACGCTGTCTTCTCCCTTGCTCCTTCGGCCATGGCAATCTGCCAATATCCGGATGTCAGGTCGATGGTGCTGAGGTACCGGGCTGCTCCCAGCCGGTCCACCAGCTCGTCTGCCCGTGGGATGGGGTGAGCATCTGTCTTCGTGACAGAGTTCAACCCTCTGTAGTCCACACAAAACCGAAGTTCCGGTGTGTTACCCGGTGGGGCCGCTTTCGGCACCAACACCACCGGACTAGCCCACGGGCTGCTGGAAGGTTCTATCACCCCCAGCTCCAACATTTTGGCTACCTCACGCTGGATGCTATCCTTCACTCGGTCAGAGAGCCGGTAAGACTTGTTCTTCACCAGGGGGCTGTTCCCTGTGTCCACATCATGGGTACACAGATGAGTGATTCCGGGCGTGAGGGAGAACAACGAGGTGAACTGTCCCAGGACATGGCGGCAGTCCCTCTGTTGCTCTGGGGTCAAGGATGGGGAGAGGATTACGCCCTCCACCGAGCCATCCTTCTCCTGGGCCGCCAGAAGGTCAGGCAGAGCCTCACTCTCTTCCTCTTCGCTCCCATCCGTCACCATAAGGAGAGCAAGCTCTGATCGCTCATGGTGCGGCTTCAGGCGGTTGACGTGGAGCACCCGATGGGGCTGACGGGGGGTCTTCAAGTCAACTACGTAGGTGGTCTGGCCTCGTCGCTCCACAATTTCATACGGCCCAGTCCACCGGTCCTGGAGGGCACAAAGCTCCCCAGGTTCCATGACCCACACCTTCTGTCTAGCGTCCAACTCTACCGTTAGAGCGTTGCGGTCATACCACTCCTTCATGAGGGCCTGGCTAGCCTCTAGATTCTCTGAGGCCGCCTTCCACAGCTTGGCCATCTGGCTGTGGAACGCCAGCATGTAGCTGACTATGTCACGGGGAAGCTTCTGCGAAGTCTTCTCCCACCCCTCCTTAACCAAGCTGAGGGGACCCCTAACGGGATGGCCATAGAGCAATTCAAACGGGCTGAACCCGACTCCCTTCTGCGGTACCTCCCGGTAGGAGAACAACAAGCAGGGGAGGAGGACGTCCCATTTACACCTCAAGCCCTCTGGCAGGCTCCGGATCATACCCTTCAAGGTTTTATTGAAGCGCTCTACAAGTCCGTTAGTCTGGGGGTGGTACGGAGTTGAGAACCGGTAGGTCACCCCACACTCCTTCCACATGGCCTGCATGTAGGCCGACATAAAATTAGTGCCCCTGTCTGACACCACGACCTTGGGGAATCCCACTCAGGTAAAAAACCCCAACAGTGCCCGCGCCACCACCGGTGCAGTGATGGTCCTCAGAGGAATAGCCTCTGGGTACCGAGTGGCGTGGTCCACCAAGACCAGAATGAACCGGTGTCCCGCTGCGGTCGGAGGATCCAACGGCCCAACAATGTCTATGCCGACCCTCTCAAAAGGGGTCCCGACCACCGGGAGCGGTTCCAACGGGACCTTCAATTTAGTCCCAGTCTTGCCACTTGCCTGACAAGACTTACAGGTCTTACAAAAGGTGTCTGAGGCGATCCTCATCCTGGGCCAATAAAAATGTGGGACCAACCGCGCAAAGGTTTTGTCCTGGCCCAGATGTCCGGCTAAGGGAATCTCGTGCGCTAACTCCAGCAGGAAGGCCCGGTAACATTGGGGGACCACTATGGCCCTCGAAGATCCATGCACCGGCACCCTGGGCTCACTGTATAGGAGACCATCCTCCCAATACACATGATATCCTCCCATCTACTGACTGGCCACTTGGGCTTCGGCCTGTCGCCGCATGCCTTCAAGCGTGGGGCACGCCCTTTGTGCCTGACAAAATTCCTCCCGGGTAGGCCCTCCTTCCACATGCCAGTCGGCAAGGGTCGGTAAGTCCCCCACGGGAACGACATCCACCTCCGCGGACTCCGGGGGCACCTCTGCGGCCTCCCCATCCATCTCACGGGGCGTGTCCTCTACCACTTCCTCCTCTCCACCATCGGTGTTGGGTTGGGCCATTATTCCAGGCTCCAACCCGGGCTGAGTTCCATGCCGGGCAGCCATGGACCGCGTGACTACGCAAGTCCACCCTGGTAACCCCAGCATTTCTGTATGAGCTCGAAGCTCTACATCTTTCCACTTGGTGTGCTCCAGGTCGTTCCCTAGCAAACACTCCACAGGCAAGGCAGGGCTCACCGCAACTCTCAGTAGGCCTTTGACTCCTCCCCACTCAAAGGGAACTTGAGCCACTGGATAGTGACTCACACTGCCGTCAGCCAATACGGCCAGATGGAACTCCTCTGGGACTACTTGCTCTGGGGACACCAGCCGCCTCACGACAGTGGTCATGCTGGCCCCTGTGTCCCTCAGAGCCTCCACCTCCTCCCTGTTAATTCTCACCTTCTGCTGGTATTTAGCAGTATTCGGGGGTAGGGACACTACGGGAACCATCTCTCTATCCCCGAGTGAAACCAGGGTCAGGCCTGTCCACTCCCCTTCCCTATCTAAGGGCAGCTCCACCCCAAGCGCTACACTACTTACCCCGGGGCTCTTCCCGCCCGTTGGGGCTGGGGGTCGCTTGCGACACTTGGGATCTCCCTTGTAGTGTCCAATTTCCCCACATTCGTAGCACCTCACAATCCTTGGCTGCTGACTCCTGTCAGGGTAAGTGGGTTTTGTGGAATTGGACGGGGGTGGGGTTCCTACTCCTTTCCCAAACTTATTTTGGGGACCTTTTGAGAACTCCACCTTTTTATCTCCCCCCTCTCTCTTCTGGGGGAAACCCTGTCCGCCTTTCGAGCCATCTTCCCCGGGGCCCTTGTGAGACACCCGGGTGCTCACCCATATATCTGCCTCCTCCGCAAGCTCACGGGGATCCGTTAACTTGCGGTCCACCAGATGTTGGCGCAGCTCCGGAAAGCACTTATCCAGGAGGTGCTCCCGTAAAAAAAGATCGTACAACTCTTGGTAGTCCTGAACCTCGCTGCCACGCACCCAACCATCTAGTGCCTTGCGGGCGTAATCAAAGAAATCCACCCAATTTTGCGTGGACAGCTTATGGCTGCCACGGAACTTCTGCCGGTACCTCTCGGGGTTGAGACCAAATTTCTTTAGTAAGGCCTCTTTCATGGGGGCATACCTGACCTGATCCGCCTTGGTTAAATACAAAAGGGTGTCCCTGACATCGGGAGGTATGTAGCGATACAGGCCACCCCCCCCAGCTACTCTCAGGTACCCCATGGGCTGTCAAGGCCACCTCGTATGCCTCCAGCCACTTGGCAATATCATCCCCCCTTGTGAAACTGGCAATTACGTCTTTGGGCAAATAGAATTTTGACTCCTGTGGAGCCTTTGGTACGCTGCCACCACTGTCCTTATTGGACGCATTCAACTGGAGAGCGCGCAGCTCCAGCTCTTTCAGCTGAAGCTCGTGCGCCAGCTTCTTTTCTTCCATTGCCCATCTTCTATTTTCCCTTTCTTGCTCTAACTTGGCCAGCTCCCACTTCAACTGCCTCTCCTCCCTCCTGTCCTTATACTCCTCCGGGGACGCGCTCCTCCTAGACCCTGTCCTACTGCTGGCCCCAGAACGTCTCCCTGGTGGCCCATTTTCAGACATGTCCACATTGAGCAGGTCTAGTACCTCTTGCGCGCTCTCCTCCTGAGGTGCATCCTGTGCCTCCTGTCCCTCCTCCCCTCTCCCCTCTGGGTGGGCCTCTACCCATGCCCTTAAGGCGGTGCGGAGTTCCGGTCCTTTGACCTTCCGCACCCCAGGCACCCCCATCCCCTGCCCGAATTCCCTCAGTTGCCTTACAGTGTACCCCTCGAGGTCGGCTAACCGGAATTCCATCGTGACAGGTGGGGACCTAGATACTAAGGAGAAAAAAAATACTAGGATACGGGTGACAGTTGCAAGCTAATCAGGATTCTACACCCTCAGCCTGGACAGTGGAATTCAATCAATGCAGTAATAAATGGTTGCAGAGCTTAACCACAATAGGCGTCTAATTGCGGCGCCCTCCGCTTCACTGGAGGGTTCTGTATGGTCACAGGTCCTTATCCCACCGCTGCCACCAATGTAGGACCTGGGGTCACCGGGCCCTAAGGGGGTAACGTGACTCGAGCTGTTGGGCACCCGAAGGCTTAAGTGTGAAGCAACCATACAGCACACACATCCCCTGAAGCAGGAAGTGCACGCAATAACTGACACCACACAGTATGTTCAATGAAAATCAATCGGTTTATCTAGCTCAGAATAGGTTCAAAGGCAATTCATTAGATTCTCACTGGCAGTACCCGTATACATTCGAAGGCATTTCACTACACTTTAAATTGACCACACCTGAATACAATAAAACGTCAGGTTCAACAGCATTTCATTATACTTGAAATTGGCAACACCTGCATGCAATAAAACGTCAGGTTCGGGGAATATAGCGCTGCGCACAACAATTAATAGCGCTTAAAATCAGGCTGCATGAACATGGCACTGCAAGTAGCAATTTGATAGCACTGTGAACCAGGCTCTAAGCACATAGCGCTGCCCTCAGCAATTTGATAGCTCTTAAAACCAAGCTGCATGAACATGGCACTGCAAATAGCAATTTGATATCACTGTGAACCAGGCTCTTAGAACATAGCGCCGCCCTCAGCAACTTGATAGCGCTTAAAACCAGGCCCTAGGAACACAGCGCCGCACTTAGCACCTTTAATAGCGCTTCCCAACCGGACATGTAACACAGCGCTGCAATAGGCCCTCCAGTGGAACGGTGTCCCCATATCTCAAGAGCGCTTCCAGACTGGCGCTTCAGCAGAGCCTCTAGTTCCACAATGGGGCCCACAGTATTTTCAGGGAGCCCTTCCGATGGGCGAGAGGTGCTGGGGCCAAGGGTTCTGAGCCAGTACTCCAAGCCTCACGATGGCAGACTGGTAAGTTAGGGAGCCCTGCAGGGGCGAGGGACCCGGGCCGGCTTACTCCCTCGTCAGGGTCAGTGGGGGCCCACCCGGCTCACGAAGCACTTCCCCGGGGGAGGGGCGAGTCCAGGGCCTCTCTCCAGCCTTCCGCCCGCCTCCCCCAGGGGTTACCTGATTCTTCGACCCTCGCGGGTCACGGCCGTCGGCTCCTGCACTCGGGTCTGGGGCAGTGCGCACTCCGGCTCCCTCCCGGCGACGTCCGGGTCGAAGGGGGATGCTGCGGGGCTACCGGACGGGCCAGACGTGGCCGGGGAGCTCCGCAGTGTTCCAGGGATTTCCTCGCGGCTGCAGAGGGCCGCGCCCGCAGCCGCCAATGGCAGTGCGGTCTGCGGGGGCGCGGCCCAATCGACCAATGGCACTACGGCGGGGGCGGCGTTCGGCAGTCCGCCCCCGTCAGGTGACCTGAGTGCCTGGCTTCAGGCCTACGCGGCCTTCGCTGCTTTCCGGCGGCCTTCTCCGCCCTCAGACCACGATACCTCGGCTGCGACGGGGCCCCGGGCTTCTCTGCGGGCCCCAGTGACGATGGGAGTCAGCTTCTTGGCCCCGGGCCGCAGCGGTGAGTGTACCTTCGATCCCTTCACCAGGGGGGGGGGGGGGCGGTAATTAAGGGGGTGACTTCGGCGTCCAGTGACAGGACGGACTCGGGGGGGATCCCAGGCAAGGTCGGGGAGCGCAGGGGTCACAGCGCTAGTACCTGGTCGATCCCCCAGCAGTCCAGTAGGGAGTCTTTGAGAATAAGTTTCAGTCTTCAGTTTTAGCAGTAGCTGTCAGCAGTAAGCCTCAGTATTACGTTTCTGCAGTCTTAGTGGCGCAGCTGGTTCTCGCGCCCTTAGGAGTTCTGTTCCTCGGAGGGGGGGGGGGAGTTGATGACTAGATCCCTCCTAGTCGAGTTTGGCAGATGTCCCCTGGGTTTCCCTACCGCTGGGCTAGATCAGTGGGTAGGACAGGATCCCTCACTCACTTAAAGGGCAGTGCCTAAACCCTGTCACCTTCAGAGGCATAAGTCCCTGCCTAGGCCCTACCGCCTAAAACTCCTGCGTGGGTTTCCCAGGTCTGCGTTGCTCCAACTGCCTAGGAAAAGTTCCCTCCCTCTGTTAAGTAGCCCTAGGTCAGGTGACCACCTCCTAAGGCAGCAAAAGTAAAACCCCACCCTTCTTCTAGAAGGTTCCAGCACATTCCAGGAGCTTCCCCACTCTAGGTATAGGACAAAAAAGGCGGGCTGGTGTCGCAACATTGTTGTGGGGTCCCAGCCAGCTCCTGGCAGCTAGGGTGCACTAGAAAGGCCACTCCGCAGTAGCAGGGGCCTGTGGCAGCCATCTTAGGGGAAGGGAGCACCTGCACCTTAACACTGATTGGCAATGAAAAGGCGCCCGGAGACCTAAGTCCAACACAAAAATGAGGGTGGAAAAAAAATGAGGCACGATCAAAAATACAGGGGGAGACCACCCTAGGGCTGACAGGTCTAACACTGGTACTTACTTGAAGAAACCCTAAATAGTGTTTGTGCTTGTCCACAATACCCCCGCCTCTTTTACCCGAGACATGTGTGGTGCTAGTGATTTCTCTTCCACAGTTATTAAGCAGTACCTAGTTCTGTTTGTTTTTTAAACTTGAATATTAAAAGGTTTATAACCCTGATTGTGCTACGCTTTGAATCCCTTTTCACTTAGATATGGCTCAACCCATAGCTATTCCTGTTAATTGCAGGTCGGCGGTAACTCAACATTTATTTCAAGACTGAGTTCCTAATGCGGGGGATGCTGTGAGTTTTGTCATTGAAGTGGGCGCTGAATTGCACTTTGAAGTATTTTATTCTTGGGTCACTTTCCCGGCTGTAGATGCTAATGATAAAACTTTCCATGAATATCAATCAATCAGGTGTTTGTAAAGTGCAGTTACTTACCTGTGAGATCTCAAGGCACTGATGGAGGGGCTGCTGATCCGTCTGAGTGTGGAGGTTCAATTGAAGAGCCAGGTCTTGAGGTCCTTCCTGAACTGTGTCAACGACGCAGATTGCCTGAGGTGGAGGGGTATTGTGTTCCAGATCTTAGCGGCGAGTTATGATTAGGATCTTCTTCCAGTTCTGGTCTTGTGGATCCGTGGGACAGAGGTCAGGGCGATTTGGGCGGAGCGGAGTTGTCTTGCGGGTGTATGGAAGGCAAGGCGTTGGTTCAGAAATCTTAGTCCTGTGTCTTTGAGAGCTTTGTAGGCATGTGAGAGGAACATGAAAGTGAATCTCTTGTTGACAGAGAGCCAGTGGAGTTGTCGGAGGTGTTGTGTCATGTGGCTGCGGCGGGGGATGTCGAAAAAAAGGAAAGAAAAGCGAAAGCCAAAAAAGGCAGAGGCAGGAAGAAAATAAAGAGAGAGAAAAGTAGAAAGAGAGACAGAAGGGCAGTCAAGCAGCATTGCAAGGACGCTATACCATTGGACCACCTGGGATGAGGAGCAGGAAGGAGCCTGCGGGTGGAGGTGGGCCTCGTACTCCTGAACTCCGGGTCAGTAGCAGCTACCAGACGGAGCTGCGCTGTGAAAGGAACAAGTCCACCAAAAGTGGAATATCAGGTAGCATCAGCTCCTGCTGCAGATCGGCCATATGATCTTACTGAGATTCCACTTACGGTCCGGGAGCTCCAGACTTGGTTTAATGGCGTCATACCCCACGTCCGTGGGACAGTTAGAATGGGTCCTTTAAGTTTTGAAGGGGCCACAAGGCCAGCATTAGCAAGCTACACTCCTTATCCTAATATGATGAATATTAATTTAGTTGAAAAAAGTGATTTGTCCAATGTTCTTGTTGTATTATATCGGCGCATGACTAGCAGCGGCGCCTCCGCAATGGTGGAGGAGCGTCGCCCCACTGACTGGCTCAGAGCCAGCAGGTGAAATTAAAACAATCTTCTATTATCATTTTATTTTTCATTTGCTGGCTCTGAGCCAGCGGATTCAGGGAGGGGCAGGGATGAGGCTTGGGAGTAGGGAGGAGGAGTGCTATGTGCACTTCTAAGTGCTCATATGTGTTTGGCTGGCTGTCTCAGGCCGGCCAAACACACATGAGCACTTCGGTTTCTCCAACTTAGCTGCATTGAACAGCCAGGCTGGAGAAACCCCACAGCCTCCCTGTCCTGAGCGGAGCATCTTTTCAGCCCGTTCAGGCCAATTCCCACGCTGCTCTCATAACATGAGAGCAGTGCGGGGATTGCACAGGGAGTCTGTCCCAGGGGCTGCTGGGACCAGAAAGAGCACAGGAGGCGAGACGCAACATGGAGATGTCCAGCAGCTTAAGATAAGTTCTTTATAAAAAAAATAGTAACACCCCCTCTGCCCTCGCACCCGCATTCCCCCTCCCACTTTCCCTCCACCCGCCTGACCACCCTTTGTTTGTGGCGGCCACCACTGTTCATGACCCAATTTACTGCACATGCCTTGCTGGCTGGACCAGCTAGAGTTTCCCTACAGGGACAACTGCAGGTGCCTGCTGGTCATGTTATTAGTCCTCTAATTGTTAATTCAGTTATGGGCAAGCGACCCTTGAAACATGAAGGAATACCCTTCTGGATTGCCCAAAAAATATATGAACTTGAAGCAGTGTTTCCCCTTACAGGACCACAAGACAAGCACAGAATTCTTACTATGTGCTTACCCAATGGTCTGGTTCCCCCTCTTGCCGACTGCAACACCTGGGGGACTATCTCTGCCACAGTATACACTCTTTGTCATGGCACTTCCTCGATGGCTGTTCTACTAAACGTCCTCAAACAGATACAAAATGAGCATGGGGCAGGTCCTGCCCTCGATTTGGGGAAGAAACACATGGGAAATGTGAGAAGTTGGCCTGGCATATGCTGTCCACTAGTTATAGGGGACACCTTGCACCAGTTCAATTCAACTCTTATGGTGACAGGTTAAAGACAACCTTTAAAGAAAGCTATCCTAGTGGTAGCTGTGGAGAGTGTAATCTTTCATGTATTCTGGGAGTCTCCGCACTCTCTGACTCCTTTCCCTGACACTTGTAAATGCCTCTGGAGACCTATCTGAGATGGAACAAGACGAATTCGTCAAAGAGCATGAAAAATTGTTAAGACCTCCCTGCTCTTTGGAGGACGACAAATTGCGATTAACTACCACAACTTGATTTTTGTTCCATATCCGGCCATCATCAGTTCTAACGGCATTTTTAAATAATTTGACTATCGACTTGCACCTAGAAAACTTAGAACCAGGCTGACATCCAACTGGAGCTTTAACCTTTACTAAATCACCCACTTTTACCTCATTAAAATGTGCAGATTTTTTTAAATCAAAATAAACCTTCCTTTCGACCTGTTTATCTAGTTCCCTATCTCTCCAGGAACCAATTTGATTATTAACCAAACCTTTGTTTAGTTTCATCCAACCTGGACAAAATTTAGAATTTGGTGCCCTACCTTTGAAAAGTTCAAAAGGTGATCTCCCAGTAGTCAAATGCGGAGACATGCGATAGGCTGTTATTCTTTCTTGCAAAACCTCTTTCCAGTTGAGATTGTTTACCCTCGCAAGTTGTATGCTTTCTTTTAACCTCTTCAGTGCCCCGCCCTTTCCACGCCCTGTGCCGGGCGTTTCATTAGCGGGCGGGGTACATGACGAGATAGTCTCGTCATGGGCACAGCGCAACCGCGCTCCATGACGAGACTATCTCGTCATGGGCACTGAAGGGGTTAAAGTTTTGTTTACTTGTTCTACAGCCCTATTTGTTTCTGGATGATAGATCGCACTCCTTTTTTTAACAATCCCACATTCACTCAAGAAACTTAAAAACTCTCTAGAACAGAATTGTGGCCCGTTATCAGAAAGAATACTATTGGGAAAACACTCTCTTTTAAAAATCCCTTCTAAAAACTTGATGACACATCCCGTTGAGATTTCTCTAACTGCACCCACTTCAACCCATCTAGAATACAGATCTAACACAACTATTAGATAAGGAGTGTCACTCACATCTTGCAGCGGACCCACAATGTCAATAGCTATCTCATCCCACAGGTATTTTGGTAATTTTCTACATACCATAGGAATTTGCCTAGTCTTTAATACTTTATCACTCGCACAACATTCCACACAATCCCTAACCAACCTTTCAATTTCTAGATCCATGCCTGGCCACCAAAATTGTAACCTTATAAACTCTTTAGTTTTAACAATCCCAAGATGCCCAGCGTGAGCTAAGTCAAGAAGTTTACCTCTTATGCCTGTAGGAGGAACAAGCTTGGAACCACGAGTGAGGAGACCCTCATTAACTGAGAGTTCGTCTCCAACCAGAGCCCATGGTTTTTCCAACCGACCATTGCATATCAATGTTTCCATTACTTTCTTTATCTCTCCATCTTTCTCAACTTCCTCTTTCCATTCGGATTCACTAATGGCACCTGATGTCACTTCACAAACATTGACACTATCCTCTTCTTTGCTGATATCATCATCCAACACACACCCATTAGGATCTACTAACCTAGAAAGACAGTCCGCAGACTTGTTGACCACCCCAGGAATATAGTCAACTTCAAAATCAAATTCCTGGAGGGAAATAATCCACCTCCTAATCCTTGAGGAGATAGAATCCAAACCTTTTTTTGAGAACACCTCTTTGAGTGGCTTATGATCCGACAAAACTTTTACCTTGGTACCCCAGATCAGATTCTTAAATTTCCTCAGAGCCCAAAAAATAGCCAATGATTCTTTCTCAATTACTGAATAATTTGACTCTGGACCTCTCAAACACCTCAAAGCACATGCAATTATATTTCTCTGCACCCTCATATTTTTGAACTAACACAGCTCCTAGACCTTTTATACTAGCGTCAGTGAAAATGTAAGTATCTTGTCCCGGAACAAATGCCTGTAGTGTAGGAGCTTTCCTCAACTCTTTTTTTAAGGAACAGAACTCATTCCCACACTCTACAGACCACTGAAAAATGACACTCTTGGCCGTAAGTCTCCTCAAATTCTGAGTTTTGTCAGCATAACCAGGAATTAACTTACTATAGAATTCTACCATTCCAGGAAAAGATAATAGTTCCTCCTTGTTGGTAGGTTCATTCATGTTCACGATAGTATCCACTAATTCCTTCTTTGGGAAAACACCATGACCGGTAATGCAATGTCCCAGATAGTTCACCTCCTCAACACCAAACCTGCATTTCTCTCTCTTTAACGTCAAACCTGATTCCTTCAACCGTTTTAGCACAGCACACACCCTCGAGAAAAGGTCAGACTTCAATCAATCAATCAATCAAAGACATTTATAGAGCGCACTACATACCCGTAGGGTCTCAAGGCGCTGGGGGTGGGGGGGACTGCCGCTACTGCTCGAACAGCCAGGTCTTCAGCTTCTTCCTGAAGGAGAGGTGGTCTTGGGTCAGGCGCAGGTCGGTCGGGAGGGAGTTCCAGGTCTTGGCGGCCAGGTAGGAGAAGGACCTTCCTCCTGTAGTCGCTCTTCGGATGCGGGGGACGGCGGCGAGGGCGTGGTTGGCTGATCGGAGGTGGCGTTTGGGAGCGTAGAAGTTGATTCGGCTTTTGAGGTAGCTCGGGCCTTGGTCGTGTAGTGCTTTGTGTGCGTGGGTGAGGAGGCGGAAGGTGATTCTTTTGTTGACGGGGAGCCAGTGTAGGTCTCTCAGATGTCCGGAGATGTGGCTGGTTCGTGGGATGTCGAGGATGAGTCTGGCTGAGGCGTTCTGGATCCGCTGGAGTCTCTTCTGGAGCTTGGCGGTGGTACCGGCGTAGAGGGCGTTGCCGTAGTCCAGTCGACTGGTGACGAGGGCCTGGGTGACGGTCTTCCTGGTCTCGGTGGGGATCCACCAGAAGATCTTCCGTAGCATGCGTAGGATGTTGAAGCACGCCGAGGAGACGTTGTTGACTTGCCTGATCATGGAGAGGGAGGAGTCCAGGATGAAGCCCAGGTTGCGTGCATGGTCTGTCGGTTTGGGTGCGGTGCCCAGGGCGGGAGGCCACCAGGAGTCGTCCCAGGCGGAGGGTGAAGAGCCCAGGATGAGGACCTCCGTCTTGTCTGAGTTCAGTTTCAGGCGGCTGGTCGTCATCCACTCGGCTACCTCTTTCATCCCTTCGTGCAGGTTGGCTCTGGCGGCGGCGGGGTCGTTGGTCAGGGAGAGGATCAGCTGGGTGTCGTCGGCGTAGGAGATTATGCTGAGGTTGTGTTGGCATGCGATGGCCGCGAGGGGGCTCATGTAGACGTTGAAGAGAGTAGGGCTCAGCGAGGATCCTTGAGGGACGCCGCAGATGACTTCGGTGGCCTCTGACTTGTACGGAGGTAGGCGGACTCTCTATGTTCTTCCGTCGAGGAAGGAGATGATCCATTCCAGCGCCTTGTCCTGGATTCCGATGTTGCTGAGGCGCTGTACTAGGGTGCGGTGGCAGACAGTGTCGAATGCCGCGGAGAGGTCTAGGAGGATGAGGGCCACTGTTTCTCCGTTGTCCATCAGGGCTCGGATGTCATCGGTGGCGGCGATGAGGGCGGTCTCGGTGCTGTGGTTGGCTCGGAAGCCAGACTGTGAGGGGTCGAGGGATCCACTCGTCTCGAGGAAGGCGGCCATCTGCTTGTTGACGGTCTTTTCGATGACTTTGGCTGGAAACGGGAGGAGCGAGATGGGGCGGTAATTCTTGAGTTCGGTGGGGTCCGCTGTGGGTTTCTTGAGTAGAGCGCTGAGTTCGGCGTGCTTCCAGCTCTCAGG
Organism: Triturus cristatus; assembly: GCF_964204655.1. NCBI lineage: Eukaryota > Metazoa > Chordata > Amphibia > Caudata > Salamandridae > Triturus > Triturus cristatus. The sequence goes on along the minus strand of NC_140584.1, from coordinate 1,041,534,480 downwards.
GAAGGTGGCGGTGTCGAGGGATGTGTTGATGATGTCTCGTAGGTGGGGTGCGATGACAGCGTCGGCTTTGTTGAAGACGTGGTGAGGGCAGGGGTCGGTCGGTGATCCGGAGTGGATGGAGTTCATCGTGCGGATGGTGTCTTCGGTGCTGATCGGGGTCCAGGCGTGGAGGGTGGTGGTGGGGGGTGGTTGTTCGGTCGTGGTGTGCGTTGGTTGGTTGTTGAAGCTGTTGTGTATGTCCGCGATCTTGTTGTGGAAGTATGAGGCAAGGGAGTTGCAGAGGTCTTGCGATGGGGTGATGTCGTTGTTTCCTGCGCTGGGGTTGGATAGCTCTTTCACGATGTTGAAGAGTTCCTTGCAGTTGTGTGCGTTGTTGTCCAGCCGGTCCTTGAATGCAGTTTTCTTGGTGGCGCGGATCAGCTGGTGGTGCTTCCGGGTGGCCAGCTTGAAGGTGGTCCTGTTGTCCGGTGTAGGTTCCCTTCTCCAGACTTCGATCTTCCATAAATCAACAAATCATCTTGATAGCATCTGACCCCTCCAATGCCTTTTAATATCCTCAACATGATCCGTTGAAAAACTGCAGCCGCAGAGACCAGACCAAAAGGCATCCTACGAAATTTATAGGTGCCCATTGGTGTCACAAAAGCCGTTACTTCTTGTGAGAACTCTAAGGTCCCAATCATCTCATCTATATTAGGTAACGGAAAATGGTCTACTATCCCCTCCTTATTTAGAGAGCGCAAATCAATGCAAAGCCTAAGCTCCCCACTAGCCTTCTTGGCTACTACAATGGGAGCCAACCATTCTGTTGCTTCCACTGGCTCAATGACACCTGCATCTACCAACCGTTCAATCTCGTTTTTTTACACCCATTTGTTCATTAATAGGTATTCTTCTACACTTGGCTACAACTGGAGTCGCCCCTTTTTTTAAACGGATGCAATGTCTGTATCCCTTGAGACAACCTAGTTTGTCTTCAAACACCTCAGGAAATTGTTCTGCAAACATTGAACCAACATCACCAACTTGTTGTATTTGAACTTGAGGAACCATATTAGGATTTAGAGTAACACCCAAAAGACGTTGATGAGGCTAGCCTAAAAGCGCATCCCCACATTTGGCCACATACACTTTACCAGCAATCATTCGTCCACGCAACTCTATTGTTGCTAAGAAATATCCTAAAATTTTAATGGTTGCTCCACCATAGCCTTGCGGAGAAACATCACTTTTGAAAAGTTTCGTAGAGATGCTGAAATGTTTTTTGAAAACATCCTCATTTATCATTGTTAAATGAGAGCAAGAATCAAATTTGAATTCTAATTCTACGCCTTCAATGTTAACTGAATGAGAAGGATGAACTGCTTCCAGAACATCAACTTGAAAAGTAACTACTTTGACTTGAGGCTGAACTTTTACTTGATCCCCTTTCCTTACTTTACTTCTGCAACACTTTGCAAAGTGTCCTTTTCTACCACAAGTACTACACATCACCTTAAGAGCAGGACAAAAAGGTGCATTAGCTAGATGTCCTAGTCTCCCACACCTATAGCATGTTGGCTTTCCGAAACTACTTGGCACATTCTCATTAACTTGTGTAGATCTATCTTTCTCTTTTACCTCTAAATCATTTTTTTTAACTTGACATACCACCTCATCAACACTGGTATTAGTGGCAATAGGTTTGTTTTTCTCAACACTAAGCTCATCTACACATTTCATCATATGTTCTACTTGTTTTGCAATTGTAATTACTTCATCTAACGGTGGCTCATCTTTTAACCAAAGTTCCTTCCTAATGTTATGATGAGCACATTTCAATACAAACTGGTCTCTTATCCTCTCTTCAGTAGCACCTCCAAACTTGCATGAGGATGCTAGTTTTCTTAAAGCGGAGAGAAATTCTTCTACTGACTCATCTTTCTTTTGTTCACGCAGTCCAAAATTATACCTTTCCATGATGGTACTTAAACGTGGAAGATAATGACGGTCTAATTGTAGCATACAAATCTCATATTCGTTTAGATTTCTCTGTTCTGCGACAGTAAGATCAGGTAAATGTTCCAGAACTTCCTGTCCTTCACCTCCTAAACAATGCAGTAATAGAGAGTGCTTACGTTCTGCACTTAGATTAGTTCCACAGACTCTGGTGTAATTCACGAAAATTTTCTTCCACTTTTGCCATTTTATGCTTAGCTCACCAGGACTTGATAAAAAAAATGGAGGTTGCGTAACATTCTGCATTCTGATCTAAAAATAACAATACTAAATAGAGTATGCACTTTAAAAAACAAAATCTGTCATAAGCAATGCTAATGAGATTTCAAAAAATAAATAAACCGCAACTCATAAATAATCTATTTGCCACTACTTATAAATCCTATATCACCTTTTACTGATATTTTATCTCTATGCAAAATAAAAAAACTCTTTCACTTCAGTGTTTTAAATTTCTCTGTGGTCCATTAACATAGCATTAGTAGTTTCAGTCCCCGTTTGAATTCATTAACTATCACCGCCAGCATGTGAATCTGAAGTGCCAGAAGACTGTTAACTTTCTCCTCCCTGTGATGCCTCCTTACAGTACAGTACAGTACATTGAGCTCACCCTTCGATTACACAGACGCCTGTAAACGCGTGCATCGTACCTCCGGATGAGTATGGCTAGGAATAAAGAATTTCTCACTCACGATGTGGATGCTGATCCTCTGAAACACGACCTCCAGCCTGTAAGAGTCGCTCTTGTTAAAACGCGCAGACGCGAACAAAGACTAGAAGTGTCTTCTTCAACCACTTTCCGCATGCTTCGAAAACAGATAATACTGCCGTGTAGTGAGCGCTCGGTGCATGCGCACTTGAGACATGCGCAGATGACTTTTCCTCCACGTCACTGACCCGCACTCTTGAAAGGACGGTTAAGGCACCGTCACTGGAACGCAGAAATCGGCTGATCTCCGCCCCTTCCTCAAATCCCTTCACCTTGCACAGTTTGGCCTCCGGGGTTTGACGAACGGCCGCAAGCGAAGAGATACCTCCTCTTGGATCTTCAAAAACAGCCGCTTGAGAAATCCGCCGATATGAATCGCTTGTGAATAGAGATGCGCTGGATGTTGGGGTGATGTTTCTTAATACTCCCACGATCGTCGCCAATGTAAAGTCGTAACTTCACCAAAAGAATACCTCTTCTCACGTAGAATGTGTTAGGTAGGGTTTATTCACCTCAGCCATCTTACACGCAGCTCCAACTGCCTAAAACCAAGAATTCATCTCGCTCACTCAACCAACATTCCACTTAGAATTATAATTACCAAAGGTTCTCAAACCTTAAAGTAACAATGCAATGTCACAGAGAGCAGCCTTCAGGCTAAGTCTTGAAGGAGTGTTAAGCTTATTGTTTTACCATAGATAACCTCTTGAATAACCAAATGAAAGAGTAGTCCACAAAGGTATATATATATAAAATATATGTATTTATACTAAGAATAATCCCACTAGTCTCTTTATGAGGCTGGAGGTAAAGATACAATTCAAACAAGGTTTGATAGTTACAATAAATAGCACTGGAATCATAGGGCCCCAGGGGGGGACCAAACCATATATCAAAAAAGTGGTATAAGAACCACGACAATTCTACAGACAATACCTAGGGCATTTAGGGTCGCTGGCCCCTTGTGAAACCACCCAAGGTAGTGAGGAAGGAGACCCACGGGAGACGGGTGCAGTGGCTAAAGCTACTGTCGGGATCTCTATTAAAGCCTATGGAGAATGTTGCGGTTGAATTTTACAAGATTAAAAACACTTCTAGCAGGAGTTCAAGTTCAATACTTTAGAGTTAAGCTTTTGAAGGGCCCACACCCACGAGAGTACCGAGGTACCACTGTTACCTGCCCCAGGGAAGCCGGGTGCATAGGTCGTTTTCGATGTCGGGTCGCGGGCTGATTTTCAATGGCAAAACGTGAAGAACTGCTGCTAGCAAGACGCGTCGTCGATGTCGTGAAGATTGAAAATGTAGATCTTGAAGAGAAGGACCTGAAAGCAGAGGGTACAGAGTCTGGGTCACGGCACAGTGACCATGGGGCTCAGGAGAAAGAGCCCTTCAATGTCGGGTGCTTCCAGGTGGAGGAGGTGTAGCTTGGATCATCAGCCACGGGGTCCAGGAGGCATCAAGGAAGGCCAGTTTCTGGACGGCGACTGTCCCATGAAGGATGAGGGTCGCTGCGGTGTTAGTGTCCGGATTGATCCACTAAGCCTTGGCAACCGCAACCCACGCAAGAAACATAAAACTGCTACTGGTGCAGACCCACAAGGTCTGAGCGAGGTCTCCAGCTAGGAGACTGAAGAGCAGGCCTGGAGCAACCAGGGGAACTCTTGGAAGTGAAGATTGACCTCCACTAGGGCCCACCAGTCGAGAGACAAGGGACCGCAGGAGGCAGCAATTTGGCATGCGTAAAGATGCGCCCACGGGTCGCCGGGGCGGGCTAGGGCGTCGATCTTTGCCACAGATGATGCTGAGAGGTTGGCTCAATAATGGGCCAAAGCACAACTTCCCCACTCGTCGGGGTCGGGTGCTGTGCAAGAGGTGGCCGGTGTCCTGGGGTATTGGGGATCTCGGCACCCACGGGGCCACGGTGCTGAGCTTTCCTGTGCACACTCACTGGCCTCTGGGATGCTTGGAAACCCACCTCAAGGTAGGAAAGAGTCGTCGATGTCCGTAGGAGCAGCGAGGTTCCAACCGGGTCACTTGCAGTGTTTCAGGTGCCTGCCAAGCAGGGGGGTAACTCCTTTACCCCAAGGGAGATTTCTTCCTTTAGCTGTGCGGCAGCAAGTCGAAGTTCAAGTCTGTGAAGTTCAAGAATAATCTGAGGCTCTGGGGACCCTGTATTCACCTTTATCCAAAGATTAGGGGAGTGTCCAGATCAGAGCCCACCAATGAGAGTTCAGGCGGGAAAGGGTGGCTACACCCTCTCCCCTTTGTGTGGTTTCCCACCTGGGCAGGGGACAGGATGCCCCTGAACCGGTTTGAGGCGGTGAATGCAGAAGTAGGCACTGGAGAAGCCTACGTGCAAGTCTGAAAGACATCCTATGGTGCACCCACCCAGTTCCAATCCACATAGTCTGTCTGGGGAGGTGGGAGCACCTCCCTGCAACAAGATCCCTATTGTCCAGCTGCCGTGGCTGGAGTTCTGCCCAGCAACAGGCAGCCAGAGTCGTGTGGGTGGCGGGTAGCATCCATTTTGTACTACGTGTGCACTTTTAAATTGGTGTCTAAATTCTGCCGCGTTTCCCATATCGCCCCTCTAGCAGGGGGAAATCATGCCCTCACTCCCATGGCTGGATTGGGGGTATGATTCCTACATGTTTGACACCAAACACGATATGGTTCTGTGTAGCCATTCTCAAGCGATTACTTATAATGCGGTTAAGAGTATATGGTATGGCTGCACTACAAACAACCCAGCAATAGTTTTACGAAGGTTGCAGAGGGGCCCTACTCAGGTAGGGGTTCCCCCTCACACATATCTCAGCACCCTGCTTTGTAGGATTAGCAAGGCCTGCCTTAGGGGTGACCTATGAGGATATATGTGTTGTATTAAGTGGGATACAGGATACCTACATCCCTGTAAGGGGTGCAAGCACCACCTTACCCAGACTACAGTAGTGGTCTGGGTAGAAAAAAAAAATTGGCTGGGGTCCTGGAGGAAGCAGATTGGCTGGGGTCCTGGATAGCAGGATCCCAGCCAGGCTAGTCAAAAACCAATCAAATACCAGGCAAAAAGTTGGGGGCAACCATATAGTCAGATTCCACCTTCCTACAGGAAATTTCCCTGTTGTCTCCGAAATGATTCTGCCTCATGTTAAGGATGAAGCAGTAAAAATGTCTTAGGACGTAATAGTTTGGAGACCGGGCCTTCTGTACCACCACTTAGCAAGCCTGTCTCTGACAAGGATGCCAGACTTGCCCGTGAGTTTCCTAGGAAACCATGGGACAAATCAAAACAGCAACAACAAAAACCTAGACAACACAGAGCTTCTCCGCCCCCAACTCTTCTGAGAGGCGATACGTTTTTCGTGATTGCACAATAATGAAAACTCCTGATTGGCATCAGATTCCTGGTCCCCTTTCTCCTACTTCTTTTCAGGACTCGTCGGACCAACAGTACGACAGAGAAGGGCGATATGATCACAGACAAGGAGAGTTTGTGCAAATAAAATGGAAAACACAATGGTCGTCTGACGTCAAGATTACAAAGGAGGAGAAAACTCCCCCATACAAACCCCCTTTTCAAAAAAAGAAGCTGCAGCTTCAAAAGTGAAATATGCCAAAGATAGTGAAAACACTATTCCTGAACAGGGGTTGGGTGGTGGCTCTCCTTGACAGCGTGACAGAGGTCACCATAGTACGCCGGAATCCCCACCAATTTCTAGTAACAAAAGCAAATGAAACATTGATTACAGTAGAAACCACGGACACCCAAGTAGCCCACCTGGACAGACTATACCTTTTAGATATTCAAATTGAAGGTGACGTTAAACGCACCATTAAAGCAATCTTATGGGACAAATCTAACTACATCTTATGATATACTCTTGGCAGAGGTTGACTGACCCCACCTTATATTCTTGCGTGCACCCAGGGAGAAGATGTCATCCTCCCTTCAGTTTCACACCTTGTTGTGGATGAGGTCAAACAAGTGTATGCTTCTGAATGGGCCCTTGCTTTGACCCCTGCACTTTATCATACCCGTACTGGCTGGGATAAGGAGTCGCCTTGCCATAATATTGCTATACAGTCTACACCCCAGGTACAGCTACAGTATCGGGATGTGAAAGCACCTGTTATGGAAATTCTTTCCCAACTTGAGTACCAGGGAGTAATTAAACCCTGTGTATCACAAATGAACAATTTTCTTTTTAAAACTGGATCATTCTTCTTGCATTGTTCTAGATTACAGACATTTGAATAGTCATTCATGTACTTTTGCAATACAAAACATGCATAGTACGACACTGATTAATACAATCATCCGTAGAAAATATAAAACATCCATGGATATTTCCAATGGTTTTTTCAGTCACAGTTTGGCTCTAAAGAGCTACAATTGGTTTTTGTTTCGCGCCCTCGGCTTTCAGGAATACTATGCCAGACTTCCTATGGGATATAAGAACAGCCCTTGATTCTTTGCAGCACTCATTGCCCTCTTAAACATCTGTATATCCGATATACTCAGATCTTAGCAGTTTGATTTATGTGAAACATGTAGCCTGCATACATGTGTTCATACTACTAACTTGGTTATCCATGTTTTGCCAGTTGGAATTGGATTCACTTTAATGAAGGTGAAACAGTTGCCATTGCATGTAAATCGCATTTATAGTCATCTGCGGAAATGCGTTTTGCTTCTACTTAAAAGAATTCTCATTGCTGTACAAATGGCCATCCTACAGGAATGGCCACTTGCTCAAAGTAAACGCATAACTGTTGTTCCTCCTTTGCCTGACTTAGAGGCTATCGCCCCTAATGCCAAAGCCTTCCATCCTTGATGGATACTATGGGCTACGTCCTTGACAGTCATAGACGTAGACTTTGTCTTTAACCCTTCTTTACAAACGCAACCATTTTTTCAATATGAACATGTTTATCCTTTGCCTTCTTCAATTCTTCTGCCTCTTGATCAATATCGATCGGTCATTTATAATGATGGTTCTGCACAACTGGATATAGGTTCTAGGCAGAAATTTTCTGCTGCATGCGCCATCATTCTAGGCACTATTTCCAATCGTGTCTTTCCCCCACAAACTACTCTCATGCAATCTCTTGGAAACTGCACTGCACAGTTGGCTGAATTGAAGGCTTTACTACTTACACTTGAAAATACATATCCTGGATTCCCGATACTTATAGTGTGTGATTTGTATTTCTGCATAGAATCTTTTAATGATAATTTACATTTTTGGAAGCAAAATGACTTCTGAGATTCTAAAGGCAGCACAAGTTGCTTTGGGTTAAAATTACTTACTTTAAAGTTAATTTACCACTAGCTCATGTAATACATACTTTGGGTCATCAATGTGTAGGGAATTCTATGGCTGACAAAGAGGCCAAATTTGCAGTAGGCAGTTCTAAAATTGCAGTGGTAACCAGCTCAAAAGCTGATTTCACAATTATATTGTGACTGCCGTGAGTGCTTCTCAAAGTGACACCCCTTTACCGAAGGTTTTTCCTTTCAACTATTCCTATCATTTAAATGACCTGAATATTCCTTTCGCAACTATTCCTAGCGTTGGTGATCGTTTGAGTCTAAACGGGGACCGCGGACATGACTTCATTGTACCCGCACATGAAGGAATAGCTTTGGCGCATGCCGATGTTGTTGCCACCATATCGCTCTTACAGCAACGTTATTGGTAGGTAGGTGTATACCAACAAACCAGAAAATATGTTTTAACTTGTGACAGCTGTCAACAAATCAAAAGTTCCACTGTGTCTCCTCCACCACAGACACATCTGTTTATTTCCAACCAGCCTTTTTGCCTGTATTTATCTGGATCACTTAGGTCCTCTAATTTTTGATACTGCGTTCAAATATATTTTAGTTGCAGTTGATTCCTTCCCGATTACTCTGTGTTTGGCCACAGTGCTGGACTGACGCTCGAACTGTTATTAAAGACTTGCAAGTCTTTATAAGGACATATGCCCTTTGCGCATTTCACTCCGACCAAGGCCCGGCTTTCACTTTTAAAACGTGATTCGATGAAGTCTATGGGTGAGCAAGTGCATTTTCCTCTCCATATAGACCTACGGGTAATTCTTTTGTGGAGAGAATTAACCTTGACTTAAAGCAGTCCTTAATGGCTAAAGTTTTAGGTACAGGGGTAGTTGTTTGAACCATTCACATAGGGTTGAACGAGCTTTAAATAATCTCCATGGAAGATCTCGGGTGGGCGGACCACTTTTTGACATCAAGATGTATGTTCCAGGCCTTGATGGTCCAGACGTTGTGGCAGCTGCTGCAACCTTTGACGTAGATAACCATTGTGATGTCCCACAGGACCTACAAGAGTTCAGTGACGCTAACTCATGCAAACAATCGCCTGCATTTCATCCTTCTGCAGTTTACGGCTGGCTTTCAAAAATTGAAAATCTGGTTCGAGAAAAGGTGGCAATCAAAAAGGAATTTGGCCCATCGTACTGTGCTCCTGTTCCAGTACTTTGCCTTCAGGGTATACAAACTGTGATTTTGTCACCTCTCCCTGGATATAAAAACTACCGTTTTGTCTCCATGGAATAAGTCAAACTATACCATGTGTCTGATACTTCCTAGTATGCCACGGAAGAGCAGTTCTTTACCGCAAGACTTTTCTTTGCAGCCTGTGAGCACCACCGATGCCGATTCTCCCCGACTGAGTGAGTGAGAGGTTGAGCCCTCTCCCGACAATTTTCCTGACACTATACCCGTTTTTAATATTACGTCTTCTACAATTGATGTAGTTTATGATGATCCATCGTTGGCGAGTCCATCCGGGTGGATCTTTTTGAATCCTGCTGCGGAGTTCCAACCTCCTGTGTTTCAGATAAGTACCTCCGGGTACTATATGGATCAAGAAAAGTCTTCTTCTGACAGTTCTTCCATTTTGTACATGCCTCCAGCAAGGATTTGTGTTTTTATTTCATGGTTAAAATGCACTTATCTAGTCTCTCTTTGGACATATTTTTGGAACATACTACTTTCCTTGGTTTTCTTGTTCTTGTGGATTGGATTTGTGACTCTTTTTTGTCCTTGCGATCAATGGGCATTATCTCCCAGAACTCTCTTCTACAGAACTGCTCGACGGGGTGTTGGCCCCCGATTCTTGATTGCATAAAATGAAAAGAGACGTGTCCCTCGTTAACATTTCAGCCATTCCAGTGACTGATGGAATTGTTTGGGATAAAGTTCCTTTCAACATATTCGGTCCGACGGAGATCCTGCAGATACTATATGTGTTCAAAGTTTCTATAGGTGATGTGGTAGTACCTGGATAACATTCGGATGATTGGGGCGTTGACACTGTAAATTCTATGCTTTCAGAATTAAAATATCATACAGTTTATGAATCAGAAGATTTATACCTAACTATGCCGATATGTTCTGCTATCATCATTATGAACACCATTTCCTACATAGAACTGGTAGACAGCGTGCCCATTTTAACTATACCCAATGAAAACATTGTCCAACTCCCCCTCCAGAAAGCTCCAAAAAACAAAAAGACAAATATACTTATTTCACGGATATGACGCTTCAGACCCATTGTCATATTATTTCACACTGACTCCAACACCACCAAAGAAATATATGCTTACTCAAACGAAGCTTATATATACTAACTTGTTTGTTAATCAATTGGCCCTTAAAGGTTATAATTACTTGAAGGACACTATTGATCTGACATCGATTTGGGGTACGAAGTCCTGGCAGGTTCAAGGCACGGAGACATTGTTTCGAGTCTGCATAATTCCCTCAAAAATGATTTCTGTGAATGAAACAATTCAGCAGACTACTTGTTTAGGACTAGCAAAAATTAAAGAAATGCATGGCCGACCATTCCCTCTGTTCCCATTTTGACAATTGGCTGAATCCTACTAGTTACACAGAAGAACAATTAAATAGCATGGTGCAGAACGGTATATTTAATTCTTCTTTTTCGAGTCAGGCGGGTGGTTGTTATGGCGAGTAGACATAAATGGTTGTCAAGCTCAATTTCTTAATTCCACACCTGGATTTAAATCAAGTAGACCTGATCCCCGATACCCTCAGTTAACACATTCGGGTACCATTACCACCTCTTCAGTGAGAAAGTTATGTCAACTACATTTGGAACATTCCACACTGTCTGCAGTAAAACAACATCTTTCACTCCTGTCTGAGGACATGAATTTATCCGATTTTCTTTTGGGTCTAAAACTCCCACTTTCTAAAAGATTTATACATGCTGCTTATTATGAAATTTGGAAACTATCCCAAATGGAATCTGTTGCACGTTTGAGACAAATAGATCAAGATAATTTGGCCAAAGTGCCAGCTGTTGTCGATAATAGTATCAATAAGCTGTCATCTTCTATTTACAACCAAAACCACATTGTGTCATCTGTTATTGATGTTGTGCAGAGTGACATGTCAACATTGTATCATGGGCAAAGTCAGCTTAAATTTATTGTGTAGATTAGCTGGAGCTTCAAACACTTAAAAATGGACACGTTCCATGGCATTACTTGAATTGTACTGAATTGTTTTCACCTTTTAATTTAACATGTAAACAACAATTGATGGCCATAAAAGACGCAACCTATACAATGCTGCATTTAGAAACTGTAGAACCGCACCCATTCTCTATAGCTGAAACGCCTTCGGCAGTATGGTTAATACATGGAGTTATTTCACTACTATTTCGACATTTCAATTCACAGCTTGCATGAAACTTTTTCCCGTTGGTAGATACGAACCCCTAGTTAGCAGTTACATACATGAAGGATGGACACTCTCCTTTGCTGATTGTTGAGAACGGAGTGACAGGGACGTCGTTTTTATCACTGGTGAAGAATGTGACTCCACTGCCGGACATTCACTTGTTTGTAAACACGTAAAATTCAAGGTGCGTGCTACACTTCAGTACCAAATTAAGCTTGCTATTTAAAAGAAATCCCAGTTCTTGCAATTCCCCCCTTCATTACAGTGCTCTCTATCTCATGCTTAATGATCAAGACTATTGCGGAATGGGGCCTGCGGACCCGTATATTTTGTCAATTTCCCCGTTAGTCAATTGTTGCAACAAAGTCTTGTTTCCTCCTCCGCCTGATACTGTAGATAGCTCACTATGGCCTTCCATTCAAACTTTGAAGGCAGACTTCAACAAACTAAACAGACTCAAAGAGTTATTGTTTCAGCAAGGAGTAGCTCTTACATCAGCTCGTGAGACCTTCGAGATGCAGGTAGCTAAATTTCTAGTGAAATACAGTCATTGTTAAACACTAACCTTTTTCATTTTGGGGAATTAGTACATTAAATCTTTAATGCTCTAGTACGGCTGGCCTTTCCCACTTTTTTAAGGTCGTAAACTTGAGCTTCGGTAGTTCTTTTCAGACCATCTCTAGTGTATTTAGAGGATTCCCGTTGATGTAATTCCTCGTTTGCGGCATTCTCATCCTCTTTCTGTTTCTCCACAATGGATGCTCCTTTTTTGAGCGCTCTGGAACTGGCATCGCTCTAACATTAACATGAGCGCATGAATCAAATCGCTGGAATGCTTTTACTACAAAAACTGGATCTTTGACATTTCGACCTGCCTGGTTTGGCTGCGTGCAACCCGTGTTCCACTGCATCTGGTATCCCTTCAAACGGGTACTGGATATATTCCTAGCTTCGCAGACACCCTCGACTTTGGACTGCTGATGAGTCCCTTAGTGACTTATTTTCAGAACCTTTGGGCTTGCAACTTCTATACGATGCAAGGTTTGACCCTTTGGCATACGAGGGACCGTGTGCATTGGAGCATGGCTCACAAGATACAGGCACTTTTAACACAGATGCAGGGTGCTCGGTAACTGTCTCAGCATTGGCTGAGACAGGAGAGCATGTTTTTTCTTTAGAGCTCGTGACTTGGGCTGTGGACCAATCGTTATGTGCTGAGTCACATTCCTTAATGGAGTCTTAGGCCTACAAAATGGCAAGTAACATTATGTATTCCTCCGAATCACTTTGATTTGATAATTTTTCCCAAATGGACATTTTCTTTTTCAGTTTATAGTTATTTATTTTTCTGGAGCATGGCTTTCAGTGTTCTTACTTTATGCTTGCATTCATCATATCTAGTATCTTTGTAAGTGCAAGTATCCTGACCAAAGGGAGGGGGTTGTGTGTTTCCTGTATGGCCCACTGTAGTTTTCTCTATGTTAGCCTAACTGTGCACGTTGTAGGCATCATTTTCCTTTGTGCATGTTATTATATAAGCACATTTTGCTTTTGTGCCACATTGTACATTCACACGGAACCTGCATATGTTTTCATGTTCTGTTTTTTTGGGGGATTTAGTCTGAATACCATAGACATGGCCAAACAACATTGTCCCTTGTTATTTTTTTCTGCCTAGGCACTAGCACCTAGACATAACACAATAATGCAGGTGTTGTTTATGTGCACAGATATCTTGTCATATAGATGAGCACAAACAAGACACATGAAACAAGAGTTCTGAGAGAAGAGCACTGCGTCTGGAATGAAGGGCGTTCATCTGTGTATGCTAAGGTACGGGTCTGCCAGCAATCTCAGAGATCTTTGACATATAAGTTAGCTTCAGTGGCAAGGGGGGGAGGGGTAGGTTCTCCTGTTCTATAAAATGACAGGGCTTTTCATGGTCTATAGACTACTAGCCCTACTAACAGTATTTTTATTATGCATGTATTTACTAATTATGGCATTAGATACTGCATTTCAGAACACAATAGTTTAAATAAATATTATACACTTACTTCGTGTCTCCTGGTTATCTTATTGTGGAAGATTATGAGTGAGCGAGCGAAAGGGTGTGTCCTGTTACCACGATCCCTGAGAGGGTCTAGAGTGTTGTGTTATGGGGTGTCAATTCACTTGTTTCTTTGGTAAGTTTAGTGAGGCACTATAGCTAATCGGATTCAGACACATCGATATTGAGGTGGTATGGTGACTCTGTCCCTACATACTGAGTTTTGTGGCTCCAAACATAGTTCATTTCTAAAAGCAGAATCCCTGCAACAAAATAAACAGGTTAACCCAGAAATGTCAAAAGAGGTGCTTTTGAGTGCATAAGGACTGGTTACCTATAAGTTCTAGGTCTGGCTAAGGTGAGCCACTGGAATACTAGTTGTGACTAGATCATCAGACAAGATTCGGGGGAGACCAGTTACTGCCCCAACTCCTCTCAAGTGCTAATGTTCAAAAGGGGAATATTTGAGATCATCTAGTGCCACAACTAGGTTCTCCAGGAGTACCAAATTTTACATGTTTGAAGTTGAAAAGTGTCCTATCAGTCAGGATTCTGACTTGGCAACTGGAATAGGGAAAGTGGAACTAAGTATCTGGGTTCAAATGTGACCTCAAATGATTCGAAAAGTCTGGACTCAGCAATCATGTAGCAGGATGAATGTCCTAAGGCCAAAGGAAACCAGGGTGTCCCACTCAAACTAGACATGGAACATTTTAATATTCTATAGAATCAAGCATGGTTACGGGGGTCCAGCCTCACCTCTATGTTTAGATCATTGTAGTTAGAGAGTGTGCTCTTCAGCCGTTTCCTGTACTATCTTCTCTTGCACCATAGTGCAATGCACATTTACAATGTTGAGACAGTTATGTCATCAATGATGTCCTTGGTGCTGGCATGAGCCGCGCACAACAGGTGGTGTGAATTTAGGTTTGTGCAGCACTATAACTAGATCATCGCTTTAACATGAGAGAAAGCGGGAGAGAGTGGATGTGTGTGTGTATAGAATGTAATATGTTATTGCTAAGCTTCGAATGGGTCATGCTTTATTAATAAATGTCTGAAAGTGTGTTCATTATTACATGTTCTCCAAATATCATGTTTTATTGGTCCGCGTGTACTTTCATTTGTAAGGTACATATATGTATATATATCCACAAAGTCCAGTAGGCGCGTTCTCAGGCTACAGCAAAGTAGACACCAAATTGTTGCAGGAAACAGTTTATTCACATAACGCGTTTCGGCTACCCAGCAACCTTGGTCACGTGAAATCATCACCACTAGGGTGTCTTAAAAATGCATGGTAGACATAGACAAAGGGCATCAATGAGGATCAAAAGTGTAGGCCATATTGGAATGGTGTAAATGGATTAAAACACTGGTCAGAATAAGAATTGAGCCATAATTGTGCATACTCAAGCTTAAGTGACACTGAGAAGCGAGCCTTATGTTTTGGTCTCTCCTTCTGTCCCTCCTCTTCTTTTCATTACACAGATTCTAGAATTGATCTATACAAATATATTTGCAAACTCAAACTTTAGAAATAGCATAAACTCAGGGCAGGGGGCCAGGACAGAAAAGTGGTATCTGAGACACAGAGTAATGAGAATGAGCTTGACATTGGGGACATGGACACTCTGGTTACACTACTGCAATTACAACATGAGCCCGATCAGGTGGAGACTAGTATCATAGAAACCTATGTACTAGATGAGTTGGGCATTACCTATGATGCGGCAGTCAGTACCAGCTTCAAGCCACGGTCTACTTTCTTTCCCACTCTTCCTCACACCAGTATTGACACATTCCATGAGGTGGTCATCAAATCTCTCATGGAATATTGGTACAAATCACATCACAGGAACAGGGCACCGGGTAATCTCACCTTTGCGCAAAGGCAGGCCCTTATCTCCCTTGCTGGGGATAATGATGTTGTGATACGTCACTCCGACAAGGGTGGCAATGTGGTGTTGCTGGACCGTGATATGTACTTAACGGAGGCTATGAGACAACTTAATGACACCAGGTTCTACACTATCTCCAGAGATGAGTATACCAGGAGTATTACCAAAGGAGTGGGACAAACTGAGTGAGTGGAAGACAGGGGGACTGTGGGAGGAGTATTGTTTTCTCAAAAAAGACCAACCCAAACTCCCAGTCTTATATCTACTTCCTAAAATTCACAAGAATGCACTTGTCCCACCTAGGCGCGCCCCATAGTGCTCTCAAGAGGCATTGTTTTGGAGCACGTGTCCAAATACGTAGACCACTTCTTAAGGGACCACATTGCTAATCTAGCATCTTTTATCAGGGAAACCAAAGACGTCTTGGGGAAAATACAGGATATCGAGTGGGAGGAAGATTTCCTTCTTATCACACTAGATGGCAACTCCCTATATACGGGTATTGATCACAAACAAGGTTTGAAAGGATGTAGACATTTTTTGCCCAAGAGACAGGTCAGGTTCAATGACCACACAATGATGATTTTGGACATGATAGAGTATTGTCTCAGTAATAACATCTTTTTACTTGACAGAGTCATCTACAGGCAAACGACTGGGAATGCCATGGGTTTGTGCTTCGTGCCCAGCTTTCCTAATCTGTTCATGGGCCTGTGGGAGGAGGAGGTATTTTACAGATGTTGGTCAGAGGGGATTGGAGAGTCTAACAATAGATTTAATCAGTAAACTAAACACCAACAAACGCAATATACTCCTGACTAGTAATATCAGTAATACCACAGTAAACTATTTGGACGTCAAGGTAGAGATTAGGCAGAAGAGAATCCACACCAAACTATTCCGGAAGAGCACGGCTGGCAACAGCCTGCGACATGCCCTCAGTGGTCACCCAGAGATCCTTAAATGGAGCATCCCTTTTTGGGAGCTACTGAGGGCCAAACATAACTGTAACATTGAGGAATCATACCAAGAGGAGCGCAGGATCATGATCGACAGATTCAGGGAGAGGGGATACCCGATCTGGGTTCTCAATAAGGCAAGTGACAGAGCTGATTGCATCAGCAGACACTCTCTGACAAAGTGGACAAGGAAACAGAGCAATCTGAGGACAGCACCAGGATAATTTTGACATATAACGGCGACGCCAGTGATATCAAGAGGATCCTGGTGAAGAACTGGAACATACTTAAGTCTGACAGTATCATTGGCAGTAACATTGATGACAGACCTCGCATCACCTACAGGAGAGGACGCAGCCTCAGGGACATGTTCGTCCACAGTGACATTACAGAAACACCAAGCATCAACACGCATAACCTTCAGGGCTTTTTTCCTGGCCACTGGAAATCGAGTAGGAATAGTCGGCTGCGCAAAGAGATCACACGAGGGCCAACCAGTAGAGTCCTCTCCCAATTCCAATGTTGAGATGTGTAGAACAACCTTTGTCATCTATATCATTGAGTGCCCGTATAAATTATGGTACATAAGCAGCACCACCCTGATGGCCAAGAAGAGAATACTAAAGAACATGAGGGCCATTACTACCTCAGTACCTCAGTAGCCTAACACTTTCAGGATAGACATTTCTCTGATGCTTCACATCTGTCCTATTGTGCCATAGAACAGATCAAGAATGATCTCAGAGGGGGCGATAGAGTTCTCAATCTCAGAAAGAAGGAGTCTAAATACATAACAGACTTTCGGACCAGAATCCCAGGGGGTTTAAACCAGGATGAGGAACTTGCTGTTCACCTCAGAGAGGAATAGGTTTTCACCCTTGTTTCTGCATTTCTTTCACATCTATTAGAAACTGAATTTTTCAGTAATACATTAGTATATGCATTATCTGTTTCACAT
The DNA here is from genome assembly GCF_964204655.1 of Triturus cristatus. Classification (NCBI taxonomy): domain Eukaryota; kingdom Metazoa; phylum Chordata; class Amphibia; order Caudata; family Salamandridae; genus Triturus; species Triturus cristatus. The sequence continues at coordinate 1,041,517,162 of NC_140584.1, read as the reverse complement.
TGTTTTCAAGTTGTATCTCTTTTGATATTGATATTTTCCTTTTGAGTTTTCTTTTTCAGGAGGAAAGGAAGGGACCCACCTTCACTTCACTCATGAACACAGGTTCCCTACCCTTTTCTTCATCGTCACTTCTGGGATGTCGTCATAGATAAGACAAACCATGCATGATTTGATTATTCTTTTGGGGATCAATGGGCACAATGCCCAGACCTAAGTCAGAATATGCCAGGGCACTTTCCCATCACAAGTCTTGCATTCCCAGCTAGCTACCTTTGCGCAGGCAGTTTCTGTTAGCCTGGTCAGTCCAACTCTTGGTGTTAAAATTTCAATTACACAGTACGGTACAGGCACTATGCCTTTACGTATATGGAACATTGTGTTATATGATAATCGTGTCCAGACTAGGGCACCAGGTTTTCCATGTATCAATTAGTTTACCATGCTTGTGTATGCACCAATTATGGTTCAACGCTTATTTCTGACCAGTGTTTTACACCATTCCAATAGGGCCAACACTTTTGATCCTCGTTGATGCCCGTTGTCTATGTCTACCATGCATTTTTAAGACACCCTAGTGGTGTTGATTTCACATGTGACCAAGGCTACTGGGCAGCCGAAATGTATTATGTGAATAAACTGTTTCCTGCAATAATTTGGTGTGGACTTTGCTGTAGCCTGAGAGCCTACAGAACTTTGTGGAATTATTTACAGCCAGTATGCTCTGCTTGCATGCGCGCCACTTCCCTTGGGTCCAGGAGTTCCAGAAGGTGCAACGAGTAGTGGAGATATATAGATATATATATATATACACACACACACAATATATACACACACACAACGCCAAAGTTATAGTCAAGTCAAAAAATGCTCTTCCTATGGAAACTAGGTCCTAACTATAAATACCTACTGGCAAACGGCAGTAGGTAATATAGGTAGGTAATATATATATATATATATATATATATATATATATATGTATGTATTTGTACAGTATTAAATATGCACTGGTCACTTTATGCACCTTAGTAATAGCAGCAAAGTGAGCCCATTGGGGCAACAGTAGGCAACCTTAACATCGTGACTGATACATTTTCCACATGCCAATTGTTGATAAACCGTTTTTTCACAGAAAAGCAATATGGTGGATATTCAGTAGATCCCCAAGACGTCTTTGGTGTCCCTGACATAAGATGCTAGACTAGAAACGTGGTCCCTTAAGAAGAGGAAGACACAGAATAAACGGAGAAGTTTTTCAATAAGTATTTATTGAACCAGCGTCATTCTAATGTAAAATAGGTGTGCTGAAACAACCATAAAAGAGATACCGATATAAATGATTGTAAGCACCAATAGAGTTAAAGGATGATAGATTCCTACCATAGTGCTAAAACAATGAATACATGTAAGTATAAAAATAAATGACAGTAATAATGCGTACTCCTACGATGCTACCCTAACTAGATGTACCAAAGTGTACCTAGCATGTATGTAGGTGTAGAGCCAAGAATCCCCCTAGAATAAAGCCAACCCCATTACCTGAATTGAGAGACTGTGGGACCCCGTCTTGGTCTCGAGATGGACACCCCGCGAGGGATGTCAGAGCACTGCGAGCTGGAGTGTCTCCGTGCAGGAACCTCAGTGTTTCGCGTCAGTGTGTCAGCATGGAAGTCCTTTTTCTCCTCTCCCTGTCTCAGCAGAGATATGGTGTTTATATATCCAAAGTGGTACCCTCAGGGGATATACCTTGCTGTGTCATGTCGGACTAGGATGACGGAAGCAATGACCCTTATACATAGTTATTATGCAGGAGATGGTAGTCCTGCTGAGATTCCAAAAATCCTCATGCTTATTGAAACCCCATGTCATTTAGGCATTACCGTAACCAGGTAAACGGTCAGTACTAAGAACTGTTATGTAGTGTAATGTGAGGGGATATGTAAGTGAAAGGTGCCTTCACTACCTGAGCCTATATTGGGGTACCTGTATGAAACATAACACCCACTCCTCATCCGACCAAACGACATACTAAAAGTAAGCTTTATTAATGTATTTCTAAAAAACCTACGCAGATAACTAACAAGTTCATTAAAAGGAAAAAAGAATGCGAAAAAACGGCTAAATTTCTAGCACAAGACTTAAAAGCCTATTAAAATATGCTCATATATATGGTCCGAACGACTATAAATTCTTGAAAGCCATGATATTCAGCAAGGGAAGATAAAAACTGTCTTAAATTTCCTAGTTTTGGTTGTTTAGAAAGAGGCCATATTTTTCCCAGGACACGATGAGCCAAATTGTTTATGTGTTCTGTGCGGGAGACATCACTGCCGCTTGCCAACGCAGATGATGATCCCTGCAACACCTCACAGATCAGGTCAGTTAAGCACAAATAATCTTCTGTAGTGCCCACAGCCGATGCTTGAGAAGCCTGTATTGTATCCATGAATTGAGTGCCTGTAGAAGAGCCGATCTCCGTTCCAACAGGAGCTGAAGCATCCTGTGGTGGCTCTAAGAATGTAGACATTGGAATACAATGCGGACACAGCAGTACATGGGCCTTTAACAGGTCCAGTAAAGCATCCACGTCTGGTAGCGCAACCGATGGAAGTGTTAGACAGAGATCCAACACGCATTCTTGTCCGCAGAATGATAGGAACCAAGACTCGCTCAGTTCCCGAAGGCGAAGTGTGCCCAGATGGCATACCATGCAATCATGGTATTTGCGCTCCAGGAGCGTTTATTGCATCTCCTTGGAGACTGGGAAGTCCATCGCGTAGCAGAAAAATTACAATCAGGATTCCTGCTATTTAAAACAAGATCAGTAGAAGCCCTCCAAAAATGCTTCAGAATACGAAGTGTATAAAGGCTGGAATCACTCCAAAGCCTGTCTGAAAGGTGCTGAACAGTCTAGAATCTATGGTCTTAAATATTTGTACTATACCCTTCGTATTAGACATGTCAAAGATACGTTGTACCATTTCTGTGCAATGGAAAGGGCTGTTTGTTTGTACAAGTGCATATATCTCAGCTGAGGACCTTGCGACCAGGAGAAAAGTCTCTTGGGCGGAGGTTAAGGGCCTAGTTTTCTGTAGAAGCATGGCTTTCAATCCGCTCAGAGTATCAAACCGTATAAAGAAAACATTCAACATAGGCCATAACGGCACCTCCCTGACTCTGTGGGTCGGTGGAAACAATACTTGCATACAACAAGTAACCCTGGAGCCTACAGTGACAAGATATGTGATGCCCGGAAGCATTCCACAACAACCTTGAGCATTCAGCATCAAGTAAGTCCCATTCAAGAGCAGCTTGAACACCGGATTAATCATGGCATCTGGGGAACCCTTCAAATGACAGGATAAGTTTTAAACTGAACCGTTACAGGCCCGGTGAAGCATGATATCCTGGCAGATGAGCGATTCACTCAAGGAGTTTTCGCAGTCTTTACCACTTAGAAACACTTCCATGTTCCCACTCTTACATCGAAATCTATAAAGCAAATCCCAGGATTCCTTGATGAATCCCTTACCCATTTCTTCATATCTGCCTGTTGTTGTTGTTCTAGGCAATACTGAAACTGGAAAGTTGTGACCGGTAATGTTATATGGCCATGAATTAACCATTCTGTGGATGGTGACTCAACCACAGTGAAAGGTAATTTGTCTAGTTTTTCAATACACAGCATTGTATATTTTGCTCCTCTTTTTGCCATTGTTATCTGCTTGTTAGTCATATTATATGCAGAGGACAGGGACGTACTGTTGATAAATCGCCAAGGCACATAACCTGAATGTAATGATTGAAGTGTCCAGCTCAACAACATAATAGAACATAGCTGAGACTTTCCGTGCTGTAATATGGACAAATGCTGTTCTAGTATATCTAGAGCAGAAGATACAATGCTGCCTAGTAAATACATCCTGGATGTCAATGTGGTCATGCTATATTCAACAACCGCTAAGGCCTTTTCTAGGTTAATTCTGTCAATTTCACGAAGTCTCTCCGCAGCTTCTTGTTGAGACTTTCCAAATTGAATTATAAACACAGTAGAAGAAATGTTTCTGACGTGGCTGTCTGGGACCTAGTAAAAAAAAAATCCCTTAGATCCATGTCTTCTGACAGTAAGGATAAGTGCTGTTTCACCTGAGACAGTGTCGAGGTTTTTAGCCAATCGAGCCATAACTTCCCAACACTATAAGAAGTCACTACCCCCGGATGTTCTCATTGTACATAGCGTTGGTCTGGCCTATGGATACTAAACCCGTCGGTGGTACCCCTGAATCTTGACTGACATCTATTTGTGTTTGTGGGCCAAACTATCTAAACCACCTCTTCCAATCGGGATCTGATGAATTGTATGTTACTGTGTGGATGATGTCATCAACCACATCCCCACCCTGTGTTGTATAATTTTGCCACTCCTAAAAGTCTGAAAGTGTGTAGGTGAGGGAATCCGAGGTGTGTTCAAGTCTTTGTTCTTGGCTAGTCCAAGACAAGAAGTCTGTTGCACAGTGTTGTTCAGAAAGATAATTTGCTGTGGAATGAGGCATGCTGTAAATAGTGCATCTGTTTCTTGAACTTGCCATTCCTTTGAACCCCAGACTGATTTTATGTCTATAGTGTCCTTCCATAGAGCGAAACCCTGTTCGGACAGTTGGGTAATAAAGTATGCAGAGTAAATCTGTTTGGTGTTTGTTAGCATATTTTTCTGTGTAGTTATAGGTGCAATCTTATAGTAATATGAGGTCGTGTCTGAAGTGTTAAGCCCTGAAAAATAAGAAAACGTCTCTGCAAATGTTCGTGAACTACCTTTTGGTGGTTTTGGGCAATGTTCCAATTGGTGGTATGTAAAAACATTACGTGGCATACTGGATTTATGTAAATAGAGATGACCATAATGTTGGTAGCAGTACATACTGTAAAAATCAGTTGTGTCCTCTAACATTTCAACACTTGAAAATGCAGCGGATTGTTCTAAATCAGACAACATGCTATTTACAGTTTCATAATCCCAATCATCAGAAAATGTACTGGAGGTAATGATATCATTTAGGGAAATCTTAAATACATGAGGTATTTTCAAACGTTCAGTGAAACCGAATACATCATAACCTCATAATCAATCCTGTCCACACTATACCATCAGGAATTGGAACAGCTGTATTGTTCACAAAGATCAGGTCTCTTTGTTCACGATGAGATGACATATGAGGTTTCAGAACCAAGTTCACACTTGAATCTGCAGAGCGTTCTGGGAGATGGTTTCCATTCATGACCAAGCAAAAGACGTTCACTAGGCCAATCCGGAACAGAAAACACAGTATTCCAGTTATCATCCAGAGTTGTAGCCATGGTGACTAGGTAAGTCTTTTTCAGAAAAATTTAGAGATCATGAAGTTGTTGTTTACGGGAAACTAGAGCTGGCGTTGATTCAGGTTCACTGGGATCAAGAGAGAAGGTATCAAAGTCGAGGAAGTAGCCAAATGCAGTTCGATCTATCTTTGGTAGCTCAGCAGGTTTCGTTGAACTGGCAGACATCTTTTTTAGAGGCATACTGATGTAAATATCAGTATTCGGTTGAATATATATTTGTGTTTCATTTGAGTTTTGATGTTCAATTGGAACAGGGACGAGTTCCATTTAATTTTCGGAAAGTCCATTACTTTGTATTGGAGACTCTTCAAATGTTATGAGTCTTTCTGTCTGAACTTCCGTTATGGTAGCGAGAGAAGAGCGGCAGCTACCCAGGAGCCCACGAGGCCTACTATTCAGTATCGGCCACATAGTGTGGTTTGATATGATCAATGGAGACGATTCTCTTTTCTTTCTTGCCGGCAAGGGGTGGAAGAAATACTGTTCTTGTTCCTTCAACAGCCAAGACAGGGGCAGGCTTTCTGTAGGATGGCCCAAATTCTTTCTTGTCCACAATCTTTTCTCTGACCAGATCCCAGACTTCTGGGATCCAGGCAGGTCTTGCCGTGACTGATTTGACTTCCTCAGTGGCGGTGCGTTTTACTTGCACGTTGCTTTGTAATACCTGAAATTAACTGAGATCCTGTAAAACAGCCAAAAGTTTATTGATGTCAAATGGTTTTTCATCCGCCACTGTGCTTTCATAATCGAGATCAGGTACCCACATTATCGTCCCAAATAGGACTTCGTGAGGAGTGACACCTCCTAGAGAATTTTTTGGAATTTTGTTAAGAGTCCTCCGGACCCCACATAAGTGATTGACACAACTACCACCCGAACCGAATACTCTTGCTGTTAAAGATTGCTTTAAGTCCTAATTTTTCCTCTCCACAACCGAATTTTCCTCGGGATGGTACGGAGAGGAGTATCGCAGTGCTACACCTACACTTCCCATGGCTTCCTTGTAAGCCCCTAAGCTTACAAGGAAGCTCTAGAATGTAATGTGCCAACTGCATATGTCCCTATAAAGACTCGCAAATCTTTTATAACACTTCAGGCGTCAGCCGAGCACTGAGGTCAAACCCACAGGAATCTAGAGCATGAATCCACTGCCACCAAGATATATTTGTAAGCCCCATCAGATTGTAAGGGGCCGCAGTGGTCCAAATAAATACAAGCGAGTGGTCTGTCTGATATTAGTAATGGTGTTTGTGGTGAACATACTACGGTGGAACGCTTCATCTGTTGACAGATGTCACACTTAAGTACAAACGCTTTCATTTGTTTTGTTAAACCTGCCCACCAATAGCGTTGTTTGAGTAAAGAATCTGTCGCGGTAACTCACGCAGGTGCAGAACCCATACCCTCATGTGCAGCTAGTATTAAGCCCAATCTGGGATCCATGTTTGTTATTACTCTATCCCCCACTCCTGGAATCTGAGCATACGGAATGTTATTTGCATCTAACATGTAGGAGTACTTGAGTTGAAATTTCTTTGGTACCGCTGAATTTTTGCGTGTAGCAATGATGGCTACCATTATGTCTCCATCTATTCTCATTTTAGATCAAATTGCAGCAACAGCAGCAGTTCATACGGTCCCTTTTGCTGCTTCATCAGCCAATGAATTCCCTTTAACGTAAACACCCTCTCGTTGATGATTAAGCGTTTGTATCACGTGAACTCTTGGTAGATCGTTTTCACCAACTTGTTCCCATAGCAATTTATGCTTTATTGTGCAACCTTTTGAGTCTTTAAAACCATTCTGATCCCAGTAGCGAAGGTATTCATTATATTACAGGACACAGTAAAATAAATCGCACACAATAAGTGTGGGGAATTCTCGATCCGTATTTATTAGTGCCAGTAATAGTGCTTTTAATTCTGCCAGCTGTGTCGTGTAGTCTCCTAGAGAAGGTGTCTTCTTACTGCTAGGATGGAACTTGCCTTCCTGCATAGGACCCTTCACAATTGCACATGCAGCACTGTATTGTTGTTTACTTCCTATGGCCGGCTGAGCAGATCCTTCAGTGTAAATAATATATTCATACTGATCTAGAGGCATTATTTCATTTGGGAGTGGATATTCTTGTTCGTATTGAAGGAATGCTTGTGTTTTAAGTGTAGAGTCAAATTTGTAATCTACATCTCTTGCAGTGAGAGAATTTGCCCATTGTACCTATCTTGGATGTATAGCTTTAGCATTCGGAACACTTGCCTTTGTAACAGCCTTGTAAGGCCGGTACTGGAGTTACGACAGTTATTCGTTTCCCTTGACCCAGTGCTCTTTCTCTCACTACAGCAGTCTGTACTGCTGTCAGAATGTTTTCTGTTGAAGCAAAACTCATTTCTGTGTTTGTGTACAAGTGTGATTTATATGCTATTGGTACAGTTTCTCCTTCATTGAAGGTTAGGTAAGTGAATACCCAGATTGAGCCGCTATAACACAGTAGGTGTTTCGAAGCTATCATGTCAGCATGTAGGGAACAAAGGATATCTGTGTGTATCTGTGTCCAATGACGATCTGAAAAATCAGGTTTTATTAGGTCGTAGAAAGGTTTTACTCTTTCTGCGTAATCCAAAAAGTAAGTTCTGCCAAAATGTAGGAATCCCAATATGGATTATAAATTTAGGAGGTTGGAGCAGCACACACTTTTCCAAAAAGTTAGCTGCCAGGCTTTTTCCTTTACTTGAAAGATCATATCCCAAAATTAGGACATTGAGGTGGGCTATTTTTGATTTTTTAAAGTTGAATTTGTAGCCCTCAGAGGCGAATCCCAAAATTATGTTGCTCACCCTGGTCAAATGATCCATTAAATTATCATCCGTCGGATAAATATCATCTACATAGGAAAATGCCTATTCATTCAAATTCTTAAGTAACTCTGTTACCCTAGCGGAGAACAACCTAGGGCTATTCTTATACCCTTGGGGCATTACCAAAAATAGACCCTGAGAATGCTATCAAATATCTGCTTTAAGGTGCTATATTTTGGCAGAAAAATCCATTTGAGATATCTAGTGTTGTTTTGTATTTTTTCCGCACAATGTTATTCATTAATGCGGCACTGTGTGCATTCTGTACTGCAAATGTTTTAGTGCATGTGTTCAGATGTCTGTAGTCTAAAACTAGACGGTATGAGTTATCGGGTTTCATTACAGGAAACAAAGGATTATTCATTGAAGAGGAGCAAGTTTCTATTGCACCCTGATATTCAAGTTTATCTAAAATCTCCCTGACCTGTTTTTTTGATTCTGGTTTTATTGGGTACTGTCTTTGTGGAGTTGTAGTAGTTTTTACTGGATTACATGGTGAGGTGACTCAGCATCCCACCCAACATGGTTGCGATATAATGCTGGAGCGAGTACTACTGCCCACTCCTGCGCGTATTAATGTTTTAAGTATACTGGAACGAGGTTGGAAAAGGCCGGTAAAATTACTGCTTCTCCATTTAGGCACTCCATAACAATTTAAGGCGGACAATCTTTTTCAGCCAGAAGTATGTCATATCCATAAGTCAGGTTCTCCCAAAAGAGACCTTTAATTTTTCAGGGTTTGTCCCCCTCCATTTGGAGTGTTATTTCTTGTAACCTATGTGGGACACTTACTCTTGTATCAGGTGTTTCCACCATGATGTGTTCATTCACCTCTGCTGTCACCAGAAATTCCATCAGGTTCTGGCTAGCTATTGTTACTTCTGCTGCGCTGTCTAGCATCGTCAGAGCCCATTTCCTGTTCAGAAGTTGAGTCCTCAGAATCGTGGGCATGTCTAACTTTAACACCTGCTACTTTCTTCTTTCTAAATTGAGGTTTTGAATTCTCTTCATTTTTGGAAGTATAGTCTAAAGCGCGTTGCGTGTCTCTGGACTTTGTACGATCTTCTTGTCTGTGTTCTTACTGTCCTTCCCCCTCGGAGTTTCTTTGTGAACCCTGAAAGGAATGAGAGGAACGTGTATCAGTATCCTGAAACGTTTTTATAATGTTCTCTCTATTCATATAGTTGTGTCTCCTTTCGAAGGGCTCCTGTTAAGGAGGCCCACTCCTGGATTGAGACTTATTTTGTCTATTCTTTTGATTTTTATCATTATTATCCCATTACTTCTTAGAAGAATCAGGTGATTGCTTGGTGTTATCTTTTTCAGGACCACTCAATAGTTGAGGTTTTGTTGCTCTAGCTCCCTAACTATCTCTACCTAACTCGGCATAGGTGTCTTCGATAATTTTAGGTAATTCATGTTCCTGTTGTAAACTAGTGAAATCCCGTTGGCGTATTGCCACTGCTGCTGCTTCCCCTTTTATGTTTGCTAATATAATAGTTGATACCTGGGAAAAATTATCTAACAATATCATCCCTAAGTTCAGAGCAGATTCTGCTCCATGCTCATTCTGTATTTGTTTTAATACATCTGGTATTACTGCTATTGAAGGGATACTGTGAGTTCTGGTATATATGGCAGCGAAAACTGTACCCCAAGAGGTACAATCCTCTATCTGGGGAGCTATCCCCATTGGCAAGCAGATTGTTAGCATTTTGTGTTTTTCTTGAGTGCTTGTGTGTGGAAACATTGCCTCTAACTGTGTTATTTTCTGAGCTATCCAGGATGGCATTTGTTCACGCTTAGTGGGCATTTTACCCATAACTGCGTGTAGCGTTTGTGGAGTAATTTTAGTTGCAGATACCTGAATTGGTCCTGCCTGTGTACCCCTTGCTGGCTGAAGTTTGAGTGTTCTCATTACAGATTGTGTCAAGTTTCTGTAAAATTTTATTATTTCTTTATGAAGTGGATGTAAGTCTGCTACTTGGATTGAGACAATGTCTGGATGCGGTGTCTAAGCCACTAGGACGGGCCCAATGGCTCCGTCTCTTCCAAGCGGACTGGGTCTCACTTTGTCTATTGTATGTGGGAGGGCACCTTAAAACCAGTTTATATGCTCCTGGTAGGTGAGCTGAATTTCAATGTCCTCATACAGACAGTAGTCATCTGGTGTTTCATCTTCAGTGTAAGAATGAAATGTATTTGTGCGTGCATCTGATGGTGGGAATTTAACCCATGAAAAGAATACCTCTGTTCTGTAGGACTCGTGTGTCTCAATCACAAACGTTACTGTGACTCCATATTCTGCTAGCTTTAAAGTAAGGGCGGTTCTGACATTTTCTGAAATGTTTATTTCATCTTCCTCTTCTTTCCCCCTTGCTGCAGCAGCACGTTGTGCTGTCACAGCGGACTCTTCATCAGCCATGGTTTGAAAAAAGAAATTTCAAGGCAACTGAGATAAGGTTTTATGCACAACAGGGAACTGTTTTGTCCTTCAAGCTTGATAAACCTACAGCCAATAAATAGGGTTTTGCCTACTCAGGTGTGGCGGATAGTTCCCTTCCCACTCCAGACATCTCTGGGGAAATTGTGAGTAGGTGTCTCTGAGAACAACACGACTGAACTACTCAGATTTGACCGTTAAATAAGTACCAAACCAATGTTGGCGGTGTCATGCCGTGTAGTTCCTATAAACCTATATAGGATCTGCGCATTTAGAAAACATACACTGCGTGATTGGTGTCCAGACTGTTTCCGAGTATGTTAGCCTGTATACCAGCTAGCTCATAGTGCCACTATAAACTCCTCTTACTAAGGAGAGAATAGTTCTTGGCAACTATCGAACATGACAACTCTGTCCCATCAAGGATCGTGGAAACAGTACCGTACTTTTCGCTCAGTCACTCGTACTCACTTCGTCACAGAGGAAGACACAGAATAAACGGTGTGGACGTTTTTCACTAAGTATTTATTAAACCAGCGTCATTGTAATGTAAAATAGGTGTGCTGAAACAACCATAAGACAGAAACAAATATAAATGATTGTAAGCACCAATACAGTAAAATAATCATAGATGCCTACCATAGTGCTAAAACAATGAAAACATGTAAGTGTAAAAATACATGACAGTAATAATGCGTACTCCTACGATGCTACCCTAACTAGATGTACCTAACATGTAGGTGTAGAGCGAAGAATCCCCCTAGGATAAAGCTAACCCCATTACCTGAAATGAGACACTGTGGGAGCCCGTCTTGGTCTCAAGATGGACACCCCACTGCGAGCTGGAGTGTCTGCGTGCAGGAACCTCAGCGTTTCGCGTTGGTGTGTCAGCATGGAAGTCCTTCTGCTCTCACTGTCTCAACAGAGATATGGTGTTATTATACCCAACGCGGTACCCTCATAGGGATATACCTTGCTGTGTCATGTCGGACTAGGATGACAGAAGGAATGACTCTTATACTTAGTTATTATACAGGAGATGGTCGTCCTGCTGAGATTCCAAGAATCCTCATGCATAATGAATGAGGTTAGTGTTCGGAGAAAGCCCTATGTCATTTAGGCATTACCGTAACTAGGTAAAAGGTCAGTACTAAGAACCGTTATGTAGTGTAATGGCAGGGGAACTGTAGGTGAAAGGTGCATTAACTATCGGAGTCTATATTGGGGTACCTGTATGAAACATAATACTGTGCTAGCCACCTTTGCAGGGAACTGGTGATGTGGAAAAACTGGTCTGTGCATCACCAAATTTGATAAGGAAGACAATGTCAAGTAAAAATGAAAGTACTTTGGTAACACAATAGCTGACATAGCACAAAGCCCAGACACTCATTGAAATGTTAAGCAAAGGCAGATAGAAGCATAAGTATGCTGGCAAGCTCTAATAGAATATTACGGTTAAAGGCACAGCAAGTAAGTACTGAAGGGACAAAAATAAATGTTAAAATAAACACAACAAAGAAATAATCATAATATTACACATATCCTGAAACGTTCTAGCTTCCTGAAACATCGATGTGATGTGGTTGTAAACCAACCTCCCATTGTCAGTAGGAGAGACTTAGATGAGAAGTGGACCCTGAGTATCTCAAATTAAATGTTAAACACCCATTCTTGAGAAGCATTGATGTAAAAGTTATCCCCTTGTTTGCCTGGAGCGTCTCAAAATAACAGAATGACTGACAGGGTGATGCAGGATGAATGTGAAGAAAGAAGCAGCTGGCACAATAGGAGTCCTCTGGTCATACATTTATGTCTATAATTCTTTAGTGGAGTTTTTTTTTAAACTCTTGGAAGGATGCGAAACGGCTAACTGTTCTGCCCGTTTCCGCAAGTTTGGCATTTACCCGCACAGGTTGTAACAAAGGCAGATTGCATGTGTTTGGCCAGGGGAGCAATATGAAGTCCAGGTGCTCAAATATTGGTCGGAGGCTACACCCACTTTCACCTGGCTCTGCCCATTTCCTCCACTGGATCCACCCACTCTCTATTGGCTCCACCCACATCCTCAACTGGCACTGATGAAAGGCAGATGTAATACCCGATCTGAATTTCAGCAAGGGAGCCTTCCTCCAAGTAAGGTTTTGATAGGAGGATCCTCTGCCCTTTGAAAATTTTGAAAAAGATAAAATTAAAAGTGCATTTAAAGCACAATTTTGGAATAAATTAGGTCAAATGACTAGTGTATTGAAAAGGGACATGTGAAACACTCCAGTGGTCTATGTGCCACTTTTAGGGAAAGGACAATACTCGCATGCATTATAATGCCTAGCCCTGGCATAATGGTGGCATGACACGGTGGTGGCCAGTGTTCAGATATTAGCATCATTGTCAAATTGAGGTAGCTACATGTTGTATAATGATGGCCACCATTGACAAACGAGGGCATCCTTGAATTTATGGTGCCACCCTCATTACCGTTTTTAATATATTTTGGGCAGCCATAGTATTAATGGTGTCTAGACCTGACACAAAGGTGGCATTCACGAAATGGTGCCCATTATTGGCCTATTGTGTTGTCCTTGGCATTATGCTGGCCATCTCTGGCATTTGATGGTAATACCTATGCTTGTGGGAAACAATGTGTGCTGTGAGGGAGTAGTACATATGCGTACTCGATTAGATCGCATGCAATTTGGAAGTCGAATATACAGTATTTACCAACATGAAAACTGTACTTTATGGCACAGTTTGTGCTTCTCAGACAATGAAAAAATTTTGTTTGGAGGAAGTGAGTTTGTGTATATTTAAAGCCATCCAGCTGAGCTGAGGAGACTTAGATCTGGTGTTACTTCATTGATGCCACAGAGCACTTGCTGCTATGACAGGTATTAGTTCTGTTTTTGTAAAGGGAATGCACAGATTCAATCATGCTCTATGCAAGAGTTGTAAAGCGTCCTCCAGCACGGACTTGCACAACTTGAACGAACAAATAATGAAGATTGTCTACTGGTATCCCCGTTTTCATTGGAAGGCGCAGTACCTTTTTTGCCCTAAGCTGTGTAGCTAACAAATAGTTCTGATGCACGGTGTTATTTTCGTTCTCTTGGCAAACATCAACCTAGCTGTTAGGCCGGCTTTCTGAGACCATCAGAGCTAAAAGCCTGCTTCACCTCGCACCTTGCACAACCGTGGGCTTATAAACGACCCCCACTACAATGGCTCTAACCCCATCGCGAAATAAAGTATGTTTTGGCAATTTTTAATGGAATTATTGCTGTCCCTGTTTGGTAAACGCAATTTGCAGTGCTTTTTGTACCTAAGAAGCACATAAAACAGGGGCTCCTGAACCTGCAGGAACCGCCATCTGTGGACAAGAAGGCTGCACAGGCCTGAGCGTTACTGCTGGCCTGGTGGCACTTCACACACAGTGCAAATCACATGATGTGATGATGATTTACAGAAAGATAATCACACCTTTTTTTATCCCGCTGGCGCTTTGGCTTTCATGATGGATACCATTTCTTTTGAGCAGTGGCAGCAAGTACGTCCGAGTCAGACACTTTAGAGTAGACTGACGGGTTAAAATAAATTAAGCAAGGGCAAGGCCCTGCCCTTCCGGCAGCCTCGGAACATTGCACTGCACCCGGTGCTCCACCCAACGCCAGTGGAATGCTTGCTGGGGCCTCTGATGCGCTGACTAAGTTCAGGTCGGTACAAAAGAGGGTGGTGATGGACGGAGCATCAGAACCAATCAAACACTCACACCCAGTCAACAGATCTGGGTTTGATCCATCACCGTTCTTTAGCCCACTCTGCCGCTCCAGTTCAGACATGGCCATATGAAAATCAGTCTGACCCTGTGCCTGACTAAGTTCAGGTGACCGTCAACATGCACCAGTAAAAGCAGCATTGTTTTTAATTACTCACTGCGTGGTGGCACTGCCAGGACTGCAGGAGTGCCTTATTAAGATGCCTGCTGCTGCTCCACATCATGCTAACTGGTGCTGCGTGTTGGTAACTCGTGCAGTGCGTGTGTGCTGCGGTGTGTTCCACTGTCCCTGGAATGAAAAAAGGTTACGCCCGGCACGCTGGGGCCGCCCCCTACTCCCATAGAAGAACCAAATACAGCCCAATCTTCGGCCCGCCCACCAGCAACACTGAAAACAAATTGATTCGCAATTGCGTCATGAAGATGGATTTATTATCGGGCTGACTGGCTTCCTCTCTCAGCACTGAGTGCAGCACTGCACAGCATCACTCTTTTTCACCGAGGGACTCCGGAGACTGTACAAGTGTGAAGTGAACAACACTGCAGTAAGACAATTATATATAATTTACTCTTTGACGCACGACGTATAGACTGCAGTGCAGTCCTGCAGTTGATGTCAATTGTAGACCCGGCCCTGATAAAAAGGTGCCGGTGCTAAACACCGGAAAGCACTGGCACAAATTAAGCACTGCCGTGCTCCTAAAACAATGTTGGGCTAAGTTCGCTTTATGCTCACGTAGCAACACAAATTCCTCTTCACAAGCAAAACAAACCTACAGATTTCGTCTGTTTCGAAATTCATCCAGGAATTCCGTCTTCTCCTATTCAACAGTCACAGCATAAAATTGTCATTTACTTTACAGCCAGATAAATACTAACCTGGTGAATGAGGTTTATGTATTGACAGTGCTACGTGTCATATGAATAATCATGAAAAGTTAAGTGCGGTTCAGGAGGAACAGAGAAGAAAGACTGCAAGCAAAGAAGGGCCTCTGCAGAGTGTGTGACCCGTGGGATTCAGTTGCGCGGTTAAGATTTAATAAATAGAAGAAATTTTACAGCCAGGTGATTGATGTGGATAAGTATATGTGTTTACCAGCACTGTACAGTCGCTCTACAGCCACAATATCTACCCACAAGGGATCAGTTAGGCAAATTGGAGGCAGTTTGAGAAATTAAAATAAGCAAAAAATACATTGTCACCCTGGTACAATCACACACTTGTGTTCTATGTGATATTTTCAGAGTGTTTAGGTCAACCTCTCCTCAGCTAAAGTGCTGAGACAGTGAGGCATCATCTTCTGTTATCCCATAACAGTGCCAATGAGTAAAGACAGGGAGGTTGCATTTTGCTGGTATTACATGTAAAACATTAGTATTGAGCCTAGATGTTAGTGTTTATCAGTAGAGCGAATGGAAAAATGAAACTAAGAGGCCGTACGGATGTACATATGCTCCGCCTTCTACTTCCTCAGTAGGAACTCTGCGTTTGTTGGACAACATAAATGTTGAGATAGTGTCAAACTATATCTATGCACCCCCTTAGGATATGTTGCTCTATAGTCCTGTTAGCTCACAGTGCCACCATAAGTACCCCTAAACCTGAAAAGGTAACAAATGGATTAAGCAACCTCAGAACATGATATCCCTCACTCTCCAAGAAATCGTGGTAACAGATCTAGAACCTTTTTGCTCAGTCATTCGTGCATACCCAGATATATACACAAGAAATACAAAAAGAGGCGTTTCAATATTTTTTGAACCGTTTTGATTCTTGTGTAGACAGAAGCAAATGAAAGTGATTAGCAATATAAGAACAGTGAAAAGGATAAACAATTCCACCATTGTGCTAAAGTAGTATATGTATGTTGGCATATAAATACGGTGTATAGTGTACTCATACTATGCGCTTCCTCACCTAGTTGCCTAGGGCGGGGGCTATGCCCAAATCCCCTACTGGATGATATAACTTCCCCACTACCTGAAGATGAGTGTATGCAGGTCCCTGTCTTGGTCACAAGTTGGACATCCCTCCTCACAGAGGGTAAACAGAAATCAGCAGGACTGAGACTGACAAATAGCGACCTCGCAGTGACAGCAGAGTGCTCCTATGATCTGAACATGGAAGTACTCTTGCTTATATAATAAAACAGATTAATTCTATCGTGCCACAACCTCAGCCAGACTGTCATTGTTTATACTCTCATAATAGCTAGGTCACCTAACGTACGAAAAATAAACAACGTTTGCTCTGTTAACTTCCTCGTTTGTACTGAATGTTCAAGGTGTTGTGATAATGTTTAGATGAAGTAGAATTGAAAGCAAAAGAACTAAATCCTGCACAGTCACACAAGCAAATATGTGTCAAAACTCAACAAGTGGAAAAGAAGGCAACTTAATAAACATGTCTATGTAAAATGGCATCATTTTTACCTGGGCCTAAACCAGCCATGTGACAGTACCATGCGCTGGATAACATTCAAGTACAAGAAATTGCAATGCATCCAGTCATTCACTGCTACAAGATGTGATTTTAACAACGCCACTGCAGGAAAATTTGAAGAGTCAGTGCAAAGCTGAATCAAGCTGGGAGTGCCCTTATGATGAATATGAATTACGAGTTCCTGTCAAGTCTAAAGCCCATCTGATAAAGGCTGAGAAAATCAAAATTTTCTAGGAAATATTGAAGTTGGCTGGTCACTAAAGTGTTCAGCAACTTGGCCACATAGGACAGGTTCACAATGAGATGAACATTCCCCAGTTCTGTAGAGTTCACTGAAGGCTATTGAAACAGATTGGACACCAACACCCACTTATAAGACAGGGGACCTAGTCTGAATTGAGTAATGTGCCTATCAAAGGAGTGAGGTTATGTTCATAGTGTTCAGGGATTTCTTTAATAATTCATCTGGGTTGAATTTAGTTTGATAAGGGTGATTTATTCAGACATCAGAAGGGCACAAAAATTCCAAAAAGTGGCCATCTGAGTAGAAGACAACTGCTAAACTGATTGCCTTGTAATCTAGCATTATTTGTAGTGAAATGGAAATTCTATGCGGCTACCTGCAAACTTAGTTCTTTGAACATCTGGGAAATTCCCTAGCACAAAAAATATTCTCATGGACAGGGGCGATTATTTGCAGCAACAATTAAATTTTTAAATTGCTTCCATTAAGTGATGGAGCAGACTATCTTACTTGGTGCAAGATGCTCAACTCATTGGAGAACCAGATATTTGCCATGCATTCTGATGCCACCAATTTATTTTCTTTTGGCAAGCACGGATTGAGTGCATCTAGTATCCAATCATTAAAGGATAAGATGAAGTCTGGTTTAGTGAGGGCGGTGGGGTGGAGTGGCTGAGAAATGAGCAAGATCGCAGCAAGCAAGATCAAGCCTATTCCGTGATTTCTGAACTACAGCTGGATCCTTGCCCGGTTAAAGCTGATTCAAAATGGAAATGGCTGGTTTAGGTTAACATGGTTAGTGAGTAGCTACAAGATTAATCTTGTTTGAAAAGATAACAGAGTTTGTGGTTCCAATCTTGAATAGGACCGACCGTCTACTACTAGAGTAGGAGTGCTGTTATAGTCTTTAACAAGGCTGTGGAAGCAAAGTGTCTCTATTCAAGTGTTGAAATCCGCCTGGACCAAAACCATAGATGATACGAGAGTCAATGAAGCGATACAACCTGCCACTGAATTAGCAAAGCCTCCACCAAGGCATGGGGACAAACAACGACGACTTCTAGGGAATTGGCTAGGGAGAGATAACATTTAGAGAGCAGTGTTTCAAAGCATGTGGGTGGACTTTTGGCAAGCACTGTACACTTTATACCAAGTGGTAGAGCTTGGCCAAGAAAGGGTCTAGTATGCTCTTTTTAGTGTAACTCAGGAATGGCTATTAAGCCTGGTTAGGATATTATTCTTCAAGAGCAAGTTTTACAGCTGATCTCATAGTGAGATCAATGTGTCATACATGAATAGAGATTAATGAGTGCTTCTTTCAGTTAAGGCTCCTAAAATATTACGTTTAAAAAAAAACAAAATATTTTGTCAAATGTACATAGAGCGGAGCTCTGTGACCCAGAGGCTTCCGTAGCATCAATATACAGCATCATGACTTTGATACTTTTCTCACATTATAAAAATAAAGAATAATTATTGGACTTACGTATGAAACAAAATAAAAACAAACAAACAAACAATACCCCTCACCCCATCGCACTGTCAACCAAGCAAAGCAACATGCACGGTCGAAGCAGCTGTCCTACACTCCTATAACAAAGTTCTGAGAAGAAACTATATCACCCAGTAAAAGTATGGTACGGACCCCCCCAGTGAGGGTGAAGGAGAGCACTATGGCCTGTCCGAGCCCCGCGCCGGAACTGGCTCCAATTCCAGTCCCCGGTAATCTGCCCAGCACTTCCAGATTTTGTAATGTTTACGCGGGCACCCCCTTGCTATAAAAACAGGGGACTCTAGACCCATGCAAAAATCCAGTCCTGCCTTCCACACTGAGACGGAGGGTGCGGCCGTCACCTTCCAAGCTTAGGCAATGTCGCGTTTGGCAAGAGTGAAGCCCAAGAGCATAAGGTGTCGTTTGTAAATGTTACCACTTATGTCATCCATAACATGTAGGAGCACTAATTTAGGGGAACGAGGGAGATCACAACCCAGAACCTTAGATAGGCACGTCATTACGCCCCTCCAAAACCTCGCCAACGCAGAACAATCCCATACGGTATGCAGCAGGGTACCCTCCTCATGCATGCAACAAAGACATTCCGGGGAAGCCACCAAACCCACCCTGTACAGCCTGACTCTAGTAAAATATACCCTATGGAGGTATTTAAACTGGATGAGCCGATGGCTCATGGCTATAGCCGCCCGCAAGGGGAGGCGAGAGCCTCAGTCCAGTCCTCCTCTTCAAGTGAGCCCACATCATCCTCCCATGCCTCACGGAGACGCCGCAGGGATAGGGACCAATGCCTGACCAGGGACTGGTAAATTTTAGATATCTTATGGTCTTGCAGATCCCCCATAAAAACTTTTACCTCCACCGGGATGAAATCGGCCAGCTCCTCCAAGCCCACCAAGCTAGGGGAGAGAGCATGACGAAATTGCAAGTATTTAAACAATTGTGTACGCGGCATTTGAAAATCTTTCTACAAGTCCTGGAACGATTTCAGAACAGGCCCCCTCATAACATCTCCCAGGGTGGAGATCCCAATCGCGTCCCAATTTCGGAATCCATCAAGGTCACCAACTGCGGCAGGCATCCATTTTGCCATAGTGGCTTCTCGAGTCAGGCGATTCCAGCAACCCATCCTCCGCAGCGCCTGCCTCCATATCTGAGACACCAGCTGGGTTACACTCGGCAAGGAACGCTGCAAGGGCGCAGAATATAGGAGCATGTGTAACGAGTGATCGCCCATCAGTCGTCGCTCGACTACATAAGCCGGATCCGACCTATCCCCATACCACCATTCATTAAGGACCAATAGGTGCGAGTCCATATAGTACGAAAGAATGTCGGATGTCGCATGCCCCCCACAATATGTGGACTAGAAGCAGGTACGGAGAGGCACCCTGGCCACCCCACCACTCCAGAGGAACTGCCCCAAGGCCGTATTGACCTGGCGGAACCATCCCGAATATATAGGATACGGATGATTTTGTAGCTGGTATAACAAACGAGGAAGAGAGACCATTTTGAAGATGGCCGAGCGACCATATATAGATAAGAGCACGTGTGACCAGATGTTAATATCCTCACGCACCCTATTCCACACAGGCACTAGATTTCTATCCCAGGCTGCCGGCTGCGAATCAGAGGAACACACCTAGATATTTCAGCCCCCTGTGTACTACCTGGACCTCTGAGGCCCAGACACCCGGATCATCCCCTCTGCCCAAAGCCCATAGAGTAGACTTCCACTCATTCATATAGAGGCCAGTGGTCTCCACGAACACCTGCATGATGCGCAACAGCCGCAGGCCCGTCCTGTCCAGCTCAGTGAGCAAGAACAGCACATCATCAGCATATAGTGCTATGCGATCGGACACTCCATCCGCCCATTCGAGACCGGTCACTTGCGCATCAATACGCATTCATGTGGCCAGAGGCTCCATTGCCAAGGCAAACAGATACGGTGATAAGGGGCACCCCTGCCTGGCGCTCCGACCAATGGGGAAGACCAACAAGCGCACCAACGCCGTTATGTCCGTGTAGAGTCAGATAAGACAGGAAGCGAGGTCCTAAATTCAATTGGCGTAGAAGTGCGAATAAGTACTCCCAGCTCAATGAATCGAAAGCACAATCTATGTCAGCGAGCAATAACGCCTCGCGTACCCCCAGACCCCTGGCTGCCGCGATCGCTATATGTGCTCTGCGAATATTGAGGCGGGTTCCCTGCTGGGGCATAAACCCGGCTTGGTCCGGATGAACTATGGAAGAGATATAAGGACGGAGGCGATTAGATATTCCTTGGCAAATACCTTGGCCTCAGCATTAAGAAGAGAGATAGGATGGTATGATGCATGGTGCTCGGGAGGCCTACCGGGTTTATGGAAAACCACCACCGTGGCATGCCGCCAATCATTGGGCAGACGACCAAGCTCCCTGGCCTCCTCCACCACCCTGCGATAATGAGGGCCTAGCTGCAAGAAGTCCCACTTGAAAAATTCGTTGGGGAAGCCATTGGGACATGGCGCCTTCCAGGGTCGCAGCTCCTGGAGGGCAGAACCCAGTTCATCCTCTGAGAACGGACGGTCCAGTTCCGTGCTAACCGCATCAGACAGAGCTCTGGGTGGAAGATCATCCAAGAACCGGCCTATAACCTCCACTGGCAGACATTCCCTGGGAATATAAAGGTCGGCATAGTATGCCGCAAAGCTTTCTGCGATGGCAGACTGGTCCGATATCAGGATCCCATCGGATCCAACAATACTCGGGAGGACCAGGGAGCCCGACGCCCCCTGGCATAGTCTATGTAGGAGTTTTCCTGACTTGTCCCCCCATTGGTATATCCTACTTCAGGTTGCCAACCAAGCCTGGCGGGCTTCATCCAGGAGTGACGAATAGTCTCGTTGCGCAAGCGACAATTGGTGGCGAACCAGCCGCCCCCCTTCGTCTCTGCTACGTTCTTCCAGATCCAAAATGTTAGCTTCCGCCCGAATAAGAGATTCCTTACACACCCTACGCGCCACTGCGCAGAAGGAAATGTCCACCACGCGAAGGGTGGGCTTCATTGTCTCCCACAGAGACTCCGCCGCCGGCACCGACCCTACATTATGCGATAGATACTGATCGATAGCTTCCTCCATGTGTTCCCTATACTCTTCGTTTTGGAGATTCCACGTGGAGAGGCGCCACTGGAAAAGTCCACGTGTCAGCCCAGCCTGCAATGTAATGGCCACTGGCGAATGATCGTTAAGCCCTCGAGGAAGAATATCCGCCTATGCCACTCTGCCAGCAGCCCCCCCCCCCAGACACAAAGATATAATCAATACGGGAAAAGGAATCGTGGACTGCCGAAAGATAAGTGAACCTCTGAGTCCCCCCATGCAGCCTGCGCCACGGGTCATCCCAATCCTGACCCATCACTAGGGAATGAAGCTTGGTGGGATGGTGAACCACAGGGGCCCCATCAGGCCTCCAACGATCAAGGGCTACATCTACCACATCGTTCCAATCCCCACCAACCACTGCCAGACCCTCTGGAATATCCGTCCACACGGTGACAAGTTTCTCTACCAGTCCCCAGAATAACGGCGGTGGGGCATAAACGCTACCCAATATCAAGGACTCACCCCTCAACGTACCCTGGAGGAAAAGGTATCTGCCCTGTGTATCCCCTCACGTCTTAATGTGGATATAAGAGACTCGTCTGTGGATCAAGACTGCAAGTCCCCAGGATCCCCACACGAAGCCCGAATGAAACACTTGTATGTATTTGAAGCACTGAAAACACAGTGCTTTCGTCCCCATAAGGTGAGTCTCCTGCAGCATTAAAATATCGGCTCCGGCGCGCTTTGCCTACCTAAGGAGTGCTCCACACTTAATCTTGTCCAGCGCCCCTCTGACATTCCAGCTCAGTATGCGCAGGGACCCCAAAGACTAATGATCCACCCCTAGTGGAGGCCATGTATAGGCATCATGGACGTGGAGAACCCCGGTGGCCCAGGACTGAGAGTGTAGCAAGGCCCTGACATGCAATTGAACAGTGCGATTTAAACACAACAATTCACTTGAACATCCCAACCAACTCCCTACCCCCACCCTATACCTCAATAACAGTGAAGTATCTGTCGCGGCGAGCAAAGCGGGCAGACCCCAACAGGAGGTACCACCCCTCTCCCACCAAAGGATCCCCAAAATACAGCCCATCATCCTCTGGCCCCTATCCCCGTCTGGAAATATCCAGCAGAAATACCGGCCATCTTCCGGCTCCTCCGGCTAATTCTAAGCTGTTTGAGGACCTTAAGTGCAAAGTCACAGAAATGAATCAGTCAACTGGTGCAGCTTGACTCGAAGCAGATCCCACGCATGACGGGGCATCACTGGATTTGGATCGCCTTCTGGACCTGGAGCGTCAAGACCCATTCCCCTTGGCCACAGGCAAGTTCCGTACCACCCCACTTGAGGACAAATCAGTCTCTCCCAGGTGGCGAATGAGGGCGCAGCCGCACCGTCTCATCCGTCCACTGGAACACCTCCTCCGGGCAGTCCAAAAAATGTGTACGAGAACGATATATGACCCGCAGCCGGGCCGGGTAGAGCAATGCATATGGAAGCTTAAGTTCTCGCAGACGGGCCTTAGCTACGAGGAATGATTGCCGCTGTTGTTGGACCAGTTTAGTATAATCAGGGAATATCAAGATGTGGACATTATTATACAACAATGGTTCTTTGGCCCTGGCCTGTTTCAGAACACCGTCTCGGTCAGGATAGTTAAGCAGTTTCGCAATGACCGGCCTCGGGCGAACTCCCGGAGGGGGCTTCTGCATCAGTGCCCTGTGGGCTCGCTCAACCACAAAGCATTTAGACAGGGAGTCTGGGGGCAGCCAACTCCCCAGCCACTGGGTGAGGAACCT
Organism: Triturus cristatus; assembly: GCF_964204655.1. Taxonomy (NCBI): domain Eukaryota; kingdom Metazoa; phylum Chordata; class Amphibia; order Caudata; family Salamandridae; genus Triturus; species Triturus cristatus. The sequence goes on along the minus strand of NC_140584.1, from coordinate 1,041,493,621 downwards.
CTCCATGTCTCCAGCCTCACACCCCTCTGGAAAACCAACAAAGCGGAGATTATTGCGCTGCGACCGGCCCTCGGCATCCTCCACCCTCGCCTCCAGGCCCCGCTGGGTAGTCTCCAGAGAGGTCACTCGTTGCAGGGTCGTCACCACATCCTCCACCCCCAAGATTCTAGTTTCAGTCTCAGTGATGTGTGCCACCGCATTTTGCAGGTCTTGGCGCAGTAACATGACGTCTGCACCTACCGCCCCAATTCTAGCATCAAGAGCGTCCCTGGATTGTGTAATGGCTGCTATGAGAGCAGCATTGTCAGGAGCATCCCCCGGAGTCCCACCGGTCGCCGCTGCGGGTGCCCCAGGGCCAGCAAATTTATCCAGTGTACTTTGCTTGAAGGGCCCCCGCCGGTTCTATCCCTTGGCATGGCAGACCGGACATTCGTTCGTGACCCCCCTTCCAGTTAATCAGGTGCTGGCAAAGTCCACCCCCGGGCGGCAGGGTAATATAGGTGACACAGGGGCGGAACTGCCGTCAAGTAGCTGCCCGCGTAGCTCGATCTAGCTACCGATGTGGCCGCCTAAGTGCACCCAATTATCCATTCAAACCCCCGTGTACCAAGCGTCTAAACACCGCACCCCCAGATAGAGGCCCCAGGCAGGCAAGTCTCAGTGTCCAGCAATACGCTAAGGGGCAAGGGGGGACCCCCCGGGACATCGAAGAGCACAGCAGGGATCCAGCCCAGTAGGCCCTCAGAACATGGGCCGCCGATTGTAAGCACACGGGACGCCCCTCAGGCCCCCACCGGACCACCAAGAAGCCCACAAGTCCACAGGGAAGTGTCACAGGGCCATCGAATGGAGCCCAGGATGCCCATCGGGCTATAGTGTCCAGACCACACCCCCACGTGGCTTGACAACACAGCCGAACCCCAACAGAAATCTGAGGAAAAGGGGTGGAGGGGTGAGAGAAGCCCAGAGAGAAGCACTCCAGCGATCAGTCCAGGGAGCCCACGGCCCACAAGCGCCCCAGTCAGACCCAGGCCCACCGGGAAAGGGCAACCAGATAACCACAGGCCTCCAGACCACGTCTCAGGACCCAGCAGGTGACGCAACCACTCACCACACGGCTCACAAGCCTCCCCTCGGCTCGAACCAGCCGCCAATCAAGGAGGAACGGTCCCCGGAGAGGCTGGGGATCATCGGAGGATCTCTGTAGGTGAGCAGGATCCTGTCTGAAGCCACTGAAGGGTGGGCCAACCTCCGCAGCCCTAAAATCCACCAGTAAGCGTCGGGGGGGGGGGCACACGCCAGGCCGCGGTCCACAGGCACCAGCAGGCACAGACAGCCAACCAAGCAGGGCCTCAGGCAGGACAAACGCCCGAGCAAGCAACACTGTCAGTCCCCGCCAGCCCCAGGCGAGGCACCAACAAATAGCAGGCAGGTTTCAGGATCGCCAGAGGACCGGGAGTGCCGCAGCCGGGCGGCTCAAAATGGCGGTATGCGCCGCAGGCGCCTCCCCGAACCTTCGCACTCTCCCCCTGCGGTCAGATCGACCGCCGATCACCAGGGGTGGGGGAACCTTCGGCACCGCGGAGGACACCAGCACACAAGCAGGGACCGGCCTCAGCGGGGAGATATGTATCCCGCACCGCATCATCGGGGGGAACCAGCTAGCGGCAATCGCTCCACCTCCCTCGGATTCCGCCAACGGGGCTGTACTCGAGACCGCGGTCCCAGCGCTGCCCTCAGGCCTCAAAGCCGACTGTCGCTCCACCACCGCCACAGGATACAGCACAGGTCCGCAAGTGCCGCCAGCAAGCGTCGCCCAGCCTCCCCACCTCCGGGCATGCCGGGCAGGGGGTATCAGAACTGGAGGAGCAGGATCAGTGCAGGATAATAGAAAGGGCTGGACGGAGCCTACTTCGCACACATCCGCCATGCTGGCTTGCTAAGCCACGCTCCCTAAAATATTAAGTTTGAAAGAGCATTTCTGAATGCCTGGTATTGTAGTGGGGGCTGCAATTTATATACACACATTGCTAAGTTAGCATAACCGCGTTAGATGTTAGAAAGCCATCTTGCTACTTTTTGCTGCTTTTGTACACGACACTGCAGTTACATGTTACTATTTGAAAACTGCTTGCTCGCCTTTTCTTCACATGAGAACTGTCTTTTGTTCACATCCCTAGCCGTGAGCCGCGACCTTGGTCTGAACATTGTGTAAAGAAACAGTCTGGGTCGCTAGACGGTGCATGTTTTTGAGTTCAGGTTGATCGGGCCACTATTTAGCCATAACACGCACGCAGCTGCAAATACCTGAAAGTCGAGCGCTTTTAATATTGCAGGCTGCATGTTTAACACACATTCTGAAGAAGAGCTTTCCCAGGAACAGACCACACCTGATCCTGCGATGTGATTCCACTAAGCTGATCTTTACGGTATGGGGTTCCCCATTCAAGCCTAGAGACCTTTTATTAGTATAATATTAGTTTACTAGCGAAAGGAAGGTGGCTGTAATCCACTGTCATTTGTAATATGATTTCTCCTTTCATTTTCTATGGTATTGTAACAATGCTGATGGTTTTGATTTTAATCATTTGTCTGCTTATGTTAGCCAAAGTACTGCATCTTAGGACACGAGGTTTATAAAATAAACTCCTTAAACTTTACCGTGTCTTTGTTTACGCTTGTTGTGGACTGATATGAGAATAATTACGAACAGGTATTTCTGATTCCCACCATTCCTGAGAGTACACCAAGTCGCTTGTTCTGGGTTGTCTATTCATTGGGACCTCCGTGATAATACGGATAACGAATGGGACACTGATGCTGGTCGCATAAGGGGTTCTGGGTTCTGAGGTGAGTTTCTGGTACACCACAATTCACTGAGGTCCTGGTTTCCTGTGCATAGTTCTGTGTATGAGCAGAATCCCTGCAACATGTTTCCGGACAACGGGAGTGACGGAATATAACCTACCTATTGCTAACGTGATAGGTTCATTCAAGCTTGATCATTAAAAAGGTGTCTGAACCCTTGTGCTACTGATTAAACCCGTTGTAGTTCAGTTTTTGTGTCCACATGTCGGTCGATATTCCGGCACATAGCCGTGCAGCCCTGCGACGTCACTTGACGCAGTATGGGGTGCCAGACGACGGTATGGCGGTAATTTTTGTGCTAAGTGCTGGTGCGTCATTCCCTTATGAGTTGTTTTACTCTTGGGTGACTTTGCCTGCAGTGGATGAAGGCGACAATACGTTTCACAACTATACTGCCACGGCACTACCTGCAAACTATACGTCATATAGGACTCAAGAAATTCCTCTTTCTGCTTGGCAGCATACTATTTGGTTTAATGGCGCCCTTCCCCACTCGGTTACACCAGCGAGAATGGGCCCTTTGTCCATTGCAGGGGCCACATGGCCGATGCTAGCCGGATTCACGCCTCATCCCTGCTATCTACAGGGGCCGGTGGCTGAGTTGCGTGTGCTCCACATTGCCCTTATTACAGTGCATAGGGCTTTGGTGCAATATGTGTCACGCAACGTGCAGGTGGGGGCACCTGCTGTTGCGGGACAACCGACTGATCACCACGCAGTGGTTATTAGTCCGGTTGTAGTTAATTCGGTGATGGGCAAGAGCCCCCAAAATAAGGATGAATTACCTTATTGGCTTGCTGAGAAATTTGACCAACTGTAAGCAGTTTTTCCGAATACTACTCCTGTGGAGAAACACAGGATACTCACTATTAGTTTGCCGAAGGACCTAGTCCCAGAAATTGACGATTGTGACAACTGGGGCAAGATCTTTGCCGCGACCTACTCGAAGTGCTTCGGCACTCCGTCTATGTCTGTGCTACCCTCCGTCATTAAACGTGTTTAAGAGAATCACGGTGCGGAGGCAGCTGTAGAATTAGGAATGCGGCTTGTCGGGGTGTTCGATGTGGTTGCTTCCATGATAATGGGCAACCTCAAAGGAGATGCTATGCAGTTCCAAGTGGCTAATAAATTAGACGCAGTGGAGGAACTCGACAGGCCAAAGCAGTTCGCAAAAATTATTGCGAATGCATATAGGACTGTTGGCCGCAGCGCTCTGGGTGTTAAACCAACAGTGATAATTCCTGATTTGATACAGCAAACTAAGGTGAGCTCGTCTGGTAAAGACGAACGCCCAAATTTTCCAAAACAAAATTGGCGTAACAAGAAACAGGGAAAGCAGCAACAGAAACAGGGGTCTCGTCCTGCCTCACCAGTACAGTCGACTAGTGAACGCACATATGATCTGCGCGATCGCTCTAGTATTAAGTCACCTGATAGATTTCAGGTTTCTGAACAACGTTCTCCTCGTTCTTCACAGGAAACATCGGCTTCACAGTCTGGTGGCGGAGACCGTGGGAAAGGACGGGGTGCCCAACAAACACGTGAGCAACCCCGTCAGACTGACGGTAAAAGCAAGCAGGACGAGTTTGCACGTCAAAAACCCCCGATTCAAAAGAAGAAAGTTGCTGCGCTAACAGCGAGGTATGCCACAGATGGTAAGAACGCAGCTGCGGAACCTGACATGGACACTAACGCTGCTCGACAGCGCAGCGGAAGTTACAGTAGTGCGACAAGCACTGTGTCCATATCTGGAGGCGACAGCAACTGACACGTTCATTACTGTAGAAACTGCTGACACTAGAGTGGCTCCCCCTGATAGACTATATAACATTGTCCTCTTAATTGAAGGTGACATACAACGTACAATTCAATTGATTTTTTGGGATAATCTGACCTCTTCGTATGACATTCTCTTAGCGGAGGCAGATTGGCCCCCAGCTTTCATTTTAGATTCTCCTAGAGGGGAGGAGGTAATCCTCCTGTCCTTTGCGCACACAGTGCCAAAGGACCAGGCTAAAAAGTTCGCTGAGGAGTGGGCTCTGGTACTAGCACCAGCTTTGTATCGTACTCAGGTGGGGTGGGATAAATTGTCCCCCAGCCATGAGATTCCATTACGGTCTATGCCCCAGCCGCAGCCCCAATATCCCATGCGTGGCGAAGCTAGACCTCACGTCGCGGCAATCCTTGAACAATTGGAATATCAAGGTGTAATTGAAACATGTGTGTCACCAATGAATAATCCTATATTCACTGTGACGAAGCCTGATGGGTCGTACCACCTGGTTTTGGATTACCGGCACTTAAATTCTCACTGCCGGACATGCGCAGTACAAAACACTCACAGTTCGGCTCTCGTCGATAGTCTCGTGAGGAAAAGGTTTAAAACCACACTTGACATTTCAAATGGCTTTTACTGCCATAACCTGTCCTCTATTAGCAGTCAGTGGACAGCGTTTACTTCAGGCGGCAAACAAAAACAGTTTACGAGATTAGCCATGGGCTATAAAAACAGCCCTGGCGTCTTTGCCGCTCGCGTTGTCTCTCTTTTGGAGAGCATAGACCCGGATGCGTACTCGTATGTCGATGATATCTATCTCACAGACGACGAGTTGTGGCCGCATCTGTGTCATGTTAGCAGACGTCGGTTACAAATTCAATTTTGCGAAGTCTCACATTGCAGAATATTCAGTGTTGTTTTTGGGCTACGAGCTCAACAATGAAGGTCGAGGCTTGGCTCCTCACTTTCTGGAAAAGTGCGCATGCTTGCGTGCTCCTACAACACTGAAGAAATTACAGTCTTTGCTGGGCTTTCTGAATTTCGGTCGAACGTACATTCCTGATTATGCCCAGCGTATCAAGCCGCTTTACGCCTTGGTACAACCTACTATTTCCAAATCATGCTGGCAGCTAGAACATTCCGCTATTTTGCAATCTTTGCAAGCTGATCTTCTAGCTTCAAAATACTTACTTACGCGTGATAACCGCACCAACCTGGTAATAAGAATCGTACCAGGTGCAGTGGGTTTCACGTACTTGACGTTCAATGAGGGCGATACTGTCCCCATTGCGTATAAATCACACCTGTACACTTCGGCTGAACTGCGCTTTTCCACGGTCGAAAAAGTTTTGACTGCGGTGCAGATGGCGATTCCTAAAGAACGAGCGCTGTCGCAAGGAAAACGCATGTTAGTTGTCACACCATATCCTGCCCTTGAGGCAGTGACAAAAGCAAGTGTACCGAATTCTAAAGCTTTGCATCCACGGTGGATACAATGTGCCACTTCTTTGACATCGCCTGATGTGACATATATCTTTGACGCCTCATTACAAACGCAGGAGTACTTGCAGAATGAATTCGTTCATCCGGCTCCTCTGTCTTTGCGCCAGCTCGAAGATTAACATTGTGTCATTTACACTGACGGTTCGGCGCAGCCGGCGATTGGATCAAAGCATGCCTATTCAGCGGCCTGCGCATTTGTGGTGGGTACATTCGTAAATGGTGAATTCCAATCTGATGTCGTGCATACGCAGGCTTTGGGTGATTGTACCGCACAATTGGCTGAGCTTCGTGCTCTGGTGCTTGCGCTAGTTTGCTGATTCTCGAGTCACTACTCTTATAGTAAGCGACTCGTTTTATTGTGTTCAGTCATACAACGACAATCTACATTTTTGGTCTCAAAATGAATATCGTGATTCCAAAGGTAGCACAATTAAGCATAAAATGCTTTAAGTTCGAGTGGCAGAACTTAAGGAAAGCCGGCCACTCGTGAATGTTATTCAAGATCCAAAAGTAAGATTGATGACGACATCTTGGCAGCTATAGCTGCTACAGAGAAGGGAACTAATTACCCGAAAGGTTTCCCTTCTCGTTACCATTATCACTTAAGTCCTGATAATGTCCCATTAGTAAGGATTAACGACGTTGGTGACAGATTGATTCCCAACGCGGACTGCAGACCATCTTTGATACTGGCAGGTCTCGAGGGGATGGCCTCCGCCCACGCTGGCGTTGCTGCTACTGTATCTCTGTTACAACAACGTTACTGGTGGTACGGCCTATATAAACAGGCTCGCGCTTATGTTCTTGATTGTGACATTTGCCAACAGATTAAACCTTCAACTGTTGCGCGCCCACCACAAACTCAGTTGTACATATCTAATAAACCACTTGGGTGTGTTTACTTAGATCACTGTGGTCCTTTTTCCTCCGATACTGCGTACAAGTACATCTTGGTTGCAGTGGATTTGTGCACACGTTTTCTCTGGGTGTGGCCACAAAGGAGTGCTGATGCCCGTACTGTCATCAGGGATTTGCGTGTCTTTGTGGGAAGTTTTGCATGTGGTACATTTCATTCTGATCAAGGCCCTGCATTCGCCTCTAAGGCGTAAAAAGAAGCCATGAGAAATTTGGGGGTCCAAGTCAAATTTTCGTCTCCCTACCGGTCTCAGGGCAATAGTGTGGTGGAGCGAATGAACCGGGACTTAAAGCAATCTTTGACAGCGAGGGTTTTAGGCACTGGCCGGAACTGGCTAGCCCATTTGTATAACGTCCAACGTGCACTTAATAATCTCCCTAGAAGGTCTCTGGGTGGGCGGACCCCATACATGATGCTCTTTGGAGTAAGAATGCTTGTCCCAGACCTTGATGGTCTAGACATGGCGGCGACTGCCGCACCCTTTGACGTAGATGATCACTGTGCTGTATTGCAGACTCTACAAGAAGCCAGAGACGGTCTCGCGAAGGAACACATGCCCTCCACAACTGATGCTGCGCTTCAGATTCCGGTAGTCGGCTGGCTACCTCGAGTTGGTGACCTGGTCCGTGAGAAGGTGGAGAAAAGAAGGAGTTCGGCCCCTCTTATCGTGCACCGGTTCCAGTGCTTTGCGTGCAGGGTACAAGAACAGTCATTTTACCTCCACTCCCTGGTCGCAAGGATAACAGGTACATCTCTATTGACAATGTCAAACTACAGCGAGTGGCCGATTCTTCTTAGTATGACTCCAGCGGTTTCTTGCCCTGCGATGCTGAGAAATTCAGTTTTGGCTCCAGCTTCTACCACCTTGTCTGATGTTGCCATCGAGATGCATACAGTTACTGATCCTTTGTTATTACCACCCGCTGGTGGTCTGCCTGAAGATACTGAGTATGCTTATCCTGCAGATGTACAATTGCCTGTTTTACAATCCACCGCAGTTAACCAGTCACGTTTCTCCTTTGACACTAACTCATTGACTTCCAATTCCCCATCAAAAATTTCTATTTTTGCTGTCTGGTTTAAAAGACATTTTCTAATTCCTCCTTGGACTTACATTTGGCTGGTGCTCGTATGTATCTTTTTGTTCATGTCCATTGGATTCGTAGTGGTATTTTTTCGTCTTGTGAATGGACACTACCTAAAAGAAAGATCTACAATTAGACTAATTGATGGAACTTTGGCTCCCCACTCCTCATCACACATCATGAAGAGGGACCAGACTTTTGTGAATATTACTGCCTGGCCCGTGTTAGATGGGATTGCAGGGGATGCTGTTAAATTTCAGATTCATGGTCTGACTGAGGTTATTAATGTACCGAATGCATTTCGTGTTTCTATGGGTGATGTAGTTAAACAAAACATCCGTTCTGATGATTGGGACGTTCATGCCGTAGAAGCACTATTTTCTGATTTGAAATACTATGCCGCATTTGATACTGAGGATTTAAATTCAGATACGGCTAATTATGCTGAACAATATTGCTTTCAACATTATGGCAATCATTTCTTGCATAAAGCAAATAAGTTTCGTAATTTTGTAAATTTTACCCAATGGGAACATTGTCCAACACCAATTCTAGGTAGCTCAACCACATTGGTAGATAAATACACATATTTTTCTAATTTCAGTTTCTCCAATCATGCCTCCTTTTATTTTAAAGTGGCAACTGAGTCTGCCTCGAAAGTTAGGCTGACACACACAAAATTATTATATTCTAAATCCTTTATGGATGATTTGTCAATCAAAGGTTATGATCTGTGGAAGGCTGCTATTGATCTTAAATCGGTTTGGGGTTCCAAACCGTGGCAGGTTCAAGGAACAGAAGCTTTGCATCGTGCCTGCCTTATACCAAATCACATGTTTTTAAATTCAACCATCTTCAAAACCACCTGTCTTGGATTGGCTACTTCGAAAAAACTAAATTTTTCCTCTATTCCAGATCTGGGTGCTTATCCGAATTGGGATAACCAAACAGATCTGTCACTTGATGCATTGCAGTCGTCTATCTCTAACACATCCTTCAATATTACCAAATTAGATCCGGAAGGATGGTTAATATGGCAGACGAGCTCAGATTCCTGTCAACATCGTTTTCTGGGTTTGAAACCTGGGTATACGCAGGTGCGCGTAGATCCTCGTTTTGAATCTTCTCATTCAGTAACTACCTACTCTGTAGGGAAGTTATGCCAATCTTGGCTGCAACATTCCACCTTGGCATCTGTTAAACTTTATTTATCTAAATTACATGATAAAATAGATTTGAATGATTTTGTTAAAGGTCCTGTAGGTGGCAGGTCCAAAAGATGGGTGTATGCTGTTTATAACGAAATTTGGAAATTATCGCAAATTGAAGCTGCTTCCAGATTGAGGGCTATTGATCAAGCCAATATGGAAAAAGTACTAGCAGTTATAGATAATGGCATTAACACCCTTTCTTCTAGAATTTACACGTTAGACAATATTGTTTCTTCTGTTTTGTATCATGGTCAAAATCAATTGCCTTCTGTAATGCAGTTTGCATGGACATTGCAAACGTTAAAGGCAGGGAAAGTCCCATGGGACTATATGAATACTTCATCTTTATTTCTTCCCTTTAATTTAACTGCAAAGCAACAGTTTATGTCCATGAAAGATGCAACATATTCATTACTGCATATTGAGAAGTGAGAGCCTTTGCCTTTTTCTGTGGCCGAATTGAATTCCGCTGTGTGGCTTATCCACAGGTTAATCACATTGCCGTTTCCTCTGTTTAAGTTCAGTTAATGCATGAAACATTATGCCCTAGGTAGATATGAACAATTGGTTACTGCCTTCCTGCATGAAGTTTGGTCACTCCCCTTTACATATAGATGTACGAGAGATGATAAAGAGGTCTACTTGAAAGGTGAGGAATGCACCTTCACACCTGATCATTCTGTAGTATGTAGGCACATTCAAATGCATGGCGCATGCAACGTGCACGCTCCTAATTTAGCTTACGTCCTGAAAGGGATTCCAGTTCCAGTTATTACACCATCATTCACGCTTCTGGCTAATGGTAGTTATTTGCTCTTGAATAATGAAGCTTGCTGTGGGATGCTAGTGGGAATTCCCTACATAGTGACTGTATCACAGAGGGTAGTCTGCTGTGAGAACGTCCTTTTCCCACGCCCGCATGGGCGGCTTGATGTTTCCATCTGGTCTTCCATTCTAACCTTGAAAGCAGAGTTCAACAAGATGAGCAGAATAAGGGCTCTATTGTCTCAAAAAGAAGTCGCGCTGACTTCTTCCCGGGAAACATTTGTCCTTCACGTAACAAATACGCGCACCGAGGTGCAAGCGCTTTTGAATACTGATCTCCCACTTCATTTTGGGGCTCCGATTCAAACTATCTTTAATGCCTCGTCTACAAGTGGCTTGGCACATTTTTTCAAAATTGTGGGCTCCGGCCTCGTGAGCTCCTTCCAAACTATTTTTGGTGTGATCCCGGCATTTTTTCATTCTATTTTTTCCAGCGTCTTTGCCGGTCTCCCCTTGATTCTGGCCCTCGTAGCAGGAGTGCTGTTGTTGGTCTGCTTACTGCGCAATGGATGCACCATTTGTGTCACACGCCAGCCTGCCTCGGCTGCTACATCTCCATGAACGGATGCTTGAATATTATGGTACATTGCAACTGGCAACCTTAAGCATAGCCTATGGATTGTCTTTCCGGTTTTCCTACTTTACATGCGTGCAACCTGTCTTTCATTGCATAGACTGTCCCTTCCAATGGGCTCTGGATTTGTGCTTATCAAACTCGGTGTCTCCCGCCCCGGATTATGAGTCCCTTAGTGGCTCATGAGTTGGACTGTTCTGGTGTCAGGATTATGGCCTGTGCAGCGGCACATGGAGTCCTAGGGAATTGGGACATCGGTACGGCTGAATATGACTTTCTGGCAAGAAGTTATCTTGAAGAACATGTCGGTTGTCCTCTGATGGTACTAGAGGCCCGATTGTCGAGGAACATGTATGTTCATTTCCCCTATTGAACTGGATGGCAGATACTTTTACAGACCGTTCCAATGATTTTCTCTTGGAAGCTGTTGCTACTTACTGTGCATACACGTTGATGGATTAACTGGGAGGTCATCCGACTTTTCGTTGCACAGATATTTTTGGGGGGTTTTTAATTTTATATTTTTTCTTTTTTCATCATTGGGGCTCTCTGAGCCTTGCCATTAATCTTTACATTCGAATTTCTTTTCCTTTTTTTTTTGTTTTTTTATTATTCCAACTTTCACTGCCTTTTATATGGATTTCCAACTAGTGCACTTGGTTCCGTTACATCAAACTTGAACTCTGCGTTCCCTGATTGTATCCCTATTGGCTAGTAGTCCGATCAAGGGGGGGTGTAGTGGGGGCTGCAATTTACATACACACATTGCTAAGTTAGCATAACCGCGTTAGATGTTAGAAAGCCATCTTGCTACTTTTTGCTGCTTTTGCACACGACACTGCAGTTACATGTTATTATTTGAAAACTGCTTACTCGCCTATTCTTCACATGAGAACTGTCTGTTGTTCACATCCCTAGCCGTGAGCCGCGACCTTGGTCTGTACATTGTGTAAAGAAACAGTCTGGGTCGCTAGACGGTGCATGTTTTTGAGTTCAGGTTGATCGGCCTACTATTTAGCCATAACATGCACGCAGCTGCAAATACCTGAAAGTCGAGCGCTTTTAATATTGTAGGCTGCATGTTTAACACACATTCTGAAGAAGAGCTTTCCCAGGAACAGACCACACCTGATCCTGCGATGTGATTCCACTAAGCTGATCTTTACGGTATGGGGTTCCCCATTCAAGCCTAATGACCTTTTATTAGTATAATAATAATATTAGTTTACTAGCGAAAGGAAGGTGGCTGTAATCCACTGTCATTTGTAATATGATTTCTCCTTTCATTTTCTATGGTATTGTAACAATGCTGATGGTTTTGATTTTAATCATTTGTCTGCTTATGTTAGCCAAAGTACTGCATCTTAGGACACAAGGTTTATAAAATAAACTCCTTAAACTTTACCGTGTCTTTGTTTACTCTTGTTGTGGACTGATATGAGAATAATTACGAACAGGTATTTCTGATTCCCACCATTCCTGAGAGTACACTAATCGCTTGTTCTGGGTTGTCTATTCATTGGGACCTCCGTGATAATACGGATAACGAATGGGACACTGATGCTGGTCGGATAAGGGGTTCTGAGTTTCTGGTACACCACAATTCACTGAGGTCCTGGTTTCCTGCGCATAGTTCTGTGTATGAGCAGAATCCCTGCAACAGTATTGAAAGCAGCTGGGTAGAATTTAATTTTATTTTTTTAAGTGCCGGCTCTAGCAACTTGCGCTACGGGGAGTGGAACTCCATGACATGCTGTGCATCCAGCATTAGTCAGGATGGGCTTAACTTCAGTATGCTTCAGAAGCTTGGCAGAGAAATGCCAAACCTTTCACTAGAACTTGGATGAAGAAAAAACCATTGGCCATGACTTTGCATGTAAATTGCGGTTGTATTTTATCTCTTAATTTTTCATTGGACGTGTGTTTCTTATTGCACAGGCAACCTGAACCAACTATCAAATTGATTACAAAGTGTTTCCCCAAGCTCTGCTGAGGATTTAACAAAGAACTGACCAAATATCTGAAGCGAGAGTAAATTTGAGCTTAAATACAGAGTATGTATTTTGACAGAATGAATAGTATCAATGGTGAGACCCACAGGATGTGGTAGAAGACCATACCAACTGAATGGGACATCCAAAATCGAAATGCGAATAAAAAGGTTATGGCTAAACAAACACTAATCAAACTATATACAGTAATGGGCACTACAGGGATAAGAGAAAATAAACAAGTGCAAGGAAAGGTAACCCCTTCTCACTGTACGGTACTGAATGGCAACTTCGTGAGTACCTGGACAGGCTAAACAAAGTGGAGAGAAAGGTATGGAAGTGGTTACATGCTGTCGGAAAGAGATTTTCTGTCGAGGCACTTACATTAGAATAGGGACTTTCAGAGATAACCTCCAAAGCATCTGCAGGTCTGGTATGGGATGAGATGCCTCAATCACAATAAGAGAAAATGTGGTACATCAATTAATTGTAGGTGATATTTAAGAAAATAAACTTGGTGTCTCTCGACTTTTACATAATGTAACAGAAGCAGGGATAATTTAGTTGACTAATTGTACAAAAAACGAAGGGATGTTGACAAAAGGTCACTTCAGAATAGTCCTAACGAAGCAGATCTCACAGAAAGAATTCTGTAGCTGATCCGAGGGTCTGTCAGAGAATAGTCACATTCACATCTTGTGAGACTGGAAGCATACGTGAAGACATATAGATGATGACCTTCTACAAAAGAAAGTTTCAATCTCAACTTTAAAAATTGGAATTTGTTTTAGATGGCTGTGATGAACTTCGGAAATGTATTACTTATTCACCAAATAATGAAAGACCATGATGGAGTGCAGACAATAGATTAGGTAGCCTTCAGATGTGAAGAAATGGCAGTACAGAGAAAAACGGAAACACATATTGCAAAAGCAAAATATGGGAAGAATTACTTTCTATACAAAACAAATTATGAGCTGTATATCATTTTTAAAAAGTAGATAGTAAAATGAAATGACAACTGTAGTAGCAGTGACTTCAGGTTTTTAATGTTTGTTAATATGTATAAAACTACGTTTTTTATGTCCAAGGTAAGTTTAAAAAGAGTGCATGCAAAGGTGTTGGAAAAGTTTACACTGTCTAAAATTATTCTAAATGTTTCCTTTTTAGGTCTCGCCTGACCCAGCGCATGCGCTGGTCTGGCGAGACTTATTGAGAGGGCTCCAAAAAATGCTACCAGGCCAGCCTAGAGCTACAGTGCATGTGCGCGGGCGCGCGCGCCGCTTTTACCGCGATTAGTTTCACTTTCGCGGCAGCACGGCCACTTCGATGTTTGATCGCAATCACTTTCACTTTCGCGGCCGCAGGGCCGCTTGGCATAGCCAATAGGTCTCCCTTTTGGGACCTTATAAGTGTTTAGTTATGCAACTGTTGCATGGCTAAACACATATAAGGTCCCAAAGGCGAGACCTATTGGCTATGCCAATGCTTGTTTAAGTTGTTTTGCCACAAATATTAATCAGTGTACACTAGGCCAGAAGAAGGACATCAATTTCCTCTAATGCAACCACAAGGGGTTACATCAAAATAAGAACATAAGGAGGCATGAAATCATCAGATAGAATCATAGGGGAGTAGGGAGGCCAGTTATTGTTCTGTGAGAACGAAGGTTTTGAAGGCTATATGGAAGAAAAGCGTTGGAAAGAGTCCGATATCTTGCAGCAAGCAGTTCCTAATTTTTGAGTATTTGCATAAGAAGACATGCATCGTGGTCTTTTCCTTTATGACACAGAAATAGTTGTTTGTTCGGAGGAGAGTATGGTAATTTGTCAACCTAATCTCTCAAATGGATAGTAGGTTGGTTTGACCAGAAGCCTCTGGATCACCAGTCGTAGGACCATCCAAGATGTTCAGAGTTGCATGTTCTGCTAGAGATATGAGCTATTTCAGCACCGGTCTTATGAACTAAACACAGGAAATAAAAGGCTATTTTGACTGACTTGGGATCAATGCAAGTTAAAAGCAAGCAAGAATGATGTCCTTTTCTTAGACACTTAAATGGGGACTGGTTTTGACTATATAATTTACAAGGAGAGGGACAGGGAGCAGTAAAAAGAGGTCCAGTACCCGTGCTCCAAAAAACAAAAATGTTTGCTCCTCGTGGGGTTGGCGCTGTGGTCCCCCACGGGCCCTGAAGGAGGACTCTTAAGCGGAGATCTTTTAAAAGGAAAAGGGAGTAGTGACGAGTGTGGGTGTGTGGGGTAAGTGCAAAGGCGAGTTAAAAATATTGTTCCATGTGTTATTAGCTTCTATGCTGGTCCGAGCGCTAATTAACCTTGATGAATGTCGCTTATCACAACACTTTATTGTATGAACAATTCACGACTACGAACTATCTAACATGCTCACTTTGCTATAAAACACCAGTCTGTTTGCAGCTTGCCCACATTTTTAATTTTATTTTGAATTTAATCTCTCTCTCATACACTTACATATGCATTTTTTTATTTGTTATTTTTAGGTTGGATAATTTCTTTGAAGTGCTTTTGGAATACAGTTCCATGATACTACCATGAGCCTAAGGTTTATATAACAGGGCATACATCTATCCGTGCCCCCTGTTTCTTTATACACACCTAATTTTTTCTCTTTACGGTCCTGAAGAATCGCCAAGGATCCGGTTTGGACCACAAGGGCGTGAAACATGTCAACCCTATGGCCTTTATCACTACTCACTTCCTGAGAACCAAACCGAACATCCTCATTGGTGGAAGGTCTAAAGTTCCTTGCTTTTAACCATACCGGATGGACCCAAGAATAAGCTACCTTTTGGGGTACCGTCACAATACTTTCAACTCATCTTTGCACTTAACCCACACGCCCGCACTCACCACTATGGCGTTTTTCCTTCTAAAAGATCTCCGCAAAAAAGAGCCCTCTCGTGGGGGACTGCAGCGCCAACCCCATGAGGAACAAAAACGCCCTATGATGTAGCATAAGACACACATTTGATGGACGGAATGCAGAACAAATCAAAACATTCGCCCCCAATCAAGAGATCTGGGTTAAATCCATCATGCTTTTGCTCACCATGCCACCCCAATTTAGACCTGGCCATATGCAAATCAGTCTTGACCCTGTGCCTCATGGGAACAGCCCAGCCCGAACTGCCAAGCCAGGTTCTCCCTGGACAGGAAACAAGCATCTTAGGCACAGGGTCGAGACTGATTTGCTAATAGCTGTGTCTGAACTGGGGTGGCAAAGTGAGCTAAAGAACGAAGATGGATTCAACCCAGATCTGTGACTGGGGTTGAGTGCCTGAAAAGTTTCAGCGCTTCATTTATCATCTCCTTGTGTTTGCTATGATGAAGCATAACACCTCAATGGGTGTGTGAGGGCTAATCTCCAAATTTGACGAATTTCCCCCCTATCTATTATATCCAACCTGAGACTTATGTATCATAGATAGACTTTTCTTCTCTTCTGTAAACACTACCCGTAGCCTAGTAGGCCGGTGTACCTCCATAGGAACAGTTACCCCTTAGTGTGTTTGACTTGTATTGACAACCTGTAGTAGAAACTGAGGGCCATATGTATCAAGGCGAATTGCGATCGCAAACGCTGAAATTCGCAGAATTTCAGCGTTTGCGATCGCAATTTGGCCTAGTGCTATGTATGAAAGCACAACTGTCTCGCAAATTAAGGAATCGCAAAATTTGCGATTCCTTAAATGCAATGTATGAAGCACCCAAGTTGTGTGAATATGGCATAAGGAATCGCAAATTACCACCAACCACAGGTTGGTGGTAATTTGCGATTTCTTTCAAAAATGCACATTTTTGCATTTTTCAAAGTGGCATGTGGCGCACACACATGCCCTTAGGGCCTGTATGTGCGCCACATGTGCACCCATGCTCATTTCAGGGGTACAACAGGGTGTCCTTTTGACACCTTGGCACACTTCAAATTGCATTCTCAATTTGCGATTCTCTAATTAGGAATCGCAAATTGAGAATGTCCTTCCATTCATTCCTATGGGCTGGAATGAATGGGGAGATATTCCTTAATTGCGAATCGCAATTTGCGATTCGCAATTAAGGAATATGTAGGATTCTCAAAATGTATTGGAAATCCTACATACATAGCGTTTTGCGATTCTCAAATAGCGATTCTCAAAAATTCGCTATTTGAGAATCGTAAAACCTAACATTGATACATATGGCCCTGAGTGAGTTATCTTTTATAGGGCAGCAAAGCAGATGTACAACATTTCATCTTGATGCTTGACAAAAGTTCCAGAGACAGCTATCCAAGAATATTAAGAAACAGAGATATACAACAAAAGCAATTGAGAAAAAAAACCGAACATAGATGTATATTGACTTTATGTAAACAGGTTGTGTTCCTTCAAGAGCATGAGTTGAAGTTGCAAAATAGGTGCATGACAACAGAATGTGTGTTAATAGCTTGCATATTAATTGTGGATATAGTACCAGTGAGTATGGTGTGTTCATGTGGGGAGAGAGCGAGCCAGTCAAGTATGTTGCAATAAAAAAGCTGCAAGCGGACAGTGGGTGAGAATAACGGTCCTATGGAGTGTGTGTGCATGAGTAGCACAGATAAGAACATTGCGTGGATAAGCAGGGTACAATATTTGTGCTTTGTGATAGACCATATTGACCCCTACAAATTGAGGTCTTCAAGAATCATTTCAGGTTGAAGAAAGCCCATATGTGACCCCTAATGTGCACCTGAATGCATAACTGGTAAGCAGTGTTTAACAAGCGCATGTGACTTTGCAGGAAATAATGTGCCTCTCTTTCTGGTGCGAGTCACTGATCGTCAGGTTTTCAGCCCATATGCCATTGACATGTTTTGCTAACGTTCTAGAAACCCATTCACAAAAATCTGAACACTCAAATGACATTTACTATTGCCTGGGAATCATCTGAATTCAGAGAGCATCACAGCAGCTATAATGTATACTAGTTTAGCTCTGGTCAGGCCCAACTATTATGAAGGTCATCCACCTATCCATACTTCCAATCTGCACCAAGAAGACCCTATTGAGCAGCTAAGCCACAATTTAGAAGAATCCCTCTGCTCAACCACAAGATGCCAAAATCCCAATAGATAGATCTGCACTGAGACCATATCTTTGGTAGCTGTGTACACTGTAGAAAGGTTAACCACAACCTAGTCATAGTTAGCCACAAACAAAAAGACCTTCACCAGTCAGCCCCAAGTGAGGGGAACATCAATGTTCCTCCTCAACTCAAGAGGTTCATCCTGGCAAATCACAACCAGAAAATCCCAACAAATCGGCTGCAGCTTAGGGGAAACCATCCAGCAACCCTCAAAGAAACCATACATGCTAGCCTAACTCAGAAAACAGCAGAGGCACCCTGTAACTCTGAAAAGTCATGCCAGTTTTCTCAACATATAAAAAAATTATCACGTCTCAGAAGAACCCTTTTAACAAGCTGCAACCAGAGAATTCCACTCTTGCAGCCTAAATAAAAAAACGTCACCATCGCAGCAGCGTCTCTCTGAAAATTGTCCGAATAAAAATACCAACATTCATCCCATAATTACAGGGTCTCTTTCAGTCAGCCAAAAACCAAACGGATCTCAGCTAAAAGCCTCAGCTCACTAGACCTACCAGTGAACTCAGCAAAGAAGAACATTACAGGTTAGTGCTTTATAAAACGCATGATGACGATCTTAGCTCCCAAAATCTGACTAATATCACATATGTAAGTTGTAAACAAATACTCACTACTGAGCTGCTAATCAGATCATCCTCATCAATCAGCCACAAATGAGAAGATCTTAACTTCCTTACTTGCAATTGGTACTGCAGATGTTGCCACACTAGGAGCCAGATGTACCTGTTTCTCACGCAGCGCAGTCCAGCAGCCGCAAATGCTGCGCTGCGTGAGAAGCAGAGAGCAGGAGAGTGCCATATTTACAGAAATATGTCTCTCTTCGCCTCTCTCCCTAACACCGGTGCAGAAATGCATGATTAGGGGCCACAGAGACGCCTTTGCACCATAGTGCAAGGGTGTCCCAGAGTCTAGCATAGGTTTTGTACTGGAAGAATTTCCTTCCAGTACAAAATACCATGCTTAGATTAACTTGAAACCTTTCTCCACTATGTATGTGTACTGCACAGTGCAGCACACATGCACAGTCGGAAAAGAAAGGAGAAATGAAAGCTTTTCTCCTTCATAGCGCCTATCTGAAATGGGGGCTATTTTCTGAAGCTAAACCTTGTTTAATATTTAAAGTAAATAGGGCTTAGTGTCGCAACGTTGGGCGGCAGCTTCGAACTGCCTATGCCCCACCCATGGTATGCCCCCTTGGCACTAAGTAAGGCAAAGCAGCGCCTCGTACTGCTTTACGTTACTTTCAAGTTATTTTCCAGCGTAAAACAAGTTTTATTCTGGAAAGTAAATAGGTAAAAAAAAAAATTATCGTTGTTTTGCGTCACTTTTGTGATGCAAGCACGGCATTAAATCTTAGTAAATAGCCCCCTAGGTGTCAAAAGGACTTTTACTTTAGAGATGGGAAACAAAGACATTGATTCTGGGATCCACAGGCCTTTAGTGCATTAATACCACACTGTAATCAGTGCTACCGCTCCGGGCGCTGATTTTGTGGCGGCGCCACGTTTTCAAGTACAATATGGTTTTAAAAGCAAATGCTGCCGCGTTTTGTGTATCCAGCAATTTTCAGGTAAGTATAAAAATGTGAAGGTGATGCAAGTGATGTAAAGGTGATTACTGGACCTACTGCAGAAAGATCGGAGTTTTGTCTAATGAAAGTTATGACTCATCATAAAGTAGTAGGAGGTTGAAATGCCTGCCGCAAAACTGGTGTACCGCGCAGATCACAAATTGCATACAATGTAAATAGGTCAGTGCGTTACTGCTTCTGTCGGAGAGACCCTTTTGTTACTTGCAGTTTATACGTTTAAATTTTAATATAGAACAGTGACCTATTAACTATCATTAAAGAGCTGCATGCAAGGTATATGTTAGAGCGTTATCTTTTTTTCCCATTCAGTCTCTCATTATCCTAATGTTGCAAAAGGGTTTCACTTGGGTAGAAATTAACTCTTATTAGTAAAGGAAACCGCCAGCCATGGTGTTATGTTTTAAATTCTGAATTTGTGCTTATCCAGACTAAGTATTATAAACTATGCTGTCCACCAGTATGGATGACCATTGAGTCCTGTACCTTGTATTCCTCTGTCTGATGTCTCATTGTTGTTGTGTAAAGTGTATGTGATGTAAAGTGCTCTGACACCTTACACTGGTCTGAATGGCGCTATAAAACAATAGAAATGTATGAGAGAGAGATAGTGATTATGGAGACTTGAGGGGCGCTGTTAAACGGTGGTAGTGAGGGAATCCGTGTAATTCATTGGGGGGTGTCAAAAACAATTGTCGCACCAGGCGCCACCAGTGTTAAAGCCCACCCTGGGAGTAGTGTTAATGCATCATTCTGATTTAAGAACCTCAGGGTGGAGAACAAAGCTGCAATACACTGTATTGCTTCTTCTTTCTGAGTGAGAAAATGATGTGATTTTTCCTTGCATAAATTATACAGGTTTTACATTGTGAAACGAGATTGGGAAAACCGGTGCATGCTGGACAACCATGTCTTAATAAGGTCCTAAATATTTGAAGGCCTGAGATACTGACTCTAGACCTCAAAATCACAACACAAATAGACAGACTACATTATGATTCTCAAGTAATGTACTGCACAGATAGATTATGAGTTATGTAAAGAAGAGTGATGGAAAGAAGATGAAGGAGAATTAATATAAAAGAAGTCTACACAATTTATTTTGGCATTTTATTTAGAACTGTCCTTTTGAGTCAAAAGAGCGCTGGGCCTTTCAACAAAATCTCTTAGTGAAGTTGTTAAAGATTTTTACCCATTGGTCATATGAACCTTTGTTGGTTGACGTGAAGCACTGAAAGGGAGAAGACATCAACAATACATTTTTTACTTTCGAAGCACCAGAAATAGCCGAATATAGTTAAAGGGTTTTATTGTGGATTACGAATTAATCTAGTCTAGTATATATGCAAACCAAAAGTAAGTTCAGTAAATATAGCAATACATCAAATAAGTTGAAATATTTAAGTAGTTTAAGACCCAACAGAATGAGATACAACGTTGAAATAGCTACAACAATGAAGAAACAGGTTAAAGCAAACCGGTATTCCGTAAAGAAACTTCCCTTCTCTCTTCTAAACATATTAAGTATAGGATCATCTATTAAGGGACTCTAATTCGCGAAAATGAAAGGTGTCAGCATGATCAGACTTCAGTAGAAGTCTTGAGAAACGGAAATAAGTGTTTAGCATAAAGCTTCACAAATATAAAAATAAGGCAAGAACAGAGTACCTATTGAAGTCTTAAGGGTATTTTTCTGTCTCCAAACTGTGAGAACCCCAATTTAAAAGTAACAGGAGATTCAGAAACATCCTTATTTCCTTTCACACCACCAGGAACCAATCAAATTGTTAATCGAGTGCATTTGCAACATTCCTTCAGTTTCCCATCACATCAAACTGGTACTGCAGTTCTCAACCTTGAACATCTTTCCATCCTGGTACGTGATGAACAGTAGCCCACTGTCCAGACCTTCCCTCCGGGCCTCCCTATCAGCAGGATAATACAAACAATAAGCCTTTCTCTAGCTAACGAAAATCATGATAATACACCTGTAAAGAAAGAAAGAATATGATGGCACAGCAAATCACATTTCATTTGAGGTATGCAGTCAGGTTAAGTTTAACTGAGCATTTAATATGCACTTCAAATACATGGTTATACATGCACACGTATAACATGAAGAATACATGCAAAACGTGAGTTAAAGAGTACATGTTTACATATTTAAATATAGCATGAAGTGTAAATGTAAAACGTCAACAAAGAATACATGCTTCAACTGAACATTAGTGTATACATGTATAAATCTTCAATCTACAATTCAATTGTATTAATATGTTGAAATGCTTCACACCCGTTAATGAAGTTAATGTACACAGTGAATATAATGTAAACTGTGAGTATAAAATTGCATTTCTGCGACGTATGAGGGTGGAGCCTAAATACTCTTTGAGATATAATAAAAAAGCATCTCTGCTCAGCTTCAGTGCTGCGATACAGTGAACAACTGACAGGCTGTATGTAAGTGGACTAATTTCAAAGTGCTTTGCAGTGTAATGTTGAGGTAGAACCCACCGCCTGCCTGTAGGATTATCCTTTTATCATCGTACTTTCCTGGAGGTCCTCTGTAAGTATTTGTCTACAGGGTGGTTAAAGAAACAGGGTAATCAGTGATGGGCTTATATCTCATGTGTACCCTACTTGCTTATGCAGCCCACCACACAAAACCTCTCATGTCTGGAGCCTGACCCTATTGGTAGATAACTGGTGCTCTTAGAGCATAGATACTTTAACAGTAAGAGCACCAGTGATATGACCAGATATGTTATTTGTACACATATATACATGTATGATCCTTTTGATTGGATGACTTGTATTCTTCCAATGCTCACATTTAGGGATAGTGAACAACTTTTTTTTCTTTTTATCCAGAACTCCATGAGAGTACATGTATTTTCTCTGTCTCTTGTGTGCTGCTTGTCCCCCTCAAATATGTGCCCCCATGCCCCAGCACTGCATTGCTCCCCAGCCCTCCCAGTTTGTCTTTAAAAGCACAGAAACTGGGATATTGTTTTGCTGGGGTATGGATAAGGCAGAATTTAAGATTTGTTTTTGTTTTCTATCCTGCATTCCACGTATTATGTGAAAGCAAAAACTTTGGCACACAACAAGTACTATGGCACTGGAGGAGGAAGGCCCCAATCACTCACACACACGCTCATCTGGCGTTTGAGGTAACGACTAGTGATTTTTTGTTTGAAATCTGTTTATTGAATATAATCAAAGAGACAACAAGAGAAAAAAAGAAAGGGGAAAAGGAAAGGTTGACACATGTTGCAGAATCGGTAGGACCATGGTGGGGAAGGAACCGAATGCAGGGAAAAGGGAGCAACAAACAGATCTAGACCCCCACAATAGGACTGAGTAAGCAAGGTGGAAATGGAAATACAAATGAAGTTCAACTCTGTTCCAGAGTATAGGGGGCACTATAAAAAGAAAAAGGGCCGTCATCATATCGGTGGGGGAAGCCATGAAAAGGAGCAGTGAAGGTGGACCTAGCCAAAGTCACATAGTCCGGTATTAAAGTCCAATAACCACTTATCCAATGTACAAAGAACCCACCCCCCGAAGGGCAAGATCAACAAGATCGAATCACGGCTAGGGTCCCCATCTTCCCGGGAATTATAACATACTCTGCGACAATAAGAACACATTACATCATGTGTAAAATCAAAAACCAATATAATACAGGAAAAGAATAGAGAGAGGAATCAGAACGAGAGGGAAGACGGAGAGGAAGGAAAGAGCAGTGGAGGGAATGACCCGCCAAAGAGGAGTAGAAGACCAGAAAGGACAGATATGGATGTGCTTAAGAGGTGGGGGGAAGGGGAGAAACAAGCGAGAGGCTAAGCTAGTGCCTAGAGGACAGAAGGCCCCCGGGGTCAGCCCAGTCAGACAAACAAATTACTTCAGGATAGCCGGCCTCTCGCCCGCCGGAAGGGCTCTAAGGGGTCATCAAATAGCTGAAGGGCCCGCGCGCTCCACGCGGGAGCCATGCCAGGTCCCATAGCGGTCTACATGCCACCGCACGGTCCATATGGAACCAGTGTTTCTCGCTTTCAGGGACAATCCATTCTGATATAACTTGGAGATGACAGGACCAGTAATAGTCCAGCAAATTGGGGCAGGCCACCCCGAGACTTGGGTACCATAAGTCATTTCTGAGAGAAGCGGGGGTGGGATTTCCCCCAGATGAACTTGACAAAATCCCATTGTAGAGCCAAAATGTCAGCGTGCGGTATGGGAGTAGGAAGAGGCTGAAATAAATAAAGGATCTTAGGGAGAAGGGACATTTTGACGGCATTAAGGCGCCCCAGCCACGCCAGTGGGAGGCCCTCCCAGCGGTGCATTTCATCACGGATGGACTTCCGGTACCTAGGCCAATTAGAGGAGGATCAAGTAGCAAGATTAGGTGTCAGGGCAAGACCCAGATAGCGGATGGACTCATCTGTCCATTGCACCGGGAGCAAGTCCCGCACACCCTAGACTTCTGAGGGCGAAACTGTGAGATTAAGGGCATGGGATTTGGCAAGGTTAATCTGATAGCCCGAAGCAGACTCAAAGGACTTCAGAAGCTCGACCACTGCCAGGAGGGATGTCGAGGGGGAAGACAGATACAAGAGCAGGAAGTCAGCAAAAAGAGAGGCTTTGTGCTCAGCACCCCCATACAGATACCCCGTATAGCCTGGTGGCGACGGATAGCGTTGGCTAAGGACTCAACGCCGAGCGTGAAAAGGAGAGGTGAGAGCGGACACCCTTGGCGAGTGCCTCGATGAATAGAGACAGGAGCAGTGATAGTTCAGTTAAAGCGAACGCTGGTGGTAGGTTTTGCTTAACGGTTCCATCAATTTAGAGATGAGACCCGGCCCCAAGCCAACCTTCTGGAGGACAGCCCGGAAGAACCGCCAATCTACGCAATCAAACGCCTTTTCGGCGACGAGAGAAACCAGGCATGCAGGGATTTCTCTAATCCGTGATTTTTCTACCAAATGAGCGATGCGTCTTATGTTATCCGCTCCCTGACGGTGTCGAATAAACCCCACCTGATTCGGGTCTATGAGGCCCGGGAGATGAGGCTTCAAAAGATTGGCCAAGATATTGGTGAATAACTTGGCGTCGGTGTTTAAGAGAGCAGGGCGAAAGGAGGCCGCCAGAGTCGGGTCCTTGCCAGGTTTAGGAACAAGCACAATTTCTGCTTCATTCATCATAGGGGAGAGGCCGGTGCGGTCAGTAAAGTTATTAAAAAGATGGAGAAGATGGTCCCGCAGCTTTGGGTAGAAGATACAATAAAAAGTGACTGGAAGGCCATCGGGGCTTGGGGTTTTGCCCACCGGCAACTGCTTCAATGCTTTCGCAATTTCCTCGTGGGAGATAGGCTCGTCAAGTACCTCCTTGAAGTAGGGATCGATAGGGTCCCAAGGGCAGGAGTCAAGAAACGACATAACCTCATCCGCAGGACAATGTTCCCTGGCATACAGCTCAGAATAGAAGGTCGTCAGGGTATGAGCCTTATCTACTTCAGAGGTCGCCCATGACCCATCAGGTCTCCGAAGATTCGCTATATGGGATCGAGCCGTTTGGGTCCGTAGACGGCGAGCTAAGCAGGCCCCAACTTTATCACCACCCACATAGTATTTTTGTTTAAGGTTAATATGGAGACGCTCAGCCTTATTAGTGCACTGTAAGCGCAGCTGGCCACGGAAGGTAGCCAGGTGCCGCTTATTGGCAAGGGAGGGACCAATATGGTCCCCGCGCTCCAAATTCCAGATATCTCGGGAGAGAGTGGTTTCAACCAGTCGCGCCTCTCTAGTCCGGGCAATGGAGATTGAGGTGAAAACCCCCTGGATAGTAGCCTTAAAGGCATCCCAACGGATGTCCTCAGGAGTGTGAGAGAGAATTTATCGCAAAGCAAGATTCAATCTCTTTGCGAATATCTGCTACGTCAACAGTGTCACGGAGGACTTGGGGGGGGCAAACGCTAGCGCAGAAGAGGTGTGCTGCGGGCATTGGGTATACGGAGCGTGAGTAGGACATGCGCGTGATCAGAGATAGAAATGTCAGAGATATCCGCAGAGCATAGCAAATGGGCCAAGGGAAGAGAGAGAATAAAATAGTCGATTTGCGAATAAGAGCGCTGGGCGTGGGAGTAAAAGGAATAGTCCCGGGAATCTGGGTGGAGATATCTCCAGGCGTCTACCAGTCCCAAGCAAGTCGGTGATGGCATTCCTCAATGGCGCTGACATCGCCCCAGCAACACGGTACACCTGCGCAGTGCGATCCAGGATTCCAGACCAGATTAAAGTCCCCCCCCAAGCACAACAGGGGTCGAGAGGGAACGTAGCAGAGACCCAAGGTGACGGCGCAGGACCACATCCTGTTTCTGATTAGGCGCATAGACATTAAGAAAGGTGCAGGAATCCAGGCCCCATACCATTTTCACTTTAAGGTACCTCCCACCAGTGTCAATTACAGTCTGGGTCGTCGTCGCGCGCCAGCAAGTTTAAACAAAATGGCCATCCTACAAGTCTTAGTCGGGGAGCATGCCCAGAATTGGGTAGGGTACTTGTGGTGTGACATGAGGTGGATGTCCGAAGAAAGCAAGTGGGTCTCCTGTAAGAAGATCACGTCAGGGTCTTGGTGAAGGAGGTATCGCCACACCTGCTGGCGCTTGTTAGGGGAGTTGAGGCCCTTCACATTAAGGGAAAGGAAGGTAACATTGCGGGTCACGGTGGATGAGAGAAGGGGCAACACGTTGCAGCCACTTCAGTGGGGCCATGAAACCCCCAAAACATACACCCAAGCAGGCACTCTCCCAGAACGCAACAAGGGAGATCCCCCCACACCCCCTAAGACCAAAAAAGAGATAGGCCTCCAAGGTCATACATGGGAGGGAGAGAGGTACGCTGACAAGGACAATGACAGAGGGAATGGACTGGGCACGAAAGGACAGGGCCAGCCAGCCCCAAGCAAGAGACAACATCTCCCCATTACCCTCCCATGTCAAAACCACATGGCAGGTTCAAGCAGGGACGCATCCAAAAAGAGCCCATAGAGGGGCGAAAGAAGAGGAGACCAGAGAAAAAAAGAAAAGAAAAAAAGAAAAGGAAAAAAGAATGAACAGGCCAACTGGGCCAAGGCAATATAGAGTCAGTTCGGAACAGCCCGGACTCCCGAAGGTAGGGCATTCCAGAGAAGTCACTCTCCTATAGGACTCTGGAGAGGGGGGGCGGCAGACACGTAGAAGGCAAGGAGCCCCCGCTACCAGCCCTCCGCAAAGCAATGGAAAATGCACAGCATAGTGCGGTCTCCAGGTCCGGACAGAGGGCCCCAAGAACCGGACCCCGGTAGGAACAACAACAAGCATTGTTCTGCATAGAAGACATCTAGTTCGTAAGAGACAGGGAGGCGCTCAAGGAGTGAACATGGTTGATGGCGTCCCATTTGGCTAGTGTGGAGTCAAGGACTCTCGAGAGGAGTCTGGAGCGAGGGGGAAGAGCAGTGGACCACTCCGGCCGGAGTGAGCCCGCGGGGCAAGCGCGAGAGGAAGGAGGATCTTCAACGTGCGAGTCCACAGGAAGACTGAGGAGACGCAGCGCCTCTTGTAAAGATCGAATAACTCGTCGTCGACCCTCCCAGGTGAACATCAGGGTAAAGGGATGACCCCACTGGTATTTAATGTCCATGTCCCGCGTAGAAGGTTTAAGGTCCTGGAAAATTTAAATAGAGAGCCCATTATAGGAAACTGTCCGGATCCCCTGCACCTTACGAAGGATAGCTTCTTTGTCCGCAAAAAAGTGGACTCTTGTGATAATGTCTGGGACAAAATTAGGACGGT
Source organism: Triturus cristatus (assembly GCF_964204655.1). Taxonomy (NCBI): domain Eukaryota; kingdom Metazoa; phylum Chordata; class Amphibia; order Caudata; family Salamandridae; genus Triturus; species Triturus cristatus. The sequence continues at coordinate 1,041,466,281 of NC_140584.1, read as the reverse complement.
TGCGGGGGCCAGGGACGCAATGTGCTCTATCCAGCATAGGTGGTGTGGTACCCTACCCTTCATGGATGGCGTGCAGGAGGTCTGCCGTGTACGCCAAGATATCAGTCCCCTCCGTGCCCAATGGTATGCCTCGGATGTGGAGGTTGTTCCGCCGGCTGCGGTTCTCCAAATCTTCTTGCTTCAACTGCAGGGAGATATTCTGATCCTCCAACTCGGATATTTTCTTCCAGAGGCCGTCAATGTCCTCCGTCCTAGCATCCATTGTCCTTTCAAGGCCATCAACCATGTCGCCAATCTCCATGACATCTTTGCGGACTTCCTGCAACCAGACTTTGAAGTCCTGTAGAAGAGAACTGATTTTGGATTTGATTTCCTGCAGGAAGGACGACATATAGGTCTGGGTGATTGGTACTGCCTGGGTGGACGAGCCCGAGTGCCCGAGGAGGCAAGGGAATCCTCCTGGGTAGATGGGGGTGCCTTGGCCCACAAGGAGGTCACTGGATAGTCGCGGGAGGGTGTTGAGTCAGCATCTTTAGTGCCTCTGTACTTAGGGGGCATGGTGATGGGGTCCCAAAGCGCCACGGGTCCAACCGGAGAAGAGGCAGAGCTCAGCAGGTGGGGTAATGCCAAGGAGGGGAGCCGGTGAAAAAGCCAAGAAGAAGAGGCGACACAGTGTGCAGAAGGCCTGCTCAGCCACACTCAGAACGCAGGAAGGTCCCCCAAGCGTGAAGGAGAGAAGGAGGAAGACTAATGCACGTGGCTGTCTGCGGGGGAATCGCCCAGATCAGATCTCTCCAGCCGGGATCGGCAAAGGGGGGGGGTGGGCGGGGGGGCACCGTCAGGCTCTGCGGTCACCAGTGGCCTCGCGGCGGGACCAGCAGCAGTCAAGGACACCAGGGACACCAGGAGAATGTCCAGATGGCAGAGACCACGCCGCCAATATCAGCGCCGCTCACCCCCCGCTCAAGAAAGATCTCAGGCGCCAGCAGGGGCGAGCTAGCGACCGGGGCCCGAAATGGCGGCCGGTGGAAGGCAGGTCGGCTCCAGCCGAGAAAGAGCAGCTACGGACGTCTGGACGGCAGCACAAGATCCCAGCAGGGCATCAGAGGCAGGTCAGCAAAGGCCCCGCTGCCGTCGTCAGCTCTACTCCCCGTGCTCAAGGCAGAGCATCTATCACCAGCGGTGACACAGTGGCAGCCGGGGCACAAGATGGCAGCTGCAAGTCGGGCCGGGACCGGCCAGGAAAGCTCAAAAATGCTGGGCTCTCGAGGTGCTCCCGCAGCCCAGAACACTGCCCAGGAGGTCCTGACAGGATTCGGAGCACGCCTTAGCAGCAAGCGGGACCCGGAGACCAAGAGAAAGGTAAAGGCGAGAGGCTCTGGAGCGAAAACTCGGAGGAACACGTCTCACTCCATGCGCGCTCAGGCCACCGCCTACTAGTGATTTTTATAGACTAGCTGTTGTGCTTCTAGTGATGATCATGATGGTAGCTTAAATGGAACGGCAGAGCAGGAGCACTCATCGCTGACCTCTGCCAAACCTTAAAAACACCAAACAGTAGTTTTCAATAGATTTTGCCGTGTCTTCTTTCACACCTTGCACCAGAGGCCCAAGACATGTCACTCTGCAAGGCCTTAGCTTGAGGCAAAGGGGGTGGTGTGGGGGGAAGACGGGAGTAATTGGAACACCAACACAATCTGGATCTGGGAGGGTGTTGTTTCAAAGGCCTCTGAGGTTGGTTTTCTGGCTAGTTGTTTCTGCTTCCACTTCCAGGAGTGCTGGTTTCCTCTGCCTGTGGACTGGTAATGCACTTCTTTAAGGGCGTTTGTTGCTGCAGGGTAGGAAAAATGGGAGTTGGGAGAGGAATCATATGACTGCTGATGAAATTGTGCAAATGAGGACCAAGGCGGGTGAAACCTAAGCAGGTCTTTTATAGGTCTATTAAGTCAACCTTCCTTGGCAGAAAGACAGAATATATCCAAACTCTATTGTATTCATGAGAGGGAAACCAGGCCAAGCAGTATTTAACTGTTACTCTTGAACAGAAGCGAAGTCAAGTGGAGTCCAACATTTGGGTGTATATCTTTAAAGATGACCAGTCTCCTTTACCCTAGCACTTATGAGAGAACCAAGTACATGTCTATATATTGGATTCAGATTTCCCAGGGGAAAATGCTGTTATCACAACCAGAGTGATGCCTACTGCGCTGCCAACTGTTAGTGGCCAGGAAAGAGGTAGAATTTTTTCAGCGCTGTTGTTCGTTCCAGAGCTGGCACTTGGTGCATAGTCTCGCTAACAGAGAATCGGACCTGAAGAGAGAAAAAAAAAAAGGACATGGAAGAAAACAATAAAACAAATAAGGTTGCAATATTACATGTTCATCACATTATCAAAAGCTTTCCATATAACTACATTCATCCCATCCTCAATTGTTCCAGCAGAAGCATCACGTTCTTGACATACACCGTGAAATGGAGTAATCCCGTATACTGCTATTTCTCCACCGCCATGCAGCCCAAGGTAATGATCTACCAAAACGTACTGCTGTAAAGTCTCAAATAGGTTTTCATTTTGCCCTACTATGTAAGAATTTGAATAGTGCTTTTGGACTCCCAAGTGTTAAAGTGGACTGGACTACAGCTGCCAATATAGTGTACAAAGAACACTTTTGCAGCTGAGAGAGAGCTCTCTCTCTCTGGCAGTCTGGCATGTAGAATGCACACGTGGGTGGCATCAGATTGTAAGCTGACTTTGTGTTTGCTGCTGGGAGAAGGGTGGCACAAATATTAGTCCCAACAGCAATGTGACTAAAGGACAGAGACACTGGACTCGGGCCTGATTAACATCTTGGCGAACGGGTTACACCATCACAACGGTGACAGATATCCCGTCCGCCGAAATATAAGGAATATGCTACTTACCAGTATGCATCTGTTCTTGGTATGTAGAGCTGCAGATCTACACACTTTTGCATAGATCGCCATCTGGTGTTGGGCCCGGATGTCTGCAGTTTGTTTTTCCTCTTGGAAAGTCTTTGGAAGTCACGAGGTCGGTGACGCCTCCTTTGGTCCGTATTGCGCATGGGCTTCGGCTCCATCCTCAGGTTGTTTTTCGCCAACAGGGAAAGATGGAGCGTAGTAATAATAGTGAAGAAACCCATGTGTGTTTTATCTAAATAAGATAGAATGGAACAGATACAGGTAGCCGGGGAGGCGGGTGGGCGTGTGTAGATCTGCAGCTCTACATGCCAAGAACAGATGCATACTGGTAAGTAGCATATTCCGTTCGAGGCATATGAGCTGCAGATTACACACTTTTGCATAGACTATATAGCAGTTCCCAACCCTAGCGGCGACCACCGGTATGTGTTGCAGTGGTTTGAAATCGTGTTTTTAGTACAGCCTGGCCCACACTAGCTTGTTGCTTGGTTTGCACATCTACACAGTAATGTTTAGTGAAAGTGTGCGGTGTTGACCATGTAGCTGCCTTGCAGATATCATCTAATGGGATGTTCCCTAGAAAAGCCATAGAAGCCCTTATCATTCTTGTAGAGTGGGCTTTAGGGGGAACAGATAGCGTGCACTTTGCTTTGTGGTAGCAAATCTGTATGCATTTTACAATCCACCTAGCTATCCCTGATTTCGAGATGGGGTTGCCTTTATGTGGTGGAGAGAAAGGGACAAACAGTTGTTTTGTCTTTCTGAAAGGTTGTGTTCTTTGGATATAGTAAAGTAAGGCCCTTTTAACATCCAGTGTGTGTAGAGCCCTTTCTGCAACAGTTTGAGGTTGCGAGAAAAAAACCGGTAATTCTACATATTGGTTTAGATGAAAGGGGGAAATTACTTTGGGTAGGAATTTTGGGTTGGTACGGAGAACAACCTTGTTTGGGTGCATTTGGAGAATAGGCTCTTGTATAGTAAGTGCTTGTATCTCACTGACCCTTCTAAGGGAAGTGATGGCTACAAGGAAAGCAGTCTTCCATGTGAGAAATTGCAGTTCACATTTATGCAAAGGTCCGAAAGGCGGGCCCATTAGCCTTGTGAGAACTATATTTAAGTTCCACACAGGTGAGGGTGGTATTATGGGAGGAATTATTTGTTTGAGGCCTTCCATGAAGGCTTTAATGACAGACACTCTGAAAAGTGATAGGTGCTGTCTGTTTTGTAGGTAAGCGGCAATTGCTGCGAGGTGTAGCCGAATGGATGTATATGCTAGGTTACACCTTTGTAGATGGAGTAAGTAGCATATCATGTGCTGTATAGATACTTCTAGAGGGTTGATTGTGTTGTTATGGCAATAAACAACAAATCTTTTCCATTTTGCAGCGTAGCAGGCTCTAGTAGTAGGGCGTCTAGCTTCTCTGATGACGTTCATACAGTCAGGGGGGAAGGTTTAGGTATCCGAATTCTAAGATCTCAGGAGCCAGATCGCAAGGTTGAGCTGAGCTGGGTCCGGGTGTCTGATCTCTCCATGGTTCTGGGTTAGGAGGCATGGTGAGAGGTGTAACTTTTGGTGTGGCACTACCGAGAGTTCCAGCAGCGTGGTGTACCACGGTTGTCTGGCCCATGTTGGAGCTACTAGAATCAGTGTGAGGGAGTGCTGTTGTAGCTTTCGCACCACTAATGGAATTAGTGGGAGAGGTGGAAAGGCGTACGCAAATTTGCCTGACCAGTTCATCCATATCGCATTGCCTTTGGACAATGGGTGTGGGTATCTGGCGGCGAAGCTTGGGCATTTTTTGTTTTCATGGGTGGCGAAGAGGTCTATGTGTGGATGCCCCCACATCTGAAAGAACGGGTGAAGAACCTGTGGGTGAAGTTCCCACTCGCGGATCTGCTGCGTCTGTCTGCGGAGTAGATCTTCCATGGTGTTTTGGACTCCTGGGACATGTTGGGCTAGGAGAAAGATTTTGTGTGGAATTGCCCATCTCCATATGCTCTGTGCTAGATGAGAGAGCTGTGGAGAGCGTGTGCAGCCTTGTTTTTGAATGTACTACATGGCCGTCATGTTGTCTGTGCGAATAAGAACTGCCTTTCCTAAAATCTGTGTGTGAAAGGATTTTAGGGCTAGAAAGATTGCCAGTAACTCCAGATGGTTGATGTGGAGTAACTTTTGTTGCGGCGTCCATGTGCCTTGCACTGTGAGGTGTAGTAGATGAGCTCCCCAGTCGGAGAGCGATGCGTCTGTTAGGATTATTTGTGGAACCGGGTCCAGGAACGGTCGACCTCTGGAAAGATTTGTGGTGTTCCACCACTGCAGAGAGTGATGGGTGCGACCGTCTACCAACACCAGATCTGTCAGTTGCCCCTGGGCCTGGTTCCATTGGCGCGCTAAGCACTCTTGGAGTGGACGCATCTGGAGTCTTGCATGAGGTACTATGCAGATGCAAGAGGCCATCATACCTATCAGTTGCATAAACACTCTTGCTGGGAGAGAGTGTTGAGGCATGAATCTTTGACGCAAAGCCTGAATGCTTGCAATCCTGGCAGGATTAGGGTAGGCTATGGCTTTTGAGGTGTCTATGGTAAAACCGAGGTATTGGTTTGTGTTGGATGGTATTAGCTGGGACTTTTGGTGGTTTACTGTGAAACCTAGCTGGTGAAGTAGTTGGATTGTAGTGGCGGTGTGATGAACACATTGATTGTAGGACGTGGCTTTTATTAGCCAGTCGTCCAAATATGGGAAGACGTGAATGTGCTGTCTCCTGAGGTGTGCCGCCACTACCGCTAGGCACTTGGTGAATACCCTTGTTGCTGTTATGACCCCGAATGGGAGCAACTTGAACTGGTAGTGTTGCCCGTCCACTACAAATCTGAGGTACTTTCTGTGGGCATGGTGTACCGGAATGTGAAAGTATGCGTCTTTCAAGTCCAGAGTGGTGAGAAAGTCTTTCTGGGAGAGGAGCGGAAGTACCTGCTGAAGTGTTACCATGTGAAAATGTTCCGAATGTATGTATGTGTTTAGAGGCCGGAGATCTAAGATAGGTCGTAGAGTCTCGTCTCTTTTTGGTATCAGGAAATATAGGGAGTAGACCCCTAAATTTTGTTGATTGGCGGGGACTTGTTCTAGTAACGTGGAATGTTCTTGTGACATTGGGCGTTGCCTGGGTGGAATGTTGGGGGGGTAGATGTCAATTCTAGGCAGTACCCTGAACGAATAATTTGGGTCACCCATCTGTCTGATGTGATGGACTCCCAGACGTGAAGGAAATTTTGTAATCTGCCCCCGACCGCAGTGGGATGGTCTGGAGGGAGCAGGGGGAAGTCATTGGGTAGGCGGTGTGGCAGAGCGGGCGGTATTTGTTTTGCCTCTGCCTTTATTGTTATTGCCTTTATAGCCGCCTCTTTGATAACCCCTTGTGAAGGTGGATTGAACAGGGGATTTGTAGGAAGTGGACGCGCTATCTGAGGAGTAGCCTCTGCCCGTGCCCCGAAAGGAAGAGCGGCGAAAGGAGCGCCTAGGAGGGTGTGACTGTAGGGCTCCCATAGATTTCGCCGTATATGTGTCTTTCTTCATCTTCTCGAGGGCCTCATCTACTTTTGGACCGAATAAATGTTCTTGATCAAATGGATGATTTAATCTGGAGGCTTGTACCTCAGGTTTAAAGCCTGAAACTCTGAGCCAAGCATGGCGACGGAGGAGGACGCTAGTGTTGATGGCCCTGGAGGCCGTGTCTGCTGCGTCTAAGGCACAGCGAATAGAGGTGTTAGTTATGGTCTTAACCTCTTGAATTCATTTATTGGCCCTATTTCTGTATTTTTCTGGGAGATGGTGCATGATGGTTTCTAATTCATCATAATGCGCTCTGTCGTATCTGGCCAGTAGCGCTTGAGTGTTGGCGATACACCACATATTGGCTGCCTGTGACGCAGTGCGCTTTCCTGACGCGTCCAGGAGCTTTGACTCCTTGTCAGGTGGTGGTGCTTCGCCTGACGCCTTGGCATTTGACCTCTTCCGTGCCATGGATACCACTAGGGAATCCAGTGGCGCTGGCCCTTTGATGTAGGCAGGATCTGTGGGGGCAGCTTTATACTTTTTCTCTATGCGTGGGTTTAGGACCCTAGCCCTGACTGGGTCTTTAAAAACCTCTGGCGCATGTTTTATTACCCCCTTGAGCATAGGTAGTATAGAAGTAGACCTATGTGAGGTGTCAAGGAGGAAATCTTCCTCTACCGGATCAGTGTGTAGCTCTACCCCGTGATAATGTGGCGCCTTCTGAAGTAGGTGGTGAAAACCTAATGAGTCTTCTGGTGGAGATGACCTGGATGGATAAAGGTCATCTTGTGGGACATCTGGAATGTCTGGATTATTACAATCATCCCATGGGTCTGGGGATCCTGTAGGAGTGGGGTCTTTTGGCACATCTGCTGGATCGTAGTATGGGTCCCCCTGATCATCATGGTCTGGAGACGGGGTCGGAGAGTGATGAGGCAGGGGTGGAGAAGGCGGAGGGGGCGGAGGTGGAGAGGGTGGAGGAGGTGGGGAAGGCACTCTGAAAGGGGAGGTAGCAGAGTCTTTCCTCTTTGGAGGTGGAGGTGGAGCTGGTTTGTCCAAATGTCTCTTTTTAGAAGACAGTGCCAAATGTCCAGTTTTTGGATCCTTGGTAAGTGTCTTTTGCAAAGGATCCGGTGTAAACAATTCTTGAGACAATGGCTGTTCGGCCGGCGCCGAAGGTTTCGGGGCCGATGGCTTTTTAGGCTTGTCTGTGCCGTGCTTTTTTGGAACCTCCGATTTTTTGGTTGGCGCCGAGGCAGGCTTCGGCGCGGGAGTGTCGGTGCCGAGGGCCTTATGATGTTTGGTCGGTACCGAGAGGCTGGGTTTCGACACCGAGGGCTTTGGTGCGGAGCTCGGTGTCGAGGTAGAGGCCGATCTCTTCTTCGGTGCCGAAGTGTGTTTATCGGCACCGCTGGCAGGCTGGCTGGAGCCCGAGCCGCCGGAAGGCTTATTAGGCTTCTTCACCGGGCCCGAAAGTGGGGTGTTCAAAGCAGTGTCTTTGGTCTTGCCTAGGCCCGGAGGCGAAGGCGTGACCGAAGCCTTTTTGGGTGTCGGCGCGGGTGTGGGAGGGGGTATTTTACTCACGACCCTCTGCGCCGGGGTGATGTCCTACACATCCGAGTTGTCGGCTTCGGAAGCACTGACGAGGTCCTCTTCGGTGTGCTGCTGTCCCGGATCTTCGACGTCATCCCCGAAGATGTCGACTGGAACGGAGGTCGAGGAGTGCGCCATGTTTCGTCTGGCCCTTCGATCTCGAATAGTCTTTTTGGATCTGAAAAACTTGCAGGCGGGACAGTCTCGAGCCTCGTGTTCAGGGGAGAGGCAGAGGTTGCACACCTCATGAAGATCGGCGTGGGGGAATTTGGACCCACATCGAGGGCACTTCTTGAATGGAGTTCTTTCCATCAGCCTGGACCGGAGCTTGGATAGGCCCGAAGGCCGCCGTCGATGACTGGAATCGAAGGTGTGTCGAAGAGAAGGTGATTGAGGAGATCAGGATCTGAACAATACCGCGAAGAGCGAGGATTCCGCTTCGATCGTCGAACTGGAAATGTTCGGAACCGGAGCGCGAAATATTACATCCGAGCCCGATGGCGGAAAAAAACAATCTGAGGATGGAGCCGAAGCCCATGCGCAATACGGACCAAAGGAGGAGTCACCGACCTCGTGACTTCCAAAGACTTTCCAAGAGGAAAAACAAACTGCAAACATCCGGGCCCAACACCAGATGGCGATCTATGCAAAAGTGTGTAATCTGCAGCTCATATGCCTTGAATATTCCATTATATCTTTGTTCTTTCTTTATTTTGTTTCGGTCCGTAAACCATAAAAGAACATTCACAGATATAGACAATGCATAAAAACAGGTTAAAAAGCTAAAACACTGATAAAACAAGATATGATTATACATAACAGTTAAAAATCAGTTGACATTAGATTCATTACTAGTGCCTAAAAATACCTTTCACGCCCACCACATAGAGCTTAAGGGATACAGCATAGACAATTGGCATTTGAGTGTTATATTTTAGGAGCCTAAATGCTTCTTCGCAATGTTGTGTACCTAGATTCCTGCACAATTGAAACAGCCTTAATTGAGTTTTATAAATCTCTATGACCGGGCCCACAGGCTTGTGAAAAGAGTTTCTGTAAAGCTTGGACAGACCACTAGCGGTCTGAGCCAGCTTGAGGCTTGACTTGTCTATTTGTGGCTCCCAGTCCATTTTTTCAGTTAGTGTAAGACCTAAGTAGTCAAAAACAGATACCCACCCCAGTTGGATACCATTCATGTGCACGTTGGTTTGGGTAGAGCAAGCAGGGTTAAAGACCATGTATTTTGTCTTTTGAATGTTGATCTCCAACCCCCTGAGTCTACAGAACTCACAGAACCCGTCAAGGATTCTGTGAATACCCATCGGAGATTTAGAAAGCAGAAGGATATAATCTGCGAACATCATTGCTGGAATTGACTTATGTGCTAAGTAGGGGGCATCTATGTCTTTCAGTCCGCTCAGTGCATCTACTTGTCTCTTGATGTAAATACAGAACAAGGTAGGAGCGAGCACACAACCCTAACTCCCCTGTTAATTGGAATAGGTGGGGGGAGTTTCCCAAATCTCCCATACCTAATTTGGGCATAGTTGCCATCATGCAGTCTTCTCAACATGTCCAAAAGATAGTAGGGGATTCCAAGGTCTCTCAATACCACCAGTGCATCTCCAGGGACCAGATCAAAGGCACTTTTAAGATCCACAAAGACCAAATAAAGACTACCATCTTCCAAGTACACTGATTTCCAAAAGAGGAGTTGGAGCCTGAAGATTTGGTCAATGGTGGTTGTTTTTGTTCCCTAAAGCCAGCTTGAAGTGGGCCCATAACCTTGTGTTCCTCCAGCCAAGTCTGCAGGTAATCAAGTAGGATCCTAGCAAAAATGTTTTGCGATACATCGATCAAAGTGATCGGCCTGTAGTTGGTTGGTAATAAGCTGGACCCCTTTTTAAATACTGGCAGAATCTCGGAGTGCCATCCCTTGTAAAGTGGCATTCAAGGGTCCACAGATAGGGACCCCAGATGTTTGGCTTGGCACAGAAAAGATCCCCAGGTATCTTATCCAGACCTGGAGCCTTGCCAGGAGCGATTCTGTTTATGGCTCTGATAACTTCTGCCAGGGTTGGCTCTAGATTGGAATTCGGTAGGGGCTGGGTTACTAAGGTCTGACTACTGTCCTCAGCTTCCAGTGGAGCATAGGGAGTTTGGAAGTACTTTCCAGGTATTAGCTGCGATATTTGGCTCCAGAACCACCTTTCCATTTTTGCTACCAGTAGTTACGGTGTTCCAAAAGGATTTCATATCGTTGGCTGCTAGGGCCAGTTTCAGGGATGCACATTGGTCAATTTCCCAAGATTTATTTGCAAGTGCAATAGTGGCTTTGTAGAAAGCCCGCGCTGTTTTAATTTGGGCACTGCTCTTGGATTTTATGGCCTCTATCAAGGCCTTCTTTGCCTCTCGACAACTTGCGTTGAACCAGGTGGGCTTCCTCTTTGACCCTCCCCTCTGGGTACCCAGTGGCGAGAATGTATCCAACAACCTAGCGGTCAGGATCTCATGAAACTTAGCAATATCTACTGTGGATACAACGGTACCATCTTCCGTGACAAGCTTTGCCAGTTCCACAAAAATGGGTATAATGGATTCAAATAAAAGGGCCTTTTTTTGGAGCGATTGTTCTATCCACACCTCCTTACTTTCCATCTACCATTAGTAAGTGATAGCCTATTATCTATTGTGGAGACTGAGTCAGGGTTTCCCCCAGTAATTGTCAGTTAAAGCGTTATGATTGCTGTTGTGTTGTTGTAGGACAGCAAAGTCAACAACCCTGGCCCACATCCTTGTTTCTATCAGAATGTAGTTTATGATGGAAGAGTGACCAACCCTATTAAATGTGTGCTTCCCAGGAGAGTCGAACTGGTTTGGCCATTGCAGGCTCTCGGAGAATGTTTTAGACTAAGGGATTTTATCTGGAGAGCCAGCGGTGTCCAAGCCCTTATTGGAGAGGTATTAGGCTCACGGATAGCCCAGATCTCATCTTCCTCTGTGGATGGAGTGCCTTTAAGATCTTTCATTTGCTCGTATTGGCAGTTAAAGTCGCCCCCTATAACCACCAAGACCTTATTAGGAAAACTAGAGATTGGGCCATCCAGTTGATCTAGAGACGGGGATTCTTGGCCATTCCTCACAGGCCTGGAATAGACATTGACTAAAGCGTTTCAAAATTTGGTGAGAAGGTTAGCATGGTACACAGGATATCAGCTGAAGGGTGCTCCACCGGGGTGGCAGTGCAGCCTAGATGGGAACCTCCCCAGGTACATAACCCTACTGACGGTCTACCCCGTCCCCATGATGTGGCAGGAATTTTAAAAGATGCAAACCCCACACGCAATGTCTCCTTCGTTGCTCAAGTTTCCTGGAACATGCATATAACAAATGAATCCACAAAATCCCTCCAATCGGAGCTTTATCCATGTATGCCAATGACATGGTGCTGTATGTCCGGGACCCCGGAATACACCTCGCCCAACTCATTCGGGAATATATCTGGTTTGCATGGTTCTCAGGACTGGGAATCAACTGGTCCAAATCGGTCATACTACCTCTCACAGATAACACGCCCCAATTCGACATGGACTCTCCATTAACATGGTGCACCGACACTGTAAAATACTTAGGAATATGGCTGCACAGGGATCTGCAAGCTGTCATACAATCCAACTATGGCACAGCTATCACGTGTCTCGAGGGACAAGTGAGTCGCTGGATTAAGTTGAATTTGTCCTTCGCGGAACACATAGCACTGATGAAGATGGGTAATCCTCCAGCGCTTTCTGTATCTCTTTTAAAATATTCCTGTACATTTGACGCGACATTTTTTTCAACAGGCTCTGCTCCCTCTTGATCACGTTAGCCTACTATTGGCAGCAGGACCCAGGTTATATTCCTCATGTGGCAGTGGAGGCTGGCGCGGTGCACCCCATCGCGCTTAAAGCCATGATCGTCAATAGGCACACAGTATTTGAAAAGGGAGAATTTGACAATGTACAAACCACGTCTAGGGCCTGGCGTGAATTAGGACCAGATCAAAGGCACTTTTAAGATCCACAAAGACCAAATAAAGACTACCATCTTCCAAGTACACTGATTTCCAAAAGAGGAGTTGGAGCCTGAAGATTTGGTCAATGGTGGTTGTTTTTGTTCCCTAAAGCCAGCTTGAAGTGGGCCCATAACCTTGTGTTCCTCCAGCCAAGTCTGCAGGTAATCAAGTAGGATCCTAGCAAAAATGTTTTGCGATACATCGATCAAACTGATCGGCCTGTAGTTGGTTGGTAATAAGCTGGACCCCTTTTTAAATACTGGCAGAATCTTGGAGTGCCATCCCTTGTAAAGTGGCATTCAAGGGCCCACAGATAGGGACCCCAGATGTTTGGCTTGGCACAGAAAAGATCCCCAGGTATCTTATCCAGACCTGGAGCCTTGCCAGGAGCGATTCTGTTTATGGCTCGGATAACTTCTGCCAGGGTTGGCTCTAGATTGGAATTCGGTAGGGGCTGGGTTACTAAGGTCTGACTACTGTCCTCAGCTTCCAGTGGAGCATAGGGAGTTTGGAAGTACTTTCCAGGTATTAGCTGCGATATTTGGCTCCAGAACCACCTTTCCATTTTTGCTACCAGTAGTTACGGTAGAAATTGCCATTGTATGCGCCCGGCATGCCACTACTGCACCACTCAGAACTTTCTGTCACTAGAGAATCTGGTGCACTAAAGACCCTTAAAGAAATGGCTATGTCAACAATGGAGGATGTGTTCCCTGGGGGTCAATTTATAGCATCAGAAAACATAGTCGCGGTGGGCACTGCCACCACTATGCAACTATTTGTCTACACCAAGCTGCGCTCGGCTATGCGTGTGCTTTATCCACAATTTCCTACAGAACCACCGGCACTTGAAGCACTACAACTTATATATACTACCACATCTAGAGCCAAGCTGGTAACAAGACTATATCAGGCATCACAGAGGGATGCAGTTGCCGTGGGGATATCTGCGCTAGCGAAATGGGACTCCATATTACCCACTCCCCTTTCCGAAGATGAATGGTATGGGTTTTGCCGTCTGACTGGTCAGTTGACAGAGAAAGGTAACTTACGGTTGGTGCATTTTAAATACCTACATCAACTATATTATACTCCAGCTCAGCTCCATAGATGTGGGTTGCTCGATGCTGACAACTGTAAACGCTGTGGCGTACCTGGTGCTAATTTTTATCATTTGGGGTAGGAAAGCCCCAAAGTGTATGCATACTGAAAATCTGTCACACAGATCTTACACCTGATGGTAAATGTTCTCATAGAATGTACTCCTACACTGTGCCTACTGGGTGCGGATGCTAATATTAAGGCGTCTCATAGGAGGTTAGTGGCTAGAGCACTGCTGTTGGCTAAACGTAGCGTTTCCTTGTGCTGGGGGGCAGGCCTGCACCTACCACTAAACTATGGTTACAGGACCTGACGTACTGTCCGGACCAGCTTACATGTTATGCGGAGGAACTGCCTATAAAATCCAAGCCGCCAGACATCTGGGGTCCACTTACCGCTTATCTAGTAACGATACCTGCTGTTTAATGCCCGTTGTTATTCTAAGGCTACTCTGCCCTGTAATGTCCTAAACTGCACTTTTAATGTTATGTCTCTGTATACCTATGCTATCGAGTTCTGTGATACTCTGTCATGCCAAATGAGTTATGTAACACGGCTACGCTGTACCAATGCTTCGAATCAGATAACTGTATGTTGTATGTTGTTCATTACCTTTTAAAATGCACAAATAAAATAAAAATTAAAAAAATCCCTCCAATCAGAACAGCTCAGTTTTCTCTTGAGACCTGCTAGTTATGTTTTGAATGGCTGAACTACCACCCTGGGTTTTAAGCTCCAGTGATTCTTCTGACTCAAACAGCACACTGTGGCACTTGCTCATAATACCAACAGTGGCTACAGATTTTGCCCTATTGGCTAAAGCGCCAGGGGTTTCTAATACGCCTGGCGAATGAATTTGAGCATGTGAGGTTAATGGAGTTAAAGGGGGCATTTTCTGGTGGCAATGTGTTGAGCTTGGGGCTTGATGTTACTAGCGAACCTAGGGATAATGTCAGGGTGTCAATAGATCCAGAGTGCACAATCGCAGGGTTGACATTGGGACATTGTCTGATGGACCTAGACTCTTCGATTTTAACAACCAAGGCCATACCCAATGAAAGTTCTCTCGTTTGTACCATCTTTTGTTCCCTCCCTGCACCATGCAGAACAGCCAAGCCAGATCGCAGGCTCGGCCACAAGTCCCACCTTCTAAAGGTCCCTGGACTGGTGGTTTGCGGGTCGTGTTTGGGTTCCGGTACGAGTCAAATCGACTTCTTCCAAGACCCCATATCCATTTGTCACGGGCAGATTAAATTCTTGGGGTCTCGAGTATTGATACCCCAGTCCCAACGGCGACTGCTTATACCAGTCATCCTGTGGTCGACAATTTCCTGCTTTGGGTTGGATCATTGGTCTTGAAATCTAAAAGTGGGTGAGTGGGAGTGGCCCGATTACGGATCCTGGGTGTAGTGGTTCAGTTGCAAGAGGTGTTGTACAATTTGTGGGTTTTTTAAGGTGATTATGATGTAATCCCCATATTGATCTTTGGGCCTGTCACCCACCCAGCTGACCCTACTAGTCATAATAACTTCATTGGAGTGTGAGTAGGCATACTGCCGAATTCTAACAAGTCAGTGCAAACACTTATTCTTAAGCTCGAACTGTGCTTCCCTCTGACCCTCTTTAACTTTGGGGACCCCTGCGAGTACAACAACATATGGGGTTGATGCTGGGGGAAGGTTTACAGTTGGCAAATCAGTCCCTACCACTCCCTTCCAGTTCTGGGGCCCAGCTTTACCCACACTATTAGTCAAAGTACCCATGGATGATGGTGCCCGCTCCCCCTGCTTAGATTCAGGATCTGAATGATAGTTTGCCAGAGCCATGGAAGCAGGGACCTCCTCACAAGATGCTTCAGGCATTTCCATAGCCTCTGCGATGCCACAAAGTCTGTTTCCAACAGGGTCAGTTCCGCTCACTCTGACTGGTGCAGGGTTTGCAAAAGTTTTTCCATGACAATTTACACACGGGTTGGCCAGTTTATCAAGTCGAGCTAATACTGGGGCAAGCTCCTCTCTCACAATGATCCTAATCTGGCCTTGTAGAACCTCCATCAGGGCAGCCACCCATGGCGGGAGTGACATGTCCGGTTCTGAGTTTTGACCAATGTCCAGAACCTGGGTAGGCGGGGTTCCCATCTTAACAGGTGTTCCATCATTGGATTTTTTCCGCTTTACCTCCGCCCTGGTAGATTGCTTAGTTTTGTTATTCTTAGCTATACCCTTGGTCTCGCCCCCCCATGCAGGTGCTTTGGGTATGGTTCCTGTTTCGGTGTTAGGTACTTGCAGGGACAACACCAAGGTTCTTTCCAGATCGCTATTGGTTGTGGGCATGACCAGGTCTATAGAAGTACACCAGAGATTAGGAGTCAGTGACAGCCGACGTTCTGTTAGTTCTATCTCCGTGGCCACTACCCTTATGGCCCTCTGGAGCATCCTGTCGATGGAGGTCTGCAGCAGGACTGGGGGTATTAGCTGGGGCGGCGCTTGTTTTATTAGGTTAGTGGTGCGCTTCCCCATTTATTTATTTTTATTTGCTCTACAAGTTACGGAAACACCCCTATGCTCGCTTTTGCCCACACGACCATGCAAAGGTAAAATGCGCTGAATTGCGAGGGGAGATTCCAAGATAGGGCAAGAAGACTACTGTAGCTACCCAGGTTGTTAGAAGCTGTCAAAAAAGCAAGGATGGCACTTACGTGTCAGCTTGACGTTGTCCTCTCAAGAGTTATTGTTGAGCCGACCCAGGGAATGCTGGGTTGTTGTTTGGTAAAATGTGAGGGCCGTGTAAAAGACCCCTTGCAAAGGCAAAGTACGACCCAGATAGCAAGAGAAGGGGGAGGTGGGGGTGACAGCCCAGTCTCTTCCAGTCTATGACAGGCGCAGATGAGCCCACCCTTGGCCCGGGCGCGGCCTGGACACGCCCGCGCCCCAAGGTCACTTTATGCACCTCTGGGCGCGAGCTGGTGACCGCTGGTGCCTCCTAGCATAAGTGCTGCTGGGGAATTAAGTACCAGATTCAAATCTGGCGTGTGGCAGCAAGTAATGGGCATCCTGCGCTGCCGGTCAGTGTCTCTTTATGCGCCTCCGGGCGCGAGCTGGTGACCGCCGGTGCCTCCTTGCGTAGGTGCTGCTGGGGAATGGCTTGCCCGGTTCAAATCCGGCATGTGGCAGCAAGTAATGGGCGTCCCGTGCTGCCGGAGCCCCAGGGTCTCTTTATGCGCCTCCAGGCGCAAGTTGGTGACTGCCGGTGCCTCCTGACGCAGAAGCTGCTGGGGAATGGAGTCCCCGGTTCAAATCCAGCGTGTGGCGGCAAGTAATGGGCATCCATTATATCCTATGGGATTTATATTTCGGCGAACGGGATATTCATCACTGTTGTGATGGAGTGACCCGTCCTCCAATATCTAAATCAGGCCCTTAGTCACACAGGATATGGATTGAGCTAAAGCCCATTCTTTGAATAGCTTAAAGAATTGGCAATAATATGTCTTGCAGATTACTACACAGTGAAACAACGCCTATGGAGGAGAGCTTTTATACCACATCAGCTTGGGAAAGCAAAGAATAAGAAACAAGCTTTCCACAGAAGAAATGTAGCTTAGGGCATCCCCTGGTGAGAAGAAGAAAAGTGAAGGTGAAGCAAAGATTGGAGAAGTTGCTCTAGCCTTTCCCAGTAGGGCGAACAGAGCTTTGCAACACATGGAATTCCACTAGTGAGTGGCAGTTAGGTTATAAGCCACTGTGGCACAGCCAGTACTCCCACAATGAGTGAACGAAATGGGGGGCCCCTGAAAAGGAAGTGATAAATGGCCAAAGCAGCACCCATGTGAATAAGAAAAGACATTAACTACTGAAAGAAAGCTCCACCTCTCATCAGTGCAGGAGGCACAATCTCCAGTATTACCACAGTGAAGTACATAAGAGCTTGGCAGCTCTAACAAAGGGGACAGATAGACTAAGTGAGAGGTGAGCAGGGTGGGTGCAACAGCTGCAACTGACATACCAATATACATTTTTAAACTTAAGTCTCTAATTCCAGTTTCTGAAACTACACAATGCAGAGACATTTTTGAAGGTGCCACATAAGGAAAGGGTTTTGACTTCTTTTCTGTGGAAATGAGGATATTAAAGAGCAGTGATGGAGCGGGCGCTCATTACGAGCAGTATCTCACTATGTTCTATAGAATGGAAAAATAATAGATAAGTGAGCACACATATCTCCCAATCTTTCTTTCCTTGTTTCCATCTTCATTTTCCTAATATTTTCCTTCTTTCTTTCATGTTCAGACCATGCACAAGTAAGTCTTTTCTTGGTGAGCTCTCTCACTGCAAGCTAAAGAATGCAACAGACAGCTCAATTTATAATAAAATAAGTGGAGGGCCCACAATTTTGCTCAGTAGCCCACAGCCAGCACTATTCAATGTCTGTGTGTCGAATACCAAGGCTGCGTAGTCTTGATTCCACTTCATGTCTCATGATTCCACCACCAGGCACTCCCTGCCCCATTATCTCACTGTTACAGGTTACTGTGTCATAGTCCAATTAGGAAAAATAAGGGTCCCAAAAATGAGTGCCAGTGGGCCACCTGCAACCACTGGCTCAAATTAAGCGCTGCTGACACAGTAGCTGGAAATTCTAAAATGGATGGGGCACGCACTAATATCAGGGCTCCTCTTTTATCAAGTTGAGGTCTCATCCCATCACAGGTGAACGTGTCTCCATAGACCTTAACACTTGTTGACATAAGTCACACTTGCCTTATAGAGCCACAAACGTTGATCAGGCTTCATTGTGTTCTTGTCTCATGCCAAGTGCCAGAAAATCATCACTGCAGTACATCCAGTACCAAAGGTGTTGAATTATTGGTGAATTTCCTCCTGAAATACCTCAGTTAATGACAAGATAGCAAAACTAAGTTACGTATATCAAAATAGGTCAATATATGTTGCACGGGAGGCATAGGCAAATCTTCAGATATTTGTGGGTTGTAGCTGTATGTCCTTCAGCACTCTGGCAAGCGCCATGTCAATCATTACATTAAATGTGGCTTCAGTATCAAAGAAAGAAAGAAATACATTTTTATTACAAATGTCCAGCATAAGTTCTTGGATCTCATCCTAACCTCAGTCTATTTCAGATGGAGTATATTTTGAGACACTCTTCAGTGCACAATCAGTAGATGACCAGAAGAGTCATTCAAGGCATGCTTTTCGGCGATGGCTTCTTGTGTAACGATATGATTTGGCAGTCAACTTTATTACCTTCTTGAGGGTCAGGAGAGATTGGGCCAGCGAGATGTGTGGGCTAGTCTTGTTTGGAAATGATCCTTGCTGCATTAGTGTCACATATCCCTGTGAGCAAAGGGCATTGACCTATGTGGGAGCCTCTAACCATATTGATGAATTTGTACCTTGCTTTTCTAGTCAAAGAACAGGAGTCATTAACATAGCTCTCCACAAGAGATCTTGGTAAGACCTGCGATCCATTGCCACTGCTTGAATACCATGGTGTGTGTTAACTGGGCCACAGCCAAGATGTCCTCCGGGTTTCACAGCATCATTTTCCTAAACGCAAAGCCTAAAACAGGCAAGAATCTGCAACTTATTGCTGCCTTATTTGTCGTTTGGTTGTGCACACTTTTAGACAGGTCCCAAGAATGTCGATAATCTCACCAGAGTTCTTCCACATATGGAAGACAGGACACTCCTAGTCTAGTTCTTCTGGGGTTGAACAGATTTCATGAAATTTTCCTCAAATCCATGATAGTGCATCAGGAGGCCACTCTTCCACACCCATACCAGCAATGAAAATATCGAAAGACCTGATCCAGTGACATCAACGTGGACATATTTACTGGACGCGTCAACATCATGCCAGGTATTTGTCGAGATGAAAGGGGGTCTAATGTTGCCTTTGTGCATGTGCAGCTAAATGGTGCTCCCGTTCAGTGATGACTATTCACTCTTGGGCTCAGATGTCAATCTGCAGTCTGAAGATGCCTTAGCGGCAGTGGGCACCACATGCATGAATAAACTGAGCAGTAGGATGAGACAACTTAAGCAACATAAATGGCTGTAGGGCATCCTTGTTTTGAATGACACTGCTACATGATAAAAATGTTGCAGGAACACACACTTTATTGCAACTATATAAAGATGCCACTATGTGCCTCAGCAAGGGGTTCATATTTGAATGGGAGGCCATTAGGCCAACCACATGTGCCTGCTCTCTGCGGTTGACTCAGCTAGTCCACCTCACCAAAACGTGGGCATCAGAACTAGTGTGCACATGAGCACATTAGAGATGTACTCAGGACAACAGTACATAAGGGGGCACCTGGACACAACAATGGATTGGAGGGTGATTGAAGTTTCCCGGAATACAGGAGGGGGCTGCCTAGGTGTTGGAGAGCGACAGGAGAAATAAGGCAACACCACTGAATGATTGGGCTGCATGTACAAAGGGGGAGAGGGGGCACCCAGAGTTGGCCAGACTGAACATAAAAGGGGTTGGAGGTTTAGACTAAGAGGGTGTCATGATTCTGGTACAGTCCATGGCTGAATTTGGAGAGCATGAGTGAAGTTTCCCAAAGGTAAATGTTATGGCCTGGGCAAAATGACCAATTATCCAGGAACCTCACACTTTTACGGTCCCCTGAATATTGGTTTCTCATGCGACTCTCTAAGCCTGCCAGGTTCTGCTGCAAGGCCTCCTGCCACATAACCTGAAATGTGGAGTAAACAAAAACATTTTTAATGCTATTTTTTTAAGTAGAGTAGGAAGATGTGATGGGTAGAAGTGTCCATTACTAAATCTTTGCAGAACAGTTTGTTCTTATGTTTTGTTAACAGAGTGCATTCTTCTCAAAATTATGTCTGTCTGATGATTGACAATGTAATACAACATTACTCTCAATTAGTGCCATAAAAAGCGGCAGCAGGAACGACTTATTTATCACACGTAAAAATGCAAGAACTGTGGTGTGAAGCTCATATATGGAGTGGAAGAGTCCGCACATTTTATTCGAGGGAAACGACACACGGAAGAGAAGCCACGTCACTATACTGAACACTGGCCCGTGCATACGGATGATCAGATGTCAATACATAGAGCAGGGTTTTGGAAGAAGGGCTCATCTACATGCAGTGTTGGTTTACTAGAGTTTGGAGTCCTCTTTTCATTTTAGTGTATTAACATTATGACAGTGTCAGCCTTCTGCAAGCTCCCTGAAGAGGAATCTTCTAAGAGCGCAGTCATTTGTTTACAGATTTCTGAAGTTATCATTTCTCTATAATAATCTTCCTGCAAGGAAGCCGAGAAGCACGTGTGTGATCAGTTGAGTAGTCTGGAAGCACCTGTAGTGGATATTTGTGCTGTTCTATTTGCTTAAATACTGTTGCTATTTTGTGGTAAGCTGCTGATGACACACCTTGTCTGTTCTAGCACCGCCTGCTGGCTGCACTGTGGCTGCTCTGAGCGAGGGCGGTTCCACAACTATTCAACGTGAAGGGAGTAAAATATCTCCCACTGTGTGAACCTTTTGTAGAATGGCATAGAGCAAGAGTAAAGGAAGCCATCCCAGTTCTCCCTAGTAGGCTTTTAGTACACAGGGGTCATTACATCCCCCTTTCCTATTGAACACATTTCAAGCCAATGGGGACAAATGGTGCATTTCACAGATCAGTTTGCAAAGAATAAAGCGATGAAAGGTGCATGTTTTGCAGGATCATTTATGTGGACGCTCTTGAAATAATTTAAATCATCAAGTGTCACTCATTCCTAAGTAAGGTCTGGAATGTGGGACCATATTTGCATTGTTCAGAACAGTTAATTAATTGGTAAAAGCTACTGATTGTACAGGCAGCGGTTAAGTGTGCGCCAAAATATTCTAATACGTGTATGGTATGCCAGATAAAGCTCATCTTTCCCCAGAGGATTTTGAAGTGCTTTTCCCACTCCAATAAAAAATGCCTCAAAAGTTAGCAAAATGGAGCATTTTTCAGAACATTTTCTCTAAATAATGGTCGTAGGGCCAGATGTACGACCATTCCATTTTGCGAGTCGCATATTGCAATGTTTTCCGAATCGCAAAATGGAATGTACAACAGTGTCTGAGATACTGTTGGTGATTCCCCAAACGAGTCGCAAGGGTCCGACCTCATTAATATTCATGAGGCAGGTCGCAATTTGCGACCCATTGGGAATGGCCAGCACTCACAGAGATGGTGGCCTGCTGGGGTCAACAGACAGTCATGCCTGTGTCTGCTTTTTAAATAAAGCAGTTTTTTTTTTTATGGATGCATTTGAAAAAGAAAAAGGAAACGTTTCAGTTTAATTTTTTCAGAGCAGGCAGTGCTCTTAAAAAATATTTTTACTGCTCAACACAAAGGGGAAGGGGTCCCGTGGGGAAACCATCCGATTTTGAGACTGGCTTACCACCAACTTGAAATAGGTGGTAACAGCGACTGTGATTAACAATTGTACATACCAGTGCGACTCTATTAGGAAGAGACGCCCTTGACATGCCCCTTCCTAATTGCGAGTCGCAAACCCTATTTTGCGAGTCGGTAATAGCTTACTGGCTCGCAAAATAGGGTTTGTACATGCCACAGACCTATTTAGTGGTCGCAACCGGGCCAATTTTCCGTTTGCTACCGTTAAAAAAGGTCGTACATCTGGCCCTAAAATTCTTAATTTTAACAGGCAGTTCAAGTAATCTAGGTGCAATTTTACCTAGCCTGCTACCATTTTCAAGATGAGACTGATAAAATTAGGGCTCGCTTGACAGCATAACGGCTGCTGATGTTATGTGATCAACCTAAAAAAAAGAGCTTTAAGAAATACTACCAGGAAAGGGACTTTGCCTCAGCCCACAGGTTGAAAGCCATGATTACAGGATTTGACTGAGCAGATGTTGGGAGTTTTCACAAAAGAGTGCTTTTACCAAAAACGTATTGGCTATCTGAGTGTTTCTCTTTGTCTAATACGATGACATCTTTGTGGGGTTAAGAGAAGACTATTCGGGGAGCCATACTTCTGCATTGAGTAATTGGTAATCCGGGTGGATCATGACCGCATTCTCTCTGCGCTTCTTGATCCCCCTTTCAAAACATACCTCATTAGCTGGCTCATGCATATGGACCCGACCTCTACTACAATAAAGGAAAATGGTGGTCTTTTGAGGCTTGGTTTTCTGTGGCTTGCTGAACCCTTTGTCCGGTACAGCTAAGGGACAGAGTCCCCTCCACCCCTATTCTTCGTAGGGAGTTCTATACAGCACATCACATGACCAACTACTGTCAATGCTTATGCTGGGGGAGTGTTGGTCAGGGAACAGTGTCACTCCCAGTCATTTCCAGCTTGAGAGAGCTCCTGCAGAGTGCATGCATAACTTGGCAGCTGGCGTGGCAGTCATTTCCAGCTTGAGAGAGCTCCAGCAGAGTGCACGCATAACTTGGCAGCTGGCGTGGTTGGCAATCAGCTAGCTTATTAAATTCCCTAATCTCTTTTGTGGAACTTGCAATACAAGTGGCTGGAGATGCAGATGAAACTTGGTGTTCAGGCAAAGTGATCACTGCTGGTTCTCATCTGGAACTCATGATTTTTCTGGTCCCTATGTGCTCGTGTTTGATTAAGATGCCAATAGTACTCGGAGTGAGTGTGACACTGTCATCTTTTTTGGTAAACATGTGGGTCGCAGGGCATGGCCATTTTGAGTTGGGAAACCCAGAATGTTGTAGATATCATCTTGTGTAAGTATTTGGCGATTGGTTGCTTTCCATATTAAGCTATGAAGATAGCACAGTGGAAGCCTTTGTGCACAGCCCCACTTGCACTCCAAAAAAGACTGTGCCCTGCCTTCAAACAATTTCCCACTAGCCTATTGTGCCTGCAGACAGGCTGGGACCAAAGCAGGGAGGCATGAAATTCCAGACACTTCAGTGAGGAGAAACCTTCAGAAGTTTCCCCCACTTCAAAGTAGACACCGAGTATAAAAACAGGACCCTCAGACCCAATTTTCAGTTCACTCCTGCACCTGCAGAAAAACTGAGGACTACCCGTGGCCTGCTATGCATTTCAGAAGACGGGTTTGCTGCACCAAAAAGGACTGCCCTGCTCCCTGAAGACTCCTCTAATCCCCCAGCTGTCTGTCCTGCAGCTTGAGCCCCTCTCTCCTACTAGAACCCAAGACTTACAGAGTGACTCCAAGGGCTAGTTGACTGGCTCCCTGATCAGAACCTCAGGGACAGAAAGTCTCCAACCATCTTGAACCCACCTCTGATTCCTGCCTGGGTGAGCCCTGACCCTCCAAGTGGTGCCTCTCCATTTCTGGACCCTTAGAAGTGGCGGCAAGGGTGCGCTAATAGCCCAGGTCCAAAACTTGAGACCTAGACTTTTTCTGCCCATAAACTTCTCTGAGAACTGAGAGGAGACCAGGACCTACATGCTCATCAATCCACCCAAGGTGCATCGCCAGCAGGCCTGACTTTGGGACAGTTCCCATTATGTTCTTTTACACAGCAGCAAAATCTATTCAGCGGCTCATTGCAGAAGGGGTATCTGGACTCGTGGAGCCCTTATCGGCTACAGCCTGCAGCTTTGCCCCTCTGAGATTTTCAGCTTCCAAAAAAGAGACTAAGTCCTAATGAAGGAATCTTCACAGCGAATTAATTCCGTAGCTTCTTAACAATGATGCTTCATACTGGGACAGTTCGACTGCTTTGCCCCGCTGAACTCCACCTTCTCAGACATTTTCTTCAAAATGTCTTTTAAGTTCGAAGGTAAGCACCGTCTGGGCCAAATCCATTTCATGTATCTGACCCACGCTCCATCGCAGTCGGCCATAACTTGACTTTGCCAACCGCAGACTTATTGTCACGCAATTTGATCTTTTAAGTGCTATTTTTCAGTTTAAACATTTAGAACTCCTGTTCTACTGACTGGATTTTCGTTGTTTTGGTGCCAAATAAATTATTAAAATTAGCTATAGTTTTCTAAATTGGTGTTGGATTTTTCTTGTGCTGTGTTTTTACTTTATTCCTGTTTAAGTGCTTCATAAATACTTAACACATTGCCTCCAAGTTAATCCTGACTGCTTTTGGGCCAAGCTGCCCGAGTGTTTGGCACAGTTTAATTTAGTAACTTTTTGTGGTTCACCTTGACAAGGATTGTGGCGGCTGCTTGAGTAGGGTTCCACCTCCTTCAACCAACAACTCAATTTCTCACAAATAGGATAACTATGAGAGGAAATTAAATCAAAGGTGAGTTTTTCATAATTGGCAGTGATCCAGAAAGACAAGTCCTGAGTTTTGTCAGTGACTAGGCCAGAAGCCACTTACGCTCCCTTAAAAGTTTCTACTGCGCTGTACAGTTTTTCTTTTGGTCAGGAATCTGATGGTTGGCAGCATACTGAATATCTATAAATGCACTGGAGGATCCGCAGTCCACAAGGACAGGAACCAAGAGATGTTGAGGATGAATCTGAAGTACCCCTTGCAGGCGGACAAAATCAGAGGATTTCAGAGGAGGAAGCAGGGATATCTGATTAACACTTGCCTCCATTCCCTGCATTAGGGACGAGCTTCCTAGTTTTCCGATTCCTTAGGTTGAAGAGCAGGGTAGACAAGGCAAGAGCTAAAAAGGTGGTCTTTCTGACAACAGTACAAACAGATCACTTGCTTATGGCATCTTGCCTTTTCTTCCTTTGACAAAGGAATTGTAGTAAAACCTACTTGCATGGGCTCATCTTCAGGATCAGTAGCTTTAGATGCTATCTTAAATGCAGGTCTTCGAGGTGGTTTGGACTGAGATCGTTTTTGATGTTCCATACATCTTTCTTGAAGGCGTCTATCAATATCGAAGGTTAGCTGGATTAGATCTTGTAGGGAAGCTGATCTGGGGAGCAGCCTTCAAGACATTCCTAATGAAATAACCTGACTAGGGAAGAGTCAGGACAATCAACCTCTCTAGCCAAGTCCTTGAACTTAGAGATGGAAGTATATAAACTCCAAGGACCCCTGGTTAATTTATAAAATCTCTTCTTGGGAGGAAAACTTCAGATCTCAACAGTCGAACATATTTTTGAATTCCATAAGGATGGAAAATTAGCATCTGAAACTAATGGCATGGCCTTGCCAGACCATTTCCAGTCATATTAATCACAATAAACCCAACCTTGGATCTATCACGGACATAAATATGAGGCTTAAAGGTGAAATGAATCTAATAAACTTTTAATTCGGCCAACCCAACCAGAGCAGGATTCAGAGACAGAGAGAGACTGACATAAGGAGGAATTTTCTGATGTCAAGCTTTATACTCGGAGAGTCAATTGGTTTACTACTGTTAATAACTTTTGGGCCTGATCCATATTTTGATTTTGTTAGCACTGCAACTTGTCAAAAGAAAATCTCCTTGCCGATGGGTATATAGGATTTTCTTGATGTGCAGAAACAGCCTATTTCCAGAAACAAACACAGAAGCCAGAATTGAAAGAGGCAAATTTCAAAATATGCTTGTTGGCAGAGTGATCCTGATTGTCCAAATGTTCTCTTTTGCCTTCCAACTGCAGAGGTGAATATATTGTGGAGTCATGGAGCGTGTCGAATCTTTAATCTCCTTAAACAGCCCATACACCTGATGTGATTTCACCCATTTTTCCTCAGAGGAGCACTCATCCTCGCACTCTCCATCCCATCTTCCATCCTCTCCAATTTCATCTCCATAGACCCTACCTTCTCTTCAGAACTCCTTAAAATGGCCTGGAATACCTTCACTGCAACCATAAGGAATCCTTCTTGGGTAAAATGTTTTCTCTGTGCTTTTCTTAGTTATCAATAGAGGTCGCGGTCTCCAAGCAGCTCCAGAGACTCAGAGCAAAGGAGTCCTCCATCGTCCCTTCGCTTTTTGGTTGTTGAGATGTCATGCCATCACAGGAGCAAGCTTATCCCTTTAGGTGTCAGGGAAGGCCAGCTCAAGTTTCAGTTTCTGGAACAGGTAACGCCTCCCATGAACAGCTATATTTGTGCCAGGTCAAGAATGTTTAGAGACATTCTGAGGGTGTCGGTGGGCTTTTACTGCCAGTGCAGGTACACCACAGGGACCTCAGTCTGCACAGCACCGAAGAATAACAAGTCGTGCTTCTCTCTGTCTCAAATCGGTGACAAGCCTTCCTAGTTCTTACCATATCTGCTACCTTGCCGTTTCTTGTTCGGTCTCAGTCTTGAGATTCCTCCATCTGCAGCAGGGATAAAAAGGCACAGCATAGGCACAGCACAAAGTGCCAAGCAATAATCGGGAACACCATAGCTTTCCCTACATCTAAATGCCTTGAGATGCGTCTCTCTTTAGTCCCACTGACAAACTTGGGCCCAACACAAAAAAGCCTGCACTGGGGTTTTTAAGGATAGAAGGTATCACCCAGTGAGTCACTGTCTTTTAAATGTACCTTTCATTTTTTCGCGTCTTGAATATTTTCATTCTTTCTTTCAACCTTTTTTGTCTTACCTTACTTTCTATCATACTTTCTTCCAGTCTTCCAACCACTATGTCATTCTTTTTCAGTATTTTAAACTATCATTTTATAATTTCTTTCTCTGACGCACACTCGTTTGGTCTCTGACACCTGTTTCTCTCTCTCTCTGTCATTAGGTTTGATTCCTTTGGTATACTGCAGTTCCCTCCCTTCAGCTTCTTAATGTGTTTCTTTTGCAATGTTATATACTATCTCCTCTTTTAGTCATTGAAGGGAAAACTCAGCTTTCTTCCCGTGAACTCTTAACACTGACTCTACGAAGTGTGCGCTCCCCATCACTGACCTAAGGACGTATGAGAGGATTGGATGTTTATATTTTTTAGCCCATCATAGTGAACTATGGCCACAAGAGGGTTGACGAGACCCCCCATCTGTCTTCTAGACTCTGCAGATGCACACAGTGACAAATTACTTTAAAGGCCAAGGAAAATCTAAACGAGGGAGGCAAACATCTTTTGATTAGCATCAGTGGGTTGGTAGCAGGCAGGGTCCTTGAGGGTTGAGGTTTCACCTTTCCAGTTATTATTGTATGACAACAGATGCTTTGTGCATGGTATGTGTTGACTATGTTGAGCTTAATGGTGCTCAATGGGAGAATGGTGAGCCCATTAAAAGATTTGTTTTTTTTTTAGGTTATTCTTTTGTAGAACATTTTAAAAATAGATGAGGAGACATCATGCTTCACACGAAAACAAATATTATACTTTGTTAGATACACATGTGCATGTACAGTGGCTGGTCTATACTGTTCCCAACAACAAAAATGATAAATGTTTCTTCTTTCAACTTTTTAAATCAACTAAATGAGTGAATATTTGTGTCATGTGCTTGTGTTTACTGTTCTCAGGTCCATGGGTACTTGCTGCTAACAGCCCATGCATGACACTGGCAGGACTCCACCAGGAGCTCGGTTCAAGGTAGGCTTGGGGGGTGGGGCATGCCAGGAGCAAGCGGCGTCCAATCCCAACCTCCCACAGATTATTGCCATGTGGTTGGTAATGCCGGTTGCTTCAGGTGTCTTCCTCTGTGGCATCAGTAGGATCAGCTATTTCTTTAAATGATAATATGAGCTCTTCCCATCCCGGAGTGTACTGAAATCAACCTCTTCCCCTGCAGTCCACTTCTGCCCAGTAAAGCACCTATTGGACCCACTGTTCTAATAGTGTCCCTATTTGTGGTGGATTCCAGCATGGTACATTTATTAGCATGGTTTGTATGAGGAGGTAATTTTAAGGAGGGTAGGGAGAAATGGCAATGACTTGCTTTGTGCTACTGAAGTGCTAAACCTGCTCGTTTGGTGAGTAATTGAGCAATTGCAATTTACAGTAGAGTGTAGTAACATGTGGGTCTGGCATCAAGACCTGATGACCTTAAAGATAGCCTTGCTGGCACTAAAGAGGCCTCACATTAGTGGACTTATAGATGGATTTGGCTCTAGAGATAAGGTTTGATTGTGAGGAGTGTGAGTACTCAAGTCTCAGATTTGGGTTTTGTGCGATGTCTTTTTCTGCTTGCCGATATATATTTTGCTGTCTGTAAGTTATTGAGCCCAGCAAAACGTGGAAAGCTTTGCTTTCAGGAGAGTGTGAGTGTTGATGATGATATCGTCTGGGATGTTTAACATCTTGACATCATCTTGGGAGTTATTAGTGAATGGCAGCTTGATGAGTTCTTGATTGGGAATTTTCAAGTGCATGAAGGAGCAAAAGTGTAGTTTGGTAGGTTTTAACTGTCATTGGGGTGGCTGGGGAAATGGTAACCGGGATAATGGCATAGTCTGACCAATCTAGTTACATTTGGTGGAGGAACTGCCTGGATGTTTGAAGTCAAAGATAAGGATATGGTTGGTTAAAAGGAGGGGGTATGTGATTTCCTTGAAGGTTTTGTAGCAATCAGGTCTGCAGACCAGGTGAATAGTGGTGGTCTTAGAGAGAGAAGTGACCAGTGGGAGTTATACAGAGGTGTTACAGTTGGGGGTTCCTAGAGAGTACTTGACATGTGGGATGACAGCAAGGTCATGGAGATATGCTGTTTTAGCACTATTTACAGATACACATTCCAAAAAGTAGCCCTAAATATGTTTATGCCATGCGTCACAAACCCCTTAAAATAGCTCTGTTTGACCATGTCGCTCTCGCTCTAATCATATCCCAGTCATTATCGTTCCCACCTTACGGAAAAGCTCTTCCAAGGAGTCGGTGCAGGCTTGTTTTCGTACGATCTCTACAAGCGCCTGTATAAAGATGGTGCCGCTATCAACATTTCTCATCGATACAGTATCTGTTGGGAAAATGGACAGGCGTTATCTCGCTGTATGGGAGAGAGGATGGATGGATGGAGGCGCAGAGGTGATAGAAGGGTCATCCCATGATACAGGGGGCCCTAAAATATTCAGAGATAAATGGAGAGTTATGGAACAAGCAATGCAAAACACGCTGTATAGAGTCACCCACTCTTTCCTAGATCTGTCACTCTACTCCCCCAAAAGTGCTCCTTTGACTGTTCATTTGCACAGACTCGCCGCTGTCATACTCTGCTATGTGAGTATCACTCAATTCCCCTCAACTCTGCTATCTGGAATACTCTTAACGTGTTGTTCTCAGGCTCCCTTTCAAACCCCTGGCCTGTCACATGCTTCTCTTCTGGCTGTCACTCTCCTCTGTGTATCTTCCTTCACTCTTTCTGCTATTAGTTATTTTAGTGATAAGCTCCCACACCAAACTGGTTGAAGAATGTATTTATAATTAATACACAACAATGCCATGGAGCCACCAAGCCCGCCCAGAAGCAGCTGCTAAGGTCAGAACCCAGTGACCTCACAGCCCATGTCACAGTGCTTACATACACACATTCCATGATGAGCAACGAGACCTGCACCCACACTGACCTAGGAACAAAACAGTCCCCCTCTACCCACACATCTAATGAGAATATGAAATCCCTGCAAACACTTAATATAGAACAAAAGACCTGAGTACGAAGCAAGATGCTTCACTACTCCAGGATCAAATCAGGCAACCACACAGGTAATTAACATGCCCTACCTCCCTCCCGCTTGCTTGGTGCAGAAACTCCTGTCCTCTGTACTAGTCTCGCTCCATCAACCTCTCATGATCACACCTTGCCTAACCAGGCTCCTTCACCTCACAACATAGCCTTGTCACCATCATCATGACAAGGATATGTTGTCCTCATGAAAGCAATATATGCTTTCATGAGCATCAACATAAAAGCATTACAACATTCTCGCCCCCTTTCTGTCACTTCCTCCCCACACATCTTTCCTAAGCGTCTCACAATTCCTACAATACTAAGTAAATCTCTTCTTATTCCATTTCTAATTTCTGGCCCTCATGTAAAACCACTCGCCACCTCTAGCGGTTCTGAAAACGTATTAATATCCTCTCCTTTAATTGCTAGCTTCACCTTAACCTAATCCCTGGCCCTATCCTACCTTTCTTCGAGTTGGGACTTTTGCCGGTTTCTGCTTCCACATCCTTCCAACGTGGTAATAACTTTGTTCTTGGTTCTCATTCCCCTCATGAGTTGAAAGGGTGTTGATTTGACCACACCATTTCCTGTGTAGCTTCCACAATATTCTTCCAACTACATAGTGCCACCTGCATAGCCCCTTTGATCAAGTGATTCATCCTTTAAACACCAATCCCCTGCAGATTGTATTGTGATGTTCTTACATGCCTCTCTACATGTAAGTTTAAGAACACTTGCATAGTCCATGAATAAGTACTGTGGACAACGCTTCCTCAAGAAAACCTGAGGAAAACTACCAAGGCCGATTCAGTCGTGATACTTCTTACAAATTCAACCTCCATTAACCTTGACAAAACATTCACGAGAACTACTGCATATCATTCAGAATCATTCAGATAGTCCTTTGGGCAGATGAAATACATGCACACTTTTCACAATGCACCTAGTACTGATTCATAGTGACCTGGTGGTGCATCACCAACGTTCAATCTTTTCTCACTTTCATAATACAATCAGCATTTTTCAACCAATTCTTTCACTTCCTGCTCCACTGTTGGCCACTAAACTTTTCTTTAAGATATCTTTTGTTAAAGTCTGACTCAAATATCCTTAGTTGGCCAACTCGATCTCTCTCTCTTAGTTCACGTGGTGCAAACACATCACCTTCAGCCACACCACCGAACTCACCTGGTCGGACCACAGCTGTGTCCACTTCAGCTTCAAGAAGACCACCATGCACCACCACACCCAGCAACCACCAAGAAGACACTGGAATCGTATCACCACTGAACAGCTCGCATCAACCCTCTCCCAGAACCAACCCACCAACACCACCGACCCCAACGAAGCCGCCAACAACCTCACAAGCTGGATCTCCGACTGCGCCAACCTCCTGGCCCCCCTGAAGACTCAAGCCAACACCAACAACCACAAGAAAAACTCCTGGTTCACCCCCGACCTCAAGGACTCCAAGAAAGAATGCCGCGCCCGCGAGAAGAAGTGGCGCCTCAACCAGACCGAGGAGAACATGTCAGCTCTCAAGGACGCCACCCGCCAACACCACCAACACCTCCGCGCCGCACGAAAAACAGCCTACCGGAACAGACTTGACAACAACGCCCACAACAGCAAGGAACTATTTGGCATCGTCAAAGAGCTCTCCAACCCGGACTCAGAAAACAACCCCATCCCTCCCTCACAAGACCTCTGCGACTCCCTCGCAACCTTCTTCCACCACAAGATCACCGATATATACAACAGCTTCACGACCACCAACGCGAACCCCCCCCCCCGGAACCCGCCACCGACATCACCACCATCCTCACCTGGAGCCCAACCACCACCGAGGAGACCACACGCGTCATGAACTCGATCCACTCCGGATCCCCATCGGACCCCTGCCCGCACCACATCTACAACAAGGCCGACAACATCATCGCACCGCACCTCCGAGACGTCATAAACGCCTCCCTCACCACCGCCACCTTCCCGGAGAGCTGGAAACACGCAGAGCTCAACGCCCTCTTGAAGAAACCCACAGCAGACCCCACCGAACTCAAAAACTTCCGTCCCATCTCTCTCCTACCGTTCCCCGCCAAAGTGATTGAGAAAATCGTCAACGCTCAACTCACCAGCGCCCTGGAACCCAACGACTCCCTCGACCCCACACAGTTCGGTTTTTGGGCCAACCACAGCACCAAAACCGCCCTCATCGCAGCCACGGACGACATCAGAGCCCTGACCGACAAGGGAGAAACCGTGGCCCTCATACTCCTGGACCTCTCTGCAGCCTTCGACACGGTCTGCCACCGCACCCTGATACGCCGCCTCAGCAACGCCGGCATCAGAGTCAAGGCCCTGAAATGGATCGTCTCCTTCCTCTCCGGAAGGACTTAGAGAGTCCGCCTGCCCCCCTTCAGATCCACAGCCACGGAGATCATCTGCGGCGTACCTCAAGGATCCTCCCTCAGCCCCACTCTCTTCAACGTCTACATGACCCCCCTGGCGAACATCGCACGCAAACACGGACTCGACCTCATATCCTACGCCGACGACACCCAGCTCATCTTATCCCTCACCGACAACCCCACCTCAGCAAGGACCAGACTACATGACGGCATGAAGGAAGTAGCGAACTGGATGACAGACAGCCGGCTGAAACTGAACACAGATAAGACGGAGGTCCTCATCCTCTGCCCTACTCCCACCGCATGGGATGACTCCTGGTGGCTCCCCGCCCTAGGCAGCACTCCCCAACCCACCGACCACGCACGCAACCTCGGCTTCATCCTGGACTCATCCCTCTCCATGACCAGACAGGTTAACTCGGTGACCTCGACATGCTTCAACACCCTCGGCATGCTCCGCAAAATCTTCCGCTGGATCCCCACCGACACCAGGAAGACCGTCACCCACGCCCTCGTCACCAGCCGCTTGGACTACGGGAACACTCTGTACGCCGGCATCACCACAAAGCTGCAGAGGAAACGTCAGCGGATCCAGAACGCTGCCGCACGACTCATCCTGGACATACCCCGCCACCACCACATCTCCGGACACCTGAAGAGACTCCATTGGCTCCCAGTCAACAAGAGGATCACCTTCAGACTCCTCACCCACGCACACAAAGCCCTTCACAACCTCGGACCCAAACTCATCAACCGTGTCTCCTTCTACACTCCTCCGCGCACTCTACGCTCTACCGGACAGGCCCTGGCAGCCGTACCCCGCATCCGCAAAGCCACCGCCGGAGGAAGATACTTCTCTTTCCTGGCAGCGAAGACCTGGAACTCTCTGCCCAGCCACCTTCGCGCCATACCTGATCACCTCTCCTTCAGAAGACAGCTCAAGACCTGGCTCTTCGAGCACTGACCCCCCCCCCCCCACCAGCGCCTTGAGACCCTTTATGGGTGAGTAGCGCGCTTTATAAATGCGAATGATTGATTGATTGAATGTTCCTCTCATCACCAATGACCAAATCTTCAGAACCATCCAGTTTGTATATTAACATACCAAACGTCATAAATGGGGCTTCAAATCCCTCTCCCTTTTACTCTTTTATGCACTTCACCACTTCTTGCTATTGAAATGACTTTGGGCAGCCTTTTTAGGTCTCGCCTACGCAGCACGCAAGCGCTGCTTTGGAGTGACCTCTTGCAATCACTTCGTACATTCTTGGAAACTCGGGCATGTAATGCACGGTTTTTAATCAGTACGCGTGCATGTATAGCGTTTACCTTGAAGGAGCGAGCAGTGGCGCCATCGGTTTTCAATTATCGCGCTTATCGCTGCTCGCTCCCGCAAGGTAAAGGCTGTCCATGGACCTCCCTGTCTCTCTTCAGCCCGCAGCTATGTCCGCTCAGCGGGTCACTTTCTCTCCACGCCTTCTCTCTCCTCCCTCAGTTTCTCTGACCGCCTACCAGCTTCACGATGCATTAACTAACCATGAATGACAATATGCAGAGCACTAGTGCCAGTGCTCAGCAACAACAGTTTTAAAAAGCAGGTGCAGGGACGGGTCGTTATCTTGCTCTCTATTTTTGCCGTCACCCCGAGGTGATTTTTTTTTTTTTTAATCTTCAGGAATACTAGCCTTCATTGCCTTTCAGGTAACTTCAAAAAGACTTGCTATAGTTCTTTTTAAGTCCAATCATATCAGAACTAAAGCATTTTCAATATGCTATGGAACAAAGCCATAATTGTTACTTATTTATTTTATGCAACCAACAACCATAAACAAAGCCAAGAGTCCCGGCTTGTTGTAGGTATAATGTTACTTGTTGTGATATATATCTAAATGCAATTACTGTAGCAGCAAAATACCAGTTGCGCAACTCACTATGCTAAACCCTATTTTTCAGTTAGTGATTGCTGCCCATGGCCGGTTAGGGCCATTGTAGGCAGCTGCCTTATGGCGCTATGTAATGCGACACTTCCCCCACCATGGCGCGCAGTTTCAGCTGTTGCATGTCAAACACAAATCACAGCAATGGGCACTACGCTCGCTGAGCTATCCTACCTGCTTCACGGTGCATTAACTAACCATGAATGACTATATGCAGAGCACTAGTGCCGGTGCTCAGCACGAACTGTTTTAAAAAGCAGGTGTGGGGATGAGTCGTTATCTCGCTCTCTATTTGTGCCGTCACACCCAGGTGATTTTTTTTTTTTAATCTGCAGGAATACCAGCTTTCATTGCCTTTCAGATAACTTCAAAAAGACTCGCTATCGTTCGTTCTAAGTACTCTAATTGGGTGTTTTATATGTGCAAAACAAATGTAACTGCAAATTAATCAAAGGAAAAATCGTATATTTATACACTACAGCATTCGCGAAATTAATTTACGTTTTTTTAATTGCAATTCAATATTCTGCCAC
Source organism: Triturus cristatus (assembly GCF_964204655.1). Classification (NCBI taxonomy): domain Eukaryota; kingdom Metazoa; phylum Chordata; class Amphibia; order Caudata; family Salamandridae; genus Triturus; species Triturus cristatus. Next base: position 1,041,431,631 of record NC_140584.1, on the reverse strand, counting down.
TTTAATTTGCTACACTCATTAGTATTCTTCATATGTACACAACGCTTTGATTGTACAAAATTAACGCTTAAAATAAGTACTAACTCTCTCTCACTAACTCTCTCTCACTAAGTAGCTCTCTCTAGCTCACTAACTCTCTCTCACTCACTTTAACTCTCTCTAACTCACTCACTCTCTCACTAACAAACTATCACTAACTCTCTCACTATCTAATTTTCTTCAAAAACACTAATTCAAACTATTTCTCACAGACTCTCTCTCTCAAAACTAACTCATTTTCTCTCTCATACACTCTCTCAATAACTAACTCTATAACTATCTCTCTCGCTCTCTCACTAAATAACTCTCTCTCACTAACTTTCTCTCTCACTAACTCACTCTCTCACTCACTAACTTACTAACTCTCTCATTAACAAACTAACTAACTCACTAACTATCACACTAACGGTTACACAAGTACTATTTCCCAAGCTGTTATTTATGCCCCCCATAACAAAAGAGAACGATAACAAGCCAGCATTGGCACAAGCAAAAACAAGTTGCCAACATTTATAAGACAAAATTAGATGAAAACATTATTTAAAAGTAATACTTTTTTTAATATGGTCTTTCACTGGGACGTAATGCTTTCTTGGTCATATATAACGTAACAAAAATGCTATCAACACTTCTTTATTATAACTTTTCAGCCTTCTACCAACTAATGTACAGCACAGCTTAAAAACATAAGCAAAGTCAATATCTCTAGCTAAACACTTATAAGGTCCCAAAGGTGAGACCTATTGGCTATGCCAATGCTTGTTCCATTAGTCCTTCGATATGGCTTCAGGCTCACCCTCTTAGCATACTATAAATGTGCAACTTCACATTCCAGCAAATCACCCTGTGCTATTTTGTAGTCTTCAATTCCCCATTTCAATAGTATTCTAACCAGCAAGTCTGCTTATACTTTTTTTCATCCTGCTTCATGCTTCACATTATGCCACTTTCTGTAACCCGGAGGTGAACCTCGCCAGCCTAGCTGAACCTTTGCTTTGCGTGCCCTCACAGCTGCAGAACCTTAAGCAATTATATATGATCAGTGCTTAATCTGAAATTTATTTCCCACAAAAAGGTGCAGACAAATTCTGCATCCCAAGCTACAGCTAATGCCTGCCTATGTATTACAGATGAATTGCCCTCAGCCGCACTCTGGGACCTTGATGAAAAAGCGACTGGTTTATCTGGGATAACACTATCCCACATCATGGACACTGGCATTGGCTATTATTATACAAGCAGATTTAACATCAAAATGACTTCGTATCTTTGTATTTTTAGTTCTCAAAAATGCCCCCTCCTCTTTAACCCCCCCCCCCCACTTGCCACTCAAACTCTCAGTAACTCTCATGGAATCTTTTTTCAAAAACATTCTCTACAAACTTAGAGTAATACTTCATCAACCCCATGAACGCGCAGAGTTGATCTATTCCTTGGTGTTACTGTGCTAATCTGAGGGATCTCACCAAATCATCTATTGGCTAAACACCCAGATATGAGATCATGTACCCTAAATATTCAACTTCCTGCAATAAAAACAAACTGACACTTGTCTGTGTGAGGAGTGAGTCCAGCCTCGCCAAGATCTTAAGAATTCCATCCAAAGGTTATGTTCCATTAAATTATCTCCAAAATTGTGAATTTCATCTTGGGAGAAATGTACATTGCTTATGCTTCTAAATAAGCTACTACTAAACCATTGAAAGACGCTAGACCGTGCTGCAAGACCAAAGGGAAGTCTAATAAATTGATAAACCCCCTCCATTGTTATGAATGCAGTAAAAGGGTTTAGACTTTCACTAGAGTCAAATCTGATGATATGCAGATTTTAAATCCAGTCTTAAGAAGTACTTGGCATTATTTAATAACAAAGCCATTTCACTGATGTTCATCAGGAGAAAACTCTCAACAATGATTTGTAGGTTAACACTACTTAACAAAAAACCATGAGTGCCAGTCTGCTTTTTTTCGAATAACCACAACAGCCATCGAGATGCATCAGCTGCTTCAATGATCCCCTTTGTATATACCTTCAAGCATACTTCTCACATCACTCCTCACTCTCAAAGGAATTTTTCTCACACTTTGTGTGAGAAGCTGGCCTGGTATATGATGTCCACTAATTAAAGTGGGCACCTTGCACCAGTCCAGACAACCCTTCTGGTGATTATCCAAGTGGTAGCTGTGGAGAGCAGCCTTCAGGCTAAGTCTTGAAGGAGTGTAAAGCAGCTTGTTTTACCAGAATGCAATCTTATAGTATAGAACAAATGAAAAGAGAACCACACAGTAGTTATAAAAATATGTTTTTAGTATATGACACTAACTAGTATGTTACAGTATCTCCTACACAGAGACAGACACAAAGCACACAATACTTAAGCAAATAAATATCAGTAAATAGCACTTCTACAAGGTGGGCCCCGGCGGGGACCAAACCATATATTAAGAAAGTGGTATGAGAATCATGACTCGAGTCAGGACGATGTCGAGAGGACGTAAAATTGCTGGCATCCCAAGGAACCACCCAAGGTAAGTAGATAGGGATCCCACGGAGTGCGCCTGCAGTGTGTGACCACGACAGCGTGATCTGTACAAGTCTATGTGCAAGTCGCGGTTGGAATTTTGAAGTTTAGGGACCCTTCACAGTGCACTTCGAAGAAACGCAGTGGAAGACAGACGGTTGGAGAGCCACCCCACGTGTGGATACCGAAGTACCCAAGTTACCTATAACAGGGAAACCGAGTGCAAAGTTGTGAAGTGGTGTCGGAAACCGCTGTCGAACCCAATGGAGGACTTTGAGAAAGTGCTACTGCTGGAAGGGAAGAAAGTGTACGTTGGACTCCAAATATGGATTCTTGTCGAGGAGTACCTGAAAGCAGAGGGGACAGAGTCTGGTTCACTTGGGAGTGACCAGGGGCTCAGTAGATGACTGCCCACCAATGTCGGGTGCTTCAGGATAGTTGGCGGTGACCTTGAATCTGCAGCTGCGTGGACCAGGAGCCGCATACGAGTTGTCCCACAAAGGATGTCAAGTGCTGAGGGGTCGGTGTCCGGCGGGAGCAGCAACAAGCCTTGGCAAAGGCAACCCATGACGGAGGTCAAGGACGTGTACGGTTTGGACCAGCAAGGTCCAGGAGACTCATCACACACAGGGGAGTCAGGGCAAGCCTGGAGCAACCAGGAGAGCCCAAGAAAAGCAAAGTTGACCCTCATATGGACCCACAGGTCGGAGGCACAGGAGTCGCAAGAGGACCTCGAGCAGCTTCACAAAACAATAGCCCACGGAGCACTCAGTGCGAGGTGGTTGAAGATCTTTGTAGGAAAAGTTGCCAGAGGTTGGGGCTACTTGGAGCCCAATGCACTGGTCAAGGAATTGGCAACAAGCACATGCACTTGCAAATATATACGGTGCACAGAGGTTCGGGTATTGCAGCCCCAAACAGGGATACTGGCCTCAAACTCGGTGAGAGGGCAGTCGGGCCTCGAGGGACGTAGAAACCCACCTCCTGTGTTGCTGGCCCCTTCAGAGTCTGTAGGAGCTCGGGATCAGCAGATCGGTCAGCAGTGTTGCGGTGCCTGCGAGTGCAGGGGAGTGACTCCTTCACTCAAAGGGAGATTATATTCAGGTGTCTTGGATGCTCCACAGGTCCTACACGGATCCTGTACGGTGCACAGGCACAGACGATGCAGCGGACAGAGGGAGATGAAGTCAGGCCCAACCGAAGTCCAGCGAAGTACAGAGTGCCCAGATGGTCTAGGTGCAGTGGTTTCAGTTCTGAATCTTGACTGCAACGAATTTAAAGTCCTACAACCAGGTAAGCCCTTAAGTACCCTAGGGAAAGGGTTGGGAAGATCCAGGGGGACCCTCCCAGGCTTGGTTTGAAACCGGACTATGCACAGGGACACCAAATGTGCCCCTGATGCAGACTTTCAGGCGCTGGCAAGCGCACCCACCCAGCCCTAATACACTAAATCCTGTCTTGGAGGTGATTCCACCTCTCTGTGACAGGATGCCTATTGTCCTGCCTTCCCCTGCTTGAGCTTGGCTAAGCAGCAGGAGGGCAGAAATGTGTCTCTGGTCGGCAGCAACCATTTTATGCTGTCTGGGACTAGAAGGCAGGTATCGGGAAAACCAGGAGCCCGACAAAGGGTGCTCCCGATGGGTGGAATCATACCTCCCACACCGGTTACACGTGTGGGGGTATGATTCCAACATGTTTGACACCAAACACGATAGGGTTAGTTACAGCCGTTTTCGAGAGGGTCATAACGCGGACACATAATGCCCCTCAACATTAGTATATGGCTGCTTCACTGACAACCCAGAAGATTGGACTCTGAAGGATACAGCGGTGTCCTGCTCACTTGAGAACCAAGCACCCTGAACCTCGGGATTGTAAAGGCCTGCTGTAGGGGTGACTTATAATTTTTAAGTGCAGTGACCTTTAGATATAGTAAACCTATATCTTTAGTAAGTGGTGCATGCACCAACGTACACAGGCTGCAATGGCAGGCCTGTAGTTCCATTTTGCATGGTCCCTCATGGGTGGCATAATACATGCTGCAGCCCATGGAAGACCTCTGGGGTACCTATGCCCGGGGTACATGGCTACCATATACTGACCAGGGTACCCCAGTATCCAATCTGGAGTGTACCGAAGTACATAACAGTTTAGGGAGAAAGCAGATAGACTGGGGTCCCGATTAGCAGTTTCCCAGTCTGACTAGTCAAAAACCAGCTAGGCACCAGGCAAAAAGTTGGCGTAAATATGCAGAAGGATCCTACCTTCCTACACTATGTGTAGGAAGCTGGCTTTCTATGTAGTGTACCTAAACGAGGTATACTATGCAGAAAGTCGTGGTGACCCTTATTGGCTTACAAGAGCTTGCTTTAACAATCCCAAAGTGTTCTATTTGTGGTAGCGTGGTCGAGCAGTTTAGGCTTATCAGAGGAGAGTGTTGAGCATCTGTTGAATACACAGAGTCAATAAATGAGACACACTCAATAAGAAATCGGAGCCCAATTTTGAAAAAACCACACAGTATTTTATATAGTTTTAGACACAAAGATCTTCGGGATCAGGTATGTACTTTTAAGTGTTACCGTTTTTACAAAGAATATAGTGAAAAAGATGGAGCTGTCAGATTTAGGAAATGAGGCTCGAACGCCATAATATTATCTTGTGGAAGGAAAAGACATGTACTGCCTACAGGTATTAGCAAAAGGTTGTAGATGGTACCATTTAGGACTTATGGTGCTTGGTGGCCAAGGTCCAAAGTACCACCAGGTTTACCTGCCCTGGTGTTTAGGGTTACAGAGGTGCCGGTCACGATGGCAGCCTCAAACGTGGTTAGCTTTCAAAGTTTAAAGGGACCTGTCAAAGGAACAAAATTTGCAAAGGGGGATTTGGAGACAAGTCAAGAGGAACCCAAAGGGGGGCTAAGCTCGTGGGGGCTCCTAGGCCAAGGAACACAGGCAGAAGATGTGTACTTGGGCCATGGAGCTCGGGTACAGAGGTGCTGGCTGTGGGCCACTTAGAGTTGGAGGCTCTCACGGTTCTCAGTATACCTGCAGAGGAGGGGAAAGAAACACAGCAGGGCCACTCTTGATGTGCAGCTCATCTCTCCTGAAGTCCCTCGATGTGCAGGTAAGTTTTGGCAGTGGTGTAAAACCTTGGTGGGCACAAGTGCCCCGGTAGTCAGATAATTGGTGCAGGGGGGCTCCTAGAGGATCTTGCGTCTCAAAACTCACCAGAGAGATGGGGCTGACCTCTTAGAGCCTCCTGTCATGCTGCCGCTTTGGTGGGCCGGATGGCCAACAGCCCGGGTTACCAGAAGATGCTTTTGGTGCTTGCAGATGGAAGGAGATGGCTCCTCCACCCCAAGGGAGATGCTGCTTGGTTATTGAAGTTGCGGGATGGTTTTCCACAGCTTTGAGAGGATGCACAGCTTTTGGACGAGTCGGATTGGTGCAACTGTCGAGGTTCTAAACAGCAAGACAGGGTTTGGCGCCAAGTCGTGGTTAAGTACTCTGTTCTTGCTGTGACTGCTCTCTTTTGTCCTTCTTCAGCTCCCAGTAGACAAATCTGAGTTCCTGGTGTCGCGAGGAACCCAAAATACTGAATTTAGGGGCGTTAAGGGGAGTATAAGGTCGTAGGCAATGGGCTACTTTCTCTGGGATGACTACACTCCCGGGATGACCACTTCCTGTAAGGAGTGAGGATAATCCTGACCCAGAGTTCCTTGTTTCCCCAAAAACAATATGGTGAAACCCTTGTTCGACTGTCCACTTCAGATGGCCCAACTTAGCGGTGTGCCTGACCAGAAAGTGTGTCACACCTTCTGACCAGGGACGGCTGGTGTTCACAGGCGCAGTGGGAGTCACCCTGCCTCCCTGGGGGAGAAATACAAGGATTAAAAGAAACACTGAGCAGCTAGCAATAAATTGTGCTTGCTGCTCCATGACCACGTTGACTAAATCTGTGTTTTGGGAGCTAGGGGAGTAGGATGGCCCCTGGGCCCTCCGCATGCGTTGGCTGGGCGAGGAAACCCTCGACCTGTAGGCATAAGCCAGGACAGTGACGACACACTGATGGGCGTGGTGTGTGTCACTGCCAAAAACAGATTTTTATTTGGGACATTATTTAAATGGCCCAGGGCACTGTTGAAAGATCTCCATTAATCTGAATGGCTGGGGGCGGGGCAGGCCATTTGGGACAATGTAGGAGGGGGGTGGACAGTGAACTCTGCCTTCTTCCGTTCCACCCAGCAACTCCTATTGATTATCTTGGGATAGGTGGGCTGGTGCCTGGGGGAGGATCTGAGTAACTTCCAGTTTAAGCTAGCGACTGGGTTGAGTGTGCCATAGCAGCAGTCCCATCACCAGGCCTCGGGGAGAATAAATCGGGTAAGTCTTATGTGTTTGCTGTTTCTACAGTAGTTTTTAGGTCGCGTCTAGGCAGCGCACGCGCTGTCTGCAAGACATGTAGGATCTCCTCTGTGAGCTTTTGGCATGCCCACCATTGCCATTCGTTCTTTGTTGTGCAATTCAGAAATGCTGCCTTTTTATTGGTGCATTTGTTGTAATTGTCCCTCCTTAGGGTGCTTGGTTCCTTCCCAGGTTTCACCAAGTAGTCCTTTTTGTCAGGGATCGGGTTGTGCGTGCCTGCTTGGCCTACAAGCCCCAGAATGCTCAAGGACAGGAAGGGGGAGGAGTCGCGTATTCATAAGGATCGACGCCCGCACCGGACGTCGTGCGTAATTCCGGAGTGCGAGTCCGTTCCGGCTTTCAGGAGGAGAAGAAGCCCGTCACCGGTTAGCCGTAGCGGTGAGAGACTAAGCTGGTTCCAGTCTCTGCCGTATTGTTGGAGCACCTTCCTAAGCCTCGTTCCAGTCTGCAACAGACGACCGTGCAACAACGTTAAAGGAGTTATCGGCGGGAACTGCCAGTTAAGTGTTGTTGTCCTCGCCTTCGGCGGGGTAGTGTCTCGTTGCATTTCGTTCCATTTTCCGGAGGCTCCAGTACACCCGTTTGTTCGATTGTGTTGGGGTGAAACTTAGCATACCTACACGCCTGGTCAGAGACATGGTTCCGGGGATTGTGTTGGGGTGAAACTTTGCATACCTACACGCCTGGTCAGAGACATGGTTCCGGGGATTGTGTTGGGGTGAAACTTTGCATACCTACACGCCTGGTCAGAGACATTGTTCTAGGGAGGGTGTGGGCGAGACCATTTTCTTTCAGTTAAAGGCACTTTCCTCCCGCGGTGACGTAACCGTATTCAGTAGCCCTTTATTTTGGAATCACGGTTCTAGGGGGGGTGTTTCGCTGAACCTTTTCAAAACGCTGTGTGAGGCCAATGAACACAGCAAACTGTTTACCTTGAGTTGTTCAAGCAGCGTTATCTCGACAATTATGATTCAAGCAGGGGAAGGGGCACTATTTATTTTACCTCAATTGCAGTCATGCCATGGATGAATGTGTGTGATGATCGGTGATATTCTATACGTGAATGAGAATACATTTTTGTGCTCTTAGTATTATAGTGGTATGAGCTTATGTCCCAAGAAGGGATATTCTTGTCAGTGAGAATTCAAGAGAGTAGTCTTATTAGTGAGAACGTAAGAGAGTAGTCTTACCTGACATAGTCTTTATATTGTGTATATGTTTGTATGTTGTTTTTTCCTTTACAGGTTCTACTCCCTGCTGTTCCCTTCCTTCCCTTCCCTCACTTGATCACCCTAACCTTCCGTGCCATCAGTGCAGGAGTTGGGGGTGTCGAGAGGTGGAACCCTTATTGCATCGCCAGAATCCTGAGGAGAGTTGAACTGGGGAACGGAATCTTAACACTTTTTTTGTTGGTCATCGCAACGCGTTCACATTTCCTCATGCCCCAGCGTGCGATGGCCCCCTCCTCCAGTCTGTGCATCCCAGCCTCAGGGTTCCTTCTCATTGTTCAATTGTTTGTTCTGGCTTGTGTTCAGCTGTTGGTTGTATTCCAGCACCTCGAGAACCTCCCTCAGAGCGGCCCCCACTGGCAACGACAAGGCTGGTAAGCGGACTGCATATGGTGCTGTTTCTTTCGCAATCTCTAGTTTTTCTCTCTCCCTCTCTTCATTTTTTGCTGTTCCGCTGCCGATCTTCCTTTTTCTCTCACCCCCTTCACCATCACTCCATTCTCTTCCGCCTACCTTGCTGCCGTCTCTTTGTTTCCAATATTTCCCTCTCTCGGTCTGCCCGCCTCTCTCTTTGTCCACAACCTTTAATGTCTCACTACTCTCCTTCCTACTCTCTCTTCGCGTGTCCCTGTTTCCTCACTCTTTGCTGTCTCTTCGCCTCGCTCTCTTGCTTCCGTTTTTCTCCCTCTCGTCTGCCTGGCTTTGTATCAGTGGCACCTGCCCCTCGAGAACCCCCCTCAGAGTGGCCCCACTGACAACGACGCAGCTGGTAAGCAGACTCCATATGGCGCGGTTTCTTTCGCAGTCTCTTGTTTCTCTCTCTCCCTCTCTTCATTCTTCGCGGTCTCTCTTCCCATCGTACTTTTTCTCTCGCCCCCTCGACCATCTCTCCATTCTCTTCATCCCGCCTTGCGCCTGTCTCTTTTGTACCCATATTTCCCTTTGTTTCCCCGCCTCGCTCTTTCTCCACAATTTTTAATGTCTCACTACTCTCCTTCCTGTTCTCTCTTCCTGTGTCCGTTTGCTCATCGTTCATGGTCTCTTTGCCTCACTCTCTTGCTTCTGCCTTTCTCTCTCTCTCCTCTGCCTAAGCTTGGTCTCATTGGAAATGCTGTGATTTGGAAGGAGGAAAGGAGTGTCTTAATAAGAGTCCTTCCTACCACATACACCTTCCTGCTCTTGACTCGGTGTGGCAACCTGTCTGCGCACACATATCCCTGTCACTGTGTAGCAAAATATGCATCGGTATGCCTCTAACTATATCTCTAAATATGCTTGTGCTGTGATACGTGCACATCCCTCTGTCACAGTGTGTCTAAAACCTACGTTTTTGTCTGCGTGTCTTGGGGTGGTTTTAAATCTGTGAGTCTGAATGCATGTGCCTGGCTGTGCCCCGCAAGAAGATTCTGTGTTTGTGTCCATAATAATGTCTGTAGGCCTCTGTCCATAAGTGTATGAAGTTGGGTGTGTGAGGGTCCAGTGGCTTTGTCGCTTGTATGCAGTTGTTTGTATCCCTTTGCCTTGCGTTTGTGTGCTCCTTGTTTTTTTTAAACTATCTTTATTGAGCAGCTTGTAAGGTAAACAACATACAATGCCCTGGACATGGGACTCAACAAATCTCTGTTCTCAATGTAGCATTACAAGCATTTTTCATTTCAAAATTAACCCTTATCCAACAATCCCTCCACCCCCTCCACACCCGATCCTGGCACTGTGTACATGAGTCTAATACCACTGGTTAAGTATACATTGTGACACAAGTCATTCCTCAATAACAGTCCCAATCCTATCCACACAGACAGATAGCTCAGCATTACCGGCAGTCACTGCTAGTCAGGATTCCCAATCAGGTACCCCGTGAGTGGAGGCCAAAAGTCTTTGGGGCGCGAGGCCTCGGGCAGTTCTTCGGCGTAAATTCCCAATTGTTCCCTACAGTAAAGCAAATCACGGACCCACTTCTTCACTGTCGGAAGTTTTAGCACCCCAGCATTGTGCCACCGCCCATTTGGCAAACAAAGTGGAAATGGCCACCAGCCTCCTATTGCATGGTTTAAGCTTCTGTACCCAGCTAAACAGGCAGAGCGGGCGCACACTCCACACTTTCCACCACAACATCCGTAAGCACTTTTGTGACCTGCACCCAAAAAGTATGCATACCAGCGCAATTCCAGACAAGGTGCATAAAATCCACATCAGCTTGCCCACATCGTACACAGCATGCACTGTCCCGCAAACCAAACCTCCGCAATTGAAGGGGTGTATAGTAGAACTGATGTAAGTATTTGGAATGGATTATGCAGAGGTTGCAATTCGCCGTTAGGTGCACAGTTAGCACACAACAGAATTTCCAGGCCTCCAGCGACAGTGAGGCACACAATACAGTATTTAATTTGGTGTATGAGGGGGATTAAATAAGGTTCTCTTCCCTAAGGGACACCGTGTACAGTTTAGTTATCAGGTCCCTACGTTCTTTCCCTGCTAGCACTGCCTGCAGTGCCAGCAGTATGCGCGGCTCAGCCGGATAAGCAGGGTAAATAGCTCGGACTGCTTGCCACACATATATGTAAACCGCAGCATCATACCTTTGTCGCAGCTGCCCAGCAGATCCGACAACGACCGGAATTGGCCCCGTTTATATAGATCACCTAGTCGAGTAAACCCCCTTTCCCGGTGCATTCAAGTCTGCCTGTTCTTGTTTTGCAGAATTTTCCGGTTGTACAGCGAGCGGCAGCATTGGGGCATAAAGGTAATCCAAATGCGCTCTCTTGGCAAGGGTTTTCCATGCCCAAGCCGTACAGTGAACAGGGTTAATTTCAGCCCGCGGTCCTCCGCTCGGCACCCATCAGTGCAGCAGCAACCAGCGTCAGCACAGAGTCCCCCTCGATTGCCGTATGCGGCTGGAACTGCTTCTGGTAGTCTTTGCAGTTCTCGGACTGCCTCGTACAGCGAGACCAACCTGGGGGCTAACTAAGCCACATAAGTCGAGTAGAATTCGGAAGGTAATCCGTCCGTTCCTGGCGTTTTGTTATGTGCCATGTGTTTGATGGCTACTTTCCCCTCTCGCAGGGAGATAGCTTCCCCCAAGTCCTCCGCCTCCTCTGGTTCTAGTCGCGGCAGTGTCAGCCCCTCCAAATATTCCCCTGCTGTCTCATCCCTGCACTGGGAAGCTCTGCGATAGTCTGGTGTAGTACTGGGCAAATACATCGTTGCTCCCTTACTAAATATATATTGTCTGTTTCCATCTTCATCCTCCATTTCCACTATTGGGGACCCCCTGCTATTTGGGTTGGCCAGACATGCCAGCAAGGAGCCTGACTTGGTCCTTTAGCATGCGTGGGGTCTAGGTACTGTCGATAGTCAAAACAGCTCAGTCTGTCGGGCTACCATCTCCCGTGCCTCCTGAAGTTCCGTCTGCAGCTCTAGGTGTCCCGGACGCCTCCGTTCCACATCTCTAAGCTCCCCTTCAGATGTCAGGACTTCCGGTGTGAGTGTGCGTCTGAACCCCGCAGTCTCTGCTATAAAATGGACCTGGCCGTGCATATCTGGGGTGCACAAGAATGTTTCCAGTCGTGCATGTACCTCATGTGTCGCTGAGAAGCATGAGTCCTTGTCAAAGGGATGTAGGGTTTTCCAAGAATCCACCAATCCCTACTGTCCCTGCCATTCTCCGAATGCCCGTGCATTACGAGTTATCAGGGAGTCCTGCATTAGCGGTTGAAACCTGTCGATGGTGGTGCCCCCCACAATATTAAAGTCTTCACTTATGATCGCTGCGGAAGTCAAGTATGGAGCCAGTTGTCGGGTCAGAAAACGTACCTGATCGGCATTTGGGGCATATATGTTTAATACCTTCAGCGCTATGCCTTCCAGTCTCCCTCGGACTACAACATATGTTCCTTCAGGGTCAATCACCGTATCTGTTAGCTGGAAAGGCACTCCAGCCCTTATCCAAATCAGTGCTCCCCTAGCGTAGGCTGAATATGTAGTGTAGAATGCCTGCCGTCGCTATCGCCTCTGAAGGGCCTGTCCTTCTTTGGCTGTGAGGTGTTTCCTGGAGGAGTGCTATTTGTACTCCCCTTCTATTAAGATAGGAGAACACCTCGTAGCGCTTGGCCATGGTATGCATACCACTTATATTCCAGGTTAAGCATTTATATCTTATAGTGTCTGCCATGTGTTAGTCTCCTCTCCCTCTTCCGCCCCCGGGGTTCCTCAAGTCCTCTTTACTGATCTGCTGCTTCGACTCATTCCTGCTAATATGAACAAGCGATGCGACTCGCGTTTCCCCAACGTGCAAGCTAACAAAAAAACAACAATATTCCCAACGCCCCTTCCCCAGGATAAGCAGGTAGTACCCTCCCATCTAAACTAACATTCTGTGTCTGAAAAACTCGCTAAAGGGGTGTGTAAGTGGGGCAGGTGATGCTTCAGATGCATCCGCCCGCCAGCCCGCCGCATGGCTCAGGTACAGAATCCAATGTCTTTTTACATTCCCCCACTGTATTTGCATTCGCCTCTTTGTCCTATTGTCCTGCTCTGCGGATCTCTCCCGCCACCTATCGGCTCCATCAGATGACCTCATCGACCGTTCTCGGTGTCACTTTGGGGAGTTCACTGCTCGGGCCTCAGAGAGACTGGAGTCCGGCTCGGAGCCAGAGTCTGCTCCAAGCCCGCCGGCCTCTGAATTAGCGAGGTCTGGCCCCTTTCCACTGATCAAAGCCAGCACTTGCGTTGCGCTTCTTCGCTCCATCTGCACCTCTGGCTGTGCTGGGGCAAGTGTGTCTCTTTTGGGCGCTCTGCTGTGTGATCTTCTACCTTCGCTTCCACGGTGCCTCTGGTCTCTGGGTTGGGATATTCTGCAGTGTCGTTCCAGGCAATTCCATGCCTCCTGTGGGGTGACAAAAAAACTCAGCTCTGTCAGTTGTGGACACCCATGGCTTGGCTGGGTAGTCGAGCTGCCTGAGTTTTAGCTTGACGCACTGGAAAGAGCTCCTCTGCTGCTGCACCTCCCTAGAGAAGTCTGGAAATATACACACCACCACAATGTGGACTCTGATTTCTCCCTCCCGTCGGGCCTGCTCCAGTATGTGGTCTCTATCCCGGTAGTGCAGAAGGCTCGCTATCACCGGCCTTGGAGGGGCTTCTGGGGCTGTCTCGCCAGGACCCGGTGGGTCCTCTCAAGGGCATAGAACGATAGAGAGACCCTCTGAGGCCACTGTCGCGCGGAGCAACTCCTCTAGGTATCCTATCACGCTCGTTCCTTCCACTTTCTCGGGCAGGCCAATCACTGTTATTTCTTCTTGAGCGATTTTCGGCCTTTTCAGCCCAGAGCTCCAGCATCCGCACTTTCGATTCCAATACAATAAGTTGAGCCTTCATTTCTGTCAAGGCCGGGGTGGATTCAAGGATCTGACGCTCATTTGCTGTGACTCTCTCCGTTAAGCGTCTGTGGTCGTTTCTCAACAGGCCCAAGTCTACTCCTATTGAATTTTAGCCTTCAGCCTCTCGCTAGAGACATTGATGGCTTCAAAGATGGTAGGGTCGGGTTCCCAGAGACGTCCATTGAGGAGGTTTGTACCTCGCTCTCTTTTGGGGAGTTGTCGGCCTGTGTGTCCTCGCGATTCTCCTCTTGGTCTGCTTCTCTATTGTTATTCGTGATGGCTCTGCCGTTTTTGCACGTCCCCCTGGCGCAGTCGCCCTTGTGTGCAAGTAGGTTTCCCTAGTCTTTCTATTGGGCGCTTGATGTCGTGCTAGCGCAGCTTTAAATGGTCTGCCTGCCCCGAGCTCTGGGGCGAGCTCCAGCTCTCTAAATGCGGTTTCGCAGTCTCTCAGGTTAATCGTCTCCTGTCTCCACCTTCTCGTGCAGTATCCAATGTGGTGGCTCACCTTTACATGTCTCTACATTAGGATCTCCCCGGCTGCTCTGCTAAGGACCTGGTCCTTGCCTTCGTGTGAGGAGGGTCTCGCCCGGCGCAGGTCTAGCTGGGTCGAGTTGTGCTCTCACCTCTGCCCTCGCTCAACTCCTCTGCGTGCAAATATCTCTGGTGCGGTTTCACACCAGGGTCGAGTTTCTCCAGCTCTGTGGCAGGGTAAGTCATTTATCTGCCCAGTTGCGTGCCTCTTACAATGACACCCTTCACATATACTCTCCTGGGTCAGCTAGCCATTCTTCTTGGGGTCAGGGGCAGCCCTCCCTGCCTCCTCTTGCCTCAGGGCATGTGCAGGGCGACCTCCGTGGCGCCGGTTCCGCTGATGTCCAGTGTCAAGGCCTTCTCTTCAGGTCCCTGTCTGAGTAGGGCTTGTGCAACGTTCAGTTCGATGGTCTTAGTCCTCTCTTGCTATTTCCAGCCAGCTCCTCCGCTCTTTCTACCACACTGGTTGGGCTCTCGCTCCCTGCCCCTTAAATCCAGCTGCATGCTTGCGTCCCTACCAGCAGAGAAACTGGTTCCGCTCGGCAGGGGCCCACCACGATTCACTTTATGCGATGTCCGCACCCTCGGCTCTCATTGCGCTGTCAGCGAAGCAGGTCTCGGGCAGCGAGGGTCTGCTATTCACTTTATGCGCCTCCAGGCGCGCCCAGGATTCAGAGAGGCACATTCGTAGAGGGGGAGCCCAGGTGATAAGAGTCCGCGCCCCCGGCTCCCGCTGAATCAACAGAGAGACAAGTCCCTACTTCAGTGCGGAGGCCGTCGCGGATGCCGGAGCCACCAGTCTCTTTGCAGCCCACTCGCTGTGCAGGCCAAGGAGGGGTGGGGGGAGGACGGGCCGTATCGTTCCCAGCCCGGTCTATGCTTGCAGCAGCCAGTCACCCAACCCTCTCCCTCACCTCCAATTGATACACCCAATCCTCGTCCTGGCAGCTTAATGACCAGCCTACCGCTCTCACCTCCGCCGCCGGGTCAGGTCAGGGATGTCTTGTGGGGCCTCGCTGTGTTCAGGGCTCAGCGGTCCCGGCTGCCACGCTGGTGCTTCCTCCAACTCCAATGGGTGCAGCCATTTTATTCGGGCTGCAGCTCCGACCACCCGGACTTCTCCCCCGTGTTCTTCACTTGCAGGGGTATAGTGACCACACCGTCATCCGCTCCACTCAACACGTATGCACAGACGTCACCCACAGATTACACTGACACATCCGTTATGGGTGAAGAACTGCTGCAGGTTTATTTCATACAACATAAGTATGACGATAGAGTGAGTTATCTTACGGGCGATCCAGGGCAAGCAGCCCCTCGCTGCTCCGCCCGCCTTGCGAGCCATCACGCACGGTGGGTCGATGCCCGGCAGTGCGGCACATTCTTTTCCGATCCTCCTTTGGATCACGTGATCTGTCTAATACTCCCGCCCCTTACTGTGCCGGACAGGGGTACCCTTACTGTACCGACTGTCGCAGAGGTACCCTTACTGTACCCTTCTGCCTCCAGATCGCCCTGTAACTCCGCCACAGCTCTGGGGAGGCTCCTGTCGCTGCCAGTGCCCCCCCTTCCTCCCTTCGCTGTTATTGATGCCCTGCCCCTGCGAGCTAGCTTTAGTGGGCTAAATTATGGATCACGATCTTTAACCTGTAAAACAGCACTAATTTGCAACTTTACTCAGGAACCCAGAGCAGGCTAACAAAGGAGATTTCTACAAGAGCGAATTGAAGCAAGGGTGTCTTTTGGCCCCACTGCTGTTCAACTTATACGTGAATGATGTTCTTAACTTCCTTTGAGATGCCACTGCAGATCTTCCTAACGTAATTGTGTGAAGATCCAAAACCTACATTGTAGAGCCAGAGCTGTACTATAGTTTTTTTTTTTTTTAATTCTTCAAACCATCTATACCCTTCATTCCTTGAACATACTTGTATAAACAATGGAAGAATCTGTACTCTGCAGGTAAAGGTGGGTGTATTTTCGGAAAACAGAGTTTCAATCCTAGCACGAAGAAGGTTTCATTTTCCAGTTTGTCTAAAAAAAAAAAGCCAATATGACTGACTGACTAACAGCTGAGGATTTGCTTCTGAAGGATACATATCTTTCAGCTCGAGGACCGAAATTTGTGAATGTTTCAAACTCCCTGGCTACAAGGAAAGACTGAGCGAAGGAGAGCAACACCTAAATCTGCTTCTCATGTTGGAAAATATGGCATGGCTAACAAGGCATTGATGAAATTGGCGTTTATGGACATGAAATCCTAGTGTGATTTTCCAATTGGGCCAAATTGGGTTGGAAGTGTGTTTCCAACAGCTACAGCACAATAACGTAAGATGAAGGTAACGAGTGAGTTAACTGCCTTCCCTACGTTTATAAACACAAGCTGACATCACGGGTATCTAATGACGGGATGGGCACTTAAAAGCTGTGAACATCAGACAGTATGGGGGCAACAGCCTCAGTCTTTGAACTCTCACCCAGCACACGGAAAACATATGCTCACTGTCCCTGGCTGCTTCATGTCACCGTCTCTGAATGGTTAATGGTACACCCTTGGCTAGAGACAGCATTATTGGCAAATGTTTTGTTGAGACAATCTCCCCTTCCTACAGCATGCTAATACAAATCAATGAAAAATCGATAAAACAGCTAACTCTGCCGTATTTACCATTTCGGCCATTAACTCCCTACTTTTGCTTCCTTTCACATTGTATTATTATCCTATTGTGTACTTCAAATGACCAATATCTCAGCAACATCTCCTTGATTTTGCCTTTCTACTGCCAATAATGACCTAGCATTCTGGGGATCTATCCTAACTAACCAGGTAATACAGGTTATAGAATATTCTTTCAACTTGAGTTACATTAAATTAGATGATGGAGTCTTATTCTGGCTTTGTTGTTCAATAGTTCATATAAACTCAAACTAAGATAAATATTATTGAAATATTTCGGTACATTCCTACATTTTAATTTACTTAAAGTTTATTTCCTGGAGACGGCATGAAATTTGAACTAATATTTATAGAAATCAAATCAGTTTCAAATTAAATTGGCTCAGCACCTCCAAATGCTAACCACAACAGTTTTGAACCTATGTGCAAATGTGTTTTTTTTAAAAAAACAATTTTTTTATTGGCACTGAAATTATTTACCGTTTGTGTAATGTTTGTTATATAATGTTGTTAGTTAATGTTACTGACTGATACAACTTGAACTGCAATTTCTTAGATTGATTTTGTAAAACGAGGTAACCTTATCTCACCTTTAACCATAACTTTTAGTCCAAAATATCGTTAAACTTGTTGACTTCTATTTAATTAATTTCAAATCTCTCAGTTTATGCATAAACACATTATGTTCTGCTCCTAAAAGAATATGAAATCCAATCCAACATTTGTTATGTTATACTAAATTTGTAGGGCACACATACCAGATCGGTTTCCTGGCGCCACTCTGAAACCTGTTAGAGTGGTATGTTACTCATCTACCTGTCTAACTAGCCATGTTTTAGGAGTTTGCGGGAAGTCATGAGGTCTGTGCAGGACCTAATCTCTGGAGGTAGGGGGTTCCAATATCTGGGACCTAGTGTGATAAACCTTGTTCCCCCAAAGTGTTTCCATTTAGAGGATCCCTGGGGAACACCACATGTAGTTTTAATCTTGGGGGTCGTGACGTGGCCAAGGTGAACATTTCACGTCACCACATTCATATCGTAGAATGGATAAAAGAGAGCAGTATATATATATATATATATTTTTTTTTTTATTCCAAAACAAAATTACTTTCGATATTTTCACCATAACCACTTGATGTGCCATTGGCTTGACTATTTGGCAATGTCCTTTTAGAAGGAGTACAGCTCTCAGATATCATTCACCCAACACAGGGCATCTATGAGCGACACCAAATATTTACAGCTCCTTGTGCTTACTAAAATGGACCCGCTCCTTAGTTTCCAGCACACAATGCACTTTAATGTAATCTGGCCCTGGTGCCTATCAAACAACTGTGACAGCCTCTGTCACCTTCATACAATAAATAAACGAACTTCAAAAGGTCGCAGAAGAGGCAAGCCAGGCTAAATCTCGTTAGACCATGTCACTCTGGGCTTTCCCTTGCCTCCCTGTGGAACAGGGAGAATAACCTTAAAGATGTTAAGTATGACACACAACCCCAGGCCTTCCGCATGTCTCAATACAGCTCAGGCTGCAGACTTTCCTGTATAGACTAAGCTGCCACTATGACTGAGTTGAAAGAAACATTACACCAGCTGTTTTCGAATAGTAAGGCAAAGATGAAAGACAGCAGCATGTCTTGACTCAAGCGTGGAACTCACAATAATAACATTGGTAGATCAATTTCCGTGTTACACCTTTCAACAAGCTGACCATTGCATTATGGTTGAGACTGGGTTTTAGGCTGAACCTTTGACATATTTGTACTCCTGCTACCAAGATAACATATATATATATATATATATACCCTCCCTTATCCTGTTGCACCACTTGGGACACATAACTTCGTCACTTCGTACCTACAGGCATGGAACTACTGCCAAAGAGATTCCCCCCTAGTACCGGATAACCCTAATAAATGCTGGATTTTGGGACAAAGATACCAGAGAACCTATGTAAAGGGCCTTCCAGTGCGTGTGAACCCATGTCATTGCGATTAGTAACTGTTGCTCTGTGTGAGCTAAAAACATGCGACTTTATTCATTTAATCATTTAATCAGCAAAGCATGCTGGAGATGAAGGAATATGTGGCCGGCCCAAGGATATACAAATTGAGCCACGGCATTGCATGGTTCCAGAGACATGGCTGAGTGAAGCGGCCTCACGACTTTTGTGACCGTGCAGTGCAGGTACGACTGCCCCTCAAAATTTAATTTCACTGACAACACAAAGATGAAGCCCTACATGTGTACATATGAAAAGCTGATGTATTGCCAGTGGCGCGGAGTCTCATGTAGGTATTAGACTGGTTGCTGCGTTTTTGCATAAAGGGGGTTGCCCATAAAAGTCTGCAAAAATTATCATCATCATGACTTGAAGTTGTATAAAAACCACTAGCCCTCAAACGACACTGCATAAGGACATAAAAAATTTGGGTTTTTATTCCTATTAAGTGCGTGCCTATGCACGATGATGCCGGGCCGATACCGGAGGCAATTGGCACTGGTGCACCACAATGCAAGCTTGCCTGTATCACAAGAAAACCTTCCCCAACTTGGACATACACACAACCGCCTCTAGTGTCCTGCAATAACAGCTATTCCGAATCTAGCTAACGAAAACTACCATTGGCCAAAAGCTAAAACTAGTAAAAACTAGACCCATTGTGCTTCCCAATGCTTGTCATGCCTAAATTGCAACAGCAGAGGTTAGAAATCGGCCGCCAGGCACTGTATAATTATGCAAGAGCCCCACCACATTGTCTGAATATTCCTGGCCGCCCCACAAGGAAGAATTGCACAGGAGATGCACATTGGAAATGCTCTAGGACGAAGGAATGCTGTCTGCCTGCCGCCCTAGCTAGCCATATGTTTCTCAAAACGCTTACCATAAACCGTAATGAGTACAGACTCATCATAGATCACCCTGGCCCCCCAAACCTTTCCCAGGGAACTGGAGAGAAACAAACTCATTTGCGCAGGGCAAGAAATACCAAAAGTTAATACTGACCAAGTTTCCATAACCACACTCTCAGATGCATTGAATTAGTTATATAGCGCCACTCCTACCAGTGTAGGGTGTCCGAGAACTTTGCATCTCACACAAAAAATCCGCCGAGCCAATCAATCATATGCATGTGAATCAGTGTATAGGAAATGGTACCTGAGCCATAGGACTCAAAGTGTAGGAGACTCATGTCATCCCTACTGGCAGGCAGTATAGTTTAAGGCTGCTTGGCGTGGAGAAGCACAAGCTCAGTCGATTTCTAGCCAAATTAACCCTCTTTGCAACATTAATCAATGTTCTAAAAATGTATGCTTAGCGGTGTGTATGCAGCTCTAGGATGAGCGTTCGTAGCTCACTGTTGACTCTTAGGGCTTTAAGATATACATTGCAAGTAACAAAAGGATGCCTCTTTTGAACACAGTAACCCGCTGACCTATTTACATCATACGCACTCTGAAATCTACTTGGCACACGTTCTTTGCAGCGGGCATATTAACCCTCTGCACTAACTACACCGAAGTCAAAATCTCGACTATACAAATTCCTGATCTCTCTCCAGGAAGATAACGAATCACCCGAGTTATCTTGACCTTTAAGTGGGGCCTGGAATTGCTGCGAAAAGAAACGCAGCATCCAGTGCTTCACAGCATAATAAACTTCCAAACCCGGCAGGAGGAGACGGCAGGGAACCGCGACAGAGGACAAGATAGCGGGACATGGTGGTATGTCAAGAAAAAAAAAAAACAGAGATCGGTGATGAGCCCCTGAAAGGAATAACTGTCTTATGAGAGCAGCGCCTGCTAGGTGCGAAGGGAAGTGTGCAGCCTGCCCCCGAATGGATACTGTCTGAACAGTGTAGGGGGGTTAGAAGTCACGTTATGGAAGGGTGGACACATTACAGCGAGGTACACTCAGCGGCACCGGGGCAGTGACGTATGCGGGGTTTGGTTCTCCTCTACTCACCTGGGGTAGCACCGACAAGGGGTGAGGGCCATAAAAATTGACCCTTGAACAGGTTCAAAGGGACTGACCGTGAGCCAGAAGAAGCAACCCTTTCTATGATAATGACGGGTTCCTAACCCCCCCCCCCAACCCTCATAACGGACGTAAACTCGGCAGGGTTTGTACGTCATCATTCAAAGGCCGATAACATTAGTACCATCACGTTGTAAAACAAAAGCAGCTATATTAAGAGCCAAGCGTCATCTTAGTTTACGCTCTACATCATTTCATTTTTTATCAAAACCACTTTTGATTATTGTGTCGACGTTGCTTATTCCTGAACTAATCGTAGGCCGAATAAAAGATTGGTAAGTGACGGAGGGACTAGGGCCATAACATTTTCGCCCACGGCTACCTTACATATTACATTCCCATCATCTGGCAAAAGCAATTGTGTAGCGGTGTGGAACTACAATGCAGATCAAAACCGGAAAGTTTACATTTAGCCACTTCTAACAATCACCGCAGAGCTGTGCGGTGAAATGTTGACAGCTGAATAGGATAGGTACACGTGTAGATGGGGACAGAGAGAAGCAGGGGTGACGCACTCAGTGTGACAAGTAAAGCCCTGGTGGCTCCCAGTAGCGGGTTGCGCCCAAAACGTTGCAACGTCGTTACACCGGAGACATACAGACTGGGCCCCTTTGTGACGAGACAACTTACCAGCAGTCCTACAATTCGCACGACTTACTGCTCTCTTCCTGCACCAAGACTCTTCAGAGCACCTCAGTAACGGAATTAACACTCTCTTTGCACTTTGATCAAAGGGGATACAGCCAATGAAAAACTGTCGAACTGCACCAGCCAATCCCCTGTTAATATTTCATCCAGCCATTTGCAGTAAAGCGCACATTTCTCAGACGCTGAGAAAATGTTTCTGCATGCCTGATTGACGGAGCGTTTGGGTGTAAGACCCGTGTGCAGTGTCTCCAATTGTGTTTTTGAGAAGTATTGAACAAAATACATTAGAGGGCTACAGATTTCAATATGAAGTAAAACAGCGCTCGCTTGTAGTCATCTGTACTGGTCCACACGTGCGTCGGCAATGCACTGAGAAAGAGCATGGCACTTTCGGAAGAGTTTAGGAACTTCCAGTTGTAGCCTACGCGAATCTGAGGGGAAAAGTCCACCCCTTTGTGCCCCCCCGCCTCGCCGAGGGTCCTGAGTTCATCATACCACTCAGCCCCGCTCTTCGCGTCCCACCCGTCTGTACCCCGCGTTAACCGAATAAGGCGTGGTACAGTAAATACCAGTGTCCCTCCCTCCGGGGTGGGGGGGGTAAAAACCTACACCACTGTTCCGTGTTAAATATTTTCAGCAGCAAAGGAAAGTGAAACCGGAATTCCTGCAGCCAGGTTTTTCCTTACTCGTGCCCTTACAGACTCTTACGTTATCACCCGATCCCCCTTTCACCGTCCTCTCTCCGTCGCAGTGGAAAACACAGGAGGGCTGGCCCTGTGCGGGTCAGGCCTTTCAACTGCCGAGGAGCGTATAGCGACAAAGCAGTCAAACATGGCGGACAATGCTGAGAGGAAAAACAGTTGAATGAGCTAAAGATTTGGTGAATGAATGCGCGCCGCCGTCCCACACTCGGCGCGGCCGCTGCAGGGTCAGGGACTGCGGCCCCGTGTGCTGGCTCCATGCGCCTTTGAACACAGAGCGTGACTCCCCCCGGGTACACAAGCAACCACAATCAAACTAATCCCCCCGCTACTCGCCGCGCTTCCAGAAACCCTGAGGGAGGTGCCAGACACCGCTGCCCAGGGAGCGCACGCAATCACCGGCACCTAGCGCGGGGAAAGGCTGGCAAAGTACACACGCCTCCCCGCGCCAACCACCGGCAGCGAACACACGCTCCCCCGGCCCCAGACACCTCACCTCGGGATCCCGTTCTGCACCGCGCCCCGCCGCACTAACTCCGCCGACCACAATCCAACGCGACGCTGCCACGAAGGGGACGGAGACGACCTCGAAGATCTCGCGCGGCCAAGAGCGGCCCAGCCCAGTAGCCCGCCTCCCCCAGCAATGCCCATTGGGGCCCCCCCCCTCCCTAAGGCGCGGCCTCTCAAGAGAGATGGACCGAGGGGGGGGGGGGGGGGGGAGGCTCCGACGGGTGGCCACTAGAAAGCTGCCCTGCTGATGTCCCCCTGCATGGGACACGGGCAGCGGCATTCTCAGAACATCCCCTCAGTCCACTCTCATCACGGGGCTGCAGCGCCCCGCTCTCGGCTTGAGATAAGCCGCATAGGGGATCAGGATGGTTCCAAACAGTGGCCGGCAGGATGGAGCTCCTAAGCCCTACTGCTCACTCCATCGGTGTTAAGCCACGCCACTAAAAGAGGACTTATCTATATTTTCCAGATTTGCAGACCTTTTACACTATTCATACAACTACACAGGACACAACCAGTTTGTTGGTGGCCTGCCTCTCAAACCTTTGAAGAAACTTACATTAGTAGAACAATGTAGGGTAGCATGATAAGACAACAGCAAGATGTAAACAGCTTCCTTGATGTCAAACCTCCCACACTTTGCCATAAAACACATTCTACCAGCATGTTATTCGTTCAACAAGACCATTTGCTTGGGGATGGTCAAGAGCAAATCTATGATTTCTAATATTTTACCCTCAAGAACCTTTGATATTGGGGGGCGTGGCCTGCCGAGCTGCGAAATGGCCGCTAGCTAGGCGAGCTCCGCCGGCCGAGACAACATCCTTACAAAATCCGAACAACTGGCGAGCACTTACTGTGCTAAAATACTCCACAACACAGCCCATGATGTGCGGAACCCATCGAACCGACGCTGGATGCTGGATGTGCTCCTGAAGCGGAGATATTTGTCCTGATTTTGAGCGGCCTGGAGCTGATCATCGGTGGAGTGAGTGGGCGGCCGGCTGCGGTGAAAATTGAGACCGCGGCGCCAAGAGTGCGGTAGGCCTCGACCTTCGAAAAAGTCAGCGGGATACTTTGCGGCCCAAGTGCAGGTCGGATTAATCTGTAGGTGTTACCAGGCGACTGGCAGTACCTGCACCGGGCCACGGCCAACTCAGGACGCACTCCTGGACAGATAACCAGACGGCGAGGAGTCGGCGCGGGAGAGGTGGACCGCCGAGGCTGGTGAGGTTCATTTGCGGGAGCTCCACATAGGGGCCAACGCAGCTGGAAGAAGGAGCAGCTTCGGGAGGGAAATTGCTGGAAGAAACGTCGCCCCCTCGGTGGG
Source organism: Triturus cristatus (assembly GCF_964204655.1). Lineage (NCBI taxonomy): Eukaryota > Metazoa > Chordata > Amphibia > Caudata > Salamandridae > Triturus > Triturus cristatus. The sequence goes on along the minus strand of NC_140584.1, from coordinate 1,041,407,592 downwards.
GCCGAGGAAGGCCCTGGCCTGCAGTGCGCGGCGCGGCTGCGAGGCCCAGTGCGTAGCCTGTGACCCTTGTTAAACCTCATGCCAGCACCAGCGGATACAAGCGCGATTGGGGCACTGCTGTTGGTACTTTGACATCACGTACAACCCAGAACGCCCTGGGAGAGCGAGAACGAACATTCCTCATGCATATAATGACCTGCATCTACCACCTTCCAGGTATTTGCTGAAACTGGAAATCAGGCCTTATCCTCGCCACGTGGATTCACCACTACCCACCCCTGATGCTACAGTGCCATCACTAACAAGGAGGGGAAAGTGACAGTCTCAGGTGAGGTGGGATTTGATAGTTGGATTTGATAGTTGGTCGTTTGGCTGCCTCGTGGCGCCCCTATTCAGCGGACAGGTATTCGGTGGGTAGAACTGTGAAACCCGAACCAGACATTACCCGCCTAAATCTTGATTGACTGGCAGACCACATGAGTCGGTTCCGTGACACCGGTCGGAACATGGGTAAACAGGACGCAAAGCAGCCGAAGCAGACCTTGGATCAGCGGAGGACCACGAGACTCACAGAGCACGACTCGGAGGCAGGAACGGAGCGACCGCTGAACCCACAGACGAAGGACCAAGGGGAGGATTTACGTACCTTAATGCTTGACATGAGGTCCAGTCTCCGGAATATTGATACTAACCTTGATGTGCTGACCTCCCAATTGGACGCTGTTAAAAACGCAGGTGGGGGCGCATGAGACTAGGCTGGATGTGCTGGAGAACCGGGCCTCGGAGTTTCATGACTTCCAAGTGGAGACGAAGGAACAACTTCTCCAGATGGACAAAGCGCTTGGCATAATCATCGCCAAAAAAGAGGCCCGGTCCCGCCAAAACAACCTCTGAATTACTGGAATACTGGAGACAACAGCGATCGCAAAGATGGAGACCTACGTGGCAGATCTGCTCCACGAACTATATGACCCACACCTTTCTTCAGTCTTCGCCGTGGAAAGAGCGCACTGCGCTCTGGGCCCCAGGCCGCCAGTCGGCGCTGCCTCCCGAGCCATCTTGGCCAAGATCCTGAATTATCAAGACCGAAACGCTGTCCTGCGCCTCACCCGAGGGAAGGGGACGATTACACATGGAGGCAACACCATCTCCTTTTACCCAGACTTTACCCCAGCTGTGCAAGCGGCGAGGCGGGAGTTCCTCCAGGCTAAGCGTTTCCTCCTACAGGCCCAGATCCCATACGCACTTCACTATCCCGCCAAGCTCAAAATCACTTCTTTTTTTTAAAATTAATTTCTTTATTAGGTTTTTTCTCCAAATCAGCAGCTCACATATAAAATAACAATTATACAGTTCGTCCACCTCATTCGAGGTACATTACAATAGGAATATATGTCAAAGATTATACCAGAATTCGCAACCATGGAGATTCCTCAATCTTCATCATTTTCTTCGTTTTTGATGTGCTTAATCAAACTCCACTGTATCGGGTCTATGTAACTCGAGGTCTATACATCGTACTATTCATGTGGGGTCACCCTGTGTCTCCCCCCTTTGTCCTGGGGCCGCCCCCTCTATGGAAGACGTCTCACTTGCGCTGTCTGGTGTAAGTTGGGGGGCCTGTCCTGCTATCTCCTGCATCATCGCTCCCCATGCCATTAGCACCTCGGGCAGTTTGGCATCCCACCTGGTGTTCCGTATGTGCCCCTCCTCTGCCAAGGCCCACTCCCTTAGATCTGTCCTCCATTTCGTCAGTAGCGGTCCTTGCTGGGTTAACCAATGGATCGCAATACGCCACTTGGCTATAACCAGGCCCAAAACCAGGAACCGCCTACTTATCTTACGCTTAGTGTAGGAGAGTAGGGTCTGCTATCCTATGGTCACCCCAAATTTTTGCTTTTTGCTTCACTGGTTTTTGACATATTGAGGCTGTGGGCCTGCCAATCAGACCCCCAGCCTGCTGTTCTCTCTACTAAATTTACACTATGCACCCTAGGTGCATAACCAATTGGAAGTGGATCACCCTGTGAGCCCCTGTACCAGTGTACACTAGGTACCCAGGGCATTGGTGTATCTAAGGCCTACCAGGGGCTGAAGCATGTATTGTGCCACCCCTGGCCTGGCCTAACAAATTTGACACCAACTGGCTGATCACTCAGCTGGGGTAAGTTGGTGTAACCACCTCTTACTTAGGTGTAGTATACCTATACCTAACCTTAAATGGGACACATGTTAACCTATAAGTTACTCCTATGGCAGGCCTTGACAATCCTGAAGGCAGAGTGCTTGGTTCCATGTGAGACGGTGCTCTGGCATGAGCTGAGCCTGTCTGCAGTGGTCGGAACCACTTCCTTCTACTGTTTCCAGATATCGTCATACCATATACTCGTGCATTATGAACCTCGCGGTTAAATGCTATCTTTGGTTTGGCTTTATCAAAACATGTCGAGTAAGGTGTCATACGAATTGGAATACTAACCCCTCGCCAATTCTGGCGACGGGGTTAGCATTCCACCCTTCTAGAGGGACACGCCATGTACAGTACCTGAAACCCGGGTAAAATCAGACATAGCCTCAGCTCCACAAAATGGATGCTGCCACCACAGACACAAGATTGCCCTCCTGCTGCTGGGAGTCCTTCCAGCTTGGGAGGTGTGGACAAAGGGTTTCCTGCCAGGGGAGGTGCGTGCACCACCCCAGACAGGATTTTGTGTATTGGTCAGGTAGGGCTTGAAAGGAACCAGACATGCCTGAGGCTCACAAGGAGCCTCGGTGCATATGCCAGTTCAAACCGGTCCTGGGGCACACCAGCCCTGGACCTGGGGCGAGCTGGACAAAGGATTGGGGGTGTAACCACCCCCCTTCCTGGTCCCACCCTTAGGGAGGGACCTAGCAGGTAGTCCGGCCCCTAGAATCCGAATAAAGGTAGGAGCTGTGTCCTAAGACTTTAGACATCCTGGAATCAACTTAACTACAAGAAGAAGACGGGAACTTCGACGCTCTGCCGCACAGAGGACTGAAGCCAATCTCCCCTGTGGTCAGGGAGTGACCACCTTGCTAACGCAAGCACCATCCAGCGAATCAACGTCTGCTTTGCCGCCGCCTCCCGCCGGAGCCCGAGCCCAGAGACTGACAAGACCTGGACCTCCAGACCTCTCACCGCCCGATCCACAGTCCCTGAAAATAAGGAACCCGTGGAGGCACCGAGACACGTGGAGCCAGCCATCTTGAAAAGACCACGACAAGCTGTAAGCGCGACAACCGCGGCTCCCTCCAAGTTGTGCTTTGGGTCCTGAGAAGCCCAACCCCCGAGCAGCATCTGCACCAAAGGTGAGCCCTCCAGCATCTCCACGATCTGCGTGGGGCCCCTCTGCATTTTGCCACTCGACGCGCCTAACCGGGTGCTGGCCCGTTGGCTAGTGGCCATCTTGGCGACGAACTTCAAGAACTACACCGCTGGTCTGGTTGCTCCAGAATGGCCCTTGCTCCCCTCCAAAGGAGTAGTCCCTCTGACCTTGCTGGTCAGAACCATCAGCTTATTTCGTTTTCCACAACAATTGCTTTTGCCAAGGCTTGTGTGCTTCGATCAAGTCGCCGACACCGCCGACAGCGAGAGCCTGCGTTGGACAGCTCGTGAACCGACTCCTGGACATCGTCGACCTTCAGGGACCACGTGGCTGCAGAGACAAGCTGCACCTTTCCTCCTGTTTGCACCCGACATCGCCTGGTACCCACCTGGTGCCACGCTGGTCACTGGCTAGGGACTGTGAACACTGTCCCCTCTGCTTACAGGTCTTCTACAACTCCGATCCACTCTTGGATCCACCGCATCTCTTCTGGACCGACCGCCTGCAGCATCTTTGTCTTCAGGCTCCATTGAACAGATAGAAGAAACCCGACGCACTTCGAGACCTATGCACCCGCTTCCTGTGGGTGAGGTAAAGCTGGCACTCCGGTGCCCAAGTGTAGAGTAACATCTCTAGTGTCTGTGTTTCCAATCTTGAGTTCATAGTCCATCCGGAAGATCCTTTTTGCAGTAACTTTGTAACTTTTACGCACCCATTGAAAACCTATGGGAACACGCGTGTGACTATTTGCTCTGCACACGCAACCCGTGGACCTCCTGGTCACTAACTAAAGTTAGCTCCTTGTAGGCCCAGCGATTCTAGAGGCCCTAGGCCTTTTCCCTTTTCTGTTCGTGGTACTTATACCACTATTTTAGTATATGGTTCGAGTGGCCACCAGGGCCTATCCATATAAAGTGCAACTTCTGTGTATTCTAACGTATTCTTGTTTAACGATTTGTGCTCCTGTGCTCATAAAGAGTCTAGGGGATACTTTGAGAAATAAATACATATATATTTTCAATATATATCTGTGTGGTGTCCTTTCATTGGTATAAAGGGGGTTTACATTTGGTAAAACAGCCTGCTTAACACGTTTCACGAGTTTAGCCTCAAAGACTGCTTAGCCTACGCTACCACTAGGGCAGCTGGTCCGAAAAGGTTGACTTACAACCACACCATAAGGGTTGCTTGGCATGGTACAAGGTGGTCACTTTAACTAGTGAACATCATATACCAGGCCAACTTCTCACATTGGTGAGCAGCGGTTGGATTTGAGCTTGCTGTGTTTTACCTCTGTAATCTCTTTGTTACCAATTGAAAGATCATACAGGTACCTTTAGGTACATATAAAACAAGAATAGATATACTTAAGTTCTACTGAACTTAGTTGTTGTAGAGCAAAGGGAGTAGCACACCCTAACTACAACTACTAGATAGGTTTAGTAGGTAAACCCAAGTGTAGGTAGATTGCAACACATCCACCCACACTTAAGAGCAATGGCTGGGGCAGAGGGGTCCAATGTACCCATCTCTGTTGAGAGTGACCCCCAGAGGGCACCATCCATCTTTGCTACCCTAAACCAAAATGAGCTCAGGCAGTTGGCAAATATCAGGGGCCTTAAATAGCCCAAGAATCCTACTTCTGCTGAACTCAGAGAGCTTTTACAAACTGATGAAGATCAGAAAGCTCTCAAGAAAGCCTCCCAGTTAGGCCCCTTAGGGACTGGAACAGGAGGCCCCCCTTCTGAAGATGCTACTGAGGTACCCCTTTCCAATAGTCACCCCTTAGATGAGATTCATACTACAGAGGATGAAAGTGAGAAGGGTACTGATACAGAAGGTAGTGAGGATGAAGGGAGAACTAGCCCAGTGCCAAGTGTTATACGTGGCCCAGCTAACTTAAGGCTACTGGGGACTGACAATGGGATCACCCCATTGGATCTCCCTAGTGGACTTAACCAGGGGCTTGGAAGGCAAAGGAATCACTCAGGTGAATCTAATGCTTCTCATGCCTCTAGAGGCTCTCAAGGTCACTCCAGGAGAAGGATGACCACCCCTCAGAGGAGGGAACATGAGGCCAGAATGCAGGAAGCTCAGCTGAGAATCAGGAAACAGGAGCTAGAAGTAGCTCTGATGGAAGAGAAACTGAGTAAGGCTAGGCGACCTAAAGAGAGTGGGTCTATACCCACTGGTGGCAGCATTGTCCCTAAGGACAAGGATAGGGTCTTTGATAATAGAAACCTGTCCAAGGTTGTGCCCCCCTACAAAAGTGGGGATGACATCCACAAATGGATGACTGCTCATGAGAGAGCCTGCAAAGTACAGCAGGTTCCTGAAGACCAGTGGGCAGCAATCCTCTGGCTCTCCTTTGAAGGAAGAGGCAGAGACAGACTCCTCACTGTTAGGGAGGAGGATGTCAGAAACTACAGAGTCCTGAAGAGTGTCCTAGTTGATGGGTTAGGCTTAACCACTGAACAGTACAGGTTAATGTTCAGAGACACCCAGAAGACACAGACTCAGGACTGGTCTGAATACATTGAATGTGCCACTAAGGCTTTGGAGGGTTGGTTGCTGGGAAGTAAGGTATCTGATTATACAGGATTGTACAATTTGATGATGAGAGAACAGATTTTAAATAACTGTCAAAACCAGCAACTGCATCAACACTTGGTTGACTCTGATCTGACCTCTCCCCAAGAATTGGGAAAGAAGGCAGACAAATGGGTCAGAACCAGGGTTAAGCAAAAGAACCAGAACCAGGGCCAAGGGGGTGATCAGAAGAAAACAAACCAAAAGGGTGGAGATCAGAAATCTAAAGGCCAGAAGTCTTCAACAGGGCCCCAAACTAGTACTAAAGAGGGTGGGTCCCAGCCTAAAGGGAAGAAGAAAGGAGGTCAAAAGAAACCCTGGTGCAATTCTTGCAAGAATACAACTCACTGGACTAGTGATTGTAAAAAGGGTGGAGCCCCCAACACTGTTGCCCCTAAGGCACCTGCTCCCAGTACTACTGTTAGCAGTGTTGGTCCCCAGACAAAGGGTGTAGTGGGAATCACTATGGGAACTGAAGGAGATTCTGACTTAGACAGAACCCTGACACAGGCAGTCCTGATCTGTGATGGGGACATAGATTTGTCCCCGACTGTGAGCCCCAGTAACCTGGGTAAGTACAGACAGACTCCTTTATTTCATGAAAAAGTGGCTCAAGCCTACAGGGACACATGTGCCAGTGTCACTATGGTGACACCAGGCTTTGTGGACCCTGGACAATACATACCAGGTGAGAATTACCTGGTGACCAATGCCAGCAATGCCACTACTTCACATAGTGTGGCAGATGTTAACTTCTCATGGGGAGGGGTAACTGGCCTCCAAAGGGTTGTGGTTAGTGCAGACCTCCCAGTAGAATGTTTGTTGGGCAATGACCTAGAGAGTTCTCAATGGTCTGAAGTGGAGTACAGGACACATGCAGAGATGTTAGGTATATCACCACATGTCCTTGCTGTGACCAGGTCACAGGCCAAAAAGTGCCTTACTGAACCTCAGGTCTTGGATCCTGGAACAATGGACCAAGCACCTACCAAGAAGAAGAACAGGAAGGTAAAGGCTGTGCCTTCCCCCCCTGCCTCAGAGTGATGATCAACCTTCCCAGGAAGCTGATCTAGAGAACCCTGAAGGAACTGTCCCTGAAGAGCTTGAACCTGATCAGGTTGAGTTTCTGGGGACAGGGGGACCTTCAAGGGCTGACTTGAGGCAGGCTCAGTTATCCTGTCCCTCTCTTGAACCCCTCAGACAGCTGGCTGCTGCTGAGGCTGCTGGGAATGCTCAAGGTACCCATAAAGTGTATTGGGATGAAGGGCTCCTTTATTCAGAGGCTAGAGACCCCAAGCCTGGTGCAACCAGGAGGTTGGTTATACCTCTGCAATTTAGGGGCTTCCTTCTTACCTTGGCCCATGATATTCCTTTAGCAGGACACTTAGGCCAGAACAAGACTTGGGACAGGCTTGTCCCTCACTTTCACTGGCCTCACATGAATGAAGATACCAAGGAGTTTTGTCGCTCCTGTGTGACCTGCCAAGCCAGTGGCAAATCAGGTGGCACAACAAAGGCCCCCCTAATACCACTACCTGTGGTGGGGGTCCCCTTTGAAAGAGTGGGAATAGATATAGTGGGTCCCATGGATCCTCCCACTGCATCTGGGCACAGATTTAGACTGGTGGTAGTGGATCATGCCACCAGGTATCCAGAGGCAATTCCCCTTAGGACCACTACAGCACCTGTTGTGGCCAGGGCCCTGCTGGGAGTATTCTCCAGAGTGGGGTTTCCTAAGGAGGTGGTTTCTGACAGAGGTACCAACTTCATGTCAGGATACTTGACAGCTATGTGGAAGGAATGTGGTGTCAACTACAAGTTCACCACCCCTTATCACCCACAATGCAATGGGCTTGTTGAGAGATTCAACAAGACCCTAAAGGGTATGATCAAAGGATTACCTGAAAAGCTCAGGCGAAGATGGGACATCCTTCTACCCTGCCTTCTGTTTGCTTACAGAGAGGTCCCACAAAAGGGGGTTGGCTACAGCCCCTTTGAATTGTTGTTTGGGCACCCTGTAAGAGGCCCACTGTGTTTGGTGAAGGAAGGATGGGAGTTACCTCTCAAAAAGCCTAAGCAAGACATAGTGGACTATGTACTTGGTCTCCGCTCCAGGATGGCTGAGTATACGGAGAAGGCAACCAAAAACCTTGAGGCAAGCCAGGCCTTACAGAAAGCTTGGCATGACCAAAAGGCTGTCTTGGTTGAGTTTCAGCCAGGACAGAAGGTATGGGTGTTGGAGCCAGTGGCCCCAGCAGCACTCCAAGACAAATGGTCTGGACCCCATACAATCCTGGAAAAGAAGGGAGAGGTCACCTACTTGGTGGACCTAGGAACTCCCAGGAATCCCCACAGGGTACTCCATGTTAACAGGTTAAAAGCATATGTTGACAGGGCAGACATGGACTTGCTCATGGCTACAGATGAGGGACAGGAGGAAGAGAGTGACCCTCTCCCAGACCTGTTGTCTCAGAACCCCGAGGATGGCTCAGTTGAAGGAGTGACCCTTGGAGGCAACCTCACTGATCATCAGCAGACTGAAAGTAGACAAGTTCTACAATCATTTCAACACATGTTTTCCTTGATACCTAGCCAAACTGACTGGTGTACCCATGTGGTGGACACTGGTGACAGTCTGCCTGTAAAGAACAAGCTTTACAGACAACCTGACCACGTCAGGGACTGTATAAAGGCTGAGGTACACAAAATGCTGGAATTGGGTGTCATTGAACTCAGAGAGCCCCTGGGCTAGCCCAGTGGTTCTGGTCCCCAAACCTCACACCAAAGATGGCAAGAGAGAGATGAGGTTCTGTGTGGATTACAGAGGACTCAATGCTGTCACCAGGACAGATGCACATCCTATTCCAAGGGCAGATGTGCTCATAGACAAACTAGCTTCTGCTAAGTTTTTGAACACATTTGACTTGACAGCTGGCTATTGGCAAATCAGATTAGCTGAGGAGTCTAAGGCCAAAACAGCATTCTCAACTCCAGGTGGGCACTACCAATTTGTGGTGATGCCCTTTGGTCTGAAGAATGCACCTGCCACCTTCCAAAGGTTGGTGAATCAAGTCCTTACTGGGTTGGATGACTTTTGTGCAGCATATCTTGATGACATTGCTGTCTTTAGCTCCACCTGGGAGGATCACCTGATCCACCTGAAGAAGGCTCTTGAGGCTCTGCAAAGGGCAGGCCTCACTATCAAGGCTACTAAGTGCCAGATAGGGCAGAGTAAGGTTGTGTATTTGGGCCACCTTGTAGGTGGAGGCCAAGTTCAACCACTGGAGAGTAAGATACAATCCATCAAGGACTGGTCTCCTCCAACCACCCAGACTCAAGTTCGAGCTTTCTTGGGCTTGACTGGGTACTACAGGAAGTTTGTTAAGAACTATGGGTCCATTGCGACTCCTCTTAATGATCTGACATCCAAGAAGATGCCCAAAAAGGTTCAGTGGACAGTAAGCTGTCAAAAGGCATTTGATGACCTGAAGGAGGCCATGTGCTCTGCACCTATCCTGAAAAGTCCTGACTACTCCAAAGAGTTTATTGTCCAAACAGATGCTTCTGAGTTGGGTGTGGGAGCTGTGCTGTCACAACTTAATGTAGATGGTCAAGACCAACCCATTGCTTTTATTAGCAGAAGGTTGACCCCCAGAGAGAAGAATTGGTCAGCTATTGAGAGGGAGGCCTTTGCTGTGGTGTGGGCCCTGAAGAAGCTGAGGCCATACTTGTTTGGCACTCACTTCAAGATTCAGACCGACCATAAGCCCCTCTTGTGGCTAAATCAGATGAAGGGTGAAAACCCCAAACTGCTTAGGTGGTCCATTTCCCTACAGGGGATGGACTTTACAGTGGAGCACCGGCCAGGTACAGACCATGGGAATGCAGATGGTCTCTCCAGGTACTTCCACTTAGGACATGAAGACGAGACTGGTCAAGGCTAGTTTAATGTCCCTGCGTTTGGGGGGGGGGGTTGTGTAGGAGAGTAGGGTCTGCTATCCTATGGTCACCCCAAATTTTTGCTTTTTGCTTCACTGGTTTTTGACATATTGAGGCTGTGGGCCTGCCAATCAGACCCCCAGCCTGCTGTTCTCTCTACTAAATTTACACTATGCACCCTAGGTGCATAACCAATTGGAAGTGGATCACCCTGTGAGCCCCTGTACCAGTGTACACTAGGTACCCAGGGCATTGGTGTATCTAAGGCCTACCAGGGGCTGAAGCATGTATTGTGCCACCCCTGGCCTGGCCTAACAAATTTGACACAACTGGCTGATCACTCAGCTGGGGTAAGTTGGTGTAACCACCTCTTACTTAGGTGTAGTATACCTATACCTAACCTTAAATGGGACACATGGTAACCTATCAGCCACTCCTATGGCAGTCCTTGACAATCCTCAAGGCAGAGTGCTTGGTTCCATGTGAGATGGTGCTCTGGCATGAGCTGAGCCTGTCTGCAGTGGTCGGAACCACTTCCTTCTACTGTTTCCAGATATCGTCATACCATATACTCTTAAGTGCATTATGAACCTCGCGGTTAAATGCTATCTTTGGTTTGGCTTTATCAAAACATGTCGAGTAAGGTGTCATACGAATTGGAATACTAACCCCTCGCCAATTCTGGCGACGGGGTTAGCATTCCACCCTTCTAGAGGGACACGACATGTACATTACCTGAAACCCGGGTAAAATCAGACATAGCCTCAGCTCCACAAAATGGATGCTGCCACCACAGACACAAGTCTGCCCTCCTGCTGCTGGGAGTCCTTCCAGCTTGGGAGGTGTGGACAAAGGGTTTCCTGCCAGGGGAGGTGCGTGCACCACCCCAGACAGGATTTTGTGTATTGGTCAGGTAGGGCTTGAAAGGAACCAGACATGCCTGAGGCTCACAAGGAGCCTCGGTGCATATGCCAGTTCAAACCGGTCCTGGGGCACACCAGCCCTGGACCTGGGGCGAGCTGGACAAAGGATTGGGGGTGTAACCACCCCCCTTCCTGGTCCCACCCTTAGGGAGGGACCTAGCAGGTAGTCCGGCCCCTAGAATCCGAATAAAGGTAGGAGCTGTGTCCTAAGACTTTAGACATCCTGGAATCAACTTAACTACAAGAAGAAGACGGGAACTTCGACGCTCTGCCGCACAGAGGACTGAAGCCAATCTCCCCTGTGGTCAGGGAGTGACCACCTTGCTAACGCAAGCACCATCCAGCGAATCAACGTCTGCTTTGCCGCCGCCTCCCGCCGGAGCCCGAGCCCAGAGACTGACAAGACCTGGACCTCCAGACCTCTCACCGCCCGATCCACAGTCCCTGAAAAGAAGGAACCCGTGGAGGCACCGAGACACGTGGAGCCAGCCATCTTGAAAAGACCATGACAAGCTGTAAGCGCGACAACCGAGGCTCCCTCCAAGTTGTGCTTTGGGTCCTGAGAAGCCCAACCCCCGAGCAGCATCTGCACCAAAGGTGAGCCCTCCAGCATCTCCACGATCTGCGTGGGGCCCCTCTGCATTTTGCCACTCGACGCGCCTAACCGGGTGCTGGCCCGTTGGCTAGTGGCCATCTTGGCGACGAACTTCAAGAACTACAACGCTGGTCTGGTTGCTCCAGACTGGCCCTTGCTCCCCTCCAAAGGAGTAGTCCCTCTGACCTTGCTGGTCAGAACCATCAGCTTATTTCGTTTTCCACAACAATTGCTTTTGCCAAGGCTGGTTTGCTTTGATCAAGTCGCCGACACCGCCGACAGCGAGAGCCTGCGTGGGACAGCTCGTGAACCGACTCCTGGACGTCGTCGACCTTCAGGGACCACGTGGCTGCAGAGACAAGCTGCACCTTTCCTCCTGTTTGCACCCGACATCGCCTGGTACCCACCTGGTGCCACGCTGGTCACTGGCTAGGGACTGTGAACACTGTCCCCTCTGCTTACAGGTCTTCTACAACTCCGATCCACTCTTGGATCCACCGCATCTCTTCTGGACCGACCGCCTGCAGCATCTTTGTCTTCAGGCTCCATTGAACAGATAGAAGAAACCCGACGCACTTCGAGACCTATGCACCCGCTTCCTGTGGGTGAGGTAAAGCTGGCACTCCGGTGCCCAAGTGTAGAGTAACATCTCTAGTGTCTGTGTTTCCAATCTTGAGTTCATAGTCCATCCGGAAGATCCTTTTTGCAGTAACTTTGTAACTTTTACGCACCCATTGAAAACCTATGGGAACACGCGTGTGACTATTTGCTCTGCACACGCAACCCGTGGACCTCCTGGTCACTAACTAAAGTTAGCTCCTTGTAGGCCCAGCGATTCTAGAGGCCCTAGGCCTTTTCCCTTTTCTGTTCGTGGTACTTATACCACTATTTTAGTATATGGTTCGAGTGGCCACCAGGGCCTATCCATATAAAGTGCAACTTCTGTGTATTCTAACGTATTCTTGTTTAACGATTTGTGCTCCTGTGCTCATAAAGAGTCTAGGGGATACTTTGAGAAATAAATACATATATATTTTCAATATATATCTGTGTGGTGTCCTTTCATTGGTATAAAGGGGGGTTACATTTGGTAAAACAGCCTGCTTAACACGTTTCACGAGTTTAGCCTCAAAGACTGCTTAGCCTACGCTACCACTAGGGCAGCTGGTCCGAAAAGGTTGACTTACAACCACACCATAAGGGTTGCTTGGCATGGTACAAGGTGGTCACTTTAACTAGTGAACATCATATACCAGGCCAACTTCTCACACTTAGGATCTCGAGGAATCAATCCCAGAAGACAAGCGCGTGGGTCCAAGAATATTGTCCACCCCGTTATCCTGGTTAGATCCTCGAAGACCGCCACCCAGTACGTCTGGATCGTTGGGCACGTCCACACCATATGCAGAAAATCTGCCTGATCATAGCGACATCTAGGGCAGTGTGGATCCCTGGAACCATCAATGGCTTGTAGCCTGCTGGGTGAGAGGTAGGTCATATGTATTATATTGTACTGGGTTTGTTTAAAGCGGTTGCTCACCGACACCTTCCGAACACTCTCGTGTATTTTTTCCCAGTCTCGTGTTGTGACATCCTGCAGACACACCTGCTGCCATTTTTTTCTATTTTGAGGGGGAAAGCTCAAAATCACTTATGACTGGTCTGCTCATTTCTTCACTGATGCCAAATCCGCTCTCAAACGTGCAAAACATTTTAGTGGGAAGGCATCCAGACAACATCCCAAAGAGACAGCTACAGCTAAAAATAGTTTAAGCGACAATGACTGAAAAAGAACATGATCCCGATGTTCTTCTGGTTCGAGCTGTGACGACTCTTGTTGAAATTGTTTGGTATATTCTTGTTGGAGCTGGGAGGTGGGGTTTACTTCTATGTATGTTATAACCAGTATCTAATATGCAGCACGGACACATATGCTCACTAGTTCTGGGTCCAACATGTCTGCCTATACAGTATACTGAGTCTAGCTGAGACTAACAACTTTTATAGGCTTGTTATCCGCGAGGTGGCTGCACACCTACTCTACAAACTTTAGTGGGTTTGGGTGTTTAGTTTATTCTGCTAAGGGAAGATAGGTAAGGCTCGCTGAAATGTTCTAGGCCACCCTGAGTAATCGGGGGGAGTATGTCGGCGGTACTATGCCCCCATGGGAGAGCTCCCACTAGTTGTTGTAGTCTTTATGGTGTTTGGTATGGGTATTCTGCAAGCAGATTGGGGGGTTGGAGTGGGTGGCGGGATGGGGGTTGGGAATGTTTTGTTGTTTGCCAGATCTATGCTTTTCAATTTTCAGGTCGATTGCCATGTGAAACGGGATATGTCATTATGTTTCATTCCTTCTGATTCGCTGCACTGTGTTGGTATAGACACCCTATGACTTCTTGAAACTTTCTTACCTGGAACATCCGAGGGTTAAATGACACTGCAGGCCATACTTTCGGACGGGGATTTAGTGGACATTTGGAGACGCATTCACCCGACGGTTAAGGAAGGAACATGTATTTCAGAATATCATAAAGCGTGGTCACATTTAGACTATTGGTTAGTTTCCCGGGATGTGGTTACGTGGACGAAGGAGGCCTTGCATCTTCCCCGGTCTCCATCAGATCATGCACCCTGTCTCCTGCGCTTGGAACTACCGCATTCAATTCCGCAGGTGCACACCTGGAGGCTGCCGCAGGAAGCCCTCTTAGATGAAGCTTTTAAGGAGGAGATTAGGGGAGACATAATTGATTATTTTTCCCTTAACATGGGCTCTTTGGACACTGCGGCTTCATTGTGGGAAGCTTTTAAAACAGTAGTAAGAGAGAACTGTATAGCCCGACAGGCGGGGGTGTTGAGGGCCATCCGAGGGACACTTGATTCACTCAAAAAACAGATCAGGGAACTGGAATCACAATTCTACTCCTCCAGTGAGCCCACGACGCTGGCAACGCTGAAAGAAAAGTTGCTTGAATTTGAAGAAGAGGCACACAGAGAAGTTAAATTCCTACGAAAACATGCCCGGGCTAGGAGATATAGGAAGATCATTTGCGGTAATGCTCTGCACCCCGCGGTCTACAGCTTTTGTCACGAAGTTGAAAACTGCTAGCCGGTCGGAAATTAAGAGGTCAGAAAGATATACTTGACGAGTTCTCGAGCTTTTATTCTAAGCTCTACTCCACTACGCAGTGCTCCAGCCCCGAAGGGCTGTTGCCATGCCTCGATTCCCTAGAACTGATCTGGCTGAGTCAAAGACACAGGGACTATCTGGATTTCCCCTTTACAGTGGAAGATGTGGCTCAGGTCATAAAAAGCTTGCTGTTAAACAAGACCCCCGGCTCGGACGGTCTAACCACCGCCTTTTATAAATATATATGTTGAGGAACTAGCGCCCCGCTTATTCGAGCTATTTGAGGAAGCCTGTGAGTCTGGTGTCTTTCCACCATCAATGCGTGAGGCGATAATAATTAGCCTGTTAAAACCTGGGAAGCCAGAAGATGAACTAGATTCCTATAGGCCACTATCCTTAATAAATGTGGATGTGAAGATCTTGGTGAAACTGATTGCGAATAGGCTGTAGCCTCTGCTCCCACTGGTTGCTCGTCCAGATCAATCGGGGTTTATCCCTGGGAGATCAACATCCCAAAATCTCAGGACTTTATTCTCAGTATTATTACTTGCATTCCGAGGTACAAGCGGCCGCTGTATTTTTAGACGCTACAAAGGCGTTTGATACTTTAGAGTGGCAATACCTTTTTGCAATCCTGGGTCGTATGGGCTTTAGTCCTTTATTTATATATCTAATACTCAACTGCTGGCACGCGTAAGGGTGAATGTTCTCCTTTCGGCACCCTTTAATATCTCGCAAGGTACGAGGCAGAGATGCCCACTATCCCCTCTACTTTTCGCAATTGCGATGGAACCACTCGCAGCACGCATCCGGCAACATCATACCGCTATAGGGATTGGATTTAATGCTCGTAGTCTCTTAATCTCATTATATGCCGACGACGTCACCTTATATGTGTCTGATCCGGCGTCAAATCTGGATCCGTTATTGAGGGAATTTATTATTATTAAATTCGGTGGCCTTTCAGGTATCACGATCAACAGGCCCTATGGAACATGAATTATGGACGCGCCATAACCTGGCTAAAAAAAAAAGCCACCGCGTGGGCTGCGCTCCCGCTCTCTTTAGCCGGGAGGATAGCATTGGTTAAGATGGTGGTATTGCCAAGATTCCTTTATTTATTTGTTAATATTCCTCTTCCCCTTACACAAGCATACGGTCCCTGTTGATCTCCCTGGTATGGGAGGGTGGACAGGCAAGAATTTTGTGGGATCTATTAACACTTCCTTTCCATCAGGGTGGACTGGGGGCTCCGGACATGCAATTGTATGCATGGAGCGCACAAGCTCAGTTTTTACACTACTGGGTACACCCCACTACTTTTTCAGCCTCATGTGGTTGTGGAGACGGACGTTGCAGCACCCCTTCCCATACAGGTTGCCCTGTTTAAGGCTTACAGACGCCCTAGGGAAGATATAGACACATTGGAGACCCTACGTTGGGCCTGGAACGAGTTGCAGAAGAGAGCCAGCGCTCCCATCCTATATGCCCCGTCCATGCCCCTAGCACATAACCCAATGCTGTTCCCCACAGGAGACGACATTGTTAAGGAACTGGCACACAAAATGAATCTACACACTTTCGCAGACCTCTAGCCAGAGGGGTCGTTTCGACCACCCCGGACGGCTATGGAGGATCGGCAGGTGTCTTTCTCTGCCCTAATTTTATGATATGCGAATGATTCAGTTTGTCGATCTTTACATGACACTTTCCCGGACACCACGCCCACCCTAAGCGCCTTAGAGAACGTACTTAAATCAGCTTCCCCTCACCGACTCATCCCAGGATATATAACCACAGGCAGATATCGGCTTCTTTGACGAAGCCCTGTCACTAATGGCGTGGAATGAAAACCTTCAGCCCCCGCTCACTGAAGACCAGTGGCTTTATTGCTGCAGCCAACTCACAGCACTCTCCCCTAATTACAAACTTCGTTTTTAAGTTCCTGCACAGATTTTATAGGACACCTGCCAGTTTGCATCATATAGGTCTAAAAGAAGACGACAGTTGTTGGAGATGCGGTATTGCTCCTGCTGGTTTCTTACATATTTCATGGGACTGCCCGAGGTTGGAAATGTATTGGTAAAAACAACAGTTGATGGACAGAATGCAGAACAAGGTCATACATTCACCCTAGTACAGAGATCTGGGCCTAAATCCATTGCTTTTTTGCTCACCATGTCATTCCAGTTTGAACCCAGCCATATGCAAATGAGTCTGGACCCTGTGCCTCATGGGAACACTCCAGCCCGAACTGCCAGGCCAGGTCCTCCCTGGACTGGAAACAAGCATCCTAGGACCGGTTTCGGGGTTTCACCCCTCATCAGCCAGGATAGCTTGATTCCAGTGGCATGGAGAGCACGGGACCCACGTCTAGGCATACCCGTCCCACTCGGGGTGACAAATGCAAAAACAACAGTTGATGGACAGAATGCAGATGGTCCAATGTGTTTAATATAATACACCAAATAACTGGGCTGGTTGGAGATCCTAATCCTATACAGGGGCTGTTGGGGTATGTTAAGGACACACCTGTTAAGGTTAGAAAGCTACACGCCTTACTACTCCTATTCGCAAACAGACGGCTTGCCATTTACTGGGGGAAGTAGGAGGGTTCCATCTGAAAATGATTGGATAAAAGATGTAACCTTTGGTCACTCACAATTGACCACTTTTTGGGAGCTGATGCCTTCCACATCTCGGCCCAAGGACATTTGGGAACCCGTTGTTGTGTGGGCCCGCGAACATCAAGAGACAACCGTAGACACAGCGACACAGGAGTAGCCTGGAGGGGGATCGAGTTGGGATGTGGTGCACCATTTGGGGGAAAAGTAAACATGCGGATGTACATTGTTATACTGCATTCCCTAGGACTCCTACAGCTATGGATGAGACGTGTCCTGTAGCTGACTATTACGTGGAAAATTAGTGTTCCGCCCTTTATTTTTTTTTAAAAAATCGGTTTATTATTTTGCAAGTTTTACAGCTTACAGACAGGCACCAGGACTCAATTAACATTGACCATATCATAAAGCAGTAGGCTAGACCAGAGGAGCCGTACAGTAAAACATGGGGACCTCTCACCCGACAGTCAATGGTTTCAATGACTAAGTGGTAATAATACAAAATCCAGTACGATACACAATATCATGCTTTGGTATGACAGGTCCAGTGGCATAGTGCACAGAGTCTACACAAATCCTTCAGGATACTTGCGGGTACAGATAATAAAATGGAACATAAACAGGAGGCAGAACGTCCAGAACCCCCAGCAACCAAGAACAGCAGCAGAGTCCGACCTGCAAACATATATTTCACATTATTTCCCCAGCCCCTCCGCCCCCCCCACCTCCCCCAAGCACCCCCTAAACGAGCAGTCCCACATAGGAAACCTGATATTGTCCACCCTGGGCATCAGTCATTACGCAGCTGACTACTTGGCAGGCTAACTGACCGCATGTACACGCTCAACCATCTCCGGGAACACCCCTCCCTCCTGGGCAGTGTGTCTCTCCGCCGTGTCCCCTTCAATCCGCGTCAAGGCCTGCAAAAGACCTTCCCACTGTGTTGTGATAGGTGTCCTCCGAAGTCCCAGTGTTTCCTCCCTCAGGAGAGCTATGCCTTCCGCTTTGGCCCATGCCTGGAGTGAAAACCACCATGCCTGTGTGTGTGGTGGGTCCGGTGCCTTCCAGTGTTTGGTGAGTAGTCGTTTAGCCACCACCAACCCCAAGTCAAGGAAACAGGAGGTGACTTTCATGGCTGGTGTTCTGCGGAATAGGTGTATTAGGTAGACGGGCCACTCAAATGGTATGGTGCGGCCTGTGCATATATGCAGCGCCTCATGGACTGACTCCCAATATGAGTGCAGCATGCGGCAACTCCACAGCATGTGCACCAGCCCAATTCCCAACTCCGCACAGCGGGGGCAAGCCGCATCTATGCGGTGGAAGCATCTATTAATCATTTCGGGTGTGAGGTACGCCCTCTGGAGTATAAACAGCTGTATCTGGCGGAACCGCATGTTGCGGGGTACGCGTATTGGGCTCTGTAGTATCTTGCCCCATTCCCTGTCGTCCAGTGGCCTCCCCAGGTCTATTTCCCATTTGCGGCGAAGCGGTTCTAGGCTGATCGCCGCGTGCGTAGGGAGGCCGCAAACCACCGTATCAAGTGCCTACCCCGCCCCATCACATGTAGATACTGTATGGTGAGGTGCTGGCTCGGTTCCACCGCCATGTCCCCCCATCTAGCAGTCAATGTCGCGACCAGGGAACGGTGTCTGAGGAATTGACCAGGTGGCAGGCCTGCCTCATCGACCAGAGATTCGTAGTCCATGAGAGTGCCGTCCCGATAGAGGTCACCCAAGGTCTGTATGTCCGCTGCATGCCACTCCACTAGCTCAGGGGCGGTGAGCACCCCCAGCCCGCCAGGGGAGACCTCCAGTGGAATGGCCGGAGCATAAGGAACCAGGGTTCTAGTGAGGTAGAGGCTGCGGCGGTAGCATTTGTAGGCTACTACCATGAGGAGTGGTGTCGGCGTTGAGGCTTTTGCGGCAGGATGAAAGAGCTTGGTAATGTCTGCTAGAGACAGGGGAGGTGTTGTTGTTGCAGTGTCATCTAGGCCCCTACCTGCTAACCAGCGGGCTATCCATTGAAGCTGCGCTGCCAAGTAATAATGTTCAAAGCACGGCGCAGCCAGGCCTCCCTGGTCGGTAGGTAAGTAGAGCTTGGGCAAAGCCATCCTATGCCGCGAGTTACCCCAAATAAAATCCCGGAGCGACTATTTGGCAGATTGGCAAAATAATACAGAAGACGGGGGAGTATCACCATCTTGGACAGGGCTACCCTGCCGGTGACCGTGAGTGGGAGCGTGCTCCCAAAACGCATCTGGGACCTAATCACCGTCACAGCCCTGCCCAAATTGCCCTCAATGAGGTCCGCCGGCTGGCGGTATATCTGGACTCCTAGATATCGTAATAGTGTTCCGCCCTTTATAATGGAAAATACCTACCTTTTTATTGGGACTATGTGAAGGAGCGAATATATATACACAAGTATAATTGTAATTCACATGATGGTGTTCTGTAACGATAACCCTGTATTGAATAGCAACTGACTGGCTGTTTATACAATTTGCTGTATTGTTTTAAATACCAATAAAAAAAAAATAAAGAACCTTTGATATTTCTTTCCAGACATATTGTTTCCCCATTTTCAGATACTCCTTCACAAGGAAACCCTTTCCTCGTCAATACTTTATCACAGTGTTAGTGCTTGGGCCTCTTACCTCAAATTGCATTTCGTATGACTGCTATAAAAATCCACCTGTACCGAAGCTTAATTATGCCTGACATCTAAGAAAGAAAGAAAAGTAAAAGAACTCACACTCTCACACACTCACTCTCACTCACTCACTCTCACTCACTCTCACTCACTCACTCTCACTCACTCACTCTCACTCTCACTCACTCTCACTCACTCTCACTCACTCTCACTCACTCTCTCGCTCTGCAGGGGTGACCTTATCGGCCTAAAATGTTTTATCACTGGATGAACACAATACATTTTTTTTACCTTTGTATTAATTTGGATGTCTCTACCAGGCCACCAAAAATATGAATGTGTTCTACATTTGGTTTCTATCTGTCTCAGATGTTATTCATGTCCTTAAGCTATAATACTGTATCTCAATTTAACAGGAAGAAAAACCTTATCACCATGCATCAACATCCTCCCTTCCGCCGAAAGATTATCAGATATTTTAGAGCATGACTGCAAATCCACAGGCTGTATTATATGATGTGCCCGGCCTTCTGTTGTATACTTCTTTTCTTTATATAAAACTTCATCACTTTCCACTGTACTTAATCATTCCTTTTCTGACTAACCACAAGAATCTATGATAACCACAAGAGCAATCAAACATTTTTAATCTACTTGTACTCTTAGATTATATACCATTGACATTGGTGACCTTGACATATAATTCACTCTAATGTTTTTTCCTCCTTGAATGTGAATGACCTCCCAATTAATTATACTGCAAATGTTTTGTAGGTAACCTTGTATTTCTCTGTGTAGAATAATTTCAGGCACAGATGCCCTTCTTCAGGGGATATACATTAATGCGCTTCTTCTTCAGGGGCTATACACTAATGTACACCCCCTGAAGAAGGGCATCTGTGCCCGAAATGCATTGGGCATAAAAAAATTGTTTGGTTTACCATCACAGTTATTATGATGTAATAATAACGGAATCGATGACTATCCAAAGAATAACTTGAAAACAAAGGATAAAATAAAGCTATTGATTACACCTAAAGTTTCAAAAGAAAAGTGTTTTTTACCAATGGAATAAAGAACCAAACATTGTATTGAGTGCATAAGGCAGACGCTCTTCTTGTTTCAAGGAGTGCTTTTCCGATTGCTTACACATTCCTCATACTCAGGAGGACCAACCCAATTGCACCACCTACCTTCTTAGCCTTAATTACCCAGATTATCCCACAGGATTGCATCCTTCTGTTTCTAGTTCTAAAGTAAAGATGACTGTTGACATTCAACACATTTGTCGGTCATAGGGCCCCAAAATTGCTAGAGAATTGGCTCTGTGCACCGTGATGGCTGACATGAGGGAGAACCTTTTTCCTATATTGTCTAGGCGCCTACACCCTCCTTTCTAAAGGCACTGCGATGGGGGTAGAGGGATTCTTGGAATGTCTTTGTGCAGCCTGTGAAATGACCAAATCTGGTTGGGCATGGCTAGTTAGGCAGGCTGAAGAATCATTTGTGGCCTTGTACTTCTTGTCGAGACGTGGTGGAACTGGAGTAAGCGTTGCCAAATTCTCCATAATCTTTATTCCTTCCTCCAATATATAATCGATGACCAGATTGCCCTTACAGACTTTCTGGCTTGCTTCTTGAAGTCAAGTAGGAAACAATCAGATTGCTTGACTGAAATTGGGAGGTGGAACCTTTCAGCTGCTCTGTCCATTAAATCATGAAAACTCTCAATGTACTCGGGGGAGAATCACCAGGATTAGGTGGGGGAGGAGATGGAGTAGGGACCAGCTAATCATCCCATTTATGCCGTGGTTGTTTTGGGACCGTAACTCTCACCCTCCTCACGCTCATTGTTTGAGGATGAATGGTCTTCCCTTGGGGGTGGTATATTGGCCACAGGTGATATCCTCGGTATTGTTGGTGATGGCACATTCACTGGCATAGCAGGCAGAACCGGTTGAGTAGGAGCCAGTGGTTGTTCTTGTGGGCTCTCTGGGAATCGCCTCTTGTAGACTTGTAGCATAGCTTGCAAGTCCTGTAGTAAAGAAGTGAGCATGAGCAATTCATCACATCTAGGTTGTTGTTGGCAGTCATAATAACCGCTTGGCGGAGAATATGATGCTCTTGATCATTGTCCTCATCCTGGTATTTTACCCAGAGCTCTGAAGTACACATCTCCATAAGAACCATCTTCATCAAAATCCTCTATATCAAGCAAACGGCTAGGCAGCAGAGGTGATATCTTACTTGGTGAGTTAAGCTGTGGTGTTAAGACTGTCTTTGTAATTTTTATCCTCGTCAACAGTCTTGTTGACAATGTAAAATGGAGCTGTGGCGTAGACTGTGGAAATTCCTTTGACAACAGTGTCGTCAATGACGGCGCCGACAGTATGTTTGCCTACGCTGCCGACAGAGACACACGGTAAAGGTGCCGATGTAGTTTCCGCCGATTTCTTCGCCAACGGTACGGGCTCCAACGGCGTATCTGTTATTGATGCCTTTGCTGATGGTTTAGGTTCCAACGGCATCTCTGCTGATGATGCCTTCATCAATGGCTTGGGGGCTGACGGCGCATCTGCGATGCAGCTTTCTTCGACGGCGACTTGGAGGCCCGACATTCTGTCGACGGTGCCGTCACAATGGAAAGGTGAGGGCTGTTGTCGTCACCGCTTTTGACGACGATGCGGAGGTACCTGTCGTCGATGATGCTGGCGTCGACAGAGCTGTTGACGATCTTGGTCACTTTGAAATTGTCGCTCCCTTTTCCTGTCAGAAGTAGTAGATGGAGGGCAGGGTAGCTCCAATCAATGCCTGGTACCTGCGCGACCCCACTATTCGTGCTGACTTGATTAAATCCTTGCAACGGTATTTTGAGGAGAATGTGGGGTCTGTCTCGTCTGCCATTTCCCTGTGGGAGGCTTTCAAGACTGTGCTTAGAGGGGAGGCCCTCTCCTTTATTTCCCATGCCCGGAGGCGCGCACAGGAGGAGGTGACCCGGGTGGAGGCCGAAATCACTGAACTGGAGGGTGATCTGGGGAGTGGGGTGACTGACGCTGCGCTGCACGTTCTACACCTTAAACAGGCGGCCTATAGGTCCCTCGTCACGGAGGCGGCCAGGGGCCTCAGCAGAGAGCAACAGGGGCGATTGTATGATGTGGGTGATAAGGCTGGTAAGTTGATTGCGTGGTTGGATAAGAAGGAGAGAGCTAGTCGTGTGGTCCCGCTGATTGAAAGAATGGATGGTGTACGTGTCACTGAGCCGGAAGGCATTGTCTCTTGCTTCGCGGATTATTTCCGCGAGGTATATTCCCCGATTTCTCCCTGCCCGGAGGAGGATTCCCATGCCCTGCTGCGTGACATCGCGCTGCCCTCCCTCTCAATGGAGGACAGGGAGTTGATGGATGCCGCCCCCACCTCGGACGAAATTGCCCTCGCCATCCGCTCGGTCGCTTCTGGCAAGGCCATGGGCCCGAACGGCATTCCTATCGAGTTGTATAAATTGCGACCGGACGTACTGGCACCCCACCTCCGCGCTATGTTCCTTGCGGCTCACTCGCGGGGCTCCCTCCCGCCGGACCAGCGTCTGGCTACCATCGTGGTTATCCACAAGGAGGGCAGACCGCGGGACCGGGTTACATCCTACCGGCCTATCTCGCTCTTGAACGCGGAGCCTAAAATCCTCGCCAAGGTGCTCGCTAACCGGCTGGTCGGCGTGGTGGGCGATTTGGTCCACCAAGACCAGTCCGGCTTCATTCCCCATCGCAATACGGCCCTTAATCTGCGGCGCTTGCACGGGGTGCTCGCGCGTGTTCCGTTCGTGCGGGAGCCGGCCATCTTGGCGTCCCTGGACGCCACCATGGCGTTCGACACGCTCGAATGGCCCTACATCTGGGCGATGTTGGCGAAATTTGGATTTGGCCCGGGATTCATCAGTTGGGTCAAATTGTTGTACTCGGACCCATTGGCACAGGTGGTGGTGAATGGTCGAGTCTCGGCCCCATTCGTGCTGGGACGGGGCACGCGACAGGGTTGTCCCCTGTCGCCGCTCCTTTTTGCATTGGCCCTGGAACCCCTGGCGGAGTGGCTGCGGTGGCACCCTTCTATCCGAGGTCTCCGTTGGACCCCCGAGTATGAGGACCGCGTGTCCCTCTACGCTGACGATATCCTTTTGTACTTAGCCTCCCCGCGCAAATCACTGATTGTCCTGGTCGATGTTCTGCGCTCCTTTGGCCGCAATTCAGGCCTTGTCATCAACTGGGCTAAATCCTGTGTCTATGTGCTTTCCGGGGAGGCTCCTGTCCTCCCCCGGGGCTGTCCGATCCAGATTGCCTCGCAGGGATTTCGATACCTGGGGGTCTATATTACGCTGGACCCGGTGGCCCGCTACGAGCGAAACTTGCTTCCCCCCCTCCAGCGCTTGAAGGAGGACGTCGCGCGCTGGCGGCGCTTGCCGCTTTCGCCGCTCGGCCGGGCGGCATTGTTCAAGATGATGTCATTGCCGCGCTTTTTGTACGCTCTCCAGAACACTATGGACTTGGTCCCGGCGCGCTACTTCCGTGAGGTGGAAAGCTTACAGCGCCGTCTGTTTTGGGACGGGAGGCCGCGTATAGCCCTGGCAAAATTGACGCTCCCGTGGTACGACGGAGGGATTGCCCTCCCGGATATTAAGCGTTATTACTGGGCCTCCCGGTTAGCTGCAATTAATCACGGCCTCTATGGGCCCGCCCTAAACCCGGCATTTGAAATGGACAAAATGCTCCTGCCTGGTGGCGACTACAATCGAGCGCTCTACACTAGCGTGCCCGATTCCCGCTTGACGGGACCCACGCGTGTCATGGTGCGAGTATGGCACGCGGCTAATGCAGCTATGGGATGGAAGGACCGTTTGACCCGGGCGTCACCGTTGTATGCGTCGGAGAGGCTTGGCTCTTTGTGGACCTCGAAGGGCTTCGAGAGGTGGGACATGATAGGCATCAGTACAGTGGGAGATCTCTGGACGAGGGGAGGATTCAAGACATTCGAGACGCTGCAGGCGGAGTTTCAGCTGCAGGGCAGTGAATACTTTCGCTACCTGCAGGTCCGTCACGCACTGGGTTCCGTCTTCCCAGACGTGGCCTCCATCCCGGAGTCCTCCCCCCTGGAGGATAGAGTGCTAGATGGCCACGTTCCGGACAGCACGATCTCCCTCATTTATAAGAAATTGATAAATGACCGCTCGGGCTTACTGACTGGCCTCCGCGAGGCTTGGGTTGCCGATGGGCTGGAGTTGGACGACGAGGACTGGATTTCGGCGGTGGCCTCTCCGAAGGAGGTGGCCATCCCGGCTCGCCTTCGCTTCGTCCAGCTTAAGATACTCCACCGGGTGTATATGACGGGGCCAAGGCTTCAGCGTATGGGCTATGCCGAGGATGGATTGTGTAAGCGTGGGTGTGGTGCTTTGGCGACTTTTTTACACATTCTGTGGGAATGTCCGAGGGTGGAGCGATTCTGGCGTGGTGTGCATGAGGTCCTGCGAGCGGTTACACATGTCGCGCTGTTGCCTGAAGCGAGGAGATGCCTGCTGAATGTGTGGGAACCGACTGATTACTCGGTTCCGCAGACGCGATGGGTGACTCTGGGATGTATGATAGCTAAACGTGACATTGCTCAGCTGTGGGGATCTCAGAGACCCCCGGCGGTGTCGGCTTGGAAAGAACATATGGATTGGTGCATGTTCCGAGAAAAGGTGGTATATGTGGCGCGGGGTAAGCCTGGGGCATGGGTGAAGATATGGGGCCCCTGGAACGCTTACCGCGGGGGTATTTGCGAGCCGCCGTTGTTGCCTCCCGCTTCACCAGCTCCATCCCCATAGTTGACCCCCTCCCTCAGCCCTGGGCACATTGTTCTCCCAGTCCCGGATCAGTTTCCCTCCCCCTCTCTGGATTTCTTTGGATGGTTGGGGTTCCCCACTTGAGGAGCACGTGTCGTCATTTTCGATCGTGGGTTGCCTTGCGGGTGTGGTTTTATGTTGTTGTGTTGTATAAAACGAAACCGTATTGTGGGTTCAGAGTTATGTGGCCCACGTTGTTGATACCTCCTGCTTTATCGTCTATGCAAAGCCAAGTGCCTTATTGTATGTATGTCATTTGCTTTTGTCACTTTAGCGGCCGGCCGGAAGGTTGTAGGCCCATACTTGTATATATTTGAGATTGCAATAAACGGTTTCAAAAAAAAAAAAAAAAAAAGAAGTAGTAGATGGTTGGGAGAAGGCCACCCCTGTGGAGATCAGTTTTAGTTTCTCCGGGAAAACAGGGTTAATTGGGAAAGGTAGCTTGTATGTGGCCTTTATAGACCTCAAGACGGCATTTGACCTAGTACCCAGGCAGAATCTGTGGCAAACTCTTATGGATTTAGGTCTGCCGGAGGAAATTATAGTTTTTTTTTTTTTTAAACAAATTTTATTGGACAAGCAGCACATGTACAGCAGAGCCCTGTAACCCAGCAACATCTGCACAATTATGACATATAAAATTGACTGACATTTTTCACTACTATGCCCAATAAGACTTTAAAGGTAATGCAACATAAATCTAACGCCCCCCCCCGCCCCACCCCAAAGTGCACTACCCATCCACACCAACTGGATCCGCATAGATATTGAAAGTCAATTTGCCCACCTGGGTCCCACCACCCACCCCCAGAGGTCCGACCAAGTAGCCCCAATTTTATAATCACTAATCGCATTCTACAGAAACCGGGTCTAGGAGCAATCCCCGGTAGCCTGCCCACCCTTTCCATATTTTGAAATGTTTTAGGGGGCATCCTCTAGCTAGGAAGATCGGTTTCTCAAGACCCATACAAAAGTCCAGACCGTTCTTCCATGCGGTCACTGCAGGGGGCCTCGGAGCCTTCCATGCCCTCGCTATATCCCTCTTTGCCAACGTGAGACCTAATAATAACAAGTGACGTTTATAGATGTTGCCTCCTATCCCCTCCAGGACATGTAATAGTGCCTGTTTCGGCGAGCGGGGAAGATCCCAGCCCAAAACCTCCAACAGCCAAGTGAAAACTCCCCACCAAAACCGATCCAGAGACAGACACTGCCAAACCGTATGCATCAGTGTACCCTCCTCCCTGTGGCATCTGAGATACTGCGAGGATGCAACCAGCCCCGCCCTCCACAACCGCGTTCAGGAAATTGTAGTTTTACTTATTCGTCTGCATGACAGAAATACTGCCAGGGTTTGTTGGGGCTTGCAAGACCAGCTTCTCAATCCAATCTCTAAAGAAGGGTGTCCACCAACGCTGTGTATTGGCCCGAACACTTTTTTCATTATTTATTAATAAGGTAGTACAATTTCTCAGCACAAAACCATCTGATGCTCCTATACTAGGCGGGGAAAAAGTAGTTACTCTGCTTTTTGCTGGCGATATTCTGTTGGTATCTAAAACACCTGGAGGGCTACAACAACTACTAAACCAGTTCCAATAATTCTGTGACACTAATGGTTTAATAATTAATAAAACTAAAACCAAATGTATGGCCCCTAACCAGCACAAATCCTATCAGGATGCCCCAGGCTTGGAGGCACACAGCTCGAGAGGGTAAGTGCCTTTGACTGCCTAGGCTTAAAGCTAGATGATAACCTGTCATGGAAACCACATATTAATAAGATGGTCCTGAAGCACAAACAGTTGGCTGGGGTTTTAGGGAGAGAACACAGATTATCATACACCAAACCGATCGGGCCAGTTTTGCAGGCTTATAATGCCAAAGTGACGAGCTCTACAATGTATGGTGCAGAATTATGGAGCTTGGAACATGTAGAGGAGCTCAGTAGCCTAGACGCTACATTTCTAAGCCTAGGGATGCTACCTCAGAGTACTCCCCTTGTTCCGCTCATGCTAGACATGGGCAGACATTCATTTACCTCCAAAGCTAGATTGCGCGCTTTGCTGTTTTGGCTGAGGGTTAAGACGACTCCTGAACTTTTGCCGTGTGCACGTGCTTTGGACGATGTAAAACGTCGGGACACAGCCAATAAAATAAGCTGGCTGAGAGGTGTCAAGAACCTACTTAAAGCTCTTGGGATGGGTGATATATGGGAGGCTAATGATCCCACTTTGCCCCCCCCCCCCCCCGGAAATGCGATTTGAAGACTGCCTACTGGGGGTGGGTAACTCAGGTCGAAATGAGCAGTGGGGCTCAGGGGAAGCTCACTCTAGACTTCATGGCACACAAATTAGATCGTTCCCTGGAAGGATATCTTGATTTCATAGAACACCCGGGGGATAGAAAATTGTATATCCAGTTCATCTTTGGCACACTGCCCTTGAATGATTTTACACGTAAATGGACCTGCAGGAATGAGGTTGCTCTCAGCTGTCCTAGCTGTGGATATCATCAAAGACCCTAGCCCACGTAATGTTTGCCTTCCCATTGCTGAGGAAAAACTGAGGGTGCGGAGGAAAAACTGGTTAACTCCAATCTGCAAGTTACTGGGAACAGATTATTACAGAGTCCACTGAAGATCTCGAAGTCTGACGTCAGGCCACTGTTTGCTTGTGTGGTGGCAACATTTTGGGCCTAAAAGTTGGGAATTAGAGGCAGTTTTCTGAGGCCGTACATTAAGTGAAGCCTCAATCATATTTCCTAGGCTTCAGTTTTTCAAACTTCTTAAGAGGGCGATATTTGTGGCTTCATAAGACGTATTCCTTACCCTCTGCACTCTGATGCTTTAATTATGGTTTTATGATTGTTTTATTGCACCCGATGAATTTTATACATTGATGCACTTTAATACGGTCTTATTATCTTTATACTGTATATTTTATTCTTGTTTTTACAATGCGAACTACCGGATGGTACTGGAGAAAAAAGGCAAATGCTAACAACTACTGACTGTATTCAAGGGTAAATAATTTTATTGCACGATTGCGCAATTTATTCGAGGCTATCAATTGAATATCGTCATTTATATTACTGGATCTTATTAGCTTGTTGCATAAATTGTACAGATTATTTGATTGCCACGAGAGAATGTAGAAACTGCAGAATCTGAAACATTAATGCTGCACATTTTTCGATTCTACCAGGCTTCTGACTAAGACTCGTATTTTACTGTATCAATTCAATATCATTGGCATTTTGTAAGCAGACATTTATGACTTAATGTCGAAATAAAGTAATTAAAAGGTTCTTTATGCATTTGTAAGGCCTTTCTTCTTCCTTCGGAAGCCCCATGGTCAGAAGATCTTGACATTTTCTGGGTTATGTGGAACGAATCGCTGTCTTTATTAGAAGCGCTGGATGTCTGGGCCTTGGATTTCTTCAGTCATAAAAGTAGTCCTCCCTCTCTGTTTCGCAGGGTCTGATGAAAAAGTACAACAGATCCTGCACTTCTTTACCTGATGTGGAGAGTACAGACAATACAGAAAGTCCTTAAATGGGTCGTCCACATGCAGTCTCTTTTTGCTGCAGGATTTGCAGGATCTGAAGAGATTGGTTCTTGAAGATTTAGACATTGTAAAGATACAACAAGTAAAGCAGTAATCTAAAGAAAAAACTGAGCAGAGCTCAGGGAGACTCCCTTCAAATGACGTCTAATAGAAAATCTGAGGGATTCAGCCTCTGTTTGGATTATTCTAGAGGGTGCCGTTGCCTGATTGGTTAGGTTTCAAAGTACATAGACAGGCTATAAATGTGACTTTGCATTGCCTTTACGGGCTATGGTACAATACATACTGCTTACTATGGTACCGTGGGACTCCCACTTCGACGACAGGGAATGATTCAAGCATGTGAATTTATGAAAGATCCAATGCTGTATAAGGAAAGCATTGTGGTGCTCGCTCGTCACAAGCTTGTGGTGGTTGAACTGAAGACAAGCCACCGCTAATGAAGAAGGTTCGCTAGAAAGATGGAAGCAGCATGGATGAAGCCCGCCAAACTTTCTGTTGAACAAATTAACTTTTATGGGGCTGTTCGCCATCTCCTGCATTGAACATTTCTGATGGACTTCTGCGATTACTCCACAGCTAGTACTTTATCAGCAAACTGGGCCAGACTGGAAACCAAAATAGGATCTGGAAAAACTGGCAAAACCCACACTTCAGGAACCAGTGACTAGTAGGCAAGCATTGGGGCACTGTTGATCTTGGCAGTCCACCCTGCTCTAGCACGTGGTGGGTGTCCGAACCACCTGCTCCTACTGCAATTCCCCAGAGGGAAGCTCATACTGTGAGCTCTCACTCTGGAAAAGGCATCAGTCCAACAGCCGCATGCTCCTACTGTTCTTAGCTGCCAACTGGCCTGGGCCCCCCACTGCAGCTGGGCTATAGAAGTATCCTCTTTCCAGGTCTCCTACTGGATTTTTCCTCAGTGTCCCATGCTCTGGCACCCCCGCTTTTTCTGCGCCACCAAACAAAAAATAAAAAGACTTGTTTATGCTGCTTATCTTTTTATAGTGCTGCCATTTTTCTCTTAGTGGATGGTGGGTGTATGTACATTCCCAGACAAAACCTCTGGAATTTAGGTCAAAGGTAGGAACAGCAGGTGTACAAGGCAAGGAAATGAAAGAGGATAGAGTCGAAGGTAGGAATTCCAAGTGCACAACACAAAGAAATGAAGGCCAGCGTTGCAGGTGGGAACCACAGGTGTGCAATGCGATGGAGTTAAAGAGGTCAGTTACAGGAAGGAGCAACAACCGAGTTCAAAACGCCAGATGTAAAGTGCACAATAAAAGTAAATCCACTGAAGCGGAATGCAAGGGAGTGCATCCTTTACCAACGAAGATCAGAGTGCATCTGGCTGCAGATGCATTCAGAACTCGTTGAGAAGGAACTATCCCACGAGTCACACGTTTGATTATAAACATGTTATAGTCGGCACCCGCCACCCATGAGAACATGGTTACAGAACGATCATTGTTTTGTATAGAGAGTGAACATAAAAGAAACACTACAAGTTGTGTGAATGCAAGCAACACAACAGTGAGGAAGTAAAATAGGACACAGCCATAGGCAGGACTGGCTGATTTATGACGCAAGGACATGAAAAGGGATAGTCCTGGGTAGGAACGATAAGTTTACAACAGTGACAGGATAAAATGAATGAGGCCAGTCACAGATAGGAATGACCTGTGTATATTGTAAGGAAGCGAAAGAAAACAAAGCTAAGGTGACAGGTAAATGATGCAAAGAAGTAGGAGGACAGTCACAGGTGCGATTGGTAAGAGTACAATAAAAATGAAAGAAATGGAACAGGCTAGAGCCACGGGTAGGCATGAGATGTGTACAGTGCAAGGAAGTAGAAAATGTGTCACATGTAAGAATAACAGCTGTACGACAAGTTAAAAAGGAAAGAGCACAGTCACACACAGAAATGACCATGTACATAAAGCAAGTGAGTCAACGAGGAGAGTTACAGGTTGGAGGGGCTTCCATGACAAAAATCAGGGAGTGTGAGTGGTGCAGTGAAAGTAATACTGATGGACTCACCTGGGGTTGAGGAACACAAACAGTAGAAGTCACTTTCAATCAGGACTTTTTTCAAGGCGTCATCCTCCAAATCCATATCAGAGTGCACTGGGCATGCGTCATCTTCTTCATGAATGGAGTCACTCACTAACACAGATGCTTTTTTTTCTGGAAAATACACAGAAATAAAAGATGGCTTATCAGAACAGGTATGGCACCAATATATAAACCGCCCCTACTCTTCACCTGTGCTGACACACTGAGGAAAAGTGGAGGCTTACTGGATGCACGCAGCAGATAAAACTGAGCAATGATCTACAGCTGGTAGTCTACTGTTCTCCTGCAAGAGCCAACATGTACCAAGGTGTATGAGCTCGGACTGGAGACACATGGGCAAGTAGAGCTATTTGTCTCTTCTGAGGCCCTATGACTCCCAGCTGGCTCAACTCTTCTTTACTATATACATGTTCCCTTTAAAAAATGACAACTAAGATATCCTTGTTTTAAACACCTAGATCATTAGGTGCTTTTACACTAGGATCACATTATGTGTAACAAGAGGGGTAACACATTTACACCTCAACAGCAGCAACAAGGACCTGCTTTTGCCCTACACCATCACGCTTCCCAAAGCCCAACATTTCAAGAAGCCAGACAGCAAACGTATGGAACTCCCTCCTGGCAAAGTCAACAAACATACAGGACCACTTGACGTTTTGAAGGCCCGAAAGCCCTAGCTCTTCCCCTACAGATGATCTGCACTGTAGCGACCAAGAGCCATAACGATCTCCCACTTAAGGTGATTTGCTCCACTTCTTAATTTGTAAACAAAATAAGTGCTGGAGTCCAATATTATTTCATTCAAAATAAATTCTGGTGTTGTGTGTGCAGCGCTGGTCAGATCGGTGCAGTTAAAACATGGCTAGAAAATGATACCATTTTGTAAGACACATTTTAGGCATGTGGCAGGAAGCGGGCATGTATACTGAAGGAGCACAACAGGGGCGGTATTCATCTCATGCATATGGTTTCAAAAGAAAACACAATTTCTAAAGTATGCACACAAAAACATCACCAATTCAAAAGGAATTTCTCTTTCATTTGTTTTTCACAGATCAATTTCTTTAGAACACTGATCTCTTTGCAGCACTGGATGTGCTGTCTTCAAGCACTGCGTTACAACAAACAAATGATGGACGGAATGCTGACAATGCAGACATTCTCCCCCAGTCAAGAGATCTGGGTTAAATCCATCGTTCTTTTGCCCACTACGCCACCCCAGTTTAGACATGGCCATATGCAAATCAGTCTTGACCCTGTGCCTCATGGGAACAGTCCAGCCCGAACTGCAAAGCCATGTCTTCCCTGGACCGGAATCAAGCATCCTAGGACCGGTTTCTGGCTATCAGCCGTCATCAGCCAGGATAGCTTGACTCCAGTGGCGTAGTGAGCACGGGTCCCACGTCTTGGAATACCCATCCCACTTAGGGCGAAAAGCGTTACAACAAACAAATGATGGACGGAACGCTGACAATGCAGACATTCTCCCCCAGTCAAGAGATCTGGGTTAAATCCATCGTTCTTTTGCCCACTACGCCACACCAGTTTAGACATGGCCATATGCAAATCAGTCTTGACCCTGTGCCTCATGGGAACAGTCCAGCCCGAACTGCCAAGCCATGTCTTCCCTGGACCGGAATCAAGCATCCTAGGACCGGTTTCTGGCTATCAGCCGTCATCAGCCAGGATAGCTTGACTCCAGTGGCGTAGTGAGCACGGGTCCCACGTCTGGGAATACCCATCCCACTTAGGGCGAAAAGCGTTACAACAAACAAATGATAGACGGAATGCTGACAATGCAGACATTCTCCCCCAGTCAAGAGATCTGGGTTAAATCCATCGTTCTTTTGCCCACTACGCCACACCAGTTTAGACATGGCCATATGCAAATCAGTCTTGACACTGTGCCTCATGGGAACAGTCCAGCCCGAACTGCCAAGCCATGTCTTCCCTGGACCGGAATCAAGCATCCTAGGACCGGTTTCTGGCTATCAGCCGTCATCAGCCAGGATAGCTTGACTCCAGTGGCGTAGTGACCACCCCCTTTTGTACGTCTTCAAGCACTGCAGCACAAAATGTTATTTTCTTGGAAAGGGTGTGCACAACATGTGCAATATGGATCAGTGCAGCCCTGTTTTGGATAATTTTTTTACATGCATTTTTTAAACCTACCTAGTTATATGTTGTCAGAACCCCTTTCAGAGGGCCATGGGGCACGCAGGGGTTACTGGGCCCAACCACGGTGGTTGAGGCCTTTTACTATTGATGTTTCAGGACCCGATCTACGATAGATCCTGCTCAACTGAGCCAAGTACCCCTTCTGCATTTGACTCTCAGTGGTAGCTGTTGTTGAGCAGTCAAGACTCCCTTGGAGGGGAATGTAGATACAGGTCAGTGAACACGACTCATAACTCAAAGTGCAAACAGTAAGAACAATCAATGTCCAGCCAAATATTTGCTTTTATAAGAAAAGTCAGATTTGATTTCCAACTTTACACATACAATGAAGTACGACATTCAGATGCAACAACACAATCCTCCTTCAGGTTGGGGCTCTAGTAGTCGTGAGGCGAATCCCTGTCCCACCCTCCTTCGTGCATCATATTGAGGGTTATTTCCCCATTCACTGGTGGCCACATCATTGAATGCAAACTAGTAGGCCATAATCAAGAGGTCGCCTTTATACTCTTTAGGAATTTAGTCAAAAATGTGTGTGGTGCCGCAGCACTGTTAGCAGCGACTACTCCGGACCTAACTGGCCCAGTTTACAGCTTACCCGTTCTCTTAGCATGGAAGAGTTTAGTGATGCAGAAGGCGCCTGCAACATGAACTTGCGGGTACTGCTCACTTCAAAGAACTTAGGCTGCTGGCAGCCCATGTGACAGCACCCAGCGTCGGAGGCTCTCTCTTTCTTGAACGGCGCAGGAGGAGGTGTCTCAGATGTCAGAGCACCTCCTTGCTCACAAAAATTTGGTAAGTTGACTGTGCTCAACAGGGGGTGAGAGAATCTCAGAATCCCTTCCCATCAGAAAGCATGCCCCTAAAGAAAGGGGTTCCACAGGGCTTTATCATGAGCTCTAACTTGCTCAATCTATATATTGTTCCCCTGGCGTACATTGTAGAAAGACACAATGTGACAATTGTGTCTTATGCAGACGACACGCAGCTAATTATTACCCTCTCTCAGGACACTGAGGCGACGGCCCACCGCTTTTCCAGATGTCTTGAAGAGCTAGCATCTTGGTAATGGCAATAAAACTGAGGTACTGATAGTTGGGAAAACGCCCTCTATCTGGTCCTCAGCGTGGTGGCCTAAGTCCTTGGGGCAAACCCCTACCCCCAAAAGAAGAAGCCAAAAATCTGGGGGTATGGTTTGATTCGAAACTATCTTTCGATAACCAAATTAGGAAAGTCGCTAGCAAGTGCGTTGGAACTCAAAGTTCTAAGGAAACTCATCAACATCTTACCGATAGCAGCCAGGAAGACTATCGTCCATGCCAAGGTCACATCACAATTGGACTACGGCAATATTCTATACTTAGAAACATCCAAAGGCAGTCTTACGAAACTTCAACGTATTCAGAATGCAGCAGCGCGTTTAATGCTCAGTTTTCTCAGAAGATCCTCTGCCTCTAAGGCTTTGACCTCCTTTCACTGGCTGCCCGTAGAGAAGAGGATCATCTTCAAGGCTTTGTGCTTCTGCCACAGAATTTGGTGGAATAAGAGCCCTAGCTATCTTCAACCCTTGTTAACTGCCTTCACTCCCATTCAGAATCTAAGTTCAAGAGGAACCCTTCTGGCCAAGATTCCTAAAGTTCAAAAGGCCAGAATGGGAGCATGGTCGTTTAGCTATCTTGCAGCTAAAATATCGAACAACATGCCTATAAAACGGAGATCGGATTTCGTGGAACACACCTTACGCGAACAGCTGAAAACCTGGCTATTTACATCTTAAATCCAGGTTATTTCTCCCTTTCAGTGTCCGCTTCTGTTTGAATTAAACTGCTCCTTCTCTGTGGCCATGATCCCAGCGCGGGGACACATCGTTGGTGTAACCAGGTGCTTTATAAATGGTATTTGATTTGATAAGAGAATCCTTTCATGAGCACCAGATTGCAGCCAGCGAGGATGTGACGTCATCCACGGCATCCCCAGCAATCCTCAGCGGTAAGTCAAGGACAGTTCGGCCTGAATCCTTTGACAACATTGGTGCTGGCAGCCCCTCCTGCCATATGGGGTTGCTGTTGGATGAGGTTATAAGGGAGCAGGTTCTATCAACCTCAGCGCCCCAGCCCAGATGGTTACAAGTCTTGGTACTCCTTAAAATGGTACTTTACTGATGGCCTCCTCTGGCATTTGGAGTTCACCATAAGAGTGGCGGGACAGGTATAGGAAGATCCTCTCCTGGCATACAGGGGTCACAGTAAATAATCCTGCACACTGGCGATAACCTGATTGGTGCACAGCTGAATTCTTACACCTCGCACAGGGTGGCCTCATGGTAGTGCTTCCTACTGGACCTTGCTCCCTTTAATACTCTCCTCTTCCTCACAGGGCACACAGTGGTCTTGGGAGAAAGAAGGCGCTGGTGAGCCAGGCTCCAAGGCAGGTGGTCTTGGTTTCACTTGATGATGTTTCTTCGGCCAACAGGGAGGCTAATAGGCCTTCGCCCCCAGTCCTGGTCACAGGCAGAAGTCTTGCAGCGCTTTCTCTTCTCACACAGCCTGCTTGGCAGATGACACATTTTTGGGAACTCAAACTGAGTACCACTGTTCAGCACTGAAGTTATTCTATCCTTAACCACGGTGTGTTATTTACACACACTGCCAGCACAGACGCTCACCATGTGCGCTGCACAACACTTCACCCTTCATATATTGTACTTCACGCAAGCACACCTACACCCAGCACATGCTTTCCTTGCACACGCACTGCACAGTACTACATCTCATGTAATTTATTTCTCGGAGGCATACATACATCCAATACATTTACTAACAACACATGTACTGTACAGAACTGCTCTATCCTTGCACTATACCCTTCCCAGGCACACATACAACCAATGCACAGTCACTACTCCTGCGTTGCGCAGCACTTCACATCTACCTAATGTAGGCCAAGGTTGAGTTAAGCACACAGCAGCGGAATTTCTTTAAAGGTGAGTGGGCTTGTAGGCCTCACTCCTGTGACACAGGGTAAAAAAGTTGTGCTCACTACACAGTATACGGCCACCACTGCGTCCAAGTCCTGGTGAAGGCGGTTGTCTTCCACCACTATGAGGGTAGTGCTTTATACACTCCTTCCGGTCCAGCAACACCGCAATCCGTGAGACAGGCCTATATCATGATGCACACACATGATCTGTGTGCGCCCATGACAAAAAAATAAAAGGGCGTGGCCGGGCAAGATGGCCGGACAGACGTAGATCGTCTCTGCTCCCGGTCCGTGCTACAGCTCCGACCAATTTGCTGCGGTTAGAGCTCGCCAGCCAGACCCCAAAACACATCAACGCATCAGTAAAAATTAGGGGCATGTTTTGAGAGCCCATTCTTGTTGCGGGCCCCCCGCCACCCCTCCAAGAGCGACCAGGATACAGTAGGAGCGGTCCGTCCGCGGAATACCCAAAATGGCGGCACCTACCTGCTGTGGAGCGGCGACTTCGGAGCCAGTCGGGGACACAGCCATCACAGCTTGGACTTCCCTGTGGAACCTTCCTGCAGCGGCGCTCTTGGGATGCCTGTGGGTCGGCGCGACTGAGGCGAGGATACTACCGCGGTATGCCGATCCCGGGCAGAGTCACAGCCACCAAGTAACGGAAGTGGGTGTGCTGGAGCAGGGTTTTCTATTGAAAATGTATTTAGATTTAAACTCCAGTTTATGTTTATATGTCATAATTAAAATTACTGATAAATTAATTGTTAATTATTAATTTTGTTGAAGTTTCTGATTAACCAACATTACTAATGAAAGAATTATACGCGGGAATGCATTTATGTTGCTTTATTAATACGTGAACTAAATTGGTGAGCAAATTAATTAAATAAAGTGTCGCAAAAGTGCTATTTGTTTCGTGTTTGCGCTTTTAAATAACGTGCTTTAATGCTTTTATATGTCGCAGACGGCTAGATAATTACATTCACATAAGGGTATTAGTGGGAATTAACACTGTTTAATCATTACGATGAAGTAACGTTGTTTTGTATTTCTTTTAATTAAGATGGTCCGTTTTGGCCTAATCCAAGATGGCCGATATTTACAGCCTGCATTCGAGTAGTTGGAATACGACGAGAGGCCTCGCTGAATATGGTTAGAAACCACCTGACTTCGGCCTCTGACTGTATTAAAAGTTTCCGTGAGGACAGCAGCTCCAGGCATGCTGCCAGTTGCCCTTGGAGAAGAATAAAGCCACAATGAACTCTGATAAACTTGCGGTGGCTTCACTATGGTTCCGAGGAAGAGCATTCATGGATGTTTCATTTTTTTTAGTTTGAGCTTCCTTCTTCCGTGTTTTTATTTTTGTGATTTTCGAGAGCGGAGATTTTCTAAATGTTGCAAGTCAACATCCTTTCCAGCTCGCTCTGCTCAGCGGCTCAACGGACGTTTAGAGTTTGTTTGTTACTTTCAATTGTTAGTTTCCCTATAAATAATGTTAGACTAGAGAGGGTCTAAGGCCACTTCTTCCCGAACCTATGCTCGAGAGGATCGACGCTGATTGAGAGGACGGCGACTCGGGAGACTTTACTGAGAGACATGTCCTGACCCAAATGACACTTAGCTAGAATAGGTAACTATGAGAATAATGATTTCGCTATTGATTGATTTTCCTTTGAACTAATTTAGATAAAAGATGACCTTTGTTTGAATCAGTGTCGGGTGATTATTTCTTTGTCATTTATTGAGTTTCAAATGTATTTCCTTTGTTTAAAATCATGACTCAAGACAGTTTCTTTAGGTTGCATTGACCTCGCTTTAGACACAGATTGTTTAGGATTTCTCCTATATATTCAGTGTGGATAGATTAATAGAATGAATGTTAGTGTGATGGGCCCTAGTGTATGATGAGTGTATGTGCGTATGACTGCGGAATTACTCTGTCCGTGGAAGTAGGGAGAATTTATATGCTCCGATCTGCAGCAGTTTCCTGGTAGCAGTATGATGGTTAGATTATTGTCTTGATCTGATAGATTGCTTGTAAATAAGCTTTTTGATTCATTGATTCATTGATTGATGTTGGTATATGTACTAATACTATATGTTGAAGTCGTCATATTGAGTTCTATGTAGTGTGTGCGGCTTCTGGAACGTAGGGAGCTGGTGACGGTTCCGTAGTAGGGCAGAGGGAAGTGAGTGCTGCTCTCGGGAAAGACGGGATTGTTGGCCCTGTACGTATGCGGGGAAAAACGTGTGACAATTGAAGTTGCGCGTCACATTGTCTGCGTTCGGAATCAGTGACATCGTCGTGTGTTACTATTAGAGACATATTTTCGGTATAAACGGAGTGTGTATGGTAGCAAAGGTTATCTGTGAAACTCTGGTCTTAAGTCCCAGGGATCCGTAAGGTTTGCCGTTAAAGCTTACTGCTGGAGAAGTAATAGGTATTCTCTGAGCTTGTTTGAAGGACTGGGCAGAGGTAAGCGCTGCTTGGTTAATGTGTGTTATAATTCTGTAGTGGGACAGACTGTTTGCTGTTCTCAGGAAAGGCAGGATTCTGTGTGGGTGTGCTACATTTTCTGGAGTGAAAGTGCGTGAATGTATGAGCATTTAGTTAATTGTGAGACTCTTTGGAGAATTCCTAGAGGAAACAGTTAATGGATGCATGTTAGAAGGGCAGAGTAGAGGGATGTGCTACTGTGTCAACGAAAGTAATAATTCCGTGGTAGAGCAGAGGCAAGCGCTGTTCTAGAGAGAAGCGGGATTCTTGTGAAAAAGAATTTTCTTTATTATTCTGTGGTTAGCGAAGCAGACAATGGAGATGTTTATATGTTGTAACTAATAGATTTTGTAGAATCTGAAACGAAGTCTACTGAGAAGGCTTTGTAAAGGAGGGGTAGACGAGTGACAGGAGACAGAGTAGAAGCGACTGCAGCGACTACTGACGTCAGACAGACCGGGCTGTGATTGGGCAGAGGACTGCAACAGTGCTCGCGCTGTGGTTGGTGCGTTGGTGTGAGCCGCGCAGGGATTGGAAGGAGTACAGGGTGACGTAGACGCTCCAGGATTGGTGCGTTAGTGTGAGTCGCGCTGTTATTGGACAAAAGATCAAACAGTTGAGGAAAGGACTAGAGGGTTGTAGTATACGCGAAAATGTATTATTAACCGGAGGGAAAAAAAAGGAAATCCTTGTTCGGTAAAATTAAAAGATGGTTCGACAAGGATAAGAACATAATAACTAGAGAAGGTGAATTGTTACCTCCGACAAGAACTCCTGCATCCTTCATGGTTGCGAAATATGGGTATCATACCTGTATATGGTTAGACAACTGGGCTAAGTACAGTAAGGAGGATGGCGTTTTAGCGTTCCCGGAACATGGTTCATTTAATCTGGCCGTGTTGAGAAATTTACGGGAAAAGATGATGTGTCTAGAGCCTAGACCAAGGCCGACACAGTTTGAGGCATTGGTGGAATGGGAATATGAGGTGCATGAGCGAGAAAAGCAGAGGAGTGGAGGCAATTATAGGTATATTTTTGGGAGGAAATATGATCGTGAAACTCATCATGATCGAATGAGGAGATGGCGAGATGCTAGTATGTCAGAGGGTTTATATCCTATGAGAACTGTTGAGGAAGCGGAAGGGAGAAAAGGTGCAGAAAAGGTACCTGATACAGAAGTGAGAAGGTATGGGGCTAATGATTATGAGGATGAGGTCTTGGATGACATGATTTATAAGAGACCACCTCCATATAGACCAGAACCAGAAGAGAGAACGCCGGTTGCTACTCCCATAAGAGATACTTTACGAATTGTTAAAACTGAGATTGTGACACCTGATTTGAAAAGTGGTAGCTCTTTCACGGAAAGAGAGAGAGCGAGAGAGAGAGAATCAAATCGGTGATGAGAAAACAAGAGAATTAGCCAGGACCACATCTGAGCTGACTGAGAAAATTAGAGAGCTGACGAAAAATCTAGAAGCTGTTACAGTGCCTATAACCATAGGTCCGGTTGTGCCTATTTTTGATAAACAAAGAATGGGTGAAAATGGTTTGACAGTTCCCTATGTAGGAAATGGTTTGGTTGGTTCTTGTTCTTTGGAGGAATCAGGAATGAGAATGAGGACGGGAGAAAATAATTTGAGACAGCTGAGACATGACACATCTAGTGGAGGATCAGATGTACAGCGTAGTTCAGGATTGAATACTGGTTGTTTGGGAGGAACGATTTTGGAACCACAGAGGATGGCAAAACAAGTGGGTGCAGTAAAGAGGTCTACAGAAATAACGGCTGAGGATTTGAATGATTGGTTGAAAGTTCTTCAAAAGAAGGATAAAGATTCACAGGCAGTGGATGTGGCCAGATTGCGCATAGAACTGGAGGAACTCATAGCAGGGACAATTCCTACAGAAATGATGAAAAATCATCATAATGGAGAGTTGTTATTTATGTGCAAGAGTATCACCTGGAGGGCTAAGAGTACCCATGATAGATTAAAAGCAATAGCGAGTGAACTAGGAGTTGACATGGATAAGGTGAAAGCTTTGCAGAAGCCTTACAGGGTGGATTTCTCCGACAAGGACATTGAGAATCTAAATGATGTTGGCAGAACAGGGCAGATTGCGAAAATGGGGTGATGTGGAAAAATGGAAGGATAGGTGGTACAAGAAAAGGGAAGATTCAGTGGACAGGACTTACTCAGCTTTTCCTATGAGAGAAAAGGAGAAAACAGTGGATGCTTATCCTATGAGAGAGATTCCTGGAGGAGGATATGTACATGTCCCATGGACTAGACAGGATATTTTGTCCTTTACGAATGATTTCCCTCGATTGAGAGAAAAGCCCGTCGAGTGGTATAGGCAGGTAGATAGGTTTGTGAAATTGTCAAAAGTGCTGTGGATTGACCTGAATAGTCTGTTTGATATAATTGTTCCAGCAGACTTGTGGGCAGAGTGTAAGATAGTTTTAGATTGGCCTGCTAAGGAGTACCCAAGAGATCCGAAAACGGGAGCACCAGACCCAGAGGTGATGAAGAAGTATGAACAGGTTATAGTGTTCCTGAAAAATAAGGTACCCCCGAAAGAGACAGACTGGGTTAAGATAGATCGAACACATCAGGAAGCAAAAGAATCAGTTCATGCTTTTTATGAAAGGCTGATACTGGCTTTTAAACAGTTTAGTGGAGATGAACACCTGGGTGATAAGGATTTGAGTCATTTTGTATACAGATTTGTATATGGTCTGAGACCTGAAATCAGTGAAAGGATTCGAGAGCACACAGTTGATTGGCAGAGTAAAAAGATTGATGAAATCTTGAGACATGCAAAGTACTTCAGTGATGAGATTGAGGCAAAACAAAGAAAGCTGAAAGAGAAAGCAATGTGGGCACAGGTGAAGGTTGCTGAAAGACAAGAAGCACAGATGGTGGAACAAGCAAATAATCCAGGAAATAGGCCCAGATATGGTACAGGAAAAGGAAAGGGGAATTTAGAGGAGGCCAAGAAAAAGTTCCCATGTCACAACTGTGGACAATTGGGGCATTGGAGATCCGAGTGTACCAATCCACCATTAGTGAGTAATGAGAATAAATCATTGAATCAACAGGTGCAGAACGAGGGGTGTAATCATCAGCAGCAACAGCAGAAGGTTGTCAGACAGCAGAGTCAAGAGCCAAAACCGCCCTTGCCGCAGAATAGAGGGTCTCAAA
Source organism: Triturus cristatus (assembly GCF_964204655.1). NCBI lineage: Eukaryota > Metazoa > Chordata > Amphibia > Caudata > Salamandridae > Triturus > Triturus cristatus. Next base: position 1,041,365,416 of record NC_140584.1, on the reverse strand, counting down.
AGTATAACCAGGACTAAGGATTCTACAATGATGAGCAGGTAAACAAACCGAGATGTTCAAACCTAGAACAGCAGTACTGGTTAAAGAATGAGGGGAGTGAGTCGGAAGGGGACTATTGACGGTGCCAAAGAGAGGAGGAAGAGTGCATACTTGGTGCAACTCTAGAAATAGACCAGGCAGGACCATCTGTAGATGGGAAAATAAATGGGGAAAGTGTTACTTTTTTGGTAGACACAGGAGCGACGAGATCAACTGTCAGGTCAGCAGATATAAGAAATCTTCCTCTCTCGGACGAAGCAATCCAAGTGGTTGGTGTAGCTAATACACAGATTAAGACTCGTCTTACCGAACCAGTAAGGGTAAGAATAGGGAAATTTTCAGACATGCACAGATTTGTAGTCTGTGACACTAGTCCAGTGAACTTGTTAGGTAGGGACTTATTGTGTAAGATGAATTGCACAATTTTTTGTACTCCGGATGGAATAGCTTTTGAGACACCAGATGAGGATGTCTTGTACAGGATGACTCTAGATAATAGAGAAAGTGAGATTGTTGGAACATATGCTGTGTTTAATCCAGATGATTTGCCTCAAGAGTTGAGACACACAGTGAAAACAGCGGTTTGGGATTTTACTGGAGAAGGTGTGGGATTGATGAATAATGTAGATCCAGTCAAGATTTCAGTGAAAGAGGGAATCACTTATCCTAATATCCCACAGTACAGATTGACGCCAGAGATAATTGAGGGAATAACCCCTACAATTGATAAGATGATTCAACAGGGTGTTTTGAGAGAGTTACTGAGTAGCCCGTGTAATTCGCCGATAATGGGGCTAAAGAAACCTAATGGAAAGTTCAGGATTGTACAAGATTTGAGAAAAGTTAACAAAATTGTGGTGGCATGTTGTCCCATTGTGCCAAATCCGTCAGTGATTTTGTATCAGATTCCTCATGATGCTGAATGGTACACGGTAATTGATTTGTGTCATGCTTTCTTTTCAATTCCATTGCATCATGACAGCCAGCCGATTTTTGCATTTCGGTTTGGACAGCGTATTTTGGCATGGTGCCGTATCCCACAGGGGTATACAGAGAGTCCTTCGATATTCAATCATTTGTTGAAGAAATCATAGGAGAGTTTGATCATGCCTGAAAGCTCAGTACTAGTGCAGTACATCGATGACCTACTGGTGGCATCGAAGACACGTGAAGCTTGTGAAGTAGATACCATAGCTTTACTGAATCATCTGGCAGATGGAGGGTTAAAGGTATCTCCAGCTAAATTGCAATTTTGCAAGAAAGAGGTGCATTATCTTGGACACAATATTGAAAAAGGTCTGAGAAAGGTGACCGATGACAGGATCAAAATAATCAGAGGAATGAGAGCCCCAATGACCCAGAGAGAAGTGAGGATGTTTCTGGGAATGGTGGGTTATTGTCGTCAGTGGATAAGTAATTTCTCCCTGATAGCAAAGCCATTGATTAAATTGACCAAAAGTGAAGTGAAAGACCCATTGGAACTGAATGCAGAACAAATGGCAGCATTTGAAGAGTTGAAGAGCAGAATGTGTGAAGCTCCTGCTTTGGGAATGCCAGACTATGAGAAAGAGTTTGAGTTGTACTGCAGTGAGAGAAATGGATGTGCACTTTCAGTGTTAATCCAGAAACATGGACAACTGAGAAGGCCAATTGCGTACTTCTCATCGACACTTGACCCCGTAGCTGTGGGTTTGCCAGGTTGCCTGAAAGCAGTAGCTGCTACATGCAGAAGCTTACAACAAAGTGAGGGTATAATAATGGGATATCCTGTACGGGTATTCGTACCTCATGATGTGCCAATTCTTTTGACAAGAAGCAGGACTCAATATATGTCACACAGTCGGTTGACTAAATATGAGAAAATCATTCTGGGAGCATCAAATGTGACTCTTGAGAGATGTGTGAATGTGAATCCAGCAACTCTGTTGCCAGATGCTGAAAATGTGAATGAGGGAGATGATGTTGATCATGATTGTTTGGATGTGCTTGACTACTGCACAAAACCTAGACCAGACATAAGAGATTTGCCATTACCTGAGAGTGATCATGTGCTGTTAGTGGATGGATCATGTCTGAGAACTGATGATGGTGTGCTGAGTGCCGCATATGCAGTGTGCAAAGTTTCAGAGGTAATGGAAGCTTCGTCTTTGAAAGGAGTAAGGTCTGCTCAAGTGGCTGAATTGGTGGCATTGACAAAAGCTTGCAAGATTGGGAAAAATTTGAGAGTGACTGTGATGACTGATAGTCAGTATGGATTTGGAGTGGTTCATGATTTTGGCCAACTTTGGCTTCAGAGAGGTTTCTTGACGTCAGGTGGAACTCCGATAAAGAATGCTGAAGTGATTGGGAAGTTGCTTGAGGCGATACAGCTGCCTAAAGAACTAGCAGTTGTGAAATGTGCTGCTCATGGACAAGGAGATGATTTTGTTGCTCTTGGTAATCGTTTTGCTAATGACATAGCACAGTATTGTGCAAAGAACAATCATTCGATTAACCGGGGACGAGAAAGGGAGATGTCTTTTTGTTCTGTGATGTTTACTAATGTCCTAGAAACGTGGGATGAAGTGAAACAGTTGCAGGATGAAGCAGGAGATGAGGAAATGAGAGATTGGATCAAGGCAGGTTGTGCCCCAAGAGAGACAGATCATGTTTGGATCTATAGAGATGGAAGACCAGTCATGCCTAACTCGATGTTATCAACAATGGCAAGAATGTATCATGGCCAGGGACACCTGGGGAGGGACGCAATGATTAGGTCCTTTAAGCAAACCTGGTACAATGCAAAGTTCAGGCTGATTGCAGAGAGCATCTGTCAGAGATGTTTGATTTGTCAGCAGTTCAATACTGGGAAAAAGACAGTGGTGAGCCTAGGAACAATAGGCAGAGAAGGAGGTCCTTTTACCAGAATGCAAATAGATTTCATTGAAATGCCCCAAGTGAATAGATTGAGGTATGTTCTAGTGGTAGTCTGTTTGTTCTCAAGATGGGTGGAGGCCTATCCGACTATGAGAAATGATGGAATAACAGTGGCAAAGTTACTGTTAAGAGAGTTGATTCCTAGGTACGGGTTCCCAGTGACAATTGAGTCAGACAGAGGTGGACACTTCTACAATGAGCTGATGGGTTTAATTTGTGAAGCATTGAGCATACAGCAGAAGCTACATTGTGCATACAGACCAGAGGCTTCTGGTGTTGTTGAACAGATGAATGGCACAATCAAAAACCGAATTGGTAAGATGTGTTTAGCCACTGGAATGAAATGGCCCGATGTCTTGCCTCTAGTGCTAATGACTATTAGGTCTACTCCAGATAGAACCACAGGGTTGAGTCCACATGAAATATTGATGGGACGTGCGATGAGACATGCTTTCGTGCCTGTCAACAAATTGATGACAATAACTGATGACATGATTTTGGATTACTGTAAAGGCCTGGCTGACGCAGTTCATTCTGTGTTTCACCAGGTTGGAGAAGACGCCACCACACTTGAAAAGAAGCAAGCCCATGATCTGAGTCCAGGGGATTGGGTGAGGATTAAGGTGCACAGAAGAAGAAATTGCTTCGTTCCAAGGTGGGGAAGGCCAAGACAAGTTATTCTGACCACGACAACTGCAGTAAAGTGTGCTGGTGTGAAGAACTGGGTTCATGCAAGTCATACTCTGAGAGTTCCAAATCCAAAGGATGGGACTGGGAAAGAGTATTTTGAAGAGTCAGATTCCAGTGATGATGCAGAGACTGAACCAGTGAGAAGAAAAAAGAATCCTGAAAGGGGGGAAGGAGAAAGAGAGTCAGAGTCAGGTGATTCTTTTTTCTTTCTGAGAGAGACTTCAAGAGAGACATTGAGAGCCTCAGAGGAGAGATCGGATTCTGTAAGAGTGCCTGAAGTTCCAACAAGCAGTGGAGGAAAAAGGAGAGAAAAGAGCAGTTCCACAGAGACTACACCTGAATCAGATGAAGAGGTTGAAGATCCACCTGAGATTACTCCTGAAGAAGTAGGGTCAGAAGAAGATAGAGAGGGACAGATTGCGGAAGACCCCCGAGGAGGTGTAGGGAACATTCCTGATAAGCTAGGTGAAGGGACAAATAGACAGCAAGAAGATTGCGTGTCGGAGACCCGAGGAGGGACAGTAGCAGGGAAATCTCAATCGGTGGGAAAGAAGTCTGTGGAGCAAAAGAGAATTGTTGAAGAACAAGAGGCAAATGAAACAGAATCAGATGAAAGTGAGAATGAGAAATCAGAGGGTCGAGTTCTGAGAAAGAGAACTTGGATCGGAGAGAGAAATAATAAAGAAGTGAGACCGAAAAGGAGTGTAAGAGGAGATCTTTGGCCTAACAAGATAAAGAGGCTGAGGTACAGACTGACACAAGCAAGTGCAAGTTCAGGTTCATCAAAAGCTGAACAGATGAACGAGGTGTCGAGTCAGAATCAAGCAAAGGGTGATAAACAAAAGGTCTCAAAAGAACCAGAGGAGATCAAGAGAATCAGAAAACCTAACCAGAAGTATAGGTCACCGGAATGGACGTACGTGGCACTGTCTGAAGGTGAAGAGGCAGAAAGTCAAGGAAATCCAGAGGGGACCGTACGAGAAGTGGTTGAGGAGGAGAAAACTGTTGGAATCCTGAAAGTTATCTTGACTGACATTGGAGAAGAGCCAGATGCTCAGGATGTTGAAGATCTGATACAATTTGATGTTGCTGAAGAAGAAGTGAAAAGTGATGAAAATCCAAATTGAGTGAACTCAAGGAGTCACTTGGAGAAGAGTGAAAAGAAGAGAATCTAAATTAGCTGTTTGAAATAATCTAGTGTTTCAGTAGTGGAGTAGAAGAGACACTGCCAAAGTAGTAAAATGGCTAACAGAGAAAATAATCAAAGTAGATGTGCCTTCTTGAAAAGATGGTGTAGAATGTGCTGCTGCTGTACAGGATTATTAATGCTGTTATGGGGAGTACTTGCTTTACTAGTTACTTTTAGGGTTACAATAGACACTTTTGGAATTCATACTGAAAATGTGACTAACATAGAGAAGAGTTCACAGAAGGTAGTTCCAACTAGAATTAGTAACATTTACATACATAAAGATAGGTCAATTAATGATTTTTCTAGCAATGTTTTTTCGAAGTTGTTGTCGGAATACGTAAAGACAATGGAAGTTAGGGATTGCTACGTTTGTATGCAATTGCCTGCATCCGTTTCAGAGGGTGTTACTTATCACCATTTACCAGCTACGTATGGGATTTCATGTAGTGTGCCAAGTAGTGTTTTTTATCTGTTAGAGAAAATAGATTATGAGATGTCTAACAAAGATAACATTTTTGGGCAATTACCTATGAATAAGAAGCTGAATCCAGCTAAAGAAGCTAACATTTTTGGTGAGATTTTTATTGAAACAGAAGAATTAACATTAGATTATATTTTTAGAAACAATTTAACTTGTAGTTTGAAAGAAGAAGAAAAGGCTTTCCTAGACATGGTAGAGAAAAGGAGAGTGAGCATGCATGAAAAGGCAGGGAAATATGAAGTGAGTGAGACAATATGGGATATTGAGATGGGAAAGGAGTTGAAGAATGGGGCCAGTCCAACTTTGGCTTTAGATGCACCACAGAAGGGTAAACTATGCATTACCAGAAAGAAATCCCAATATGATAATTATTTTGTTGGGACTAGTGAGTGTCATGATACATACTTTATTGCAACAGGATGGGGTTTTAAAGGTGGAGAAGATCCAGTTTTCCCGGGAGTGTATTATATTTGTGGGAATAAGGCTTATTACAGGTTGCCTGACCATTGGTATGGCACGTGTTATGTTGGCCTGGTCTTTCCAAAGATTTTTCATATAGATAAGATAGAAGCTGTAGAACACATTAATCTACTAACACGTTTTAAGAGAGAAACTTGGTCAGAAATTGTAGGTGATATCTTTGGAGCTTTAATTCCAGCAGTGGGAATTTCATTAAATGCATATCGAATTCGGAAACTGTCAACAGTGGTGGATCGCTTATCGACGAGTACCGCTGGAGGGTTTCTTTTGGTAAATACGGAGATGATTGCCGTACGCGCCATGTCAATGCAAAATCGACTTGCCCTTGATATTCTATTGGCCAAGGAGGGTGGAGTCTGTGGAATGCTGAAAGTTCAACATTGTTGCACTTACATTCCTGACGAAAGCCGAGATCTAAAGGTCTATATCAAAAATATTACTGATTTGCATGAAGAATTAGTACCACTGGAAGCTGAAAGTATCTGGACTAAAATGGCTAGTAAGCTACTTGCTGTTAAGAGTTTTATTGCTAAGATAGGTAGTACCATTATTGGTAAAATATTATTTCCTTTGACATGTGTAATTGTTGCTTTATTGATGCTTAGATTAGGGTGTTTGTGTTGTAAAAACAGGGGAGGGAAAAAGAAAATGATAAGACAGAATACTGAAAAGAAACAAAAGAGGTCAAAAAGAGACCCACAAGAAATTGAATTAGAAGAATTGAGGGAGAGTGTTTACTTGGAGTCGAAGAGGGATGATGAAAGAGAGACTGGTGTGTAGTGTCGTAAAAAGACATTTCAATTTCTCCTAAAAATGGGGACTACATTTTTTTTTTGGGTTGGTTTTTGTGGTGATATATATCACCAAAGGGTGGATTGCTGGAGCAGGGTTTTCTATTGAAAATTTATTTAGATTTAAACTCCAGTTTATGTTTATATGTCATAATTAAAATTACTGATAAATTAATTGTTAATTATTAATTTTGTTGAAGTTTCTGATTAACCAACATTACTAATGAAAGAATTATACGCGGGAATGCATTTATGTTGCTTTATTAATACGTGAACTAAATTGGTGAGCAAATTAATTAAATAAAGTGTCGCAAAAGTGCCATTTGTTTCGTGTTTGCGCTTTTAAATAACGTGCTTTAATGCTTTTATATGTCGCAGACGGCTAGATAATTACATTCACATAAGGGTATTAGTGGGAATTAACACTGTTTAATCATTATGATGAAGTAACGTTGTTTTGTATTTCTTTTAATTAAGATGGTCCGTTTTGGCCTAATCCAAGATGGCCGATATTTACAGCCTGCATTCGAGTAGTTGGAATACGACGAGAGGCCTCGCTGAATATGGTTAGAAACCACCTGACTTCGGCCTCTGACTGTATTAAAAGTTTCCGTGAGGACAGCAGCTCCAGGCATGCTGCCAGTTGCCCTTGGAGAAGAATAAAGCCACAACGAACTCTGATAAACTTGCGGTGGCTTCACTATGGTTCCGAGGAAGAGCATTCATGGATGTTTCATTTTTTTTAGTTTGAGCTTCCTTCTTGCGCGTTTTTATTTTTGTGATTTTCGAGAGCGGAGATTTTCTAAATGTTGCAAGTCAACATCCTTTCCAGCTCGCTCTGCTCAGCGGCTCAACGGACGTTTAGAGTTTGTTTGTTACTTTCAATTTGTTAGTTTCCCTATAAATAATGTTATACTAGAGAGGGTCTAAGGCCACTTCTTCCCGAACCTATGCTCGAGAGGATCGACGCTGATTGAGAGGACGGCGACTCGGGAGACTTTACTGAGAGACCTGTCCTGACCCAAATGACACTTAGCTAGAATAGGTAACTATGAGAATAATGATTTCGCTATTGATTGATTTTCCTTTGAACTAATTTAGATAAAAGATGACCTTTGTTTGAATCAGTGTCGGGTGATTATTTCTTTGTCATTTATTGAGTTTCAAATGTATTTCCTATGTTTAAAATCATGACTCAAGACAGTTTCTTTAGGTTGCATTGACCTCGCTTTAGACGCAGATTGTTTAGGATTTCTCCTATATATTCAGTGTGGATAGAGTAATAGAATGAATGTTAGTGTGATGGGCCCTAGTGTATGATGAGTGTATGTGCGTATGACTGTGGAACTACTCTGTCCGTGGAAGTAGGGAGAATTTATATGCTCCGATCTGCAGCAGGTGCACAAGCTCCGAGTACCCAAATTTAAACTGCCCATCACGAGATCTACCCTGCTTGCAAGTGCCTGAACGAGACTGTTGGCTGGGAGTCAGACCCTGTGCTCTGCCTGACCTTAACGCGGCGGCCCGATGGGGAACCCGGGCTCGCTGAGCGCGAAGGTCTATCTCTGCCATACTCTGCCTGCCACTTCATGCGAGCTCTAGAGAAGAGAGAGGGGTCCATAGCCACTGCAGCCACCAAATAGCCCTCACGGGAGGAACCCCTGAGCTACCTACATTGAAGCGACACTCCCTCGGCTGACGGACCGCGCAGGCGCTCTGGGGGCCCCGGCGGCAGAATTTGAGGACCGCAATCCAGAGAAGCCAACCGTGCAGAACCAGTGGGCACCGACTGCCTCTCCTTTGAATCTGCTGCCCCCCTGCATTGGTGAGCAATATCCTGAGAATCCCCAAGTGCTGGCAGGGGTTGGAGGAGGACCGGTGACCGACTGCTCTACGCCTCGAAGGGACACTCAACGTCCTGTCACCTCGACAGCTACTACCTGCAGCAGCTTGGCCATGCCAATACCCACAACACGTGCCACCCTGGGTTCTGGATTGAAAACGTCCAACAAAATGTAATTAATAAAAGCCTCCCTTCACTACAGCCTCTCCGTCTTCATTGCGGTCCCCAGGACAACGGATTAACGACTGAAGCTCAGATCGCAGGACGACGCCATTACTACCGCCGGTGTTTCAAGGGGCCCCAAGCCACCTTACACCAAACTTCTCCCTCAAACCTGCCACTGCGACAGAGGCCAGCCCAGGCCTGCCTCTATGCCGCCAAAGAAGGGGACAAGTAAGGGAACGACCAGTGTATCCGACTTTTTCGTGTCAACAGATAAAGGCTCGCTGTCTGAATCGGGCAAGAGAACAGACGCCATGGCTCTCACTAAAGACAATCTCCTGGCTACGCTAAGGGACTTTAAGACTGCACTACGGAAAGAACTGGGGCAGGATCTTAAAGCCACGATCGACCAACTGAAATCGGAGCTCACCGGACGACTCACCTCCCTCCAAAAGGATGTCAACTACGTGGGCATGAGAGTGATGGACCTAGAAGCACAAACTCAAGATCTGGATAAGCACGCTGCCAGTATGCGAGAAGACATCCACGCACCAGACACAACTCAAAGCAGACCTAGAAAACAGGGCCCGAAGGGAGAATCTCCGTATCCGAGATCTGGAGGAGGGAGCTGAGGGACCGGACCTCGAGGCATTTCTTGAGGGCCTCTTCGCGGAAATTCTCAGCCCACAGACCATTAAGATAAAGCTCGAGAGGGTACACTGTGTCGGAGGCCTGGCGACCGGAGAAAGGAAGCGGCCACGCAATGTGCTTGCCAAATTCCATTCCTACAAAGCCAAAGAAGCTGTTCTACTAGCTGCCTGGAAAAAAAAGAACAGTCTCTTTCCAGGACCACTCTTGCACCATTTCCAGGACCTGGCACCGGCCATGCTAGCTCGGAGGCAGCTATTTCGCCCCATCACGACAAATCTACGGGGCTATAACATCAGATATAGGTGGACTTATCCCTTCTGTCTCTCCTTCGAATTTAACAATAAGCAACGGCACATCACAGACCTGCAAGAAGGCCTAGATCTTCTAGGCCTCTCCTCCGAAATATCTGAACCTACACAGAAAAAAAACGCTGGACTCGTCGAGGAGCAGCCCCTCAGTAAATCAATGGTCCACCAACTCTCAGAGAAACCGTAGATGAGACTCTCGCGGACAGGCTGAACTGCTACCCGAGTTATAAAACACGCCCTAGAAGCAGCACTGATCCTGCTGGACCCTGATACCATATGGGGTGCGCTTTTTGTATAGGAATGGTCAGGTGTACTACGCCTCTATCACTGACCACAGAGACACCATCGCTAATTCTACTACGCCACCAATCAATGGAAGATCTGTGCCGCTGTTCCACACTGGGTCTCAACTCATCTGACAAATACAATACGGACACTTGCTCTCACAAACAGCCTTAGAGATGGGGCTCCTTGGACTGGACTCATCGCTTTCCGCGAGCAGCACCAGAAAACTTTAGCTCAACGTATGATTCGGAGCGGGCACGGACGGGGACCTCGGTCCTTCTGTCCCCCCCACCAGGGACACCTGATTTTTGGTCGGGACATTTTTCTTGTTGTGTGTCACAACGATGTGGGTAATGTTGGGGTTTTTCTCATTTTTTTGGGGGGGGAGGGAGGGGGTTTTGGGGTGGGTGGTGGCTTTTCAACTACGGTCCACTGACACATGCGACTTACTCCACCTCTGTCTCATAGGGGGATCTACACAACATCAGCTAGGAACACATGAGCATCGCAGGTCTAGAAGGAGGGAGGGGGAGCTAACCTAGGCCCAATGACACTCACAATATGCTCTTGGAATGTGAAAGGTCTCAACTCCCCCCAAAAATGACAGAAGATCTGGAAATATCTCACGGACCATAATTTGGACGTTGTGGCGCTCCAGGAAACTCACCTTGCTAGAGCAGAGGACGCACGACTCCACCACAAACAATATTCACTGATTTATCGATCCTCCACTCTGACTAAACATCGGGGAGTTGCCCTCCTCTTCCACAGCTCCACGTATTTCAAACTAGCGACATTTGGGCTGACAAAGACAGACGAATAATTATGGTCAAGGGCACCCTACATAGCATTCTATTTACATTTGTCGCAACATACGCTCCTAAAAAGGGACAGACACCCTTTTTAGGCAAGCTGCTAGGGTAAGTGCAAGACTTTGCGGAAGGGAAGACGATACTGTTAGGCGACTTTAAACTGATATGGCAAGCGGACTTAGATAGCACACACTCGCACAGAGCAGGCGTTCATTCCTTTACGGATGATACTAAACAACAACTACATGACCTGGGTCTTTTAGATGCCTGGCTCACCCTCAACTCGCAGACACTTGACTACACTTTGTATTCCCATGTACACCATACCTATTCAAGACTTGATTTCATATTCATAGGCCAAAACTTGCTGGGCAACCTAAGGGAAGCCAATATCTTTCCCCTCTCGGTATCAGATCACTGTTTGGTCTCGATAGGCCTGTCCTGGTCCCGTACTGCATCCACGTCACCTAAATGGTACTTCCCGACTTCCCTCACACGAGATAGAGCACTTTGTACTGAGCTTTGAGAGGCCATAACTAAAATGTACCTGAAGACACCAATGCTTTTAATAATTGGGATGCCTTCAAGGCGGTATTCCGGGGGAAATGCATTGCCCTGAATTACACTCAGAACAAGTAGAGGGGAACGGGAAAGTTTGGAATGCGAATTGGAAATTATTGAAAAACAACACAAAGCCAACCCCACCAGAGCCTCCCTCCGCACGCTCACTGCCGTCCGCGGGAAGTTATGAGCCATCTATAATAATAGGGCAAAATTCACCCTTTTAAAATTACGCCAACTGTCATACTCACAGGGTAACAAGATAGGTAAGCACTTGGCCTGACAATTAAAAGAAAAGCGTGAACGGGAATACATAGGAGGCGCTCCGACACAGACACAGAAAAAGCCGAAGCCTTCGGGTCCTTTTATAAAACATTATACCAGGGAGAATCAAGAGACATAGAAACGCAGGAGCGATATCTCCAGACAATACAGCTTCCCCGGGTCTCACAGGTACAGAACGACAACTTAACAGCATCTATAACTTTCGAAGAAGTGGCTTCCATTATAAAATCCCTCAAAAAACACAAGGCTCCTGGGCCCGACGGGTTTACAGCCCACTTTTATAAAAATTCGCTCCAGATATCGTCTCCCATCTCACACGGCTTTTTAACAAAATGGTCACAGAAGGCGCGGGCCCCCCATCAATGGCCGAAGCACTTATTTCAGTTATCCCCAAGTCTGGGAAGAACCCACAACTCTCATACTGCCCCATAGCCCTTTAAAAATTTAGATGCAAAAATATACTCGCCCATTTTGGCTGTTCGGTTAAACGACCTCATGCCTGATCTTATCCACCCTGATCAGTCCGGATTCATCAAAGGCCGCCAGACCCATGATAATACCAGACGTATCGTGCATTTGATAGAAAAGGCCACCAAACGGAAAATACCGGCAGTACTTGTAGGTCTGGAGACCGAGAAGGCGTTCTACAGGGTGGATTGGTCCTTTCTTTTTAAAACGCTTACCCACTTCGGCTTCGCAGATGGCTTTCTTACCAAGCTTCGGGCTTATTATGGACAGCCGTGCTCAAGAGTACAGGTGAACGGGATCACCTCAGTCCCCTTCTCCCATACCAGAGGAACACGCCAGGAATGCCCACTTTCCCCACTACTATTTGCCCTTAGAATTGAGCCATTGGCGATGGTCATATGGGAATCACCGGGGATCAAGGGAATTCCCTTTAGCGGGGAGAGCCACAAAATTTCACTTTTTGCGGATGACATACTTTTGTCCCTCACTGAGCCAACCTGCTCCTTTCCCACGCTTCAGACAGAGTTCGCATGCTTTGAAGCAGTGGCAGGTTTCGAAATTCATCTAGACAAATCACTTATACTTAACCATCTCGGAGAATGGAGTGAGAGAGCTACGACATCATACTTAGCTACAATGGACTTCCCGCTCCCTGCAATACTTGGGGGTACAACTGACATCGCGCGTTGAAGAGCTCTTTAAAGCCAACTTCCCGCCCGCCCTCTCCAAACTCCAAACTGATCTCGATAGATGGAAACCGCATTTTATCTCCTGGCTCGGACGCGTCCATGCGATCAAGATAACCGTACTTCCTAAACTCCTGTATCTGTTCCAGGTCCTGCCCGTAGAACTCAATAAGGATTTCCTACCCAAAGTTAAATCTATGATACTAAAATTTGTTTGGCAGGAAGGTCGAGCACACTTTTCCTACCCGATACTACGGCGCTTACGAACAGAAGGCGGGGTAGGCCTACCCGACTTGGCCCTTTATTACAAGGCGGCACAGCTATGAGTGGTAACTGAATGGTCTAAACAGGAGTCGGAAAAACACTGGCTCCATATGGACCGCTACGTTGTCGGGTGGTCTATTTGGGATCTCATATGGCGCCCCAGGAGAGAGAGACCTGAAAACGCCTACATAAGTACCCCCACCTGCACCACTTTAAAAGTCTGGGACACCATTTCTAAGAACGGCCGGTGGACCACCTTTCAGTCGCCTTATACCCCTATCCACTTTAATCCGGACTTCCCGCCGGCCCTTCGGGAGGGCCCCTTCGAGGCCTGGAAAGAAGGCGGATGTCGAGTGCTAATGCATCTCTTCCATAACTCTGATATACTTACTTTTGAGAACTGTAGACGGGATTATGGTCTAGAACCGACGGAACACTTCCACTACCTTCAGCTTAAACACTGGGTCACCGCACCTTACATCCGAGACGCAACCACCAGACCTCTCACAAAATTTGAAATATATGTCCAGACTGCCAGTTCCATGAAAGGGGTGATCTCCTTCCTCTACAAGCACCTACTCAATACCCTGCACTCCCCACGACCACGTTACACGCACATGTGGGAGGAACTCCTCCAGCGAGCAATTTCTGATAGGGAGTGGGAGGGACTGTGGGCCGACATTACTAAATTCAACCATTCAATAGAATTGCGGGAGGCACACCTTAAAACAATGATGGACTGGTACCTGTACCCCTTTAAGCTTAAGCACATATTTCCAGACACGTCTGACTTATACTGGAAAGCCAACTTCCCGCCCGCCCTCTCCAAACTCCAAACTGATCTCGATAGATGGAAACCGCTTTTTATCTCCTGGCTCGGACGCGTCCATGCGGTCAAGATAACCGTACTTCCTAAACTCCTGTATCTGTTCCAGGTCCTGCCCGTAGAACTCAATAAGGATTTCCTACCCAAAGTTAAATCTATGATACTAAAATTTGTTTGGCAGGAAGGTCAAGCACACTTTTCCTACCCGATACTACGGCGCTTACGAACAGAAGGCGGGGTAGGCCTACCCGACTTGGCCCTTTATTACAAGGCGGCACAGCTATGAGTGGTAACTGAATGGTCTAAACAGGAGTCGGAAAAACACTGGCTCCATATGGACCGCTACGTTGTCGGGTGGTCTATTTGGGATCTCATATGGCGCCCCAGGAGAGAGAGACCTGAAAACGCCTACATAAGTACCCCCACCTGCACCACTTTAAAAGTCTGGGACACCATTTCTAAGAACGGCCGGTGGACCACCTTTCAGTCGCCTTATACCCGTATCCACTTTAATCCGGACTTCCCGCCAGCCCTTCGGGAGGGCCCCTTCGAGGCCTGGAAAGAAGGCGGATGTCGAGTGCTAATGCATCTCTTCCATAACTCTGATATACTTACTTTTGAGAATTGTAGACGGGATTATGGTCTAGAACCGACGGAACACTTCCACTACCTTCAGCTTAAACACTGGGTCACCGCACCTTACATCCGAGACGCAACCACCCGACCTCTCACAAAATTTGAAATATATGTCCAGACTGCCAGTTCCATGAAAGGGGTGATCTCCTTCCTCTACAAGCACCTACTCAATACCCTGCACTCCCCACGACCACGTTACACACACATGTGGGAGGAACTCCTCCAGCGAGCAATTTCTGATAGGGAGTGGGAGGGACTGTGGGCCGACATTACTAAATTCAACCATTCAATAGAATTGCGGGAGGCACACCTTAAAACAATGATGGACTGGTACCTGTACCCCTTTAAGCTTAAGCACATATTTCCAGACACGTCTGACTTATGCTGGAGGGGCTGCAGCCTGGTGGGTGACTTCCGCCACATTTGGTGGGACTGTCCCACTATCCGACCCTTCTGGGAAAAAATCCTCGATCACATCAAGGATATCCTGGGCTACCCTATTCCGACTACTATGCCAGAGATTCTACTGGGCCTCCGAGACCCCACTCTAGAACACCAAACTAAAGCCGACAAGGCCATTATTTGGACATGTCTCAGCGCAGCGAAAATTGCGATAGCGGCCGCCCGGAAGAGGAGGGAGGCACCTGCGGTCTCGCTGTGGCACTCTCGATTCTGGAGATTTTTGAGTCTAGAGAGGATGTCGGATATCTTTCGAGACAACTACAAAAACTTTGAATACATGTGCGGCCCCTTAGTCGCCTTCCTGACGCGGGGTCTGCCTCAAGCTTTGTGCCCCCCTTCCATCAGAAGCATGCATCACTTTCAATTCTAACATCGTACATAACTGACTAGTTCCTGGGTCATTTTGACAATAGGTTGCCGCCACCACCATTTTGTGGCAGGGTTTGTGGGTGTTTTTTTTTTCTTTATCCTAACTTTATTTTGGGGACTCATTTGGTTTTGTTCTGGGTTTCGTACTTCTTCTGTTAAGCACCCTCCCTGTTGGAGAGTGCCGAGCTTAAAAATCGTCACAAAAGAAAGATGGGCTAAATGCATATACTATTCGATTGCAACACTCTAAGCTTTCACACTATGGACAACTATACCCTTCTCCTAGGTACCACTGAGAAGAAAGCTTAGGATATCCCCGCTGCGCTACAAAACAGCCCTAAATAAGTTTTGTCACACTGCTATTTTTTTTTCTAGTTCTGTACTCATTCTCTGTATTGTTGTGCACTTTTTGGAATGACGTCAATAAAAATAAGATTGCCAAAAAAAACCCAAAGAAATCAGCATTAGGGATCCAGACAACACTACCGTTGGGCACTCAGGGCAGAGGAATAAGTCTTTACCATGCAGAGGACTTTCCCGTTCAAACATATGCGTTTGTTCATTCCTTGTGCATGCTGGTGTTGGAGATGGCAGCATGGTCTCTGGGGATTAGGAGAGGACCACATAGGATCACACAGTCCCATTATCTGGCACTCTTATGGTGATGCAAACTCTTGGCTTTTCAGCACCAGTAGGTGCCTGGGCTGGGATTAGGAAATCAAAGCAGAAGCACAGTTACTCTTCGACGGACTAGCACTCTCAGGACAACACAAACTCTTGACTTGTCCACCCATCTCTTTTTTGCTGTTTTAAGTGAGAAGCTCAGATGTGGTGGGTATGTCCAGGAGTGTGTTACAAGCTCGCTGTTCCATAGAATTCAACCTGCATCTCTTTGATGAGACCCAACAAGGATGAAACCAATCTGGGTTTCTTTTGCTCCCACCCACAGCCAGCTTGGCATTCCAGTTAAGGCTGGGCTGTTCCAACTGGGGCAGGCCCATTGGTAACTTGCATAGGGTTCTTTTCTGTCTGGAGTGGAATGCTGGGCTAAAAACGACATGAAATGTAGCCCAGAGTAATTTCCACTGTTTGAAATTAATTTAAATATTACAACTATAACCTATTTTTCTCTGATGAAGACATTGTGACATTCTTATTTCAGACTTATAAAGCCCAACAGACAGCTGAAAGGTGTTGTGGCGCTTGTAACAGCACTTGTAAAGCCTGTTTTTAAGGCTTTCCTAAATAGAAGAAGCTCATCAATAGATCGGAGAGGCAGAGGGAGACTGCCCCAGAGGCCAGCAGCTTGAACAGAAAAGGCTGTGCCTCCAGAATGTGATCTTCTGAATTTTGATTGAAAAAGTAAATTGGCGTCAGCCGAGTGCAGCAAACTCCTTAGAAGATATCGCTGAAATTACGGCTGGAGGTAGAAGGGTTTAATTTGAAGAACAGCTTTGTAGATCAGACAGAGAGTCTTGAACAAAATTGTTTTAGGTACATTAGTATGTAATATCTGTAGCACAGAGGACAGCTGAACCTGAAAAACTTAGTACATCAACATCTGCGACACTAACAAATCAACACACGTCATCTCAGTTATCAAGCTCTTCAACGACAATGGTATCTGTATTTCTAAAATCACTAGAACTGTGGTACACACGGAGGACTGCTGGCAATATCAATGCCCAACCCCTTCCAAACAAGGCAAAGGTATTGTGAATTGTTAACCTCCAAATAGCTGAACAAACAATATAAAGTCAAGGCAGGCAGGACAAAAAGCGGTTTTCAAAATGTTCCACCTAATTAGCTTTCCAACAAACCATTAACAAGATGTAAATGTATCTTAATTCCTACCTTTGTTTCTCCTGCCCTGAGGTAAGTGAGAGGTGGTGGAGGAACTGATCAAGGTAACACCTAAAGGTGTATTGTACATGCACATTTGTCTCATATGCAGAGGATCCAAGATGAAACTGAAATACAGATACCCTACAAAGTTCCTGGACCTGTGCCACTATGTGTTCTGGTTTTGGTACACTAAGCCAGAGCAATGTTTAAACTACCTGCCTGAAATGTTTGTGGGGCATGTATAAATCCTTGAACTGGAAATGAGTCTTTTTATCAGTGCCAGCATTGTCTAAACATGTAGACTGTGGCTATTTGAAAAACACTGAGCATTCATCCCACAAATACCTGACGAAGTATTTCTCAAACAACTAGCACATTCCAATACATATGTGTGCATCACCTCGACTTGGCATACCTCCACGACAGGCCTGGATGATTAGGACTTTGGGTTTATTTCGTAGTCCCTTGCAGTTCTTGTTGTTGAATATTTTAAAGATGGTGTCGACATTGAGAGCACCTGTTTCCGCATCTTGGAAGGCTCTGCCACAGATCCTGTCCCTAAGACCATGAGACAGGATGACTATAAAAGTGCTGTCTGACCCATCATGCTCAGAACGCTTGGAAAAATTTGTAAGCAAAGTCTCCATTTCCTGAAACGGATACAAAAAGAAGAGTTTACAAAAGGTCATGTTATTTGCATTGCATTTATATCTTTGTATACAGTACTTTCACCTACCAGTCTAGGAAATCAATAAAAACACTGACAAGCTGAAAAAAATGAAAACTGTAGGAATATAACTAACTCGGTTGCTTACTGTGATCTTTGGGAGTGAGCCACAGCAAGCCTAGAGCTGAAGCGCAACACAAACTTTATCATCAAATATGAGGGATTGTTCCAGAAGTTGGTTAGTGAGAAATGAGCAAGCAGCACTATAAGGAAGTGAGTAAGTTGTAAGGAAATAAGGAGAATGTGAAGTGAGTAAACAGAAAGAAAAGCACCATTTAGAAGACAAAGATCTTAGCGAAACACAGTAGAGCAGACCTACATAAGTAGATGGATAAAGAGAAGTAAAGTATGAAGATCCAGAAGGTGAAGAGTTTCTGAAAATAAAGAGGAGCAGAATAAGGTGCAAAAGGAAGAGCAGGATTAGAAACAGGAGGAGCAGAGTTGTAGGAAATAAGGAAAACAAAGTTAGTTGAAGAAGGAAGAGAAATATCAAGGAAACAAGGAAAACTTAGTTTAGTGGTGCAATGAAGAACAAATTGAAAGCATCTAGGAGTTGCAGGTTTAGAGGATCAAGGGTAAGAAGGTCATACGGAAGAGACAGGGAGTAAGGAGAAAAATTAAGAAAAACAAAGTGTTAGACGAGAGAAGGAGAGACAAAGTTATGAGAACCTAAAGAAGAGTCTCTCTCCCTGCTTGTGTTCACCAGTAAAAAGAGAGACATCACCTGGAAGGATGATTGTGATTATTTAAGAATCAAAAGGAAACAAGGAAATGGAGAGGTATTTTAACTAGCAGGAATAGTGAATACAAGGTACCTCAAAAACTCATTTAATCAACAGATAGGACAGAAACAGAGAATAGTCAGCCAGTGGGCTAAACAAAACACTGCCGTACAATTATAAGCATGTGGTGGAAGCAGCAAGTTGTGAACTTCAACAAGGTGCTTCGAGGACCAAAGTAAAGGGGAAATGCTAATTTCATACTGAAACAATAAACTATGCAGATGTAACAAGAGAGCTATTTTCGGCCCTTCTTGCCAACCAACACAGTCAAGAGATACACAAGCAGAAAGAAATAATAAATCAATTGTCAAAAAGGAAGAACATCAACAGAGTTCTGAAGGGATTTTTGAAAGTTCACAGAAGATGAAGATTCAAACATTTCTGCATGATAGTAATATATGACAACGCTTCAGGGGCTAGTCTTCTTGGAGACACAGTTTTAGTCTTCATCTTGTTGTGAAGATAATGTCTTGCACTCCCTAAAACTACTTCCTTCTTCAGATAGTTTAATAATGGATACAGTAAGAAGCATGAAGACTGTCTCCAAATAAGGAAAAACTATATTTCTTAACGTGTGTGGGATTTTTCTTGTGCTGCGTTTTCATTTTATTACTGGTTGAAATGCTGTATACATACTTTACACATTGCCTCTAAGTTAATCCTGGCTTCTTTTGTGTCAAGCTACCAGCGGGATAGCCCAGGTAGATTTGGGGTTAGCTTGTGTTTCACCCTGAGAAGGACTGTGTCTAATGCTTGAGTATAGTTTCACCCGTCTTAACCAGTAATCCAATTGATCATAGTCATCCAGAAAGGCAAGTCAATACATGGCCAGAGCGAGCAGCGTGCTGTGGGCATGACCCTTAACCTCAATCATCCTTCTGCTAACAGAAAACATGTGTACAAATAAGTGGATGAGTCTTGAAGCATGGCTCATGTGCCAAGGTATACAAGGTGAAGAATGTTTCTTTAGCCTTAAGAGATGCATTAAAGCAAGAACTGGAAGGCTTGTGTGCAAGTGGGGTCATTGAACCCATATAGTTATCTGAATGGCAAGGCGTATAGTTTTAGCGAACAAATTGAATGAAAAGATAAGAATGTGTGTTGACTTACGAGATTTGTATGAAAATATTCAGGTAGAGATCGACATCCACTTCCACATGATGAATGTAAAAGGAGCTAGGCAATTTTCCTCATTAGATATTTCCAGTGCTTACTGTCAAGTACACTTGCATCCCGACTCTAAACATCTTTTGTCTTTTATAACACCGGAGGGAGCATACCGCTTCCTACACATGCCTTTTGGATTAGCCTCAGCGTCATCTGTGTTCCAACGTGGGGAGAGGAGTTGGCCTAACGGCTAGGGTGCTGGACCTCGGGAGCTGGGTTCGAGTCTCGGTAATGACGATAACTTCCTGTGATTCTGGGCAAATCACTTAATCTCCCCGTGCCTAACAAAGAATGAATGTGTGTCCTAATGCAACGTAACTGGTGTATGTAAAGCGCTCTGATACCCGATTGGATTCGGGTCAAGTTCGCGCTATATAAAACTCTGAAAAAACAAACAACAAAAAACGTGTTATGCAGAAACTGTTAGGGGATCTAAATAATTTATTCATTTTTCAAGATGATGTGTTAGTTTGGAGATTGAATTAGGAAGAACCTGATGGTGTGTTGCGTTAGGTCCTAGTGAGATTGGAAGATGCTGGATGTACTGTAAGCATAGAGAAATGTATGTTTAATGTCACTGAAGTGGAATATTTGGAACATACACTTTCATGTGACCTTGTTAAACCTAAACTGAAACTCGTGGAAGCAATAGAAAAATCACATTCCCTGATGGGCAAGGATCAGTTGACCTCCTTCTTGGGGCTAGAAGCGTACTTTGCTAAATTTGTGAATCAGTTTGATGATTGTGTTCAACCGTCGAGAGAGGTTAATGAGGAAGGAGGTCAAGTTTGAGTGGACAGCACAATGATAGAATAAGTGAATATACCTAAGCAGTAGTTTTGAAAGCATTTGATAATAATGATAAAACTATTATTATCACAGATGCCGGTGCATATGGATTAGGTTCTATACTTATGAAATCAGTGGACAGAAATGAAAGGATGTTAGCTTTTGCTTCAAGGACCTTTAAGGGGGCAAGCAATTCCAACTCCATTGTGTAAAAATAAGCAATTTTTTGCTGATGGGTAGTGCAATAATTCAGTCGGTAGATTTGGGGTGCAATATTTAAATTACAAACAGACCAGAAGCCTTTGGTGGGTCTATTCTCAACGGGTGGAGCTGGATGATCAACACCCTGTAGAGCAAAATTGATGTTCTGCTTATAAGAATATTTCTTTGATATAAAGCATGAACCAGGCATAAAAATGTAAACACCAGCGCAAACTGTACAGCAGCACGATAAAATGTGGCGATATGAATCTTTTAATAACAAAATGTGACATTTTTTTAATTGTCTAATGGTATTATGCGACTAAAATACAATACCAGTGTTGTAGTTAGTGTCCCAAGGCAAGGGTGTGATGGTGAGCTGAATCTCTCTGAACAATTTGGAACATAAACTGATGGAGTATGTTTAGAAGCCATTTATTCACCTGCCAAGAGTACTGCCAGACAACTTTGGGCTTGACTCCTAAAATGATCTTTTGTGCATTTACACACTCTTTTGCATTACAGCCTGTCGTGTTTTTTGCGTTTAGGCATCCTCCATGGGACACCGTACTTATTGTTATATCTGTCACGTCATCAGCTTTGCCTTCTGGAATATTGACAAACGACAGCTAATGACTGGCCTGAGCAGACGCGGAGCGACCTCCTCCTGTGTTGGTCCTCACAAGTGTATTTGCAACTACTTAATAAAGAATTTACTTCTACCGTCCAGTGTGTGGAAACATCTTTACACTGCCCAACATTCACTTGTGGCCTTACATCACCAAATTTTAACTGCTATTGCGGATTGCTGAGCAAATAACCATATAATGGGGTGTTGCTTAGGTTTCATTTTAGGTTTCATATTATGATAGTGTGCTTTTCATTTATGTATACTACATGTGTAATCCTTCTTATTCAATGTTGGCCAGTGCTTGTATTTCACAGAAAAGAGACCTTCACTGTGAATTATTTCTCGTCACTCACAGGAATGGCAGGGAAAGGTACTGGTGATGTGGGTCGATGGCTAAAATAAACTTTTGAATGAGAAGAAAGCTTTTTAAATAAAGGAACGAGCAGATGTCTTTTTCCAGCGTTCAGGTACAATGGTGTTCTGAATGGGGGAATTCATTAAGGCATCAACACTGTAGAACAAGCATTGGCATAGCCAATAGGTCACGCTTTTGGGACCTTATAAGTATTTTGTTATGCAGCACAATATCCTTGGTGCAACAACAACTGTTGATTGGATAAACACTTATAAGGTCCCAAAGCCGAGACCTATTGGCTATGCCAATGCTTGTTTTCCTTTGTCAGATGACTTCATCTTTCTAAAGGTGTTTGACGGATTAGGCGATAAGCCGCTGCCCCGTCATTTATCAGAGCTGGAGTGCACACGCACCATGGGGGGCAGCATCTGACTGAGAAGGTGGGAACGGGTTTTCGCCAGAGACCATTTACGTGTTGTATGACTGCAGAAACACTAGGTGTATACGGCCCAACATGAGAATATTGCAACAGCGATGCACTCGTGCATTTGACACAAACGCATTTAGATGTCTCTGGACCAATGTAACTGTCAGGTCGCATTTACACGTACATCATGGCAGGTGGCTCGCACACATATACAGCTGAGTAGCTCTCACAGATACATTGGGGTTTTCTGGTCACGCTCAAGCACACAAGATCACACACATTAAGACAGATGGCTTACACACATACACTTGGCACAGTTAGGTCACACATCCTGGGGCTGCTGCATCAAACACGTTCATTGAGCAGCCTGGTCAAAAACAAGAGGGCCAGCAGGGTGGCAAACTCGCATTTGCACAGCTATGGTCAATACATTGTAAGAACACGAACTCTGTGATAGGGGCTGCAGGTTAACACAGAATCGCATAAAATGCACACACAACGTCTACAGAGTGAAAGGCATGCCGTCAGACAATTATAAATGTGCACAGAAGGTACCAGGGCAAAAGATGCCACACACACACACACACACTTTTTGTACGTGTACACCCTGCAAGCTGAGCTCTAAAGGACACACTGTGTGCAAGCTGAGCTCTGGAGCTCGCAATATTTAAGACATTCTCTTGGCTCGATCCGGAGCTGAGCTTGCACGGTCTACGCGGACGGAGCTTTTTCTTGCCTGGCTTCTGCTCAAAATACACCTCTTTGCCCCTAAGTTACGGGCAACTTTTCCAGCCTGACCTGCCATGGAAGTCGCCATCTTCAACCAGAACTGAGCTATGCCAAATGTCAGAACAGACAGCTCGAGCAACGAGAACGTGGCGTGCGAGACATGCCTGGGGACTGGAGGCGGAGCGCTTGAGGGCTGGACTGAGTGCTGCTTCGAGGATCGATTCACTCGCTGTCGTTGAGGTCCTAGGCTAGAATTGCCTATTGCAGAAGCAGGTTGAGGGCATTTTGATTTGAATAAAGGGCTACAGTTAATAAAGTTCATTAAACGGGCTATGTAGGACAGAGCTGCGCTGCAAAAAAATAATTGCCTCACGGAGAACATCAAAGCGGCCGCAGAAGTGAAAGTGATCGCGTTCAAACATCATAGCGGCTGTGCGGCCGCGAAAGTGAAAGTGATTGCGATAAAGTGCGGCGCACGCGCCCGCGCACATGCACTGTAGCTCTAGGTTGGCCACGGTAGCACTTTTTTGAGCCCTCTCAGTAAGTCTCACCAGACCAGCGCATGCGCTGGGTCAGGCGAGACCTAAAAACAGTACCTTACTGGTTTGTGTAACCACATATTGCCCTCACACGACAAAGTTTAAGAAAATCATACGCAAAAACTAGCACTTGATTTTTTGCTAGTCTTTGATTTGTCCTCCCCATATTTGCCATGAAGAAATGTCCAAGTGTGAGATCACAAATCGTGAGAGAAAGCTTGATCCAACCAAAGAAGCATAGTGATCTTCTAACAGCCTGGAATATGAAGCCTATACAGGGCCACCACAAATGTGGACAATGCATTGTCTGCAACCAGACATTGAAGGACGAACCTTCACTGATGGAAAAATAAACTGGATCCACAATTAATTCTCGGATTGCAAAACCAAAAATGTAGTGTACACTGTGATTTATCCATGTAAAAAGATCTACATTGGAAAAACTAATCAAGAAGTCAGGCACCGCATTGTTCAACACAAGTCCAGAATTAAAACGAATACTGTCACAGCACCCATGGTCAATCATTTCCATCCAATGGGCCACTCAGAAAAAGACTTATTTGGGACAGTGCTAAGCGTGATTCACGCAGACCCCAGAGGAGGAGACTTGGACAGCACACTTGTGTGCAAAGAGGCATACTTGATTTTGAAATTTAACACTGCCTTTAGAGAGCTTAATGAAATGTCCGAGATGAACAAACTACAATAGAGGCTCACGTCCTAATGTTCAAATTCACACTGCAACTCCTATAAGTCTTGTGTCTATAAGCTATAATCGTGATTCACACACTACAGCTCCCAGAATTCCTTAGAATAGCCTCTGGTGCTTGATTGAGCATGCCCAGTGCACGAGTCAGGGGTACACGCGGGTGGACAGCGTCCACCCACTATTTTTACAGGGTGGACGCTGTCAACCCTGCCAAGAAGTTGGACCCCACTAAAAAATGTGCTTTGCAAACACCAGGACACATTCAGCAGCGCCTGCACGTTGTTGTCTGCTTTCGATCACAACAAGGTGCAGGCGGGAAGGGGGGCTTTCTTAGTTCAGACTCCTGCCGGGCCAATAACAAAGGTCCAATTTGAGGGGTCATCAGGCCTTCTTTTGTTCGAGTCCCCAGGCTGGGAGCAGTCAGGAGCCCCACACTTAGAAGTAAATGCAGCAAGAGGAAACAAAGGCTCACACCTTGTTAGCACTTTACACATACTTAAGAGAAGCAGCTTTTCACTCTGTTAACCTGTTTACAAGATATGCATTCACTGTAAGAATGTCAGATGCATTGGTCTTTCCCTGTATTTACACAAAATAAACGGAATTTATACAGTGCTTACTACCCCTGAGGAGGCGTTGAAATAATTTAAGAACCACTATTTTTTCTTGTAAAGCACTATGGGTAGAGGAAGTTGCGATGACAAAAGGCAACACTTTTATGCATAGCTTTCAAAAGTGTGAATCTTCTGCCTTAATCAGAAGGGTTTGCGTGTATACTCAAAAGGTGCTCCAATGTACTCATGATAGACCTGCTAAACATATACGTAAGGGCTCAAGATCCGATGTCACTTCTTATGATGCCACTTCCTGTGATGTCATACACCGTGATGTCACGCGCCTTGATGCCACTTGCATTCTGATTAACTAGGTTAGCCCCCACTTCTTTTTTTTAAGACTTGTGCCGTGAGCATGCCTTAATTTTCAAAGTTATTGAAGCAAGCCGCCATGTGTTGACGTCCTGATTCGAATGAGCCCTGGCAGTGATACACGGATTTAGTATCAGAAACGTAAGTGCTTCAATAGTCCTCAGCTAAGCCATATGTACGTTTCTTTCACATTAATGTAAAAAATATAGCTGCACTAAGGTCAAATCCGCTCATACATATGAAGCAAGCCGGTCGAATTAGACTCCAAGAAACGTAGCAACATGTTAATCAATGCCTTGAAGTTTTCCTCGTTATGCGCATATAAAACTGACGATATGTGACGGACTTTCTATTCAAGACTCCAGCTCTAGTGTATTTGCTTTTCCTTCACACTGCGCGTGTGAAACAATGTATCCTTTTAATGAGACGATACAAAGTACTAAAAAGTTCCTGTCTAACAAATGCATGCTGATCACGAAGCAAATCTTTTCCCTGCAGCACATTTCAAGATTTCAACTTAGCTTTTTCATAAGAGAAAAGACGTCGAAACAAAGCTCCTCTCATTTTATTTTCAGACTCAAACAAGTCACGAATTAGGAATTTAGTGCTTAGACGCTGCCGATTATAATTCATCTCTATTTAAGAAAGGCAGAACTCGATCTGGCTCAAATACTCTATGGCAGAACGCATCTGTAATTAAATGTTTTAACATCTTTGTGCCAAGTGCGAGCAAATCATGACTAATGCGGATTTAAAAAACACGACCCATTATCTGAAGCGGACCGCAAGCACAAAATGTAAAACTTTTCCTAAGCAAAGAAGCTTTAGAATAACGAGGCCGCTCCCCTTTTTCTTCCAGAATGATACAAGTGAAACAAGACAAGCCCGGCGGAGCGTGGCGCTTGCGCTTGGCGGGGGCGGGGGAGCGCATTCCAGGCGGGGGAGCGGACCCTTTGAAGTGCGATGCCAAACGGATTGCATGGCGGCACGATCCGCGTGATTGTGCGCGTGCTCGCCATGCAATCCGCTTTTCAAAGCACTTTTAAATGCCGCTTACTATAGTCTCGCTTTGCGATCGCTTGTGCGATAGGAAGGCGAGACCTAAAAATGAAACGAAAACGTTTATTTTTTTTATTTTTTGAAATGCATTCCATTTTCCTTTAAGGAAAACAGGCTTCATTTTTTTTTTAAAACTGCTTTATTTAAAAGCAGTCCCAGACATGGTGGTCTGCTGAGCCCAGCAGGCCACCATACCTGGGAGGGCCTGCCATTCCAAATGGGGTTGCAAATTGCGAGAGGCTCATTAATATTCATGAGCCTCTCTATTTGCGACCCCATTGGGAATCGCTAATAGTGTGAAAAGCACTGTTCTACATTGGAAATAGTGCCTCGCATATTGCAAGTCGCAAAAAACTCGCAATTTGCGTGGCGCTATTTCCACGGTCGTATATCTGGCCCGCAGTCCTTTTGAATTCTTCATTACTATATATTTGCTTCTGATTTTTATATATTGCTACTGTATGGCAAATGTTTTTCTTTCTAAGTAAAGTAATAAAAATATTTGAACTGAAAAAAGTCCTTTTTGCTCTGGGATCGCTGTGGAACACATCCAATAGATGGTCTGTATGATGGTCATCAGCACCAGTCAGTCAACTAGTACACTGCTGCAGAAAATATGCCCTTTCACCCCCCCAAATGACTGCAGCACAGAGTGCGACAAGGTAACACTGAGCAGTGCGGTCTTCGGCGTCGTGCTCCTTGCTGCTGCAGTCCTGGAGTCGGCTCAGTGTTACGTAATTCTGGGCAACCTTATGTATTTACTTAGAAAACAGCACAATAACAAACAAGCATTGGCATAGCCAATAGGTCTCGCTTTTGGGACCTTATAAGTATTTAGTTATGCAGCACAATATCCTTGGTGCAACAACATCAACTGTTGCATGGCTGCACCAGATGTGCAACTCAGGAAAGGATGAATGTAAGAGGTGGTCTTTTCTCTCTAGGCTGGTGGTAAATGATAGGTCTTACAAGGACTTTTATTGGGGTCTCGGAACATGTGTGGTGCGGGCCTGGGGTCCCAGCAGCGGAAGTGGGTGCTCAGTGAAGGATCCTTTGACGGTCTGTTGGGCTGTGTGGTAGCACAGACTGATCTAATGATTTCTTAAAGTGGGTGGGCACTGACACAGACAAAACCAAAGTGTAGAGAGCTTCGGCGTCCTCCCCTGGGCCTCTGCGCCAGCAGGCCACGCTTTTTGAGCTGCTTCCTGTGCCTGGGATGAGATGCCACACTGAAGTCCCCCCGGCCGGCTTGGGTTTTTGCAGTTTCTCTTTTTCCCGTTCCTGATTTAATGATTGCATCGCAGCCTGCTGTCGGCTCGGCGGCAGCTCTGACGTCAGCCAGGGAGTCCGCGAGGAGGGCCTGGCCGGGGACAGTGCGGGTATCATATCACTGCTCCCCGGCCCAGGGCCCATTAGTGCAGCCGGATGGAAAGGAGATCATTAGAGGGAGGCTGGGGGCGGGGCGTCGAACGAGAGGGGGCGGGGTCTGAACGCGATAGATGGATACTGCACACTTACCAAGAGAGCGGGGCGAATGAGACGAGAGGGTGTAATGCATTAGGAGAGAGAGCGAGACGCATCACCACGAAAGCAGTGTGGCGGCAAGGATGAGGCGAGAGGGAGAAGTGAGGGTCACGCATTGCACACGTCATCATGACACGTGTGACCTAGAGACAGGCAAGAGAGATGCAGTCAACCAAAATGAAACACCACCGTAAAGGAGGGCAGTGGCAGTACAGGCCTGCGGAGAGGGCCAGAGAAGGAAGCAAGGACACGAGGCAAGCACAATGAGACAGGCAGAGTGTAGGAGAGGCGCAGGCATGGATAATCGCAGACATGGCCGGCCCCGAGAGACAGATTGGGTGAGGCACAAAATCAGTCCAATGAGTTGTGTTGGGTAAATAACATGAAGGTGAGAAATATGCCGAGGAGAAGGGTTGAGATGGCGGGGCATGGGAGTCGGGGTTGAGCAAAAGACAGCGAGACAGGTAAGGAAAGACCTACAAGTGAAGGCCAGTGGGGCAGGCAGTGTGAAAATATAGCCACAGAAGCAGTGTCGATGAGACATGAATAGGATGGTGGTCAGTGGAGAGAGGAAGAGCAGTGATAATAACAACGAGGAAGGCGGGAGAGGCAAAACTCGATCTGGCTCAAATACTCTATGGCAGAACGCATCTGTAATTAAATGTTTTAACATCTTTGTGCCAAGTGCGAGCAAATCATGACTAATGCGGATTTAAAAAACACGACCCATTATCTGAAGCGGACCGCAAGCACAAAATGTAAAACTTTTCCTAAGCAAAGAAGCTTTAGAATAACGAGGCCGCTCCCCTTTTTCTTCCAGAATGATACAAGTGAAACAAGACAAGCCCGGCGGAGCGTGACGCGCGCGCTTGGCGGGGGCGGGGGAGCGCATTCCAAGCGGGGGAGCGGACCCTTTGAAGTGCGATGCCAAACGGATTGCATGGCGGCACGATGCGCGTGATTGTGCGCGTGCTCGCCATGCAATCCGCTTTTCGGAGCACTTTTGGGAGCCCCTTACAATAGTCTCGCTTTGCGATCGCTTACGCGATAGCAAGGCGAGACCTAAAAAGCATGTACTGCCAAGTGGAATGTATGGGGAGGGTGAAAGGTCACAAGGGGAGCCTGACATGCAGGTCTTCCCTCCTCTTTCCAGACATGGACCAAGAGCGTATTTTGAAAATGCCCTGCTGTTTACAATAAAACACAATTATGGTTTGCTGATCGCGTGATGGGTGCACCTCACATTGCAGGACTTTACAAATAACCCATTATATGCAACTTACCTTTGATGATGTAAATGTTATTTGTAAGAGTAACAAATATAAATGAGTGTGATCTAGAGGGATCTCTCCCCGAAAATATGTAATGTTAGGCGATGTAGTAGAAGGGATGTAGTGCCAACTCACGCAGAGTAAAGTCTAGCGCAAAAGGAGAGCAATCCGGTTGTAGTGTAAATATGAGGTTTTCACGTGCAGTTTTTAAGGACACCCAAGAAAGGTCAGCTAGGATTTATAAGGTTATTTACAGAAAGTCTGAATGACAGAGCAGTGTTTTGCTTGCCCATAAAGCTAATTCTAAAGAAAGGTAAGAGAAAATAAAGACAGTGAAGCAATAATTGATGAGAAGGAACACCTTGAGTCTCTCTGGCAGTACCTCAGAAGTCAGGTTCCTCTTGATCTCCACTTTATAATCAAGTCCTTTTAGTAGGCGCTCCATTTGAATCTCATCGTGCCGAGACCCTCTCCTCTCAGGAATACTGTCGAACTTCTCATTGTTTATGATGAGAGCCAGGCGAGTTCTGCAATGCTGATCGGAAATCTTGTAAATCTGGAAGAGGGAAAAAAAAACATGCCAATATTAACGTCTAATGTGTTAGTCTAAATTACTCTTCTTGCTGAATTGACACTGATGGAAATAATCATCCTTCTCAGAATTCTTTACTCCTTCATGAAGTTCTAGTATCAACACCTGAAAAACTCTTCACTGAGCTCAGGACTATGGTCTCAGAGTTGATATGGGGAGCAGCAGAAAGAGTGGCCCTCGCCAAACTGGAACTGTCTTTTCTTTCTTTTCTTAAAGGTACCAGATCCTAAGTACTACAA
Organism: Triturus cristatus; assembly: GCF_964204655.1. Lineage (NCBI taxonomy): Eukaryota > Metazoa > Chordata > Amphibia > Caudata > Salamandridae > Triturus > Triturus cristatus. Next base: position 1,041,335,697 of record NC_140584.1, on the reverse strand, counting down.
TCTGGCAGCACATCTACAAAGGGTGACGACATGGATAGCAGAGGTCAAAACTGTGGAAACACTTTTTATTGAAAAAGCAGTTGTGTATTTCCTATAGGCCCACAGTGTTTTCTCCCTTAAGTTAGCCTAACTCCACATAGTATGTTGCCTTTGCTTTGCACACGAACATGCTTGTTTTGGTGCTACACATTTATTTTACAAATAGACTGCACAAGTTTTGTTATTAAGTTCCTGGGCTGGGATTTAGACGGACATTTCATACAAGGTCAAAAAACACTATGCTCAATTTTGTCTGAGGTCAGACACCAACACCTGTACATATTAGACAAGTCCAGCTGCTATTTTGAACATGCAACACATCATATAAACCAGAATATTGTTTTCGAAACAGAAAAAACACATTTACGTAGAGCAAAGGTCCCTAGAAGAGAAAGAGCTCTGTTGGATGAGATGTCGAGCAAATACCTATGTATGCCTGGTATGGTGTCCCCCACTAATCCCTGAGATTTCAAAGATATCGCTGTGCTTCCATAGTGAGAGTAGGTTTATGCACAACTGTATTCCAATATGACAGGCCTTTTCATTGTGTACAGTTTGTTCATTATGCTAATCACATTTTTGACTTGCATATGTCTTAATTGCAGCACAGTTATAGCAAAATAGAGCACAGCAGTTTCAATAAATATTGTAAGCTTTCCCTGCGTCTCTTTTCAGTTTATTGTGATACGTATGAGAGAAAAGGTGATGGCCTGCTTCCGCGATCCCCGAGAGGGTCTCGAGTGTTGTGTTCTGGGATGCCAAAATACTTGTCTCTCTATAAAGGTTAGGACAGCAAGTAAGGCACTATGAGCTAGTCTGGATTTTTGGTCCATAGGTACTGATGTCATATGGTGACTCGATTCCTACATACTGATGTTCAGTGGTCCCAGGCATAGTTCTGTTTCTAAGCTGAATCCCTTCCACACGAGCCCAATATTGGTACCTATTTACGGGTCTCCTGAGTAGTGCTTGTGCAAATCCACAATATCATAAACAGTAGTACCCATGATAACACATCAATATAGGGGAGGGATGTTTACGACCTAAGCAGGACCAGAATTTGTCGACAAAGAGTGGCGTTGCGGTTGTAGATAAAACAAGCGGATAGGCATGAAAAATACATAAGGCCCCACTTAGCATTGTTAAGTCTGTCAGGTAGGTAAGGAAAATGCTACTTACCAGTATGCATCTGTTCTTGGCATGTAGAGCTGCAGATCTACACACTTTCGCATAGATCGCCATCTGGTGATGGGCCCGGATGTTTGCAGTTTGTTTTTCCTCTTGGAAAGTCTTTTGGAAGTCACGAGGTCGGTGACTCCTCCTTTGGATCGTATTGCGCATGGGCTTCGGCTCCATCCTCAGATTGTTTTTCGCCAGCAGGGAAAGATGGAGCGTAGTAATAACAGTGAAGAAACCCATGTGTGTTGTATCTAAATAAGATAGACTGGAACAGATACAGGTAGCTGGGGAGGCGGGTGGGCGTGTGTAGATCTGCAGCTCTACATGCCAAGAACAGATGCATACTGGTAAGTAGCATATTCCGTACGAGGCATATGAGCTGCAGATTACACACTTTTGCATAGACTATATAGCAGTTCCCAACCTTAGCGGCGACCACCGGTATCTGTTGCAGTGGTTTGAAATAGTGTTTTTAGTACAGCCTGGCCCACACTAGCTTGTTGCTTGGTTTGCACATCTACTCAGTAGTGTTTAGTGAAAGTGTGCGGTGTTGACCATGTAGCTGCTTTGCAGATATCATCTAATGGGATGTTCCCTAGAAAAGCCATAGAAGCCCCTATCTTTCGTGTAGAATGGGCTTTAGGGGGAACGGATAGCGTTCGTTTTGCTTTGTGGTAGTAAATCTGGATGCATTTTACAATCCACCTAGCTATCCCTGATTTTGAGATGGGGTTGCCGTTGTGTGGTGGAGAGAAAGAGACAAACAGTTGTTTGGTCTTTCTGAAAGGTTGTGTTCTTTGGATATAGTAAAGTAAGGCTCGTTTGACATCTAGCGTGTGTAGAGCCCTTTCTGCAACAGTGTGAGGTTGCGAGAAAAATACCGGTAATTCTACAGATTGGTTTAGGTGAAAAGGGGAAATGACTTTAGGTAGGAATTTTGGGTTGGTACGGAGAACAACCTTGTTCTGGTGCATTTGAAGAAAAGGTTCTTGTATGGTAAGTGCTTGTATCTCACTGACCCTTCTAAGGGAAGTGATGGCTACAAGGAAATCTGTTTTCCATGTGAGAAATTGCAGTTCACATTTATGCAAGGGTTCGAAGGGCGGCCCCATTAGCCTTGTGAGAACGATATTTAAGTTCCACACAGGTGAAGGTGGTACTCTGGGGGGAATTATTCTTTTTAGGCCTTCCATGAAGGCTTTAATGGCAGGTACTCTGAAAAGTGATAGGTGCTGCCTGTTTTGTAGGTAAGCCGCAATTGCTGCGAGGTGTAGCCGAATGGAGGTATATGCTAGATTACACCTTTGTAGGTGGAGTAAGTAGCATATGATGTGTTGTATAGACACGTCCAGAGGATTGATTGTGTTGTTATGGCAATAGACAACAAATCTTTTCCACTTGGCAGCGTAGCAGGCTCTAGTGGTAGGGCGTCTAGCTTCTCTGATGACCTTCATACAGTCAGCGGGAAGGTTTAGGTATCCGAATTCTAGGATTTCAGGAGCCAGATCGCAAGGTTGAGCTGAGCTGGGTCCGGGTGCCTGATCTCTCCATGGTTCTGGGTTAGGAGGCATGGTGAGAGGTGTAGCTTTTGGTGTGGTACTACCGAGAGTTCCAGCAGCGTGGTGTACCACGGTTGTCTGGCCCATGTTGGAGCTACTAGGATCAGGGTGAGGGAATGCTGTAGCTTTCGCACCACTAATGGAATTAGTGGGAGAGGTGGAAAGGCGTACGCAAATTTGCCTGACCAGTTCATCCATATCACATTTCCTTTGGACAATGGGTGTGGGTATCTGGCGGCGAAGCTTGGGCATTTTTTGTTTGCGTGGGTGGCGAATAGGTCTATTTGTGGATGCCCCCACGTTTGAAAGAACGGGTGAAGAACCTGCGGGTGAAGTTCCCACTCGTGGATCTGTTGCGTCTGTCTGCTGAGCAGATCTGCCATGGTGTTTTGGACTCCTGGTACATGCTGGGCTAGGAGAAAGATCTTGTGAGGATTTGCCCATCTCCATATGCTCTGTGCTAGTTGAGAGAGCTGTGGAGAGTGTGTGCCGCCTTGTTTTTGAATGTAATACATGGCCGTCATGTTGTCTGTGCGAATGAGGACTGCCTTGCCTGAAATCTGTGTCTGAAAAGATTTTAGGGCTTGAGAGATTGCTAGTAACTCCAGATGGTTGATATGGAGTAACTTTTGTTGCGGCGTCCATGTGCCGTGCACTGTGAGGTGTAATAGATGAGCTCCCCAGCCGGAGAGCAATGCGTCTGTTAGTATTATTTGTGGAACCAGGTCCAGGAACGGTCGACCTTTGGAAAGGTTTCCTCCACTGCAGAGAGCGATGGGTGCGACCGTCTACCAACACCAGATCTGTCAGTTGCCCCCTGGGCCTGGTTCCATTGGCGCACTAAGCACTCTTGAAGTGGACGCATCTGGAGTCTTGCGTGGGGCACTATGAAAATGCAAGAGGCCATCATCCCTATCAGTTGCATAAACACTCTTGCTGGGAGGGAGTGTTGAAGTATGAATCTTTGTCGCAAAGCCTGAATGCTTGCAATCCTGGCCGGATTGGGGTAGGCTATTGCTTTTGAGGTGTCTATGGTGGCACCGAGTTATTGTTTCATGTGGGATGGTGTTAGCTGGGACTTTTGGTGGTTCACCGTGAAGCCTAGTTGGTGAAGTAGTTGGATTGTAGTGGCGGTGTGGTGTACACATTGGTGGTAGGACGTGGCTTTTATCAGCCAGTCGTCCAAGTATGGGAAGACGTTAATGTGCTGTCTTCTGAGGTGTGCCGCCACTACCGCTAGGCACTTGGTGAATACCCGTGGTGCTGTTGTGACTCCAAATGGGAGCACTTTGAACTGGTAGTGTTGCCCGTCCACTACAAATCTGAGGTACTTTCTGTTGTGAGCATGGTGTACTGGAATGTGGAAGTATGCGTCTTTCAAGTCCAGTGTGCTGAGAAAGTCGTTCTGGGAGAGGAGCGGAAGCACTTGCTGAAGCGTTACCATGTGAAAATGGTCTGAATGTATGTATGTGTTTAGGGGCCGGAGATCTAGAATAGGTCGTAGAGTCTTGTCCCTTTTTGGTATTAGAAAATATAGGGAGTAGACCCCTAAATTTTGCTGATTGACGGGAACTTGTTCTATTGCATGTTTTTGTAGGAGGGAGATTACCTCCTGTTTTAGTAATGTGGAATGTTCTTGTGACATTGGGCGTTGCCTGGGTGGAATGTTTGGGGGGGTAGATGTTAATTCCAGGCAGTATCCTGACCGAATAATTTGGTTCACCCACTTGTCTGAGGTGATGGTCTCCCAGACATGAAGGAAATTTTGAAGTCTGACCCCGAAAGGAGTGGGATGGTCTGGAGGGAGCGGGGGGAAGTCATTGGGTAGGCGGTGTGGCGAGCGGGCGGTATTTGTTTTGCCTCTGCCTTTATTATTATTTCCCCTATAGCCGCCTCTTTGATAACCCCTTGTGAAGGTGGACTGAGTGGGGGATTTGTAGGAAGTGGATGCGCTATCTGAGGAGTAGCCTCTAGATGTACTCCGAAAGGAAGAGCGGCGAAAAGAGCGCCTAGGAGGGTGTGACTGCAGGGCTCCCATGGACTTCGCCGTATCGGTTTCCTTCTTCATTTTTTCGAGGGCCTCATCTACCTTTGGGCCGAATAGGTGTTCTTGGTCAAAGGGATGATTCAGGATGGAGGCTTGTCCCTGATATTCTTAGCCAAGCATGGCGACGGAGGAGGACGCTAGTATTAATGGCCCTGGAGGCTGTGTCTGCTGCATCTAAGGCACAGCGTATAGAGGTGTTAGTTATTGTCTTATCCTCTTGAATTAATTCATTGGCCCTAGTTTTGTATCTTTCAGGGAGGTGGTGCATTATGGTTTCTAATTCATCATAATGTGCCCTATCGTATCTGGCCAATAGCGCTTGGGTGTTGGCGATACGCCATATATTGGCTGCCTGTGACGCAGTGCGCTTTCCTGACGCGTCCAGTAGCTTTGACTCTTTGTCAGGTGGTGGTGCTTCGCCTGACGCCTGGGAATTTGACCTTTTTCGTGCAGTGGAAACCACTAGGCAATCTAGTGGCGCTGGCCCTTTGATTTAGGCAGAATCTGTGGGGGCAGCTTTGTACTTTTTCTCTATGCATGGGTTAATGACCCTGGCCCTGACTGGGTCCTTAAAAACCTCTGGCGCAAGTTTTACCACCCCCTTGAGCATAGGTAGTATGGAGGTAGACCTATGTGTGGTATCAAATGTGTCGAGGAGGAAATCCTGCTCCACTGGGTCAGTGTGCCGCCCTTTGAAGTAGGTGGCGGAAACCGAATGAGTCTTCCGGTGGAGATGGCCTAGAAGGGTAAAGGTCATCTTGTGGGACGTCGGGAATATCTGGGTTATTGTAGTCGTCCCATGGGTCTGGGGATCCTGTAGGGGTGGGGTCTTGGGGCACATCCCCTGTATCGTGATATGGGTTCCCCTGATCATCATCGTCTGGAGACGGGGTCGGAGAGCGATGAGGTGGGGGTGGAGAAGGCGGAGGTGGAGAAGGTGGGGAAGGTATTCTGAAAGGGGAGTTAGCAGAGTCCTTCCTCTTTGGAGGTGGAGGCGGAGTCGGTTTGTCCAAATATCTCCTTTTGGAAGAGAGTACCAAATGTCCAGTTCTTGATCCCTGGTGAGAGTTTTTTGTAAGGCATCCGGTGTAAATAGTTCCTGTGACAGTGTTTGGTTCGTGGGCACCGAAGTCTTCGTGGCCGATGACTTTTTAGGCTTGTCCGTGCCAGTTTGCTTAGCACTGGGCTTGGGAACCTCCGATTTCTTGGTCGGCGCCGAGGTGGGCTTCGGCTTGAAAGTGTCGGTGCCGAGGGCCTTATGGGGTTTGGTCGGTACCGAAGATGGCGTCGGTACGGAAGCGCTGGGTTTCGACCCCGAGGCCTTCGGTGCGGAGCTCGGTGTCGAGGTAGAGGCCGGTTTCTTTTTCGGTGCCGAAGTGTGTTTCTCGGCACCGCTGGCAGGCTGGCTCGAGCCCGAGCCGCCGGGAGCCTTATTTGGCTTCTTCACCGGGCCCGAAGGTGGGGTGTGTGAAGCAGTGTCTCTGGGCTTGCCTAGGCCCGGAGGCGAAGGCGTGACCGAAGCCTTTTTGGGTGTTGGCGCGGGTGTGGGGGGTATATTACTCACGACCCTCTGCGTCGGAGTGATGTCCTCCACATCTGAGTCGTCAGCCTCGGAAGTACTGACGAGGTCCTCTTCGGTGCGCTGCTGTCCCGGATCTTGGATGTCGTCTTCGAAGATATCGACTGGAACGGAGGTCGAGGAGTGTGCCATGTTTCGTCTGGCTCTTCGGTCCCGAATAGTCTTTTTCGGTCTGAAAGACTTACAGGCCGGACAGTCTCGAGCCTCGTGTTCAGGGGAGAGGCAGAGGTTGCACACCTCATGAAGATCGGTGTGGGGGAATTTGGACCCACATCGAGGGCACTTCTTGAACGGAGTTCTTTCCATCAGCCGGGACCGGAGCTTGGGTAGGCCCGAAGGCCGCCGTCGAGGACTAGAACCGAAGATTTGTCGATGAGAAGGTGCGTTGATTGAGGAGATCGTGATCAAAACAATACCGCGATGTGAGGTGAGGATTCCGCTTCGATCGTCGAACTGGAAAATGTTCGGAACCGGAGCGCGAAGATTACATCCGAGCCCGATGGCGGAAAAAAACAATCTGAGGATGGAGCCGAAGCCCATGCGCAATACGATCCAAAGGAGGAGTCACCAACCTCGTGACTTCCAAAAGACTTTCCAAGAGGAAAAACAAACTGCAAACATCCGGGCCCAACACCAGATGGCGATCTATGCAAAGGTGTGTAATCTGCAGCTCATATGCCTCGAACATATTCTTTCAATTGTAGACCTTTACACAGAAATGCAATTGGACAATGGATTTTGCAGTTGTTACAGGTATGTATCACTTTAAAATGCAGTTTGAATTACACAGTAATTTCTTTCAGATTACTTTTTAGTTACTTTTGGAATATTTTGATTAGTGAGGTGGTATGGCTAGATACCACACCTTAGGATCTCTCAATAAAGGCAAGTAAGACTTTTTATACTTTGCAGTTTAGTTCTCTTTTCTCCATACAAACATCAGTTCAACATTTTAGGCCCAAAGTCTCTTAACATGGGTTGCTATAGGGGAAAAGTGATAGCAGTTTCTCAGAAAAGTACACGACTTACGAGTGCGAGTTTTGGGGGTTAGGACCAAGGTTACCCAAGGTCTAGATGGGCACTCCAGTTGCACCACCAGTGGCAATGGGGCGGCCGGGTGCATGGTGCCGCTGGTGCTAAGAGGGCCTTCAGTTAGGGACTGCTGACGAGCAGGCCACTCGGGTGAGGGAGCAAAGCTCCTAGGGTTAAGGTCAGCACTGCAGGGGTCAATGACCAGCACAGGAGTTGCACCACCAGCGGCACTGGGGCGGCCGGGAGCCAAAAAAGGCGTCGGGGACACTGTGCTTTTCAAAGGAGACCTTCAGTTCTGTGAAGTTGCTGCAGGCTCGGGCAGGGGGATTTCCTGAAGGCGTCCACCGGCTGGAGAGGTAGGTTGGGATCTTGGGGGATACCTGGACACCGTCGGTTGGGCCACCCAAGGCCATGGGGCGTCAGGTGCAGGGATGTCTTCTGGCGTCGGATCGCTGGGAAGACCTCCTTGTAGTGTTGAGCCTCTCGAAATTGGTCAGTATGCGCTGGGTACAAAGTGGTACAGAATCACGGAGTTGCTGGAATTCAGATTCTGTGGGCGAGTCTTTTCTTGAGCAAATCCGGTGCTCACAGGAGAGTCTGTAAGATGATTGCAGGTCATCCGGGCTCTTGGGGTTGCTGGCCTCGCTGGGGTTCTTGCTGTAGGCAGGTCGTAGACGGGACAGGCCGGTAGCGCTGGGACCAGAGCAGTTGGTGTCCTCCTCTTCTTCCTGGATCAGATTGGCTCTTCGGTCCTTCTTCTATCTTCATCGAATCTGAGGAGGCAAGGTTCAGGGTTGCCCCTAAATACTAACTTTAGGGGCATGAAAGGGGGGTGCAGGTCGGGACCAATGAGTCCCTTTCTTGGGGTGGGTACACCCCCTATTATGCCACACTCCAGTGGGAGGGGGCATGAGCCTCTCCCTAATTGGCTGAGTCCCCCCATCTTCAAGATGGAGGCGACTGAGATTTGTACTTCACCTCGCCTCCCCCACCTGAGGAGTGGGGTTGGCAAAGGTGGGCACATCTCTCTTCCTAGCTTGGTTTTCCTGCAGATTCTCCTGCCCAAAGTAGGGGCCAGAACCGGCTGGAGCCAGTTGCTAGGGGCAGCAAAAGTCAGACCCCACACAGAGACCACTTCCAAAGGTGGCAGGCCTTTCAAGCTCCCCTTTTCGTGGACCCAGCATATCTGGGGGAAGAGGCATGACACCTCTGCCCAGCATGGGCTTTGTTTCTGGACCCAGAGAGCTTGTAAGGGTGGCACAATAGTTGCTGCAGCCCTTAGAGGATTTCCCTGGTCACAGTGCCCTTGGTACCCATGGTACCGCTTACAAGGGGCTTAACTGTGGCCAGACATGTGCCAATTTTTGGTACAGAGGTAGTCTTAGGAAAGAACCCAGCCCCTGGGAACCTGATTGGCAGGGACCCAGGGCACATCAAGTCAGGTTGCATCAGATGTCAGGCACAAACTGGGGGTAACCATGCAAAAAGGGGCACGTTCCTACACATATGATGTGGGTGTGTCCAGCAATACAAAAATTATTAAGGTCAGTCACTGAAGCACTAGCTGAATGCCAAGACTGGTTGTTGCATTCCAGGTCTCCCTCTGGCAGTCCCAGCTGCATCAAGACTGCAACATTCTAATCTTATTGGTATGTTGATGATGAAACATGTCTAACATTCTAGATAGAGATGGTAAGAGAGGACTGTAGGGAGCAGAAATTGATGGAATCCTTTCCATTGAAGTAAATATTTGTTTAAACTTCTAACATATCTGGATCCGTAATTTGAATTGCACTTGGCGACAATCGGAAGAAACCTTATCATCAACAAGTTGATGGATGGACTAGAATATCTGCCAACCCTCTCAGCTTTCTTACAATTTTCTACAATATGTTCCCGATTTTCCTCTCATCTAAAGTATCATTACTATTCCTTTTATTTCACAATATTTATGTTTTTTCTGGATGTCTGGAACTATACTGGAACACATTTAATATTACCTTACATTTATTACTGGATTTTCTAGTGCATCCTCAGCTATTTGTCTTGTTTTCACAAGAGGACTTATAGATTTTCTGTTACTTTGTCTAGTTTTAATTAGACTGCTCATCGATTTTCAACCTTAATTTGTGCACGTTCTACTGCAAGACTTGCTACCACCTCAAGGTCCAGCAGAATGCTCCCAACGTGCAAGATTTTCTTCACATGCTCCACGAGGCTCTACTCTGCGTACAGAGATTTTGCAGATAAATGTAGTTAGTTTCATGCAACATCCATAAAAACTTTTCTTTTAGATCAAAACAGGACCTCACATATGAGAAATTAGTGTGTGTTACGGAGTTATTTTGCATTAATATAAGTTAGCTGCATTACAATATTGAATACAATGCTACTAACCCTGAATATTAGACGTAAACACATTTGAATTTGGACGAGTGTGACTGTGCGCCATCAGTTACCTGGCCAAAGTGGGCATGAAAGAGCTGAAATTGGATTTCATTTATTTATTTATAAACTTATAAAGCGCGCAGCTACCCCCAACGGGGATGTACCGGCGCTACGAACAGCAAGCAGTTGTGAGTGTCTCTGTGCAACTAGGCGTTGGTAAACAGCAAGGTTTTTAAATTGCGTCGAAATAAGCATTCCGATTCTGTCAAACGGAGGGACAGTGGCAAGTTGTTCCAGGATCGAGCGGTGATAACTGCAAATGCTCTGCTACCCATTCTTGAGCGGCGAAATCAGGGAGTACATAAGAGGAAAAGATGATTTGATCTGAGAGAACGGTTGGACTGAACATGCTTCAGTCTGGCTCTAAGATAGGCCGGCCCCTGACCCTGCATTGCTCTATATGCCAGGACCAGAGATTTAAACTGAATGCGGCTAGTCATGCGCAGCCAGTGTAACTTTTTTAAGTGAGTAGAGATTGAGTGACGCTATGGGATGTTACAGATCATCCTTGCCGCCGCATTCTGCACAATCTGCAGACGTTTGACCAGATAGGATGGTGCTCCGGCATATAGGCTATTTGCGTAATCCAGGTGTGATGTTATAAGGGCGTGAATAAAGGTTCGGCGAGCATCCAAAGGAAGGAAAGGGAGAATTTTCCGGATCATGCGGAGTTTACCGAAACAAGTAGATGTGACCTTATCTATTTGAGCCTTGCAAGATAACTCATTATCAAATAAGAATCCCAAATTCCTGGCAGAAACCACCGGTGCTGGAGGGGGATTCAATTCAGTTGGCCACAAAAGAAGGAGTAGAGGCGGATTTTTTTGATTAAAATACAACACTTCGTTTCTATCAGAGTTAAGCCCGAGAGTGTTGAGTGACATCCAGGTAGACATGTTGCTGAGACAGCGTCTGAAGTTAAAAAAAACTAGCGTCAGAGTGATCTCTAAATGAAAACACTAATTGTGTGTCATCAGCGTATGAGATCACTCTGACCCCACAAGATTCTGCCACTGTAGCCAGCGGCGATACATAGACATTAAAAAACAGTGGGCTCAGGGCAGAGCCCTGGGGGATACCACAACTAAGTGGTTTCTTTTCCGAGACAAAAGGTTTAAGTTAGACCTGTTGGGTACGATCACTTAAAAAAGATCTAATCCAAGCCAGAGGGGTGCCCTGAATTCCAAGACTATACAGTCTCTCAATCAATATAGCATGAGAGACCGTATCTAATACCGCGGACAGGTCGAGGAGCACTAACATTGCTGCCTCGCCTGCATCCACTCAATCGCGAATAGTTTCTGACACCTCCAGAAGTGCAGTCTCGGTGCTATAGCCGGATCTAAAACTGGACTGCGAATCGTGGAGAAGTTGCCTGGACTCAGTGTAGTTAAAGAGCTGTTCTTGCACAACTTTCTCCAGGATTTTGGCTGGTTTAGGTAAAAAGGAAATGGGCCTGTAGTTGCTAAATACCGATGGGTCGGCTTCAGGTTTTTTTAGGATGGGAATTAGCATGGCCTGTTTCCAAGACAAGGGGAAATGACCAGTTTGTAAGGAGGTGTTCCAAAGCAAGTTCAGCGGAGAAATGATAAGAGGGGCAAGTGCACTGAATAATTGTGCCGGACAGGGGTCTAGAGGGGAGCCTGATTTGCATGCCAACATTTTTTGAGAAAAGGTATCAATAGAGATACCTTAAAGGAAGTGAAAGCCTCCTCCTTGGTTACCCTGGAGTTGAGAACTGGGGAGTCAACGGACTGGTTGAATGTAGAAAAAATGTCTAGGATTTTATCATGAAAAAAGTTAGATAAACCATCAGAGTTCTTGGCTAGGGGGGATCGAGCTAGATAATGCAGATGGTTTAGAAAACTCTTTCACTATTTTAAACCGTGTTTTTGAGGAATTATCAGCGGAGCTGACTTTTTCAATGTAATATTCTTTCATTATGGCACGTTTCAATTTATGGAATTTCTTAATGGCTCTGTAAGTAGCTTTTGCCTCAGAATCATAGGATTGTCTCCAGTTCCTCTCAAGTTTTTTACAGAGGCTCTTCTCATCACGCAAGGTGGAGGAGAACCAAGGAGCGGAGGGTTTTAATCTGGAAGAATTTATTGGTTGCATAGGGACAATCGCGTTTATAGCTGAGGAAAGCCAAACATTAAACTTTGAAGTGTCTAAATCCCCTTCTGACTGCCACAAAACGTGGGAAAGTGCAGGGGCCAGCGATGAACAGGTAATTTTGCACCACTTCCTGCCAAAATCCCTGGCCTAAACTGGAATGTCAACGCGAGGGGTAGGGCCAGACTAAATGAGATACGAAAATGGTCTGACCAAGTGAGAGGATGGGATAGTGAAGTGGTCAGATTAGGATGGTTGGTGAACAATAGGTCCAGCTCATGGCCAGCCAGATGAGTGGAGCCACTAACCCGCTGGGTCAAATTGAGGCTCATCATGGTATCGAGGAGCAGTCCTGCTATGATACAGGAAGTGTCATCCACATGCAGGTAAAAAAAAAAACTAAAATAGTGAAGTGGGGTGTTTGAGCGATAGATCAGCAGCCATAGTATAGAAATCCATGAGGGGTTGTAGGAGGGAACCGGGAGGTCTTTATAAGAGAATACCTGCCAGAATAGAATGCGAGGCTCAAATACATGGCTTCTAAAGGGCCAATATTATAGAGCTTCCTAGAGAAGATCTTCCAGCTCGAGCGCAAGATCACCGCGATCCCACCGCCCACCTTAGAACTGGCTCAGTAAGTGGCTATTAGATTTGGCTTACCTGCATGCAAAAGAAAGCCTTGCTTATTGGTGAAAGTGCGGGAATTTGGGGGGAAAAATTGTGTTTTAATGTGCCTCACAGTATTTGAAATCGTTATTTTAAAAATAAGCTTATGTGTGCTCTGATCTCCCTGATGCAAACTCGCGTTGCTGTCTGACCAATAGATCAAACTTTCGTGCCTCTCTGGCGCTTTTGGGTGAGGTTGGAGGGATAGGCGCCATCTTGGACGAGACGCGCGCTGATCGCGGTCAGCGTCCCAGGTGTTGCACGCTGCACGTCGACCTTAGCCACTCCCTATTAAAATGGCAACGGGACGAACGCGTAGCGGACGAGCGCAGCGGGCGTGCCGGCGGAGCGCCGAGGGCGCGCTTAAGGCAAGCCCGTCTGCGCCCGTCAGCGCTAAGTCAGTGCGCAGGGCGTGCTACTCTGCCATTCCGTGCCCGATTGAGCCAAATGTCATACTCTATTCTGGCGAGTATTTGAAATCCCTGCGACCCAATCCGTGTCTGTTTCAGGGTGATAAGGGGGGGGAAGTGATTCGTGGAACCATATATGTGGTGCCTGTGGCTTCCGGTTTACTCCTGAGCTCCGTTCGTTGGTTGGGTCCGCTAGGTCAGCTAACTCTGAGATTATCAGTGCTTGTCTTATCAATGCTAGATCTGTAAAAAAAACACTATGTGGATGTGGCTGACCTGATTATCGATAATGGCTTAGACCTCCTGTTTGTTACCGAGACTTGGCTTGATACCTCTTGTAACCCAATCGTGGCCTTTGCAACTCCAGCGGGTTTTAAAATCTCTCGGCTGGATCGCCCTGTAGGTAGAGGTGGGGGCTTGGCCATTTTTTATAGGGACTGCTGGTCACTGGTCAGTGAATCTTGCACTCCTTGGGGAGATTGCGAGGTCCTGAACTTTCAACTACAACTATCAGCTCACTTTACTTTGGGGGGCTCCCTGATCTATAGACCACCAGGCTCAGCTAGGGCTTTTCTGGAGTCCTGTGGGGATGCACTAGCTGAGCGTGCTCTGCGTTTCTCTAAGTTTGTGCTTCTTGGCGACTTTAATCTCCATCTGGAGCACTCTGAGCTGACCGACTCTGCGGTGTTTTTGGATTTTCTTAATCTGACGAACCTTTCCCAATGGGTCACTGATCCCACCCACGTCGGTGGACATACTTTGTATATTATCTGCTCCAATTTCCCTATCTTAGTTGTGAAACCTAGGCCAGTTGCCTGGTCAGATCACTTCCCTTTATTATTTTCATGGGACATCAATCACTCGTGCCGCTCTGCTAATCGTTATCGGCACCCTGTCACTATGAAAGTTGATCCTGGGAGGTTTAGTAGCTCTTTGGCAGCCTCTCGCCCTTCTTTTCAGGGGGATTTGGTAGCAAATGTGTCCCAGTTCACTGATTGGCTCTCAAGTTCAATCGAGACATTGTCTGTTCCATGCCAACAAAAGCTGAGAAGAGAGTCCCCCTCTAAGCCTTGGTTTACACCGGAATTGAGGACTTTAAAACATGAATGCAAATTACTGGAGAGAGCCTGGCGTGCGAGTGGATACTGCGCTATTGCCAAACGTGCCCTCAGAACTAAACAAAAACAGTACTACACGTCCATTGGGGTGGCCAAAGGGAAGTACTATTCTGAGCGCATTGAGAGGGCCAATAACAATTCAAAAGAAATTTTTGCTATTGTACAACATTTTCTGTCACCTACCGCCCAGGTGATAGTGACACCGTCCTCGGAGTCCTGGTGCAACTCTCTGGCTTATTTCTTCAGGGATAAAATAGTCAGCATCCAAGAGACGTTTTCAAACCTACCGGTGAAGAATGTAGGCACCACAATGGTTCCGCTAAGGGGCAATACTGCTCCTTCTTTCTCAGCATTTAACCCGATTGATCTCCCTGGCTCTCTTAAGATCCTTAGGGCTCTAAAGTCTGGCTCGCCTAAAGATCCATGCGCCGCCAGACTGTTGTCGGATGTGGCAGCTACTATCAATTTAGAAGTCAACTATTTGATTAACAGATCGTTGTCTGAGGCGCTAGTTCCGCCGGGGTGGAAGCAGGCGCTGATTCTCCCTCTTCTGAAGAAGACATCTCTTGACCCGTGCCTTCCTGAGAATTATCGCCCTATCTCACTCCTGCCTAGTTTGGCGAAAGTTTGTGAGAGGGTGGTCACGACTCAACTGCCGCTCATAGCACTGAGCTTGCCCTGCTTGAGGTGACAGAGGCAATCCGTGGTTGTTTGGATGCCGGTGGGAAAGCGGCTTTGGTGATGTTAGATCTCTCAGCCGCTTTAGACACCGTGCCCCACTCTCTGCTCTTGGATCGTCTATCGGCTATAGGCATTGGCGGCTCTGCCCTGCAGTGGCTCCGGTCTTTTTTGGAGGGTAGGTCTCAACAGGTTTGGATTCCTCCTTGTGCCTCCGTTCAACTGCAAATGACTACGGGTGTTCGCAGGGTTCATCCCTTAGCCCCCTGTTATTTAACATCTATATGACCCCGCTGGTTTATCTGGCGGAGTCTTTGGGGGCAAGAGTGATGGCCTATGCGGATGACACTCAGCTCTTGTTTTGTTGGAATAAGGATGATGACTCGGTCACGGAGGCGCAACAGTGTCTGTCGTCGGTCTTCCATTGGCTGGCTGATGCCCAGCTAAAATGCAACGAAGGTAAATCGGAAGTTTTCTTCTATGGCTCTCCTTCTTTTGAGTTTAGAGACAGGTTTTGGCCTCTTGATTTCCCTCGTCCTTCCATTGGTAAAGAGGCAGTAAAAAATCTTGGCGTCTGGTTCGAGGAGAACTTGAATTTTGCAACTCAAGTGAAGAGGCTGGCTGGTGTTTGCTTTGGTGTTCTTAAAAGCGTGCGGCGGTTTCTTTCTCTTCTTCCTGACAAGGCTAAAGAAACTGTGGTTCGGGCCCTAATTCTATCTCGTCTGGACTACGCCAATGCTCTTTTGGTAGGTAGCCCAGGATATTTGGTTAAGAAACTGCAGGTGGTCCAAAATGCAGCGTCCAGACTCCTCCTGGGCGTGGGTCCTAGGCTTAGCGTTCGTTCCCATCTGCGCTCTCTGCACTGGCTTCCAGTGGAATCTCGTGTGAAATTTAAGATGCTTTCCATTGTGCATAGGGCCCTTTATGGTCTGGGTCCTTGTTATCTGCGTAAGAGGCTTGTCTTCTACGCTCCAGGGAGGACGCTGCGTTCGTCTGCTCAGCTTTTGCTGCAGACCCCTAGGTTTAATCGCCAAAGAGTGGGCGGGAACTCCTTCGGCCGTAAAGCAGGCCTAGCCTGGAACTCCCTGCCTGTAGCGCTTCGCGCTACCCATGACCCTTTTCTGTTTAAAAGTCAATTAAAAACCTTGCTTTTTTAGCTTGTTGGGTTTTTACCTTTCTTCTGCCTCTTGCCTTGAGTTTAGCGCTTTATAAATCAAAGATAACATAACATAACATAACATTAATCCCAACAAACCGATAGTCAGGGGGGAAAGCCAGATTAAGGTTGGGATTAGAGGAGACTTTTACCCACGTTTCGGTAAGAAACATTAAGTCCCATGCATAAGTAGTGAGGGCTAGCCAAATATCTCCCGAATGACGAGGTAGCGATCTACAGTTGAGCAAGCACGCCTTGATGTTTGGAGAAAGGCACATGCGCTCAGCTACAGGTCTGGCGGGAGAGGGGCATAGTCTGGATGAAATATTAAGACCTGGCTTAAACGAGAATGAACAAGTAGCACAAATAAAATGGGCGTTGAAAGACCCAGAAAATTTACATAGGGTCGGAGCCTTACACCCTTTATCATTAAATTCTATTTGTTGGGACCTGGGCCAATGTATTCGTGCTGCGACGGGGTTGCTGGCAGCATGGCTGTTGCTGGCCACAGAATAGGCGTGGATGGGCGCAGACGGGCTTGCCTTTGGCGTGCCCGCTGCGCGCGTCCGCTGCGCTCGCCCGTTGCGCACTCGCGTTTGCATCCAATTTAAGTAGCTGCCCTTCCCTTCAGCTTCCTATCTATGCCCCGCCTCCTCTAGCCGGATCATAAGCTCAAAGCTGTTCTCAACAGGGGCCCTTTAAAATACGTTTGGCCCAGGGCCCCCAGAATCCTTAAGATGTCCCTACACTAACATTGGTGACAAGACAACATGGGGAACCAGATTCAAAACAATTCAACTTAGGTGTGAATGCAAATACTTCTTAACTCGTTTACAATCATCGAATTGGTGTGGTTTCGTTTATAAAGTGTGAACTAAGTGTGCTTAAATTGCGCCACACCCAGAAAGGTTTACACCTCTTCCTTCTTGGTTGGACTTTGCACATTTTGGAAGGTTTTAACAAAGTTTCCCTTGTGTTTGATTTCTTCACCAGACTTGATGTGACCTAAACAATCTATCTCAAAGTTGGCTAAACTTAACCTATTAGATTCAAGTGTCAACTGAGTCTTTTTTTCTTTAGCATTTCTGACCCAACCAGATTTAATTCATCATTGGAAAAACTCTTTCAGCATTATGAGAGTTTATCACAATATACAAATGCTGTTTACATTACGTGAACTGCTGTTTCACTTTAACAATTACTAATCAGCTTTTTGAGGTCTCGCCGCCCAGCCAGCACAAGCTTGCTGGGCAGCACACCTATTGCTCTTGTCAGCTTGCAGTGGACAATTAAGCCAACCAATGGTAAGCAGTGCTAAACGTTGGTTGGCTTAATAGTCACTCTTGTTTACTTGCTTTTTGTTCGGAAGCTTGTGTAGGCTTTCCTTCCTCTTCTTGCGTTTGTCCTTCCCCTGGAGCATGGCCTGGTTACCTTTGTCCTTCAACTGTTTACTTTTCAATCACTAGCTTTTTCTTTTTGGTTGAGCACTCCATGAAAGTGCATGTGTTTTCCAAATGTCTCCCTCGTATGCTTCTCTTCACACCCCTCTGCCGCACTCCATGTTACTCTTTCGCACTTGAGTGCTTCTCCCTCAAACCCCTCCATGTTTGTGCAGGCCCTCTTGTGTTTCTCCCATTGCTGCTTTCTCACCCATGTGCTTCTACCGTCTACATCTGACCCGTTCTCCATGATGCCTTATGACTAGTGCTGTGGACCTCTCTCTCAGCCCTCCTTGTTGCTTCGCACTACCAGCGCCCTCCTTGCGGTTTCACCCCCCTCCATGTTACTTTGGCCCTCCTGCCTTCCGCGTTGCTTTTATGGCACACCCACGCAATCTGTGTTGCTTTCCCCACCCCATTTAAAAAGAAAAAATACTTTCGCACTACTGTTTATTTTTATTCACCGATCCAATTCAGATTGGTAAATAAAAAGAAGAAAGGCTCCTGCACATGTGGTGCGCACAACCACAGCAGCATAGTGGCTTTTTTAGGGTTTTGTCTTAACATGGCACATAGCACCAGTATTAACCACTGCAAAGCCAATAGGTACTAAAGGTGATATCTGTGAGGTTTATTCTCCTATCTAATTTGTCTCATTTTCTGTTGACTTTCATTCTTTACACATACCTATATATTATTTCTTCTCGGCTTACTTCCAATTGTATTCATCATGCAGAATATTACTCCTCCACCATATATATATATTTTTTTTAACTATTCCATGAGAGTCTGTTCTCGAGTGGCCAAAATGGAAAAATGTTTTTTCAAAGTTTACTGATTGAAATTTTAACTTCAGAAGAAAATATTTCGGGCGGGGGGGGGGGGGGGGGGGGGGGTAGCGGTCAGGGAGGGGAGTTTTATATAGCGCTAACTAGACCCGGAGCTATCAGAGCGCTTTAAATTAGCATCTGTTACGCTACATAAGGACACATATTCATTTTGGTTAGGTACAGGGAGGTTAAGTGATTTGCCCAGAACAACAGAAATGCTGAGCGGCCCTGCCGAGCCTCGAACCTAGTTCCCAGTCTCCGAGGTCGATCGCCCTAGAGGTCACATTCTCTCCCCGATGGGGATAGCGTTGGATGTATATTATGCTATCGCTCCTGAAAATGTACATGTATATCTTTGTTTGGGCTACACTGGAAGCAGTGATTAAATAAAAGCAAGTTAAAAAAAAAGTATATTTTACTTTACTGCAGAGGCAGAGTGACTGATGGGGAAATCACAGGATTTTACAGTAAGGCCTGTGCAATTGGACGGTCACAAGATCTGTGCAAGCGTCAATGTCAGAAATGGACTAACTAACTGATCGAACTTGACTGGCCTTTTAGAAAAGAGATATCTAATGTGGATCCAGGAGGCTGTCTCCGCTCTCAAACCGTCTCATATGAACCTTTCTCTACATTCTGGAAAACATTTGTCACCCTCCTCCATCTTGATTTATGTGCAGAAACTGCCATGATGCCCCGTGTTGTCTAATAATTTAGAATCCTTTGCACTTGGAGAGATGAACTCCAATTTAAACATTGACAACTGGCCAGCGAATAACGCGATTCACGTTACATGCCAAGAACGGAAAATAGGAGTGGTGTGAAAATATCAACAAATATACAGTGTGCAATCTAGCTGGGTTACAAATCGCACCCTAGTTCCTAAAATCCAGTCTAATCCAAATACCACACATCATGTTTTATTGTGTACACTATCAGGTGCCTGTAGGACTGTTGAAATATCAACTAGAGAGCGCTAAGCTACTTCTTGCATTTAGGTCCACATCATACCTTGAAGATCAAGCGCAAAATAAATGTGGACTTGTTCGTTGTGTTTGCAGCAGCAAATCAACATAATTGCTCCCTGTGATGGAAAGCCCAGCTCAAAAGGAGGAGCATCTGCAGCGCCAGGAGCACTGAGGAAAGTTCAGATGTTCACTTGATTAAATGATCACAATTTTAATGGCAACTGAAACACGTTCCAAGGCCATCTCCAACCCATTCGCAAGCCACAAATGTTCAGTTGCACATCTGGCACAATGGAAGTCATGGGATCCACTGTTTGATGATGATGCTTTTTGTAGCAAGGGTCTTTCTGTGCCTGTCACTTTTAAATGATGTGGGCTTCCTTTAGACACAAAGTAACGCATAACCAGTAGGGGAGAGGTGCAACCTTAACGGTGTGATAATTAGCAATGCGAGTCATTCAAAAAACGGTCTTTGCTCATAAACAACACACTGAATCCGAGAGCACAATGTATGGCATAGCTTCGAGAAATCACGTGTCATGCTGTAGATTTAAAAGGGATGTGGAAAGTAAGACTGGAGACATCATCTGACCGATGCACAAACCATAGCGGCATTCCCAGTACCATAGACAAAGAAATAGGTTCACGAATGATGAAGTAACAGGCTAATGAATTGGAATACATGCAGAATGTGGTCTTCATATGGAAGCCCTTGAAGATATGAGTTATCGGGTAGAGCCTCAAAAGTGGTGGAGGTCGTCAGAGCGCAGGAGTCTATTATAAGAGTTGATTTGCCTCTGGAGCTCTAATACTGGGACCTGTCAGGGCGCGTGCATGTTTACATACAGAGCAGTAGAGAGCGTGGCATAGTACCCCCAGGGGCACCCCGCTTTCCCCCCTCCCCCAAATTAGGTTACCCAAAGAAGACACAAGAAACAGTTGTAACTGGGTAACAAATGCTGCAGGATTTATTACATAATTCCAGGATATGTAATAGGTGGGGTATCTTACGGGCGATCCAAGGGCAGGCGGCCATCTACTTCACCTGCCCCGCCTGATGAGCCGGGCAGCACGGGAACGACCCGCAAGTGCTGCCCCCCAAGTGATTCTTTTTTCGATCACGTGCCGTTGAGATTCTACTCACACCCCCCCTCTCGGGGCGGAGCGTCGCATAGCAAGCCCCCGGTTGTTCAGGCCCACAACCGCCCACAGGCCTAGCGGGGCGCCGACCGGCTTCCGGGACCTCTCTGGAGGCTCCTCGTTTTGGCTCAGGCACCACGTGGTGCCGCGCAGAGGTACCCTTTGTACCGGCCTGCTTCCAGATCGCCCTGTAACTCCGCCTGCAACGAAAAGAAAACATTAAAACGTTCAGCCAAAAACCCCACCCCACCACACCACGCCGGGTAAGCGGTAGGGAGGGTAAAAAGGCGAGGTGGGCGACAAAGAGGTCGCCAGTGAGGGTGGGGGAAGGCTAAATAGCCTTCCCCTCACACCTGGGCCCGGAAGTGACGCGCCTTTCGCGTCACTTCCGGCCCTCGACACGGAGGGGGGCAACAATCGGGATCCCCGCCCCCGCCCCCCCCGAAGGAGGGAGTGGGGAGGGGTGACCGGGGCCCCGGGGCCACTAAGGCGCCGACCGCCGAGTGGCCCCCTGCGGGGGCCGCGGTCAGCGGCATAGTACCCCCAGGGGCACCCCGCTTTCCCCCCTCCCCCAAATTAGGTTACCCAAAGAAGACACAAGAAACAGTTGTAACTGGGTAACAAATGCTGCAGGATTTATTACATAATTCCAGGATATGTAATAGGTGGGTTATCTTACGGGCGATCCAAGGGCAGGCGGCCATCTACTTCACCTGCCCCGCCTGATGAGCCGGGCAGCACGGGAACGACCCGCAAGTGCTGCCCCCCAAGTGATTCTTTTTTCGATCACGTGCCGTTGAGATTCTACTCACACCCCCCCTCTCGGGGCGGAGCGTCGCATAGCAAGCCCCCGGTTGTTCAGGCCCACAACCGCCCACAGGCCTAGCGGGGCGCCGACCGGCTTCCGGGACCTCTCTGGAGGCTCCTCGTTTTGGCTCAGGCACCACGTGGTGCCGCGCAGAGGTACCCTTTGTACCGGCCTGCTTCCAGATCGCCCTGTAACTCCGCCACAGCCCTGGAGGCGGCTAACCGTCGCAGCCAGGGCCCCCCACCAACCTAGCTCTTTACCTGCACCCTCTATTCACCAATGCTTCGCTTAAATCCAATAAAAACAGGTCCATGCCTATTTGGGAGAGGTGTACTCCATCCAAGTCGAAGTACCCCTTCACATTCCCCCGAATCATCTCGTGGCGAATAAAGCCCAAACCCCTTTGGGCTGTGAACTTACGCATTGCTCCATTAATGCGCCTCCTGGAGTGCTCTACCGCTTCTAAGGATTTAGCTCCCCGCCAAGACCTGCGGGGGATGATCTCTGACCACACAATCTCACACTCGCCCAGACGTTTGCAGATTTCCCCTAAGTCTCTTTTCATGGCTAATAACAGCAATCGTCTCCCTAGGGTAACAAGGTCGTTACCGCCCAGGTGTATCACCAACAGGTGGGGCAAGGTGGACCCGTGTGCTCTTAGTCTCTGCTCGATCTTATTCCTGAGTTCGAACCATCTCATCCCCGGCACCCCCATCCATTCCACTTCGGTCTGGGGGAAGTGTCGCATCCAATTTCGGTGCAATGCCCATTGGGCCGCCCGGGCGACAAATGAATGCCCGATCACCCACACCACTCGTCCTAATAAAGAGGAGACATGGTGTACACACAAGTTATTTTAATCAGAAAGGGTGATTTCAACGATACACACCATAAATCACAAACACATTACTAACAGCTGCCTCACGGGCGAACATATATCTTATAGCAATCAGATTCCCAACGCCCCAGTTTCTTCACCTGAGCGGCCTCTAATCCCGCCAGGTGAGCGGCGGTGGCAGCGCCAATGCGGAAGGAGTGGCTGGAATACCTTCTGTCCGGCCGGGCGAGCCCCGCCCTGGCTAAACTGGCCCTGATTACCTGCTCGAACTGGTATCTAGTTACAGGGGTACCATTTGAATGCAACAGGAGATAACCAGGGCCAGGCGGTCTGTGTTCCAAAAACGCCCTTACCCATTGTACTGGGCAGAACCTGGGGTCACCCAGGGGCTGGAGAACCACCCTGATCCCCCGCCCCGCCTGATCAGTCTTGGACTTGCGTAAAAGAATGGTCAGTGACCCGGAAATGGACACGTCTGAAATTGCCAGCGCATCCCCTGAACAGTCGACCTTGGACCTAGCTACTAACTCACTGACTCTGAAAGCCCCGAAGAATGCTAAGCAGAATGTGGCTGAAAACAGCGTGGCCTCGTAATGAGAGTAGGTGACTAACTCGAGAGCCCCTAGCATGCCTTTCAGGATTTCGAAATCAATGGGCGCTCGATTATCAGGGGCCCTGGGCTCCTCCCTAGCCCAACCCTTCAAGGCGGCCCGGATGGGATAGGAGTTAGTGGGATCCGCCCCGCCAGACAACCTAGTGTCGTGGCTTACGGCTGCCAAGTGACTGCCCACCCATGAACGGCTCTTCCCTTGTCCCCTAGCCCACACCAGGAATGCTCGGACCTGGGACACCAACGCAGCCCCTGAAGTACCCAGTGCCACAGAAGTTGCTCTGAATGTTGCCATGTGGGCGCTGTAACGCTTTCTGGTACCTGGGGCCAGAGCTCTTTCTCCCATCGCTTTCAGGCTCAGTCCCACTGCAGGATCCTCCATAGATGGTCCGGGAATGGGGTCATCTGCGCTCTCGCCCGCGGCCAGGCCTCCCTGAATCGGAGCCACTGAAAACGAGAAAGAGCGTCAGCTGCCACATTTTGAATCCCCTCAATGTGCCTGGCTTTAAACTCCACATTGATGCGCAGGCAAGCCCGGACCAACTCCCTTAGTAAGCACAGCACCAGCCGGCACCTGGCGGACTGGTTGTTAATTGCCTGAACGACCGCCATGTTGTCAGACCAGAACACCACCTTTCTGTCTGACAATGCCGCCGGCCATAGGTGTAATGCAACAACAATCGGGAAGAGCTCCAACACAGTAACATTTTTGGTGATCCTACGCCTGCGCCAAACATTGGGCCATCCCTGCGCGCACCATTCTTCGCCCAGGATAGCCCCAAAACCTTCCCTGCCTGAGGCATCTGTGAAAAGACAAAGTTCCTGACTATCAATCCAGGGCTGCTTCCAAATAACCGTCCCGTTAAAGCAGGCGAGGAATTCGCTCCATACCACCAGATCCTGCTTCAGCCCTGTCCCCAGCTTGACCCAGTGATGTTTATTTTTTATACCAGCAGTCGCCCTAGCTAGCCTGCGTGCAAAGACCCTCCCCATGGGTATGACCTTATAGCGCAAAATTCAGGGTCCCTAGCAGGCATTGGATTTCACCTAGAGTAGCCTTGTCCCTACCCAGTAGATCGCAGATCTCCTGACGCAGGGCCTGTACCTTATCCGCAGGGAGTCGGGACACGCCCTTTACCGTGTCCAACTCGATGCCCAAGAATACCAAAACCTGCGCCGGACCCTCGGTCTTACCAGGAGCTAAAGGTACGCCCAAGTGTCCTGCCAATTCCTTGAAACATTGCAGCGCCCGTGCACAATCTTGCGAGTCAGCTCCCCCGATGAAAAGGAAATCATCCAGGTAGTGGGTCACTCCCTTAATGCCATACCTGTTTGTTAAGGCCCACTGTAGGAAGGAGCTGAACGCCTCAAAGTACGCACAAGACACCGAGCATCCCATGGGCATACACCTATCATAAAAGACCTGGTCCCCCCACTTGAAGCCCAGAAGGTGTTGGCTGTCCGGGTGTACTGGCAGGAGCCTGAAGGCCGATTCGATATCAGACTTGGCCAACCAGGCTCCCTTCCCTGCCCTCCTGATCATGTCGACTGCCAGGTCTAGGGAGCAGTAAGACACTGAGCATTTACCTTCGTCCAACCAGGAATTCACGGAGTCCCCTTCTGGGTGTGATAGGTTGTGGATAAGTCGGAAAGCCCCTGGCTCCTTTTTTGGTACCACCCCCAGGGGAGAAATCACAAAGTGGGGCATAGGGGGTGAGGAAAATGGGCCCGCCACCCTGCCCAAAGACACCTCCTTCGCTATTTTATCCCGCACTACCTCCGGGTGTTCCCTAGCTGATTTCTGATTTTCCGCATCCCTGCTCACTAAGGGGCCTTGATAAGGAATGCGGAAACCGTCTAAGAAACCCTCAGAAATGAGGGACCCTTCCTTGCTAGTGTAACCGCGGAGTGCGCTGAGGAGGTTCTTTACGCAGATGGGAGAGGGCCCTTTCACATGGTCGTGAGGGGCTAAATCATGCGCGCTGGCAGCTGTGTACGCAGGGGGCCAAAGCGCAGGAGGGGGGAACCCCCCCGGGCTACTTGCTCGATGAAGGCTTGTCGGGGGTGTCGCGCTTGGAGCATGCGGTAGCGGCATGGGGTGCCCCGCACACGCTGCAGTTGTGGGAGAAACGGCATGATTTGTCCCAGGAGCAGAACCCTGCATTGAAGAGCCTGCAAGTTCCAGAAGACCGTGCCCGAAAGCCAGGCCTGCGACCCCCCCCACGCCCGCCCCGAAAGGACTTCCTGCTCTCCCATTTCCTCTCCTTTTTATCCTCTTTCTCTTTGCTCTTTACACCGCTCTCTGTACCTGACTTCGTCGTAGACCCCTCAGTATGCTTGCCCATGTGTTTTACCCATAAACGGACCTCCAACTGGTCCCATTCAAGATCTGGGCAGATTGCTCTCTGTCTGCGGAAGTCACAGTCGTAGTGGTACCATCCCATGCCCCCACCCTTAGCAGCCTCTTCAGTAATCACGCTTGCATAGTGGAAGAGACCAGGCCCTTCATCTGGGAATTTCTCCACTATCACTGCCGCAAAAATGGCAAAGGCCTGACCCCAAGTCACAATATTTTTGGTGGGAAATACATGATACCGCACCCGCTTGTCCTCTTCCTTGTTGCCCATCCTCCTGGTATCTACCCCCTCCGCCCCATGCATGAGAAGGGTGAAGATATCAATAAATTCCCTGCGCCAAATCCCTTCTTTGGCCACTAGAGGGACCATCCAAGCGAGTGAACAGCGGCCCGATACTAGCGGGGCCGTGGTAACTAGAGGCTTAGGTGCTACGGCTAGCGTTGGCGCCGGCGTCGGTACCACTGGGGGAACCACTACTGCAGTATCGACCGCACTTGCCGCGCTCTCGGCCACAGCAGCAGCTGGGGGTGTGGGCTGCGGAGGAGGTTCCAACGCAGCCGGCGGCTGACACCACACCTGCGTGAAGCCCCCCGGCGCCGGGAGAACAGTCGGCGGCGGTGGGGCGGCCGGACCAACCCCTAGGGGTGACCTGGCAAGCAGCAGACCGGATCTGACCTCAGCCATGAAGTCTTTTAAAGTGTCTGAAAGCTTACCCAAGTCCTCTGCTGAGGCAAATGTCGCCTGGGGCGGGCAAGGCAGTCCGTTGTGCGCCCCCGTCCCCAAGCTAACCGCCGCCTGGGGGGGCGCTGAGGCCCTGTGAGGAGGGGCCGCTCTATTCCGAGCCGGTGGTTGTTCAACCGGAAAGTCTTTGCTCGTGGGGCGGCGGATTCTTTTCGACCGTGACGGGCCCGCAACCTCCCCTACATCCTTATCCGTAGCCGGACCGTCCATCGCTATCCCAGAGTCTGGGGGGGTACTGGCTTTCAATAGTTCCGTCGCCCAAGCTAAACCCTTGGCCCTCGTCAGCTCCAAGAAAGCGGCAATCCGTGCTTCCTCCGAATTGTCCGGCACGGACTCCTCAACCTGTGTCCCTGGTGTGAAAAGGGGGGGGGGATAATCCTTGGCTGTCCATCACTTAGCAGTTGTTCTCTCTTATCTGCAATTGGGAAAGAGAGAAAGTTAACCGCCTGTTCGCCCCCTTTGAGGTTGGTTCTTCGCTCCTGAGTGCCACATGCTACTCCGAGAGGTACCCCCATCCCCCAACTGCCCGTACTTACTCCCGTCTGAGCCCCGAATACGGATGGTGTTTGTCTCGCGTCTCTCTGTCGCCAATTAATAATCCTCCAGTCAGTGAAAGCAGACGAATGTACTGCAAGA
This sequence comes from Triturus cristatus, assembly GCF_964204655.1. Classification (NCBI taxonomy): domain Eukaryota; kingdom Metazoa; phylum Chordata; class Amphibia; order Caudata; family Salamandridae; genus Triturus; species Triturus cristatus. The sequence goes on along the minus strand of NC_140584.1, from coordinate 1,041,309,304 downwards.
GAAACCAGCATAAGCGCAAGAAATATGCATACACGAAAAGGCGTGGCTGTACCGCAAGAAAAAAGGGGGGGGGGGGGAGAGTGGGGGGGGGGGAAGGGGGAGAGAGGACACAGGGGCTCATACAAATCACGTTTAACCATGCACACCCTGTTCGCGTCTGCCCTCATCCCCACCTTGAACCTGGCAAGCAGCATGGTGCTCGCTTGCGCCCCACCCCCATACTACCTTCCTGGCGCCCATTTGCCCCAAATTCACAGTCTCGCGTGAACGAACACGACCAACTCTCCGTTCATTTGCCTTTATTGTAGCGTGCCTACAAAATTATTGGCACACTTACATTACATATTCAGGCACGGGGGCCAACTCACTGTCCTCACACCAAAATTGTACAGTACACGCGCTGCCCAAAAGGGGAGACGCGACCACAAAGCGCAGCCCGCCTCCCCGACCCAGGATGTCCGTTACAAATTCCGGGCCACTACAAAGCAACTCCGCGATCCCCCTTCACTGCTCAAGGCCACTCTCGGACGCCATGCATTGGCCCCCTGGATCGGCCCCTTGCTACTAACTACCCGCACACTTGCGGGCAAAGCCGAGGGAGGGCGGCTACCCGCTCCCTGCTGGGACACCCGAACTAGCCTACTGTGGGACCGGGCCTTCGCTACGCTTGCTGGGTGCCGTCCCCCCCCCCGACCCCACAAAACAAACCAAACAGGGCAGAGGCAGGCCACAGAGGAATACAATTGCCCATTTTATGTAGCGCGAATTCGCCCCGTGTATAATCAGCGCTTACATGTGGGCACCGCATTTACATTGCACATTCTGGCCCGGGGAGGTAGTAATCGATTTGGCCTGAAAACCCGGGAGCAGACGCGACACCTTGCCCAGTCAGGCCCGGGGAGATAATTGATTCAGCCCGAATCCCCGGAGCAGGCGCAACACCTTGTACATTCCGGCCGCGAGAGATAATACTCGTTTAGCCCCAGAATCACCGGGGCCGGCGCGACACATAGCACATTCAAGCCCGGGGAGATAAAACGTTTGCCCAGAATCGCCGGTGCAGACGCGACCTGGAGGATCAAAGGTAATGATGTCCTGCCCATAGTCGGCAATCCTGCCTGCACAAACCCCCTCCTGACCGGGGCCCCGGGGCCACTAAGGCGCCGACCGCCGAGTGGCCCCCTGCGGGGGCCGCGGTCAGCGGCAAATGTGCAATTGCTGTTCAGCAGAACTGGCTTTTACTGTGCAAACAGTTGCCTTACAAGATGAGCTGACTAACATTTGAAACTGAATAGGGGTAGTTCAGGCTCGATATTTCCATGGCAAACATCTGTTTAAAAAAGAAGGGAAGCCATCGCCTCCTCCTGACAGGAGACTGCTTTGGAGGTCAGAAAAAACAAACAGAAAAAACCGACGCTGCCGCCCGGAGCAGCTGTTTTGAAGCACACTCGTGCTTGCGTCAGTACTGTCCTGGGAGCATGCGTGAGAGAGAGCGAGAGAGAGAGAGGGGGGGGAGCAGAAGGTGAGCCCGGGAGTGGTGTGCGCGCAGTCTGCTCTTTTTGGAAGCACATACTTGTGCTTGTGGCGCGCCCCTGCAAGGTGGATGCCGCCACAAGCACGAGAATGTGCTTCAAAAAAGAGCAGAACGACGGCTAGAGGTCCTCCTATGCAACACATGCGCGCTGTGTAGGCGAGACCTAAAAAATGGATGGTAGAAAGAGAAAGGAAATCCTAATATAGATTCGTCCTCTGGTGGAGGGAAGTTTGTTGCAAGACTCGTGCACAATTTCTGAGGTCTGGCTAATGCCTTGAGGTGAAACAGAAACCACACAGAGTATGGTAAGTATACAGCTTTCACAGTAAAGCCATAGAACCAGTAGATTACGCCAATTTGCCTTACCGGGCAATCACCCAGGGATCTCTTGAGCGGACAAGAAACAACTGCCAAGAAACGTGAGAAAAGCCTCCCTCACCACTGAGCAAACAGTAGTGTTCACACAGAAAGCACTAACCAGGTTAACCCACAAGCTGGGGAAGTGGAGCAGATGAAGGAAAGGAAAGAAATTGACAAAAGTGAGGGAATGTGCAAAAGGCTGGGTGTGAACTAATCAGACGGCAGCTAACCTTTGTAAACACAATGAATGCCTGTAAAAGTTACAGCATCTAATTCATGGCTACGCATGACATCCGCTGCTTCCACCCAAGAAGTGAATCAGAGTCAACCAGATGTGATGGCTCTGAAACTCTGGAGAACACGGGATCCGTCGGAGTCTTTCCTGAATGTCATTCTTTCAGGGAAACGTAACCATTCATTCGTTTTATACTCTTTCTTTGTGCGCCTGATCTGCTGTGATGATGCATTCCTATCCGCCTAAACACCTTAATCCTTACAGACGTAATCATTGGCAAACCCAATAGCAGTGGGCGACCACCTTGGAATGCTATTTTCTATACTCCCAAGATGTCTGCACATTGCAGCTGCCGTTTAGTTCACAGGCCTCCTAACTTTAGATGTCATGTAAGCATGGTTCACACTGGCAACTCACACACTCTCCGAGGCCAGAGAGGAGGCCGATGCAACCACAAGGCCTGGTTGTGGGCAGCTGGTGACAAACAAACCATGGACAGCACACAGGGGCGCACTACAGTCAAATGCTGGTGGTATGGTACTGCTGTCAAAAACATCAGCCCCAGATCACAGAAGTTGTAGGATGTCACCTATCATCAGTCAGTGAGAAGTCCTGTAACACAGCATTGGAGTTTTACGCCCCTTGCACTCTTTCCAGACAAGGTTTCTGAATCTTTATCCCACAAGCACAGTATTTGTCTAATTGTCTAGGCCGAAATGACAAGCTCAGAGAGACCCAGACATGGGCACACACGGGAGGAAAGCCTTTACAATTTACACTGGTCAGCCTTTTGGGAGCAGCACCTACTAGGAGACAAAAGAGTAGGTTGTGGCTAGAGTTGCTGACAATGGAAATGATGAACCAAACTCGAATCCAGGCTTGGATTTAAAATCCTAGGATGGTGTTATGTTATGCTATGTGTTATGTGATAATTATTTATATAGCGCGCTAATCACCTATAAAGCTATCGAGGCTCTTTAGCAGGAGGGATGGCGGCTGACGCCATCCCTCCTGCTAAAGGAGAGGTTAGTCGAAGAGCCAGGCTTTCACCTTCTTGTGGTACTCGAGAAGCAAAGAGGAGGCAATGATGTGGTAAAGGAGGTCGTTCCATTCTTTAGGGGGCGGGGGAGATAATTTAAGGCACGGCCTACGGCTGTGGCTTTAGGGATGGGGGTGTGTGCTTGCTATTGAGAGTCTGTGTGAGTCAAGGTGTGTAAAAGTGTATGCGACTGTTCAGGAATGCAGGGCCAGTTTTGTGTATTGCTCTGTATGTGTGTGTGAGCAGTTTGAATTGGGTGCGTTTGTGGATTGGGAGCTAATGTAATTCCCTGAGGGGTAGTGTGATATGGGTGGGGCGAGGGAGGTTAAGTAGGAGTCTTGCTGCAGTGTTTTGAATGGTCTGGTAGCTTCTTAGTGATTCCTGCATAGTGTGTGTTGTCGTAGTCAAGTCTGCTGGCGATCAAGGCTGGAGTGATGTTTTTTCTGGTGTTTTCTGGAAGACATTTGAAGATACCTTGTAAAACCTTGAGGATGTGGAAGTGGGTGGAGGTCACTGAATTTACTTGAGCTGTCATGTTGAGCTTGTCATCTACAAATATTCCCAGATTTCTTGCTTTGGTGGTTGGGGGTGGGCGAGAGTCCGAGGTTAGTAGAACACCAGGGGGCATATGTATCAAGTTCCGTTTTTGCAATTCTCAAATAGCGATTTTTAAGGAATCGCTATTTGAGAATTGCAAAACGGGATGTAATAAAAAAATTCGCAAATGTTTTGCGATTCCTGGGCATTTCTTAATTGCGATTAGCAAATTGCTAATCGCAATTAAGGAAAACCTTCCCATTCATTCCTATGGGCTAGGAGGCCTAGAGGAATGAATGGGAAGACATTCTCATTTTGCGATTCGCAATTTGAGAATCGCAAAATGAGAATGCAATTTCAAGGGTGCTAGGGTGTCAAAAGGACACCCTGTTGCACCCCTGAAATATGTATGTATGCACATGTGGCGCACATACATGCCCTAAGGGCATGTCTGTGAGTCACATGGCACTTTGAAAAATGCCAAAAAGTGCATTTTTCAATGAAATCGCAAATTAACACCAACTTGAAGTTGGTGGTAATTTGCGATTTCTTACGGCCAAATTGCAATTTTTCTAGGCTTCATACATTGCATTTAAGGAATTGCAATTTGCGATTCCATAAATGCAATCGCAAGATAGAGAATCACAAATTTTGCGATTCTCTAATTTGCGATGCCCTTTTGGGATGATACATCCCAAAAGGCCTTTTCCCGTTCGCAACTGGGCCGATTCTGAGAATCGGCCCGTTTGCAAACGGGAAAAGGGTTTGATACATATGCCCCCAGGTGACGTCCCAAGGAGACATTCCTTTTTTTAATTTTACTACTTCAATTTTGTCAGTGTTGCGTTTGAGACAGTTTGTTATGCTACTGCTGTCAGGCATGTGGCAAAGTTCTTTTCCGTGGTTTGGATCTTGTCTGATAGGAAGAGTATCAGCTGGGTGTCATCTGCATAGGAGAGTACGCTGAAGTTGTAGGATCTGATGAGGTCTGCCAGTGTGTTCATGTATGTGTTGAAAAGCATTGGGCGGAAGGATGATCCTCGGGAGACTCCACAGATGAGTTTCTTGGCCTTTAATGTGTAGGGTGGTAGATTGAGTGTTACTTGTCAAGGAGCTGGTGTGCATTGAGTTAGTGCGAGAGCTTTAAATGTTTGCCTTTTTTCATAACTTTAGCTAGGTGGGGTGGAAGGGGAAAGGGCAGTAGTTTGCTAATTGCGCAGGGTATGCTAAGGGTTTCTTGATCAGTACGTTGACTATTGAATGTTTCAAGGCATCTGGGAATGCCTCTAATGTGATGGGAGTGTCCATGATGTGGGTGAGGATTTTGCTGATGGGAGTGGCTCCCATGTGATAGGTGTGGTAGGGGCATGGGGTCAGTAGGTGTCCCAGAGTCAATGCTTTTCATGATGCTGGCTGTTTCTTCCCTGGTGAATGTTTTCTAGGCTGTTAGGGTTTTGCCATTGTGTTTGCAGGCAATGGTGTAGGAATTGGGTTGAGGGTCGAAGTAGTTGTATGTGATTTCGTCACTGAAGAAGTACAAGAGGTTGTTGCATAATTCCCGTAAGGGGGTGAAGCAGTTAGTGGTAGCGGTTGGAGAGGTGAATGCTTTGATGGTCGCAAAGACTCCTTTTCCACTGTTGGAGCTCTTATCGATGCGCTCTACTAGGGCCTTCTTGGTTTCTTTGATTTGTTGGTGGTAGCATCTTAGTGCAGGGGGCGGTGCTAGGATAGAGCGTGGGAAGGGGCAGTGGTGCAGGAGGAACAGGTAAGGAGTGGGGGAGGGAGTAACAGGTACGGAGTGGGGAGGGAGGGTTGCGGGAGTTGGAAGGCAGGAAAGAGGGTGAGAAGCGAGTGAAAGGAGTGAAAAGCGTGAAAAGTGTAAATACGGAGATAAAGAGGCACAGAAGAGAGGCAGAAAAGAATGCGGCACAGAAGAAAGTGTAAGAAAATAATGAAGAGGCACAAAATAAAGAGCAAAATGGTGAAAAAGGAGCACAAAACAGGGCGAGAGTGTGAGAAAAGAGCGAGAGTCCATAGAAGGGTGAGAGAATGTGAAAAAAGGGCAGAAGGCAATTAAAAAGGCAAAGGCAAGAAAGAGCACAAAACAAGGTACGAGTGTGTGAAGGGAGCAGAAGTCAAAGAGACAGGTAACAGCAACAGAAAAAGCAAAGGCAACAGAAAAGACAAATGCAAGAGAGCAAAAGGCAACTAACACAGAGGCACAACTAGAGCCAAATTTCGGGGGGGGGCTACTAAGAAATTCGGGGTGGGGGGCCGATTCTTCCAGCAATATGCAGAGTGGAGATGCAGGGACTTCAAGAAGGGGTAAAAACACAACAAAGCCTAGTTAGCAAGTAAATGGTCTTTTAAAGACCTGTGAAGTACTCGGGTGGGGCTGTGTGCGCGCCCGGGAAGCTGTCTCAGCCCGGGCTGACGCACGTGACGGTAGGGGCAATGTGTTTGTGTGTGGGGGGGGGGTGGGGGTTGAAGCCCTTTCAGCCCAATGGGCGTTGCGTGCCTGGGTGACAGTGTGTGAAATGAAAGAGCAGGCGGCAACGAGAAAAGCAAGAGGCAATAAAGGCAGCAGGCAGATAGATGTCCAGCAGAGGTGAGGTCGAGGGCAAAGGCACGAAAGACAAAGTGCGCAGGAGAGCAGGTGGGAGCCTCAGGGCGCTGCAGCCACAATTATGTAGTCCCTGGGTGGGGAAGGACCACAAAGGGTGGTGGATGGGGTAGAGCAGAAGAAGGAACAGCAGCACGGGAAGAATAGGTAAGGAGCGGGGGAGAGGAGGGAGGGTGCGTTGTAGGCGGGAAGGAGGGGAAGAAACAAGAGTGAAAGTATGTCCCCCGCCGACCCAGACACCGCCGCCCGCAACCTCAGACAGTGGATCGACGACTGCGCCAACACCCTCGCCCCGGTCAAGAAACCCTCAAACAGCCACACCCACAAGAAAGCCAGCTGGTTCACTGAAGACCTCCAGACCTCCAAGCAAACCTGCCGAAAGCTAGAGAAGAACTGGCACCGTGAACGAATACCGGACAGCTACCCAGCCCACAAGAACGCCTCCCGCAGACACCATCACCTCATCAGATCAGCCAAAAGGGCCTCCTTCAAAGACCGCCTAGACAACAACGCACACAACAGCAAAGAGCTCTTCAACATCGTGAAGGGACTCTCCAACCCCAGCTCCAACACCAACGGCATCCCACCTTCGCAAGACCTGTGCGACTCGCTTGCCACCTTCTTCCATCGCAAGATCGCAGACATCCACAACAGCTTCAACGCCACGACCGCCCTGACAACCACTTAGACCTCCGCCCCCACGACCACCATCCACACCAACCGCCTGCTCTCCTGGACCAACATAAACGACGACGACACCATCAAGATCATGAACACCATCCACTCCGGATCTCCGTCAGACCCATGCCCACACCACATCTTCAACAAAGCTAGCACCGCCATCACACCCCATCTATGGAAAGCCATCAACATTTCCTTCGAGACAGCAACCTTCCCGGAGAGCTGGAAGCACGCCGAGATCAACGCCGTACTCAAGAAACCCAAGGTGGACCCCAAGGACCTCAACAACTTCTGGCCCATCTCCCTGCTCTCGATCCCGGTGAAGGTCATCGAGAAGACCATCAACAAACAACTGACCCGCCACCTTGAGGAGAACAGCATCCTGGACCCGTCCCAATCCGGGTTCCGCAGCAACCACAGCACCGAAACTGCCCTCATCGCCGCCACCAATGACATCAGGACCCTGCTAGACAACGGAGAAACCGCAGCCCTCATCCTCCTGGACCTATCAGCCGCCTTCGACACGGTCTGCCACCGTACCCTACGCACGTGCCTCCACGACGCCGGGATCCAAGAGAAGGCCCTGGACTGGACCACCTCCTTCCTCTCCAGCAGAACACAGAGCGTCCGCCTCCCCTCCTTCTGCTCCAAAGCCACCAAGATCATCTGCGGCGTACCCCAGGTCTCATCCCTCAGCCCAACGCTGTTTAACATCTACATGGCACCGCTCGCCCACGTCACCCTACCTCAACTTCATCTCCTACGCCGATGACACCCAGCTGATCCTCTCCTTCACCAAGGACCCCCACACCGCCAAAACTAACCTCCATGAAGGAATAAAGGCCGTCGCCGAATGCATGAGGAACAGTCGACTGAAGCTGAACTCGGACAAGACGGAGGTCCTCATCCTCGGATCCACCCCCTCGACCTGGGACGACTCCTGGTGGCCGCACTGGGAACAGCTCCAATACCCACCGACCACGCACGCAAGCTAGGGGTCAACCTCGACTGCACCCTCTCCATGACTAAGCAGGTCAACGCCGTCTCTTCCTCCTGCTTCAACACCCTCCGCAAGATCTACAAATGGATCCCCACCGAAACAAGAAGAACGGTCACCCAGGCCCTCGTCAGCTGCAGGTTGGACTATGGAAACACCCTCTACGCAGGAGCCTCGGCCAAACTCCTGAAACGACCAACGCATCCAGAACGCCTCTGCACGCCTGATCCTCGACATCCCTCGCCGCAGCCACATCACACCCCACCTGAGAGACCTGCACTGGCTCCCCGTCAACAAGAGGATAATCTTCAAGCTCCTCACCTACGCACACAAGGCACTCCACAACACCGGACCAGCATACATCAACTGTCGACTCAGCTTCTACACCCCCACCCGCCAGCTCTGCTCCGTCGACCTCGCCCTCGCCACAGTCCCCCGCATCCGAAGAGCAACCGCCGGCAGCAGATCGTTCTCCCACCTCGCCGCCAAGACCTGGAACACCCTCCCCATCCACCTACGGCAGACCCAAGATCTGCTGACCTTCAGAAGACTCCTCAAGACCTGGCTTTTTGAGAAGTAGCAGCACTCCCACCCACACCCCTCCCCCCAGCACTTGAGACCCTCACGGGTAAGTAGTGTGCTTTACAAATGCTATGATTGATTGATTGTTCTTGGGATCTTTCTAGGGTGCTGTGATTCACAGCTGGGCAGACAGACTTCTCCTGGTCTACTACACTGCTGGGATTGGAACATGGGGGGAGGGGTGGGGGGGTCTCCATTTCTGCAGAATCCTGGACTCGGAGGGGCCCCTAGGCCTCTTCCCTGGGGGAGCTGGGGCATTGCAGGACATGTCACGCTCAGATTGATCATACTGGCATCCTAATCCACTTCAATGCTCTGCCTGGTCGTGACTGGATGGGGGTTTAGAAGCTTAAAACTCCGACACCTTGTCACAAGCGCTTCCTACACGATTGACACACCCCACCATGGCATGCCAGCGAGGCCATCTACGGCTGCATTTACACTTGACCATTCCTGCTTATGTTTTTGTCTCATGTACGCACTCCTAAGCAAAGTTTGTCGGAACGTTGTGAGAGGATAAAGAGATGATGGGTGGGCTGCGATATCCCGCAGCGCAGGACTTTGCACCCCCAGCAGCGGCATATTATGTAATACGCCGCTCGGGCGCCTAGATTGCCGGGAACCCTCTTCCCCAGCGGAAACGCTGCTCTTTTGAAGAAATTGCTTGAATGTTTCTGTGGAGTTAATGGGCTAAGCATTTTTGTAACGCATTCTACATTTCCATTGGTCTAAAGCAGCGGTACTCATTTATTTGTTATTGCAGCTACTGTTCTGATTGATTTTGGGGTGTTTTCACAAGGTGTGACAAATACAAGTGCGCAGCTGGTTTCTTTTACTTCCAATCGTTACTGTATGGCTATGTGAACACATGACGAACTGTTAAAGAAAATGTATTTTCATTCTATGTGCCCTTTAGACCCGTTGATGGTGTCTGTTGGTTTAAATTTGTATGGTTTGCTAGTGGTGTTTTCTTCACTTTGTTTCTGTTGGACTCCATCGCTGCAATATCAACAAGCGCTCGCCAGGCAGCCGCTGTTTATTTTGTGTGAAAGTGAAAGCGTGATGCAAAAATAAACACGCGGCGCCATGTCTCCTTTTTTGTCCGGCCCATCCGGACTGGATCGCAGGGCTTGTTTACATAACACGCATCTGCGATAAGAAACTGCTTCACGACAGCCGTCCAGGTGGGCCGCACAAAAAAGCCAAAGGGAGGCAATCCAGAAAGCTCATTTCCAATGGCAGGCCACCGTTTACCATAAACGCTGACGCCAGTCAATGGAAATGAGGGGCGGGGCTTAAAGCCCTTTTCTGAAAGTCCTCTCCTACAAAATCTCTAGCGGCGGTGGAGCAGCGCTTTGCGCTGCAACGCACAAGAGACCTAAAAAAGGGGGGAGGAGGGGGGAGGTAAAAAAATGCACGGATTAGTTTACACTGGTGAAACACACCTGAAAACAAGTGAGGCTACTTTTGCTCAGGCCCCCTGCCCCCACTCAAACTGCATATATTATTGGGCCAGCCCAATGAAAGAAAGGGAGTGACACCTCTGCCGATTGATAAAAGGAAGGTAATGGATGCCTATCTACCTCTAAAAAGGCCCCTCAGGCACCCACTGGGGCATCCGAACAACGCAGAAACTGCCCAAGTCGGCCCCCCAGGCTGCTTAGAAAAGCAGCCCACAGCTGGAATTTGGATACCGGCCCCTTGGGCATTGCCCGAGTGCCTACGTTACCAATCCGACACTGAGCAGCAGCGAGGTCGAAGACGGAGGCACGAGAGAGCACGTGCGAAGGAGAGGAGGTGGGAGCCACGTCAGGAAGGGCCTTGATCAGTCGGAGGACTGGTCCAGGTAAGTCAGGGGCCTTGGCACCTGCTTAAACTGAGCAAATTACTTAATATCCCGTGCCAAAAAAATAAAAATGCATATCGGTTTCTTTTTTAAAGCGCTCAAAGGCCCTCAGGGCACATTTAAAAATACTGCAAAAACCTACCCCTCTATTTCATTTTTTTTCAATGATTTTATTTTGCATTTTTAAAAGAAAACAAGTAAACAGGACACACTATATGAATCTGCCAGGAATAACTATCTTTGCTCAAAAAAAAGAAGAAAAGAAAATTGGATGGAAAACTAGAACATCCACACTCTGGTATTTTTTTTAAATAATCAATACAGCGCTCCCTCACCACGAGCACAGATACAGAGATTACATTTCAACCGATCCCTCCTCAGGGTCGTGTATGACAATGTCCAGCAATAGCTGCATGGGACTGACTGAAAGCCCCTGTCTGTATATGGTTTTTGTGTTGATAACATGAGCTCCGTTAGCTCTGCAGTTAAGACCACAAAAAACACTTTTTCAATTTCTAGAAAGCTATTTTCAGACACCTGGTTTTTTCACATTCTTGATTTTCAAATGTTTTTTCTAAAATGTGGTCACTTCAAAGAACTTTCTTAGCAAACTATTAATCTACTCATTGAAGTTAAAGCTCAAGAAATCTTTAAAACCCATATTCTTCTAAATAAAAATTTGACACTTAAATTAACCTTAGAACAATAATGAATGGTTGCTATCATTTATATTTGATTTTCTATGAACTATGCATTTTAAGTCTGCATGGACCACAAGCTGCTTGTCCGTGCATTTACTACCAAAGGCTCACTGAGTACCACATCCAGAGTTGCTAGGTGGTTGCTGGTGTTGGAAGGTTACACAGTTTCTATGAATATCTTCAGAGTTTGATAAATTTAGGGGATGATTGTTTATCTTGTTTACCGCAAAATAAGGAATGGGAAGAGGACACAATGGAAGAGTATGTAGTGTTGGCTGTCAAATGTAATATTATTAGACAAGATTAGCGGTGTCATTTGCAAAAAATAGGATGAGATCAAAGTACATTAAGGTGTCTCTGTGCTTAAGGTGACTTGGCAAACAGGCGTTGAGTGAAAGATTGGAGGCATACTGGTCAGTTAAAGATGAATTTTGCATTCAAGAAGGAAAGTTAAAGTTAGCAATATGGCTAAAGGTCATACCTCCCACCATGTTAAAGAGAGAAAATATTTGAGTTGGGGCAAGAACGTCACTGAGGAAGAAGTCTAGCCAGAGGTAGGGCTGGGAATTGTTACCAATTGTGAGGGATGACCTTAACGTACGTGAATGTGCTTGTTGGGAATCTCGCAATAAAGCAACGTTCAACAACAAACCAATTCTGTTTCTCCTAGAACTGGTCTTGGATATCATTGGGAATGTGAGGGGCTAGGGTATGAGCGAAGATGTCTTTTGGATCAGGCTGGCTATTAACTTAGTGGGTTGTCACGAAGGAAGTGAATCATACTTCCACACAAATTTTAGTTGAGTTTTCAAAGGGCTCATTTTGGGAAGAAAGAGTGCCAGAGAATCTAGTGACTGACAAAGGGCCGCAGTTCAACCCAGATTTTGTGAGGAAGTCCCTAACTGAAACTTCGATCCAACATCACAGGGCTGGTTTGCATTGCCATAAGGCCAATGATATGAGCGAAATAGACCACATGACAAAGGAGTGTTTATAACTAGCGGTGGTTACCAGTATTCCACGTAAAGTGAAAGGCATGCTGTATGCGTCCCACACCACTCCATTTTCGGTAAAGGGGATTTCTTCCTTTGTGTCTTAAAAAGGGAGACAACCAGGGAAATAAATGTAAGCTTCATGGTTGGGATTGAACCAGATGATTGAGGCTGATAGGAAGTAAATTAAGAATAAGATACATATCCACCAGATCCCACTACGACAACCAATAGGGGATAGTAAGCAGGTCATGAAAGGTAAGAGATGTAGTGAAAGTCAAGAAACCTGAAACCTAAGGGAGATACACATCTATTTTTACTACCTCCATGAAAAGTGTCTCTGTAGGTTGTAAAATTGTGCTACTTGATAAAGCTCAGACATGGACAGAATGAGCTCTGCTCAAAAAGGAAAATCCCAAATCCAAGAAAATAAGGGGGAGAATACCAGTTGAGGGGAGAATATTTTGCAAGGAAATCAGTGAGGAAGCGACAATCAACCAAATTGGTTGAATGACTTCATTTATGGTTGTATGCCTCTTTTCCCTTTGTGTCTCCTGGGCAATAATATGTTGTAAATTTCCTTTTTTATGGTTCCATGATTATGTGATGTTGCAAAGTTCCATTCTGCTGATTGCACAGCTAATTCTTATTTGTTCTGAGGTACTGTCCTTTTTCTTTTTAATTTGAGATGGAGATGTGTTGTGGTTCGCTCTTCCTCTTACCCTTTTCCCTCTTAGTTCCTTTTTACCTTTGCCCTCTTCTATTACCACCTCTCCACCTATGGTCCAGTCCCCCAACTGATCTTTAGACTGTACAGGTTCTGAGGTGATGTCCTGAAGGCGAGAAATAACATTGTTGCCTGCTTTGTTTGGATAGTGCTCGTTTTTCTGATAAATTACTGAAGTGACTCTCCAGTGTCTCTGGGACTTAGTTCGCCACAACACACAGCAATGCCAGTTTGTCCTTCTCAAACATTCTCTATTAGAGAATTCCCAGCCTGACCCACTCAGTACTTCTCCAATGAAGTGCTACCAGCCTGCCCCTTTCAGGCACTCCCTAAAATTGTGCTACCAGCCTATCTATACAAGGTGTGGTGTAAGCAGTGCGAACCAGTCTATTCCTACCAAGCATCCTCTAGCACAGCGTTACCACTTTTGCCTCCCAAACACGCTTAGAGAGCCTTACCAGACCGTCTATCCCATGCATGCTCTAAGAGAGTGTTACCAGACCGTCTCTACAAGCCATGCTTTACAGCAAGGGTACTAGTCAGTCTGTCCCACACATGATCTAACAGCCTGTCGCTCGCAGGCATGCTCAAACCAAGTGCTATCAGCTTTTTCCACCCAGGTATATCCTAACCAAGTGCATTAAAGATGTTCTTCCCTGGCACGTATTGGTTACAATGAGGAAGGCACAGTTGTCAAACCTGTCCTTTCTGCTCTCTCTGGATCTTCTGGACGAATTCTTTGGAGCAAGGGGTGAGCCATTCTTCAGAGTGGGCTAGGTCTGGCAGGCTAGTCTCTTGAACCGCAATCGGGGCCCGGAGCTCCTGCTGCAGATTTATCAATGCTGGAAAGCGAACGAGATCTGTTAAAGTTCACATGAAACCGTCTGCATCACTAGGACAATATTACAGTATTTACAGGTCTTGGATCTGAAAACTTTAAACCACTCGGGCATATAACTAAGCTTTTTCTCAGGATGAAACCCTATTTAGGTGCTCGGGGTTTTATGATCAGCTTCTATGGTTACCGGTGGAAACGCTGAACCAGCTTCATCTAGATTCGAACCTGTGGCCTGCAGAATTCACACGGATCCAAGAAACATGCACATTAATACATTATGTTTTACCAGCATCTGTGTAGTGCAGTTCTGGCACTTTTATTTTTTTTAAAACGTTTTATTAGTTATATGAAAAAAAAACCCTTTTTATACAGCAAGTCTTGGTACTGTTTTCACTTCTTCCCCTAACCAAATTATGTTCAATAAAGAATATTTCCCATCAGTCGTTTACTCACTCATACATTGATGCAGAGACTTTGTAAAGCATGGGCAAAGTAGGCGATTGCCTAAGACCGCTTCTTCCAGTGAGACCCCTGGGAAAGTGATCTTTCTCTCCATTTGATCTCGATCTGTTCAATTTATTTATTTAAAAAGTTTTATATGGCGCAAATGTGAGAAGTTGGCCTGGTATACGCTGTCCACTAATTAAAGTGGGCACCTTGCACCAGTCCAAACGACCCTTATGGTGATTAGGTTAAAGATAACCTTTATGAAAGCTATCCTAGTATTAGCTGTGGAGAGCAGCCTTCAGGCTTCATCTTGAAGGAATGTAAAGCAGCTTGTTTTACCAGAACAGAACCTCCTGAGTGATCAAATGAAAGGAGAACCACACAAGTGCAGGGATGTGGAATTCCTACAGCCCGACGCCCAGGACATATTGTTTGGGGTCAAGAGCAACAAGTTTTCATGTGTATTTTGTCCTTGGGACAAGTAGGCCCAACCCCCTGAAGCACAAACCCTTTGGTTGCCATTTTGCAGTACCACATTATGGATCAGGCAAAGGCATTGCCTGCAGTTAAGGTAATATTTGTCTTCATGTGTCAATGCTGTTCAAACTTGTATTTATGGTTCATTAATTGAAAGCCAATATTGTTAGGGTGAGCGCTTTCAGTAAATGTTGTAAGCTCAGACTGCACTACTGACAGTGGTTCCAGTATAAAAATGTGTACACACGTTTTTTAAAGTTAGGCAATTTGAGGCTATGTAGAATGCTCCCAGAATGCGCTCTGACTGGATGCAAATATTTGCAGAAGCTTGAAAGCAAGATTGATGATTCTTTGCTTTCAAAATAAAATGTTCATAAAAAATGAAAGTAGGAAAAAAAGAATTCGCTAAACTACTCTAAAATTTCAGGTACCATTTCTTAGCAGGATCATTTAGTAAAATGTGTTGATGCATGCTAATATTTCCCAAAAATATTCTGAATGGAAAATCAGTGTAACCAGTTTCAATAAAATTATGGAAAACAAAAATAAACAAGCATTGGCAAAGCCAGTAGGACTGACATTGGTGGTCATCTTTTTAGTTTTGTCAATGGGTCAATTGTTTTGGCATGGTTTCTGAAAAACATTATTGGTGTGGGAGCTACCGGGCCCTCACCATAATAACAAACATTGGCAAAAGCAAAAATTGTTTTTGGTCTCAAAAAGCACACACTGCCACAGTAGTTACTGGCAGTGAACAAAACTACTTTGTGTGCCGATATGCTCATAATCAGAGAGGCTATATCAGAGCTCTTATATAATGAGATTGCTGCCATAATTTGTTGCCGCACTACATGGCACCAAAGGGACAAGTGGATTTTGTTACAGGACAAGTAGATTTATGAAGCAACCTGCCCCATGGACAAGTAGATATTTTATTAAATTCCACACCCCTGAAGTGTTATATAACATATAAGTATTTATTACTAAACACTCTCAACTAATCTCTATACGAGATTAGAGCACAAATCACACAATATTAAATCAATAGAACGACAGTAAATAGCACAATACACAGCGGGCTCCACGGGGAGACAGAACCATATACTAAAAAAATGGTATAACAACAACGACTTCAATAGACACAGGGCCTAAAGCCTGTAGAATCGCTGGAACCCCAAGGAACCACCCAAAGGAGTGACACAGGGAGCCCACGGAGGATGGGTGCAGTGTGGGAACACAGAGGCGTGCTCCGTACAACTCTATGGGAAAGTCGCGGTTGGAAAATTACAGTTTAAGGACACTTCGGAGAGGACTTTAAGAAAACCCTTTGGAACATAGAAGGTCCTAAGGCCAGCACCCATGTGAGTACTGAGGTACCAGTGCTACCTATCCCAGAGGAGCCGGGTGCATAATGGTCAAGTGGTGTCAGAAACCCTCATCGTTTTCAATGGCGTGATGTGGAGAAGTACTGCTGCTGGGATGATGAAGTGTCCGGTGGAATCCAAGCCTGGATCGGAGGTGAGAAGAACCCGAAAGCAGAGGGGACAGAGTCTGTGTCACTTCAGGGTGACCAGGGGCTCGATAGACGAATGCCCACCGATGTCGGGTGTTTCAGGTGTGAAGATACAATGCTTTACTCTGCAGCCACAGGAACCAGGAGACGTCGTCCAAAGTCCGGAGGTGAGCTGTCCCACGAAGGATGTCGAGTACTGAGGGGTCTGTGTCCGGATTGTACACCAACAAGCCTTGGCAAAGGCAACCAACGCGGGCAGAGGAAACAGGTTACGGTGAGGACCAGCAAGGTCCAGGAGACTCTCCAAGCTATGGGAAGTCAGGGCACATCTGGAGCAACCAGGGAAGCCCAATGAAAATCAAAGTGACCCTCCCCAGGACCCACAGGCCAACGGACCAGGGAACGCAAAAGGGACCTCGAGCGGAATCACAAAGCACCAGCCCACAGAGCAATTATGGAGTAGAGGCCGGAGATCTTCAGTGGATATACTGCTTGGGGTCGGGACTACACGTAGTCCAAAGCACAGCCTCCAGGATCGCCAAAAAGCATATGCTGCTGCAAAAGTAGGAGGTGCACACGGGTTCAGGTTGCACGGTCCCCACGAGGGATTGCTGAGAGAGTAGATCAACCTCAGGGACACTCGGGAACCCACCTCCTGTGTTGCGGAAATCTTCGGAGTCCTCAGGAGCTGCAAACTGGTCAGAAGCGTCTAGGTGCCTGCTGCTGCAGGGGAGTAACTCCTTTACTCCAAGGGAAATTCTTCTGTCGTCCAGCGAAGTGTAGACCGTCAAAGTACTTGGTTTCTGCTTGCAGAGTTTAGTCCAGGTAAAATCCAAAGTCCTGTAGTCAGGTTTCCCACTTTATATCCAGGGAAGGGGTTGGACTAACTCTGGGGACCCTCCTAGGGGAGGGGCAGGACAGAGGGGGTGGCTACACCCATGTTCTTAATTCAGTTTCGCGCCAGAGCAGGAGCAAATGGCTCCTGCAACTGGTTTGAGCCGGACTATGCATGGGGACACCAAATGTGCCCCCAGTGCAGACTTTCTGGCACTCTAAGGGTTCACCCACCCAGCCCCAATACACTAAAGCCTGTCTGGGAGGTGGTCACACCTCCTTGTGACAGGAAAACTATTGTCAGGCCTTCCCCGGCTCGAGCTTGGCTCAGCAGCAGGAGGGCAGACTCGCATCTATGGCTGGCAGCATCCATTTTGTGATGCCCAGGTTCGAGAAAGCTGGTACAGGGTATACCAGTGTTCCACATAGAAGGGTGGAATCATTCTTCCCCCGCCAGTTACTGGATGGGAGGTATGATTCCAATGTAATTGACACCAAACACGTCATGTTTCTAAGCAGCCGTTTTAAATTTAGCATTTACCGCGAGGTTATAATGCAGTTTAATATATATGATTGGCTGCATCACAGACAACCCCGGAAAATAGGTTTCGAAGGCTGCAGAGGGGCTCTGCTCATGCAGGGGAACCCTCTCACACAAAACCCAGCACCCTACCTTCAGGATTGTTCAGGCCTGCCATAGAGGTGACTGATAGGTTTATGTTTGTAGTGATTTAGAATAGATATAGGGAACCCATATCTAAGTAAGGGGTGCATGCACCACCTTACACAGGCTGCAGTAGCAGACCTATGGTGTCATTTTGAATGGCCTCTCAGGGATGGCACAATACATGCTTCAGCCCCTTGGAGGCCTCTGGAGTACCTATGCCCTGGGTACATGGTGTACCATATACTAGGGACTGATAAGGGTACCCAAGAATCCAATCTGGAGTGTACCTAAAGTACATGCACTCAATTTCGAGGAGAAAACAGATAGACTAACTGGGATCCTGCTATTCAGGACCCCAGTCTAAGTCAAAAACAGTGACATCAGCAAAAAGTGGGGGTAACCATAAGAGGCAGATTCTACTCTCCCACAAAAAACATGATCCGTCAGTGTATCAGAGCGCTGTACAGAGAAGCATATTAAAGGTGTAAATAGTGAACATTGTACATGTAAGAGGATAAACACAAAAAAACGTGTTAAAGAACAGCCGTCAGCATGGGGATATAAAGTAAACGAAATGCAAAGTCAAATGGGAGACCCGGGTAGTAAACATTTGGCCTTTGCGTGTGGCTTTCAAAAAATTAAAGCACGCAATTGGCCAAAGGCGGGTGCATGTCCCACCTCTTCTTAAAATGTTCATTCCCATGGCGTTTTGCTTTTGGGAGCGAGCAGGCTGGCAGATGCATTCCTCCTGGGTCACGAGCTTTTGCTTGTTATCTGCTAAAGCAATTTATTGCCTTTCCGGCCAGCTATAGCTTTCATTGCATGTTTAGATATTCCTGTATCCTGTATCAGGTTACTAATTGATATTGATGTTAACGCGCCGACCTGCTTTATTTGAAATGCTTGCTTTAGCCTGCCTAACAGGCAGCACACAACCCGTGTAAATATGAAGGGAATGTGCTTTAAAGGACAAAACTTCTGGCTCCAGTCGTACTCCTAAGGCTTAATTAGTAACCTTGCAACTGCCGGGGCTTTTATTAGGCAACAGCTTCATACAACATACTTCTTTTTTTAGCCTGCCTAACAGGCAGCACACAACTTGTGTGAATGGGAAGGGATTGTGCTTTCAAGGACAAAACTTCTAACTGTACGAGCTCGGAAACCAGGTACCATTATCAAATGTTGGTCAATAGGGTGTGATTTTGGACAAAGCATTTAATTTCCCCACACGCAGTAAAACTACAGGTGTCCTGGACTGCAGATAAAGTATTTCTGTTGAAGTTCCCAAATGCGAGACCTATTGGCTATGCCAATGCTTGTTTGAATGAGGTAAGGGCTGGATCTGATTTCAGCAGGGGAGCGTTCCATAGTCTCTGCCTTCCGCTCCCACGGACTTGTTCTTTCTACCGTGTCAACTTGAGGATTTTTGGGGCCCAGGCAAGACATAGGTCAACTGTTATTATGTAACCTATTAGAGTTTAACATATCATTTACAATAGTTTGGCATCATGTGGGATTGAATGAGCAGGAAATGGTTAACAAAATTATGGTTTATCCGGGGACCCAAAATCCTTAAGGTGACACTGCATTCATTACAATGTTGGTACCATTTCACACAATGTACTATGCTCGTCTTGCACATTGGGTTCAGTTCCCAATACATCTTAAGCACTCTTAATGTTCTAGGATACACTACCCCCCGGTTGTATATATCTGGAGACAAATGATATTGAATCTCTGTATCTCTTCTTTGTCATAGATGCCCATAGTCTTCTAGAATAGACCAACAGAGAATGTAGGTTGGCCTGGCCTTTTTCTAGTTCAATACAATAAATTGTTGTGTTCAGTCCTTCTTCTGTCCTTACCACAATGACCAACACCACCTATCTAGCGTTGTTCGGCACTGGGAAACGTATTGTCTTTTTAATGTGGTTAAGGCCTCCTTCCAGTTCAAATATGAATCACACTCCCCTCTATCCCGCACCACTTCCTGCATTTCCCTTCTCTATATGGAGGTAACGATTTCAATCTGTGTTGGGTTATGTACCAATTATACATACTTTTTGCCCACGATTGCCATCCCTGAACACTATGAACCATTCTTGGAATGTCTCGCAACAGTCTTTCCCACTTCTCACTCGCTAGGTCTTTCCATGTCATCTGTACCCACTGGGTCATGAAAGGGCAGACTGGGGGATCTTGTAGATGTTGGTGATTAAGCCTTTTGTGGATTCCTAGCCTATAAATAATATATATATATTTTTTTAAAACAAAGTTTGTCAAGTAGCACATACAAAGCAGAGCTCTGTGTCCCAGAAACTTCTGCAGAGTAACCACACAACAGTCCGACTGACTATTTTCATGTGCAACACACGAAAAAATTAAGAGCAATACAAATAAAATATTAACAAAAAGGACTATAACTCCACGAACCTATAAATAATATTTTAAAATATTTTAACTCTGAGGTTCCCGCAGCCTTGTTTGACAGCAAGACTGCCCAGTGGGCGGCTGAAGGTACTGAAGCCTCTCCGACTCCCCTACTCCAAATTCTTTTATGCACATTTTTTGTGTTAGTATATATGTTGTGTCTACAACAGAAACTGGGTGAGTTTGAAAGAAGTACAATAATCTGGGAAGTATATTCATTCTGGGTACAAGCTATTCTGCCCAGCCTTGAGATAAATAGTGGCCCTCCCCCTTTGAAGAAAATTCCTAATAAGAGCTGGGTAATATGCTTTGTAAAGGCCCTGGTTTGTCGGTGTGATGTGTACTCCCAATTATCCGATACTCTTCTTGGCCCATTTAAAAGGACATGGTGTTGAGTTTGCATCTAGTGTCTGCACAGATTTGTATCCCCATAATCTATCATTTACTGAGATTCACTTTAAATCCAGATAATTTACTGAATCGCTGTTAAATTGATATTAATTCAAGTATCAATTTCCCCGGGTTCCCTAGTGTCAGTAGTATATCAACAAACAAATGTATTTTGTGTGTATTTCCTCCCAACATTCCCATGCCACAAAGTCAGTACGCTCTACCTGTAATGTCTGCCTTATTAATTGTTAATTGTGCAAGCGGATCAATTGACTGTGCTAGGAGGAGTGAGGACAGAGGGTACCCGTGCATTTTGTGTGAAAAAAAATTGAAGTCGCTAAACCACATCAATTTGCCTATTGGTCTATTATTTTCTAGTAGTTCTAATACTGTTTTCATGTGTTTCCTATTACCTATTGGATATGTATGAGGAATTATTGAAACCTCTATTGTTCACGTTACCCCCATGTGTGTCTGTAATAATCTCGAACATCTTTTTATTTTCTAAAGCAGGTTTTCATTAGCATTTTCCATAATCAAAACACACAATAAGAGTACAACGAAAACCTGCCGCAAGGACTGACAGAACGATTGATTCAGAATCACAATGCACATGAGATGCCCTGCGGAGCCCCCACCGTAGAGGGAGTATCACCTGTGCCAAAGAATTGTTAAGTAGAATTTAAGGGATATCAATCTAGTGTCGTTAGAGACCAGATATGTTCTTTGTATGCATACTGCGTCTGGAGGTTCTCTCACAATGGACCTCTGTATCCTATGTCGCTTATGAGGTGTACTATTAGATCTAGCACTAACTGTTACCATTTATTTATTTCTAAAGTTTTATATAGTGCGAACATGACCCGTGAGGGTATCAGAGCGAACAGTTGTCTCACTTTTGGATTGGATAGTTCTGCACGTATTCAAAGTGCATGGATATATTTCTTTGGTTAGGTTCCCCTCCCTTTCCACTACCATCATCCCCAAAACTTATCATAAACACTTCTAATTTAGCACACCACTAGGAATTAGACTATTTTAGGCGTATGGTTGTGTCCCTCCCATAATCAGCTCCACTTTGATTCCCCCCATTTCCCTTACTTGATATCCATCTTATGCGTTTTGTGTCTCTAGTTGTAGTTTGTCTCAATTTAAGTTCCATTCTCTCTTTTCATCATTGTTCTTTAAGTTGCAGGTGCTTGCCCTTCTTGAAATTTGAACGCCACTAGTTAACTGTAGATCATCATCATCTTCCCCTTCTGGTACCACGTGTGCATTCTTATTGTCTGTATTTGTCAGATTGCCATGAGCTCTTGTCCCACTGTGAATCCAGGGTGTCTTTCTTTGCCAGCCCAAAACATTCTTTACCATCATCCCATGTTCTAATAATTCTTGTTTTCCCACCGAGCATGAACCATGGCATGAATGGAATGCACACCTGTAGTAGATTTGCCAATTTCTTTATTCCTACTTCACTTTTTGAAGGGCTCTTATTTTGTTGAGAGATGCAGGTGACAAGTCCTGGCATAGCTGTTTTGTACACTTTCCAAATTCATTTATGTCTATTCATCTTGCTGCAACTTGAAACCGGTCTTTAAGATCTGAAGTGCCGGGTTTTACCAGGATATTCCCAAGGCGAGTTCCCAGCTCAAGGTGGAGTGCCCACCCTATGGGCTCTCACTATTCCTATGTCACAAGTCTCTTGCTCTCGGAGGATAGGTTTGAGCAGCTGAATGGAAATGATTGGAGAAGGACACAATGTTTGCATCCTCCATTGTTTCTCTGATGCTTTGAATACAAATGTTGTCCCTTCTGGGCCTAAACACAAGTTCCTTACTTTTTTCTCTCACTTCAGTTAGTTCTTTAGCCAATCGATTAAGAAGGGCTGACTTTAGGGCGGTGCAACACTGGGCACTGACCTACAGGAGGTGCACTGACCTCAGGGAGGGTGCTGTGTTTAGCAATAATCTCAATTTAAAAGCACCTGCTGAAGTTCTTGTGCATCCAGCTTAAAGACAGCAATAAGAATGTCATGATAACTCTTGTGAAATAATGTTCCTACTAGAGACTGAGATCGGAGGTTTGTCTAGTGGCAGTTTTGATTCGCCATAAAGTAGTGCAGAGGGTTAATATGCCTGCTTCAAAGAACAGAGCTGTGTTTTATGTGGATAGCTGAGTAGATTAGTAAAGCCAGAGTTTACCCGAACTTTAAAACAAATTAAATGTATTTGAGAGAGGGGCTAAGGAGAGATGAGGGAGGTAGTGAGGGAATCAGAGGAGGTGGTCATGGGGGGTGGGCGCCATAAAAAATTGTCACATTGGGCACCACCAGCGCTAAAGCCATCCCTGGATGTAAGCACTGTCTGCGTCTCCTACATGACAGTATATAGCTTAGATATGTTGTCATTACTGGTGTTCAATCTTGCTCCCATTACTTGAATGGTCTTTTGGAATTTGTGTGATTGCATATTAATTTTTATTCATGACTGTATGCAATTGATTTGTAAAGATCTTTCCATGTTTGCCCTGGATACCAGTGAAGTTCACCAATAAGTCTTCCTTAGTAATTGGTGCTGGTGTCATTTGCTTTGCTTATTACTCAGGCCACTCTATTCTCCTCCCCAACAAAATCTCAGATCTGGATGAGTCTTTTCAAGACCCAATTTCTTCATGGGCTGTGCCCTATTGTTTTTAAGAATTAGCTAGTATGCACTTTCTCTGCTTTCATAAGCAGTGAAATCAAAACAATGCAGTCACAGCAGCAACTGCTCAAGCCATTGGATTCACTCCCAGTGCCAGTCACCCTCTTGATGTTCATTATCACATAGCACATTTTATTGGCCTTTTCAAAGTCTTTTAGTGCATATTAGACCCTTTCTAGTCTTATCGTGGGTGCATTATTGCCTTAATTCTGTTCTTTTGCTGTATACATGTGGGCTTCAAAGTGTTTTATTGTCTGAGTTGATGTCTTCTCAAGTCTTTCCTATTCGTCTTTTACTTGTCACCTTTTCCCCCTCTTATAACAGTTTGTGTCTTTTTACTGCTTCTTGATGGGCAGTACTCTGGATGGTAGCAGGAGGTGGCTGTTGCACCTGAACCGTCACCACCTGCTTTCGGATAGTTACCGGTGATGCAGGTTGTCGTTCTAAGCTAGTCCACAAGAGATAAGGGGATAGAGGGGGTGGGGTGAGGCTGCAGGGCCAAGAAAGCTGGCCGTGCTTGGCGAGTCTCTGAAAGGCACGCTATTTTCCAGTAATAGCATTGCCACCTGACCAATATTTTACCAGATTGGCTGTTACGGATGTGCCAAGATAGGTACAAATATGTAGAAAATCATTGAAATCTAGAATTTTCGACTTTGAAATACAAACTGAAAGCAACAAATACAACATGAAAACATGTCAAAAGAATGTTAATGCTACATAGACTATTCCTAAAGGAGTTTAAAGCAAAATTGCTATGTTAAAAAAAGCATATAGACTATCTTACTCAAACGTGTATTGCAGTACCAGCTCTTAGCCCTTCCAGAACCCCCAAAAGATATATATATATATGGCATTTTTCTCTGAGGAAGGCGGCAATCCAATTCAGGGGGGTCAAAGTTGTCATGTAGCTTTTTGTCTGCTTCAACAGCCCTAGTGATGGCTTTTATTGGTTTAAAGGAAGACTCCTTGGATCCTTATTATGTGAGAGTTTGTTATAGGCTCCTGCTGGGGAATTTTTAAAGGGGTAGTGCTGGATACCGAATATCCATCTACCCGGAAGAATGTCTGGCTGTAGGGGCAATGTTTGTGGAGTGATGGTGTGCCAAGGATGGGGGTGGGAGAGCATGAATGAGGCCAGCTCATGACACACTTAGATCAGTGGTAATATGCTTCAGTACCGACTTGGAATCAATCATTTCTTCTCGCAGTTGGTGGTTCTTATTTCCCATGTGGTCAAACAGCGCTTAAAATACAATAAAGAGAAAGTAAAGACTCGTGTAATGGCTTGTGGCCTCTTGTCAGCTCCAGAAATCATGTCTGGGTTCACAATGATGGAAGGAGTTTAATTTTTGTGTATAGCACCAATCTGCTTTCTGGCAGGGAGTGAGAGGGGGGTGTAAACAGAGGAGAGAAGGGGCTGTCCGCCCTTTCCACACTGGACTCTCATGAAAGCATGCGGTCAAAGGCTTCTTATGGAGGCAGTGTAAGAGGCAGAGACTCAGAACTCAAAGTCAAACAGTTGAGTGCTCATCTTAATGAAAAGTGAAATACAATAATGTCACTGCAAAACTAAATACTACACATTGTAAAAAGGAAACAGTAACCAGGTTCTACAATCCCCTCTATGGTCTCTAGTCACGTTCACACTTCCTATGGTGATCTATCCCGCACCGATGATGCCTCTCCATAATAACAATATTCAAGTCAAAGTATGCTTTATTCGAATTTCATTCATAAAAGCAAAAAAGAAAAACATATCACAGAAAAGAGAATTAAAATTCATACAATGTTTTAAAATAGAATTAGATTTTCAGTCAAAGATATCAGAATACAAGGCATACTTTAAAGTTTCTAACTTGATTGCCAGTTCTAATTTAAGAAGAGCGTACTATACTATATAACAGTAAGAAGAGATAAAAAAATCAAAAAATTGTCTTGGTTAAAAATAGTCATTTAAAAGAAAAACATACAGGTTAAAAGTGCAGACGAAGTAACATAACAGAGAATAGTCAAGTGACTAGCAGTCTCTGTCTAATCGACCACGCCCATCCAAGATACTTTGCGGTAGCTATTAAAATCCATGTCAAAGTGCTGGTGCATATAATACGCAGGGCGACAGTACTACTAGTAGTCCCCACATTTTTGCACATTGGAGACAGCCAAGTACGTCTTGGGACCAGATAAACTTTACAAGAAAATAAAAAGTGACCAATTGTTTCTTTAGTGGTGCCACAAACAGGGCAGCTATCACAGGATCCTCGTTCCCATTTAGCGGTCAGATATCTGAGGGGAAGTGCACCTGCTCTAAGCTGAAAAAGGAGCTTTCTATCGCCTGGTCTGGTTATATTGTCCCAATAAGGTTCTAAACAGGGATACATCTTAGCCTCTAAGAATCCTCCAGCCATAGATCCAGCACTAGAGCTACTCCAATACCGGGAGGCTACCATCTCCCAGTAAGTTGCTTTCAGAGTACTTTTAGATGGAAAAATTGCTCTCACAGGATCTACCCAAAGCGAACACATACCAGGCTCAGTCAGAGTTGTCTTAAGTGATTTTAGCCACCCAATTATATGGAATACATCTGTTCTAATAATGTCTAGAAACCCCTCTGCATAATGGGAGAGCACAGGTGTTGTCCATAGCCTTCGCCAGTACAGAATCAGACGGAGCCTAACCAGATCCGAGACTGCTCTTCTACCCAGATCATATTTGAGGGGCAGCAAAGGGGAACTTTTAGGAACACCAGTTATTCCCCGGAGAAATTTATTCTCCGAGGTTTGAAGAGCAGCCACCTTCTCGAAGCCCCATAGCTCAGCCCCGTAAAGTGCAGAGCCTAGAGCCTTCACTTCGTAAACCTGAAGAACAGGTTTTACCGGTTTGGTTAAAGATTTTCTATGCTCAGTGCAGATGGCACCAGACAATTGCCTATGTGTAAGTGTAGCAATATCTATGTGGTGACGCCATCTCTTCTCACTAGATATGTGTAGTCCTAGGTACGTAAAAGTATTCACTACCTCTAGCGGGCGGCCATTCATATTAATTTTGGATTTAAAACTACGATGAGGATTAAAAATCATAAGTTTTGTTTTGGCGTGTTGACCTCTAAGCCATACTCCACGCAAAATTGATCAAAAATAGACAAGGCACGCTGCAGGCCACTTGGGGTCTTGGATAAAATAAGCGTGTCATCTGCAAACATTAAAATAGGGATTTTAGTCCCGACTAAAGAGGGGGCATCCACCTTGGCAGAAAGCATACGGGTAACAACATCATTAATGTACAATTTAAAAAGAACAGGAGCCATTGAACATCCTTGTCGAACACCACGTTCAACTGGAAAGTCCGCAGTCACCGAACCCAGTCCCCCCCACTGAATCTTGGCAAAGTTTGTTTCATGGAGCCTCATTATCAGTGATAGTAAGTCTCTAGGTAAGCCCGGATTCTTGAGAACCTGCCACAGCTTAGACCGAGGAACCAGGTCGAAGGCAGCCCGCAGATCGACAAAAGCCGCGTACAAGCTACCCTTGCCCAGCACTACGGTCCTCCATTGCAACAGGGTAAAACGAAAAACCTGGTCCACCGTGCTTGCGGACCGACGAAATCCTGCCTGAAAGGGTGACAGGGCATTGGACTCCTCGGCCCAATCCAAGAGCCTATTGACAATCACACGCCCCACAACCTTTTGAATGGTGTCAATAAGGCTTATTGGTCTGTAGTTGCCCGGCAAGGACCGGTCGCCTTTCTTAAACACAGGTATTATTATTGCACCCAGCCAGGATATCGGTACCGCTGCACCCAGCGCAATAGCGTTCATGAGAAGATGTATGTACTTACACCAACGCTCTTTATCATTAATGAATACATCAGCTGGGACACCGTCGAGACCTGGGGCACGTCCACCAGACACTGAGCTAAGGGCCATCATAATCTCGTTAATACTAAAGAGATTATCTTTGAATTGATTTATACTTATATCTGACCCTATCACAGCATTATTTGACTCAGCATACTGGTTTTTGAAAAATTTTACCCATTCATCTTCCGGAACATTGTTGTTTGGGGGCTCGGGTAAACCCGAACTTCCTCACTTGACAATGCTCCAGAATAACCGGGGATCCTTCCTGTCACTAGCTGCCTTAAGCTCAGAACAGTGATGCTCATCCCAGGCTTTCTTTGCCTTTGATATGCTAGCTTTATAGTCCTTTCTTGCAGATCGAATGGCAATAGACTGCCCCCCCTTAATGGCATTACCTAAAGCTAGTCGTGCGTCTCTACATTGGTCATTGTACCACTTTGGGGGCTTGAGGGCTCTAATTCCTTTGTTTTTCACAGGCTTGAGAAAGTGGACTTTAATTGCACAGAAAAGGGTGTCGTGTATTCCAACTACTTTGTCCAACCCGGTGTTAGATGAGTTAATATGCTCTATGGCTAGAATTGCTCTATGGCTAGAATTGCTTTATCAACTTCACCGCTGATATTAGCAACAGCCTGTTGGTTGGACACTATATTCTCCCACCTTAATATGCGCATATCATTAGTGGGGACGATCAAGGGAGGGACAAGCTCAGTGAGACCTATGGACCGGTTGGTGTGGGACCACCATTTGTGGTCTGCACACAGGGGGTTGTGGTCACTCTCGATCCTCCAAACAACCTCCATGTCGCAGATCAAGGGCCAAAATTTGAGGCTGCATAAAATGTAGTCAATCCTGCTATTGTACCGCCCGTTGTCAAATGTACTAGTCCCATTTTTGTCACTGCGAGTCCTCCTATTTAGGGCTCTTAGGCCCTTTTCATAACAGAGGGCATTCAAACCAATCACGTCGTCGGTCCAACGCACAACTGGATTGAGCTCCAGCTTAGGAACTCCCCATTGCCGGTCTTCTTCGTCCCCGAAGAGATCATCTTCATTAACTAGGGGTTCGAATGTTCGATTGAAGTCACCCGCAATAACGATGTTATTGTTTAGAGAGTGAGTATCAAGGAGACATCCCAAGGCCGCTAGAACCTCAGACCTCCCTCCCCTGTTACTCCTAACATAAATTTTATAGATATCCAGCGTTCCCAATTTATCTAGGTTCATTCTAATTAGTTGGATATCTCTGTGGCTGGTGTCAATAACTTTGACAACTAGCTTTAAACTCTGGTGAACCCAAATAGTTAGTCCCCCCATAGGTCTCCCCTTTAGGCCTTTTAAAGCAGGCACAAAGTAATTCAAATATCCCTGAGCAAAGGATGGTTCACATAACCAGGTCTCTTGAAATATACATAGGTCAAAGTTGTTGACAAAGCATAGCCAGTCCTCAGATACCAGTTTAGAGGACAACCCAGCAATGTTCCATGAGAGTAACTTCCCCATGGTGACCTCAGAGCCAACCAGAGGGTTGGTAGATAACGGAGAGTCGGGGGAGGTAAAAGGATTAGTACGAATGTCAACACTTGCTTCTGGTACTAGATTTCTTCGCTCATTGGGAGAGAGAAGTAAATCAGAAGGTGACTCTTGAGTGACTATTATTGGACCCCTGTAATAATTATGTCAGTCCACTTCTTCAAGATTTGCTAGAGCCTCATAACGGTTTCCAAGCGAAATGACAGGGTTAGGCTGATTGCAAAATAGAACCCCTGGATTAACAGTGGAAATTATTTGAGGTCTTTGATAAAAATGAGTCAATTCCCAGGTGGATATGCAAGACCTCGCGTTGTTCGTATACCAATTAAGAATGTGGCTGACGGCTCTGAAGTTAATTATTACAATGTCTCCATTTATATTCTTAGGTGTATTTCCCAACCAGGATAAGCGCCGTACATGTAAAATTTCCCCGTTTATATACGAAGGAAGAGGGCGATTCTGGCCAAGCCAGTGAATCACTTTATTTTTTAACTGCGAATGGCCTTCGATTGCCCCCTCCTTTAATGTTGGGACTCCCGCGAGAACAACTACAAGTGGGACAGCTTCTGGTGGCAATTCAACTGAAAAGGACCTACGTATCTTTGCAATAGGAGATGAGATGTTGCCTTTGTTGACTCGTATTGTACCTGATTGAGTTAAGTTATTTTCTCTCAGAGAGTCTCTATCTTTGTTTAAAGTAGTAAATTGCGTTGATTTGGGGGAAGTAGATCTTCCTATGCTATTATTGTTTACGTTGTTTACGTTGTTATTACTTAAATGATTTTGAGGGATGGGCTTTAGTGATGATACAATGGGGGATGATACGACAGGTACTGTGACAGTAGGGGGCGCCGTCGTTGGCTGTGTGTGATTCTTGATTAATTCCATGTTATTACCTATTAGCAGTTCTATATTATTGAGTCTTTTATCTATTGATTTTAGTCTCTCAGCAATAGGTAGAATGAGAGATCTAAATAGCTGTTCAACATTGCCCATTATCTCCGTAATAGATGTATCTTTTGCCGAGAAAGAAGCGGAAACAACTGGAAGAGATGTATTATCAGTATGAATTGCAGGACCCTTAACAGTTGAAACCAGATCAGAGTGGCGTCTTGTTTTTTTTTTACTCCTTAGCGGCTCAATATCTAACTTTCTCCTTTTTCTAGGTAGTGAGCCTGAGAATTTAGATTGCCTAGATGGATTAACCTTTTGGGGTAGCAGTTTAGCAACTTGTGGCGATAACGCAGTTAGGAGTACTGGCTCAGGGATTGGGTTAGGGGGTAGAAGTTGAGCAGTTAGGGACTGATCAATGTTTGACTCAAGTAAAGAGATTAGGTTTCGTGATAGAGTTGGAGAGTCTACATTACTGGAGATGGATAAATCTTCATTATGAGGGAGATCATTCCTGTCTGGGGTAGTGGCTAAATGTAATGAAGCCACAGAAAGTGGCGTGTTTTTAATAAGCTCAATAGAGCTACGACGCCTCGCCCTTAGTTCCGCAAGAGTGACATCCCGTTCTAATCCCGAGTTAACCCTAAATAGATAACTATCTAGGGTCCCCTTATTAACACCTCCAGCCATGTTAGTAATGATAATACAATAACTCTCTATGAATGGTGCATGCAGAAGGAACAAAAGGTATAGAGCAAGAAAGTAAATACCAGCACACAAGGTGGAATGTCCAGACAGCTTAACAAACAGATTAAAGGGGGTGAGCCCAGCCCGGTCTCCCTCGGCTCCGGAGGGCTACAGAGGGCCCGCCCTTTGCCCGGGCTTAGCCCGGCACGGTCCCGCGCGCGGACCCGCGATGCGGTGACACAGTTTGAATTTAAAGGGCTCCAGGCGCGGGACTGCGGTGGGCGTGTTCCTGATCCGCTTCCTGTTCCACCGCTGAGGGTGCTGGGAAGCGTAGTCCCCCTCCGCACAGCGGCCGCGTTTGAGTGGCGGCGGCGGGAGGGAGACAGGCAGCGTCCGCGGAACAACAGTCACGAAGAGATCCAGGTAAGATGTAGCCTCCAGCAATGTGGTCAGACCTCGAAGACAATACTCGCCCGCTCTGCCAGTGACACAGTTTGAATTTAAAGGGCTCCAGGCGCGGGACTGCGGTGGGCGTGTTCCTGATCCGCTTCCTGTTCCACCGCTGAGGGTGCTGGGAAGCGTAATCCCCCTCCGCACAGCGGCTGCATTTGAGTGGCGGCGGCGGGAGGGAGACAGGCAGCGTCCGCGGAACAACAGTCACGAAGAGATCCAGGTAAGATGTAGCCTCCAGCAATGTGGTCAGACCTCGAAGACAATACTCGCCCGCTCTGCCAGTGACACAGTTTGAATTTAAAGGGCTCCAGGCACGGGACTGAGGTGGGCGTGTTCCTGATCCGCTTCCTGTTCCACCGCTGAGGGTGCTGGAAAGCGTAGTCCCCCTCCGCACAGCGGCCGTGTTTGAGTGGCGGCGGCGGGAGGGAGACAGGCAGCGTCCGCGGAACAACAGTCACGAAGAGATCCAGGTAAGATGTAGCCTCCAGCAATGTGGTCAGACCTCGAAGACAATACAATAATAACAATATTGTCATGACAGAGATAAAATATCAAAAGGCAATAATCAGGTACAAGTGCGAGCTAGTTATCAGATCACACAAGTCACTATGGAGTGGGTAACCCATAGGTTAGTCTCTTTAGATCTTGATCAAAAGCATGAAGTCTGTTAATCATTATAATCCTTACCACAGACTTAATATTTAAAAGTTCAAGATACAGTCTCAGTTTTTTGCTTACAGCCTTGTATTAAATATTTGCTAGGGCGAGAGCTCAGTGCTAGGTTTATCGGTGCACTCTTTGTGGTCGCACTGTGGGCGGGCTCCACACTGCATGACTGCAGGTGGTGGTCGCTGAAATCGGTCAGGCCTCTGGAAATAATCTGCGCAGCAGGCCTGGTTAGTGGTTGTTCGCCTTTGGCAGTTATGTCCTTCAGGCTGTAGGCAGGTTTTCCACTACTGTGGCTTTGTAGATTTTTACTGGTTACACCGCCAGTCAAAGAAGAGGCAGCAAAAATCCCCCCTCTAAGCACACTGTTAATTCAAGCAGTTGGCTGCATGAACCAGGCAGGGAGGCCAGTTGCCTCGTTTCAGCTCAGGTTGGCACTAGTCACACTCCCAGGAAAGGTGGCTTCTTCTGGGTGCTATGTTTGCCAGGAACATGGCTACTCCTCTTCTCCGCGACTGCCCATCTTACTGTAGGTTCAGGCACTTCCCTCTCTGAGCCAGCATACAGGCTTTTAAGCTCTTTTTAGCTCACTAGCAAGGCGCACAGATTTCAGGTAATATCTCCTTACTTCTGGGAGATTAGCTCTCATGCAGAACCAAGCCCTGGATCACAGCAGCTTCTCGACGTCTGAGGAGCACCTCCTTCTTTGGTCATGAAGAACTTGAAACTGGAGCAGAGTGGGATGGTTTGGATTCTACCTTTATACTCAGTTTCCAGACCGGGGATGTTGATCCACTGTTTTAATATCACTGAAGCAGTCTGTAGTGGTTCCTTTTCAAATGTAATTTTCTAGATGCAATGCAGACAGCCATTGTGCATCGCAATGGCCCTCACAGCAGGCAGGGATTATGCTATTTCCATGAGTTTATAAAAACATGAGCACAACAAGGTGTGAAGGCTCTTCACCTGGCTGTCATTAGCCTTCCTGAGGTAGCAATCAGGTTAAAGCAAGAGCAGGCCCAGTGTAGAAACATCACCACCATTAAAACAGAATCAGCGGATGTTCCGCCAGTCCACTACCATCCATCGTATTTTACACTTCAACAAACGCCTGCTAAAAATGTCCTTACCAAATTTCACAGGGCAGCTCGGTCTCCAAACTCTAGCACTTCTGTGTATGGGTCTCCTCCATCTCGCTCTAGGAATGCAGGCAATACACTTCTACTGTCAAAAAAGGCTGCACCCCTTCCTCGAATCTTGTGCAAAGTCAAAACACTGGCTGTGCAAAATGAATCCCACTAGTCACAGCTGTCAGAGACTCACCACAACATGGAGTCCTGCTACAAACCGTACATACATCATGCATTCACTCAAAAACAAAAAAACACACACACACAAAAAAAAGAATCACTGCCGAGGTCTGGATGTCGCATTAAACTAGAACTTTAAATGAGTGGGACGAGTAGGCTGCACTCCTACTGAAACAGAAGAAAGGTCAGAGATCTATCAATTCACAAACATCTGTATGTCGTCACCACTGCTTCATGTCAACAACTCAGAAAATAGACAGTCATTAAATCAGCAAAGAGGGCACGCATGGTGCACCCCTCAAGGTCACATATAGGTTCTGTACCTTAGATTCACAGTGGACAAACATAGCCCTCTGCACATACAATAAATTAGCGCACTGCCTGGACCAACAGCAATCAGGATACCAGTTTCACGTGCAATGCCTATTTACCAAAGCAGGGGACATTTCCGAGCCAACCCGTCCGGTGCCCAATTTAGCATCATCGCCTAGTGAAGAGGCTAAATGTTGTGTTACAAGATATAGAGTTCCCTCTTTATGCATCTGTAATGTATGGCTGATCCTGGATAAGTAGTAAAGGAAAACCGACTAGGTCCCAACATTCGCTATTCATTACACCATGACTCATTGGAGTAAACTGGATTAGGATTACTGCTGTCACAGATGCAATAATATTCCTCTGGAGATACAGAATCCTCTGAAACTGGTAACTACATTTTTCTGTATTCTGTCTAAGGGGACTGTAAACATGTATGTAAAATGTATGCCCTTTAGCCCTCTAGACAGAGCTTGCTTTCCTCCCACATCCCGATGACCCCTTAGGAGATACACATTTTATTTGACCCCTAGGAAAGACTTGCTTATTCTCTACCTAGACTACATGTTATTTTAGTCTCCAAGAAAAAGTGTGCATCTAACTTTGCAATTCTTTGCGTGCCCAATATTCTTGTGTTGAAGGGGGGGTGAGGGGGAGTGGGCGGGGATGTCAACCTGGCAAGAGGGGTCTTTCATCATATTGTTCCTTTTTCATACCTTGTACTCTGTGGTATAAGCACCAGGTCAACAAACAACAAGTATGGAAGGCAGTACTGAGCTTCCAAGTGCCATTTACCTACTCGGCGGCACAAATCGCATATGTATCCTGAGCCCATGTTCATACACTCAAAACTGAATGTAAAGTAGATTTACATGCTTGGTCACTCATCTTGTGGGCATGATGCTGCCATGAGCTGTCTGGGGAGTTCAGAGCTTAATGGGTCAACCCCAACTCATAACGGTATCACAACATGGTTTTGATGTGAAATGTGGTAAGCACAAATAAAACGTTACGCAAACTTGGGGTGGAGCTTGCCTGGCCTCAAGATGGTCGCTACGTAGGCAAGCTCCGAAGGTAGTCAACATCACCCTGAATAATCGTGCTACGTCACAACAGAAATACAGGCGCTGAGGATAGCTTTGTATCCTCCAAGTCTCGAGATACCAGAGTGACCCGTTGGTTTCAAGAAACGCTGCCTTAGGCACTAGAGGGCCGAACGGGCCACGGGGTCTACCTGAGCGGAGACGTTGGTGCAGCGGATTGAGCGCCGTTGCGTGGACAGGGCCCGTAGGGAGCGAAGAATGGAGGTTGAGGTCCAGAGTACAGGGGCTTCGCACGACAGCCAGATCGGAAGCCTGCCCCGTGTTGCCAGTGGTGAATCAGATGGTGGGTGAGGTCCGCCCAGACACCACCAGCGGTGACTACGTGGGTGCTTAGATTCTTGGAACTCCCGCGTGACTCAAGCTGCAAGCTGGAGTCTGTGGATCCTGGCTGCTCGACCGAGTTGCTGCCTGCGGTGTGCCCCTCCTTGCAGCTGTGACACAAGGGTGAGAAGGGGGTGGCACACGTGACGGGGCAGCGGTGAGGCGCGAATCAGTGAAAGAGCGCCCCGGGGGGACACAGAACCATATTAGGGGACATACCAAGATGCACAGGGGAAGAATGGGACCGGCCCACTGCAAGTGAGAAGGGGACTGCCGTGAGAGCTACATTGACCCCAGGGGTGTCTTCGGGGCTATGCGTGATTGAAGAGCACCCGACCATACTTGCACGGAGGGACACCTGGCCGGGCCTGGGATATCAGCGGCCCACTGCAGAATTAATACCGCCCTAGTACTTGAGGGCGTAGCGTTGAGGGACTCATATGGCCTGGTACTCCCCCCAAGTCCCCTCTTTAACTTTTGGTACCCACAGCCCTTGTCCAGATGAGGTCTCCCTCCCTCCTTTAAGGCAAGTATTGAGACCACACCAATTTTTGAATTTTTGGATTAGGGGGTGTAAGCCCCCGGCCGTATTTATTGCAAAATTAAAAAACATTTATTAACCTTATGTACAATTACGCAGAAAGGCCAAATACATTGTTAGACAGATGATGTCACATGGCTATCCTTAACTCTAATACACTACTGACAAACACATTTACAATGTACCAAATCATCAAATTTTCATTACTCCTAACTCCTGCGATACCTGCAATCAAATCAAAAGAACAAAACAAATACATTACGGGCAGATGGTGGCCCGGGTGCTGTGCCCGTGGGGAGAGCAGAACAAGAGACTGCTCTGCTCCCCACACCCCCTTTTAAAGGGGGGGGGGGCACAGGCCAGGCCGGTCTAAACCGGCCGGACCCCTACGCTGGATGCCCGCGTGAACCGGAAGCACTAAAGTACTTCCGGTTCACGTCCTGCAGGAATGCCACCTATTGGACGCCTAATGGGGGAGGTGGGAGTGCTCCCACCTCCCCCTTTCCCCCGGGGACCGGTCCGACCGCCATAGGAGCGGCGCGCGCTGGTTAGCGCTCGGCCTTGCGCAGCTGCTCCGCACTAAATCATGTGGGGCAACTACAATTATGGCCTTCAGGACACTGAGCTACTGACCCTAGCATAGCAGAGGTCTCAACATTGTGGTGCTGTGGCAGCAGACCTCGATCCTGATCACGCAGTGTGGACAAACTGATAGATATCCAGCGTTTTATAGGAGTAGACAACCCTGGTGACCGAGATGGGAAAGGCAGATAGACATCAAACAAAACTAAATTTTGGCCAGCGCAAGTTGTCGAAAGGGGCGGCAGCGCCCGAGGTGGACCCTGACATCCATGGAGTGGAGTTGTGTGTGTGTGGGGGGATGGGGGAGACTTGCCGCAGATTCTAACAATGATGCAACAGAGCCTCACTACAATCGACAGCAAGATCGACTCTCTCGCCTATAGGATGGACAGGATGGCTGAACGTCTAGAGAATTATGCCGTGAGGCTTGATATAGTGGAACGATGTTTGTCAGAGGCTGAAGACGCCCAAACTGCGAATGCGGGGTCCCAAAAATGGATGGAGAAGCTTCTGGCTACCCTGCAGAATAAGGCGGAAGACTTGAAAGCTCGCTCAAAGAGGAACTACCTTCGGATAATTGGCCTGGTGGAGTCCACAGCTACTGGGAACATGGAAACCTTGGTGGAGAAGTTCCTCACAACTCTTCTTGGGCGTGAGACCTTCTCGGACATCTTTATTATAGAACGCGCACATCTCTTCCTATCCCCGCTGGCAGGACCTGGTTGAAACCTAGAC
This sequence comes from Triturus cristatus, assembly GCF_964204655.1. Taxonomy (NCBI): domain Eukaryota; kingdom Metazoa; phylum Chordata; class Amphibia; order Caudata; family Salamandridae; genus Triturus; species Triturus cristatus. The sequence continues at coordinate 1,041,273,157 of NC_140584.1, read as the reverse complement.
CAATAATAGCATGAGTGCTCCACTACAGAGAAAGGGGTCCAGCACTGCGCCACGCTAGACATCTCCATCTTCCCGGACTTTACCCCACAGGTACCAGAGACAAGGCAACAGTTTGTGCTGGTGAAACGAAAACTTTGCGATCTTGACATGGACTATGCTATGCTCTACTTGGCATGAATGAGGGTGACAGTAGACGGGAAGACTAGGATTTATACTGACCCCAAAAATCTGCAACAAGTACTCAAGAGATGTGAGACAGCCAGGACTGCTCGACCGGATTCAGAGCACACAGAGGATGGGCAGGCGGCTTCTCGTTACCTTGATGAAAAGGACTAATGGGTCTGCTGAGTAAGATGCCTTTTGTAATGCTGCCCAATTTTCAATCTTCACAGTGTTCTATATAAGCTCTGGGGAGGAGGAGTAATGATGCAAGTAGATCGTGCACAGTCAATTGTTGGTTGCCATCATGATTCCATTTGATTGTCTGTTGGCAACTAATGGCCACGCCGTAGCACATGAGTAACCTCTGCCCACATGTGTGATCCACACGGTATCGAGAGGGGTGTTCTAATTGGAAGTGGAGAGGGAAGACGGGGGGGCTATATTTGGCTGTGTCACATGTTGGGGGGGACATGGCGTGGGAGGGGGATTTATTGTTACCAATTGTCCTTGTTATGCAGTCACGTACGGAACTTGAACGCCCCGTTGGGTACAATGCTCTGCTTAAAGGTGAAAGGAAGGAGTGATGAGTGGTAAGAGAGATAATGTTGATACACCAACTGGACGTGGGACCACACTAAGCTTCTTGACCTGGAATGTCAGGCAGTTGAATGACAATCGTAACATACGCAAGATAGTCTCATACTTACAATGTCACCAGATTGATGTGGCAATATTACAGGAAACACACTTGACACCCAATACCGGGTTGTTCACTCAGAGACGGATGCATGGTGAATGCTGCGCTGCGGGGTTTTCTTAGTATGCACGAGGGGTCCTGGTGAGGGTGCAAAAAGGGTTTGGTATTAAACTGTATGAAATCTGTACTGACCTGGGAGGGAGGTATGTGGTGGTGCACTGTCGCAAAGAACAATTTGATGTCCTCTTGGTATGGATATATGGTCCGAATTATGATGACCTGCAATTTTACCGCTCCCTACACAAGATAGCCACCTGTAGAAACATTCCGCAGTCAGGGGCGGGTTAGGGTGATTTTAATAATGGACAGTCCCCTGAGCTAGGTCGGTCCAAGGGTCCTCCGCGACGGCCAACGGCAACAGCTCATGCTATAGCGGCGATCACTGAGACGGGTGGATTGGTGGATGCATGGCGTTTTCGCTCTCCACAGAGTAGGGAATATACCCATTGCTCCTCTGTAAATGACATTCATACTCGCATAGATAACTGGTTGGTTTTTTGCCTGTCTAACACCCTACATACATCAGTGTGACCACCTACCCCGCATGTATTCGGACCACACACCAGTAGGACTGATTCTTACTGTGCTGGATATGCAGCGGAGGGCCTTCCACAGTATTCCCTGCTTGATGCAGTATTCCGCGAAGAACTGGCGCAAGCGAAGGATGAAAGACTTTGCTATAATATAGGCTCAGTGGCGCAAATAGACACTATCTGGGAGCCCTCAAGGCCTACAGAAGGGGGATCACCGCGCTAGAGCGTGCATCTTGGGAGAGGGCTGCACCCCAGGTTTTGGCGCAGATCAGAGCTAAATTAGAAGAATATACCTAACTGGCTCAGACTGAGGTGACAAACTTGGGAAAGTACGCTACTGCCAGGATATACAGTGAGAGGCCCAATGCTACTTTAGGTACTCTGGTTCGGCCTTGCAGTGAAGAGAATGAAGTGCTCATGGTGCAGGAAGAAAAGGGGGAACCGGTGGGTGGTGCACAACAGGTTGTAGAACGATTTCATAGATGTTATAATGAGCTATACACCTTGCAACAGGGGTACAATGAGCAGGCTGTGACTGATTCCTTATCTCACATTGCCATGAAGTGGCTGTCTGATGTTTAACGGGATTGGTTGATGGCCTCACTCCGGCTTACCGAGATTGTCGTAGCCCTGATAGATATGCCCAGTGGTAAGGCGCCCGGATCTGATGGCCTTATGGTGGCCTTTTATAAGGCCTACCAGGACAAACTTTTTCCACACCGAAATAATCTTTTTGAAGAGATGGCCAACCATACGCGAGACATTGCTGATAACCCGGTTAAAGCCAGGCACGTCGGATTACTGCTCCTTGTGTAAACTGCTGTCACAACTTAATATAGACACAAAGTTCTTTGATAAGATTTTGGCTAATAGACTCGCTCCCCTGCTCCCTGGACTGGTCAGTCCTGAACAGTCTTGGTTTATCCCGGGTCGCTCCCTGGTCTGCAATCTTCGTACCTTGTTCGGTACGATGGCTTGGATCGATCCGAATATGCGTGCCACGACGGTCTTTCTTGACACTCAGAAAGAGTTTGTTTCAGTAGAATGGAACTTCATGTTGGCTGTGCTGAGGAGTGTGGGGGTCAGGGAAGTATTTGAGAAATTGATACAGGTCCTATACAAGGAACCTGTGGCACGTGTGAGAGTGAATGGCTTATTGTCAGCTCCAATTACTATCACCAGAGGTACACGTCAGGGATGTCCACTCTCTCCTATATGCTCTGGTAGCAGAGCCACTGGCCTGTGCACTACGTGAATACCATGCCCATCGAGGTATCAGATTCTCACATTACAACCTTATTGTATCTGTGTATGCAGATGATACATTGCTGTATGTCCAAGAACTGGCGCATAACCAGTCACTATCCTGCGGGAGCTGGTGATATTTGGCGGGCATTCGGGGTTACGTATAAACTGGTCTAAGTCCCTTATATTCTCGCTCACGACAAACACAATGCCTATCCAGACAGAAATCCCGCTGGAGTGGACCACTGACTCAGTGCGCTATCTGGGGGTTCAGATACATACGTTCCCGAAAATAGTTATAATGGAGAATTATGGGAGGTTCGTTCAGTGACTTTCTGAGGCAGTTGATTGATGGATCAGTCTGCCACTATCAATGTTGGGTCAGATAGCATTAATGAAAATGATTGTACTGTCACGCTTCCTATTTTTCTACGCAAATATACCAATATTGTTACAGAAGGTATTGTTTCGTAAAATAAGCACCTTATTTGCGCATGTGGTATGGGCAGGCAAGCAACCCCATGTGCAATGGGCCACACGTACATTACCCTACTCGGCAGGACCGCGAAGCATATTATAGAGCAGCGCAGACTATTTTTGCATACTCCTGGCTGCACAGTCCATTTGAACTGCAGCACTGGTACCTGAAGCAAGACGATACGCACCCGCTGACTCTACCGCAATATCTACTTGATAGTTTGCAACGCCGGTTACATACTATTGATCCCTTAGGTGTCACAAGATATCTCTTCAAGAAATCTGCTACAGATTAAACTTCTGTATTCCCCACAACTAAATTTAGAGTGCTGCGGATGATTCTTGCTGAATAGAGACCAAGCGGCAATGGTGGCGTTGCGAGCACTGTGGATACAGTGTATAGGGTAGTTTTCCGAAGAAGGTGCATTCCACAAGTGGGAACAGGTAACGAACGACACAGGCTCCAGATGCCATCTTGCTTACCAAATACCACTATTACCTAGCACATGCGATGAAGCATCCAAGTCCCCCAAAAGGACCCCACTCATAGGCGTGCGATATCAACATTGTATGCCTTGGCATGGGAAGGCAGTGGCCCAACTAATGCTAAATCGAGCCATTGCAGGACGCCTTTGGCATAGAAATTACTCGGCGACAGCGGACTTGTTGTTGTTCGGTTATTCAGACTATATCACTGAGCGGGTGGCATAGATGGGTACAGTTCAAATACCTTAACCGTATATATTACACACCGATACGACTGTTCAGGTATGGACTGCAAGAGGATGCTTTCTACCAGAGATGCGGGATTGGGGAGGCTGGTTTTGCACATCTGGCTTAGTTTTGTCGTGGGGTCCGCAGCTTTTGGGCAGCAGTATGGTGGGTGCTGCACTAGCCTGCGATATTCTTGGTGGCGCTGCTGGGGTATGATTGTGCTGTGCCAAAAGCGGCTTGGCGGCGGTTGGCGCTAGGTCTCTTATTAGCGAGACGCAGAATCGCTATGAGATGGATAAAAGGCGCCCTTTCCAATGATGCCAGAATGGTATTTGGATATGACCTATTGTAACACACAATCAGACACTTATAATGCCCTACTACGGATAGGCAATCGGCCGCGTGGCATTTGGGGACCATACCGGACATATTTGATTTGGATTTCTGAAAGCAATGAAGATAATGACAATGGGGGAGTCGCTGTCATCCCGGATGACGCGAGAATAGACAAGAGAGGAATGTTACACCGTGAAGACTGGTACCAGGGAAGTGACTACTGATGCAGCGGATCTGGATGGGAACTTGCATGCATAAGTACCTGGAGGGGAAGTTATGCTGTCATTGAATACTACCGGCATTCAGTGTTTTGATACTTGTAAGCCTATAGATGTGGATATACACTTGAACATTTCTACTGTATCGCACAATATATGATGCTATGTAGCTCTTTAATAGGGTTGTTTAAAGGCCTGTTTTACAATGTACTTGGATAAACGCGACTGCTATATTATTTGTATGCTTGCAAAATGATTAAGATTAAAAAAAACGTTATGCAAACTTTGTGCCATGTTTCTTTTGCAGACAGCCATTTAAATGCCTCAACTGCAGCGCCTAATTAAACAGCGCTGCAGTTGGTGGTAGCGAAATGCCCGTGGGCATGGTGGAGAGGGGAGCTGGACTACCGAGGACTGCCTCATGAAACGTAAAATGCAATCCCTGTGGGAAAAGTTCCAGTTTCGAGAGTGTGCTGGCGTTTGCCAGCGGTGAAATAGCCGCAAATCAAATGGAAATATCTTGCTGAACAGGAGATGGCCCACTCCTTGTATTTCAACTCATTTGGAAATTACAGTCACGATCCTTCCCAGTCCCAGAAGAGTTTTGATGAGCAACAACACCACAAACCACTTTCCGCCATCTCCAGGAAGGGGGTGAATAGACCAAGAGGGTGGACCACAGCTCAGCTGTGATATTGAACTAAAGCATCCTGGACCCACTGGAGACTGGGAAAAGCAGGAAGATGCTGGGCATACAAACCCCTTTTTAGCAGCCATGCAGGTGAGCGGGACTGGTATTTAGTCATGAAAGAAACTGAAGTGTTGTGTCTCACAAGTGGGATACACATCATTAGGAAGGCTCTGACAAAGAAAAGGACTCCAAGGGTATGGGGGCCTCATTTGCAGTAATTTTATGTTGTACCTGCTTTCCCTGGCTCGGCCAACAATCCCAAGTGTACGGTTTCTTTCACTGGCTTTCCCTGGCTGGGTCTCAAATCCCAGGAAAGAAGGGTTTATTTTACCTACTTTACCTGGCTGGGCCAGTGATATCAGGGCCTGTATTACAAAAAATATGCATTTTCCCTGCTTGCGCCATCAAACACCTTAAAAAAAGGTGCACCGGTCACAAACAGGAAAACTACACTCTGTTATGAAGAATGCGCTGCCCTCAGGGCAGCTACAAACTTGTACTGCACTATGGGCAGTGTTTAAAAGCGGCTCCGTGTTCCTCTGGGCAGCTGGCTACACGCCTGCACTTTCAAGAGGGTTTAGAGATCCCCTGGCAGGCTGGCGCAGTGAGCGAAATACACCCACCTACAAGGGGATGACTGGGGGATGTGCATGGGACGCCCCTCTTTCACTCCTTGTGAGGGCTTCCTTCAGGGGCGCACTGACAGGGCACCTTCTAAGGGATCTTAGCCTCTGCTCTCACATCGATAATACGGCACGGGCACAAAGGCCAAGTGATTCCCTCATTTTCATGGGCCACGCACCCATGTAAAGAGGGAACACCCTCTCATGATAGCACTGGCAGGAAATGGACACCAGTGCTATCAGTATTATAGAAGGGGCCGCACACCGTCTCTGCCACTTCTGTAATACCAAAGTGTGCCAGGGGTACACAAAGTGGGCGTACACACCCATTGCGCCACAGGGCAGTTTCTGTAATATGGCTCTGTAGCTAAAGGTTTATTTTGCCTGCTTTCCCTAGTTGGCCTCTGATCCCAGGTGTACAGTATTTTTTTACCTTCTTCCCTGGCAGTGCCAGTGATCCCACGTGTGATATGTTTCTATTAGTGACCACCATATGCATGATTACCAGCAGGGATCACATCAGTGCTTCAGGCATGAATGCCATCAGAAATGTAAAACTTTTTCTACATAGGTAACACCCAACAGCCACTGTTGCAATGCCACTCGCACAAAGTTATTAATATTAGTTATATATACTCCCCAACACAATTTAATTTGTATCACTCAAATATCAAGTTTAAATATATATAAGAAATTCAACACATTCCCCCCAGCCATCAACTTACAATACTCACATTTTTATCTTGAATGCAAGCTTTTCAGTTTTAGTATACATATATTAATTCAACCAAGCAGAAACTTCCAATGTTCTCTGGGGTGCACACATGAGAGCTGCTTACGGGTATCTGATGAGCTACCAGGAGCTCACGAGCTGATTTTTGGAGAAGTATATGCTAGGAATACCAGGTGTGATAGGTTTCTGTTACCTGCTACCCCTGGCTGGTCCCGTGCCCCCAGGATCAAAGAATTTATTTTGCCTACTTTCCCTGACTGGGCCTGTTATCCAAGGTGTGATCTGTTTCTTTGATCTACTTTTCCTGATTGGACCTGTGATCCAAGGTGTGATGCGTCTTTTACCTGCTTTTCATGGTTGGGCCGGTGGTCTCAAGACTGAAGGTTTTCTTTTACCTTCTTGCCCTGACTGGACCTGTGGTTGCAGGTGTAATATGTTTCTTTTGCTTGCTTTGCCTGGCTGGAACTGTGATCCTATGGTGTGATGTGATTCGTGTGCCTGCCTTGCCTGGCTGTGCAAGGGATTTCAGGTGTGATGTGTTTCTTTTGCTTGCTTTGCCTGGCTGGAACTGTGATCCTATGGTGTGATGTGATTCCTGTGCCTGCCTTGCCTGGCTGTGCAAGGGATTTCAGGTGTGATGTTTGCTTTTGCTTGCTTTGCCTGGCTGGAACTGTGATCCTATGGTGTGATGCGATTCGTGTGCCTGCCTTGCCTGGCTGTGCAAGGGATTTCAGGTGTGATGTTTTCTTTTGCTTGCTTTGCCTGGCTGGAACTGTGATCCTATGGTGTGATTTGATTCCTGTGCCTGCCTTGCCTGGCTGTGCAAGGGATTTCAGGTGTGATGTTTTCTTTTGCTTGCTTTGCCTGGCTGGAACTGTGATCCTATGGTGTGATGTGATTCCTGTGCCTGCCTTGCCTGGCTGTGCAAGGGATTTCAGGTGTGATGTGTTTCTTTTGCTTGCTTTGCCTGGCTGGAACTGTGATCCTATGGTGTGATGTGATTCCTGTGCCTGCCTTGCCTGGCTGTGCAAGGGATTTCAGGTGTGATGTTTTCTTTTGCTTGCTTTGCCTGGCTGGAACTGTGATCCTATGGTGTGATGCGATTCCTGTGCCTGCCTTGCCTGGCTGTGCAAGGGATTTCAGGTGTGATGTGTTTCTTTTGCTTGCTTTGCCTGGCTGGAACTGTGATCCTATGGTGTGATGTGATTCTTGTGCCTGCCTTGCCTGGCTGTGCAAGGGATTTCAGGTGTGATGTGTTTCTTTTGCCTGCTTTCCTCGGCTAGGCCTGTGATCCCAGGTGTGATACTTTTCTTTAATTTACTTTCCATGACTGGACCTGTGATTCGAGGTGTAATATGGTTCTTTTGCCTGCTTTGCCAGCCTGCACCAGTGATATCAAGTACCATGTGTTTCTTACCTTCTGGGCCTTGCTGGGTCAGAATCTTCATCTGCTGAGCGAGGAGTGGGTCTCTGTTCCGGATGCAATTGAGGAGGATCCCTTTAGCCTCCCTTCCTTTATTTATCACCATATCGATCAAGGCTCTGGCCTGGTCTTGGTGGGCTGGTTTGCCTTTTATGAATCCCACCTCTGCTGTAGAAAACACCGATTTATGCTCCAGGTCATCAAGGAGATTACCCAACACAGGACTTTTCACGTGTTGCACAAATTCAAAGCGATGGTCCCGCCACTGTTTTCCTAGAAGAAAAAACTGAGATTTTAGCATTTCTAAGAGTTAACACAAGACAGGACAGCCGAAGGAATGGATGAGAAAGTCAGACTATATGCTGACTTTTAAAGAAAAAAAGGACTTCAGCCTTAATGGAAAATATAAAACCAACATTTTAAGCAGTAGCCATTTTAATATAGATACTGCACTCTAATATATGTCTGCCTCCTAAGCTAGGTAACCCAGCCCTTCCCCAAGGACCGAGGATAAAGGTTTCTCTGTATTACTCCTATGACCATCAGCATAGAAAACCCACCCTGGGAGTGAGGTCAGCGGCTGCATGTAAAGGACGATCTGGACCTCAAGCAATGAGATGTTGAAAGTATTGGTATAGAATGTAATGGATCAAGCCCCTGTGACACTCAACAGCATAAAGAGCACCCAACAAGCTCATATCTTGCCAATCAGAAGACAATCACACAGGGCACTCAAATCGGAACCACTATTCGACCCTATAACAAGAAAAGGAGAGGGTGACGTGCCTTGGATGTGGACAGCAGCATCAAAGATGAATGAGATACATCGCTTTTGAGCGACATAATAGATCGCATTGAGATTTACTATAGCCCACGGGTGGGGGAGGATGTCGCACCCCACAGGAAAAATCATGATGACCAGTAGGATGACCAGTATCACCCTGTATTCATAAATGGGATTGTGTAGCCTTTAGTAATGCTGTTTGAATAGAAGTAATTTATTTTTCAAAATGACCAGTACTAGGCTGGACATCATATTATTGTGTCTGTTGGTTGATTACTGAGTTCTGGGCTTGTGCACCCCACACTACCTCTCTGAGTAGTCAGTGACTGCTCGCCTTTGCTAGCATGAAAGTTAAGTGCAGGAACAGTTTTACTTGGCTCAGTTTGCAGAGAGACAGTAACATGGAAATATGTGGAAAACAATCTCAACCTCCATGGTTAAGGCCCAGTAGTCCCCTTCTACACAAGACTCCTGAATAGGATCTGATACCATGCAATTCCTGTTATATATGTGTATGTGGATAGATTTCTGCACAGATCATTTCTACTCTCATCTATGTCAACATGATATGTCGTTGATCCTTTTAGACGGATGTTCTGGAGCAGGTCTCCAAAGCATGTCATTCATATCCTATGGCTGTGCTAGTCTAAATCCCAATGTTTGTTTCTATTCTGTGGCTATACTCGAGTAAGTCTCAATGTTGTTTGCTGCTCCAGTAATGAGTATCTACACAATTGCATTCCTATTTAGGGGCCAATTACGATCTCGTTCAGGAGGGCTTCGAATCAGATTCAGGCTTACCGAATCATATTCGGAAGCCTTGTTTCCAACTGAATCGTTCACAGTTCCGAACAACCGATTATGATGCCTGGAAAACAGTAAGGGCTGTCCGAATCAGTTCCGAAAGGCATTTGGACAGGTCAAGCCTTTCCGGAGCAGAATCGTACAGCTCTATGGACTCGGTTTCCAAGCGAGCAATTACGATGACCGATTTGGACAGCCGTTCTGAAATCGGGTTCTCCGGAACGAAACAGCTGTCAGGATCAGTCTTTGGGGGCCCGTATCAGGCCCCTCTACACCCGGGGCTCTCCAAATTTGGCCCATGGGAACTTTCTTCCCACCCATGCACAGTGTGGCAGGCACCACGGGGTGCCCCCACCAGGATTTTCCCCAGCCACCCTTTTCTTCAATGGGAGCCTGTGTTCTCGTTCGGAACACAGGCTCCCATTGAAGTCAATGGGAGTCTGACCAAATCGTATACGGATGCATACGGATGCATCCAAATCGCTCGGTCGGACTCCCCAGATCCGAGTCCTTCGGAAAGCATTCACAGAAAAAAAGTTCACACAGCATGGTATTTTTATTGTGTTGCTATTGTGCAGTAAGCCTCCATGGGATAGCATTCCTATTATACAGCTAAGCTATGGTAATTGTCCATTGCAGGTTATTTTTATTGTGTAGCTGGCCAGCAGTAAGCCTCCATTATCAAGCATTCCTAAATATTCTCCACTGCAAATCGTCCCTATTCCATACAAAGTTATGTTAAACGATCAGTGCAGCAGTCGATATCTTTAATCACTCACTTTAACTGAGTTTTTTCCTCAGTCCACAAGTGTGAACGAACAGACAATGGTCACCTTGTCAGTTTTTGAAAGCAGTAATTAGTATATTTTAGTGCTATTCATATGTAAAAAGAATGTAGATACATTTTAATAAAGTAAGAACACAAAACAAATATTTTCAAAAATGGTGCATCATCTATGTGCATCCAAATATTGATCCAATTCCATCAATCTCTTTGGTTGCTAATTCCTTTAAATATATATTCTTGAGGTCTTTACAAATTTTCTAACAAATTATGTCAAGCACCACCTTTCAGCCAAGGAGGGTATAAAACAATTGCTTGATAAAATTGGAAAAAAAGCAAATCAATTTTTGCGTTTTCATTGGACAAAGACAATGATCTTCAGTCATTCTGAAGGATTTGACATATTTAAGGATTTTATATATATATATATATATATATATATATATATATATATATCCACTTAGAACGTTGAAAGCACACTCGGAGTGTGCTTTCAACGTTCTAAGTGGATTTATATTAAGATTTGCCGGCTTTCTGGTTTACCGGCATTAAGCACCACCTGACTACGGGCTCGGTTCCCAACAAACCCGTTTGGAGTAAGAAATATATATATATATATATATAAGCTCCTGTGTCAAAAACACTCTGCACTCACGGGATATTACAGCGCTTTGCACCGCCATTGGGCACCCAAGGCACAAGCGTCGATGGAATCGACAGTTATCCAGACTGGTGGGGATCCGGATATTTACCGCCCCCTGCGCCGAGTGCCGTGAGCCCAGGGTTTGACGAAGGGACTTCTGAATTTGGGTCATCAAAGAACAACCAGTGAGGCACTTTGAAATGCATGACAGCGACGGAAGGAGGTAATACATGAATTGTGGACCCCTGGGAGTGCTATCTAAGCATAATATGAAAAAAATCTTTATCAAGTATCGGGACTTTAATCTCTTTTTATATACTCCCGCTGTACGGGTTAAAAACTTACCGAAGAACAAGGTTAAAGACATTGGTATTGTAACAGCCAATTCCCTCCCTCCTTCGAGTCGCTGTATCCAATGAGGAGTCAGCTAGCGATTTAAAACTGTGCCGTCACCTAAACATATACAATTGCATATGCGAGCAGAAGAAGGCAGAACGCCGAAAACGCGTCCTCGCACGCAAATAAATTATTGAAGCAATCCCGTGAGTGCAGAGTGTTTTTGAGTGTTTTTGACACAGGAGCTTTTATACGTGGGATGGACCACTTCCGTCTCTTCATGCACCCGTCAACAAGAGTGCAGTATGCGCAAAGGTGGACTTTTGGAGCAGGGATATATATATATATAGATATATATATATATATATATATATATACACACACACACACATTTCACTGAAAAAATCCTAGGTTTGAGGGACGTTATAGTTAGCTGGACATTTCACTCGTACAAAACCATTGAAATTTCCCCGTTATAGTTAGTTCAGCTAGCTATAACTTGTGCGCCCGCAATGCACTGCTGATGACATCACATATTACATCACTCATGACATGGTCAGTGACCTCACTGATGACATCACTGATGATATCACGGAGGACATCGTTGTGATAGAGTGGCAGACCTCCTCTCACCCTAATATAACCTTTGATACACACAACGGCAGGGTGCGCGGATCCAGCGCTGCCATAGATATATATGTGATTTTGATTTTCGCAGGAACTACTGAACGGATTTACACCATTTAAGCAAAAGGCACGACTCTGAACCAAGGTCTACCTTTCTGCCAAATTTGGTGTAATTCCGTTCAGCAGTTTGGGCTGTAGCTGTGACTAACGGTCCCTATGGAAAATTGCATGGGGAAAACACGTTTTGGGACCCCCTTTTTTCTCGGTCCCCGCTTGACCAACTACCCCGAGACTTTCAGGATAGGAGCGGACCGAAGCGGACCACGAGATTTGAAAATTTTGCGAAGATTCGTCAACCGGCGCCAAAGTTATTCCAAATAGAATGTTGTGGATTTCCTATGGATAATAGGTCCTAACTATAACTATCTACTGGCCACCGCCAGTAGGTAATTAATATATATATATATATATATATATATATACACACACGAACATACACACTGAAAAAAGAACATTTTTTACTAAAGAAAACAAATTCTTTTTTTTTTTTGTTTATGGGTGGGAACATGGCGGCCGTCAGCTAATTGTCCGCGGTCTTCTCTCGGGGATGCTGATTTTATGCTAAACTGGGCTTCTCCCTTTCCCCCCTCAATACTACCTTGCTCTGCTGATTCTGCGTCCTCTGTTGCCCGCTCCCGGCAGATGGGATTGCCACTGCGGGTGGTGATAGCAGCGGATTGAAGCCTCTCCCCCTTGCGGGCCCCACGCTGGGAGAATACGGCAAAGGAGCTGCGCTGCTGCCGCAAGGCTGCGGTGTTGTTCCAGGGCAGCGGAGGCAGAGACAGCACATGCTGGAAAGTAGCTGAGATCGTAAGTAATACCGGGCTAACAACAATCCTCCTGTTTTGAAATTTTGGTGGGGGGCAGGAAAGTGCTTCCACTCAGGAGGTAGGTGGGTGCAAGTTGTACACTACAAAGGATGTATGGAGAGATGATGACTCTTCCTGGGCAGGAGGGGGGAGGCAGGCTACTCTGTCTATGGAGAGGGGTAAGAGTCTTCAGAACAGGAGTGCTAACCCTCTTGGGAAAGTGTGCAGATATACTCTGCATACCAGGGGAACCCTAATCCTGTCTGAATTGTGGTTGGTGCCGGCACCTCCACTTGGGGTGTTAGCTCCTGAGATTATTGTCTCTACCAAAAGTCAGAGTGCGCACCCTCGCCGGACAGGGAGTGAGAGGGGCCCAGTTGGTAAATTAGAAAGAGTTGGGCAGGCTGCTGCAGGGAAGAGCCAACGGAGTAGAGGTAGGGGGAAGGAGAGTGCCCCAATCTAAAGTGAAAGTTACCCCTTCTCTCAAGTCATATTATAAGGTTTTTGCATCCCTGATTTTAGCTGTAGAGGGCAGCGCAAAGGGTGGGGGTGTGGTACAAGTCGGCACCTTATTAGTATGGAGCAGAACACCAGTACAGTCTTAGGGGGCAATATGATATGCCCTGCCCACCCTCCCCGAAGTACAAAACTGCTTACCAGATGGTCTAAATTTTTCTACCCGGGTGACAGTCCTAACATCAAATATATTTGACATCAAGGCAACTCAGGATGAGTGCAATCAGGGGAGGCCCCCTCAGCAGGAGCTGGATATAGGGAGTACTCCATGGGTGGCCCCAAGGGAGTCTTTGGCCTCTATCCGCTTGGGTCTCAAAGAGGAGATGAGGAGCAGGTTTAAGATATCTGAGCAGAATCAGGTGGATATCCAGGTCTCTTGTGCAGCCTTGGCCCAGATGCTTGAAGAAGTCTCTGCTCGAACTGAAGTCCTGGAGCAGGAGGTCTCTAACATGAATCAGGACATCAATAAGAACACTGCAGGTGTAATTATGTTTGACTAAACAAAATAAGAAAGATCTAGAAAGGCTTGAAAATCACGTAGGAATAATCTCAGAGTTCTCAATGTCCCTGAGTCTATGGCGGGCTCAGATAGAAAAGCCGTTGTCATCTCACTGCTGCAGGATATGGTTCTGAAAAACAGGCTGGACATCAACCTTGCCTCTGAGATCCAACGTGTACATCGAGACCCCTTCAAGAGGAATCCCAAGAGGCAGAAAATGAAGAAAATTGTAATTATTTTTGTTTCATACACAGCTAAGGAGGCGATTTTGACCATGGCATTAAGTGAAGGCTCTTACTCTGCTGGTGCTTATCCATTCTCTAGAAGATCAGATGTTTGCCATGCTACTGCTCAGAAACAGTGGGGCCGGGGAAGAGGCTGGAGGAGTTGAATAAACTCGGAGCTGAAGCACAGCGGAAGTTTCCTGCTTCACTTTGGATAATGTGGAATAATCACATGTACAACCACCGATCAGTGGAGGAAGTGGATGCTTTGATTGACATAATTAGGAGAGAAGCAGGTTCTTGATTGGAGTTAAAAAAGGCGAGGTTTGAAGGGGAGAGGTTAGGCCTGATATAGTTCTTACTTTATTATGTAGGTTTCCCGTTGAGAGAAGACCATTGGGCATTATGCCTAAAAATCTAGGGAGGGCTCCCAGGGGGGAGGGGGAGTAAGGGGGGGCACAGGGGTGATGTTGGGGGGCAGAAGCCTGGATGACCACGGGGTGGGGAGCAGAGGGGAAAAAACTCAAAATAAGACCTCAATATCACCATTATGCATGAATAATAGTGCAGTGGCAGCTCTGCTTAGTATCAATTCCAACTACCCAGATGAGGGGGGTTAACGAGTTAACAACATTCCTGTCCTGGAGTATTAATAGTCTCAGGACCAAGCGTAGGCAGAGGTTAGTAATGAGATATCTGGAAGAAAGCCAAGCACATGTTATCCTCTTACAGGAAACTCAGCTAGCTGCTAGTGAGAGTCGGGTCCTCCTCTCTAAACACCGTTGGATAGAGAGTTTTCTAGTGTCAGAGCAGACTGGGAACTGCAAGGGTGTAGCAATTGTAATCTGGAGGGAGGCTGTATGTGTCATAAAATCTTCAAAAACCAATACATCCGGTAGATGGATAATAGCAACCCTGGGCTGCAGAGGTGCTGAGTTAGTATGTGCCGTTTTCTACAGGCTTAACATTGATGATCTGTGCCACTTGTCTAACTTGCAGTGGAATCTAATGGAGGTTACATCCCCAATAGTATTCGGGGGGGGGGATTTCAATGTCCCACTTGATCCAACACAGGAAAGGTTTAACACAAAGAGTCATGGCCATGCCCCCTGTGTGCAGAAGGCCCTTAAATATATACTACATGACTTGGCGCCTCTGGATGTGTGGAGGTATAGGATGGGAGCCAGACAAGGTTTCATGTTCCACAGTAAGAAGTATGGTCATTTCTCCAGGTTAGACTATTTGTTTGCGGACAGGGCCATTGCAGACACTATAACAATAAGCATCCTACCTGGCCATATCTCAGACCAAGCCGCGGTTATCGTGTCACTAGAGGGACATACTAGATTACCTAGACCAAGATGAACGTTAAAAAGGGACACTCTTTCAGACTTAGAGATTGGTGAAACGCTATAAAATAGTACTGCCCATTTTATAGACAATATTGGGTCTACTTCTCTAGATGAAGTTTGGGATGGCTTCATGGCATACATTAGAGGAGTGATGCAAAAGTTGGCGTACTTCAAAACAAATACTGAGAGACTAAGTTTTAAGTTAATGGAGGACAGAGTGGGATCTTTAGAAGCTGATCTTCTTCTTGTTTGGCTCCCAGCCAAGTGTGGGAAGGGAGCATACACAGAGACTCTTAGAAGAGACAAGGCAAAACTTCAGGATTAAAATCTGACCAAAAATGTATTGAGCAGTGGCAAGATGGTTGTATGAAGAACTTTGAATATGGGGAGAAAGCAGGAGCACTAATTGCGTGGAAAGCTAGAGCATACAGATCTAGGAATATTATCAGACAATTGGTAGTAAATCCCAGGGGGGATATCTCGGATAAGCCGGTCTTATATCCATATTCTCCGAATTATATACGGAAGAGGCCCGCCCTGATCAAAATCTACTTGAAGCTTAGCAAAGTGCAATTGCCAAGATTGACAATAGAGAGTAGGGAGGGGCTTGATGACCCAATTTCCAAGGAAGAGATTCGCTCAAGTCTATCCAAGTGCAGGATGGTAAGGCCCTGGGCCCGGACGCCCTGCCGAACGAAATTTATAAGAGAAGAACTGGTCCCAGTTTTGGAGAGTTTGTTTAATTCAATCTATCGGCAGGATGGATGTATCTCCAGAACGTGGAAGGAGGCCACAATAGTGCTTATTTTAAAACCTTCTAAAGATCCCAGCAGGGTCAAATCTCATCAACTAATCTCCCTGCTGAATGCAGATTATAAAAATGTTATGAGCATTTTAGTGAGGAGATTGGCAAAGCTTGTCCCACAGCTGTAACACTTGGATCAGAAGGGTTTTATCCCCAAGAGGCAGATATTTAGTAAATACTTCCAAAACTGAAGTAAAGTGCTGGAATGACAAAGGTTGGGATGGGAGAGTCAGTTCAGATATCAGGTATAGGAGGTTCTCAATTGTAAATGAGGTGGATGATATCCCGCAGCGTATCGTGCAAAGGGTAGCTAGAGAGATAGATCATCTCCTCGCTAGGTGGAAAAATCTGCTGTTAACAATCTTTGGGCGAGTTAACCTAATAAAGATAACGGTCCTTCCCAAACTGACGTATCTCTTCAATTCTATCCCTCTGGCGTTCCCAAAATCTGGCATTGATAAAATCCAGGGGAAGGTAGTCAGTTTAATTTGGGCTGGTAAGGGGGCCAGGTTAACCTGGAAAAAGTTCAGACGTAGGCTTAATAAGGGAGGTCTGGCTCTGCCCCATTTATTTATTTTTTTAACAAATTTTATTTTGTCAAGCTGCACATATATTGCAGGGCTCTGCACTCCAGAGACAACTGCACAATCCAAATATACAGTTATGGTGACTTTGACTTTTACACATAATATCCAAACACTTACCAGCAACACCTCACCCTCCCCCCCCATATCCGCCTAGTCCTGTCCACCACATAGAAATACAGCGGGAAGGGTAAGCCCCTCCGGGGCCCCCCGTAGCATGCCCCCACAGTCTGAAAGTATGCATACGTATTATCCCATCGGATGGACCTCTGACACTGGTGATAGGTCTAATAACAGTCCCCGATAATCCGCCCACCGTTTCCAAATCTTGTAGGGTTTGCGTGGGCACCCCCTAGCAACAAAAATAGGTTGTTTTAGCCCCATGCAGAAGTCAAGCCCATTCTTCTATGCGGCCACCGATGGGGCCCTTGGCACCTTCCATGCCTTGGCAATATCTCTTTTCGCTAGTGTAAAACCCAATTGCATAAGGTGTCGCTTATAGATGTTGCCTCCTATTCCCTCCATAACATGAAGTAAGGCCAGCTGCGGCATACGGGGGAGCTCCCACCCCAGAACCTCTGAAAGGCAGGAATATACCCCTCTCCAAAAGCGATCAAGTGACGGACAGCGCCAAACAGTGTAAATGAATGTACCCTCCTCTCGGCTACAGCGAATGCACACAGGGGAGGCAATCAGCCCTGCCCCCCACAAGCGCACTCGGGTAAAATAGACCCTGTGTAAATACTTGAACTGAAACAGGTGAAGTCGCATCGCTGTGGCAGCCCCTCGCGGGGCAGCTAAGGCCTCAGTCCAGTCCTCTTCCTCCAGCGTGCCCACATCCTCCTCCCAAGCGCTCCGAAGCATCTGAAGTGAAGGGGAGCAATGAGTGACCAGGGATTGATAAATTGGAGAGATTTTCTGGACAGTTAGATCTTCCATGAAAACCTTCGCCTCTAACAGGCTGAATTCCGGTAGCGACTCCAAGCCCTCTAAACTAGGGGACAGGGCATGCCGAAATTGAAGGTAGCGATAAAACTGGGATCGTGGCATAAGGAATTCTTTCTGCAGGTCTTGAAAAGATTTGAGCGTCCGGCCCCTCATAACATCCCCAAGGACCGAGATACCCTTCGCGTCCCAACCTCATAACACCTGTAGGGCCGCCAGCTGAGGCAAACGCCCGTTGCCCCAGAGGGGGGTTTCCCGAGTCAAAGTGTTCCACCACCTCATTCGGCGCAATGCCTGCCTCCAGATCAGAAACACCACCCGCGTAACCGATGGCAGCGACCCCCGCAGCGGCGCTGAATATAATATTGTAAGTAGTGAATGGTGTCCCATGAGCTGTCTCTCAACTGCATACGCCGCGTCTCCCCTGTCACCGTTCCACCGTTCGTTAAGAACCAGCAAGTGCGAGGATTGATAGTACGAGAGAACATCAAAGGACGCAATCCCCCCACAGTAGGTGGGCAGGAAGCATGTGCACAGATCCACCTGCACCTTTCCCCCCCTCCCACAGGAACTGTCCCATTGCTGCATTCACCTGTCTGAACCATCGGGGCGGGATCTGGTATGGATGATTCTGTAGTTGATAGAAGAGCCGGGGAAGCGCCACCATCTTGAATATCGCCGATCTGCCATATAAGGACAGAGGCATACAGGACCAGGAAATAAGATCTTCACGAGTCCGTTTCCACACTGGAACCAGGTTGCGCTCCCAGGAGACTGCAGGTACATCCGATAAAAACACGGCCAGATATTTCAGTCCCCCCACGGCCAGCTGAACCGAGGAAGCCCACGCTCCTACTCCCGTCCGATCCCCTAGAACCCATAATGTTGACTTACGGGGGTTCATATAGAGTCCCGAAGTTTCCCCAAAAATTTGCATAATGCGCAATAGCCGCGGCCTCGTCCTGTCCATAGCTGTAAGAAAGAAGAGAACATCATCCGCATAAAATGCAATCCTATCAGACAGACCCGGCGCCCATTCAAAGCCCCGGATCTGTGCGTCAATGCGCACCCATGCAGCCAAGGGCTCCATAGCTAGTGCAAATAAATAAGGGGACAGGGGGCATTCCTGCCGCGTTCCCCGCCCGATAGAAAAGGACGATGAAAGTGCCCCCGCTACCCGCACCGACGCCGTTAGATCGGTGTATAGTGGCGTTAGGTAGGAGAGAAAGCGCAGGCCGAAGTTGAGCCTTCGCAGCAGGGAAAAAAGGTACACCCAGCTCAGGGAGTCAAACGCCCTGTCCATAACAACCAATAACAATGCAGCAGGTTCCCCCAATTGCCTAATGGCCGCTATTGCCACGTGCACTCATCTAATATTCTGTCTGGTCACCCTCCGGGGCATGAACCCAGCCTGGTCGGGGTGCACCAGGGTGGAGATGTGGGGCAGGAGGCGATTGGCCAACGCCTTGGCCAGAACCTTCGCCTCCATATTTAAAAGGTAAATAGGACGATATGAAGCATGTTGCTCAGGGGGCCTGCCCGGGTTGTGGAATACCACCACCTCTGCATGCCTCCAGTCCGGAGGAAGCGAGCCCCGCTCCCGAGTCTCTTCCACCACCGGTTGAAAGTGAGGGGCCAATTGTATAAAAAAAAAAAATCTAAAAAATTCACAGGGAAACCCATTGGGTCCCGGCGCCTTCCCGGGGTAGAGTTCTCCCAGGTCCATGCCGTACCTCATCTGACACAGCTTTGGGCAGAAGGTCAGCTATGAATTTATCTATGACGGCAGCCAATAGGCATTCTTTCGGAGCGCACAGATCCGCATAGTAGGCGGCGAAGCTTTCCAAAATAGCCGGGGAGTCGATAATCGGTTCTCCCGCCGGGTCCAGAACTCCCGGTAGGGCCTGGGAATGGAAGGTTCCCTGGCAAAGTCAATGCAGCATCTTGCTGGACGTATCGCCCCATTGGTACACCCTGCTACGTGTTACCAGCCAGGCTTGGCAAGCCTCATCCATTAAAAGGGCCGCATAGTTCTGTTGTGCCATCAACAAGTGCCGCCTAATTTGGCTTCCCTGTACCTCCCGGCTTGGCTCTGCCCCATTTTAATTAGTACTGCACAGTGTTACAGTTTAAAAACGTGCGGATGATGTTAGGTAAACCCGACAATTCTACCTGAGGGAAGCTTCTTGGAGAAATGGAGGTAGAATCGAGTGGTGAAGGATTTTTATATGAGTTTGGTGCCTCTAGATTTTTCAAGAAAGTCTGCATAAAAGTCTTGAGGTGTGTGCTGAATTCAGGAGACTGCTTGGCTTAGGCTATTATTCTGACTTTCCCCCAGTGTGGGATTCCCCCATTACTCCGGTATACTTAAAAGATGACTTAAGTCTCCTATTTAGGAGGGCGGGTATCGCTACGTTGGTTGATCGGATGACAACCGAAGTTGGAATTTAATTTGTTCTGTTTTAAACGTATCCAACTATCCTCCTGGTTCGCTGCCTCAAAGCAGGAGATAGGGGGTGACGGAGAGTTAGAGCTTTCTCGCCATGATGTAGACCTAATAGTAAAGAGGTTGCAACTTGGTATTGGAAACTCTTCACTGCTGATGAGAAAAATAGAACACCTCCTCACTCAGTCTGGAGAGGAGCCTTTCAGGAGATGGAACTCCTACCGGTTTCGGATAACTGAGGTTTTTGTATTCATTTGTTAAACCAGCTAATTTAAAGAGGAACCATTTGCTTACTATCAAGCGGCTAAATTGGACACTTTCAAAAATTGCCAAGTTTGCCCCCTTGCCGCCTCCCAAGTGTAAAATGTGTGGCTGCGTGGAAGCTAATGACGTACAGGTTTTCTTCCAGTGTTCCAGGATAAAGGACTATTGGGGAGGAATAGAACTTGTCCTGAAAGATATTTTTGGTGTGGGGATTGCTATGAACCCAATGCTTGTCCTTCTGGGAGGGTATGAGGTAACGAGCAACCTCCTACGGCAGAGGCAGAGAGAGCTACTCTTTTACTTGATTCTCATTGCAAGAAGAGAAGTTTCTAAGAAGTGGATCGGTCTGCTTTCCCTGAAGGTAGAAGACTGGGTCAGGGCAACTCTTTGGGTGTGGTCAAAAATGGGCTGTCCCCCTGATATATGGGCTGATTTTTCGATGTGGAGCAGAGACCAAGGAATTGGTCAGGCATTCCAATGATTACACCAAGGCACCAAAAGAGGCGACGGTCCTGTCTGGATTAGCCGCGACCCCGGGCGAACGCAGTGGCCGGATAGATCGAGCGGTTTGAGATGTGCCCCTGTTGGTATGGGGATCTAAAAAAATCTAAAATTCACCAATTATAGTTAAATTGGGTAACTATAACTTGTGTTGTTGGTCATGCACAGTGTTATCATGGATGTCATTTTAGATGTCACATTGGTGTTATCAATGTGTTCATAGAACATATCATGAGTGATATAGGTGCGGTCATAAGCAGGTCGCTCTCACTAAAATAGATGAAATGGTCAGGTCAGGCTTAGGGTTCTCAAAATACAGTATGCTATCTCCACTGCTTCGTGAAAATGTAAATACATTAAGAGGGTTTTTGGCAGGCAGTCGACCCCCTGGGAGTTAGCACCCTTAGGTTTACAAATCCCTGATAAAGCGGGGCTGTGTATCACAGCCATTCGTGCCTAATGCTTTGAGTTTTTCATGAAGTGGAAGAAGATGTGTTACCACAAAGAAAAATCAAAACAAAAAGACATGATGTAAATGCTTAAACTTCTCAGTCGCTGGACAATACTGCTGGCCGCATTGAAGGCCAATGCTTTCTTGCTCATAGTCATTTTGTCAATAAAGACTGAAATCAACCGTGTGCAGATGAGTCTTCACAGAACAGTTAATCCCAAACTGCCTGGCCTTATCCCGGCCAACCATAAGAGAAGCTACTCAAGGCTGTTTACGGCGTTGCTGGGCTTCCTTATTAAAGTGGTACAGTGAGTACGGGTCTAGGCATACTAGTCACAACTAAGGCATCCCTCCGAGAAAACAAAAAAGTGATATGTGAAATGCTTGGATGAATCTCTGACACTGGCAATTACTCTAGGCTGCAATCCATTCCACTGTTTTTTTGCTCATTGTCCCACTCTAACATTTTTGCAAAAACAATTTTTATTGCATAATTCAAGTACAATAGCCATCTGCAATGACCAGCATATCATTGGTCTTCTCCTAGTAATATACTCCAGTGCATAGTACAGTGCAGACCACTTCCAACTATCAATGCTTTGCCCCCCAACACTCCCCAAACACAAATATTCCCTCCCCCCACCCACATGTCAGTGTGCCATAGTCGTAGGTACCGTGAGAAGTCCATCTCGTGATTGGCCGTGGGAGCGGCCGCGAGCCACTCTCCACCCCCATGATCAGGCGCCAAGCAGCAAGGAGAAGAGGAGCCCTCCCGCCCCCACGTGTGACCCGTCAGTAGCCTTTCCACCGCTACTCTGCTGCATGCTGCTCCTGTGCGTCAATGCCCTCCTCTGCTTCTGCGCCCCACCCTCGGAGGTCCACCACTAATGCTTCCCATGCATGTGCCATGGCTAATGCTTTTTCATCATTTCCCCGCAGCGCTAGCTGCAGCCTGAGTGTACTCTCGCTACCCGCCCATTTTGTGAAGGTAGTTCTCCACCTCTCAAAGCTGGGGCCAGTTCTCGATTTCCAGTGCAGGGTAATTTCTCTTTTAGCCATCACCAGCCCTAGGTCGCAAAACTTGCTCGTGACTTTCGTGCGCGGAGTGTGGGGGAACCACAGCAGCAGGCAAACTCCCATTTCCACCCCCAATTCCCGCCACGTTACGTGGGTCAAGCAATCAATGACCTCCCCCCAATAACCGCAGAGGACGCCACAGGACCAAAACATGTGCTTAAAGTCGGCCCCCTCCTCCCCACAGCGAGGGCACCGCGGAGCGGGACCCCCAAAGTATTGAAATAATTTAGCTGGCGTCAAATAAGCCCTATGCAAGATAAAGTACTGCACCAATTGAAACCTGGCATTACGTGTGCTCTTCCAGGCCCGTCTCTGTAACCTGGGCCACGTCAAGTCCGGAATGGGCTTCCCGATGTCCAATTCCCATTTATCCTTCAGCGCACTCAAAGGGGCTAGGTGTTCCATCGCCATTCTCTGATAGAGGCACGTAACGGCCTTGACCGTGCCCGCCGCCATGACCACATACTGACAGCCGGCAGCCGTCTGCGGTTCAGAGAGTCCCGTGTTCCAGTGCTTTTGTAGGGCTGCCACCAGGGCTGCGTGGAGTAGGTAGTCTCCCCTCGGGATCCCGAAGGAATCCTGCAGTCCCTGGAATGGCTGGAGCGCTCCATTGAGGTACAGGTCCCCCACCATCTGTAGCCCTAGGTCTTCCCACTGAGCCAGCCCGACCAGTCCCCTCCGTGGGGGAGGGCCGTGCACATGCCCAATGGGATCTCCGGGGCGTAGGGGTGAACAGTGCCGACCCTCCGCAAGCTGCGGTTCCAACACAACCGGAGCGTCCGCTCCTCAAGCGTCAGTTGCGACAACTCTAGTCGCTGCTGGAAGACAATAAAAGAAAGGACATGCCGCGGGATCACCCTGCCCTGCGGGTCTTCGGGACCTCTAAACTCCCTTGCCACCGCCTGCGTTAGCCATTGCAGCTGGGCCGCCAAATAATACCACTCGAAGTCGGGCACAGCAAGGCCTCCCTCTGCTCTGGGCCGTCGTAGCGTGGCCAGCGCCACCCGCCGCCTGCCAGATCCCCAGATAAAACCCGTGATCATGGCTGTGAGCCTGCGAAAGAACGACACCGGCACCCAAATAGGGAGCGTACGGAAAAAATACAACAATCGCGGGAGCGCCACCATCTTTAGTAGCGCTACCCTCCCAGCTACCGAAAGAGGCAGGGTGCTCCAGAATCTAATACTGCCCGCTAGACCTCTAATCGCCCTCCCAACATTCCCCTCCAACAGATCTTGCTGGGTGCGGTAGATATGCACTCCCAGGTACGGCAGACAGCGAGCTTCACAGCGGATAGCCCCGAGGGTGGGGGGGGTCTCCTCCCACTGTGTAACAGGGTATACACAAGTCTTGCCCCAGTTGACCTTCAAGCCCGACAAGTGACCGAAGTCCCTCAGTAACGCTTTGGCACCCTGTAAGGCCCCCTCCGCGTCAGCCAGGAAGAGCAGTAGATCGTCTGCATAGAGGGAAATATAATGGGTTTCCCCCCGCAGTAACAGCCCAGCATATGCGCGTCCCAGTCGGGCATGGGCCGCCAGGGGCTCAACCGCCAGGGCGAACAGCAAAGGTGATCACGAGCAACCCTGCCTCGTACCCCTTCTCACCGGGTAGGAGGCCGATATCGTAGTCCCCGTTCGCACCCTGGCCACCGAGTTAGCGTAAAGCAACCTCGTCCAGCGCACGAACCCATCCCCCAAGCCGAACTCCTGCAAGACCCTAAACAGGTAAGGCCACTCCACGCTATCGAAGGCTTTCTCTATGTCTACTGACAGCGTCAGAGCGGCCGGGTAATCTAGACAATCTACTTCCATAACCCGCAATAGTCTCCGGATACACGTCGACGTGTTCCGTCGGGGGATGAACCCAGCCTGATCAGGGTGTATCAAGGAGGGCATATGTGCCAACAATCGCGTGGCCAGGATTTTGCTCAGGATCTTATAGTCCACGGTGAGCATGGAGAGTGGGCGATACGCTGTCCTGGCACTCGGGTCCCCTCCCTTCTTCAGGAGCGGTATAATCAGCGCCTCACGTGTTGAGGCAGGCAACTGACCCTCCTTCCAGGCCTCCCGGTAGACCGACTGTAACTGTGGGGCAAGTTGGTCCGTATAGGCCGCATAAAACTCCACTGGGAGCCCATCTGTGCCCGGGGTCTTCTTGTGCGCCATGTGCTTGATCGCCACACGGATCTCGCCTAGCGAGATATCCCCCCCCCAGCACCTCCTTGAGAGTGGGGTCCAGTTTTGGCAAGTGGGCCGCCGTCAGAAAGTCCTCCAGTTCCCCAGGGGCGTCGTGTAGGGTATTAGTATAAAGGGCGGCATAATACGCCAAGAACTGACCATTAATCTCCCTCTGAGAGTGCACCGTCACCCCCTCCCCGGTGGTCAGCGAAAGTATGGGAGAGCCGCGCGCATCTGGATTCGCCAACCAGGCCAAAAGCGACCCGACTTTGTCCCTCTCTGCATGCGCCCTGGCAAGGTATGCCTTATAGTCAAAACAGCGGAGCCGCTCTACCTGCACTGCCACCTGTTCACGCGCCACAACCACCTCATCCTGGGATTGCTCCCCCAAGTGCTGTGCTCTCTCCGTGCCGTGCAGCGCGGCCTCCGCCTTCTCTATATCTCCTAATAACGTTTTCTGGACCCCGGCCGTGGAGGAGATACATATCCCTCTAATAACCGCCTTGAACGAGTCCCATTCCCACGCCCTCTTGGACGCTGTCCCCGAGTTCTCTGTAAAATAATTTGTGATGCCATCCCGGACCTCCGCATGGAAGACCGAGTCCTCCAGCATCCGCGGGTTCAGGCGCCAGGTGGGTATCGTCTGACGCAGCCTACTCCAGTGCACTATAATCAGACATGGGTTGTGGTCCGATATGGTTCTCGCCAAGTATTCGCTATGGCGAGTCAGAGCCTGTATGCCCGGAGAGCATAATATGCCATCCAGACGCACATGCAGCTCATGCGGGGCAGAGTAAAAAGAGTAGTCCCTCTCCAGTGGGTGGTGCTCCCTCCATGTGTCCACCAGCCCCCACGCAGTCTGCCAGTCCCGCCTACTTCTGGCCATCCGATGTATTGAGGATTGAGTCAGGGGCGGGTGAGAACAATCTAAGTGGACATCAGTGATGGAGTTAAAGTCACCCCCAAGGATGGTCGGCCCCTTTAAATACTCCGCTAAGGCGCCCGAAACACGCGTGAAGAAGGCCGCTTGCTCTATATTTGGGGCATAAAGGCTGCATAGCGTCACGTCTCTCCCATCCAGCCGGCCCTGCACTGCCACAAACCGTCCCTCCGGGTCCACCTGCGAGGCGAGGGGCTGAAAAGGAAGACCCGCTCTAACCCAGATAAGGGTGCCCCTTGCAAATTTGGAATAGGTGGTGTAAAACAACTGACCCCGCCAGCGCCTGTGGAGTGCCCGCCCCTCCACCCGGTCCAAATGGGTCTCCTGTAGAAAAGCCACCTGCACTCCTCTGCGCACTAAATAAGCATGGACTTTGCAACGTTTCGTCATGGAGGTGAGCCCCCTCACATTCCAGGTTATACACTTCAACTCAGGGGGGGTAGCCATCACATCGTGCAATATGTACTATCCAACCACTCCCCATCCCAGGCACACTGACATCACCCCACCCTTTCGCAATTCCCCAACAACCCCCAGTCCCTCCCGCCCCCAGAACAGGATCCCAACCGTAGTTACCCATCCAAATACAATACAATTAACCAACTTCTCTGATAGCCACCAGAGCCTCACAACTAGTGTGAGTGAGGGGAGGGAGGCCGGGGCCGGACGGGTGCAGAAAGTGTTCCCAACCGAAGTCCCAGCCCAGTCTCCACCGCGCCTCCCCAGACCTATCCCGCCCCCGGTGCCCCCGCCCTAGCCCACCCCCGACCCCGCAATCAAGGAGAGTCTGGCAGTCCCCCAAAGATCCATGGCAGTCCCATCCCCAGCGCAGAGTCAGCAGTGCAGCAGTTTGCACCTCCAGCCCCCAGCTAGCCTCCTTACTGTCAGCGGCACTTCAGGAACAGTCGGCCGAGTCTTGGCACGCCGGCTTCGGCGAGGTTTCGGCGAAGCCCTCCATGATTCCCGTCCAGCGGAGTGTGCCCCTGTCCCGGTTCTGTGCAGCTCCAACCAGTCCCACGCGGCGGCCGGGTCGGTGAAAAAGAATGTCTTGCCGCCCAGCATGATCCGCAGACGCGCAGGAAACAACAGCGCATATTGGATACCCTCGTCCCTGAGTGCCTTTTTGATCGCCAGGAACGATGACCGATGTCGCTGGACCTCGAGGGGGTAGTCTGGGTAGATAGAGACCGACGCGTTTTCCACCCGGTAGGGACCCTGATTCCTGGCCTTCTGGAGTATAATGTCCCGGTCTCTGAAGTGCAGTAGACGCGCAACCACCGGACGCGGCGGTCTCCCCGGGTCCAAGGGGCGGGCCGGGACCCTGTGCGCCCGCTCCAGCGTGTAGAACGGAGTTAGCCCCTCCGGCGCAACCACTTCTCGCAGCCAAGTCTCTAAGTAGGCCAGCATGTCGGTCCCTTCGATTTTTTCGGGCAGCCCCACCACCCGTATGTTATTGCGGCGATTACATCCCTCCGCGTCCTCATCCCTCTTCTCCAGCAGCTGCACTCTCCGTTTCAGATCATCCACGGCAGCCTCCGAGGCTTTCTGGGTTGGCGCCAGCTGTTCCAGCGTGACCTCCGTCTGCTTGACTCGGTCGGCCAGCTTCTGGTGATCCCCCCGCAGCAACCCCAGGTCCGTGGAGACTTGCGCTATGTGGCTCTGCAGCGCAATCCTCGTGTCCGAGATGGCTTGTAGGATCCGGTCCATCTGTTTTTGCTGTAGGCCCCCTGACGGGTCCCCCGTCTCGTTGCCATCGCGCTCGCCAGACGTGTCCCCGGTCGGGGCAGCGGCTCCCTGCCTCGGGCGTGTCTTTCCCATCGCACCGCTCGGGGGCGGAACGTCCGGGGTCCCGCTACCCCAACCTCCTGTCGCTCACGCTACGCCGGAGAGGGCCTCCACTCCGCGGCGGCCTGCGGACGGCAGCACTTCAAACCCGCTCCGCGGCCCGGCTGAGCTCACCGCCGGCCCGAGTGGCCCCTTCAGCCACCAGGGGTCCCCCACCGACCCAGCACAGGGGGCAGGGGGAGGCCAGTCCACCCTCCGCACCTCACACAGGCAGGCTCACCAGTCCGCCCTAGCCACAGGTCCACAGCTCTCCAGGAGGGCCGGCCACCAGACTGGTCGTTTCTGCTCCGGGCGCCACCACGCAGCTCCCGCCGCTCTGGCCCAGCCGTTCCACCAACCAGCGCCCTGCAGTGGGCCACGCTCTTCGTCCCGCGGTCCGGGGGCCGTCCACAACCACAGGGTCCGCCGCAAGGGCTCTGGGGCTGCCTACTGATCCTCGGTCCCGGCGTCCACACTCCGCTGTCGCGCCTCAGGCGCCACCATCACCGCAGCGACGCCTACGGGCCTCCGACGTTGACCCTGCACTTCCGGTGGTCTCCGCCGGCGATCCTGCACTTCCGGTCGGCACCTCTGATACTCCGCTCCGCTGCTCCGTCCGCGGGTACAGGCCTCCCAAAATGGCCGGCGGCAGCCCAATCAGCCGCCGTTCCTCGGCGTCAGTCCAGCCGCAGCGGCCCCCGGCCGGCCGCAACACAGTGGAGGGAGTCGGGGCGGCCAGGTCCGGCCCCCGGGATACTCGCGGCAGGTCCGGGCGTCAATAAACAGGATAACGGCCGGGCTGGGTGCGGAGCTCTCGGCTCACGCGTCCATCGCCATCGGCCTCCAAGCCACGCCCCTCATTGTCCCACTCTAACATAACGTGTATTTGTAAAGTGCACGTTCACCAAGAGGGGTATCTTGGCACTGAATTACAAATGTTTATTCTTACCCAACTCAATGCTACTTATTTTATAAACCTCAGAAGGATGAAAGGCTGAGTGGACCCGCCGGGGTTTGAACCTGTGACCATGAGATTGAACAATGGCCCCTAGAGTAGACTCATTGGTCCACTAAGCCACCATGCCCAACTGTAAAAGGGGGACCAACTTTATGAAAATCAGCCTTTGCCTGGTGCCAATGGGAAGAGTTCCGTTCGAAGAGCTGGGACTCCTACACTCAGAACATGAACAAAAGCAAGCTCAGGCGCCATTCGCTTTGCTGGACCTCATGACTGAAGAGCTTCCAGAGTTCTATGGTGTGGAGGCTTGACACCAGAGGATGACACTACTTGGAATAAAATACGACAAAGAAAAAGACACCCAAAGTCACCATGAGCTGAAGAGCATCATCCACCAAAATGAAAAAAAATCGGGGAAAATAAACAATTATTACACACGGCTGTTGAAAACCTCACTTTGTCCAAGTTTAGGACCAAAAGGTTATGTAACAAAAACGTTGACAACAGTAAGAAACCAATAAACGAGAGAATATAAAAGCATGCAATAAAATCTAAATAATGTACTGCTGAAAATATTAGAACATTCAGTAAATGTTGACAGGATTCATACAGTGCTCATAATAGATGGGAAAAGACACAAAAAAGGAGTTTATTATAAAGGCTTTATTTCTAATCTACAATCACACATCCATCTGTTGCAGATAGTACTACTGGTTAAAGTATTTAATTTGTTTGCCCTGCTTAGCACCTGGACTTTAACCATGAAATCCCTCATGATCACACGCTGAAATACACACGGTGTAACACCAACTTGTGTTCTTTATAATAACAAAGACTTCCTACAAAGTGCAATAAGCCAAGACATTATAATTTTGCAAGAAACCTGGACTGACAAACTGCCCAAGAATAATCAATGGGTAGAGATCTTTGTCCTTGCTCCAAACAGGGATAGACATTTTGGTGGTTTGGGGGGGTGGGGTGGGGGGGGACAGTCAATGACGTCTTAAGAGTCTCTCACAAGCCTGAAGATCGGTTCCATGCACATCTGGATCAAATATGAAAGCAATTACTGTAAATGCAACCAGGCATCTGCACCTCTGTGCAATCTACATGCCCCTTGAGGTACCAGTCTACTCTGACCCAGACAGTTTTACATTCGTCTTTGGTAAGGGATAAGAACGTCTTATCAAGCGCATGGTGCTACTGCGTAAGGTACAGTGCTTGGCTTCCTGCCTTCAGGAGCAGAAGTCTACCTGGCCTGGGCAGGAAGTGAAGGGACCGGCCAGCAAGGAAGCTCAGACTCAGAAGTAGGGGTGGCTAGTGAGCACTGCACAAAATACGCAAAATATCACAAGGCAGAGGAGAAATCACTGGAAGGATGGGGAGGGCGAAGAGAACAGAGACACCAGTGCTGCCTCACCAATTGGGTAGAGTTGCATTCACTGGGTGCAATGCTCAATTCTTGGAGGACAGCCTCAACCACTTGGTGCTAGTCCCAATCTTGGTGCACAGTATCTCGCATTTGGCACCCTTTGTAACACAGTCTCACTCATTAGGTTTGAGTATCACTTTGTGGAGTACAGTGTTACACACTGAGTGAGTCTTTAGTTTTTTAGCACAATTTCATTCACTGGGTCCCCCGTGTTGATGCAGTCTCTTCCAATAGATGCAAGCCTCACACCTTAAAGGGCAACTTCATTTAAGGAGTGTGAGTTACATTTTTTGGAGTACTGTTTCAGTCACTGAAAGTCTCCTACTGTGGCATTGAGTCTGGCTCATTTGTTGGGAGTCTCAAAACTTATTGCAGAGTCTCAATCATTTTATGTAAATTCCACACTTTGAAGTACAATCTCAGATACTGGGAGTGAATTGCACATCTTGGAGCACCGAATATTCCTACCTGTTCTCAATGGTCCCATTGGATTTAACAGAAAGACGCACCAGAGATTTTGGTGCAAATCCCCTCAAACATCATTACCCTGAGTACTCTTGGCCTTGTGATCTCAGATGTTGACTTGCCTTTGGCCTAGTGGCTATCTCTCTATCTGTTGTGTAGGAACCGGTCTACTAAAAGAGAAATGTATAGCCACGCCTTCTGAGAGTGCAGCGCTTCAGGGTGAGAACTGCTCACTACAGGCACGAAGAGGCAAAGAAATGAAAGAGTGAGAGGGATGGGTGGGGAGAAAAGAGACAGTATTGAACCACAGAGGAGGAAAGATAATTATTACCATCATCATCATGTTACTGTAGCCAGATGATGCCGAAATACACAGTAACAGAGGAGCTCACAAGCCTGGAAATCACCATCTGGATCATAACCAAGAAGAGGCAGAGACGGGACAGAGGGACAGCAGTTAAGGAAGCCATCGAGGATCCATCCAAAAAAAGAGAACTACCTAAAGCATTTGATGCAGCATGGCTGTTGCGGTGTGCAGGAGGGAGAAAGTACAACCTATGTGGAGTTTCCGGGGTAGCAGAAGACAGACAAGGAGAGGTGTGGGGAAGGGAGGCACAGGAAGAAACACCATGTGACCACAACGCACCATGGTGTGCAGGAAGGAAGGATGTGGGTGGGGGTGAAGGATGGTGGGGGACAGATTGAGTGGTGACAGGATGGTGCCAAGAAAAATAAAATCACCATAACAAGAACATGTGACTGTGGTCATACCAATATGGATTGGTGTACAGGCTAGATGGAGAAAGATGATAGCAGAAGAAGACTCTTTTAGCCAGGATTCTAAATGTTCTTCAGAGTGAGTCCATCTGATGACTCCAGGCATCAATTTCATCACACTAGCCTCTAATATCCATTGGTTCGGTCTCCTCTTACGTTCAGAATCCAAGGTAGTGGTGTTGCTCGTGATGGTGGTAACAAGTTTGTCATGCCTCTTACAGGCTGCTCTCTAACCATCCTTTTTTTAAACTGGAAACGTGTGCATTCCAGAGGCAATGGTGTTCTAAAGTTATTTATTTGTTTTTGTTGTCTCATCTGACACTAGGATCTTTTTTAACACTGGCGATGACTGTGTCAACAACAGCTCAACTCCAATTACCGGATTCATCGTTAATCAAGGAAATTTCTACATAGTCAAGATCTCTTCATACGATTATCTGGTTTGCCGACAATTAACAAGACTTTAAAAGACATCATCAAGTAAGATCTTTGATTTTTGTTTGGTGCTCTCAGCGTTTAGACTTAATTTCCTTACACAGCAATCCTTGCGACACATTTGGCTCTCACTTGGGAAAAAACTTGAAAGCACAACTTATTACTTTAAACATTTTGATGTGCTAGGCTGTAGCTCATTTTGTATAAACGTCAGGGTACTTCAATCAATAGACTTTCATTAATTCCGTTGTGAACTCTGCAGTAACGTTATTTACTTTTGAAACTACTTACTGCCTTCTCGTGCTCCCACGTTCTCACGAGCTTACAGCATCTCCCACGTTCTCCATGCTGCCGTCTAAGGAGCTTACAGCGTCTCGTCATTGAAACTCTGACGTGTCTTTGAAACGCAACGCTTTACGTTTCAAGTGTCTAGCGTACGTAAACTTTGTTGTGTGTTGCCTGGATACGCCTGATGCGGTCGTCTCATCATTGAAATGCTGATGAGTCCTTGAAACGCAATGCTCTGCGTTTCAAGTATCCAGCATGTGTGAGCTTTGTTCCGTGTTGCCTGGATACTCCTGACGATGCATTCTGTCTCCCAGCAACGCTTTCACACATGCTCACCCTGTATTTTCTCGCAACGCTGACACGCACAGCTGCTTTAGTTATAGCGTGTCTTTCTTTTACACACGGGAGTGTGTTTTCCTCGCACGGACACCATCATTCACATAGCGTGTCTTTGTTGTATTTAATTACAGTATGACGCTGATGCGCACAGCAACTTTGACAACTCATCTACGGCGTGGACACGCACAGCTTCATTTACATGCAGCGTGTCTTGTACCTCATTGCAGTAGTACGCTGATGGGTACAGCAACTCTGACAACTTATCCACGGCGCTGACACGCACGGCTTCTTTATAAACACCGTGTTCTCACCAAAAGTAAAAAAAATAAAAATACTAATAAGCACCTCGTCATTTATAATGTCTTGTAATTAGTACAAATTACATTCATATTTTCTTTTCTTTTGCTGTACTTTTTACTGTTATTTATGATAAATACATATTAAGCTTATATCTGTTATTGCACAGTGAATATCTAGGTCATGCAAAACGTTACTGTAGCTCCGTTTTTTTACACTCACCAGGAGACCCTCCCATCAAATGGTCTAAATGGAAAAATGTTTTCGAACGTTATGCCCGCGTTTGTGGTACCTCTCTCGGTATCAAGAGGAAAACCGCTTTACTCATGCACTGTCTTGGCTCAGAGGGGCGATATGTTTTTGATCATCTTCCAGATGTTCCAGACAGTGCTGCAAATAATATGAATGAATTTGAACTGTGTATCTACAAACTAGATGCACATTATTTACCTAAAGTCAGTACCATTTTAGAACGTTACCATTTTGGTAGACGTATGCAAAAGGAAGGAGAAAGTATTGAAAATTACGTCACAGATCTAAGACGTTTAGCTTCAACTTGTAAATTTGGTACACTCATTGACAAAAGAATACAAGATCAATTTATGCTAGGTTGTGCGTCTGAGAAAGTGCGTGATGAATTATGGCTCAAGGATGAACCTTCTCTGGATGAAGTCCTAGTAGTGGCCAAAAGAATTGAACATTCACTCGAGTGTGTAAAAGTAATTAAAAAAGATCTTATTAAAGATGTTTCTGTGGTCAACACAAATCTAACTACCAAGTCGAAAGACTCTCAGGTAAGACCTCCAACCAAAGATAAACAAGTGTATAAGTCTCACATTCAATTCAGTAAAGAAAATAAGTGTTATAGGTGCAATAATACTGGTCACTGGGCAAATGATAAATCTTGTCCGGCTTCAAATGCTATTTGCACTTATTGTAAAAAGAAGGGTCACTTTGTTATTGCCTGTAGGATCAAAGCTTCGAAACAAAGAGTGAGTGAGGTTTTGCATGAGACATCCACCGATCAACATGATTTTGAATGTGGACAGATTGTTGTTCAGGTTGGTGGTGATGGGCCTTTAGATTACATACTTGGGGAAGGTCATAAAACCAAAGTATTATTTGACTCCGGTGCGAAAATTACCATAATTTCAAGCAAATTCTTCAGTGATAGCTTGAGTTCAAAAGTTAATCTTTTAAAAGCGGACATCCGTCCCACTGCTTATGGGGGAGACCCCATTGAATTGAGAGGATATTTTGTGGGTCTAATAGAATATGAAGGTCGCTTTACGTCTGGGAAAATGTGTGTCTCCAAGAAGGGCGACAGTATAATCAGTTGGTGGCATCAGAAAGATCTGGGTGTCACGTTAGACCCTAATAACACACCTCCCATTGTTCTTAAAGAGAGAAGTGTTATTAAGTCTGTTAATCATTCTCCTCTACAAACTCAGCTGACGGAGGAATATCCACAAGTATTTGGAGACAAACTTGGGTGTTTAAAGGGTTATCGTCATAAGATAAAATTGTCTCCAAGATCTGTCCCAGTATCTAGTAAAGTGCGCAATGTTCCTTTCACTGTTAAAGATGAGATGTTAAAAGCGTTAGAGAAGCTTAAATCTCAGGGGATTATTGAGGAGGTGGAAGGAACATCATGGTTGGCTCCGGTAGTAGCTGCTAGGAAGGCTGATGGGTCTCTGAGATTATGTATAGATCTCAGACAGCTCAACAAATGTGTACTTGTTGATAAATATCCACTCCCAAACATCTCAGAACTTTTGAGTATGGTATGTGGTGCCAAGATTTTCAGTACGATTGATTTGACGTCCGCGTACCATCAGATTTTACTTGACCAGTCCTCCAGAGATTTAACTGCTTTTGTTACACCTTTTGGAACCTTTAGATTTATAAGATTCCCTTTTGGCTTAGTCTCTGCCGCTTCTGTCTTCCAGAGAGTCATGGAGAAGGTTTGGGTTAATGTACCTGGAGTTTGTGTTTACCAGGACGATATTTTGGTATATGGGTGTGATTAATTTGAACATGGGAAGAGAGTTCGTCAGGTGTTAGACAGACTTGCTGCTCACAATCTTACCATTAAATGTGAGAAGTGCAAATTTGGTCTTGACAAAATTAATTATTTAGGCCATAGAATAACTGCGGATGGGGTGATTCCCAAAGCAGAACTAATGAACACTATTAGAGATCTTATCGCTCCCACATCCAAATAAGAGCTCATGCGCTTTCTGGGCATGGTAGAATATTATAATAAATTCATAACATTTTTTGCGGATGTCACATTCAACATGAGGAATTTACTTAAGAGGGATGAAATTTGTGTGGGACAAGTTGTGTGAAAAAGAGTTTGTTGAAATAAAACACAAATTACAAAATGCACCTAACCTTCAAAATTTTTATCCCACTAAATGTTCTATCATATCTACTGATGCCAGTCTTAAAGGTCTTGGTGCTGTCTTATATCAAGGTGGCACAAGTCCAGACAACACCATCATGTTTGCTTCTAGAAGCTTAAAAGGCGCTGAATCCAGATATTCAGTAATTGAAAGGGAAGCTCTGGCGGTCTATTGGGCCATCAAAAAGTTCAAAAAATTTCTTTGGGGTACCTCCTTTGTAGTAAGAACTGATCACAAACCTCTGTGTGAAGTGTTGACAAGTAAGGGTATTGATTCTATTTCTCCAAGAATCTCTAAGTGGATTGTTGGGTTGCAAGGTTTTAATTTTACTGCCAAACATGTTCCTGGCTCTGATAACTTCGTTGCAGACACTCTTTCAAGATTAGTTCCGATTGGTCAGTCTGACAATCATATTGATCCAGCTTTTGATCAACCTCATGATTTTGTTTGTGAGATTGATTATAAAGTAATTTCACATGAACGCTGGTTAAATGCTTATAAGGATGAGGAGGTTATTCAAAATGCTCTTAATCTCATTCGTGATGATTGGCATCATAAAGAAGAGGGAGGTTCATCTGTAAAAGACTTTTGGTCTGTGAGAGATCAGCTCTCCTGCTGTGAAGGTATGCTATTGAGAGGTCACAGGCTAGTTCCACCTTTGTCCTTAAGAAAAGATTTGTTATATTTAGCTCATCAAGCACACTTAGGAATCTCTAAGAATAAAGACAGAGTGCGTTCTAGTTATTGGTGGCCTGGCCTAGATGTTCAGATAGAGCGTTTAGTTAGAGATTGTGTACAATGTTCTCTTAGTGAGAAAAGCTCAAAGATCAGGACTCAACCCATGGAAAAAAAGTCTCGTCCCAGTGGTCCTTGGAAGGACATAGCTCTTGATATTTTGGGACCTGTGCATGGTGATGGGTCTGACACATTTATCATTGTAGTGATGGATCTGTACTCAAGGTGGCCAGAAATATCTTTTGTAAAAAAAATGTAATACCAATACTG
This sequence comes from Triturus cristatus, assembly GCF_964204655.1. Classification (NCBI taxonomy): domain Eukaryota; kingdom Metazoa; phylum Chordata; class Amphibia; order Caudata; family Salamandridae; genus Triturus; species Triturus cristatus. The sequence goes on along the minus strand of NC_140584.1, from coordinate 1,041,237,389 downwards.
TGATTGATTTTCTAAAAAACGTAATCTCTAAAGAAGGCATACCTGAAACTATACTAAAAGACCATGGTGTTCAACTTGGCTCTGGCAATTTGGAAAACGTTCTTAATAATTGCGGTATAGTTCACAAAAAATGTGCTTTATACCACCCTGAGTCTAATGGTACTGTTGAGAGATTTAACAGAGTTTTAAAAGAAACTGTCTCGCTAGCAAAGCAGAATGGTCTCAATTGGAAAGATGGAGTTTCAAAGAGAGTTTGTGTATATCGTTTTGCGCCCCATACCACAACTGGGAAATCTCCTTTTCTCTTGTTTCCTGGGAGGCAACCCAATACTTTTCTAGAACCACCATGTGTTAATAAATTCCTTTCAGTCCATGGTAAGGCTCTAGATTTAACCTCATGGAGGGAGAAAGAAGACTTGAAGTGTTTGAAGAGCAAAGAAAATGTTGATGTGAGACATGCTGTTAAAACGACTAAGGTTTCTGTCGGTGATTTAGTCAAGATTAAAAAGCCTGGTTTCTGTGTTTCTGGTGCTAAATTTTCGAAACCTATAAAAGTTATTAAAGTTTTTGACAATGCTGTAAGAACGTCTGATCACAGGGTTTGGAATTTAGGTCGTGTTGCTGTGTGTAGTAAAAGTGATCATTTATGTACCTCTCCAGAAAATAGTGGGGATAAAAATGTTTCTGAAATTGTAAAGGAGGTCCAGCAGAATTTCTCGCACCCCTTCATACTTGAATGACTATGTTGTATAATACATTCATGATATTTACATTATTTGTTCCTTTTTTTTACATATATGTATAAAGGAGGGAGATATGTTGTAAAGTTACTTATTTGTTTTTGTTGTCTCATCTGACACTAGGATCTTTTAGTGACACATATGTTTTCTAGAATGTGTTAGCTGCCCTTGCTCAGGCTTAAAATGTGAGACTCTGTATTGAGATGAGCCTGCTGTCGGTTGGGTGGCTGAGCTGTTTATATCTTCAACTTAAGATTAAATAACTTAAGAAGATTTCCTGACTTCTGTGTTATCCTTCACTGAAGAACTCACCTTTTTAACAAATTGCTACCAAAAATACCCACTTCCTAGAAGGACCTTGTTTTTAACTCCTAAGCATTGACAGTGTTTTCAAGTGCTGCTGATTGCAACACTTTTGCAAGAACACTGTGAATACGTGTTTGGCTTATCGCTTTGCTAGGCTGATTTAGTTGGTGTGCTTGTACTATCCTTATTACCATGGACTTGAAGGCTGTGTTAAGGTTGTTCTGAATGTTGTGGCTGGTCTTCTTTTCACGCGGTCAAACCTCTCTTCGAGGTTAACTCTCTTGCCTTTGGTTAATCAGGGATTTCAAGCTCTGTATCTCTCTAAAATGACTTTAGATCAGACCAAGTGTACTCCTTTGGACACCCTTGGGGACAGCTGTGAGGCAAACAAAAGTTGCAGACTGAATGAAGTTCCAGTGCCCACTCTTCATGTACAACTTTAGAACACTACAGCTTTTAGGGAACCTGGGGTGGGATAGAATCCATCGAAGCATATTCTTCTCATACCCTCTTTGGACTTACCTTGGCGTCACAGAGTGTTAGGTCTAAGCTTTCTACTTGGAACCTTACTTTGCTCATGCATATACATCAGTCATTCTCGTGAGACTCTGGATGAAGCGGACCTTAAGTTTCTCTTGAAAAAATGATTTTTTTCTTGGGGCAATACTCTTTTATTTTATGATGTATCACCTAGACACAACTTCAGTTCTCTTGCCAGCCTCAGGTTTTCCCCAAAACTAATGTATTGGTCATTACAAATGTCATTTACATTGCTTCTGCCCTCCATGGCACAATGGGTCAGCACACTTAAGCCATTGGCTCTCTTCACTGTGGGTGACTGCATTTTGCTTCTGCACATCTGCCTAAAAAGCGGTCCACTACAATGGCAGGGTTGGGGCACCAAACTATGCTTTCATTTCATGTTTATTGCATTTATTTTTGCAAAGGGCTGATTGTTTACTTATTTTTTGCAAACAAATGCATATTGCAGATGTTTTCTTACATACAAACATACATAAATAAAAAAACATTGCAAGCTTGCCAAAGCGAGACCTATTGACTGATGGTCTGAATTGAGCAAGATTCAGTGTAAGGAATATTACAGTGTAAATAATTAAGCAATATGAAAAATCAACTCATACTATGCTACAATACTAAATGTATGAATAAGGGCAGGAGGGGTGGGGGGAGGGAATGCACAGACCACCAAGAAATCCATAGAGTTGTGGGTGTATGAAATTCACCTTTTATAAGTGGCCAGCTCAGATTTGTTTTGCCTCTTGATGGAGTTTATATATGTATGGGCACTTAACCCTGCCAGTCAGTGGTTAAGTGCCTGAGCTCCCCTTTTACTCATAATCAAATTGACATATTTCTAATTGGCATATTTAACTTACATATAAGTTCTAATATATGGTACCAGATATACCCAGGGCATGGACATTAACTGATTAGTGGACTACAGCACCTATTGTACTATCCACTACAGTGGCAGTGCAAACATTGCTTCAGGCCTAACAGTGTAGCCTGACTGAAGCAGTGTCAAAACTGTAATTTGGCCTGTCAAAATAAAACATTTTGATAGGTGAAAACCTCCTTCTTAAATATGAATAAGACACCCATATGTAGGCCCTGTAGTCCACAAAGGCAGTGTGGATAAAATTGAAGAGTAGGATATGTAGAAATGTAATGTTACTATGTCTTTACCGTGACTAGCACCCAAAATATATTTTTCACTGTGGTAGGCCTAGCTGTAGAAAACCAAAATACACATTAAAATCTTAATATTATATCTCGGGACTGAAGCTAGCTAGAAAAATAATTAAACAACTATTTTAAGTGTTATTAAAAATGTAATTCAATAGTTAGGTTGGATATTTAATTAATATTGAGAAAGTTACCTTTTAGATAGAAAGTTACTTTTTCCTTGCCTGAAATTCCTAGAGGCTAAATTTGCATTTACTGTCCTACTCATGCCAGTCAGTAATTATTGATTAGGTGTGAGAAAGGTAGGAAATGCTTCTCAGAAGCAAACAGGCTGACCTGAATGGGCAGAGACGACTCCTCTGAATGCATATTATAGGCATGGTGGGGGCTGCCTGACATGGCAGTGTCAAATCCTGCTTGAATTTCAAATCTGGCTTGACAGACCTGCCGGATTTATATTTAGCACTTTGGGATGCACTTAAAAGGAAGGGAAACAGGGTGCCAAAACAATTCTTGTGCATCCACTGTCTGGTTACTGGAAAACCCTACTTTAGTTCCACCAGACTTCTATTTCTGGGTTTATTGTAGGTTCAGTGACTGCCCCAAACTTGATTTTAGTATTAGAGGTAGGATTACCATAGTACACTCCCCACACACACACCCAGCTCTTAGAGCTCAAGTTTAGTGTAGATTAATGTTTTTGGTATCCTGAAAATGCCCAAAGTGGGTCGAGTTGGGCCCCAGAATTAATTCCCACCCATGAGCTAATGCCAAGCAAAAATGTGTGCATCTCCAGGCACCTCCTGGCTGGAATACTCCTGGCTCTAAGCAAGATCAGACGAGGACTAAATCTGCTGTCTGCGACCTGAGAAGAGCCCTGAAGTACTGGACCTGCTCTCTATTGTATCTAGGACAAAGAAGTGGACTCCAAGGTTTATAGGACTGACCTGTTCAAGCTACAGGAATACCACAAGCTATAAGATGCCTTTCCTGCAGCTGTCCAGCGGCAACTGGACCCTGCTTTGGACCTCTTCCTGACACCCTGCGAGTCTTAAAGTGCCTTCCCTAAGGTTCTGGGGGGCTTTAGAAGTGTACTCCTGTGGTGGATTAGGATCTAAAGGACTAAAGTCAGAAGGCAAAAATATTTGACCAGAAAAAACCTGGTTGGTGTATCCAATCTGCGCTCCATTGCAGGCACAGTGAACTTGGGTCTAGGTCTCAGTGTACCACAACTATTGACAATCATTGGCACTTTATGCTTCTTGTCGCTATTCATACTTAAAACATTACATTTATATCTCTGATTCCACTTATTACATTTTTGTCACTTGGTTTATTAAAGTTTACTCTTTTTTTTAATCTGTTTGGGACTTTAAATTATTTTTCATTTTGACTTAATTACTGTTCTGACACTGCACAAATACTTTACACTCTGCCCTAAGTTAAACCTGTCTGCTCTGTGTCATAGCTACTAGGAGTTTGTGCACAAGATTACTTAGTGACTTTAAAGGTTCCTCCCGATAAGGGTTTTCATTATTTGAAGTGAGTATTTACCCCACTCTACTAATACTCCAATTCCTTACAGTGGATATTTACAACATTTTGCATGCCATTTAGCACATTGCACTTCACATTACCTATTGAAAGGCTGACATACAGGCATACTAATGTAAGGGAAGGGATTTTCCACAGTAATAATAGTTTCCCTTTGTAGATAAAAGGAAAAAAATAAATATGGAAAGAAATGTGCATATATGAATCACCTCCCGGGGCGTGGCTGGTTGCCCAAGATGGCAGCCGCAATTCGTTGAGGTCCGGTGGTCAGCAGCATCTTGCGGCTGTATGGGCGAGCTACCGCTTCTCCTTCAGATGATTGCGGGACCATGTTCTGGGCTCCAGCTGCACTGTTTGGCCAGAAGGCCTGATGGCCTCTGTCCTTAATTGTTATGGGTTTTGTTTCTCTTTTGCTACAGGACTCTCACCACCCTACACTCTGCTTAGGCGGAGGCCACAACCCAAGATGGAAGCCCCTGCACTAAAGCAGCTGACTCATTTGATTCCCAATACCAACTCCACAACACACTGAAGGGGTTATACACATTTTATACATCGATCCTTTGATCCTTTATCTTGACTCGCACATCCCCCTGGCCAACAGCAATGCACATACCCAGGAGTGATCCTCACACCACCCACTGTCCCCATACCTAAAGATCGTAACGCTGAGTATACTCCCCCCTATGTCTTTGACTACTAGTCTAACTTACCTCCTCAACATAGAATCCAACTCCCATCTCCCACTCTCCCCTTACTTCAAGCCAACACTCCACCCTCGCTCATCCAACTAGCGAACAGGATGGATGAGATCGTACAAACATTACTGTTATATCCTACTTAATTGATTATCATTTTAGTCCAGCCCTGCTGCCACTAGCTGCTCAGCCAGAGCGTGAGATGGTCATAGAATGTTGGTGTGCCTGTGATGCATGGAATGCCTGGGTGTCTGAGTGGATGAGTGTTGGCAGTTGAAGATGGGCTGAGCAGCTAGGGAGGCTGCTCCTGGTGGGGCTGGTACCACACTAGGCTGGCTGGAGTAGAGACAGATGTAACCTGAACTGGAGACTGAATAAAGATGGCTTAAGAATACCTCCAGGCTCCAGGTGTCTTTCTACAGAGATCACAACATTTATTTTGGCGACGAGCGGACTTTGAACCCTAGAGACTCTTGGTGAACCACTGAAACAAAGGAACTATAAAGGAAATAAAGGAGAAACTAAGAGATCCTTAAAGCAACTACATCTACAAAGAAAGAATTCCCAGGAAAGCCAGCGCCAGCCCCACCAGTGTCCTTTCCATTGGACAGCCCACAGAGAAGTGTCATCAAAAGGACACTACAGCCTGGGAATACTACTTTCACCTAAAGAACTACAGTGAGTTGGAGGAGTAGCTAAGCTACAGCCGCATCTGGTGTTCCAGCCACAACGTTAGCCACAAAAGGATTACAGTGAGTTGGAGGAGTAGTCAAACTATTAATTAATATGGTGTTCCAGCCACAGAAAGAAGAAAAAGTCAATTTAAAAGATGTAAAAACGGAAAGTGTGCAGTGGCTGTACACATGGTGTACATCTTGTTCAAAAGGGTCCTTAATTGACAGTTGCAGCGATTTGGAAGGCCTCCAAAACCAAAACCACAATGACAGTTGCAGCGATTTAAGGGGCTTCCAAAACCACAGTGTCTCACTTCGTTTTACTTGGACCACAGTGGTATTAAGGAAAAAGGCATATATGGTGGTACACTGTTGGAGAATCACGAGTTTTGGGCATAGAGGTCTTGTATTATGCTCATTTAAGGTCTCACAAGCAATGGATGTACAACGATGGTTGGCGTGCAGTTGTAGCAAGTAAGGATGTGAAGTTGTTCCTGTCCTGGGTTTCATGCTGAGTTCTACGATGCGACAATCAGCTAAAAGGAACTATGGTTGTGCCTGTTTTCTCCAACTTTGAGGATGTTTACGCATGGGGCTCTCTGGGTCGTGTGACTTTTAACTTTTGTCTGTGTTGGGGCGGAGATCCACTTCTATCGGAATTTGTGCAAGTGTTTTCAGGCCCAGCACGGGCAGGTGTGTTGAAGTTGTCGCACTGTTGTAGGAGTGTTTTGGAGAGTATATACTGTCCAGCGGGGAGCAGACAACATGCTTTTCTCTTTCGGGCATCGTGAATGCCGAGTGGGTGTACTGCATACTTCTACAGTTATGTGTATTGGCCGAGTCAACTCGTTCTGCGGAGATATCAAGGAAAAAACATGGGAGCGCTTTACTGTTGATTTATCTGCAGTTGCATTTTGAAAATTCAAAAAAACGTGGCGCGAGTCACTAACAGCGCGCGCTGATTTACCTCATGTCTTCGTGTGGAATCCTGCATGACGCGTCTCTCTCCGTGGGATCCTCTGTGACTCACAAGCTTTGGTCTGTACCCATTTGGAGCCTTGACGTGCCGTGAGCCATCCGGCTGGACGTGGGATTACGTGCGGCCATTTTGTGTTTGGTCTCTGATGTCAGAGTTCCATGCAGTATTGCAGCTATCCGCTTTGCCAACCATGCGATATTTTGCCGACCTGTGTGATTTTGATAAAGTTTTTCTGAAGACCGATTTGACGGCCGGCGACAACGCGATGTTTGTTGTGACTATACTTGCTGAAGGGTCGTCTGACTGCTTGGAATCCACCGTGAGAAATGGTGTTGAACCTGCTTGGAATTCGGCAGGATAAGTTGAGGAACACACCGTGAGGAAGGGTGAAGAACCAGTTTTCTGCACACAGTTTGTTTTTGCTGACTATGTTTTTGGTACAAAGGTGTCCTGTGACTCTCACAGGTTATGTATTTGTTCGCTTATGGTGGAGAAGTTTTGTACAAGCAGAACTCGGGTGTGTGGGCGCTCACCAGCATGTTTTACGTGGGCATAATACTCTCTTTAGAGGCATTTGTATAGTGTATTGTTTATTAAGCCACAAAGTTCTCAGGTTATGATAGTGAGATTAGTACATCTATTGTCATGATGCCTCAGATTTTCGTTTTATTTTGCATGGGGCGTCTAAGGTCCCGTGGGTGGTCATCACACGGTTCACATACATAAGGGAAGGTTGTGGGTAATAGCCCTGTGTTAAGTTATGTGTGTTACTCCCATATGGGGTATGTAATCCCCACAAGGAGGTCAAGAGCTCTTTTTGTATTAATTTTTGGTTACTCCTACATGGGGGTATGTAACCTCTACATGGGGTTTGGAGTACCTAGGTTAACCCTCACACTGGGTTGGGTTATGGTTTAGTCCATAAATAGTTTGTACCTAGGTTAACCCTCACACTGGGTTGGGTTATGGTCTAGTCAATAAATAATTTGTACCTAGGTTAACCCTCACATTGGGTTGGGGTATGGTTTAGTCCATTATTAGTTGTGCACAGTACTAATGTACATCCCTTCACGGGAGTTGTTATGGGTGACGATCCATATACTTGTTTGTTTCCCTTTCTCTTGGGATTGTAGTTGTAGGGTATGCTATCTTTAGAGCTACTTTTAGTTATACATTGGGGCTTTGGTTGTGTGGGGTCTTTTACCCTTTGCGTTGTAGTGCATTACGTCATAGTGTTTAATGCAAAATGCTTCAAATGTATTTCTGGTAATGTTATTGTTGCTTCAAAATGTTTTATTCTTTTAGGGAGGGATGGGAGATATTGCTTATCAAATGTATTTATCTTATCCGTTCTTTCTGTGTATAATGGTTCTTTGTACTGCGATGTTTTAATTTTTATGTTTGCATCTGTGGGACTTGTACCATTATTCATTTTGCTTGTGGATAGTTCTTCCTTGATGTTTTATTACTGGCATGTTTTGTTTTTGTTGAAGAAAAAGGGATAATGTTATATCCTACTTAATTGATTATCATTTTAGTCCAGCCCTGCTGCCACTAGCTGCTCAGCCAGAGCGTGAGATGGTCATAGAATGTTGGTGTGCCTGTGATGCATGGAATGCCTGGGTGTCTGAGTGGATGAGTGTTGGCAGTTGAAGATGGGCTGAGCAGCTAGGGAGGCTGCTCCTGGTGGGGCTGGTACCACACTAGGCTGGCTGGAGTAGAGACAGATGTAACCTGAACTGGAGACTGAATAAAGATGGCTTAAGAATACCTCCAGGCTCCAGGTGTCTTTCTACAGAGATCACAACAATTACCTCAAATGAAGGAAGACATACATAGTCTTATACATCTTACCATTAAGGTTACTGCCTTGGAAGGGCTAAGTAAGAATTTCAGTTGGACTTTACCTGGACGTGAACAACTCAACTCTTTCCCTTCTACGCCTCCCACTCTCCCCACACCCTTCCCATACTCAGCCGGCTCAAATAGCCCACGGTGGAGTTGGAGAACACGTCCCTCCCACAACACATCCTCTAGACCCTTGGATTCTAAATCATTATCGGAAGAAGATATTGAAGCTCGCCTACAACCCTCTCAACCATGAACGATTTGTCTATCAGAGTCAAATCCAATGTATCTCTGTAAACCCCCACAGAGAAGTAAAAAAACAATCACAGAATGATAAATAAACATAACCTCAGGAGAGTTACACTTACCCAGACCCCTAAGGATATCCCTAAATCCTTTCATAAATGCGTTCTTCTCAATTGTAGAACGACTGTTAGACATGCCGCGGACCTAGCAGATCTCCTCCTAGCGCAGGATCTAGAGCTTCTGATCGTGACAGAAACATGGCTAAATGAGTCCTCGGCTCCCACCCGTGGCATTCTATTTGCTCCTAATTACGATATCATAAGAATATAGACCTATCAGATTAGGGAGTGGCATCGCTTGTATTCACCGTAATAGCCTTGCAGTTAAACAGTTACAGCCCCCTGCTCTTTCATCATGTGAATATCTATGTATCAAAAGTGCCTGCAACAATAATCCCCTATGCAAACTACACATGTTCCATCATCCTTAGTAGAACAAATCATGGATATCATCACAACAAACACGGGTCAACATGGCACTCAAATCTTTCTTGGGGACTTTAATGTCCACTGGAGCAACCTTACCCTATAGTCGATAGCCTCAAATCTTTTCTTATTTGATCTTAACTGGGTACAAATTTGTGATAGCCCCACACACAACAAGGGGGAGATCCTAGATCCTATCATCACAAAAGATAACTCTACCCAATTGCAGGCCTCGAAAAATCATAAAAACGTTACTAGACCTGCAGGTCTACTGACTTAAATATTCTAATTGACCTATCTGTAATGCTCTTGACCCATAAACTGGTTTCAAATTAGGTGATCCTGGGCAAATAATTTAATTAATTGAGCCGCCATTTTCCTCCTTATGACATCTGAGAGCTCCTGCAAACGTGCGAGTTTAGCATGTCTGCTGTGCAAAAAAACTTGTTTAATAGACAAACAAATTTCATATATAATACAAATCTATCCACATATAGGATACACATGACCCCTGACTTGCCTCTTAGTTCATTAACAGCATTTTCATCAGGGCGGGGGCAGGAATGTTTCTCAAATCATGTTTAAAACCTATCACTTTTAATAAATACATAACTAAAAGCATTAAGTGGTAGCATACTGTCATTTATAATCAGCAGATTTTACATTGAAATTACCACAAACTTTCCCATGAACATGCAGCTTTTCTGATAAAACTATATAGTGTACAAACAATAATGTTTCTGCAAATATGAGTCATTTGCACATCATCAAGTAAAGTGTTCTGGTTTGTTTTGCTACTATTTAACTCTGTTTGCATCACACTTCTTAATTACAAACAAATGTGCTTTTGTAGTTCCGGATATATTTTGAAATATTTGTAATATTAATTTACACGCTATTTATTTAAATGTTATGTGTTAGAGAAAAATAACTGACATCTTCAGGCAGCTCACTTGACAAAAACCTCTAACTAGTAAGAGAGAAAAATAAACCAAATTTTTCAAGCAGCAATTAGTTAAAAGAAAAACGTACATTTGACCTATTTCCTTAACCCTTTGGATGCGGACGGTCCCCGGCCGTCCGATGCCATGGGTGGCGTGTGCGGTGTGCGTGTGCGGACGGCCAGGAGCCGTCCGATTTACGCATGCGTGAAATTTTCCCGCTCTGCGGGAAAATTTCGCCCGCATCCAAAGGGTTAAACAGACAGCAAATCTGTCAAAATAAAAACAAGATTTAATGACATCTTTATTGCTCATTCTTTTCCTGAATGAACAGAACATATGTTCCTTTCCAGCCTAAGTTTACTGGAAAGATGGGACTAGTAGATGCCAAAAATAGCTTGACCTGAAAACTTTTTACTCCCTATTGTGAGTGGTCGAGTAGATTTTTTGAGGCCTGCAATTGGAATCTGTCTTTCCTTGGGATTGGTCTATCATCAGGTCATCTTCCGTATCACTACTTCTTAGAGAACAACCCACCACAAAAGCACTCAAACATAAAATTTGGAAAAGAAATATGAAGAAGATCGAGCTGGCATCACTCAGTGAGAACATCCTAATACCCCCTGATAATATGGTAGATGTACAAGAGCCCACGGACCACTATACTAGCTCCATGAAGAATATTCTTGATTCAACCGCACCCTTACTACAACTATGGTACAACGATATCCTCCATACTGAAAGACGCAATCTAAGATTAGCTGAGCGAAAGTGGAGAGCCTCTCCAACTCTGAAACACCTCACACAGCCAAGATCTCTCAGGAATACCCCTTACAAAAGCATTATAAATGCCAAAATGTGCTTCTTCAGAAACCAACTGAACCAAGCCAAAATTTGCACCGCAAAAGCTTTTCGATCTGGTCAAGAAGCTATCTAAGGGCCTACCTAATCTCACCCCAAATAGACCCAGTCTACTATGCAACAGTGAATAATTTGCCTCCTTCCTGTAAAAGACTAATAACCTGAAAGCTGACCTTCAGACCTCACAAGATCAATGTCAAGCATCACTAAACACCAAAATCTCCCCTACTGGTATAAGTGATCTCACGCACCTTCTGGAATGCATCCCCAAAAACAATGCCTTCTGGAGTTCGGTTAAAACAATTGAGCAAAACACTCTCAAAATGCTTACAGGCTTGAAACTCTCGAAACACTTTAGTGATTTCCTTCCCTCCACCATCTTCAATGATATCAAAAGGTCTATTCTCCCACTCTGGACTAGGATTGTAAATGCTTCACTATGTCAGGGTAAAATACCAGACTGCCTAAAAGACGTACTGGTCATCTCTATTTTAAACAAGCATTTGCAATGCAATAGGTCTCGCATTTGTGAGAGTTTAAGCTATTGGCATTGTACATGACAATGCCTTTTATTTATCGGTTTTGATAATTAACACATAAATAAAAGGCATTGTCATTTACAATGCCAATAGCTCAAACTCTTGTAAATGCGAGACCTGCAAATCCAATAGGTTTCAATGGTGAGATCTATTGGCTTTGCCAATGCTTGCTAGAATTCTTATGAATACATGGAAGTTGAAACCAAAATGATGAACTGTTTATTCCATGATTACCTAATTTATGCCCTTCGTAGTGTTAAAAAGTACTGCCACATGCGGTCTTCTTTTTGTCTTTAGATTAGTTTTCTTAATTTTAAACCAGGGTTCTAGAATTCCATCTTATAATGCAAAGGCTTTATGCTTGTGCACGGATTCTCCCATGAGTACTTTTTATGGGTAAATGAACCGACACCTTTTTCTCTAATGATCCCAGCTTATTGAGAATAGAGCGCTTCCTTTATGGAACACGCTTGCTGTATTATTACACTATTATCTGTGATTTTAACAAATATATATTTCTATTTTATAATCAAGTATTGATTGATGGATTTTATTAACTTTTAATGCTGAATTCTAAAGATTAATACCTGGTGAATAAAAAATGAAAGAAAAAAAAAAAATCGGAAGATAAAACCCTGCAACTCACACTAATTATCTTTATTGACTAAAACTGAAAGACTTTAATGATCTATTGCTATGTAGATGGCTGCTCATCATTTCTCTTTGCTGACCAACAAAGGTCCACATGACCAGTGACGGGGGTCATTTAATGATTATACCCTAAGACTGAGATACAGAAACCCCACTACCTCAGTGCTTTAATAAAGCCCTCCTTGTAACTGCGAGTTAATGTGGCTATTGGTTCACAATTGTCATGTAAATTTAAGCCACATCACTCCAGGAAAAGTTACATTTGGAAGATATGTAGACCAAGTTATTGAAAGAGCCCAAGAACAGCTGTCACGTCAAGTACATTTCAACTCTCGGACTATTGCTGCTGGAGCAGGGATGTACCAAGCTTTATGAAAGGCAAAGATTTTCTCACTGAAAGTGCACACAACCTTTGCGGCAAACCCCAAATAATTCATGTAAAGGGGGTGTCACAGGATGGAACTGCGCCCATATCTCTAGGATTTTGTGAAAACCTCAATTTGAGTTTAGCACTAGCACCAAATAACACCAGGCGCAAACCATATGGGCAACGGGAAATTGCATGACATGTCAAAACACCTGCTAATTCCAAGAAGAATACGCAACTAACCATGGGCGGGGGTCTTCACAAGGAGACTTGGTATATGAAGGAGTGCTTCAAGTACTAAAGTCACACAAATCCCTACTCGCTAGCTCATGTTTAGTGTTGCACTCTTGAACAACATATTTAGCACATGCCGTGCCAATTACATCATTGGTGCAAGACGCATTTTCAATTGGATTCTATGCTATTTTTGGGCAATACAGCACTGCAGGTTTTACGGCTTGTCTTAAGTCCAGGCTGTCATATGAACCTTTTCCCTAGAACTTCAAATGAAGCAGAAACACACAACATATGACTAAATTGAGGGCAGGCTCTCCGACTATTCTGCCTGTTTCGCTGCATTTAGTATTCACTACGTCACACTCATGCTAAGCACCATAACATGGAGACTATAGATCAGATGTCATCAATCTGTAGGGCGCGACCCCCAGGGGGGCCATGGAGTCCTGGGAAGGGGGTCGCGCATTCTCCAGCCTCACTTTGCCTGGATTCTAAAACATTTGCTTTTGTTTTGGAAAAACAGACAGCCCTCCTGGGACAGCAAATGTTGCTCATTAAATGCTTTATTTGAGTCTCCGGTGCTGCGTAAAGCTTTCGTGCCAGGGTGCCTGGTCGTCTTAAAGAAATGCAAATGTGCCCAATTAGTTTATCTGCAAATGCGCAGGGTGCTTGGTCCTTCGCCCCAGGTAAACTTTATTTCATAATGACAAGATATTTTTCACTTTCGATAACAAATAAAAGGTTCATGTCGATTGATAATTCCCAAGCTGGAAAAGATATACAGAATTTTCCTGCACGTTTACCCTTTGTTAAGTTTTGCTGTGCGAAATGGAACTGTGCAGTAAAAATACTATTTTGTGTGCAGTGTTCCCTGTGAAGAACAATTTTGTTAGTGTTACATCAGGATGTGGGTGTCTTAAATGTGTCACAAAAAGTCCAGCGGTTCACACGGAAGTGGTGGAACGTAAAACATGGTCACATTCATTTTTCCATACACCTTTGCAAAGGTGGCAAAACATTTCTGTCGTTTTATGTGGCCCAAGCATGGTTCAAAGGAGTTAGCACTTTTATAATAGAGCAGGTAGGTTACAAGAAAGAACAAAAACATGCAAAGTACAACATAAAAAAACGTTTTTAATTTAGTACCCTCTTTCTGGAAATATTTTAAATTTCACACCTCGGCCTGCCCCTCCCCTCTCGAGTATGACAGTCCCCCCCCCCCCTAGTCCTGGCAGTAACAGTGTTTTGTTGACTTTAACACTCTGAACTTCTGTTACACGAGCCCCGCCCCTTGTCCCTACCAGATTCCATGTTTACATTCTTGTACCTCCCCCAGTGGGCTTGTGGTGAGACGTGCAGGTGCTGCTGTCAGGGCAGAGAAAAAACACAAGCTTTCTCTCTCGGAAAACATGTGAGCGTGCAAATTCGTCAGCTCCAATTCACTAGTAACTGAACGGAGGTGCAACGAGTTGCACAATTGGCAAGTCATGTATTACACAATTTATTTGCAAGCATGGAGGAAGGGTGAGGGGCTAGGAGTGGCATGGGTAGTGTCCAGAGGAGTTAGTTGAAGCTTTGTGGTGCGTGGGGGCTACTGCCCCCGCTCCTCATAGTCTGAAACCTTGTTGGACTCGATTCTGAACATTCGAAAAGGGTGGGGGTGGGGGAGGGGCACGGGGAAGGTGACCAGAATTTGACAAGGAAAAACCAGGACAGGTCGGACAAAAAAGTAGGACTATAGCCTTCAGTCTTATTTCTATATCTGGCCTGTACCGCTTTTTGCGTATCCTTTAAAACAAAAACAATCCTTAAAAAAGTAAGTGTGTGTATCTTTTGTGTGTGCGTTAGACCTGTAAATCTCGTATATATACACACACAAACTTACATGGCTATTCTTATGTAGGTTTAGCAATGGCAGGACTTCCACTTTGCGCAAACCCCCTCTACCCCCACCCGCTCCTCCCCACTCTGTGTCTTTGCTGAGAGCAGGCAGCGACCTACTCCTGTGATACCGGGTATAAACAAATACAATTGTCATGCTTTGGGGGCTCCTGAAAGGAGAGCATACCTAAAAATTCAGCTGCGCAGAAGACTGCCGGGCCCCGGGGGAAGCAGAGTCGCAGACTAGTCTTCCCCCGGGGTCTTTCGCGCAGGGGTAGGACCAGGCAGGGTCAAGGTGTGGAGTTAGGGGGTGGGTATAAGAGCGCAGAGGAGGAAGGCGACTTCCTCTTCCTGAGCTCGGCAGCATCGGGAGGGTTATAGCGAAGGCCACCCACCCACCCTGCAGTTAGGGTTCGGGTTCAGGGTTGGCTAAAGCGTGCCAGTTTAGGACAGGCTGCGGGGCTGGCGGTACTTTTGAGGGGTAGGGGGAGTCATTAGCGGGCACACCCATCCCTCGGGGTGGAAGAGTGAACGAGGTGGGGGTAATGGAGGCATGAGTGAAATGGACGATGAGACCGGGGAGGATGCTAGGAGGTTTGTGGAATGGCGAGGAACGGAAGGGGCATGGAGTGGTACAAAAGGTGAGTGTGGAGTGGGTGAAAGGAGTGAAGGGTTGGAGAGTGTTGTTGGAAGTTGTTATTGATGTAATGTTTGGTTATTGTTTATTGTTGTGCAGCCTGGTCCTAATAAATGGCCTTTTACGCTTAAGACACGGTGTGGTCTGTTTATTGCGCGATTGTCCTTGGACCCAAAAACCAGGACATGTATTAGAAATTAGCAAAAGTTTTGGGAAACCTGGACTGTACGGGGCAATCCCGGATGTCTTGTCACCCTAGGGCAGAGGTCTTCAATCTGTGGGGCGCGACCCCCGTGGGGGCCGTGGAGTCCTGGGAAGGGGGTTGCTCATTTCCCAGCCTCACTTTGCCTGGAATCTAAAACATTTGCTTTCGCTTTGGAAAAATGACAACCCTCCTGGCTCAGCAAATGTCGCTTGTTAAATGCGTTATCTGAGTCTCCTGTGCTGTGTAAGGGTTTAGTGCCAGGGTGCCTGGTCGCCTAAAAGAAATGCAAATGTGCCCCATTTGTCTATCTGCAAGTGTGAAGGGTGCTTGGGACCCCATGAATCATTCCAAGCTTTGTGATGACAAAGTTGTTTTATTGAGTGGTAGTGCAAAGAGTTAACAACTGGGTTGTGAAGAGTTTGCTTTTAATCATAACTGTACTTACACAGCCCTTAGTACCACTAAGGAGGTGTTGAAGTGACAGTTATTTAAAAAAGAAATTGCATTACAAAAGCCCTGGTATTCATAAAATCTACATTTTGAAAGAACCATTTTATTGTAAAACTATTTACATATTATGTATCAATCTATATTTCACGGTGTGTAATGCAAGTATAAAATAATGATTTACATACTCACAGTGCTTTCTGTCACAGGCTGTGACCTCATAGCACTAAAAATAAACTATTCTCCACTGCACCAACCAAGATTTTATTCTGTCTCTCTGGTTACACACAGACCTCTGCAGTGCATTAACTAATAGAAGTTTCACAATGCACTACAGTTGATTTTCCACTGAGTAACGACTTTTTTCATTTATTATTATTTACGATGCCCTTTATTTTATATGTAGGTACCTGATGGTGAAAGACCCAAAAAAAAACATACAGAATATTTTGGGGCTCATTTATGAGAAGGTTGCGCTGCCAGAGCACCAGTTCTATTGGCGCTCTGGTGGCGCAAGCGTCTCAACCATATCTATGAGGCGGAGCAAAGTCACTCTGCATGGCCTCAGATATTCAGTAAGACAAAGCAGGGAAAAATTGCTGCCTTGCCTAAACTCTGCATCAAGGAGGTGTTCCATATGCACTGCGTGGGTGTTCCCACGCAAAACCCTTGGCTTTTGATGCTGCCCCGTATTTACAAAATCACTTAAACCTGGGGCAGCACCAAAAACGTATGTCTCCCCAGTGAAAAAAATGGCTCCTCATTTATTCCTCTTTTCATGTGTGCTGCATTTTGCAGCTCACTTAGAAAGAGGAAAACATCTATCAGGATTGTTTTTGTGCAGGAAGGTGCCCTTCCTTCAGAAAAACAATCCTGCCTATGTTGGTGCTAGGCAGCAATATGTGAGCCAACGTAAAAGGAAAGGACAGGAATGGACCTGTTTTCATAAATATGGTACATTCCTGCCTTTTCACATTGGTGCAGAGCGGCGCAGCAAGAAGACTGGCACACTGCCCAATTCCTCATAAATTAGGCCCTTTGTTTTCAGTTACACTTCTGACCACGCCCCCACGCTCACTGACCTTTGGTTGGCTAAACACTATTTAATATTATTTCCCTATTGTAAAAATTATTTTGGGTGGGAATTGGGGGTGTTTATGGTTGTCTATGATGAGGAGTACCAGGTTCTAGAAACGTTTGTCAGGAGGGGGCCTTACTCCTAAAAAGGTTTGACAAGGGGTCTCAGCATCAAAATGTTTGAAGGCCTCTGCTATAGATAGATAGACATCTTGGAGCGCCGTAACAAGGTCTGTTTCCACCATGTAACCTACGTGGATGTCGCTGAAGCATAATGTGACAAAGTGGTTACGTATAATCATGAAAATCTGTGTCTATTTACTACCAGAGCCCGCAGGTGGTTCCAGTCTTCGCACCCAAATAAACCAGCTGGGCCACAAACGCCCGAACGCACTGGGTTGTAAATTAAAATCCCTGGTTCTGTGGTGAAGTGAAGCCGTAATACTTGCTTGAATGATTCACAAAACAGCCTCTGTGGGTCAGGGCACAGCGGTTTCTTCACCCAGAAGAGGGTGAAGACTGCACAATACTGCTGCTGTTAACGGCAGCTGCTGCACACATGACCCTAATTGTACCCTGGTTTCCCCCGGGGCTTTTACTACAGTGGCCCTTTCAGTCAGGACTGTGAGCCGCCCTGTCACTGCTCGGGATGAAAAGATGACATGAGTCAGAATGAGGACCGATGCATCGAGACAGAAGACCGTGCCTGGACGTCCAGAAATAGCAAGGTCAGAAAGCGGCAAGCGTCCTCGTGGCAGACGCGGTCCTGCCTACCAACAGCGCGTGATTACAGAATAGTTAACGTTAAGCACACTCACGCTCGCACATTAGATTAGTCACTTTACCTCACAGAAAGAGCAGCTCTGAATATCAGCGGCCAAATAACCATGCGGGAATTCCATTTCAGTTAGAAGGGGCTTGAAGGGACTTTTTTTAAAATCGAGTTATTTAAAAAACTGTAAAGTTAATTGCTACTGATAGTGCCCTTCTTTAAAGAGAGTTGCTCTGGAGAGAGCGGCGATTGTTCAGAAGGAGAACAAGCATTGGCAGCGCAGCCGAGAAAGTGATGCGGCCGCGCTGCCCTGAAAGTGATCGCACGCTGTGCGATGCGATGTGCTTAATGAGCCATGACAGAGAGGAATGCCAGATGGCGCTGCGCGTAACTGCAAGCTTTAGGCTACAAGCAAAAGCGTGTGGTCGGTCTTTTTAAAGCCGACTTACTAAATGTCTCGCCAGAGCAGCGCATGCGCTGGCTCAGGCGAGACCTAAAAAACCAATGGCTGATCCAAACAACCTCTACAATTTTTGCCCCATTTCCAACATCCCGACACTGTCTGAGGTTCTTAAAAATAGTGTTCATGTCCAACTTTGTAACCACATCGACCAATTCAGCCTCTTTGATTGGCACCAACCTGGTTTCCACTCTGGGCACAGCACTGAATCGGCCATGACACATAGTGGACGATGCTCTAAAAATGCTGGATCAAAAGGAATCATGCCTACTAATCCTCTTGGACATCTCTTCGGTCTTTGACTCTGTAAAGCATGATTACTTACTCGATATGCTAGACCACAGTTTGGGAATATCAGGGTCTGTCTTAAATTGGTTCACGTAATTTCTGCAAAACAGAATACAAAAAGTGAAGGTAAATCAATCAATTTCTAACACTACGCCGGTCACACTTGGGGTCCCACAAGGCTCCTCTCTTTCCCCCACTATATTCAAGCTATTCATGGAACCACTAACAGAAATGCTAAGGGCTTCCAACATTCACTATCATCTTTATGCGGATGACATCTTGAAATTCTCATCCCCTTTCATCCAACGTTTCAACTTTCTACCATCTTTCCCTTCACATTTCCTTCCTTCCTGTTAACCTTCCTTTCTACTTCTGTTCTTTTTTCCCTTTGTATCTACCCATCTTTTTTTCTCTCTCATCCTTACTTTTTCTTTCATATCTTACTCTGTCATACTCACTCATTGTTTTCTGTGTTCCTTCCTCTGCTTGTTCTACTATTTAACTTTTTTCTTCATGCACTTCTATCAGTTAGCCGCCAAGCATCCTGTACCCTTTCATTGCCTGGGAATATTAAGACTACCACTCCCATAATGCAATAGTTTAGATCTTGGGTTGTGTGCCTTCCCATACTGCACTGGTGCAAGGTCATATGACAGTGTTAGCTTATAAGCCTTCAGCGCCCTGTCCCAGGTGCTTGGCTTTGCTTCCTGTGAGGACCACGCCCTTCTCCTGTTGGATTCCCTCCTCTGAACACCTTTCCCTTGCTGGCTCGAGTACTATTGCCTTGTGAGGAACCCGTTCGTAGAGAGCCTGCTTAAACTTTCTGATCACTTGTTTCAGAACGCGAGGTAGCGCTGTGGTTTATTTCCTCAGTTTTTTTCTGCCTGACCTTTTTTGCCCCATTAAGCGCGAGGACGCGCTGATTCAACTGTTTACTTCCAGCTTCGAGCATGTGGACGAAGCCGTGCCCCAGCTGGCTGGAATTCCAGGCGTCTAGCGCGAGGATGAAGCCGCGCTCCAGCTGACTTCATGATTTTCCCCGAAGAGAGCGCAAGAAGAGGAGGTGCTGTCATTTGATTTATGAGTGGCAAAACGCTCCGAGTGCAGATTATTGGACAAGATATCAATCTGCTCCTAAACGTAGCGGGAGGATGCGCGGTTTCTTTTTGTTTACATTCTTTTTTTTAACCGCGTGGGATGCTGATACATGGTAGCTCCTGGTACTCTGCACTCCCCTTCTGTAGCTCGTGATCACTCTATGCTGTAATAGAGCCTGTAAACAGCACAGCTTCTGCTAGAAGAAGTGGTAACTGGATTAAGGGGTTCCAAAGAATCTGTCACAGCACTTCAGTGATTCCCTTTGCGTCAATTGTCACAAGGCAGACGTTTGCCTTCACCACAGCCTGATTATAATGCCACTTGCTTCATGACTGGAGTATACACAAGTCCAGTAGGGAATTTTCTGTTGGATTACTTTTTTCTTGCCATTTGGGAACAGCGCGTCTATTCAAAAGGACTACCAGTGACCACCATAGTGAGTATGTGAGGATGCACAAGCCATGTCCTAGTTTATAGTGGCCTAGAATTCTTGTGATTAAATAGTGCTCCCTTTTTAACCTGTCCCTCTCTCTTCTTATCTATTACTACAGGCTAACTATCCTCAGAGCCCTGGTGGTCCTGCCTCGTCTCTTCGCTCCCTGGGGATACTGTTCTATCCTTCTGCGTATTGCATTTAGCAGGAGGAGACCGTATCTCAGGGGAGAGGAAAGGCTCGAGCTTCGCTCCCGTGGATATGGGATCTTCTGTTCAGAGACCTGAATCTCCGACACCATCCATGTGCATGCCCGCTGAAAGCTCACAACCCTCTCATATGGTATGTGGTAGCAGTGCAATTAACGGCATTTTGTCTGCAGACCTGCAGACATAAGAGGCCCATAAACAATTAATTAATGTTTATGTGGACCCAGTTCACAAGCTTATGAGGCCCAGTGGGAACCCCCGCTTAAACTACTAAAGTGGGTGGTTCCCTACGCTCCTGAGGTTAAGTACTAGAAAGGGGCCTGTGTAGTACTTGCATGCTTGGTACTTATCTGCATAGTAACGCACTGCAGCGTAAATACCACAGGTTTACACTGAGAGGCTAGTGATGAAAGCCTACGCGGCAAATGGAGGGAGTCTCTGAAGTCCATGGATAACTTGCTTTAAGCAGTAGGGAAAACAAGGGAGCTGCCAGAAAATTGAAGTACCCTCCACTTTGAAATTAAAGCTCTGGTGGCAAAGAGCTAACAAAGCAAGTGAGCCGACCACTCCCTAGAGGAGCTCCCCTGTCTCTTCCATCCAGACATCCATCCATTCATTCATCCTTTCACCCTTCTATCCACCCACTGACTGATATCCACAATTTCATCTTTACATGGTTACATCCATTCATTTTTTCATTGCAGTCAATCTCTCTCCATTCCATCAATCCATCCATTCTGCCATCCACAGATCGATCCACTCTGCCATCCATTAACTCTGCCATCCATCCATCTTGCCACTCATCTATCCACTCTGCCGTTCATCCATCTATACCTTCACCGTGCCATCCATCATCATCCTTCGATTCACTCTGCCATCCATCCATCCATGCACGCTGCCGTCCTTCCACTCATCTGTCCACTTTGCCATCCATTTGCTCATCTTTTCACCCACTCATCCATCCACCCATCCACCCACCCATCAAATCCATCCGTCCGTCCATCCATTATACCATCCTTTCACTAGTCCATCCATCTATCCTTTGATTCATTGATCCATTGATCTACCCATCCATCCGCTGGGCCATCCGGATACCTGTCTATTCACCTAATATTTCACCCATTCATCTATCTACCCACACATTCATCCGCCCATGCATCTACAATATATGCTTTAAGCACCGCCCATCTTTTCATTGGTTCCTCTTACTGTTCTTTGTAAATGCCGGCTTTTGCTTGGCGAATACGCTTAGTAGTCCCTCCTTTTGGACTTTTGTATCCTCCAACAAGGATTGCCCCCGTTACATGTGCTCTTACTCTTCAGGTTATTTAGGATACTTTGAGAGAACTCTTTTTTTGTTGGCCTATGGTCGCACAGCTGCTCCACATGCATTTCCATTTTCAGCGCGACTGAAAAGAGGGCTGTAAATCTTGTTATAGCGCTATTTTCATGTTTCAATGCTCGTGGAAGCCTGAAGGCATAGTTCTACAGTGAACGTGTGTTTGCAAGCCCTTTTTTAAATAATTTTTTAATAAAGAGAAGGAACCATGTGTAGCTGTTTGAATGCACAAAATTAGTTTATTTTTATGATTTTGGATGCAGCGTGGCTATTATTTTATCAGCACAGTGCCCACTTCAGGGACGTTGTGCTTCAGGGGGTCGTCTTCTTTCATCACTGGCGCTACGGGGGATGGGCATGGCTGCTTAGTTTACATTCCTCCTCACCACTGCGAGCAGTAGTCTCAGGGAACACCACCACCTCTGTCTTTCATAGGAGCATGGCGCCTCACCCCAGGTAACTGTAAAGAAGGCTCGGGCGGACAGCACAGGGAAAGCGACGACATGGGCGTTTGTCCCCGTTTCTTTCACCCTCCGTTTGTTCTCCGTAGCAGCACCGGCTACATGTGTTACAATGCAGCGCCTGCTTCAGGCAGCACACCTTTCTTTTATCAGCACTGCGCCCGCTTCACGGCCCCCGCGCTTCAGTTTCATAAAGTGTGGCCGCTGTGAAGCGGGTGCAGTGTTGATAATAGATAGGCGCACGGCGATGCACTTCTTTTTATTATCAACACCGTGCCAATGAAAGGAGCACAGCTGCCGCATTTCTTTCAGCATGGCAGTCGCGCACCTTTCTTTTATCATCACGGAGTGGCGCCTTCACCCTATGCAGGCAGCTTGAATAGTGCAGTTCATCTCAAACAATGGCTGTGGACATTTCTCTATTTATTACTGCTTTTAGGATTTTATCATAAGGACGGTCAGCTCCCGCTGCGCTGTGCTCCCCAGACTGCTTGCCTTTAATTGGAGGGGATTGTAGTTAAGACACGAGCGGTACTTGTGACTGCAACGCATTCCTTCGCGCGCTGGGTGCTTGTGCAATCCTTGTTATATTATTTGTATTCTGCCAACATTGAGAATGGAACTTAAAGAACAACCAATAAACAGTTTAGTTGATTATGGAGTGGCAATGTTTGTGTCAATCTGAGGGGGACGGGTTTGTGTTCCAAAAGGGCAACCACAGCAGGAGAAGATCGAATACACAAAAGATGGTGCAATCTTTATCCGTCTTCTATCATCACCACTGCTTCCTCCTCTTGGTATGTCATCAGTGAACCTGGTGCAGAGACCTCCACCTCCCAGATCCGGGTACTTATGTGACCGGTGTCACTTGCAGGGTGAGTGTTGAGGTTTTTTTTTCCAGGACTCATTCCAAGAGAGGCCAGCAGCAAGCCTCAGGCAGGTCCAGTTGGTGCTGGGCAGCTTGGCAGTTACAGGGAGGCCTCGGGAAGCTCCTTGTGTCCCTGTAACTCAAACAGGGTCAGCCAATTGCCCCTTGGAGTCACTATGGGTACCCTGGAAACAAGAAAAGCAGGCCCAATCTTCCTCCTTAAGACAGAAAGGCAGTCCTTCTAGCAGCAGGGCAGTCCATCCTTCTGAATCGTCCAAAGGTCCAGGAGTGTTCCGATCAGTGGTTCAGAAGGTTTTCGTGTTATACCTGGTGCCAGCCTTTGTATGGAGACGTTTCTGGCCAACCCCAGCACTGGTTCTAAAAATTTCTTCCAGTGCTAGAATGTTCTTTCCCTGGTGAGACCTCCAAACTGTCTGGAGTGACAAAAGGCAGAGCAGGTGTGGTGTCAGGTTCATTTGTGTAGGCTGGAGACAACACCCTTTGGAGTATAAGTGGGGCAGGGTACATCTCCGCCCTCGACCGTTAGGTCACGAAGAACTGTCCCAGCTACACCTAGGTTCCATAGTGCACTGTCTGGCCCAATACACACCCTTAATGGCAATCTAGAAAACATGCCTAGGTAGCTAGAAAGGCCTTAAACTGTGTGCAGGAAAATGCCAACTTTCCGAAAGTGGCATTATCAAAATTGTAATCTACAATTCAAATTTAACATTAAAGAGGATTTTAAAACACAATTCCTGCGAGTATAAACATGATTTCTCCATCTTCTCCTAATCTAGAGTTAGTACTTATTAAAAGTAATAAGTTAACCCAGTGTTAGGCTATGGGATACAGAACAACTTTAGTAGCTTTTCACTTACAGGACAGGTAAAACTTAAACACACGTCGTACTTCTTAAATAACCAGCACCCTTCTGTATGAGCTTTTAGGGCCTACCTTAGGGGTGACATAAGCATTAAAAAGGAGAGTTTAGGCCTGGCAAAAGGGTTATTTTGCCACAGCAAAAGGGTTATTTTGCCACGTCGAAACGGCAGTTTAAAATTGCAATAGACTGCAATGGCAGCCCTGAGACATGTTTAAAAGGCTACTTAAGTGGGTGGTAGAATGAGTGCTACAGCCCGCTAGTAGCATTTAATTTCCAGGTGCTGGGTACATGCAGTAGCATTTACTGAGGACTTACTGGTAAATTAAATGTGCCAATTAGGTGTAGTCCAATTTTACCATGTCCTAAGGAGAGAGTACACACACTTTAGCACTGGTTAGCAGTGCTAATGTACACAGAGTCATAGAGCAAACAAACAGGATTTCAATAAATCAGAAGAGATGAAGTCAAAACGTTTGAGAGAATGCCAGGCCAAGGACATCAGGTCTAACAACGTCAATCAGATTTGATGAGCAATTTTCACTTCACAAAAAACAAAAATCCTGAGACTACTTGATGGGGCAGGTGGTGCCGGGGATTTTGGAGAAATGGAACTGGATGTTTCCAGAACGGAGATAAGAACACCAGGGGCATTGCTTCAGGGGGATGTTTGGGGTAAATAAATGCATTTTCTGGTAAATATTTGGGTACGGGTGCTTTAAGTCAGGTATGGTGAGAATGTTTACATATACACACAGCAGACACACACACAAAAATGCACACACACACATAGGAGAGTGCACGGAACAATATTTTCAGGACAATACGGGAACGGTAGTCTCGACCTGCAGACTTTGGGAGGCCTATAAGACAGTGATGCAGACATATGTGCAGGCCATAGTTGGTGGTAAAAAGTAGGAACAACAAATCCAGTACGATGTACTAGAGAAAGACATCCTTCAACTGTACAGGAACGCCATGGGAAATAGCGAGGCAGCTGCACAGGCTAGGCAGCAGATCAGTATCAAGCAAAAAGAG
Source organism: Triturus cristatus (assembly GCF_964204655.1). Taxonomy (NCBI): domain Eukaryota; kingdom Metazoa; phylum Chordata; class Amphibia; order Caudata; family Salamandridae; genus Triturus; species Triturus cristatus. The sequence continues at coordinate 1,041,212,460 of NC_140584.1, read as the reverse complement.
ATGAAAGCTATAGTAGAGGAGGCAGCCAAGACATACACTAGAGAAACCCAGAAACAACTATACGAAGTAGGAGACAAGGCCAACAAGCTATTAGTGTGGCTGGAAAAGAGGGACAAAGAACGAAATTGGGTTCTAGAGATACATACTCCGCAACTGGAGATTAAAAAGACAGGCAAGGAAATTGCCTCTGCATTTTCAGACCACTACGGGGCTCTGTATAAATCCATATTTACTAGAACAAGGGAGAAATGTGCGGAACTACTTAGAGGCCTTCCTGTTCCAAGACTATCCAATGAAGACAGGGAGGTGATGGATAAAGAACTCACGACAGACGACATAGTAGGGGCAATAGGAGATTTGCAGTCCGGTAAGGCGACCGGTCCCAACGGCATACCCATAGAATTTTATACGGGAGTGGCATCGAAAGTGGCTCCACATATGTTGAATATGTACAATGAAGTTCTCAGTCGAGGCGAACTATCAGAAGATCAGAGACTAGCCACGATTGTAGCAATACCGAAACAAGGGAAGCCGCGCAAGGATTGCGGACCATATCATCCAATACCTCTGCTTAACGTGGAAGCTGTTAGCAAACAGGCTTGGTGCTGTTATCACCTCTATAGTACACCCAGACCAAACCAGATTCATGCCCCAAAGGAGCACCAGGCTTAATCTGCGGAGATTATACAGAGTGATGCATACCACTAAGGTCAACCCGAGCGAGGATGCCGTGCCTATGTCACTGGACGCAAGCATGGCATTTGATAATATAGAATGGCCATACCTGTAGGCAGTGTTGGAAAGGTTTTGGATTTGGGCCCAGTTTCTGCACGTGGGTGTGGATCCTATACGCGGACCCGCTAGCGAGGGCATGAGAGAATGGGGCGACCTGGAGGACAATCCAGCTGCACAAAGGCACAAGGCAGGGATGTCCGCTTTCACCTATGCTGTTTGCACTGGAGCCCCTGGCGGTATGGGTTAGAATGGACCCATTAATCCAGGGAATAAGTGAGGGTATTGATTGAGAAGAAAAGATCTCTCTATATGCAGATGACATATTACTATATTTACCAACCCCAGGTCATTGATCGGCCCACTTATCCATATATTCCACCTGTTCTGAAGTTACTCGGAATATAGAATAAACTGGAACAAATCCCTACTATACGTACTGACTGGTGCGACTCAAGAGTCTGTCAACTAGCGCATGCTCCCTAGCAATAAAAGATACATTCAAATACCTAGGCATACTAATATCAAAAGGAGACAACAAATTACTAGAAGATAACCTGCTTCCCCAAATGGATAGACTATGTAGGGACATTCTGCACTGGAGGAAGATCCCACTGACCCAGATGGGACGTGCAGCCTTATTTAAGATGATGGCACTGCCAAGATTCTTACATATGCTGCAGAATACCCTGTGCAAAATGCCATCTAACATTTTCAAGCAGATAGACACCGAACTAAGACTGCTTCTGTGGGATGGAGGACAGGCCAGAATTGCTCTACAGAAGCTGCAGCACAGTGTCAATGAGGGCGGACTAACAATCCCAGATATAAAAAATTATTACTGGGTAGCACAACTTATAACCATCGAGTGGTAGTTCACAGGGAGAGAGGAACCAGCATACAGTGTTGGCCGACACAACAAGGGAGTGGGGAGCATACCTAGCTTTGCTGAACTATCCACACAAGAGCGGCATACTACCCACACAGACAGAGGCGACAGTACACATATGGAGGGAAGCTACCACATTCCTAGGTTGAAAAGATAAATTGACTGAACGAACACCACTATGGGACTGCGACCACCTACTGGAAGTGGGCCAGCTAAAGGGATTCAGTAAAAGGCAGACCATAGGGATTGAATACTTGGGGGACATATAGAGGAGGCAAACAATGATAAGCTTTGAGGACCTGAAAGTGGACTACCAAATGCCTGATAAGGAGTTCCATTCGATATTTGCAACTAAAACACGCTCTAAAGAGACATATCCCAGATGGGGAACAATTAGCAGAATACAATCCACTTGAGGATAGACTACTCATGTACCCCATGTTGGAGAAAGCGGTATTTCTAGTGTACAAAAAAATATAATGAATAACTCCTCTGACCCCCTAATAGCTCTCAGAGAACCCTGGACAAGAGACCTAGAGACATTAGACGACAAAGAATGGACAGCAGCGATCCAGAGTCCGAGGGAGGTAGCGATCAGGGCACGATTCTGAGTGGTACAATTGCACATACTGCACATATCATATACTTCCAAAGTGCTTTTGCAATGGATAAGATGAAGTGACACTAACCAGTGTGCACAGGTCTGTGGGGAAGTGGGCACCTTTTTCCACACACTATGGGCATGCCCAAAGATTCAACAATTCTGGAGTAAAGTAATACAGGTCATGTCGGAAGTAATAGATCAGGAGGTTCCATGCGAGGCTAAATGGCATATTACCTGTGCGACGGGCGAGGAAAAATTGCCAAAATACTCCAAGACATGGCTCACGACAGCAGGCATAGTAGCCAAAGACAATATAGCAAGGGAGTGGGGTGCGAGTCAACCACTGGATTGGCTGCCTTACCCAAGGCTTGTTGGTGCTCCCGCCGGACACCGACCCCTCAGCACTCGACATCTGACGTGGAACAGCTCCTGCACGGCTCCTGGTCTTCCTCAGCGTCGCCTGGTCCTCACAGCTGGAGAGTCAAGGTCACCATCAGGTCACCATCAACTCGCCTGCAACACCCGACATCGGTGGGAATTCATCTTCCAAATCCCCTGGTCACTCTTGAGCGACTTAGACTCTGTCCCCTCTGCTTGCAGGTACCTCTTAACTAGAATCCACCTTTGGATTCCACTGGACACTTTCTCCTTCTGCAACAGCAGCACTATCCTGAAGTCCTCCATTGGGTTCGACTGCGGTTTTCAACACCACTTCACACCTATGCACCCAGCTTCCCTGGTGTAGGTAACGTGGATACTGGGGTATTCACGGGTGGGGTGGCTGTCCAACCTTCTGTCTGCTACTGTTGAGTATTAATCCGGCTTGCTTTCGGCCGCAGGTCCCATCTTGAGCTCTAAAAGCAACATTTATATTATTTCCTCTAAAGGCTTTTTACTAGGATTTTTACCCTTCTTGAGCAAAGTTGTGATAACAGTTTTTACCTAGTGATCTCTTGTGTTCATCTAAATTTGACTTATGCACATATATTGTAATGAGTAATTAATTACACAATAAACGGAGATTAACTGATGGACTAGTCGGGGCTGAACAATAGTTGCAACTTACAGCCCATATACCCAATCTCCTTAAGGCACCCCAGTTGGCTCTTTTCCACAATTGACAGAGTGTACCTTGCAGAATGCAAGTAGGACCAGCTCAGCCTTTCATCCTGCTTAGGTCAGAAAAGTGGGCTATCGAATCATGGCGATCACCGATATTTCTCAAATTAGGAGGCAGGATTCAGTAGTCTGTCGATATTTAACATGTTACGTGTCCCCTGTGCAAAATACAAATACTTTGTACCCTTGAAATCTATTACACAACTATAACTGTGAAACTCAGGAATGACAGCAAGTGGGGAAATGTGAACAATATCTATGCCCTGCTTCCACCCGAGGCAAGGAAAACAGAAATGCCGTTCTGTCTTTTACCGTTTCCTAAACTGTTGCGCGATACCTCGCACCATTCACCGTTGTACGCAAAGAGGAAGGGGCACAATTTAAAGAACGCAGACACTCCGGGTAATATTCTGTCAGATTTTGGCACTGGTCTAGCGCACAATGGATACTCTGCGCGACGACTCTTCAAGGTGTCCGCCACAGCGATCAGCGAGTAAACAGGTTTTGTCACCTCGGCTGCTCGCCGCTGCGGCCACCGTGAACTCACCGCGAGGTAAACGGCTCGTCCACCCCGTGACATATTCACTAGAGTCCGAAGGTGAAAGGTTAACATTGCCTTCGGAGCCCCCCACGCTCTTACCTTCTTCCATCTTCAATGACAGCCCTCGAAGCGAGGAACAGACAACCGGAGCGAGAGCGATCTTCCCGCAGTCAATAGTGAAAGTGAAAATGCATACCATGTAATTCAATGCTCGACGTGCATGTAGGGCTTCAATTGGCGGGACTTAAAGGAAACCCCTCCCAGGAAGAAACCGCGGCCCTCATATCAGGGCAGGAACCAAAGACTGCAACTCCCAGAAAGCATGAGCGCCACCTGTAGTACATGAAAGTTCTAATTACTACAGAAGGTCGGTTCTCCTCAGTCCTGGCGTGAAGCACGGCCTGTGCACGACTGCAGCTATGGGCGTGAAAAAAGAATCATTTGCATTCTGGACGTGAACTTCAGTTTTTAGGTCTCGCCTTGCTATCGCGTAAGCGATCGCAAAGCGAGACTATATTAAAGGGCATTTCAAAGTGCTCCCAAAAAGCGGATTGCATTGCTAGCACGCGAACAATCACGCGCTTGGTGCCGCCATGCACTCCGCTTTTTGGGAGCACTTCAAAGGGTTTGCTCCCCCTCCCCCAAGCGGGCACGCGCCACGCTCCGCCAGGCTTGTCTTTTTTTTAACTTTAAGCGCAAGGCGCGCGTGCGGCCAATGCTTGTTGTACTAAGTTTCGAACTAGCTCCTCTAAAATGACTCTCCCTGAAACAAAAACAGAAGCTCAAATACGGTGTCTGTTTCATGGAAAGGGTGGTTTACTAACCTTCATTTTAACTTCTTGGTGTTGGCAGGTACGGTCTGGCCCCTCCCCCGCGACCTTTCCCGTGGTACGCTCTGACACCTGATAAGAAGGCGGCGTGGGCGAGTAACTAGACTGTTTTACTGCTCAGTGGGGATGAATCAAAGTGAGGTGGAGAGACGCGGCACCCAGCAACAGGAGGAGAAGCACCACCAGGATGTGGGGCTCGCAGACCCCGTCGCCGCTGTGGAGCAGGGCTCGGACCAGCGGGCCTGTCAGTGCTCAGAGGGGAGGGAGGAGACCCTCAAAGGCTGCTGCCCCGCGCCCTTCCCGGCGTGCCTGTTACTCCTCAGTGATGAGGTGCTGGTGCTGCGGATGCTGGACCCCTTCTCCCTGCTGCGGGCCACGTGCACCGTGCTGTGGCGCGTCTGCTCCACCGCCTCCCTCTGGCGCAAGCACTGCACGGTTAGTCCCGCACAAGAGTATGGTGTTAACTGCTGTAGACGGGTTTAAGTGGGCTGGGTTCTGCCGGTACTCAGCACCGGCAGTTCTAAAAAGCAGGTGCGGAGACGGGTCTCTATCGGGCTCTCCATTTTTAGGTCTCGGCTGCGAAAGGCTGCGCTTGCGCAGTCTCGCTCCGAGATTTAATGAGTTTGAGTGACTTTGAGAAGAGGGGCTTGCACCCGCCCCTCTTCTCTCCTGTTCTCCATTGGCTGGCCTCTTAAATGCTGGCCAGCCACTGGAGAAGAGGTCCAGTCACTCCGTTGAAGCCCCGTCCTTTTCGGATCGGGGGGCGTGTTTTTTGCGAGAAGTCTCAGGGAGGAGACAACAGCAAAACACGCCCCCAAATCCGAAAAGGACGTGGCGTTTCTCCGAGGCATTTTCTGCTGTGCCTCGGAGAAAGGCGGTGGTGTGCTTGTCCTCTCCCCCTGCTCTCGGCTCATGGGAATATCTCCTATTTGAACAATATGCTTTCACAAACGCATGCTGCTACAGTTTTCATTGTTGTACCTCGAGGCCCATATGTGTCTCGTGCTGCGAGCAGCCAGTCCCTGCCCTGTTTACAGCTGCCCAGGAGGGCCTGCCCAGAAAGCCCATATGGCTGTCCAGCCTAAATGCAGCTGGCACATCGTTCTCACCGGCTGTAATCGCGTCCCTCCTGCATGATAAGCCGCGCACAGCCCCGGGCAGGCACAGCCTCCTCGAACAGGCACCTCCCACTCTCTAACCCCCGTCCGCCTCCCCGCTTCCTGCCCCTGCCTTGGTCCTGACGTCGCTCTAATAGCAGCAAAAGGCGGGTATTTTCTTTTCGAGAGGGAACCCATCTCCTGCTGGAACAGCTTTGAAAATAATATAGTGGCTCCCGGCCTGCTCCCCCTGAACCCTCTCTGCAGCCCGGCTGACCTTCCGAGCCCCGGGAACAACCACTGACGCATGCTGCTACAGTTTTCATTGTTGTACCTCGAGGCCCATATGTGTCTCGTGCTGCGAGCAGCCAGTCCCTGCCCTGTTTACAGCTGCCCAGGAGGGCCTGCCCAGAAAGCCCATATGGCTGTCCAGCCTAAATGCAGCTGGCACATCGTTCTCACCGGCTGTAATCGCGTCCCTCCTGCTTGATAAGCCGCGCACAGCCCCGGGCAGGCACCTCCCACTCTCTAACCCCCGTCCGCCTCCCCGCTTCCTGCCCCTGCCTTGGTCCTGACATCGCTCTAATAGCAGCAAAAGGCGGGTATTTTCTTTTCGAGAGGGAACCCATCTCCTGCTGGAACAGCTTTGAAAATAATATAGTGGCTCCCGGCATGCTCCCCCTGAACCCTCTCTGCAGCCCGGCTGACCTTCCGAGCCCCGGGAACAACCACTGTAAGCGAAGGGACAAGTGCGGCAGCTTCCATTTATCCCGTTTCCTGTACAAAGACTCGGCTGCGGCTCTCCCTCCACCGCACTGGACTCCTGTCATCCGAGGATAGCGGGTTTGGGTGCTCGGTCGCTGGGAGGAGCATGGCCCCGCCACATCGCTGGCTTCCCCTTTATCTGCTCCCGCTTTTCTCCCTGGCACTGGCCTCCAAGCTGAACATCCCCAAGGTGCTGCTGCCCTACGCCCGGGGGACGAAAATCAACTTCACCCTGGAGGCCACGGAGGGCTGCTACCGATGGTGAGTGTGGGGTTGCAGGGCAGGGAGGGCACGGCGAGGTGACAGGAAGCAGAGCGTGTCTGCAGCGGGAGCGTGAAACCGCCGCAGGCCTGCACTTTGCAAGCCTGGGGCACAGCCTATTCGCTTACCCACGTGCTCACAATGCTCTCATGTGCGTGCATCGCACCCAGACCAGTGCACTGCAGCTTCGTGCATTGAACACATGCAGAGCTCCGAACCACGTGCTCAGCTTGAACCCAGCGCTTCTAAACACTAGCCCGGCCCCTGAATTCAAGGGTGGCCGGGATCACAGCTGTTTTGTACACAGCAGAGCTTCCAAGCATGTAGTTACGCATTGTTGCCAAAGCTATCCGACACAGGCATACTTTAACAATCGGGCATGTATCACAAACGCATGGAACGGATTGCCGTCTATGAAATGATGTGTGAACCATTGCAGAATTACATTAAGGCAGACAGACATGAAACGGAGAGAAGGCTACACTCGGAAGTAGAGGGTGGGAGGCGAGGAGAGGGGCCATGAATCAAGAAAGGACAGGAATCAAACGGAAGTAAGTCGAGGTCAAGTTTTCATGAAGGCTTTTAGAGAATTTCTTAACGAGAAAGCCATCAATCTGTGGATGTAAGCAGTAGAAAGATACATTATATACATAACACCCCGTATACGGGCAGACACCTCAGACATTCAAGTCAGAGGGTACTGATTATTTAAACATTAACAGCCCTGGTCTGCTGTGTGTCACACCTAGAGCAGCACTTTAAAAGATAGCTCGGGGATCCCAGGGTCTGCACTCGGCACAGGGGGTGGTGCAGCAGATGCTTTCTGTAGGAAAAATGTCTTTTAACGATCTCCCCTCACTCTTCTGCATATATTTACATAAGGGCTAGCACCTCGTCAGGAGCGAAACACACCTCACAAATGAAAGTGCAAAGCAGTATGTGTGATGAGAGCGAGAAACTACCAATCCCAGATTGCTTTATGCTTCACGTTACGTGGGCCGCTTTAAAGCTATGAAGGCTGCTGGGGCGGCCACTTGTCTCTTTCATCATGCATTTGTGCGGACAGACCACGCCCCTCACCAACATGTGATAGCATATCATGAACGCTGAGACAGCTGACCATGTGATATTTTGTGTGCATGGGGGGTCTGAAGTTAGTTTTTGGGGTTATATGCTTGTGCAACTGCAAGGTCTTTGCTTTCCTGACTCTTTTTGAGATTGAGTCAAAAAGGTGGGCTTTTTAGGCCATGTGGTCCATGCACCAAGAGTTCCCTCCTCATGGTGGTTGAGGGCAGTGTGTCTGTCAGAGAAGACCCAAGGCATCGGGTCAGAAGTAGTCGTAGTCACAGAAGTTGTTGGTTGGGCCTGTCAGGTCTATGTTGTCGTGTGCTGCTCAGTGTCACCCCGTGGTGTCTGCACATTGCAGCTGACCGGTGGTTTACTTTGCAACAGTTTCGATGGTTCGGCTTTTCACTGCAGAGACCCCTCCCCCCTAAAGAGCAGGCCTGTCAATATGCGTATAAAACCGAAATACTTTAATGGGTCATGCTGAGGTCAGTTTGACAAAAGGCAGCACAGGAAGATTGGGTAGTGATAAAATTATGAACTTCCACAATACCAAATCCACCTAGCTCCTCGCCCGTCCTTCAGCAAGAGACCAGAGATCCTGACGGCAATGGTGCTGAGGGTAGAGGTGTGGCATAAAAATAACAATCATATAATCATTTTGCTGGAATTAGACTTACAAATAAGAATACCGTTTTATTTGAAGACCCAGCTCACTTTATTCTAATGTTAAGGTTCTATGTTTTTTCTGTTTTATGAAATATTTAATTTTGAAGCCAAATCCAGAAAAAAAGGTCCTTGAAAAAATCATGTTCCTGATGATTTAAATTCAGCGTGGCTTTTTTCTATGAGCAGCTGCGAGAGGCTCCTAAGCAGGTTGCTTGATATGTGTGCGATTCAATCATATGCTAGGAAAGCTCTGAGGTGGAGTGGTTCATGTAAATCAGCCCACTCCCGGCAGCACAGTACGGTTGAATGTCTAGCAGTAGGATCTCCAGGGCTTCTCCCCACAGCACAGTACGGTTCAATGTCTAGTGGTAGGATCTCCAGAGCTTCTCCCCACAGCACAGTTTGGTTGAATGTCTAGCAGTAGGATCTCCAGGGCTTCTCCCTCGAACCTTTATCGTTTGTTACTTTCCCACCAGCAGATGTTTCCTGTTCAACATTTTCTCACATTTAGGGCCATGTGTACAAGGGGAGTTGCTTGGCTCTTGCACCAACCAACATGGTGCAGGCACGAAACAAGCCAAAAATGCGATTTGTGAAGCCGTGCAAGGACCCCTTGGGTGGCTCTAAGCGGCTTCATGAATCTGGAGTGATAAATTGTGACTAAACCTGATATAGCTACAACAAACATGTTTTAGTGGATGGGACAATGTTTATAGGCTACTGAAAGAGATCTTAAAAAGCATTTACAATGCAATGGTCTCGGCATTGTTAAAGTTAGAGCTATTGGCATTGCTCATGCCATTATTTTTGTTTTTAAAACATCTCTCTCTCTCTCACAAAAATAAGACTTATTTTGGTGAGAGAGACAGAGATGGTTTAAAAACAAAAATAATGTCATGAGCAATGCCAATAGCTCTAACTTTAACAATGCCGAGACCATTGCATTGTAAATGCTTGTTTGTTTAAGTTAGCGAATGCGTTAATAGTTTTATAACGGCAGCTGCATGTCCGCTTAGTTCACTAGGGAACGGGCTATTGTACCAAACCACGCTTCCTTAAGGGCTAGCGCAGCGATGTATACCTGGCAAGAGTTTATGAGGAACGATATTAGTTTTTTTAACGGCCATGTGTTATTTTCCACCATTATATTGCATCCTGGGGCGTGTAGTTTTCCTTTCCGGTTGTGTACGCCTTGACATTGGCCATTGGCTAAAGGTCCAGGACTGGTTACAGGGCGGGTCCACTCGCAGTCTTGCATGATAAACGATCGCCAATATTTTCGAAAACAGCTGAAAAGTAATGGTTTAGAATGCTGCATTGGTTAGATGGCCCGCGCTAAAGATGCACGCATTCCTCAAAGAAACCACGCAGGTGGCGGTGTGCGCGACGCTGTGCAAACACTCTGATGAATTACATTACTGATCTTAAATGATAGATAAGAAACTTGATTTTTTTTTTTTTATGATGTCACAGGAAGTGGTGATATTACCTGTCAAGGGCATGTGGATGGGGGTCTGTGCAGCCAAGCTTTTTGCCGCCTGCATGGGTGAAGGTGAGGTTAGCTTCTGTTAATGGCGGGTTAGCGGCTTGAGTGGATAGGGCAGCTGCGAGGGACATCTGGGATCTGTGGTGGGCCCTGTGTGCGTCTTGGTGGATCTGTGCAGTTGTGGGTGACGAGGGGCGAGTGGGTTCCAGAAGGGATGGCTTGTGAGGAAAGGAAGGCACTGAGAGTCCCCTGAGAGAGAACAATAGAGAACAATAGAGAGAGGCAAGGACAGTGATGCAGGAGTCTACGTTGATGGATAACAATGCCAGGCGTGGAAGAGATTTGGCGATCAGCCTTGCTCGAGTGTGTTTCGTGCAAATGCCTGTGGGACTTTCCAGTCAGGATCTTGGAGAGCTAGAAAGTTGTTTGTATGCTGCATGAATTTGCTAGCACCAGGCAAACTACAACTGGTGTAGATATCTAATTAAGCAGCTTTCCCTTCTTTGGTGCGGATCAGTTTCAGGCCTGCGCAAAGCTCTGAAGTCTTGCTCACCGGCTGCTATTCATTCAAGCCCGATGGTTCTCTTCCTGGGGAACACCAGGGAAAAGACTCGTCCTCTTTCCATCAATTGGTCCTCTTCAAAGGGTAGCTTCTAGTCAGTTCAGTGAATGAATGACTGCACAGCAAAGCTAAACATGTCAGCCTGGGGAGGGATGACTTATCCAAGAACGACTGACTGCGTGATAGTGTGGAAAAGGCTGCTTTAATAAAACTGGTGCACACGCTTTATACCTACCTTGACTCTACCTTTTACATACTAACTCAATCTGGCCTCCCTATACATTTTTATAACTTTCCAAATCCTCCTCCCCTAAGCAACTCTTCCCAACCAAACACAATCCAGTTCCAACTCTCCTGACTCAAACTCCCTGCATCCAAACCTCGTGCATACAGCACTGTTGCCACTCATTCCATTAATAAACTCTGCCCCCCCTAAACTTCAACTGGGTCTAAACATGATCAATGTTTTTTGCAATAACTCTTGAACTTGTGTACCAAACTGACACCAGACCCCACCCCCCCTTCCCCCACATAAAAAATGTGTACTTTGCCAACCGGCAAATGCAGCATCTCCACCAAAGCACTTCGTACCTGCATCAAATACAGCCCCCCCCCCATAGATGGACAGATGTACCCTGTCGTCATAAAAAAAACCCTCCAGAAACTCATATTTGATATCGGAATGTTCCATAAATATCAATTCCTCCGCTTTGCAAAACTTCCGCAGTTTTCTTTTCCCTTTCCTTTGTTCCCTGTCAATAGCCCAGGTTGCTTTGCCCCACCAAACTCCTCTCAGCATTAACTGACAGAGCAACAGTGGTACCATACCAAAACACTTTTATTTGCATCAAATCTTCCTTATGTTCACCAGCCCTTTTAACTGCACTAAAACAAGTCTCCCAGGTGCAAAACCAGGAGGCTGCCCTTCACCAAAACATTTTGTTGTTTACCTTCCATGCCACCTTGCTGACTGAATGTGCCCCTCTGGGGACCGCACTGAGTAAGCATGTGCTCCACCGCACTTGGAGCAATCAAGCCGATATTAGCAATGCTCCCACAAACCATGTCCCCAATTGCTACCAAGGCACGCCTGCTCCCCTCTTGTCCCCGACCTGCCCCATCCAAACTACCTGGGTGGGATGCCCTCGCACGGGCTTGTAGGCCAGCCACTAATTTTATAAGCCGATGGGGCTAACCGCTTGGGCGTCATACTCTGAAGAAACCACTCATTGTCTAGCTGTCCCCAAAACTCCATCTTTCATTTCAGCGAGCACCACACCTTCCGCGGATCTCTGCTTTGTCTCTCTACATGTGGGCCACCCGCTGCTTGCAGGGCCCCCTCTGCTAGCAGGTCCAACCAGCCTGCCTCCTTTAATACCTGCAGAGCCTGGCACACACTCTGGTTAAGCCATGGCTAATACCAAATTTCTAAACTGTGTATAAAATCCACTGTACAGCAAATGAGCCACTAATCGAAACCATTAACAAACAAGCATTTGCAATGCAATAGGTCTCGCATTATAAAAGTGTGAGCAGTTGGCATTGCTAATAATAATGCAACACTAGCTATTGGCTTTGTAAATGATAATGGCATTTATTTATATGTTTGTTTTATAAAATAGATTAAAAAAGGCATTGTCATGAACAATGCCAATAGCATAAACTTTTGCAAATGCGAGACCTATTGCATTGCAAATGCTTGTTACTTCTCCCAGTATGAGCTTAAAAAGGCAGAGTACTGTGGGCTTAGCGCGAGCAGGCTGCAACCAGGCCGGGCTTTCTTCGCCCAGAGTACTCTGCCTTTTTAAGCTCCTACTGGGAGAAGTAAAAACTGAAGTACACGTCCAGAATGCAAATGATTCTTTTCTAAAAGCGTGGACTAGCTAAAGGCGTGGCACGTGGCATTGGGATACTTTTTTTTTTAACGCAGATTTATATAGCGCGAACTCGACCCGAAGGTATTGGAGCGCTTTACATGAGCACCGGTTACGTTACACAAGGACACGTGGAGATTAAGTGATTTGCCCAGAATGTCCATGCGACCCCGAGGCTCGGACCTTGGTTCCCAGCACCAAAGTCGGCAGTCTAGCCATCAGACCACATCCATTACTTGGCAGCAATTCTGATATGCAGCTATACGCTTGCCAAGCTCCATGCCAGGGTGTGTATCAGTCCGAGCTGTCATTCAAGTAGACTTGCCCTGACAATAGGGCACTGGGTTTCCAGCCGTGAGTTGTCATATGACACCCTGATGCATTCTGATTGTTGTAGCCGCTCATTGCTGCCAACTTTCCCAGGTCCAAACAGGATGTCTTGTTCCAGTCCAGCTTTCTTTGAATTCTGGGACTTGTAGTTCTGTTTTATAATGGAATCATAAGACCACTAGTCTGAGAATTCAAAGAACAAGCATTTGCAATGCAACAGGTCTCGCATAAGGCTGAGTTAGAGTTTACTGGTGTTGTTTTGAGTTAGTGTATGTACTGTACATGTGAGTACTGGTATTTATGTGGATATACAACTGGTGTTGCAGCTTGTGAATGGTAATAGTAGTAAGTAGCTTTAGTTTGCAGTTTATAGTACTGTAAAGAATAGTTGCTGAGTTTGTTAAAGCATATGTGTTTGTATATAGCAGTATACAGTGTAGTATACGTTTTTGTGTGCCACCGACGCAAGCAATAGAAACTTTATCACAGTTAGATCTGCTCACCATGGACACCATCGCTGAGTGTGGGGAAAGGATTAAAGAGGGGGCCAAAAGGTTCCCTTTGAGAATAAAAAGCTTTAAAAATGACTTGCATTTGTTCTAATTCAACAGCCTTTCACCGCTCCATTTAGCCCCAAACGACTGACCCTGGCATACGACCGGTGGGTAAATATATTTTGCATCTAGAGACCATATAATTTACACAAAGGCTCTAAAGAAGGACAGCTGCAGAGAACGGGATAAACAGTTTCATGTCGTACAAGGAAGTGAAAATATATTTTGATGCATACAATATTTCTAAGTTTATATTAAAATTGGCATCACAGCTGCTGTGTCCAAACAATAAAGGTAACCAGAATTAGAGCTATTGGTGTTGTAAATGACAATCTGTTTTACCTATGTGTTTTGACAGCAAGGAAACCGTTACAGTGAGCAATGGCTAAAGAGGAGGCAGGCAGATAGAAAAAGAACAAGTTCTCAATTACAACTTTACATTGTAGGGAGGTATGCAGTGACAGACAGATGGGTGTAAGTAATGTGTGGTGGGTGCGAAGTATGCAGGCATAGCTGTTTGTTAGACAGACCAGTTAGAGACTGTGCGGGGCAAAGGAAAGCAGGTGCTGTGTCATGCATTGTTATTTCTGATATGAATATAGAGGCCATGGCATTCCGTAATGGTAACAACTGTCATTAGGGCTGGGTTTAAGGTGGTGCATTCTGTGCAGCCGCACCTGGCGCTAACTGTTGAAAATGGGATGCGAGGATTAACAGATCCGTTTAATTGAAGAAAGGCAGCAGGAACAACTCATCGCCAGCTCACCAACTGCTAACTGGCATTCCTAGAATCACAAGCTAGAACTAGAACACAGGTAAGTATTCTAGAAGGTAAGAACAGTGTTAGGAATAAGGTAGAATGCATTTACAACATATCTTCTTCCTTTGGGAGAAAAAACATAAAGGATCAAACTAAGAAAACACAATCAAACTAGGACCAATACAAATGATTAAAGTTCTTGACAATAATAACATTTGAATAAGTTATTCACAATAAAAATTATTAAGGTTCTTTGATAATAATAACATTTGAATAAGTCATTCACAACAGTAATCATTAAGACAAACGGGTGGTCTACGATTCCTTGCAACTCGGTTATTGGAGGGTAAAGAAATACTCTCTGTAGTAGAAGAACCAACATTGTTGTAATCGGAGGCATCACCTCCCCCGGAACAACTTCTGCTGGTTGAAGAGGAGGATGAGGTGCTGTCTGCCGGGGTGGACAACATGTAACCACTATTGGTATTGTTACATTGAGAGTGTGAAGATTCTTGTGAGAGATCTTCATTACTGGTGGAGGATCTCTTTTGATAAAGAGACACTCTCCTAAGATTCAATTTTTCACCACTGATTAAAACAATGTAATGAGGAAATACTTCACTTACACAGAAAGGTCCTTTGAATTTGGACAAACCTTTAGAGATCCTACCAGGTTTAACGTTAACTAAGTCTCCTTTTGAGATATGCGAAGCAGAGGTAAGTTTGGTACAGGCTGAAGAAGTCGAGACTACCACACCATTATTGGATATTAAGGTTTTGATCCACAAAGGGGTGAGTTTTGTACCAGGGAGTCCACCCCGCATAAGTTCAAAAGGTGACTTCTCATCGGACCCGTGAACAGTGGTGCGATAGGCATTAACCATATCTTGAACAATATCTTGATCAAAGATACCTCTAGAACAAGCAAGTTGGACAGTGCCTTTGACAAGTCTATTGACTCTCTCACAAAGACCATTATTGGGAATGTTTTGTGAAAATACGTGCAAGTCTGACCATTACAGAATTGTGTATAGGGAACTATAATACCTAGAGGCGCTTACCTGCTGCTGGGGGAAATCTTTGCTGCCCTGCACCCGAAGCTCTGCTGCTCCTGCCGCTTTTGGTCCTCTCCCGGCTGTGTGTCTCCCCCGCCGCCGCCACTGCTCCTCGCGGCCGAGAGCGGGGGGAGACTACAGCCCCCAGGATCCTTTGCGGGTCATCCACGCCACATACGCGCCCGGAGGCGCTAAAAGGAG
Organism: Triturus cristatus; assembly: GCF_964204655.1. NCBI lineage: Eukaryota > Metazoa > Chordata > Amphibia > Caudata > Salamandridae > Triturus > Triturus cristatus. The sequence continues at coordinate 1,041,197,066 of NC_140584.1, read as the reverse complement.
CGCGGCTCCCTCGGGGGAGCGGGAACTATAATACCTAGAGGCACTTACCTGCTGCTGGGGGAAATCTTTGCTGCCCTGCACCCGAAGCTCTGCTGCTCCTGCCGCTTTTGGTCCTCTCCCGGCTGTGTGTCTCCCCCGCCGCCGCCACTGCTCCTCGCGGCCGAGAGCGGGGGGAGACTACAGCCCCCAGGATCCTTTGCGGGTCATCCACGCCACATACGCGCCCGGAGGCGCTAAAAGGAGCGCGGCTCCCTCGGGGGAGCGGGAACTATAATACCTAGAGGCGCTTACCTGCTGCTGGGGGAAATCTTTGCTGCCCTGCACCCGAAGCTCTGCTGCTCCTGCCGCTTTTGGTCCTCTCCCGGCTGTGTGTCTCCCCCACCGCCGCCACTGCTCCTCGCGGCCGAGAGCGGGGGGAGACTACAGCCCCCAGGATCCTTTGCGGGTCATCCACGCCACATACGCGCCCGGAGGTACTAAAAGGAGCACGGCTCCCTCCGCGTCGCGGGACGCGCGTGGGCGGCGCCGGGCTAAGCCCGGGCAAAGGGCGGGCCGTCTGAGGTCGGCCAAGGTCGGGTTGGGCCACCCCCTTGACATCTAGCTACGTGCCATCAGATAAGCAGACTGCATTAGCACCATTCCTCATTTGCTGTCGTAGGACTGTGCTGGGTGTGTTGTTACCCGTTCTGGACTGAGTTTGCTTCTGTTATGTCTACCCGTTCTGGCAAAAGCCTGAGGGGGGGTGGAGGGGGAGGTGAGGGAGATGGTGGGAGCATGATTGGCACCATGGACCGTTTTATTACCCGCGTGGCCAATGTGATTGATAAGGAAATTGGCATGGCCGAGCGCCGACTATCGCGAGGGCCTTCTGGCCTTCGACGCTCATCGCTGGGCCCGATAGCCTTGGTGCCTACCCCAGAGCATAGCCAGGAGCCCCCTCTTCCTGTCCTTCATCCCCTGGACCATCCCCGGGTGGTGGCCCTGAGAGCTAGCATAGATGACCTCGAAACACTGACAGCCTCGGCACTCCAAGTTGAAAACAATATGGCCCTAGATTCTATGGCTAATGAGACAGACATCTCGCTCTTGCCCTCAGCCAATCTACCTAATAATCTTAATATGCCCCCTGCTCCGGCTTTAGTGGTACAGGCGGAAATACACCCTGCCCCTACTAAAAGGAAAAGGCTACCCATCCCACGAAAGGGTATCCCGCCTAAAGTCTACAAGAGGCCCAGGCAGGCTGGTGTTAGGTTGGGTGGTCCTTACAAGAAAGTATGGGGAGATTCTTGCCCGCCGCAGGGTGACAAAGAGGAGGGCATATTGGGAGGACAATCGGTCACTGGCCGCGAAGCACCGATGGACGGTCTCCCAGCACCTCCATCTCTGGATTCCTTACTCTATGCAAACTTAGAGAAAATGATGAAATCCTTACTTCTACCGGTGCTAGATAAAATTGGGGGGCTCTCTCAGCGGCTGGACAAATTGGAGCAGGTAACCCTGGATAATTCCTTCTCCCTAAAATCATTTATTAAGTTACAGTTAAGAAATTGGGAGGATGGTACAGGGGGGGGGGGGGGGGGTTGTTAGCAGGGAGCCACATACAGCACATCAAAGTTCAGCCTTTCCAACAGGCACCTTACCAGTTGCATCAAAGGTGCCTGATTGTGCCTCACAACCTATTGTTATAGTCGCAGGGTCAGGGAGGAAGCCTGATCCGTCAGCAACCAAATCTGCAGACATAGCAAAACCCACTAAAGCTGCCAATACCACCTTAAGTAAAAAGACGTCATGTCCCATAGCTTCTGGCACCCCTGGTAAAGCAAATTCTATTACTCCAGCTACCAAGCCTGTGGCTCCAAGCCCATCAGAGATCCTAACATCTAATTTAGTCAAGCCTGCAAAGGCTTTTACACAACAGACAGGCGAGGGATTAGGGGAGGGAAGGGCGACTAATGTCAATCTTCCCCCGGCCTGCCAGCCTTATGTAGCTGTCTTGACTGGGGTGCCTGTGCTTAGCTCGGGCAAGCGAGAGACCTTTGAGGATCTGTACAATAAGACTCTTTTTTGGTTCAAAGAAAACAGGCCTCTGCCTAAACCCCTGGAGGGACGAATCATCCACGTAAGAAGAGTTGGTTGGGTTGGCTCTACTCAAAAAACCATTCACGGGGATTGTATTATAGTAAACTTTGATGACCCAAGGGTGGCTAACTATGTATGCAGCGGGCCCTCGAGTGAGTATAGTCCATTTGCCAGTGGGGGTCAAATTGGCATCCATGACCTTAGCTACTTTTATCCCCCAATCTTGCCTGGGAAGACTATTAGACTCTCTAGCTGGGAGGATAGAGGTGACAGACAGACCTGTGGTCCCCTCTCCCAACTTAGCTTCTCTGGCAATATTCCATACCAGCCACGTGGCCGGCTTTTGCAAAATTATTGACATTCTATCTGCCCATTATGGAAGACGCATGTTGAGGGAATTGGGGAGCTACCAAGCAATAGCCCAATGGTTGGAGTGGGACTAGTGAGATCTCCCACCAGCACTCCTTTTTATTCTTACATCTCCAGGGGCCCATCGCAATTTCTCTTGCCATGTCCTGAGACACTTGACCTGTCTCTCACAATCAGGGATGCTCCGAAGGGGGTCATTATATCTAAGGAGACCACGATGTTGCCAACTATCGAGGCAACTGTAACTTCCGCTAGTGCCCCCCTCGTAAGAGATTTGGAATTAGGGTGGGAAGGGGGTGGCAATGTCCCTTTGAAGGTAGTTAGTTGGAACATAGCAGGACTTGGACGGAATATATGTATCCCAGACTGGAACACTATGATAGAATCATTTGGGATTTGTCTGTTCCAGGAGACTTGGTCTCTGGTACCACAACACAAGATGGGCTACACCACCTACTTTGTCCCTGCTGTACGACCAAGGGGGGGGAAGGGCCGTCCCTCGGGAGTGCTGACAATTTGGGTGAATATCTCCCTGCAATATTCTATCAAATCTATAACTACGAAGTCACCTGATCTCCAAAGGTTAACAGTGAGAGGTCCTTGTGGAGGGAAAACACTCGAAATTTTTAACATTTATGTCAGAGGTGCACGGGGGTTTCATCTACGCTGCCCTCAACTGGTATCGACGAGGAACTTAGAAACACAAAAGCTGATGCCTTTATCATGCTAGCTGGGGACCTTAATTGTACGTATGATCCCCTTGCTCTGGATGATGTGCTGGGCAATAGAGAAGACGATTCTAGGAGAGGTATCCCATTGTTGCAAATTTCGCCAATCAGGAGATGGAATCAAAGCGCCATTGACCTCAATACACTCTGTATGGAGTATGATCTCAGAGCCACTAATGGTAGATCCAACTCAGATAAAGTGGGGGCCCACACGTTCAACAGAGTAGGACATTCCTCACGGATTGACTACATTCTGTTGAACTTTGGTTTGTGGGCTCATCTGTTGGATATGGCGGTTTTGCCGTCTACTGACAGCGACCACAATCCGTTGTCCCTATCCTTGTCCTCCCTATGGATGGATCATTCCCCACCCCGAATCACACATATGTGGAGATCTACGCACGAAGTATGCCCTTCTAATTGTGGTAGGCGCCTAAAATGGATTAATTTTGCTGGCAAAGAGTGTAAGATCCGGGAGGTAAACTCTATAATGACTAACATTCCCCCACGCTTAGACTCTCCCTCTATTAATGCACAGGAGGTCTCATTATTGTTTGACCAAACTACGCACGCATTAGGCGAACTATTTTTAGTTCACACTGTGGGAAAAAGATCTAACAATAGAGGTGCCACAAAGGGCAATGCTGGGTGGTTTACACCTGCCTGCCGAGATGCCAAAAGGGAATTAATCAAGGCGGTAAAATCTAAGAACAGAGACTTGATTAGCGCTGCAAGGGGCAATCAAAGGAGAGTTATAAATGAGGCTAAGTTAGCATGGGAGAACCAGTTCTGGCATGACCTAAAGGTCGCCAGCTTAAGGAAGGACCCTAAAGGTTTCTGGGACCTACTAAGAGCTAGGGACAAGCCAGTGGACTCATTAATAACATGTAATATACCAGAGGATGCATGGTTTGATCACTTCTCGCAGCTTTATACTGTGCCCCCAGGCGTGGGGACAAGCTTGACAGATTGCCAGCCCATAGTATCTTGTGAATTCAATGAGGAGCACCTGTTCACAGCCAAGGAAGTGGTAGGGGCGATTACATGTCTTGTCCCCAACAAAGCAGCAGGTCCGGATGGACTACCAGGGGACTTGCTACGTATTAACCCAGTGGAGTGGGGGAAACTTATCGCTGCCCAACTGAATGCTACCTTCAGCGGGGCATCTTTCCCGGGCTCATGGAAAGGTGCCGAAGTTGTACCCATCTTTAAAAAAGGGAGTCGGACCGATCCAGCCAACTACCGCCCCATAAGCCTCTTAGACTCCTCGCAGAAAGTGGCGGGAAAAGTGGTTCTAGGCAGAATACTACATTGGGTAGAGGAAAAAGGTATTCTCTCTGACTTTCAGGCCGGTTTTAGATCGGGTATGGGGACGATAGAGCAATCTTTCCGGCTTTTGATGCTCTACTGGAAAGTAGTTATGTTGGGCAAGGGCAGTCTGTATCTTGCTTTCATAGATTTGCGGACTGCCTTTGACCTAGTCCCACGCAGCCAACTCTGGAGTGTGCTTAATGATCAGGGCATCCCATCATACCTTTTAAGTCTACTGGTCAAGTTGCATGCTGACAACTATGCGCAGATCAGGTGGGGTAACCAGGGTCAAAAAACAAAACGAATATCTGTAAATAGAGGAGTACGCCAGGGGTGCGTCCTAGCCCCCACTCTGTTCTCTCTGTATGTAAACGGAGTGGTGGAACATTTATCGAAAGTTTCAGCAGATGCACCTTCCCTGGCCGGTAGAAGAATACCCACTCTTCTATTTGCATACGACACCCTCCTGCTCTCCAAAACCCCGGTAGGCCTGCAGAACCTGTTAACTAGATTCAAATCGTTTTGTGATGCAAGGGGGCTAGTTATCAATACAGGTAAAACCAAGTACCTAGTCCTCAATCCACCGAAAAAGACAGTCAAACCACCAACTCTAAATTTTGTTTCCCTAGAGAGGGTTACTGAGTTTGATTATCTTGGTATTCGCCTTTGTGACTCGATGAGTTGGAAATGTCACCTCCAAAAGATGTTGTTGACTCACAAAAGGGTAGTGGGTGCCCTTCTTAAGGAACAACGTGCCTCATCCCTTAAACCCATTGCACCCATTCTTGATATTTATAGGGCACGGGGTGTTAATGCAGCTCTATATGGGGCTGAACTTTGGGGGGTATATAAGGCGGATCAGTTATCACGCTCAGAAAGCAAGTTCCTCAAAGATTTAATGGGGCTTCCCTATAGCACTATGAAACCAACAGAAGGAGTACAGTCCATTCAAAACAGAAATAGCAAACTAATAGTTATTGTAAAGATGTATACGAGATCCTGCGAATAGTTGAGACACCCCTGCAGGAGATAGGAGTCCATCAGCCCACCCTTACTGGCGGAGCATCGTCATCTGGAACTCCAAGGAATCACTGTCTGAGCCCGAGATGGCAGATCGCCCAGGTGCACAGGCTAGTGAAACCCAGAAGGAAAATAAACTCTTGCCAGGGTGTATACCCAAATAGTCGAGGGCTCCTGTGAAGTGCAGTGCTGAAAGAGTGGTGTGAGGTTAAAAATGAATACTTGATCAAAAATGAGTTTAATATAAATTAATCAAGTTTCATATCTAAAAGAACCTATAGTCTGGTATGAATTTTACAGGCTAATTCTTGGTTCGTGTGAAAAAAAGTGTGGTCGACATGTTTCAGCCGGAGCGGTCACTTGACCCGGCTTTCTTCAGGACCGTGAAATTGAAAAAAAGCTACTGCTTAAAGTAATCACATAAAGTGAAAAAAACAACAATAAATGAACCCATGCAAACCAATTGTGAATGTGGGATATGTATATGGCATTTGCCACCCTACCAGAACAGCTCAAGCATTGAGCGTGAGGACAATGTCTTCATTCCTGAAAATAGAATACACACATAAACCTCATGCACATCAGAACAAAACTATCAGTTGAAAAACGGCAGGGCTAGAGTTAGCCGTGCCTTGATTATCAAACAAACTCTTAGTGATGTTTGGAAATACGATTTGTATGTCAAAATAGTGGAAAAAACTAGAAAAAACTCACCCAGCTTTATGTGGGAGTAGAGCCTCACCTCACCCGGCTGACTACTCGGAGAAGGAGGCACCGCTCTGTTTAAATGTGGAGAAAGAAGCCAGACAGATTGCTGATTGATACCTGTCTGCTTAGAGCTCAACACACGTATTTTAAACGTATTAAAAAGAACCTACAGTAATTAAAAAGTCCAAAACCTCAAAAACCTCCTGACTCCCAGGATGTATTTATGGTATAAATCTCTGCAGACCAGTGTTATTCAGAGATCACGTCTCTTAACAAACCAGTTACATAGTAGAAACCAGTAATAGGTGAAGTTATGTATGGTTATTGCCCATATAGAGTAGGGGAATGCTGGGAATTGGTAAAGGCTAATGGTAGTTGTTACACGTGTCCACTAAGCTCTACTTGTTAAATCTGGAAAGATAATTCGTTTCTAGAGCAAAAATAGCATGAGCTCCCAGCCTCCTCCCTTACCTGTCCGTCGATACCTCTGACTAACTCACGAGCTGTCTGGGAGGTATCGACCGGAAAGGGAGGGAGCTATTTATAGCGCTCGCGTGTGAAGTTTAAATTCGTGATCGAGATCAGCTGTGTATCTCGACCGAGAAAAGCGAGCGTGTCCATACTGGAGCGCATGCGCCTCAATGATACGCTAGCGGAGAGACAATCCTCCACAGCGCATGTGTCAGTGCGTTTGCATTGTAAAAATATATAATCCCAGTCTGCCTGGAAACTGACTATTGTAACCGTGATCAGGCAAAGCCGACCACCAACATGATGAAACCGCACGATAAAAATGTACGGGGAGCATACCAGATAACGCGCCTCTAGTGAAATCATCGTACATCTATCGCGCATGCGCAAGGAATGGATGGCAATTACTAGCGCATGCGTGCGCGTGAATCATTATGACAATTGAGCAGCTCTCGAGCACCTATTAAACAACAGAAACCAAAAACAGGGTATAGATGTTGACCCTGGTTGATTTAACAATGGAAAAGGTAATTCGTACTGTTTGCTCACAGCGAAGTCAATAATTATGACGCAGTGGCTTTAACTACTAGAGCCAATGTCATGCAGAGTAGGTAAAGGTAACGTAAGGTAAAGTCACCATGTGAACACGATGCCCACCAATCACTCCTGTTGGGAAGACTAGTAGTTATCGCCCCTCTCATGCCAGTAAAATGCAGGACTAACAGCCAGATTGTCATCTCGGGGGTCAAGTTGGTAGTGATGCCCAATAGAGTAATCCAGTACCCTAGTAGGGTACTAGTAAATCGTGTTTTGCCTTTTATGGTATAAAATGACTAGGTCGTCAAAACAGAAAACCCCAAAGAGGACGGACATGGAAAAGTTCAGCACGTCCAGACAACTAACCAATAGATATAAAAGGGTGTGTTTGTTAGTGGAATGCGACCCAGTCAACTAACTGGATGTGCACAATTAGAAATTGCAGGTGGTCATTCAGTATGGCAGTAAGGCTGTCTCAAGTGTAAACGGAGGCCCACGGTATGTTATCATTCAGTCCTTGGGTGTCAGTCTTCAGCTTATAAACCCATTTTTGTTCTTTGGCAAATAAGAATTGAGAAACGTCCGTTATATGTTGGGGAATAAATGGACGTTCCAAGACAATCCACCTGAGGTCCTCAGCTTTGTGTTTCTTAGCTAGGAAGTGCTCAGTCAAACAGGTGGATTGTCTCATGCAGCGGATGGTGCTTTTGTGTTCGCTTATGCGAAGCTTGACTTTCCGTGTGGTGTACCCTATATAATGTAGGGAACAAGGGCAAGTGATTCTGTAAATTACGCAATCCGAATTACAATTCGTGTGGTTGCGTAATATCCAGGGACGTTCTGTGCCTATGTCTACAGATGTAGTTTTGATGGTCTGTGGACAGACACTGCACATGCCACATGGAAAATGGCCCCGAACAGGTGGTAAGGACCACAAAGTATTGGTCTCACAGACAGGATGTGATAGTGGTCTTGTGTGGACCAGACTGTCTCGCAAACTTGGGCCCTTCTTGAAAGCAAATAAGGGAGGCGAGATACTGCCCGACGCTATGTTCAATATCGGCCAATGCTTACGTACTGTCTTCTGTATTTGGTTGGACACAGTGCAGAAAGTAGTAACAAAAGTGAGTCTCTCGCTGGTAGTCCTTGACACAGCGGTATCCAGTAGGGCATCGCGATGGTTATTAGATGCCCGTTTCCAGGCTTTTCGTACTAGATGTTTAGGATACTGTCGTGATTGTAGTTGTGTCGCTAATACTCCAGCATGTTTATCAAACAACTGTCTGGTAGAGCAGTTTCTGCGGATTCGCAGAAACTGGCCGACTGGAAGGTTCTCACGGAGTGCCCTCGGATGATGGCTGTTGAATGACAACAAAGAATTTTTAGACATGGGTTTTTTGTATAGTTCCGAACTCAATGAGTTTTCATGAACAAAGATGGAGATATCAAGAAAAGCCAGACGATGTTTACTGTATTCAATGGTGAAACGTAAAAACGCATTCTGTTGGTTTAGCCAAGAATGAAAGGCTAGAATTTCGTCACCTGTGCCTCGCCATACCACCAAGATGTCGTCTATGTATCTCTTCCACAGCACCAAATGATGAAGATAAGGGTTGCTGTGGTTGAGTACATAGTTCTGTTCGAATAGGTGGACATATAGGTTGGCGAGGCTGGGCGCGAAAACGCTGCCCATCGAAGTACCAGATGTCTGGAGAAAGATCTGATCTTCAAACTTGAAATAGTTCTCCATCATGGCCACTCTGGCGCATTCCATGATAAAGGACACAGGGGTGATGCTATCCAAAGACCGTGCTTCTAAGAGTCCTCTGATTGCATCGAGGGTCTCAAGCTGCGGAATGCAAGTATACAATGACTCTACATCCAGGCTGACTAATAGATCGGTTTCGGGATTAAATTCAACCTCAGGTAAAATACGGAGGACATCGGCCGTATCTTTCAGATATGTAGGCATCTCGGTAACCATGGGTCTTAGAAACACGTCTACAAATTTAGACAAAGGTTCCAATAATGAACCAATCCCAGAGATAATGGGACGTCCAGGAGGTGGTCGTTGCTGTTTGTGAATTTTGGGGAGGCAGTAGAAATAGGGTATGACTGGGTTGTTGGTCACCAGAAATTTCGCCTCATGTGATGTTATCCATCCCTCTGCTTCCCCTTCCTCCACCAGCTGTCTAATCTCTAGGGAGAGTCTAGATGTAGGATCTGACTCTAAAGCCCGATAAGAATTAGCATCTGACAACTGCCTCAGACATTCAGCCCGGTAGATGACAGTATCTTGTAGGACCGTAGCCCCACCCTTGTCTGCTGGTTTTATGATGACCGACGTGTCCTTGATAAGATTTTTTAGGGCAGTTTGATCCTTCTTAGAAAAGTTACAGAAGGAGTGGGGGCGGGTGTCATACAATGTCATTAAATCATGAACAACCGCCTTTTCAAAAGTGGAGACTTGTGAGGGGACCTGATGAGGAAGAGGACTAAACGTACTTTTAGGACGTAATCCAGTATTGACCACATTGATCTCGTTGCCAACGGTTGTGACTGTTTGATCTTTCTCTTTAAAGAAGAAATGCAGCCGAATCTTCCTGAAGAATTTCTCGATTTCACATCTCAGGGTAAATGGATCACCTGAGTGTGTAGGAACAAAACCCAAACCCTTGTTGAGGACATTTTGTTCATCGGTCGTCAGGACTTTTGAACTCAGATTGACTACAAGGTCATTTACTCGCTGGTCGAGTTCGTGGGTGGTTGTTGATTGCCCCTCCTGCTCCGAGTGTTGGGAAATATCTGGTCTGGTTGCCAGTGCACCGTTGGGGTTCCTCTCCGTTTGCCTCTGTTGCGTCCCTGACCTTGATCTAAAAAAGACTGATTAGGGAAGAATTGCTGCTGAGGTGGATAGGTGTGCATGTGTGGCGGGAAGGGGGGTTGGTAGCCCCAAGGTGCCGGTGGCCACCATTGACTCTGATTGGGGTAAAAGTTCTGATTACCCCTCCTTCGGTTGTATCTCCGAGATTGACCTCTCCCTCTTCCTTGTGGTGCCCCTGACGCACCTGAATCAGACTCGTCAGATCCTCCTTCAGACCCGGATGAAGAGTAATTGGAACCGTAGCGTCTCCCCTTGTTGTTAAATGTTGGGGCTACATATGTGTCGCTTGTGTACGGGTATATCTTTTCCCATGAAAATCGGGCAAGATCCTTCTTAAATTTATCGATTTTGTTGATCAGGATGTTGTCCCTATATTCTTTATTGGTTTTATTTGTCTCATCCATTTGTTTTTTGAAGAGGGCTGCTGTGATGGTAGTTTTAATTTGCCCCTCCAAAGTTTGGATCTCAACTAAGATTGCATCTGCCAGACGTTTCGCCGTGCTGATGATGAGAATGAGCCAGTCACGGGTACAGCGCCAGGCTATGAGTGACCAGTCTCGTGTGAACTGTTTATCTGTGAGGAATAATCTCGGGGTATTTGTCACAATAAGCCCTGTTGGGGCACATTTCCCTCGTAGGTACTCTGCCATGACTAAGCCATGAACCGCAGTCCGTGATTGATTTTTTCGGAGATTAAGTAAAGTGGCCCAGTCATCCTTAGGGTTACCTGTGATCTCTGGTAAAGAATCTAGGATGCTGGGATTGTCTGATAAAATGCTGCTCAGGGTTTCATCATCGAAAGCAAGGCCTGCAAAGTCGGCCATTATAGAGCAGGGATTTAAGGTTAAGGACACTAGGGAGCGGTATAAGACTACTAGAGATTCCTAGAGTCAAAAAGTTGAGACCCGCAGCCGTAGCTGCTCTACGAACAAAACAACAATTTTTTAGGAGGGTCAGAAAAGAGGGACTTGGTTTAAGGACTGAAACAGCTCCGATCCCCGATAGACACTATGAAACCAACAGAAGGAGTACAGTCCATTCAAAACAGAAATAGCAAACTAATAGTTATTGTAAAGATGTATACGAGATCCTGCGAATAGTTGAGGAAAATAAACTCATTTTTGATCAAGTATTCATTTTTAACCTCACACCACTCTTTCAGCACTGCACTTCACAGGAGCCCTCGACTATTTGGGTATACACCCTGGCAAGAGTTTATTTTCCTTCTGGGTTTCACTAGCCTGTGCACCTGGGCGATCTGCCATCTCGGGCTCAGACAGTGATTCCTTGGAGTTCCAGATGACGATGCTCCGCCAGTAAGGGTGGGCTGATGGACTCCTATCTCCTGCAGGGGTGTCTCAACTATTCGCAGGATCTCGTATACATCTTTACAATAACTATTAGTTTGCTATTTCTGTTTTGAATGGACTGTACTCCTTCTGTTGGTTTCATAGTGTCTATCGGGGATCGGAGCTGTTTCAGTCCTTAAACCAAGTCCCTCTTTTCTGACCCTCCTAAAAAATTGTTGTTTTGCTTCCCTATAGCACCCCAACCCTTCCATTGTTATTAGATATGGGTGCGAGATCAATTAGTGACCAGGCTAGGCTCCGCCCTCTTCTCTTATGGGCGAGAATCTGGAGAGTCCCAGAAATGTCTAGCTTTGCGGATGGCCTAACCGATGTCCTAGAATCACCGGGATGGCCCAAGATTCAATGGCTGAGGGAAGTCAAGCGTCTTCTCTTCAACATGGGCCTTGGCGATGCCTGGGCCAACAGATCAGCCCCCCCAAAGTCTGTGTTAAAGAAAATATATTGGAACTGGGTAGCTGATGGTAGATCTAGCAATTCCATTCTGTGCAGGACTACCCAGGACTTTCTTTTAGTAAAAGACATGCCCCTATGCGAACCATACTTGGATACCGTTACAAAGCGCAGGGATAGGGCATTGTACTTTCAATTCAGGATAGGCCTACTTCCCGTCGGGGAACTAACCTCTAGGTGGAAGGCCCCGGCCCAAACAATCTCTTTGTGTCCATTTTGTGAGAACAGGATTGAGACAATCCCGCACCTGTTTTTTGAATGCCCGGCCTATGTACTACCCCGCAGTAGATGGTTAAAACCACTTTGTAGAGTTCTCGGAACCAGGCACTTTATGGAGGCATTACGTATATTAAAAAATGACCCCGGCCCCTTTTCGCTTGTGGTATAGCCAAGTTTCTGGGTTGGGCTTGGCGTATTAGATCAACTAGGCTTTTGTACCTTGTTTAATCTTTTTTTAAAATGTTTTTACTTAATTTATTGGGACCATTTGCAGTATGAATTGTATGATTATGCACTGGCTCTTTTTATTGTTTTATTGTTCCATGCTAAATGTACTGCTTTTTAAGATATTTTTTATATCGAAATAAAGCCTATGATGACTGACTGACTGACCATTATTTGTGGATTGTATAGTGATGTACGATGATGTGTAATGCCAGATTTGGAGAGAAAAGAACACATCTCATGGGAGACTAATTGTGTCCCATTGTCAGTAATTAAAATGCTGGGATAACCTTCATCCTGAAAAAGTATTTTAAAGAATTTAATAGTACTCTCAGTGGTGATGTCTTTTACAAAAGCAACAGTGAGCCATTTCGAAAAAACATCAATGGAAACAATCGCAAAGCGTTGACATAAGGGTAGTTCTTCCATGGGCCCAATAAAGTCAAGGCAGATGCTGTGCCAAGGGATATTGGGATTGGTCAAATGACCCATGGAAGAACCAACTGCAACTTTAAGTCTCTTCTCACCTTCTTTACATATTGGACACCTCTCTATCCATGAAGACACCTGTGAGTCTACTCCTGGCCACCAAAAGTTGCCTTTCAGCCTGCGCTGGGTCAAAGTCTGACCCAGGGGGCCCTCATGAGCAATATTGAGAAGTTTAGATCTTAAGGCTGAAGGGGGAATGATTTTGTCACCACACATGAGAATACTGGTACCATATGTGTATAAATCATCAAGAATTTGAAGATATGGGCGAGCAGAGATGTGTACGCAACTTTCATGTCTTGAACCACTTTTGACAAGGCGGATAACTTCTTGTAACACATGGTCATTGGCCATGGCCTTGGACCAGTCATCCTGTGTGAAGCTTTCCTCACAAAAGGATAAAATATTGTGTACCCAAGCAGCAGCCTCATAGTCAATCTCTAAGTTAAGAGAAACATCATCTGTGTCTTTATGATCAATGGGTAACCTAGATAAGCAGTCTGCTTGAAACTTTCGCCACCCTTGGACATGGGAAATTTCGTATGGTTACTCTTGAAATCTGGATGCTAGTCTTGCCAATCTAGGAGAACCTTAACCCACGCCACCCGGAGACAAGATGCGGATTAAGAGTTTGTGGTCCGTTTTGAGAAAGAATTTAGTGCCCCATAGGTATGTTAGAAAATATTGGACGCCCCAAGCAGCGGCTAGTGCTTCCTTCTCGATAACAGAATAATTCTGTTCCGATTGTGTGAGGGTGCGGGAGGCAAAGGCAATTGCCCGCTCACCCACAGCGTGTTTTTGAAGGAGAACAGCACCTAATCCAGTTGCACTAGCATCAACCATAACAGTGGAGGTGCGCTTAGCGTCAAACTGAGCTAGAATGTTAGCTTCACAGATTTCCTTTTCAATTTGTGTAAAGCATGAATATTTCTCATTGTCCTACACAAATGTTGTGCCTTTTTTGAGTAAGAGTCTTAGTTGTGCGGTTTTATCTGAGAAATTTTTTACAAACTTAGAATAATATTCAATCAAACCCATAAATGATCTAAGCTGGTCTTTATCAGTAGGGCTTGGGACAGAACGCATGGCGTCCAAGAGATTTTTCTTGGGCGTGACACCCAAAGCAGATATCTCATAGCCAAGGTATTCTATTTGCTGTACATGAAAGGAACACTTTTCCTTACGTAAAGTAAGTCCAGCATTCATGATTCTGTGTAGAACATCCTTGAGTACAAGGTTATGTTCAGCTATGGAGTCACCAAACACGAGGATCTCGTCCTGAAAGAATACGACTTTACATAGACCCTTGAAAATTTCTGTGACCATACGTTGAAACACACTAGCGGCAGAAATTAAGCCTAAAGGAAGACGTGTGAATTTGAAGATGTCCTCAGTGGTTATAAATGCGGTGAGGTACGTAGAATCATTGTGAAGTCTGATTTGGTGAAAGGCACTTTTAAAGTCAAGTTTGCACCTTGTAGAGTGGATACTAGTTCCCCGATGTTTTGTAAAGGGAAAGTGTCTGCAACTACACATTTATTGAGGTATCTTAGATCAACATAGAATCTCAAATTTCCGTCCGATTTCTTCGTGATCACAACCGGAGACACCCATGGGGAAGCTTCTACAGGCTCTATGACCCCATTCTGTAACATTTCATTTAGTAGTGTTTTGACATCAATTTGGATTGAGAGAGGAATTCTCCTTACTTTGTGTTGAATGGGTACACTGTTTTCTTTAAGTTTTATGAAATGCACATACCCTTTCAACTCTACCAAATCGTCCCTAAAAACAGTATCACACTCACGAAGAATATCGTCTAAGGAATGGTCTTCAATGACCATAACTTGATTGGGGGCTCTCGGATTTCTGATTATATGCAAATCATATTGATGAACCCAACCTAGTATAGGAGGACAAAACGTGGATCCGTTTTCTTTTCTTTGATTTGCGAAGAGTTGATTGTGCTGCTTCGAACGGAACGATGATTCACGGATGATTCTTTTCCTCCGTTCTCGATGCTGGTTAGCTGTTAACAAGATCGTCGCCAAAATTGTTGACAATATCACGCCGGGATGCGTGGATTAACAGATCCGTTTAATTGAAGAAAGGCAGCAGGAACAACTCATCGCCAGCTGACCAACTGCCAACTGGCATTCATAGAATCACAAGCTAGAACTAGAACACAGGTAAGTATTCTAGAAGGTAAGAACAGTGTTAGGAATAAGGTAGAATGCATTTACAACACTAACCTTGGAGGGTGCTATGCCTACTGCGAAGAACGTGTACCATGCAGATCGCAGAAATGTATTTTATGTGGATAGCTCAGTGGGTTTCTGCTTTTGTCACAGAAATAATTTTGTTACTTGGGGTTCATAAAATTACAATACCAGTTTAACACAGAGATTACACAATTTAAGGAATAACAAATTACTGTCGAACTTCGAGAGTTCTTAGAAACAGCAGAAACTCTGGCTGAAAAATATAACTGCACGACTGTCTACCTTCATCACCAAAACACGCATAATGCGAAGAATTGTTTAACAACTGTAAACATGCTGGGCTAGTGGGCTGTAGTTTCACTTTCCATTGGTGTTGTCGTTTGACAATACAGAGCGAACTGAGAGTACCTGCCTCGACACAGGACCAGCTGACGACTGTGCACAAGCAATAATACCTGCACACACCTGTATGTTAATATTTCGGTACGTCTCGCTGGGTCTCATTCTTGTAAGGTTCATATGAGTAAATTGGATAAATTCAGAGCACCCGTTTCTTACTCTTCGCCAAAGCCGCAGCAGAAAGCACTGTGAATAAAGACACCTACATAGTCTGGGAAACTTGGACAATGCTCTTTCAAACTATCAGAATGCTATCATGTATAAAACGACCACAGTCTGTATAATACATTTAAAAAGCAACAAAATCTCAAAGAAGTTAAAAAGCAACCAAGACCAACCATGATATCTAGCAACATAGATCTACAAAAAATGTTATCACACAATAATGAGGCATGCCATTCTAATGAACAAATAGAAGAAAGTCTAATCCTAACGCCCAGGCATGAACAGACCTTGTGATCCTGGGCATAATTTTTTATGTCTTGCAGTTTTGGAGCATTTAGAAACCAATTGAATGGCATTACGAAACTATTGCTTCCCAGTTGAACGACTGCAAGACCCCCATCCTATTCTGACGAGCCTGAGATCCGGCTAAAACCACCTTGTCCGAGATGTGCTAATCCCATTGCCCATTTAGGCACTGGACGCATGTACTGTTGAAGGAGGGTACTGTTATGGGGGGGAAAGGAGGGATACATAAATATTTGAGGAGAGGCGCCCTCCGCCCACAACGGGCCTAACCCAACTCCACCCCAAGAGATCCAAATTGCCATTCACCTGGTACTTTCTAGGGTTTAGCGCTTTGCGTCATCGTCAGGGCTGTAAGCGCTTATAAATTATAGAATACAGAGATGACCAGAGTAGTATGTTGCCTGAAATGAGGGACTATTCTTCGAAAACGGAGGCAGATGCCAGCCAAAGCAGGAGCGGGAAGAGATGTAAAATAGTATTCTGAACTTAGTAACCAAGCCGGGCCTGAATGCAGTAATCAACCATGCAGTCCACAAAGGTTCTTTCAATGGGTCCTGCATTGACAGTGTAGCCCGATTGGACTTTTCAGTTGATAAATAGATGCATTCTGGGACATGTAGCCTTTCTTCAATTCCAATGAGACAAAATAACTTGTTTACATATGGTTATGAAAAGATATGGTAATCCCAGTGACAATCACCTGCTAATCTTATGTCTGGGGCAGCCAGGGGTCAAGCAGATTTACAGCTCTTTTGTGTCGGGTTCGCGCGCGCAACGAAATTCGTTTTATTAATTTTTTACGTAACTTACCTGAAATCGGCCGTTTGCCGCATTTTGCAATCCCCCACCCTGCCCCTCCTCTGCGCCACGTCACCCTCCCGGTAAAACGCCCTACACGGGCCGTCACTGCCTCCCGCCCATATTGCACTACAATAACTAATGTATAAAGCAATGGGGTAGTGTTGACGTCACTTTAAAACAAGTTAATAAAAAGAATTGTAACCACATTTGTTTCCGAAACTGAAAAGCGAACAAATATATGCAATTTATAAGAGCCAACCTGGACTACACAACCAAATGTGAGCGGATTACTTTTATCTTAACCACCTGTAGCTCCTGTTAATTTACATACCTACTGGGGCCCTCGGTTCTGAAGTGGAGCGGCAACTGACTGCAGAGGCACCTAAGGACTGTCTTGAGGCCTGCTGGGTGTAGTGCCTTGCGGGGGGCTTTGGGGAGGGGCCTGGGCAGTGGCATCGAGTCACGGCGGCTGTGAGACCTGCCGCCGCAGAACCACTCTAGATGTCTTGCTGGTGGGGGTGTGCATGCCGACCTTGTGCGGCCTAAGTTGTGGTGCGGCCTGACCGGGGCCGCAGAGTGATGGGCGATCCTCAGGGCCGGGCATAAAGAGACCGCCACTGGAGCCTGCCTACGGAATTGCCTTGCGGCAGCCCAGGGTGACGGCCGCGCTAGTCGTGAATGGGCGCCCAGCAGGCCTGGGGTGACCAGCTGCAGATCTCGTGGCCTGCGGGGCTCCCGGTACCTTTGCCTTGCCTCCCACAGGACCTTGAAGACTGCATACAGGCTGAGACCGCCTGGAGAAGGGGTGGAGTGGCGGTGAGCCATGGCATCACCCGGGGTGTTCCTGTGGCCTGCCCGGCATACAGCCAGCAATTTGCTGCAATTCAGAGGCTCAGTGCGTCAGCAGTGGGATTAATATGTAAGAGGCCGTAGAACCAGCACGGCGTAGAACGCACAACGGAGGGCTCCTCTGCAGACTGGTCCCCGGTTGTTCTGGAAGTTAATAGGAGTGGGAGCTGCATTGAACACGAACGTGCAGAAAGGTGGAAGAGACGCCCTGCGCGTGGAAAAGAGACGCCGTGCGCGATCAGAATATCCGGCGCATCTCCTGGCAAGAGGGAAAGCCAATAGCAGCGGCATTTAATGAAAGCAGAAGGGGCCTGATAGAGACAGGGAGGGAGCGAGCCAGCAGGAGTTGTGCTAACGCAGCGAGCCGTACGCGTGCACATCTCCTTTTCTCCATACACACAGACAGGAAGTGAGGGAGGGAGGGTGCGAGCAAGAGTTGTGCTAACGCTGCAAGCCGTAAGCATGCACATCTCCTTTCCTCCGTACACGCACATCTGCTGTCCTTTGTGTGTGCTAACGCCAAGAGCCATATGCGTACGCATGCACATCTCCTGTCCTCCATGCGCGAGCACATGTCCTGTCCCCCTTCAGCAAAGAAATCGACAACAATAGATCTCGCCAAGGCGAGCAATGCATGCGCTGCTAGGCGAGACCTAAAACCCTGGACTGAGTAAGCACATTAAGCAGCGTGGACCCGCAAAGCTGGAAAGGGCCAGGGACCTTAGTTTGCTTCAGGTGAACCTAGAGAGCCAACTAACACACATGATGACTGTCACTTATAACAGAGGATCACAGGACTAGAAACATGGTGTAATAAGGACAAGGATACTCTTGGCAGTTTTACTGCCAAGATGTGTGCCAGTCCCTCCAGGCAATGTTGGGCTCCGAGGGAAGTGAAGGTCGCAGCCCAGTCTTCCCCCGGGATGTTTTGTGCATTGGCCAGAGGACAAGGCAGGGGGTAGGTTTAGCTAGGGGAAGGGGAGAGTTTAGGCTTGGGTATACAGGTGTCAGGAGAGGGAAACCCTGCCTCTTCCTGACACCGAACACCGCTGGAGAGGGGTTGAGTGTTGCAGGGAAAAGTTTGTGGAGCGCAGAGGTTGGATTTAGCGCATCGGGGTGTTGCCCTGGGGGAGATTCTGCGGGAAGCGGTACAGTAGGGAAGACCGTGGGCACTGGTTTAAAGTCGTGGAACAAGTAAGAAGGGCTGGGGCCTACTTGCCAGATGGCGTCTGAGCCGGATGCGGAGGCAGTGAGGGCCGTGTTGATTACACTGGGCGAGATGGGCAGGGCAGACCTCCTGCAGCCGGGCATCCTCGACCAGGCTTGGGATGCACCGCTCGACGCGTGCCGCATCGAGCGGGGTTGCGGCAATAGTGGCAGCTTGCCAGGACCAGCTGCCATCGGACGATGAGTCCTCTGTAGGCCGGGGGCGGGGCTGTAAGGAGTCTGAAGGATCGAAGCGCGGGGGTCGGAGGAGAAGCCTCCCTGCGCGGCTCCAGTCGCCAATGCGACCCGCGGTGAGTCAGGGAGCTGGGCCTGCACCGGCGCTTACAACTGGCCCCGATTCCATCCTGGATGTGAATGCAGGGGAGGGGGCAACGAATATGGCGGAGCACGGCCAGTTAGACCTGTCAGTGCCCCCTTTGAGCCATATAGGGAGGAGAGTGGAGGCAAGTGTGGGACAGGGGCCTGCCAACAAAAAAGTGAAATGGGCTAAGGCAGGGAGTGTGTCCACTCCGTGCACCGAGTAACCCAGTGTAATGAACAGAGCGGTCTAGTTGTCACGGGCCGCCGCCGGATATTTTGCACCCACATGCGGCCACCGGCAGGCGTGGCGTGCACAATAAAGGAAAGGGGCGTGCCTGCTCGGGGGCGGTCAGCTGTTATACGCGCACCCAATGCACCATACGCGCTGCGCAACCAAAACGACGCCACAGCGCTACACTGGCGACGAGGGAGAGCAAGACTCACGCTCCCCTCCCAGCACATCGTCGCGGGCTGTCCGGTAGCAATATCTGGCCCCGACAGCCACTGGCACCACACTGTGCGCTCCCAGGCAGTCACCGCCCACAACGTGCCTGACCCAACGAGGCCCTCCAGCACCAGGCCCACGGCAGGACAATCACCCCTGAACTCCAGACTGCCGTTAAGGCACAGCCTCCTGGCCAAACGGGGAAACACATGGACAGCAGCCCCCGATCCCTGGCCTTCCCATGTGAGCCCTGCATACCTGTGCGCACAGCCCAGGCTCGAGCTCCTCATCCAGCCCACTAGGGAGCAGGTCGCACCGCGTCACAGTGCCGCATGGGCCCAGAAGAGTGCAGCACAAGGCAACCACGTCCCTGATCACAGGGCTCACCTACACGCCTCCACTCCAGCAGCGGACCCACAGAAGTGTGAAGTCAAGCTGCACCAGCTATAACAGGGGTGATCACGGTCTATCAGCCACGCTACCCGTGTCGAGGTGGACATGGGAGAGAATCCGGATGGCCAGCAGGCGCAGGTATGGATCGTCACCAAGCACGCGCCCACTGGGGTCGTACCCCCGTTCAGCGAAGCAGCTGACCCCACGACAGCGTCCCCACCGTGCAAAGTGTGGCTAGGCAACCTAGAGAATTACTTTGTTGCCACCAGGGAGACGGACGGAGCCATCAAGCGGTGGCTCCTACTCCACTATACTGGGGGAGAAGTGTACTTACTCTTCAAACACCTTTCGGGCACTGGGGGCCCAACTGACTATGACGCAGCAGTCGCCGCACTCAATGTGCACTTCGACCCCCAACTAAACCCGGACTATGAGAGATTCAAACTACGGCAGGTAAGACACGGGATGGGGAGTTGATCGACGCTTTTCACACAAGGTTACGGGAGCTGGCGAGCACACACCTAGGTGATGAGAGGGCCGTGGAGGAGATTCAAGCCCAATTGATACAGGGAGCACGCAGCAAAATCCTACGAGGACTCATCTTGAGGCAGCCCAACATTCCCCTCAATGACATCCTAGTCATTGCCCGGTCGCATGACCTGTCGGCCTCGCAAGCGGAAGAAATGGACCTGGCACTGATGCGCACGTCTGAAAAGAGCGCGACTGTCAAGACAGAGAGAGCCAACGCATCACAACGCGAGACAAGAGTAGCAGGCCACGAGACCATCCGCCCCAGACTCCGAGAGGCGAGTACGGGTACTGTGGACACGAGGAACACCCAACACACAAGTGCCCTGCACAAGGTAAGACATGCACCAATTGCGGGATTCTGAACCATTTAGTGTCAGTGTGCTGGAGGAAAGGCCAGAGAAAGGAAAACAGGGGAGCCAGGCCTGTGCGTAAACTCGTAAGGCAACTGTCAAATATGTCTCTGGCATCGTCTCAAGGGGGAAGGGAGAACAAACGAGCCACGTATCAAGTCCAAGACTCCTCCACCGAGGAAGACGAAGGCGAGACGTACCGTGTGTCGTTCACACAAGGACTGAAGAAACGCAGAAGGCCTCAGCCCACGTGCACAGTGAAGATCGCCGGGTCAGAAGTAAGAGCGGTGATTGACATTGGTGCGTCGGTAAACGTCATGGGCATCCAACAGTATATTCGGATGAGGCCCAAACCTGAGCTCAAACCATCTAAAACAAGAATCTTCGCATATGGGAGCGACTCAACCTTACAAATCCGGGGCAAGATGACGGTACCAATACGGTCAGAAGACAGTGAAATCACAGCCGACATTCACGTCATCAACCAAGAGGCTGATACCCTGCTGAGCAGCCACGCAGCGGAGGACTTAGGACTAGTCATTTTCGCAAGAAGTGTACTAGCGAACACAAACCAAAGAACTGTTAGAACAATTTGCGGACTTATTCCAAGGACTAGGCCAGATTAAAAGAGCACCCGTCAAGCTGCACATTGACCCGTCAGTCCCACCGACGGCACTACGACACAGAAGGATCCCTTGCCACCTCAGACCCCTGGTGGAACAGGAGTTGCAAAAGCTGGAAGATCAAAGGGCCATTAAAAAAGTTTCTGGACCCACACCATGGGTATCCCCTATGGTGATAGCCGAGAAGCCCAGACAGCCTGGGAAGATCAGGCTATGCATAGATATGTGCCTCCCCAACAAGGCCATAAAGCGTGAACAACACATCACACCAACGATGGATGACATAGTGGCCGACGTCAACGGGTCGCGCTGGTTTTCTAAGCTGGACTTGAATGCAGGCTATCACCAGCTGGTCCTGGCCAAGGAGAGCCGCTACATAACCACGTTCAGTACCCACCTTGGTCTACGGAGATACAAATGCCTCAATTTCTGGATATCGTCCGTGGCAGAGGTGTTTCAAGATGCAGTGAGAGAAATCTTGACAGGCCTACCAGGAGTGATGAACATGAGTGATGATATCCTCATCCACTCAGAGACCGCGGACGAACACTACTGCCACCTGAGGGCAACCCTGAAGCGGCTCCAAGACCACGGGGTTACTTTACACAAAGAAAAGTGCATTCTTTTTCAGAAGCAAATAGAATTCTTTGGATAATTGTTCAACCAGGAAGGCATCCAAGTGGACCCGCTGAAGTCCCAAGCGATCAAGGACGCCCCGGCCCCAGCGACAGTATCTGAAGTAAGAAGCTTCTCGGGGATGGCCACATACTGTGACCGATTCAACCCTGATTTGGCCACTACCGCGGAGCCACTTCGTAATCTCACCCGGGAAGATGCCATGTGGAAGTGGGGAGCCCTGGAAGAGACAGCATTCCAGAGGATCAAGACCGCCCTCCTGGACCACATCACTCTAATGTACTTCGACCCACCAAACAAATGGAGATACTCGTTGACGCCAGCCCTGTCGGCTTAGGGGCTGTACTTACCCAGGAGCAAGAACCCTGCAGGTGGGTGGCCCTGGCCTATGCCAGCAAGGCCCTATCACGCACAGAGAGGCGCTATGCACAAATTGAGAGGGATGCCCTGGCCATCAGGTGGGCATGCCGTCACTTCCATTTATACCACTGTGGCCAACCGTTCAGGGTCGTTACCAACCACCAACCCCTGGTGCCGTTATTTTGAGGATCGGCACCGCACCCTCCTCCGAGGATTGAATGGTGGGTAATCGGGCTCCAACAGTACGAGATGGAAGTAGTCTACCACCCCGGCGCCAAGAACCCCGCCGACTTCCTCTCAAGACATCCAGTGCCACCAGACGAGCAAGAGAATGAAGCAGTCATCGACGCCTTGGAGGCTCACTTAAACATGCTTTCCACGATAACATGCCCGAAAGCCTTGATGTTGGAAGACATTGCCGTGGCTGCAGAAAGAGACTCCGGGCCAGAGAACGAATGTCTCCTGAAAAGGTGGAGAATCAGGAACGATCTGAGTGTAACGCAAAGAGGGATTCTGCTAAGAGGGTCCAGGATAGTGATACCGTCCTCTCTACAACACCGAGCGACCCAGTTAGCTCACGGAGGGCATCAGGGAGTTGAGAAAATGAAGGCCCGGATGCGAGAAAAAGTGTGGTTTCCAAGACTGGAGACCCAAGAAGAGGAAGTGGTGAAGAGGTGCCCAGTATGCCAGCTTGCAAGTGCGCGCGAAGAGACCAGCACCCATACAGACAGAAGAACATGGAAAAACCCAGTGGGAGAAAGTGAGCATCGACTTCGGGAGCTTCCCTGATGGTCGGGCGACCGTGATGATGATCGACAGTCACTCCAAATATCCCCTGGTAGAAGTAGTCAGCTCTACTGCGTTCTCCCACATTGCCCCAATACTGGAAAAAGTGTTTGCCATATTCGGGTGCCCGTAGGAAATCAAAAGCGACAATGGGCCCCCTTTCAAAGGAAGCGAGTTCCATGACTTCATGCATACGCATGTAATACGCCATCACCGCATCACCCCCCAATGGCCTCAAGCCAACGGGGAGGTTCATGAGGACCCTCAACAAGGCATTGCTGATCGCTGTGATAGAAAACGTGGACCCTGAACGCCACGTGCAATCATTCCTCCGGGAATATAGAGGCACCCCCCACTGTACTACCAAATGCACACCATGGGCACTAATGTTCAATGGTATTCGCCGGGACACGCTCCCTGTCTGTCCAGGGTGGACCTGGACCCCGCCCCCTTATCACGAGGAAGATGTCCTGGAGCGGAGGAAAAGGCAAATTCTCGCTGCTAGCAAGGACTGGAGAGCAGCGCCAAGAGAACTACGAAGAGGAGACTCCGTACTCATGAAAGACAGGAGGCCAGGGGGCATGTTCCGAACCAGGTACTAACTGGGCCACTGGACCGTGGTCGACATGAAGGTGACTATGGTCACTGTGGCGAGAGGAGACGAGAGGGTGACGAGAAACATCTCCTTGCTTAAAAGAATACCTCAACCTTGCTCCACCCAGGAAGCCGGTGGCACCCAAACCCCCAGGGAGCACGATGGAGCGGAGCAACACGAGCCTCTGATGGACACCGTGCCACCGTCAACCCCAATGGAACCCTGAAAGGAGCGTCCGGGGCTGGAATCACCAGCTTGTGGCACCTGTGCCCCGGCGACAATTTCCCCTGAACAACCAGAGTGCGGCATTGCCACCCGGAGTGGCTACTCCAGGTACCCTTTGAGGGAGAACCCAAGGCCAAGTTCCCGGCTAAGAGACTATGCCTGTTAGGTGGTGAAGGAGCCAACCTACGGCCAAAGAAAGAGAGACTGAGTTGGGATGGGATGTAATGAACAGAGCGGTCTAGTGTCACCGGCCGCCGCCAGATATGTCGCACCCACGCGCTCCCGCCGGTGGGTGGGGGCACACAATAAAGAAAAGGGGTGTGCCCGCTCGTGGGCAGTCGGCATCCTCACGAGCACTGGTGTGTGTGCTGTTTTATGCGTGCCGTGCACCATACGCGCTACCAAAACGACGCCGCAGCGCTACACCCAGAACAGAAAAGGGGGGGCAGGCAAGGGGGGGCAGGCAGGGGAGGGGCTTAAGACCACCGGGGGAAGGAGGGGCTCAGGCTGGACCTAGAAGAAAAACTAAGAGAGTAGAGGCTGGCTGTGCAGCTTGAGGAGAGATGGGCACTCCTGTGTGAGGAAAGGGAGAGGGCAGTGGCACTGGCAGCTGCAGAGGAAGCTGGGTGGGGACTGGGGGGGTCCTCCCAAAACAGGTAATCAGCAGGCATTTCTGGTGAGAGGGCGTCTGGGTGAGGACAGGGCACGGGAGGGTGTCCCTGGCTTGGGGTTGTCCCCCCTCGGGCACAGGAACTCAGGGCTGGGGGGTCTGGGCCTGCGGAGGATCAGCTGGGAGACCAATGGGTGTGGGTTCCGGAGGGGACAGACACAACAGGTAGTGCAGGTACAGCCAAGACTGCTGCAGGGCCCAGTAGTGTTCGGGACCCCCCAGGTTGGAGCAGACAGGGAAGGAGGGAGACCGGCAGGAGGGGCCGGTAGAAAGGTGGCGATGCCGGTGTAGTGCAAGACGGCCTCAGGACGCTGGCCTGAAGCAGCAGGCGAGGGCTGGCGCACAAGTACGCATGGCCAACGAAGGCAACTCGAGGTCAGAGCGGATGAGTGTCAGGAAGGAGTAAGCATGTGTGGAACTGAGAGATGAGACAGAACTGGTGTTGGATTATGAGGATGAGAGTGACGAGTGGGAGGAAGGAGATTTACGGGATAAGGATGATGATGTGGAGAGAGTGGGGAGGCCAACCGGTGGAGTTGGTGTCTTGCAAGGCACTGACTAGGACACAGGGACGACAAGCCATGAAGGGTCGCGAAGCGGTGGACCACGACAAAAAGACAAGGCAGTCGTGGACAGCGTGCTGCCAGGTAAGAATGACTGGTGGGCAGCATGGGAGGGGGGATTCACGAGTAAAGAAGACCACTAGTAGGTCGGTGGGTGTAGGTGATGGGGTAGTGGATGAGGGGAAGCAGGTGCAGCCGGGCACAGGGGCGGCGCTGCCGGAGCACAACTCAGGGTATTGGCCCAAGAAAATAGTGGGGGCAGGTGTCCTGACGAACAGCACCGGGGGAGCAGAGGGAAAGGCGGGCAAGTCCAAGGACAAGTATACCAAGAAACTGCCATACATGGGGCTGGCAATGCGGTTGGGCTCCCACTTGTCAGAAAAGACAAAAAGTAGGCTATGGAGACACCAGTATGTCGATGTATTCAAGCTGTTGCACAGGGACATACAGGCCAAGAAGGGATCCGAAGAGGAGGAGTGGGAGCTGACGAGATGCCCAAGAGTTCTCATTAATATGGAAAACTGGAAGTCAGCTTTCCTGATTTACGCAAGTATATACTGCGAAAAGCACTTGGATAGGGCAATAGCTTTACTTAGGTACATGGACATCATCCGCAAGGCATAGATGCATTTCGGGGGGTTTGCCTGGTTAAGCTATGACGAGGAGTTTAAGGCCAGGGTTAGCATTGACCCGGACAAACCATGAGGGGAGGTGGACTCGGAGCTCTGGATGCAGTGGATGTCGTCCATGCAATCCTCGGCTGGTGACTTATGGGCCCTTTCAGCCCCGCCCCGTCATACATGGGGTGGGCTGTTCTGGACACCAAGAAGCAATCGAGTAAGATATCAGCAGAAACCAATAGGACCCAATACGGATGCCTGCTGGAATTTCAATAAGGGTTATTGCTCCAGACAACCCTGCAAATTCAAGCATGAATGCTCCAAGTGCGGGGGGCACCCTCCCATTACACAATGCTTCACACTTGCAACCCCAGTAGAACAATGGAGGGCGTCCAAGGGGCGGGGGCAGTCTGGACCAAAGGGCCTCTACACCAGTTAGAACCGAGGCCATGAGACTGTGGCTCTTGATTTACCCAGAAAAGGAAGCTGCGTTGCGGTTATAGTAGGGGTTTACAGAGGGTTTCAGGATTGGGTACCAAGGTCTGAGGGGTCACAGACGGGCAGATAACTTAAAGTCAGCAAAACAGTTCCCACAAGTAGTAGAAGCCAAGCTAGCGACAGAGGTAGCCGAGGGGTGGACCATTTCTAGAATGGCCTTTGACGGATCTAATCATCTCTCCCCTGAGGGTGGTGCCAAAGGAGGAGCCAGGGGAATACAGAATGATCCATCACCTATTTTGGCCGGAAGGGGATTCAGAAAATGACTTCATTGCGGAGGAGGAATCAAGGGTGTTGTACGCCTCAGTGGACGATGCCATCCGCCTGACTGCGGGCAGGAAGCTGAAATGGCAAAGTGCGATGTCAAGTCGGCTTTCCGTCTATTGCCCATTCACCCGGTGGATTTCTCACTACTGGGGATGCAGCTTGGGGGTGCCATATATGTTGACAAAGCCCAGCCTATGGGGTGTGTCATCTCATGTGCCTTATTCGAGTTTTTCTGCAATGGGTTTTTACCAGGAGTTCAGGTCTCTGGGAAGTGTTGCACCACCTGGATGACTTCCTGTTTGTGGGGACCAGAAGGTCAGGAGATTGTGGGCAGGCGCTGAGACAGTTTGAAGATTTGATGCAAGACTTTCGGGGGCTATTGGCACCGGAGAAAACAGCTGGGCCCAGCTGTGTGCTGACATTCTTAGGCATTTAATTGGACTCGGTGCGCTGGATAATTTCCCTACCCAAGGCAAAGGTGGAAGAAATACAGGATTTTCTGATCCAAGTGATGGGGGAACGACAGATTGAGTTGAGGACAGTACAGAAGCTTTTGGGATTTTTTAACTTTGCTTGCAGAGTGGTCAGAGCAGGAAGGACATTTTTAAGGAGGCTCGGCATGGCCATGTCAGGAGCGGTGCTGCCACACCAAAAGGTGCGAATTTCAATGGGTGTCAGGGCGGACTTGGGGGTTTGGCAGACATTTCTGGACGATTTCAACAGGGTACTATTGGAATTTCTGGAAGAAAACACAGTCTGGCAAGTTCAGATCTTCTTAGATGCAGCAGGGGCTAAGGGTTTTGGGCTGTTCTGGGATGGGCGATTGTACGCGGAAGTGTGGCCGGAGCATTGGCTGAAACAAGGGCGCAGCATTGTCTTCCTGGAGTTTTCCCACTTCTGGTGGCACTGGCTGCATGGGGTACAGAACTGCAAAACAGGTCGGTGTTGTTTCATGTAGACAATATGACGGTGGTGGAGCTAGTGAACAGGCAGAGAGCGAGAGACCTGAGGGTCCTGCGATTGTTGCTTGTGTGTCTGTGTCTCAATGTGGTCTTTAGGGCCAGACATGTGCCAGGAGCCACAATGATATCGCTGATGCATTATCTCATTCGCAGTGGCACCGGTTCCGGAGTCTGGTGCCAGGAGCAGAAGAATGCAAGACAGAGCTGCCAGAGGACACCTGGGCATGGGGGGAATGAGAGTGATTGGTTTGGTTGAAAAATCTCTGGCTGAATCGACTAGGAAGAGTTACCGGCTGGCATGGAGCGAGTTTGGGGATTTCATGGGCATGTCTGTGGAGGTGCTACGTCTAGCCTGGAGAGTTGCTGAAAATGGAGTTTTGCGTTTTGTGCTGGGATGCATCGACAAAGGATTGTCGCACACTACATAAGCGGGAAAACTGGCCAGTATAGCATTCAATTGCAAGCTGTACTTGAGTTTTGACCCTGCCAAGGATGAGATATTGGGCAAAATGTCGAAGGTTTGGGGCAAGGAGCGGGGGGTGGGGTGGGAAGGAGATGCCGCAAGAGGCAGTTACGTTTGAGTTGATACAAGAGTTGTGGGGTGTGTTACCATTGTGTTGTTATGACCAGTTTGAGGTGCCTTGTTTAGGTTGTGTATGATGCAGATGTTTTTTGGGGCATTTCGGGTCCCGGAGTTGGTAAGGACAGTGCATCAGCCTGGGGTCCTATTTGAAGAAGTGGGGGTGGAACACAGGCAGCTAAGGATATGGTTGAGGCGATCCAAGACGGATCAGTCAGGGAAAGGCCGTTGGATATGGTTGGGAGAGAATGGTTGTAGCGAGGATTGCCCGGTCCAAACTTGGCACCATTTCCTCGCACAGTCGGGTAGGTCTGCAGCCGGGGTTTTCTGTCATGGCACAGGCAGCAGAGTGATGGCTTATCAGTTGCTGGTGGTTTTAAGAATGGCATCTGGGAAGCTAGGTCGGAACCTGGCTAGTTTTGGCACACGTTCTTTTTATAATAAGGGCAGCAATTGCAACAGCGCGTTTGGGGTGTCCTGGGTTAGAATCCGGCAGATTGGGCAGTCGAGGTCGTGCTGCTGCGAGCGCTATGTGCGCAAATAGGAGGATCTGGGCTGTTGACTGGAAGGTGGGGGTATGGCTAGGGAAGCTGAACCTCAACCTGATCTAATAGTTTCATTTCTATCGCAGGATGCGTGAGAGGACCAGGAACCAAGACGATTACCTGGATTATGGAACACTCATTTGTGCACTGGTGTTAGAATTGGGGATCTCTGGTTGGCACAGGTAGGTACTTGTGACAAGCAGGGACCCTCTCCTCTAGTCAGGGTAAGGCGTTACACTCCTAAAATAACCCCTGCTCACCCACTAGGTAGTTTGGCGCGAGCAGACTAGGCTTATCTCAGAGCGTTATAGGTTAAGCATTTGTGACCACATACAGTAACTCAGTGACAACACCACAAATGGACACCACACTAGATTTATATCAACGATAGTGATCTTTTATATAAAGACTTAGCACAAGACCAAATAACGTCAAAAATGACATACACAGTTCAAGAATATGCTTTCAGAAAGAGTTCTTGGGTTAGCGACAAAATCATTCACCTTAGTGTCAGTTTTAACCCACAGTACCTGGTGATGCGATAAAAGTTCTTAGCGGCGCTTCAGCGTTGAAAATCAAGGTGTAGCTTATCCGGTAGAAATTTACTCGCTAAGGCACAAAGCGACAAAATTCGGCCCGCTAACGAACGGGGCGACAATTTCCCCAGCGGTTATCTTGGTTGGGTCTGCGACGATTTTCGCAGCGATAAAATTACTCACGCTAACGAGCGGTGCGATGATCTTGGTTTGTTCTGCGACGATTTCACACAGCAGCGGCAGGCTCTGCGATGAAGTTTGCAGCGATAGAATTCTTCCCGCTAACAGGCGGAGCGTGGATCTTGGGCTGGTAGCGATCAAATTCGGTCCGCTAACGAGCGGTGCGACGATTTTCCCAGCGCTTATCGGGCTCAGCGGCAGCAGGCTCTGCGGCGATGTTCGCAGCGATAGAATTCTGCCCGCTAACAGGCGGAGCGGGGATCTTGGGCTGGTAGCGATCAAATTCGGTCCGCTAACGAGCGGGGCGACGATTTTCCCAGCGCTGATCGGGCTCAGCGGCGGCAGGCTCGGCGACGATGTCCTTAGTGATAAAATTCTGCGGCTAACGAGCGGTGCGACGGAAATTTTCTCGCTAAGCCGGCTGTGCGTGAAAAAGTGGAGATCCCAGAGGCCCCAAAACTGGTTCCAGCACTCTAGGAGGGGCAGAACTCACACAGCAGAGTTCAGGGGGAAGCTGGGGGTGAAGTCCTTTTGTTCCTGGGACTTCTTAACAGGAGGCCAGCTCTACTCATGCCCTTGGAGAGCTTTCAAGCACAAGTTGAAATAAAGTCTTTTGTAGTCTTTCTCCTCTCCTTCAGCAGCAAGGCAACCACTGCAGGCCAATCCCCCAGGTCAAGGACAGTACTCCTCCTTACAGCTTTCCCAGTTCCTTCTCCTCCGGCAGAGGTTCTTCTTGTCAAGCAGGATCTAATTTCTTGGGAGCAGGGTCCCAATATTATACCCCTAATTCCTTTGTTCCTCTGGGGTAGAGGGGCCTTTGCCCAGCCAGAACCAGTTCCTGAGCACTTTGTTGACATGACTCTGACTTTCCATTCAGGGTGCAGGGCAGAGACTTCAGCCGCTCCACAGGAGGTGGAGCCAGCATTGTGGTGGTAGAGCACAGCCCTATTCACAGTCCAGGTGTACTCCTCCCACCCATCTGGATGTAAATCTCTCTATTCACCACCGGGCTGCCCCAGCCTGTCTCCTGGAATTCCCCAGCCCTGTCACTCACAGAAACCAGACAGCAGATACACATCATAGCAGAGGCGGGCTGAAATGGTTAGGCAAGCAAATACCAGCTTTCTAAAAGTGGTATTTGCAAACACAGAATATTAAAATAAACTTTACTAAAAGATGTATTTTATTATTCTGAGTTCAGGCATACAAAACTCGAATATCTACCATGTTCCCTGGGTCTGTTAGGATCATAGAATGTAACAATTCTAACAGCCCATTCTGGCCTATGGGAACAGGTAGCCTTGCAATAGTGAAAAACGAAAATGGTTGTAATTCACTATTAGGACATGACACACACAATCGGGACTTGTCCTACCTTATGCTTACAATGCACCCTGCCCTTGGGCCTACCATAGGAGTGACTCATATGAAGTAAAGGGAAGGTTTAGGGACTGGCAAGTGGGTACACTTGCCCAGTCAGCATGACAGTACCAGACTGCACGCAGGTTCTGCAATGGCAGACCTTAGACACACTTTACAGGGCTGCTTCTGTGGGTGGCACAACCAGTGCTGCAAGCTCACTAGCAGCATTTGGATTTACAAGCCCTGGGCACTCCTGGTGCACTTTACTGGGGTCTGACAGTAAACCAAATAAGCCAATCATGGAATCCAACCAACATAGCAATTTACAATAGGGAGAGCATATGCACTTTAGCACTGATCAGCAGTGGTAAAGTGCCCAGAGTCATAAAACAGCCAACAACAGGTCAGAAAAAATGCAGGAGGAAGGCAAAAAGTTCAGGGATGACCCTGCAGAAAGGGCCAAGTCCATCAACTGGGCAGCGAAGTACGCGGATCAGCAGGTGTACAGACATAACCTGGGATTGAGGAGAAGCCACCACGAGGTTACTTGGTGGGGAAAAGGGGGAATGCGATGGGGAACACTGCTTCCCTGGCTGACAAAATTGGTGCCTCAGCGAATGTTATTGATTCATCTTGGGTAAAATGATCTTGTTCGCCTATCTGGACTTTCATTGATGCAGGATATGCAGAGGGACTTGGCAGCTATACGAAGGATTTTCTCGAGCACATGTGTAGTGTGGACTGAACTGGTACCGCATAGAGTATGGAAGGGGGCAATTAAGCACCCGGCAATTGATAACGCCCGACGCAAATTGAAACGAGCAATGAGAGTTTTCTGCCAGTCACAAGATATTAAGGTGATTGGTCACGTGGGCCTGAAAGAGGAGGAGGCATGCCTGTTCAGGGATGATGGGGTGCACCTTTCACGGATGGGGAATGCATACTATATGATGAAGATGGGGGACGCAGTAAGCAAGTTATGGAATGAATCCATTTGGTGCCGGAAGGCTGACTAAGAGGCGAAAGGTGCACAGCTTTGGAGTGGTGGGGCAGGCAACCACCCTACAGGTTAGCCTGGTTGGCAGTACTTCGGAAGGGTGGTGAGTCGCAGACGGGCAGATCCATGCCTCGGGGGGTGGGGGGGGGAAAGAGTACGCAGGTGACTGATGGCGGGGTGTGGGATGCAAGGAGCAACGAAAGGAGCTTCAAGGAGGGATGACTGGATAATGGGAGGACGGCTAAAGGAGAGTTTGGGGTTATATGGAACAAGGTCAGAGTGCGAAATGGAGATGGGTGAAGATGAGATGGTGAGTTGCAAATGGTGTGGGGAGACTGAGATAGTAACGGTTGTTGAAAATGTTGAGTTGAATAAAGTTAAACAGTATTGAGTTGATTTAATATGTGAAACCTTGTCCTAATAATTTGCCTTTCACGCTTACGCAGTCTGGAGTGTGGTTTAATGCACGATGTTGGCCCCCGGGGAAAGTGAAGGTCGCAGCCCTGTCTTCCCCCGGAATGTTTCGTGCAAGGGCCAGAGGACAAGGCAGGGGATAGGTTTAGCTAGGGGAAGGGGAGGGTTTAGGCTATGGTATATAGGTGTCAGGTGAGGCAGACCCTGCCTCTTCCCGCCACCGCTGGGGAGGGGTCGAGTGTTGCAGGGAAAAGTGTCCACCCACCCACCCTACAAGTAACAGGAGTGGGGTTAAGGATGGTTACAGGGTGCCAGTTTAGGACAGATTGCGGGTGTAGGTGGTACAGGCTGCGGGATGCAAGGAGCAATGGAAGGAGCTTCAAGGAGGGATGATTGGACGATGGGAGGACGGTTGAAGGAGAGTTTGGGGTTATATGGAACAACGTCAGAGTGTGAAATGGAGATGAGTGAGGATGAGATGGTGAGTTGCGAATGGCGTGGAGAGTCTGAGATAGTAACAGTTGTTGTTGAAAATGTTGAGCTGAATAAAGTTTAATAATATTGAGTTGATTTAGTATGTGCAACCTTGTCCTAATAAATGGCCTTTTACGCTTACACGGTCTGGAGTGTGGTTTATTGCACGATGTGCACAGTACATCCTTCTGTCTCTTAGTGCGCATATCCACCCCTCTATGGGCCATTGTGTACAAAGGCACCTGTATCTACGCAGTGTTATAATGTAAAATAATGGCCTCTCACCCTTGCAGAATGTGAAGAGGGTCCCCCGAACCTCTCATATCTCACAGATATCCATTGACCTTCAGCGGAATGGGTACCCTCTGAAGAGTTTGGGGGTTCCTCAAGGGTTGACACCCCTAAGTGCGGCAGGAGCTGCAGGGAGTTGCGTTACACCTGTCTACAATGGAGTGCACCACAACAACCCCTCTGTCAGGATGTGGACATGGCACTTCAGCCTACCAGAGCGTGTACCTCCCCCTCTGTTAACCATGGCGTGCACCACGCACTTACTCTCTAACATGGGGTGTTTATGGCTCCCCCAGCTGACAGAATGTACAGCCACATGCGGTCAGTCAGCGTGTGCACCAACCTTGGAAATGTCACCTTGCTGTGCAAAAGTTCCCGTATCTGTGAGTGGCATACCAGACCTCACTATTTGCTTGGGGGTATGGGGTGTGGTGGGTGCAGTGCTACCCTACAACCCCTCACAGATAGTGGATGCCAATGCACAGTATAACATGCAGAGGAACTACTGCACTCCTTGGCAGATGTGCCAGGCTGCTTACCAGCCACTCCATGCCAGGGTGTGTGTACTATTCCTATTTACCTGTAAGGATGTGTGAGCATCTTACAGCCACCGCTGACGGGTAAATACCTTCTACCTGTAATTATATACCAGTCTCCTCTGCCTCTACCATGCTGAGTACCTATCTTCTCTATCTGCCAAGAGGTTTGTAAAAGCATCGTGCACCTACCTGGCTCCTTTTACCCTCTGTAACCAGGGTCCAACCAACCCCTATGTCTGTCAGGGTGTTTTGCGGTGCCACAACTCTTGCTCGGTCGAGTACTACTGCCTCTGTTTGTTCCGGTACTTAAGGCCCTTTATCAACCAATGGAATCTACAAGCACCTATGAAACATGTAGCAACTCCTGCACATATCAGCAGGGTGTGCAGACACCTTCTACCAGATTCAGGTGTCTACAAGCCGCTCTACATGACGGGATGTGAACCTGCTTATCTGGCAGGAGTATACCAGCTACTATTTAGGAAAGGATGTGCACTAACATCCTCTGTCTGTGACTTTCAGGTGTGTATTAGCTCTGTTTAGTGTATATTAACCCCTTTAGCAGCCAGTGTGTGAACCAGCCATCTCTGTGTGCCACGTGACCACTAGTTCTACTCGCCAAGGAGTACACAATCCCATTCTGCATGCGGAGTGTGAACATGCCTTCTCAGTCTACGGACATTTGACCTCCGTTACTCCTCTTCTCGACCTTCCACACTCAATTAATCATGGATTTGTAGAGCGCGCTATTCACCTGTGAGGAGTCCCAGGTGCAAGGCTCAGGCTGCTTGGGACTTCAGTCGAAGAGCCAGGTCTTGAGACTCTTTCTGAATTTCTGCAGGGAAGGAGAGGTCCTCAGGTATATGGGGAGGCTGTTCCAGGATTTCGCAGCAAGGTAGAAGGAACAACCTTCACTGTTGTAGCCGCAGATGCAGGGATGTTGGCGAGTGAGAGAGAGGTGGGGCGCAGGAGTCTCGAGGGATGGTGGAAGCTCAGGCAGTGGTTGATGTATGCTGATCATTGGTTCTGAAGGGCTTTGTAGGCGTGCGTCAGGATCTTGAATTGGCATCACTTGTGTATGGGGAGCCAGTGGAGTTTCTTTAGGTGGGGGTGATTTGGGTCCGTCTGAGAAGGTCGAAGATGAGTCTAGCTGCTGAGTTCTGGATGGTTTGAACTCTCTTCAGGAGGTGTGATGTGATTCTGGCGTAAAGAGCTTTGCAGTAGCCCAAGCGGCTGTTGACGCAGGCTTGAACGACGGTACGTCTGGTGGGTACCTGGGAGCCATTTGAAGATCCTACAAAGCATGCAAAGGCTGAGGAAGCAGGCGGAGGAGACTGTGTTGAACAGGCTCCTTATGGCAAGTTTGCCATCCAGGATAATGCCAAGGTTCCAGGCTTGGTTCTTGGGGGTGGGGACCAAGGTCGGTGGGCCCCTAGGAGTGATCCCAAGGCGAGGCAGTGCTCCCAGATAACAGCATTCGACCTGGAATATCCTTTTCCCCCTTGGAAAAGTCATCAACTTTGCCCTAGAAAAACCCTGCTCGTATTCCCGCACCCCAAGCTTTTTCCCACCTTAAGGATGAAGCAACAAGCAGGATGTCTGTCTGCTAAAACTGCCCCTATTATAAGGTCTTTAAACCCAGTAGAGTAACGCAAAAATGATGCCACCCCCCTCCACAGAATGTGATGAGGGGGGCACCTGAATCTCCCATATCTCACCGATATATACTGACCTTGGGATAGATGCCCCCCCCCCTGATGTTTGTGTAGTTCAAAGGCACTATTGGACCGCTCCCCCAGTCTCAGTGCCTCACTTGCTATTGGAAACTGGTGGGTCCGCTAGTTATTCAACATCCTATGAGTGCTCCCATCAGCAGCCTGAGTTCATGAAATACCAACCCAATAAAATTGGTATCTCCCCACCCACTAGCGGCACTAGCTCATGTCCATTACCAATGGTTCACCCTGCTTAAACTGTAGCTGTGTCAAGTAGGCAAAACCCTAGTTACTCAGTGTAGGAGGCTGGCATGGTATATGGTGCACACTTATTCAAGTGGTGCACCTTGCACTAATCCAGGAAACACTTATTGTGGTTTTAGTGGTCTTTGATAACCATACAAAGCTCTCAAAGTGGTAGCTGTGTAGAACAGCCTTCAGGCTTATCTTGAAGGAATGTAAAGTAGCGTATTTTACCAGTTTAATCTTCTGGTGTAAGTTAATTGAAAAAGAACCACACAGTGTTTATATAAAAATACTTCTATTTATTACACAACACTCACTAACACATTAGTATATTTCCTACCCATACACAACACAATACACCAAAATACTACAAATGCAATCAGGTAAGTAAGCATAAAATACAGTGGTCTCCAGGGGAGACCAAACCATATACTACAAAAGAGGAATGCAAACTAGAACAGAAAACTGGGCTTGGACCAGAAGACACAGAGGAGCTAGGGACCCAAGGAACCACCCAAGATAAGTACCCGGGAAGCCCACGGATGCTGTGTGCAGAGTGGGAACACTACCGCGTGCTGAATGGAAGTCAACAGAGCAGTCGCTGCTGCAGTTTAAAAAAAGGACCCTTCCCAGAGGAGAGGGTGTGGCCTAATGGCTAGAGCGGTCGACTTAGAAGATGATGAACTGGGTTCGAGTCTCGGTAGGGACGCTCAACATCCTGTGATTCTGGGCAAATCACTTAATCTCCCCGTGCCCACAAAATGAATGTGTCCTTCTGTAATGCAACTGGTGCTCATGTAAAGCGCTCTGATCCCTTCGGGTCGAGTTCGCGCTACATAAAACTCCCGAAGAAAACAAATCCAGAAGAATTCGCTTGGAGGACGGAAAGTTGGAGAGCCACTCCACCCGTGGATGCTCCGGCAACCAGGTTACCTACAGCAGGGAAGCCAGATGCATAGGGGTGAAGAGACGTTGGAAACCTCCGTAGACGAGAATGGAAGACTTCGAAGAAAATGCCTCTGGAGAAGACGGTGAAGAAGTACGGCTGAATCCAAGGGTGGATTCTGGAAGTGAAGAGCCAGCAAGCAGAGGGGACAGAGTCTATGCCAGTCAGAGGTGACCAGGAGGCATGAAGATGCAATGCCCACAGATGTCGGAGGGTCAGAAGAGTCGACGGTGACCTAGTTGCTGCAGCTGTGACGACCAGGCGATGCTGAGGAAGACCAGGAGCTGTGCACAAGCTGTCCCACGTCATGTGTCGGTACCTAGGTGGTCGGTGTCCGGCAGGAGTACCAACAAGCCTTGGTAGCTGCAACTGGAGTGGAGAACAAAGAAGGAGCAACGTTGGGACTAGCAAGGTCCAGGTTGCTTACCAACACTAGGAGAGTCAGAGCAGGCCCAAGCAAGCAGGAGAGCCCACTGAAGCCATAGAAGACCCTCAGGAGGACTTACAGGACGAAGACACAGGAGTCACAAGAGGACCTCGAGCAGATCACCAAAAATGAAGGCCCACGGTGCAGAGGATGCAGTGAGTACGCTGATCTTGGAGGAAAGAGATGCTGAAGGCTGGAGCTTCTTGTAGGGAGAAGATCTCTGGAGTGCAGAACCAGCACGCCTTGGCAACGGCAAGTCAATACTGTGCACAGGGGTTTGGTCCCAGCTGTAAGAAGTTGGCCTGGTATATGCTGTCCACTAATTAAAGTGGGTACCTTGCACCAGTCCAAACGACCCTTATGATGTATGAGGTCAATGATAACCTTTAGAAAGCTAGTGGTAGCTGTGGAGAGCAACCTTCGGGCTTAATCTTGAAGGAATGTAAAACAGCTTGTTTTACCAGAATATCACCTCCTATATTGACTAGATGAAAGGCGAACCACACAGTAGATATATAAAAATATGTATTTATTAATACAACACTCTCTACTATCCTCTACACGTGGATAGAACGCAAAGCACACAATACAAGATCACCAGAACAGTTGTAAGTAGCACAATACACAGTGGGCTCCAGGGGGAGACCAAACCATAGACTAAAATAGTGGTATAACAATCACGACTTGGATCAAGAAACAGTCTAGAGCACATAGAATCACTGGGACCCCAAGGAACCACCCTAGGTCATTGTAGTGTGCTAACACGACCGCGGGGTCCCTACAATTCTATGGGAAAGTCGCGGTTACCGTTTTAAAGTTTAAGTACCCTTCTAGGAGGACTTTGAGCAAACCCTTTGGAACTTAAGAGGTTGGAGAGCATCCCCACCCGTGGATACCGTAGTACCCGAGTTACCTATCCCAAAGGAGCCGGGTGCATAGGTCTGGAGTGGTGTTGGAAATAGCCCTCGTTCACAATGGAGGGCCGTGAAGAAGTACTGCTGCCGTGAATGTGAAAAGAGTCCAGAGGAATCCAAGCCTGGATTCTGGAAGGAAGGAACCTGAAAGCAGAGGGTACAAAGTCTGGGTCACTTCAGGGTGACCAGGGGCTCAGTAGACAAATGCCTACCGATGTCGTGTGCGTCAGGTGCGAAGAAGGGATGCAGCCACGAGGACCAGGAGACATTGAGGATGACCAGGAGCCGGAGGTGAGCTGTCCCATGAAGGATATTGAGTGCAGAGGGATCAGTGTCCAGCGGGAGCACCAACAAGCCTTGGCGAAAGCAACCCATGCATGAAGGTCAAGCAGGTTACGGTATGGACCAGCAAGCAATCGAGAGTCAGGGCACATCTGGAGCAACCAGGAAAGCCCACCAGAAATCAAGTTGACCCTCAGGGAGACCCCCAGGACAAAGGACCAGGAGTTGCGAGGGGATCTTGAGCAAGATTGCAAAGTACTAGCCCACCGAGCACTCGGTCCGAGGAGGCCGGAGTTCTTTGGTGCAAATACTGCTCAGGGTCAGGACTACACAGAGTCCAATGCACAAGCTCAGGAATCGCCAACAAGAATATGCAAATGGACGCGGAGCACAGGGGTTCGGTTATGCAGTCCCCACTGTAGTGAGGATATGGGATTCACTGCGTACATAGCTAAGTTAGAATAAGTTAGTATAAGCTTGGCTGCCATGCTGCCGCTTTTGCACATGTTTCTACATGATTTTATTTTCACAAATCCTCTGCCTGTGCCCGCTCACATGAGAACCGTCTACCTTTCACTTCTCTTGCTGTACTATGAGGCTCCGTATGCACAGCGTGTTCAAGGTAGAAAAACTATCTGCTCTGTTAATCTGCTTTTGTCATAAGGGGGTTGCGTGTCTTTGTGGGATTTTTTGCATGTGGCATCCTCCATGCTGACCATGGTCCAGCGTTTGCCTCTAAGGCGTACAAGGATGCTCTGCAGTCTTTGGAGGTGCAGGTGAAATATTTGTCTCCATACAGGCCTGAGGGCAATTCGGTTGTGGAGCGAATGAACCGTGACTTAAAGCAATCCTTGACAGCTAGAGTCTTCGGTACTGGCAGGAACTGGCTAGCCCACTTGTATGGCGTGCAACGTGCACTTAATAACCTCCCTTGAAGATCTGTGGGTGGGCGGACCCAATACGAAATGCTCTTTGGCATAAACCTTTTTGTTCTGGACCTTGATGCTCTAGACATGGCGGCGGCAGCTGCATCCTTCGACGTAGATAATCATTCTACTATGTTACAGGACTTACAAGAAACCTGTGACAGTCTTGCAAAAGACTATTTACCCTCTGCCACTGATGCTGCACTACAGATTCCGGTAGTTGTCTGGCTACATAAAGTTGGAGATCTGGTCTGGTCCGATAGAACAAAAACAAATTTGGCCCCTCATATCGTGCACCGGTTCTAGTGCTTGGCGTGAAGGATACTCGTACAGTCATTTTACCACCACTTCCTGGTCGCAAAGACAACAGATACATCTCAGTGGACAATGTCAAGCTACAACATCTAGCCGATTCTGAATAGCATAATACCTGCTGCATCGTGTCCAGCAATTTTAAGGAATCCTATGATTGGCGCATCTGAAACCGCGCAAAACGACACTGCCATCGAAATGGACCTTGTTGTTAGTCCCTTGCTAATACCATCAGCTTCCATCTGCAATGAGGGAATGGAATATGCTTATCCAACAAGTGGGTCTTTGCTAGGTTTACAGACAACTGCACTCAATCAGTCACGTTTTTCTTTTGACACGACTTCCAGCTCATCATCTGGCCCTATAAATTCAGTATTTTATTCTCATGGTTTAAACAGACTTATTTGGTCCCTCCTTGGACATACTGGTTGGTGCTGATCCTGATCTTTCTGTTCGTGTCCATTGGTTTTTTGACAGTCTTTTTCTTACTCATCAATGGTCACTACTTGCCAGAACGCTCTGCTGTTCAATTGGTAACTGGAACTTTGGCTCCACACTCGTCTTCTCACATCATGAAACGAGATCAGACTTTTGTTAACATCTCCGCCTTCCCAGTCGCTGATGGCATCGTCTGGGATGCTGTGGATTTCCAAATTCATGGCCCAACAGAGATTATTAATGTACCAAATGTACTTCGTGTATCAATGGGTGATGTAGTAAAACAGAATCATACGTTCAGATGATTGGGATGTGCAAGCAATACAGTTTTTATTTTCAGATTTGAAATATTATGCCGCCTTTGATGCTGAAGATTTGTAAGTAAATACTGCAAATTATGCCGATTTATATTGTTACCAGTATTTTGGACACCACTACCTGCATAAAGCTAATACATTTAGGAATGTTTTTAATCACACACAATGGGAAGATTGCCCCACTCCATTAGAAGGCAGCTCCAGAACCCTATTAAAAAAGTTTACTTATTTTACAGATTTTGACCGGTCCAACCCGGAGTCCTTTTATTTTAAATTAAACATTACATCACCTTCCAAGCTAATGTTGACCCACACAAAATTATTATATTCTAATTTGTTTATTGATAGATTGTCGGTTGGCGGCTATGAACATTGGAAGGCAACCATAGATTTAAAATCTGTGTGGGGTTCTAGATCCTGGCAGGTTCGTGGCACTGAAGCTTTACATCGCGTGTGCCTCATACCAACACAAATTCTATTTCTAAATAATTCTATTTATCAAACTACCTGTTTTGGTTTATTTATTTATTTATGAGATTTTTGTGCGCAACTAATACCCTAGGGTGTCTAGGCGCAGCGAGATACTCCAGATTACAGCACAGATCAGACCGCATTCTCATTGATTAAAAAGCCAGGTCTTCAATAATTTGCGAAAGTTAACAAGGGTGGGTGCAGTTTTAATG
The DNA here is from genome assembly GCF_964204655.1 of Triturus cristatus. Lineage (NCBI taxonomy): Eukaryota > Metazoa > Chordata > Amphibia > Caudata > Salamandridae > Triturus > Triturus cristatus. The sequence continues at coordinate 1,041,156,289 of NC_140584.1, read as the reverse complement.
TGCAAAGGAAGTAAGTTCCAGAGCACAGGCGTTGTTACCAAAAATCTCCTGTCACCCCAGGTGGCCGTTCTTGTGCGGGGGACATTCAAAAGATGGCTAGCTGCTGATCTTAGGTTTTTTTTTGGGATGTACACCTGAAAAGCTTCTTTTAAAAACTTAGGTCCTATTTGATGAATGGCCTTATAGGCTATACAAAGGGCCTTAAATTTGATCCTGTTCTCAACCCTTAGCCAATGAAGATGGCGTATGGCTGCAGAAGTGGAATGTCGCCTAGGGATGTTAAGCAGGATCCGTGCTGCCATGTTTTGGACGGATTGAAGCTTGTTTAAGATGTATTTGTGTGTGCCAAGGAAGAGAGCATTTCCATAATCTAATTTTGAAAATGCTAGTGTGGTAACTAGTGTTTTTCCTGCAGAGACTGGTAAATACGGCAAGAGTTTTTTTATTTTCTTCAATACAAAGAAAGTAGCCGAAACGACCTTGTTAACATGGTATCCAAAAGATAACTTGTTATCAAAAATCACTCCCAGATTTCTGACCTTGGTGGCTGGCATCGGAGGCGGGCCCATCTGACTAGGCCACCATATGTGAGACCATTCTGGATGGATTGTGCCAAAGGTCATAACCTCAGTTTTCTCCGCATTAAGTTTCAGGCAGTTACTGTGCATCCATGATTGTACACCCAGTAAACCCTCCTGAAACCCAGCTGCTACCACAGGGCCATTCTTGTATACCGCTAGCACGAGCTGGGTATCGTCAGCGTAGGTAGTCAGGCACATCCCATAAGATTTAATGACTTAGCCACTACAAAACAGATGAACGTCCTTACCATTCATAAACTGGCTCTATCTCAGAACGGGAGCATGCGTACTGATTATTCCATTGAGGAACTGCAAGCTTTATTCCAGAATATAATGTTTAATGTCTCAAGTTTAGACCCGCTAGGATGGTTAGTTTGGCAGACGGCTGCTGATGCCTGCCAATTGCGTTTCCATAACACAGTCCCTGGTTACAAACAGCATAGATTAGATCCACGTTTTTCAGATACACATTCGGTTACCACGTATTCTGTGGGCAAATTGTGTCAAAATTGGTTACAACACTCGTGCCTATCGTCAGCAAAACAACATTTACCGCTGTTATCTACTAATATTGATTTAACCGATTTTATCAAGGGCCCCTCAGGTCCTAGAACAAAAAGATTTCTTTGCGCAGCTTACAATGAAATCTGGAAGGTTTCTCAAATGGAAGCAGCATCACGGTTGAGGGAAATAGATCAGGTTGATCTAGAAAATGTACTTGCTGTTGTTGACAATAGTATTAACACACTGTTATCCCGCATTTACACTTTGGATAATATTGTTTTATCCGTGGTGGATATTGTGCAAGATGATGTATCTGTGTTGTATCATGGTCAAAATCAATTACTTTCAGTGATGCAGTTTTTATGGACTTTGCAAACACTGAAAATAGGAAAAGTGCCATGGGATTATTTAAACGCAACTGCTTTGTTTTTGCCTTTTAATTTGATTGATAAACAACAGTTTATATCCATAAAAGATGCAACGTACACACTTTTACATATTGAGGAGATTGACCCTTTACCTTTCTCCGTGGCGGAAACTGACTGCTGTCTAGCTCGTCCACGGGGTTATCTCTTTACCGTTTTCTTTGTTTAAATTTAGCCCCTGCATGAAGCATTACCCCATAGGTCGCTACGAACCCTTAGGCAGCGCTTTCCTGCATGAAGTGTGGTCCTTGCCCTTCACTTACAGATGTCTGCGAGATGACAAGGAAGTACACCTTACAGGGGAATCTTGTGACTCTACATTGGGTCGTTCCCTTGTCTGCAAAAACATACAGTTACACGGGGCTTGTAGTGTTACCGCCCCGAATCTTGCATGTGTTCTAAAGGGTATTCCGGTACCAGCTATAAAATCCACTTTCACCTTGCTTGCTAACTGTAGCTATATTTTTTTTAATAGTGAGTAATGTTGTGGTTTGCTGGCTGGCATACCGTACATTGTAACAGTTTCAGAGTGTGTAGTTTGTTGTAAAGATGTGCTTTTCCTACCCCCGCATGGGAACCTCGATACCTCAATTTGGCCTTGTATCCCAACATTGAAAGCAGACTTCAATAAGTTGAGCAGAATAAAAGCGCTATTATTCCAAGAGGAGGTCCCGTTCACTTCTGCACGTGAGACTTTCGTCTTGCAGATAGCAAGTACAAATTCCAAAATTCAAGCCCTTTTGAATACCAATCTCCCACTACATTTTGGTGAATTCATTAATCGTATCTTCAACGCGTTCGATACGCATGGTCTGGTGCATTTTTTTTTAAGTTGTAGGCTCTGGCCTTGTGGCTTCTTTTCAGACTATATTTGGTGTAATACCAGCCTTTATTCATTCTAGTTTTTCCAGCGTCTTTGGTGGATTACCTCTGTTGGTTTCCATAGCCGCTGGTGTCCTTCTATTAATTTGCCTGCTACGCAATGGCTGCGCCTCTTGCGGTCCTACATTGCCAAGATGGGCTACAAATGCTCCGGGAACGTATGCTCCAATGCTATGGCTCGCTGCAACTGGCTACACTCAGAGATTCCGGCTGAGACCGCACAAGGCTGTGGCGGTCCCGGTTCATTCGGCTTTTTTCCAGCACCTCGGATTCATTCCAACTGACCGTCACCCGTTTTCACGAAACAATCGATTGATGATCAACAGCGGATCGGGGCTCCGACCCTGTTTAACCCGCAACCCGGGCTTCATTCATTAGCCTCCAGTTTGCTTCCAGTACAGACTTAAGGGATCTCGATGGACTTTGCCCCCTCCATTGTTGAAGATGGGACCCTCTAACTGCCAGTATTGACAAAATGCTCACGCTAGTTGATTCCTCTCCTACTGTCCTACCGTCTTCCTGCTTGACAGCACTCCCCCAATTTACATTTGGCAACCCGGTCCTGATGATGGTCCTGAATAAATAGGACCGAAACGCCGTCGACCGATCTCACATCGCAACTTATAGCGCACACTCTGCTCTGGTTCTTCAAATAACAGAATCATTTACTGTCATTGTACAAAATCATTTATGTTGAACGATTGAACACTGTATATAAACCTTTTTGTCACCTTGTTATTTTGCGCTGCCCGCTGTATTTTGCACTAGTCACTTGCGCTGTCACTCTCCTTGTCACGAGCACACTGTGCACCAAAGCCCTCTTGGGTTGCCTTCACAATTTATGCTTGCAGTGCTGTTATAACTGTTATGTATAAACTATGTCTTCAAAATATATGATGCCATGGGCACCTGTGGGAAGGCGGGTCGGATAAACAGATGAGGAGGCTGAATGTATTTTCCAAAGATGCTTTTTGTTTTATTGTCAGAACTGACAGGGTTTTCGACACTGGGCTTTTCCGCTCCCTCAGGATGGTCTGTTCTTGATGAGCTAGGCTGGAGGTTGTTGGTAACTGGTTCTGGCTCTTCTGTTTCGTCAGTTTCACCCCGGAGGCTCATAAGAGAGGAGAGAAAACAGCCGTCAGTCGCTGCGGTGATGAGGGACAGTGCGCTTCTATACCCGTCACCACACCCGGTGGGTTACGAGATTTCTCAGGTCTACGATTCCCAACTGTAGGTAATGCTACCACTCAACTTGAGGAAGGGGTTGTGAAGGTTGGTGGGGGGGGGGGGTTAGGGTATGCAGGAAAACAGTCTATCCGGAGCGTGTCCTAAGTGCTCATTTATTCTAGAAGGTGTGTCAGGGAAGTGGCTTAAGAGGTGCGTCAGGGAAGTGGCTCAAGAGGTGCCCCCCCTCCCCTTTCTAGTCTACCTGCCTCCCTCGTACCCTCCCCCCCCACAATGCCCGATGCCGTGGCTACTCACCGGCTCCGCCGCAACTCTCCTGAGTTGCGGACGCTCTCCAGCCTCCTCCGTTGGATACCACCACTCCTCGCTCCACTGCTCCTCCGGTTCCTCTTCTTCTTGACCAGGATCCTCGTCCCTCCGTTTTTCTTCTCCGGGGTCACCGCCTTCACGTCTCTGCTGCTCTTCGTTTCGGGTTGTTCCGCTCGCCACTCCGATGTCGGGAAAAGACCAGCCTCCTTCGTTCCGCTCCTCTTCCATTGGGCGGTGATGATCGTTTCTGGGGTTATCGCTTCCTACTTCCAGCTTCGCGGTTAACTCCCTCTGTAAGGATATAGAAGAGGTGGGTGTGTTTCTTTGGCTGGTCCCCGCCTTTGAATCGTCTCCCTGTGGGTAGCGGACTCGTTGCAAACCCGCGCGTTTGGATCGGGGTTCCAAGTTCCCAGGTAAGAGTCCGGTCCGTACTCCCGCTCTCTCACAGCACCCTTTTAGAAATAATCAGGAGACTCCCTCTCTGTTTCTTGTAATGTCTTGTACATGCTAACTGAATTTGCCTTTCTCAGCGAACCGAGTTGAGATATTGTTGTTTACTTATACTGGCTACACTCAGCGTGGCTTATAGACTGTCTTTCCGCATTTGGTACTACACTTGCTTGCAACCCGTCTTTCCATGCTTGGAATGCTCCTTTGAATGGGCATTGGATCTCTGCCTCTTCAATACATCATTTCCCGACCTGGATTACTACCTGTTGATGAGTCCCTTAGTGGCACATGAGCACGAATGCTCTGGGGTTGGTTTTATGGCATGTGCGGCTGGGGTGTTGGCACAATGGGATATCTGTGTGGCGGCGCAGGATTTCCTACAACGTAGCTACATTGAATATCACGCAAGTTGTCCGACCTATGAAGATCACAAATGCTCGTTCTCCTTGCTAAATTGGATGGCATCTCTTTTTTCTACCAATGACAATGATTTCCTATTGGAAGCCATTGCAGTTTACTGCTCATACACTCTGATGGATTGAAAAGGCTGGCGCTCATCTTTGCCTATTTTTTTATATGCTATATATTTTTTTTTGGCACCTATTTACAAGCCCAAAATGTTTTTTCTTTCTTTTTTCCCTCTCTCCAAATTCGATAGACTATAGACTCTGTTGGACTCTGCTCATACTTCGTGAACTCTGTGTTCGTCCTATGACTACATGCAATGGACTTACCAGGGGAGAGTGTAGTGAGGATATGGGATTCACTGCATATATTGCTAAGTTAGCATAAGTTACTATAAGCTTGGCTGCCATGCTGCCGCTTTTGCACACGTTTCTACATGATTTTGTTTTCACAAATCCTCTGCCTGTGCCCGCTCACATGAGAACCGTCTACCTTCCACTTCTCTTGCTGTACTGTGAGGCTCCGTCTGCACAGCGTGTTGAAGGTCGAAAAACAATGTGCTCTGTTAATCTGCTTTGGTCAGTCCCACGCATGTTAGACATAATACTACCACAGCTGTACTACTGAAAATCGAGTGCTTTTGATATGGCATTGCATGCATGTTAGACACTTAAAGAAAAACATTTCCGAAGAGAAGAGCTGTGTTTGTCCGGAGATGTAAACCTTTGCATCTAAACCTGGAGGTATGGGGTTCCCCATGCCAAAGCCCAGAGGTCTTCTATTATTATTATAAACTAGTTCCTAGCACGGGGACAGTGGCAAGGCACAGTAGGCCTTTCTTCCACTAGCTTTATATAATGCTATCCCCGTTCATTTTTTTATAGAATTGTACCAATGCTCACTATATTGAGTTTATGCATATTGCTGCTAGTATTGGCTCTGTACTGCATTATAGAGCACATTAGATAAAATAAACATTTTAAACTATACTGTGTTGCTGATTACTCACGTTGTGGACAAGTATGAGTGAGTTGGCGAAAGAGTGTTCTTGCTCTCGCGATTACTGAGAGAGTCTGAGTTACATGTTCTAGGTTGTCTAATTATTGGTAGCTTCGCTGTAGTACGGAGAACGAATGAGACACTATAGCTAGTCGGATAGGGGTTCCGGGCACTAAGGTGGGTTGTTGGTACACCACTATACACCGAGGTCCTGGTTTCCTGCGTGTAGTTCTGTATATGTGCAGAATCCCTGCAACACCACGAGGGATACTGGCTTCAAACTTGCTGAGAGGGCAGATCGATCTCGGGGACCTTCGAAAACCCACCTCCTGTGTAGTTGAAATCTTTGGAGTCCGCAGGAGCTCAGGAGCAGCAGACCGGTCAGTTCCGTTAAGGTGCCTGCAGTTGCAGAGGAGTAACTCCTTCATTCCAAGGGAGATTCTTCGGTTGTCCTTAGTGCACCACAGGTCCTGCATGGAGCCTCTATGGAGCAAGGGCACAGACAAAGCTTTGCATGGAGAGGGAGACAAAGTCGGGCCCAGTGGAAGTCCAGCGAAGTCCAGAGTGTCCAGATGGTCGAAGGTCAGTGGTTTCTTCATGTAGAAACTTGTCCACATAAAATCCAAAGTCTTACAGCCAGGTAAGCCCTTGTGTACCCACGGGAGAGAATTGGACAGATTCCAGGGACCCTCCTAGGGGAGGATCAGGACAGAGGGGTGGTCACACCCATATCCTTTGTCCAGTTTCACCCCAGAGCAGGAGCCAATGGCTCCCAGAACTAGTTTGAGCTGGACTATGCACAGGAACACCAAATGTGCCCCCAGTGCAGACTTCCAGGCACTCTAAGAGTGCACCCACCCAGCCCCAATACACTAAATCCTGTCTGGGAGGTGGTCACACCTCCCTGTGACATGATGCCTATTGTGCTGCCTTCCTCCGCTCGAGCTTGGCTCAGCAGCAGGAGGGCAGAAATGTGTCTCTGGTCGGCAGCATCCATTTTGTGCTGTCTCGGTCGAGAAGGCTGACCCTGGATAGACCAGTGATCCCACGAAGCTTGCTTCTGAAGGGTGGAATCATACCTCCCACACCAGTTACCAGTATGGAGGTATGACTCCAAGGTGTTTGATACCAAACACAATATGTTTCTATGCAGCCGTTTTTTAGATAGCTTTTACAGCCAGGTTATCATGCACCTCTACTTATGTGTCCGGCTGAGTCACAGATAACCTGGGAGACTGATTGTTAAGGCCTGTTATAGGGGTAACGTATACGTTTTAAGTGTAGTGACCTATAGATATAGTGAAGCTATATCTAATTTAAGTGGTGCAAGCACCATCTAACACAGGTTGCAGTAGCAGACCTGTTGTTCCATTTTGCATGGTCTCTCTTGGGTGGCATAATACCTGCTTCAGCTCATGGGAGGCCTCTGGGGTACGTATGCCCTGGGTATATGTGTACCATATACTAGGGACTTATAAGGATACCCCAGTATCCAATCTGGAGTGTACCAAAGTACATGAATAACAATTTTAGGGAGAAAGCAGATAGACTGGGGTCCTGATTAGCAGGATCCTAGTCAGACTAGTCAAAAACCAGCAATACACCAGGCAAAACGTGGGGGTAACCATGCAGTCAGATCCTACCTTCCTACACCACCGGTTCCAACGAGTGATACCGGCCTCAAAATTAAATTGCAGAGAGGACAGCTCAGTCCTCAAAGGAGTTGCAGAACCACCCTCTGTGTTCCTGAGCCTCGGGAAGTCTGTAGGACAACAGGAGCAGCAGACTGGTCTGCTTCGTTTGCGGTGCCTGCAGATGCAGGGGAGTGACTACTTCACTCCAAGGGAGATTTCTCGAGGTGTCCTTGATGCCCACTGGGCTGTTGAGGGACTTGGAAGAAGCACAGCCAAAGATGACGAAGAAGACTTCCAGAACAGCAAGACCAGGACCAGTAGGAGTCTTCCTTGGTGCAGTCTTGGTTCCAAGCGAAGTCCAATAAAGTCCAAGTGTCCCGACAATCGAAGAGCAACGTATTTTCAGAGTTGAGTCTTGTCCCATGACAAATCTGAGGACGTACCCACAGGTAGGCCCTTAAATACCCTAAGGAAAGGGTTGTCTCCCAGAAGAGAGGCTGTACAAAGGGGAGGATACTCCCATGTCCTTTGTCCAGAGCTAGAATATACAAGGAGTGCACCAAATGTACCCTTCAAAGCAGTCTGGTGGCACTGACAAGCGCCCCCTCCCACCCAATACATTAAATCCTGTCTGGGAGGTGGTCACACCTCCCTGTAACAGGAAACCTACTGTTCTACCTTACCCTGCTCGGCTCAGTAGCAGGAGGGCAGAATCGTGTTTGTGGTCAGCAGCAAAAGCTTGTTGCCAGACCCTCAAAAGCTGTTACCCAGAATGTAGGGGGGTACTCCAAGTGAGCCCCCCAGTACATCGGATCATACTTCCAACACTGGAATCAGTGTTGGGGTATGATTCCCACATGTTTGCTACCAAAAATGACCAGGTTCATTGAAGCCACTATATATTTAGACATCTTGTAATGGCTGATACTTACAATATGGATTAAAATTACTGACTGCACTTAAAAAGCCTGGAGAATCAACTCTGGGTTTGTAGGGGTGTCCTGTTCATGCAGGGGCACCCTCACGCTTATAAGCAAGCACTCTGCCTTCAAAAATGAAGAACCTGCCATAGGGGTGACTTATAGGTTTTAATTGTAGTGACCTCAGCTATAAGGAAACATATCTGTTCTGAGAGGTGCAAGCACCAACTCACACAGGCTGCAATGGCAGGCCTGTAGTCACAGTTTAAGTGGCCTCCTCTGGGCACCTGAATGTATTGTGCCACCCAGGGGAGTCCCCTGAACTTCCTATCACTTCCCTAGCTGGCCTTCAAATAAAGCACCTTCAGCACAAGATGCTGAGTTGCCCATGCAAATAGGGTTGCTACCTTTCCAAGAGGCACAGAATGCAATACTGGCTACCTGTTGTTGTTTTAAGAGTCTGCAAAGGCCCAGACATGACAAAATCGAATGTATTCATTTGTAACATGAGTTTTCTGCCTTTGTTTACTTTAATTATTAGTAAGGGTTCGTTAACACAGCTCCAGAACACACTTAAAAGTGCTTTTAATTTATATTTGCTGATTGAAGTATGTACAGATAAAGACTAAAAATACCGGTTTTAGGTCATTATGGTTATTTTTGTACCGGCCGGGACATTAAAAAAATTGGTGGTGCTGATAAAAAAACACGGTTAGTTCACAACCCTACATGCAATACAGGACAGAGCAGGGGATAGAAAAGAATACACTGGGAAGAAGTGACAGCACACAAGAGGGAGCAAATAAAGATCTGAGAAGGAAACAAACAAACTACAGAGAAAGTGAGACTGGCTAACACTCTGGAGCTGAACAATGCAGCCCCATGCAGTGAATTCTGTTCCAGACCCTACTGTAGCACCAGTCACCACTTATCCTCATCCCACTACACCATAGGGGTAAACACTCTACCATGGTTTTGTAGCTTTGTACTAGCATGTGACACGCAGTAAATGAGTGGAGAAGAGAGGGCACTGGATCCACTGAGCTGATTGAGGATGACCAAGGGACTGAATCAGAGCTGGACTGAGTACCGAAAGCAGCCCTGGCAATTTTCTCAGACCAGCCACTAGGGAAGCAATGCCTGGCCCCGGGAGGCTGCAAACAAAACGGGCTACCACAGCTGCAACACTCCCCCCACCCCCACACCGCTGAAAAATCGTCCCCACCTTTCCATTTTCCCAGGGAAACAACCGATGCCCGGTACAGCCAGTCCAGCCCTGGGATGTAAGACAACACCCTGAAGTCCCTGTGGCGCATAGTGGTACCCGACAATACCCTGCAGTCCCTGTGGCGCATACGTGGTACCCAACCCTACAGTTGCTACCCCCAACTTTAGGAAGGCCCATTCAACCAAACGCCTTTGGATCTCTGTGAGATATGGGAGACTCAGGGTCCTTCTTCACGCTCTGTAGGAGGCCCCATCGTTTCATATTACTTCACTGCCCAATCCCACTAGCTAAGAATGTAAGAGCCATGAGGTTATTGTTTACCAATTGGATGCATGTGATGCAGTGGGTTTGTAATTTCAAAATGACTTAGCATTTTTCATACTCAACAAACTCATCCACGAGTCCAATTAGAGAAGATACTCATTTTGCTAACTATTGCTTCCCTTTAGAATACTGGACTCAAGTACCTTTTTGGCTTTATTCATGAGCTTTTGAGACCATTTTTTCAGGATGTTTTTTTTCTATGTTTTCGAGTGTGAATACTCATAATGGGTGAACCAACAAAGAATCCCCTTTTTCACAGGTAGAACTGGTTGGGGTGGCATTTGACGAGATAGTCATCTCCCTTGCCTCAGTGACACCGAGTGCTGAGGCAGACTTGGATACCCTCCCTCCAGCCTGTGGCCTGAGTTGTGGAACCAACTGACCCAAATGCAGGATAAATACTACAGCTTTGGCAGTAATGTTCCAGTCACACTTTTACTTTGAAGACAAGCTCTGTGCACCATCCAGAAGTAGTGGACCAGCTATCAGGACGCGCCAGTTGGTTGGAGATCAAGAAGACTGTGGAAAAAAGTTCAGATGCTGTATTCATTGGGAAGGCTGTGAAGGTGACTGCGTTGCTGCAGTGAGGACATAAGCGGGACTTGCTGAAAAGATCGAAGGCCCAGATGCAATTAATGTCTTTAGTGGGAGATAGCCCCTGGGAAGGAGAGACCAGTGAACAACTGCGAGAAGTCAAGACAGAAAAGCGACCAGGATATTGTTAAGTGGTAAGCCAGCACCTCCTCTGTTATTTTGCTTAAACTCCAAAAACAGAAGATTCTCCTCCACACCTCTCTTACATGCCACCTCGGAGAGCCAACCACAAAGCCAATGCCAGATCAACCTACAAGGCTGCCCTCAGGCACTATCACCATCTCCTGAGAGTCACCAAGAGAAGAGCCCTCTCGAGTAGGATCGAAGCCAGTTCCAACAGCAGCAGAGAGATATTTAACATCATCAAGGAATTTACCATCCCAGAAGCCTCAACCAACTCCATCCCCCCTCCCAGGAACTCTGTGATGACCTTTCAAATTACTTCAAAAACAAAATCGAGAAGAGAAAATCAACCAAACCCAGAGGTCATCACACACACAACCACACACGCAACCTAGGGATCATATTTGATGACAAACTTAATATGGCCGCACAGGTGAATACATTTAGCTCTGTCTGCTTCCATATGCTGCACACCCTCAGATGTATTCACAAGAGCACCAAACATGGCTCTAAAGCCACCATGGCTAACGATATGACTTCTACCAGTACTAAAAGAGTGGAGAAGCTGCAGGGCCCTACCAGTGACTCCTGCTTTTCGCAGTCGCTGAATCATGCGCACTGGGGAGATATTATCAAATGCCGCTGAAAGGTCGAACAAAATCAGCACCGCAGATCCGCCTTGGTCAACCTGCATGCGGATACAGTCTGTGGCTGCTACCAGGGTGGTTTTGGCGCTGTGACCGGCACGAAAACCGTTCTGGGAGCTGTCAAGGATTTCTTGGGATGCAATGTATTTCATCAGCTCAACATTGATGAATTTCTCCAGGATTTTGGCTGGAACGGGGAGAAGGGAGATAGGATGGAAGTTCTTCAGCCCTGAGGAATTGGCGTTGGGTTTTTTAAGAAGAGGTGAGACAATTGCTTCCTTCCGTGTGCCTGGGTAGTTGCCGGACATGAGTGTGTTGTTGAAGACCTTGCACAGGAAGTTGGCTATTAATTTGGGAGCGAGTCTGAGTATGGAAGGCATACAAGGGTCTGAAGGAGCTCCGGACTTTAGGCCAAGTAAGAATTCCTTGGTTTGCAAAGCCATGATTTGAAGGAAAGAGGATAGGGCGTACTTTCCAAGAGCCTGGGTAAGCTTCCCCATACCCGGGTCTTCACTGTCCCCTTTGACTGCCTCTGTGGTGGATTCCTCATCTGCAGTTGGGGTGAACTCATAATAGATCTTAAGGACTTTTGTCCTGGAAGTAGAGTCCTACTTTGTCACAGAAGTCTTGAGAGGGGTTCAAGAGCTGTGTCCTTGGTGGTTCAGCAATCTCCTTTATGACTTTGAATAGCATGCTGGAGGAGTTGTCTGCCGACATTATCTTTTCAGTAAAGAAACTGGATTTGGCCTGAAAGATGGTGTGTTTAAATTACCGCAGGAAAGATTTTTTGCCAGATATTTGTCCCCACTCCTAAAAATGGGCAAGATTATCGAACCTTTCCATGAGGCTGGTAGTAACCCACAGTCCTGATTTGTGAAAAAGACTGGTTTGCAGGCCTCTGACCAGTGTTCCGTGTAATTCTTGAAGAGAGGGGGGGAATGCCATATGGGCTCTGGGGTCCTTCTCTTCTGCCCTTTGTAATTTGACATTTGGTTTGTTTTTCATGTGTCGATATCGTAGCATTTGGATAGCCTGCTGTAGGTTAAAACAAGTGTGATGTTTGACGGGCTGCCTTCAAATGTGTGTTTGTTGGAGGTTGTTTGCAGAAGACCTGTTGCGGCCTGATTAAGAGCACTTCTGACCATTTGCTGATTGAAGTGGTTTGCCCATGTTTCCTTGGATATATGTGAGGTGATGTCTCCATGGGCTGGAAGCAGTAGCTTATTGGATGTCCCACAGAAGCATGCGCTAAAGTTTTTTTTTATATCTGATGGCAATTTGGCCCAGAGCGGGTCTTCCTGGGTCCTTTTAATTACCCACTTCAGCTTCCTTAGAGTTTCCTAACACTGTAGAATAGGATCCCCTAGCCTGCGATGTAGAGTTCTTAATGATTTGTTTGCTGTCCTTTTAAGTGATTTAAGTTGTGGCAGCAATGTAACTCTCCCACATTTTAGAGCACTGTTTGGGTGTTGCCATTAATTGTGATAACAATTTCTTCGCCTTTGCTGACAGGTCACTTACAGTAGATGGACAGAATTTGATTCTCTTATAGTTGACAGTATACACAGAGCCAGGTGCCTCTGCTTTGTATGCGGTACAGGGGGAGTTGCATGGAAGGCCACCTCTTGTGGAAGACGATCGCAGTCTGCGTTCTCTCCTGGATGGTCTGAGTGGACCCTGTAAAGCAGCGACAGAGACACTAAGGTAAATTCCAACGTCAAGCTAGTTGTAATTGAATGAAAGGATGCTGCCGGGGGGTTGTCCCCAATGAACCTGCCGTTGAGGGCTCAAAAACGTAAATGTTCTAGGTCGACCAAGAGATGTCTACTGGGTTTTGTTTGCAGTGTCCATTGGTAACCTGGACCACTACACCCAATGTAAGCATTGAGCTCACGTGACTTCATCCGGAGATTGGGAGACAAGGAGGTGTAAATTGAAATCGCCAGAGACCACGAAGTTGTAGGTTTTGCTTTCCTCCATAAACCTCAAAATCTCCTCCACCAGCAATCTTGAGACCTTTCGTCTATTTTTGGGGTGGATGCAGATGTTAATGATTACCACTTGTTTGGTGACTTTATAGTGTTGAATTCAGATCTTGATAGCGTTAATCATCGAAGACTTGGGCTGCAATACCTTTGCTGAGTCTATGCTTGCTGTGGAGATGTTAATTGCCAGTCTGTCCAGTAGGTGACCGTACTTCAGTCCTTTGCTATCTGGAACAATGAAATTAATGAAACCCTGTAAATGGATGGGTTCCGCAAGTCACGTCTCCTGGAGAAGGATGATGTCAAAAGATAGCATATATTGAACAAAATCCGGGTCTAATGTTTTACTAGCGAGGCCATTAAGGTTCACAAAGGCATAGTGAACCGTGCCTGACCTCGATGGGTGCTCCGTTCTCTAAGTTTTGTCATGGGCTCTGGGGAGCTCATTTTATTGTCCACGAGATCCATCCCAGGTCATGAGAGGAGGGTCCGGATATATTTGCATGTGGCCTATGTTGTTCTTTAGGTACAGCCCACTTTGAAGGCAATTCCCAGTGGTTCCTTGAGCACTGAGTAGGTAGATTTGTGTGGCGAGCGTCCGCTCGAGTTTGGTCTGAAAGTAGTAAGGGTACAGAATAGCCTGGCTCGTGGTAGGGGGGGGGGGCGCTGTTATTCCCCATCTCTTGAAGGTCAATTTTTTTGTCAGTGCTAAGTGGGCAATGGCAATTGTGCTCCAAGTAGGCGTGGTAACTTCGCTCTCAGAAGGGTTTTCAGTGCAAACACATTCTATAGAGATAAGGTCAGTTGACCTTAGGCCAGCTAGATTTGATTTTAGTGCTAGTAACCGTAGCAGGTGTACCCTATTTAGGACATCACAGTTGCCTTTAGATTTGCACTTGGGCGTGAGTTATTACTTATGTGTCTTCTTGGCCTCCTGACGATGCCTGTGTGTTGTGTGGGGTTCTGCTAGGTTGTCGTCTGTTTGATGTGTGGTCCTTTGGCAGAATTTGCCTGTTGCACTCTGGCAGTCGCAGTCAGCTGGTGGGACAGTGGGACAAGTGGTCATTTTCCTGGTGTGAACCTGCTCTATGCCAGGCCCTACCTCTGTCACGGTGGTCCTTATCACCAGGGATGAATTTACACCAAAGACGCCTTGCTGCACACTGTTTAGGGGTGTGTGCTGGCCTGAATCATGGCTCCTGTTGTAGGGCCCAGGGAACATCCTTGTTATTATATTGCTGGCCCTGCTGGGTGAATGTTTGCTTCATCCGTCCTCGATTTTATATCCCTTTTGCCCTTAGTCTTAAGCATTTCTACGGTTTTGCAGCAGGGCTGACCCTCCCGGATGCCGTGAGTGGAATGACATTCCCAAACTTCACTTGTGCCCAGTTTGTCCTTTGTCTTGACTGCTTCCGCAGTGTTAAATCCTGGCTGTCCCTCGGGAATACAGTGGGTGGGTGTCTTTCTCCAGCCTCACTTGTCTGCTGCTGGCATTTCTTGGGGTTGAGAAGGTGGTTCCAGAGATTCAATCTCCGCGGGTCTGGCCTCTCTTCTAAATATGGGGTACTTGCTTAGTTTGGTGCAATGTTATCTTGTTTCTGTCTTTCCGTCTTTGCTTCCATCTATTACAGGCATTGTTGTTGTGTACTAAGGCAGTCTCAAGTATAGGAACTTACTTTTCTGTATGTTATGTTATGTTAACCAAATTTGTATAGCGCACAGCTGCCCCAGCAAAGGGGCGTCCCGGCGCTTCTAAACAAGGGAACGGCACATAAGCAGCCAGTGGACGGACCATGATAGTGCTAGGCATCCAAAGAAAACAGGAAGGTCTTGACGGCCTTCCTGAAAGGCAGAAGTTCATCAATGGCGCGAATATGGAGAGGAAGTGAGTTCCAGAGCTTGGCAGCGAGCACACTAAAAGAGCGGCCCCCGGCCCTAACCCGTTTAAAACGTGGAACTGTAACCAGATGTGCCCCTGAGGATCTTAAGGACCGCGATGGTACATACGGCGAAATAAGATGCTCCAAAATCTGGGGGGAAGAATGCTTCAGAATTTTAAACGAGAGACAGAGAGACTTAAACTTAATCATCTGACAAACAGGGAGCCAATGAAGTCCATGAATAGATTTTTTGGCCGAGCAAAATCTCGGCAAGCCGATCAAAGCCCTGGCGGCTGCATTTTGGACTCGTTGGAGTCTACAGAGTTCTGCCTGATTGACTCCAAGCAAAAGGGAACTTGCATAGTCCAACCGAGATAGGATAGTAGCTTGTACAATAAGCTGCCTGGTTGGGGCGTCAAAGAATTTAAAAATGGGTCTAAGCCTACGAAGAATCCCGAAGCACATGGCAGCGATTTTCTTAGTATGAGGAACAAAACTAAGTTTAGAATCTAGCCAGATGCCAAGATTTTTTACCTCCGTGGCAGGAAAAGGTGTAGGGCCAAGCTCAGATGGCCACCAGCGATCACCCCATAATTGGCTCTGATTGCCAACAATCAGCACCTCCGTTTTTTTGGCGTTCAGTTGCAAACAATTGTCTGTCAACCAACTGGCCACCGAGCTAATTCCATCACAAAACTTGGTGGCCTCTAGATCAGACGCCCCACTTATTGCAACCGCCAGCTGCGTGTCGTCAGCATAAGACACCATGGTCAGATTACAAGAGCGGACCCCTGTGGAACACCCTGTGTGATGGAATGGGGTTTAGACTGGTAAGGAGGGTTAATGACCCTAAAAGTGCAACCAGATAAGAACGATCGAAACCATTCGAGTGCCACGTGATCGACACCAGCCTCAACCAAACGCTGTAGTAGAATTGCGTGGGAGACAGTGTCGAATGCGGCACTGAGATCCAAAAGCACTAGAGCCGCCGTTTGACCAGAGTCCACCAAAGTGCGCAGGTACTCAACCATAGAAAGAAGCGCGGTCTCAGTACTGTGGCCGGGTCTAAAGCCATTCTGAGAAGGATCCAAAATATTGGCAGAATGGATATGGTTACATAAGATAGTATTAACATGGGCCTCAGTCAATTTTGCCACCCAAGGAAGGAGAGAAATGGGACGGTAATTCTCAAATTTTAGAGGATCGAGACCAGGTTTTTTCAAAATAGGCATCACCTGCGCTTGTTTCCAACTGTCAGGAACAGAGCCAGACTGCAAGGATAAATTTACAAGATCACAGAGCGGAGGAAAGCACAAAGTTGCAGATTCTCTAAATTGAGCAGGACGAAGAGTATCCATGGGAGAACCTGATTTAACTTTAACTGCAATTCTATAGAATTCCTCCATCGAGAGCTCAGGGAAGGAGCAGAGAGACATAATAGTTTTCGGGCCAGAATCCAGTTTTCCCAAAGAAACAGATGAGCCAGGGAAAGAACGATAGATGGCCTCCACCTTTTCCACGAAAAAGGCTGCCAAGCCCTCACAGTGAGTGGCCGAACAGATATCGGCAGCTGGAGCTCTACTGGCTGTAAGATCCTTGAGCACCTTAAAAATTAATTTAGTGGGGTTTGTGCTTGAATTAATTTCACGAGAAAAATAGGCGGCACGAGCTTTACAGACCGCCCTATGGTATGTTTTTACCTTGGCAAGATACAATAGTTTTTTGTCAGGCAGATATGACTTACGCCAAGCTCTTTCCGCTTGTTTACAAAGTTTCCTTTGGAGCCGAAGTGAGTCATCATACCAGGGACTGGGTCTGGCACATCGGCGCCTACTCTCCGTCATGGGAATCAGGCAGTCCAAAGCTCCCGTTAGCCAACTGCAAAAGTGATCGTAGCCCACCTTAGTATCAGTAAAAGGGCCCAAAGGATGGAGACCAAGGAGTCGATGAAAATCGGCTAACTTTAGTTTTTTCCATGGGCGTCTGAGAGATGTAGGCACTGCTGCACTGAGGGGAGAGTCCTCAATCCGAAGATGCAGTTCTATAAAATGATGGTCAGTCCAAGCCATTGGCCTGGGGGGCAACACTTTCACCATAGATAAATTGGTGAAAAAAGGATCCAAAATGTGCCCGCCAATATGAGAACTGTGTTTAACTAACTGAGATAGCTGAAGGGCTTCCAAATCAGCGAGGATGCTACTCACTGCAGGGAAGTGGAGAGCATCCAAATGAAGATTTAATTCCCAAATAACACTGAAATTAGCAGCCCTTAAAGCTAAAGCACTAACAGCTTCAGGAAGAGCAGATCTAAAAGCCGCATCCGGCCCAGGTGGCCGATAAATGAGGAGTCCAGAAAAGGAAAAATGCGGACTAACCGACAAACAAAAATGGGCGCTTTCGCAACCAACTATATCCAGGACCGTCCATGAATATGGATAACAGGATTTGACAGCGGCCGCAATACCGCCGCCCCGCGAATTACGATTATGTGTATATATCACATACTCCGAAGGGAGAGCTAGATTGATTGCAGCCAAGGCTTCATCATGAAGCCATGTCTCTGACATAAAAAGAACGTCAGGGCTTTCCTCCATGAGTAAAGTGTGAATATCCGGATAATGTTTGACCAGCGATCTCACATTAAGGTGACAGATCTTGAAGTCATAAGGGGCCAGTGGATTAGTAGGTGTAATGGCTGGACAGTCTGAACATTCAGGGAGGGCTACCCGATGGGCAGTGATAGGAACGGGAGATATGAGGCCAAAGACGCACTCTTGGCATTGATAAGGGCCGGAGAGGGGATGTAGATGCACCGGAGTGCAGCAGGATGAATTACGTAGGCTGAGCAGTTTCTCGCGCGAATACATTCGTAATCACCTGGTCTGACACAGCACCAACGTACACGAGTGCTGGAGCCCTGATCGAGCCCTGACTCGGCGCGGACGAGCGCAGACGGGCAGGACTCTGGCACGACTCAGGCGCAGGGAAGGCGCTCCTGCTGCGCGTCACCGCTGCGCGCTTGAAGGGCTGGCTTATATAGAGTGACAGCGTAAGGCAGCACCGCTTAGGACGCTAAAGATGGCGCCCAAAATACGTCCCCACAGCTCCCAATCCGAAATGGCCGCCAAATCCCCCGATTAGCAGACCCCCAGGACAGTAACAGCGGTGGAACAACTGAATTAACGTGCAGGTAAGAGGGCGACCCACCAACAGTAAAAACAGGGGAAATAACTAAAAAGCTGCTGTCTGCTCAATTGGAGGGAATGATGAAGCCCCTTTGGAAGGTCTGCAGGTGTTTTGATTTGTGTTGCTCTCAGCAGAAGATGTTGGCCTATTGTTTGATTGTTGCATATCATGTGTCTCCATGATAGAGGTTGTTGAAGCTTCAAGCTGCCTGCCTTGTGTAGGCTTGGGAGGTTGTTTGAGGTTTGTAAGTAAATCACTGAGCATTGTTTGTCCTTGATCGGGGTGCAAGAGCAGCTTGCTTGCACAAGCAGAGTGTGTGATTGGGCACGCTTGATGAGCGAGTTTCAGTTACTGAGCTTTTCATCGATGCCAGCGAAGAAGACAGCCAGGGTGTTGAGCAATGACAACTGGATGGCCATTTTATTCGATTGATATTTCAGTGCTTCAACTGACAACTGTACAGTATTCAGGAGAGATAGCCAGATACTGCCAGTTTTGGTACATTTGTGGGTCCTGGTTTGACTACAGGACCCTGTGAACCAGCTGCCTGGGAGGTACTTTGCGCCCAGGATGCAAACATTTCCTCCCATTTCTGAGTTCTAAGGTACAAGAAGCTCTTGCATGCCAATGGAACCCCTTCCAGGTTCTCCAGGTCTGAATGTTCTCTTCTGTGGCTGATAGGAGATGAATGCGTCCACGTGCTTGCAGGTCAGTTACGTTGTGTAGTCTTCTGGTGTGCCTCCTCGGTACGGGGTCAGTGATTCACCTGGCAGAGAATTGTAAATCGCCTCAGAGTTTCTGTGGTCCATAAGATTGCTCCCTTCGGCTTGATCACAAGGCTCTGCTGCTGCTGGGTGAAGAGGCCAGTGATCCAGACAGATTAATCCTGGCGACTGCCCATGTCAATGGGTCCTCCCACACAGACTTTGTTTTGTCCCTCTTGCTTAGTCCAAGGGGAAACCTGTTCGCAAGCAAGAGCTCCTTCTGCCACTCAAAGAATGTGCATTGGCTTCAAGGGGGCTTAAGGTAATTGAGATGCCATGGCCTATTCTGGTAGGGATTGCTACCTGCTCTGGTAGCAATGGTGAAGGAGAAGGGAGCGGAGCCTGCATCCCTCAAAAAAACGTAACTTAGTGGATATGTTTGGCTGATGAGTGCAGGATAATGCTTTTCCAGTGATAATTCCCGTGTTCGAGTTGTAAGCTCCAGCTGCACCGCTTCCAGGCTGGTCCATGGATTGCATTTCAGTTATGGCAAGAATTGGTTTATTTGTGGTTTTTGATAGTGCTGATAAAATATTTGCCAGCCTTAAGGGGATTGGTCCCCTGACTATACCCGGCCTCATTCACCTTAGCCTGGAAGTTTCCCTGAGGTCTGTGGGTGGCCTAATAGTCAAGAGGTGTAGTTTGGAGGGTATAGCTGTATGGACACACTCATAAACTCTTGTTACTTTTGTAAGGATTAGAGGAGACTGCAAGGATTGAGAGAATATGAAATATTTAAAACCTAGAGCACTACTTGCCTGGCTGGATGTGTGTGTTGGTGAAGCTGGGGGGGCTCGTAGCAGTGGCTGGCCTAGCAGAGGCTAGCAAAAGCTGGCTGTAGTGAGCTTGTGACTTCGTAAAACCTTGCAAGTTGCTGTTGACATTAAAACATTCAAATGTTCCCGTGAGTGACTCCTGCGGGCTGAATTGAAGCCCTTCCCTAGTGCTGCCACACCCTTCTGTGGGGTATTCCCTCGATACAATGTGGAGGCACGAGCGCAGTAGTAGGCACTCAAATGTCAAAGTGCCGAGGTCCCTGGAGCCTAGGTGAGTGCTAGGGTAAGCCCTGTGGGCTGAGGCTGGTGACTTGGAGATTGCTGGCTATAAGGCTTGAGGCTGGGGGGCAAGAGGGTGCAGCTACGGCCGAGTGGCTACTGTGAGGGTAGCAGCCTAGCTGGGCTGCTTCCGTGGGCTCGGGTCTCTGCCAAGGGCAGGGGGACTAATCCCACTACATCGCCTCCGCCTGGCCTCGGTTAGCCGACACTCACTGCCTGTGTCGGTTTCCGCCTCGTTGCTCGCCGGTCTGCTCCTAGATCATTCAATCCTGTGGGCCCTCCTTCTCTCCTGCTTCTCTACCTGTCTTGTGCCATGTCGTGCCGAGGATAGGAAAGTGCTGGTGCTGGGACCTGTAGGCTGGGTGCAGAGGCATCTGGAGGCGTATCAGATTCGGTGTGAAGGTGACTGCAGCAGGTCACGAGCCGTGAGCAGGTTGAGCTGCCGAGAGCGATAGTGCAGTGGTTTCTGGCACTCCTTGCTCGGGCTCCCAGTTTCTGATGGAAGGGGTTGGGATGGGCAGAAAACCCCAGGCCACACAGTATGGCACCCGACAAACGGCTCGGAGCTCAAAGCCTCAACCAGCAGCCGGCAGCAGCAACAGTGACAGCAACAGGATGAACCTCCTGGCGTCTGATGTTCACAGAGCTTAGATACTGCACCGAGGGACACAAGGACAAGGCACAGATCCAGGAGGACCAGGACGGTGCAAACCGGTCAAAAAGGTTGGCTTTCAAGCTTTTTATAACTTTGGCTGAATGCCATTGGCAGATACATGATGACCCAGCTAGTCAATGCCTGGCTGAGCAAATGTACATGCACCCTTCTTTAATGTCATACTGCTTCTTTTACAGCTTTTCATTACTTCCTCTAACCTGGAATTGTGTTCCCTCATAGTCTTGGCATATATTAATATGTCATTGTGAAAAAGTGGCACGTCATGAATTACTTTAAAGAAAATATTCTTTACCCTCGGGGACATGGATGATGCAGAAGCCTACCTGAAAGGCATGCCAATATAACGTAAAGAACCCCCTGGCATTACAAATGAGGTGAGATGTTTAGAGTCCTGATGTAATGCTAATTGATGGTATGCATCAGACATATCTGATTAAGTGAAAAAAACTGCATCTTTTAAGGCTTCCAACATTTCATTAATGTTTGGCAGAAGTTGGCAGTCTACTCAGGTATTGTAATTGACATCATGGGGATCACTGCGCATTCGTAATGATTTGGCAGCCTTCTGTGCTAACATTACAAGTTCCACAAATAGGCGAGAGGGGTCCTACTCAGCCAAAGGGACAGGACACCAACAGTAGACACTTATGTCAAACAAAAAGATCCCTTTTGGGCTCCTTGTAAAGCATACAGCAAAACCAACTCACATCCAATCATAAGACACTCACCAGCACCAAATAGAAACCGAGAGCATAATATAAAAATATCCTGTATTTTTTATTTTTAGACAGATATCATAAAATATGTAAAAAACAACACAAATATCTCATCAATACACATATATTAAAAACATTTCATTCATATAACAGAGGGAGAACCTTATGATATTCAAAAAAAGCCAGCAAACAACAACCTGCAACATATCAGAGGCACTTCAAGTACATAGAATTAGATACTGATGTTCCCAATTTGATGTATTGATAACATTCCGTTTCTTCTACTTGAACCAGGTGTTATTTTAAGTGCTTTCTTAAACCAAAAAACTGTTCTATTCAAGCCAGATGTTGTTTGAGTACTTTCTAAAAGAAGCGACACAATATCCTCCCTCAGCAACCTCTTTTGTGGTGTCACTTAATTCTTTGACTGGCAAAAGTGAAGCAATAACCAGGGACCACAGCCTCATTAATTAGACTGTTTCCCAGGTCCGAACTGTCATGACCACCGGAGCTATGGCCTTCAACCGTAAAGGTATTTTAAAAAAAGGGGATATGGGCTTCTTAAATAGGGTAGCACTTCATCAATTGTGCTCTCAGAATCTCCACCAGCCCACCGGGACTGACTAGTCTCCCAGCCTGCTCCTGTTTTCTTCTCGTGAATCAATCTAAGAATTAAGCGACACCACAAAAGAGGTTGCTGAGGGAGGATATTGTGTGCCCCCATATTGAGCAGCAAGATTGAGGTTTACCCGTGAAGGAAATCGTTTTTTGCAAAAAGAGATATATCGTCCTCCAGTTTATCACATATTGGATAATCGATTCGGGAGATTTGTTAAAAGCATTTGGTAGCCTGAAGAAGGTGGTGAACAACACGATACCACTGAAACGCGTCGCTTCTTTTAGAAAGTATTCAAACAACACCTGGCTTGAATAGAACAGTTTTTTGGTTTAAGAAAGCACTTAAAATAACATCTGGTTCAAGTAGAAGAAACGGAATGTTATCAATACATCATATTGGGAACATCAGTATCTAATTCTATGTACTTGAAGTGCCTCTGATATGTAGCAGGTTGTTGTTTGCTGGCTTTTTTTGGAATATCATAAGGTTCTCCCTCTGTTATATGAATGAAATGTTTTTAATATATGTGTATTGATGAGATATTTGTGTTGTTTTTTACATATTTTATGATATCTGTCTAAAAATAAAAAATACAGGATATTTTTATATTGTGCTCTCGGTTTCTATTTGGTGCTGGTGAGTGTCTTATGATTGGATGTGAGTTGGTTTTGCTGTATGCTTTACAAGGAGCCCAAAGGGATCTTTTTGTTTGACATAAGTGCCTAACATTAGAGGTGGCAACCATTCTGAACCTTGAATGAAATCAACTAAAAAAGGTGTCCATTTGTTTAAAATATGTAATTGGAATTTTTAATAGAAGATAGGAGAGCATTATCATTTTCGCTATCGCAACTTGGCCGGACGTTGACAATGGCAGCAGTGTCCAGAAAGCTACTTGAGATTTTCAGATCAATGTGCCCTGCCCACATTCCCATCAAGAATATCAGCTCGGCTATGAATTCTAAGAGCTGATAAAAAGTGAGGTCACTGGAGAAGCACGTTCCATAGATGTTGCACACTGTGGGTGGCTTTCTGCCTACACTTTACACAAAATTAATATAGTGAAGGCTATGCAAGTCTTAACCTAAAAGTGGATGCAGATGTAATTAGTTCATGGAGTCCTAGCAAATAATAAAAAATGCCCAACTCAAGATGGCATTGACACGGAAAACATGCATCTGATGCACGGTGAAACTTAATGTTCAGTGGGCATAAACAATTCTGTGTGCATCGAAACAGTAAATAGAATGGAGGCGGGAGTTAATCTGGAGGAGCGCATGTTCCTCAATTCACAATGTGGCTCAAAATTGGTCCTGGATTGAGCCAGTGGTGTAGAATCCAGTTATCGCTAATCAGACTCCTGAAAGAAGAACCGCCGGGCACAGAAACAGTGTGGCTCCTGCTTGTCATCAAATTGAAGTCTTGAGGGTTGACCACAGGGAGGTCTGCCCCCTGGGGAGATGGAATGGAGCAGTCTGACAACTGCTTGCGATTTGGGCTTGGATTGGGCAATTAGGGAGGCCATGGTGTTTAACCACCCATTTTCTTAGGCCAGTCATCATTTTATATTGGTTACACGGTAGCTGGTAGCAGGAGAGCTTAGCGGTTGGTTTGTTTGGGGTTAGTTTGGGGTCTGGACAGATTGTAGTCTTCTCTGTTTTTGGGCAGGCTTTGCTTGGAACAGGTGCTCAAGGGGGAGTAAATCACGTATGGTTGTTGCTTTGAAGCAGGTGCAGGAGTGGTTGGCCTAGAAACTGTCATGGCTTAGCAAAGTTCATTGTTGTTGACAGTGGCAACACAGGCTGAAAGGGAACGGGTAGACGAGGTCACGCCTGGACGAGGCAGGAAGTTTACGGTACATTAGGAGGTTAAGTTAGTTAGTGGTTAATATATACAGTAAAGCTGGAGGGGAGTTTAAAGGTCTCAGTTGCAGAAGATCAGCACAGGGGAAGTAGAGACTTACAGAATTAAGTTTTGTGGTGGGGGCACTTAGGGGTGGGGGGTACTTACATAAACATAGGTGACAATTTTGTATGGTGGGGTTTTTGTTTTGTAAGGCGAAAAGCCCAGGGTCGTGCTTTTAAAAATTGTGTTGAATTACAGCTGATTTTATTGTTGTACACTGGGGGGAACAGAGCTGTGTTCAATGCTCTGAAGCGCGCCTCTTTCTTCTACACTTACGCTTATGCTGAGCGCCAGGTCAGCATTCTAGTGGCTGTACCAAGGCGTCTCCCTCCTCCCCACTTTGCTTCAAAAGCGCGTGATGACGCACCGAAGGCGCGCCTAAGGCAAGCCCGTCTGCGCCCGTCCGCGCCCGTCCACGCCCGACAGGGCCCTGTGGCCGGAACCCCTGCATCTTCCCCTTCTTGGCATTACCACTACTCATCCTACCAGCTTAGACAGTTTAATAGAACCCCTGACACCCTCTGTATGCATTCCATTGCTCCCGAAGAGTTCCACGGACACTGTCCACATTGCCATCTCACTCTTACAACTGTCCATTCTGAACCCCCCACTCGCTCTGACCACTTCAGAATTGTTTTATTAAACTGCAAATCCCTCCCTAAACACTCTACAGAGATCTGGATGCTCCTGACGGACTTAGATCCAGACGCTCTATTCCTGACGGAAACTTGGCTGAACACTAGCTCAGAACCCGATATCATTCAAACCCTCCCCCAAGGATTTGCCATTCAAAGAGCAGACTGTTTAATAGGCAGTGGTGGAGGGATAGCAGTTATCCATAAAGACAATTACACCTGCCGTCTGCTCGGTAATCCAGTCTCTGACTGCGAAAACGCCCATTTTATTATAGAATTTTCCCCCCACATATCTTTTTCCGGTATCCTTGTCTATCGTCCCCCTGGTCCGCTAGATCCTCTACGGTTTTCCTAATCCATATAAATCAGTGAACAACATATCTTTAATAGAATACAAGTAAGCATCATACTACTCGTTTCCATAAATCATTTCTTTTTATCTTTTCACGGGTGTCTCAAATAATAATAATAATAAAGAAAATCAAAACATCTCAGGTTTTCTGGCATTTCTTTATCGCACCTACTATTTTCTCTTTTTTCTATATATATATCCTTCTTTTTCTTTTTCTTTCTCTCCTTTTAGCTCTATAACCAGCAATAGATGAATAAATAGACAAAATCATCATGCTATTTTGATAAATGTTGCAATTTGTATATTTGCTTTATAAAAATTGGTTTTTCAGACAGCGACTCAGCATATTCAAATGTATTTCATAGTACAGAAATGAAAGTATAATAATTATTGTTTTAATTAATTCTCTAGGTTTATTGTGGCTACTCCTGACGAAGGCACTCTGTGCCGAAACGCGCGTCATGAATAAATCCAACTTTGCCACTATCTGTATTTCATTAAGTTGATTTATGTCATTAGAAAATTCCTTTTATTTCATTTAATGTCTATATCAAACTATGTATTTTATCATATGCCATTTTATATGCTTTCTTAATTAAATTTGGAATTTTTATTATCTGGTTGTTTTAACTCATTTCTGTACTTTATCAGTCCGAACTGACAGTCTTAAATATTGCCTGTGAATTATATTTTCCATTGTGTTTGTACCCTGTCCCTGGAATTACATTATTCTACAGGGGGTCCTTGATACCCACATGCTATCTAATAATATGCCCATTCTTGAATCCTCCCCGCCCCCCGTCCCTGGAAACTCTTATGTCCCTGATGGTCTACTTAAAGAGCGGATATCCCAGGGACTCAGCCCCTCTGAATATTCTGAAACAGGCAATTACTACCCTATCCCCCAACATGCTCCAACTGATCAATACGTCGCTCAGTTCCGGAATAGTCCCCCCGAACTGGAAAAAAGCTATGGTCAGGGCCCTTCTAAAAAAACCTAGCCTTGATCCTACTGACCTAGGCAACTACCGCCCAATATCCCTCCTCCCTGGAATTAGCAAAGTGACAGAAAAATTTGTCAATCTTACTCTATCTGATTTTCTCGAATCACACAATCTCCTTCACCCATCGCAAACTGGATTTCGCCCCCATCAGAGCACGGAATCTGCTCTATTAGCAGTCACAGAGGAATGTAAAAAAATCCTTGACTCGGGAGGCTCCACAGCGATTATCCTCCTCGACCTAGAGAACCCACGCTGCTTCCAGTCCCACCTCATGTGGCCTTCCATCATGGGCCCCCCTCCCTCCCCCAAAACCGAGATCAAGAGTCTGGGTATTTGGTTGGACCAGGACCTGAGCTTTAGGACTCAGGCCAGGAAGACTGCAGCTACTTGCTTCGGGTTGCTCAGAATGGCACGTAAAATTCTCCCCCTCCTGCCCCCCCAGCAAAAAAGGTCATGGTACAATCCCTCATTCTTTCAAGGCTGGACTATGGGAACGCTGTTTATCTGGGCTCCCCTGCATCTGTTATTTCCATACTTCAATTAGTCCAGAACTGCGCAGCCAGATTACTTACAGGTTCTTCGATTAGACAATCGGCCAAGCCCTCAATCCAATCTCTCCATTGGCTCCCTGTGTTGGAACGCATCAAGTTCAAATCTCTGTGTATTGCACACAAAACGCTGCTTGGGACAGGCCCTCCCATTAATTCAACCCTCATCAGCCTCTATAAATCCAATAGGGAACTTAGATCAGACAATCTACATCTCGCAAACGTCCCAAGAATAAAAAGGTCCAAAAGCGGTGGGCGGCTCTTCTCCTACAATGCCTCCAAACTCTGGAATTCCCTCCCACTCCAACTTCGCATAAATCCTAATCACATGGCCTTCCACAAACAACTAAAGACTCTGCTATTTCCTTAGTCCGCACCTGCCCTTGATCAAATCTATAGCGCTGGGACACTCCCGGGTAGCCATGCGCTCTACAAATGTCTTTTCATTCATTCATTGTTTATGTGATGTGCACCTGTTTCAATAAAGCTGCCTTTTTCACACAAACCTGGTGTCAGTGTTCTGTGCTGCGACCCCTGGACTGTTAGCATTTCGCTTTCCTATCCCTTCTAGAGTACAGGAACACACCATGCGGTGATGCAGCAGGACCTTGGAGCAGAACAGTCAGTGGCAGCTCATTACCACTATAAAGATGCACGATGACCCGTCTATTTTATCAAGTACGTTTACTGCCAGCCAATAGCCCTCCTTCCTGGGCAGCATCTGCCTACTCTGGAACGGATGAGCTCCAACCTCACAACATCGTTCCAT
This sequence comes from Triturus cristatus, assembly GCF_964204655.1. Classification (NCBI taxonomy): domain Eukaryota; kingdom Metazoa; phylum Chordata; class Amphibia; order Caudata; family Salamandridae; genus Triturus; species Triturus cristatus. Next base: position 1,041,128,985 of record NC_140584.1, on the reverse strand, counting down.
ATTCTAGAACACTCACTGCAGTCGTTTTTCAATGTGTAAGTTTCTTGATGTTGTATCTTCTCTAGCACACAATATAGAGAGGAGAAGGATTTTGAGAATGTCAGAAGTTACTTTGGCAAATTATAGGATAAATATTGGGAATCGATTTTGGGAGAAAAGCATGAACATTTTTCATGGGTTTAAAAAATGACTGCACTGAAAGTGCTTGGAAGTCTTTAGGAAGAGGCCATCGAGGTCCACCAAATTCTAGAGAAAACTCTAAGGAACAGAATTCTCCAGCTGAACTTCCTCTGCTAGAGAGACACTATTATGGAGAAAATTCTGTTGGTAACATTAGTAAATTATACTCCATATTTAGAGTTTGCTCCTGAAACGTATGGATTTTCTGTTACTATGAACTCTGAGTCCAGCTCTAAATCTCTATTTTAATTTGATCAAAAGTTGTATTGAGTGGATTAGTAATAGCAAGGATGTTCATACTAATAAATTAACATCTGCAAAATAATAAAGATTGAAATGTGGTTACAGGAGATGTGTAAGAAAGCCGGCCTTTGAAGATCTCCTTTAAAAACAGAAGTGTTTTTTTCTCTTTGTATTTGTCCATACTTTCTGGGCATATAAGGCCAGATGTAAGAAACATTTTACCGGTCGCAAACAGTCCATTGGGTCGTTTGCGACCGGCAAAATGCATTTTGCCATGTACAATTACTAAAAAAAATGAACCTACGAGACATGCCGCAGTGCGGATTGCTAAAAGCTGGCTTAAACGCATGTATTCTACTCATGTTTATTCGTCTGGTGTGCGAAGCTTAAAGTGAAATCAATGATATTATGTCATTTATTCTGTAATCTGTTTTTCTACAATAAAGATTAAATGAAAAAGAGAAGGAACTTGGATTCGAACTTCGATTAGGGGAAAACTCCATACAAGGAAGTCTTAGGCACCTGACTCAAAAAATCCAAATATAAAAGATATCAGCACTGCAATATTAAACAAGTGATTAGATATCACACGTTTTTGTGTCCTTAACTGCACTAGAAAAGGATAAACATATTGAAGGAAACACTTAACTGCAACAGAAATACAAGGAAAGGTGTAATGAGAGCACTGTGCACTATAGGAAAACAATACAATGGTGGAGAGATGTAAAATATTTTTTCTTAAAAACTTTTGCTTCATTTTGATGCATGATAAAAGGACGTATTTTGGTATTTGGAGTACCAGTTTCAAAGAATGTATACAAGCAACAATGATTGCACTCTGTTAGGTTTGCGGTTTGATGGGCACAGTCAAACAGGGTATCCGAACACAGAAATGGCGGGGAAGCCCACTTTCATAATCAAGTCAATTGTAATAAAGAGATTAATTAGGTGGAGAATGATCACTAAATTTGTAACAGAAGTAATCAACATTAAGATTCTGATTCACAAACTGCATTTTGGAGTATGTAAAGAGGTACTCCAGTAGTATTACTTACTTTCAACAAAATGCAATAAATAAATCTAGGGGTGGAGAGCAACATCCTGCACCCCTTCTATCTCTTCTGTATGGAGATGGCACAGATCTCTGCACACATAGGTATACGATTTGTAGGAAATGTTGGAGGGATCAGGGGAGTGGTGAGAAAATTAAAAATACTTACTTCAAAATGGGTGGAGTTAAGGGAAAATTAAGGATTGGTTCAAGGAGGGACATGCTTTTACAATCCACATACCTTTGCCATTCACAAAATACACTTCAAGTTTACTACAGCTATAATAGTGTAAAAACAGGCATGTATGTGCTCCTGCATAGCCTTGTAGTAAGTGAATATCCACACCTGGCCACCTAGAGGTACGACAACACACTCTCATAGGAAATAGTGGTGGCGGGGAAATTAACTTAACACCTAATAGGAACTTATGTGAAATTAAATTAATTTTATGTATTTTGTTTTATAGTTATAACAAAATTAGGTATCATTTGTTATAAGTAATACACGTATTTAGAAAAATTACATTGAACTTATTAGCCGATTTTTTTTTTAAAATATCAAAGGTATTTATATTCATTAAATATATAACATTTAACCAAGTTTAATATGGTAGCGAAGGTTGGTAATTTTATTGAAATTATTGTTTAAAATAAATATTTAAACATTAAATTGAAATATTTACTGTTTTATTGTTTACATATTTTAATTTTTTATAAAAATTTAATTTGAGGAGGTAATGTGTTGCACTTTTTATTTTATTAGTTCCAGATTAGTATACATTATTTGAAAATTATCTTTTATTTATATTTTCAATTTTTTTTTTTTTTTATATAAATAACTTTATTAAAATTCCCTAGGGAGCTCTCGCTTGTGGTGGAGATCTTTGGCAACAGGTGGAACGAGTTAATAGTAGCTGTACACTTAGAAATTCAGTGATAAAAGGATCCACCCCTTCATTTGAGGCAATGCAAATTCTCAAGTTTACACCTAGGTGTAATTCCCCACTCAGAAATTGTGAAAAGCAGAGAAATGATGGTGACTAGTAAAAATGTGCAGAGTTTAACCTAGGTGTAGGAGTAGATAGACTTACACATGAGTCGATCTACACATCTAAATGTATCTTTGTAAACCGAGCTCTATGTTTGTAAGTTTCCTTCCATACATTAACCGCAGCAAGTTCAGTGATGATACCATATGCAACAATGATCTCAACACCTAATGTAAATATACAAAACACAAGCGGTCTCCTGGTAACTTCTGGTTAAAAGGTACAATATATGATGCAAGACTCATGCATTGATTTGATTATGGTCGGGTTCTGCTGCCTGCCAAACACTATGTCTTGAACAGGTTGTGGATTTGATCGAATATCCTTTGAAGCGGAAGGAACCTTTACAGGGGAGCCCAGCAAGCTTTTAACGTAAGCTTAAGCATCTGTTCAGAGTGGCTCGCCCTAGTGCTTATTATGTTACATCCCACCCTCACAGGCACCTAGCGCTAACCACCAAGTAAGTTGATTCCACAATGAGTTGTGCATCCGATTGTATGAGATTCTGAAAAGCGTCCTTAAAGAAACATGTTCTGGAGAAACGTTTTCCATGAGTTTTTTCTTCGAATTCTTTTAAGTGAACGGAATTCTCAGGATATCTAATCCAACTTGGTGAACACAGTCATTTTTTCCCCGGGATCATAGAAACCACGTATAGCCCTCATTTCCCCCCTTCTCCCTGCCTTTTCTTTGCATTGCGCGTGTGTCCTTGTGTGCGCGCACCTGGGTCCGGAATATTCCCCTTTTCTCTCTTCATCTCTCTGTTCCTCCCCTTTCCTCAATGAACTATGTTTTTCTTCTTTACTGCTCTCCTCTTCTTCCTCTACCTATATCCTGATATATATATGTCCGCAACTATACTCTAGTCTAGTATGTCCATCACTACCTCAAACAAACACACCTGACTACACCTAGGACTGCTAATCCTCCCGACCCGACACCCGAGCACCTTATGTCCTGCCAACAATTATCACTTGTTACAACGCTGTAGGTAACACTGAAAGTACATCTTGCATGGTAGGTAGTTTTTGACACATACATATATATGTGTGTGTATACATATGTATATAATGAAGTTGGCGTTATGTAAACATGGTAGTTTAAAACACTTCTTACTGTGAAATGTTGATTTATAAACACACACACACCTACCTCTAAAGTTATGTCACTTAAAAGCATTAAAAAAGGTTTACCTGCGTGGTGAAGTACTGCATTGATTGGTACTTACTTGCTTGGTAAAGACTTCTGTAGTACTATGTGCTGAAGACTGCACTGTAAAGGCCACCTACCCTGCCTACACTTCAGTACCGCCCCCTATGGCATCTAATCACACCCCCTACTTATAGCCTATCACCTCTACCATATCATAACCAGTGACGTAACGCACAATGAAGCCCCCTGTGCATAATGTGATAAGGGGCCCCGAGTCTCCAATATCGCACAAATATTGACAAACTTTAGGCAAAACGCCACCCCCTGCCTTCCTGAAAGGTTAGGTGCCCCCCGCGCCCGCAGGGCCTGCAGGATCCTTTGTTCCCCCTCTTGGCCATCACCTATCCTCAGCACCTCCACCTCTTCTACTCTCTGCACCTCTTTCCTTTTCTTTCCCCTACACACCCTAGTAATTCTACCCTACCAAGACCAGAGCTCCTCTTCGTCCACCTATGTCTTAGTAACTCTGTCCTGCCTCTCCCTCACGTTCGTGCTGCCCTTTCAATACCTTATTTGTTTTTTGTGTTTTGGTATCTCCTACGTTTTTCCCTTTCCGTATTTCTATTCTAAAAAGTACTCAAATGTTGTGAGGAATGGGTTTTTCCTTAGTCTTGAGTGGACACCTGTAAATCTGTCGGCCGAGGCTTCCTAATGACCAAGGAAGTTTGTTTTACACATTGTTCAAAACTATTCCCGAAGTAACCTCTAGATGGCAGAAGTATGCAAAGCATAATAATCTATAGCAGAGCAATGCAAAAACAAACTTCAAATGATAAACTTTGTGAAGTTAATATTAACCTCACCTACACCGCACAATCAGTATGCAGTTTTGACTAAGTGGGAACAACATAACTTCAAGGTCTGCCATGAAATATTTAGCCAACATTTGCAATGCTATTTCTGAATTCTCCTGAAGCTTTGTGCCAGTGGTCTTTTAAATAACCGAGGGACTGATGTATGAAGTTACTGGGTCACAAAACGTGGTTGCAATCAGTGGCGTTGTAGTGTCGCGGTCTAGTTGACGCGCACTACGTAACGACGGAAATGCGCGTAGCGGCCATATTGGTCGCTACTGCGCATGCGCGAGTGAGCACGCGGCGAGTGAAGTGATCGGAGCCTGTTGCCCGGCGCTCTCTCAGGTGTTATAGTAATAGAACTTCAATAAAGGTACTTATACGCAAGTCTTGGCTCCTGCACGTTATTGGGGGCAGTGAAGAACATTACAGTGGCGACGAGATTGGGACAGAGTGGACCCTGTCGAACCCCAGTGAGGGATAAGCCCCCAACCAGCAGGAGAGCCGGAGGGGACGACGTCCTACAGTGCAAGCAGACCAGGGAGGCACAGGACGAACACCAGCACACCGAGAGAGCGCGGCAGTGGCAGACGGACGCCAGAGGGAGGCACGAGAGAAGTAAGTGTGCCAACCAGAGGCAAGGAAGCGTAAGCAGGCAAACCATAGCGAGGCGCAGCAGAGACCCTGGCGGAAGCGGGTGGAGACAGCGCAGGCAGCACTGAAGAGAACCAGACGACCCGAAGAAAGGGGGAGAGGACGGAAGCGCCAGGCAGTCCGAGGAAACAGGCGGAAGCCAAGAGGAGTGCGCAGGCATCAGCATTAACGATGCCAGTCCCGTTCCTACCAAGGCCAGGAGAGCCCCAAATGAAATGGGAAGACTGGAGGGAGTACTTCAAAAATTACCTCGAAGCACTGGAAGACGAGAACGAGGAGGCGTTCTCCAGTAGCAGGAGGAAGAGGATACTCTTACATAATCTGGGACCAGAAGGCATACATGTGTTCCAAAACTTACCACCGGTCACCCGACCAGCAGCGGACGACGATGTATTCAAACACGGCATTGAAGATTTAGACAACCACTATCGGCCCGCAGTTTGCACGTCCATCGACCGCTACAATTTCCAGCAGAGGAAGCAAGAAGCGGGGGAGACGATAGACAACTACGTGGCGGCACTGAGAAAGCTAGTGATAACATGTAAATTCGGAGCATTACACGATGAATTCATAAAGGACCAAATAGTAATGCATATGACAAGCAAGACAGTGCAAGATAAATTGTGGGCGAGTGGAGATGCGACGCTAAGAGAAGTGATAGCCATCGTGAAAAGGGCAGAACTAACCAAGCGATGCGCAGAAGCAGCGAAGAGAGACCAAGTCCCGAGACTCACGATAAACAAGGTGGAGGACGCTGACCAGTATGGAAGAGGAAAAACGGCGCCAGGAGAGTACAAAGGAACAAACAAGGGGAAAGGAAAGCCGGGACAAATGTGGAAGCAGGACAAGGAAGGAACGTCGAGGTGCTACAGGTGCGGAAGTCCGAATCACGCGGCGCATGACAAACGGTGCCCCGCCTTCAGAGCAAAGTGCGCATTCTGCGGCCTGGTCGGCCACTACGAGAAGGTGTGTCGAAGGAAAGGGAAACAACGCGCTGTGAAATTCGTGGCGCAAGACCTAGGAGAGGAAGAAGAAGGTCAGGAGGAAGACGACGAAGTCCTATGTGTGGAAGACCAAGTACTAGGCATCGACGGAAAAAGAGCGCGCAAACCCCAGTGCGACATGCACATTGGAGGAGTAGAAATCACCATAGTAGCGGATTCGGGGTCTCCCTACACGATCGTCCAAAGATCTGTGTGGAACGCGAGATTTAAACCCACACTAGGCTCACATCTGGAACCGCCCGACATACGACCGGTCACCTACACGGGGGAACCCATCCCAATGGTAGGATTTAGGAGACTGCTTTTCCAGTTCAAAGAACGCAGCGCCCAGTGCAAACTGTACGTCGCGGAGAAGGGACCCTCAGTCCTTGGGTGGATGGACCAAGGAGATTTGGGAATACAACTGAATCCGGGGGGAGACACCCAAGTGCTAGTGACGTTGGATGGAGAATGGTCTACGGCAGCGAGATGGCGAAGCGAACACCCGAAAATATTTGGTGGCAAGATCGGTAAACTAGAGAAATTTACCCACAGAATCGTTCTCAAGGAGAATGTCAGCCCCGTTACACACAAAGTGAGAAACATACCGATAGCGGTGAGAGAGGCAGTGCAACAGGAGCTACACAGACTGGAGGAAGAAGGAATCATTGAACCGATCGTCAGCGCAGAATGGTTGGCGCCACTGCTGGTGGCCATGAAACCGTCAGGCAAGGTGCGCTTATGTGTGGACCTCCGAGAACTCAACAAATGCATTGTGGTAGAAAAGTTCCCGCTACCACGCATAGAGGAAATGCTGGCACGTACGAAAGGCGTGAAATGGTTCTCCACCATCGACCTAAAATCGGCGTACCACCAGGTAGTTCTGCACCCCACGAGCAAGAAACTGACGTCGTTCATAACTCCGTTCGGATGCTATCAGTTCTGCCGCATGCCTTTTGGGCTAGCATCAGCAGCGGCAGTCTTCCAAAAGCTAATGGCCCGCCTGTTCAAAGGTATTGAGGGAGTACAATACTTCCAAGATGATATCCTAGTAATGGGGAAGGAGCAAGAAGACCACAATGAGAAGCTGGAAGTGGTACTTAAGATCTTGGAGGAAAACGGACTGACGGCAAAGTGGGAGAAATGTCATTTTGGAATGACATCAGTCACATACCTGGGGCATGAAATTGGAGAAAAAGGGATAACACCGAAGAAAGGGAATGTGAAGGCCATCTGCGACGCGCCCCCGCCCGCCTCCAAGGAAGAAGTAAGGTCCTTTCTAGGGATGGCGGAATATTATAGTAAGTTTGTCCACCACTTCGCCACGAAAACACACAACATGAGACAACTCACGAGGGAGAAGACAGCGTTTGCATGGACGGAGGAGGCGCAAGAAGAGTTTGACACAGTAAAGCGTGAAATCAGCCAGGCTATCCCGCTGCATGGGTACGATCCCCTGGGAAGATCGATATTGATGACAGACGCAAGTGAAAAAGGGTTAGGAGCGGTGCTCATGCAAGAGAGACAAGGAGGCGTGACGGAGACGATCAGCTTCGCGTCCAGGACACTGACGAACTCGGAACAAAAGTTCAGCGTGATCGAGAAAGAGATGTTGGCCGTAGTATGGGCCATGGGGAAGTATCGCCAGTTCCTGTGGAGCACGCGATTCCAGTTGAAAACGGGCCACAAGCCCCTAGTGAAGGTTTTGACGTCAAGTGGCCATGCTAGCGCAACACCCCGGATAGCGAAGATGACGCTCAAACTCTTGGAATATCGGTATGACGTGGAATACATACCAGGCTCAAGAAACAAGATAGCGGATTATCTCAGCAGGGCGTCAGCAATGGAAAGTGCCACCAGCGGCACCGAAGAAGATGATGAGATGGTAGCCCTGACAGATGATCCAGAAAGGGTAATAAGTAGACAGGATTGGAAGAATGCGTATGAAGCGGATAGAGACCTGGAAGAAATCAAGAAGTACATTGTGCGAGGGTGGCCGGAAAGGAGACAACAGAAGCCCAAGGTTCGACAGTTCTACGAGGTTAGGGAGGAGCTGTCGGTGGGAAACGACGGTGTGTTTGTATACAGAGGAAATAGGGTGGTCCCACCTGTGAACATAATACCGGATCTGTTATCTATAATACACGAAGGACACCTGGGAATCGTGAAGACGAAAGCCAGAACCAAGCAAACGTATTGGTGGCCAGGGATGGATCTGCAGGTGGAGAGACATGTGAGGGACTGCGTGCAGTGCCAAGGAGCAGACAAAATCCTAAAACCTATGAGGCCTGCTCTAGGAAAGTTCACGAACCCCAGTAGTCCTTGGGAAGAAGTGGCAGTGGACATCTTGGGGCCTGTACTTGACAATCAGGGGATACCCAAGTACTTATGCGTGATAGTGGACGAATACTCAAAGTGGCCAGAGGTACACATTCAAGAGGAAATGGACACTGACACAATACTGCGATTTCTCAAGACGGTATTCCTCAGGGAGGGCATCCCCAGAACCATAATTAGTGACAACGGTCCCCAATTTACCTCGGACAAATGGTCCAGATTTGCGGAAAGGAATGGCATTCTACTCAGACATACGTCGGTATATCACCTGGCCAGTAATGGACAGGTAGAAAGTTTCAACAGGGTAATAATGGGCTCCATACAGGCTGCCATCTCCAGGGGCAAAGACTGGGAAAAGGAAGTACAAAGCACGGTATGGGCATACCGTATCACCCCCACCAGCACGGGGTACAGCCCATTCCAAATGTTGCTTGGAAAGAGAAAACCATCACCAGCAAATGGTCTCCAGCAGTGGTACAACACAACCTGGAGAAGGCACCGAATATATACACTGAATACTACAATCGCAACAAGAAGGTGAAAGAGACAGCTTTAGAAAAAAAGGGGAGTGGGTCAGAGTGAAGCTGGCTGTTCTAAAGCGAAAGGGAGAAAGCAAATACTCCCCACCCCTAAGAGTGGAAGAAGTGTATGACCGAGCAGCATTGCTCAGCGATGGAAATGTGTGGTCCCAAGACCGTATGGCCAAATGCAACAAAATCCTACAATGGCCCCGGGAGGACACGGAAGGGGTGACGCCACCAGAAGAGGTCACAAGGGAAGCAGGAGCTTCGAAGGGAGAGAGTGGAGAGAACATTCCTGAAGATCAAAACAGGGAGAGACAAGTACAAGAAGGACCGGCTATGGAGGAAAAGACCCGGGAAGAGGGTGAGAATGGAGAAGGACATGGTACTCCTGAAGGAAGAAGGGGAAGCCCTGACGCAGAAGGGGGTCAAGAAGGACACACTACCCCGGTAAGACACACCCGAGTTGGGCGAGCGGTGGTGAGACCGTCCAAGTTTAGAGACTACGAAATGGACTAACCACCCCAGTCAGGTACATTGTTTTTGAGTGGTATAAAAGGGGGAGATATGTAGTGTCGCGGTCTAGTTGACGCGCACTACGTAACGACGGAAATGCGCGTAGCGGCCATATTGGACGCTACTGCGCATGCGCGAGTGAGCGCGCGGCGAGTGAAGCGATCGGAGCCTGTTGCCCGGCGCTCTCTCAGGTGTTATAGTAATAGTACTGCAATAAAGGTACTTATACGCAAGTCTTGGCTCCTGCACGTTATTGGGGGCAGTGAAGAACATTACAGGCGTAACGAAACTTGAGGCCCCCGCCCCCAGCAAAGTACATGGAGGAGGCCCCCTCCGGACTCACTCAGGAGCGCTCAAGCAAGGGTGATGTTCTGAAGGGGCCCCATGGAGCTCGGGGCCAACCCACTCCGCGGGAGCTGCGGGTGCCTTTGTTACACCACTGCAGCAGGGCCAGGGCTGATTGGGGCTGAGCTGTGCATGTATGTATGAGTAAGTGTGTTTCTGACTCACTGTGTGTATGGGGGCCAATGGATTATTTGGTAAGGGAAGAGGACCTCTACATAGCTGCCAAGGTTTCCGATTGCTTATGTGTGACATTTTCATAATTCCAGTGCAATTATGAGTGACATTCAACGATAACGAGTGACTCTTTCTCGCAAGCAAAATGAAGCAATGAAGACGAGGGAAACATAAATATCAGAACTTACACCCATTAGAACAACAAGATACTCTAGGAACTTGGAGCAATAATAAAATGGTCTGTAGAAATTAATCATGTGACAAAGAGGAGTGCTGTGTCTTTGTTTTGAGGTATATACTTTGTCAAAATAATTATTACAAGAAGTGTTATGGAAAACAGGAACTTGAATGAACATTTTTTTTCCCCATGATCTCTATTAACACACAACTTGAAATGAAGCCCTGGGCATGTCACAGCCACAAACAAAAAATGCCTCTTCACTATTTTGGCTCACTTCTGCAAGGAAGAGACTTTATTTTTATTTTTATTTGATGAGTTTTATATATCGCTGGCTAGACCCGGAGGTATCACAGCGCTTTACATACGGAACAGCGAGTTGCAAGTTACAAACAAAAGTTATTACATTTGTCACACAAAGTTACATAAAAAGACAAGAGTAACTAAAGAATAGCAAATAATGACAACTGATAAAACAAAGTTAAAGCAGTAGTAGGCATTACAAGAGCATGGAGTAACAGAGGACAGAGTATCAAAGGACCGAGTATGAGTAGTAGGGTGGGATACCACTCATCAAGCGCTAAATCCTGGCCTTAAAAGTGACAGGTCTGGCCGCAAAATCCTGGCCTTAAATGTGACAGGTCTGGTCTTAAAAAAATGACAGGTCTGGCCGCAAACTGCTGGCCTTAAATGTGACAGGTCTGGCCACAAACTGCTGGCCTCAATATCTATGGTTTTAAAAGGGTGTGACATGTAGGGCTGGTCCTAAAAGTGGCAGGTCTGGCTGCAAAACAGTGTTATGTGTGTATATGTTTAAAAGTGCGCAGAAAAGTGCATGCATGTAGGAGGGAAATGTCTGGGCATGTTTAAAACTGGGGGGGTTGCAGACAGCTGGTGGTTGAACAGCTGTGGAGCAGTCCTGAGACCCCAGACCAGGGCCTGGGAAGGCTCGGGCCTATAGGTGTCAAGGTTGTAAAGGGTAACAGGTGTGGGCTGGGGGAGGATGAGTGAAAAAACTCAGCCCAGAGCTGCCCCCGTCAAACTGAAACAGGGTGGCAACTGGCAGGATGTAATTCACACATCCCAAAGCTCCTGGCCGCAAAAAGTGACATTCCTGGCAGCAAAAAGTGACAGGCCTGGTCTTAAAAAGGGGTGACATGTAGGACTGGCCTTAAAAGTGACAGGTCTGGCAGGAAAAACTCTGGCCTTAAAAATGACAGGGGGTTGGGATTGGAGATAGATCCTGATCCCTGGAGCCCTCCGCCCTGGGGAAAGGGCCAAACAGCTTTAACACATGAGGCCCCTTATAAAAGTGTCAAGAAGGTGTAGAGAGTTATGCAATGGCCACCCAAGCAACGGTGTCTAACCCTAATGTACAAGATGTCAAAATAATAAAAGTGTTGTACTGTTTATACTGTACAAGGATAGAAAAGGTTCCCACCCAAAGACCACCATGATATTGTTCTAAACCCCCCAACAAGCCATAAAGGGGTGTGGGGTCTTCAAATTAGCATGCCGGGACAAATATAAAAAGGCCCCTTAAGGATTCCTGCCCCAAACACACATTCAAAAACCCCTGGGGAGCGACCTACCTGGATTGTATTGCTGGACCTTAAGGATTCCTGACCCATCAGCCATTCGAAAACTCTTGGGGAGCAACTTGCCTGGATTGTTCTGCTGCAGAGAGCCACCCCAAGGAACTTAAAGCAAGAATGGACCTGAGCCACCTATCCCAGATTGACGCCGCCTGCTACACTGTAATGGAGGTAAATAAGGGATGACGCCATGCTGCATGTTTAGGGGTTATTTAAAGTATTAGGGACACTGCATCTAAGTGAGCATAGACACATTTTAAATGGTGCTCAGTGCATATGTGGTATTGTACCCTTGGTGTTTTAATTAAGCTTTAAGGCATTATGATCTGCTGGTTACTGTGAATAATGTTGGCAGTGAAGTTTTTAAAAGGCGTAAAATACAATGTAGATGTATTTAAAGTGTATAAAGGAGGGCCTGGTTGTGGCGCAGGGGTGTAGTCTTAAGATTATAAAAAAATTATAGAAACATTTTACCAGGCAGCTGTACATTTAGGGTCAAGAATGTTAGAGATTATGAGGCGCTTGTATTGCAAGTTTACCAGAGGTCCTTTAAATAAAATACAATGTTTACAAATTCAGAATAAATAATACAATTTGGTACTCACCACCCTGTTTATCCTGCCGGTGAACTGCCTCAGAATATGCCTTCAGGTTTTAAAATAAAAGCTGCAAAAAGTCCAGGGGTCCTCAGGAGGCCGTGCTGGTATGGGGCTAGCTGTCCTTTTTTCAAAAAAATTGTAAAGCCCCAGAGCTTGCATGCGGCAGGAGCTGTTTGGGGGCTCAGGAGGCTTCTCGGGGGCCTTTGGGTCTGGCTCCAGGGTCCGTGGTGCTCTGCGGCCGCTTGCCGCTCTTTTTTAAAAAAAATACCCCCGAGCCCGCTTGCTGGTGGCGCTGCTCGGGTGTCTGGGGCTGGTTCCCTGGTGTCCGAGGGGCTCATGGCCCGATTGTAGAGTTGTTTTTTTTTTTTTGTCAAAAAATGCCCCCGGGCCCGCTTGCTGGTGGCGCTGCTCGGGGGGTTTCAGGCTCTGGTGGTCCGCGGGCTCTGTGGCCCGATTGCCGCTTTTTTTAAAATAAAAAAATACCCCCGAGCCCGCTTGCTGGTGGCGCTGCTCGGGGGTTTCAGGCTCCGATGGTCCGCGGGCTCTGTGGCCCGATTGCCGCTTTAAAAAAAATAAAAAAATACCCCCAAGCCCGCTTGCTGGTGGCGCTGCTGGGGGGGGTTTGAGGGTCAGGCTCCGGTGGTCGCGGGTTCTGTGGCCCGATTGCCGCTTTTTAAAAAAAAAAAAAAAATACCCCCGAGCCCGCTTGCTGGTGGTGCTGCTCGGGGGGTTTCAGGGGTTTCAGGGGCAGGCTCCGTGGTCGCGCTTCTCCGGGGCTCCTTAGGAACAGCAGCGGCATGGCGGCTGTGAGCTTCGCCTCCGGGGACTGCTGTGTAAGGCCCCACCCCTTCAGTGACTGTATGGTGACATCAGTGAAGGGGAGGGGCCTTACACAGCAGTCCCCGGAGGCGACGCTCCCAGCAGCCGTGTGGGTGTGTGTGTGTGTGTGTGTGTGTGCGTGCGTGTGTGCAAGTCAGCATGTTACAAAAGCAAACGTTACGTTACATGAGACAATAGTGACAATTGTGCATGTTACCAAAGCAGACAAAATACAAGAGGTAGCAAACGTTACGTTACATGAGGCAATAGTGACAATTGTGCAAGGATCAAGAGCAAACAAAATACAAGAGGTAGCAAACGTTATGTTACATGAGGCAATAGTGACAATTGTGCAAGTATCAAGAGCAAACAAAATACAAGAGGTAGCAAACGTTACGTTACATGAGGCAATAGTGACAATTGTGCAAGTATCAAGAGCAAACAAAATACAAGAGGTAGCAAACGTTACGTTACAAAAGGATAAAGTGACGTGTGCATGTTACAAAAGCATACAAAGTACACGTAGATGTAAAAAATTGCAATAAATGGCACGCTCAAAACACTAAAACAAACGTTACGTTACAGGTGGCAGTGGTGGCCATTGTATGCTAAGGTTAGCCCCAATGCCGGCGCTATTAAAGTACAGGCTTCTGCGCTACACAGGCAGCCATTTTATTTATTTATTTTTATTTTGTATTATTATTTTTTGAATATATGTTTTAGAGCACCACATGTAGTGCTTTTTATAGTTTTTATAATTGTGGGTTGTGGCATCCTCCTAACAGCTTTTTTAAATGCCTACATTAATTGTTTGAAATTGTAATACAGTGTTTAAGAAAAGGCGTGTTTTAAAACAGTTGTTTTTTTATTTAATCCAGATGCAAGACCCTGCAAAAACAGACGTTATCTATGTACCCCAGGCGTTGGACACCCCTGAAATAACTATCAACGCCGGAGAATTGACAGACCAGCACACAGGTATATATATTTAGAGTTGTGTAGTTCGACGTAGTTTTGTACACAAATCTCTCAGAAGTTCTGTTTTTTCTAATGGGGTTCTCATGTATGTATGATTTTACAGCTTATGATCCAGACCTACAACAAGTTCTTGAAGATCTTATGGTGTACTTCGATGCTCAAGGAGCTATGAGCAATGTGCAAAACAGTAACGTTCCTACATGTAAATAAAAAAAAGCCCACCGTTATTGAAACTGTCTAAGATGCTGGGAGCTGGGGTAGGCAAAAGGCCTGACCAATGGGTGTATAGGGCACCTCCGCAGAAAGATGTCTAAGGCCTGGTATTCTTTTTTCTTTACAGGGGCCCCAGTGTTATGCACAGATGGCGTCGAGGTACAAGAGACTGCGCAACGTTCAAAAGAAAGACCTTTGAAGAGGAAAGCTTTAACGTGTAAAGGGGGACCTGCGCCAAAGAAAGGAGCTGCAAAAAGACCTCTAGCACGTGTGTTTTTTACAAAAGGGTGTGAGAAGTACTAGCGGTGTTACAGACTCTCAGCCAGAGGGTCCAGCGGCTTGTAGCAACGCCTGTATAAAAAGATGGATGTGTAGAAAATTAGGATGGTGGTGATTGTACATGGTGCTTTATGTTTTCTCTAATATATATTTTTCTTTTTATATTCTAGAAGCGTCTCAGAAATATGCTGAAGAGAGGTCGGCCCAGCCATTAAGGGACATAACAGCAACCGGCCAGAACAACAGATCCGTCGCAAAAGGCGTGAGTAGGCGTGTACGCCAGGAGAAACTCTCTACATACCACACCCCTTCCAACACGATGAACAATCCTATAGAAAAATCTCTTATACCTAGGGGTGGGGTCAGCACTGTAGGCGTATTTACAAATCCAGATAACATAGGGCAGGGTTTGTGTCAAAACGGTACAGAGGTGCTGAGCCATCTCAGGGTATCAAAAGGGAAAGGTGTCTCAAGCATGGCACCCCTTAAGAAGAAACATCGGGACTCAGAGAACCGCCCCTACCCTTTAAAACGTGAGGCCACCCTTGTATTCACAGAGCCCCAAACCGAACCCTTAAACCTCTAGAAGAAGAAGGAGCAGGGGCCCCCAGAGGTCCAGGCAAGGCCCTCAAGGGGGAACAACCTTTACAACGCAACTTTTACAACGCACTACCATTACAACGCATTTTTTACAACGCATAATCCATTACAACGCATGACATTACAACGCATGACACTACAACGCATTTTTAAAAACTACCTTTACAACGCATTCCATTACAACGCATACTACCATTACAACGCATACCATTACAACGCATAATATTACACTATACTATCCAACACTTACCCTACTGATGCACCCCCTGGAGTTAGAATAGTAATTTTTACCCCTATACTATCCAACACTTACCCTACTGATGCACCCCCTGGAGTTAGAATAGTAATTTTTACCCCTATACTATCCAACACTTACCCTACTGATGCACCCCCTGGAGTTAGAATAGTAATTTTTACCCCTATACTATCCAACACTTACCCTACTGATGCACCCCCTGGAGTTAGAATAGTAATTTTTACCCCTATACTATCCAACACTTACCCTACTGATGCACCCCCTGGAGTTAGAATAGTAATTTTTACCCCTATACCATCCAACACTTACCCTACTGTTGCACCCCCTGGAGTTAGAATAGTAATTTTTACCCCTATACTATCCAACACTTACCCTACTGATGCACACCCTGGAGTTAGAATAGTAATTTTTACCCCTATACTATCCAACACTTACCCTACTGATGCACCCCCTGGAGTTAGAATAGTAATTTTTACCCCTATACCATCCAACACTTACCCTACTGTTGCACCCCCTGGAGTTAGAATAGTAATTTTTACCCCTATACTATCTAATACTTACCTTAAATGTAATTTAATATTATGCGTTGTAATGGTATGCGTTGTAAAGGTAGTATGCGTTGTAATGGTAATGCGTTGTAAAGGTATTCTTTAAAAATGCGTTGTAGTGTCATGCGTTGTAATGTCATGCGTTGTAATGGATTATGCGTTGTAAAAAATGCGTTGTAAGTGCATGCGTTGTAAAAGTGTGCGTTGTAACGTCATACATCCCCCTCAAGCCCTGAGAAGAACCCGAGGAGTCCTGAGCAACAATCAAAACCCTTAGACCTATCCGTAAAAAGGGTTGATAAACCCCTGAATGATGTCTATACCCCCCTGATCTCCAAGGAGGTGGTAGTTGTACCGCAGGGTGTAGAAGAGCTGGCGCCGCCACAGACCCCTAAAACAGCGCGCCTCTCAAGAAAATATCTTAAGCTGAAGCCTGGGGTCCTGAAGCTACAGATAGCATCGCCCCTGAACAACCCTATTACACCTCAGGATCCAGTCTGTGTCCTGAAACTCCAGACAGTTTCAAATAAACTAACGGTTCGTGTAGAGGTGCACACCCCGGCTCAGACCCCAAAGCAGACTATAAGCGTTCAGGACCAGCCTAGGGTCTCCAAATGTGATAATACGCAATTAGGAGGGCTTTATAACGGGAGCACTACCGTTCTAAAGGCGTTGGGGGACATGGTAGACAGCGTAGGTAGAACCACAGAAGCGGGGCACAAGGAGGCTTCGAACAACGGGGGGTTACAGAGCCCTGGGAACCATGCACCACACCATAACACAGACATTTCTGCTAGCCCCCCTGATTACTACGACGACACCCCACACAATCCTCATACCCTGTGTCCCCTATTACCCCACCGGGAGCATACGACCCTACCAGCCCCGCGTCTAGCGTAAGCCCCACACTGCCCATAGCAATATGTGGGGATAACAATACCGCCTTGGACCAGTGGTCATTGCCGCTTATTGCACACCCCTGGGGTACTTATCCGCTCATGGACACACCAGGGCGTTCGCAATGGGTGCCTGTTTCTAAAACACTACCAGCACAGGCTTTACAGCCAGGGGCTACGGTGGTTAGCAGGAAAGAGGGTCCTGAGGAGTTACAGCCATTTATAAGACCTCGCAAGGCGGCCCCCCCTAATCAGACGCAAGACGGTTCTATAAACACACATGCGGTCTTGGGGGTGCATGTAAAAGAGATGCAGATGGTGGTTAGAAAACTAAAACGCCAGGCGAACGCCGCTAAATTAAAATTGGGGCTGGGGATTACCAGTAACATATTCAAGAGGGCGGCCCAACAGAAGGTCTTGCAAAGGGTTGATATCTGTAAAAAAGTGATCATCCAGACGTGTCAGGCGGCTGTGGCAGACATCTGTGGTATAAGGGCGTGACTATGGCATCGCCAACCCCTAAAGAGTCCCGTGGTCTGTGGTGCTCATAAGAGGCCCCCGAAATCCAAGTATAACCGTAAGGTGCAGAGGTTACTGACAAAGTCCTTACGCTTCATACAACTGTTGAAGCCGCGGCCACCTGTTTCCCTAGACCCCCTCAAACAAGACACCCCTGTTTCCCTAGAAACCTTCAAACAAGGTACCATAGTTTCAAGACCATCGCCTGAAACACAGCCTGAAATACTTAACTCAGCACCACACAAGCTCCAATACATAGGGGCAGGAACTACCATCCCGAGGGGCGGGCATTTGAAGGGGGTAGGGGGTGGAGCGTTAAAACTCCAAACCTCTGAACATTCAGAAGAACCTCGGGGTGGATCTGTAGCGGAGGCCTCCCAGAACAAGACGTACACCGCCACAAACCAACCTGTTCAGATAGGCTGGGGCCTGGATCCTAGAAAAGCCTGGGCCTGTAAAAATACCAAAAGTGGGTTAATAGTGCAAAGCAGCGTAGGCTTTTAATACGCAAGCTGAAGAAGGCTAGAATTTGCGCTACCCGGAGGTTTACAAGGACCCCCGAGACAGGTCACGACCTGACCCCCCAAAATGACACACCAGAGAACAACGGCGTAAGTCACACTCCTGATGATGCGGATTCAGAGCCCTTGTTTTTAGTGATTGTTAGAAGTTACAGGCGCCCTGTAGAGAGGTTTAACACCTTGGAACACTATGAGGAGTTTAGATTTGTTAACCTACACCAAATAACATCATCCGATCATGGGGTTCTAGCTATACATCAGGCTGTGCAGGAGCTCATAGAAAGGTTGTTACGCGATGTGGGTCCTAATGACTTTTTCCAACTCCGCTTCCAGGGGCAGGGTTTTGACAGGCCTTTGTTCACCAGGAGGAAGGCCCGAGATGTGTTTGACGCTGTGCAATTTTTAGAAAACCTCTCCAGGCTTTTACAGAGTAAGGCTGAACTAGTCGCCTATGGCACTTTTAGAGTCATAGCCCTCATTGTACGGGGGCGCGAGGGGGTGTTTCCAGACCTTTAAAGAGCATACTATACAGTCAGATAATTGGTAAGAAACACCGGTGGCTGCTCAATTTTAACAGCGCCGCCTCCAATACATGTCTGGCGGCCAGCATCGTGGGGCTGTTGATGGATCGCAAGACCCCTGACGCTGTCATCCTGTCTAGAGCGGCTGAAGCCCATGAGGTTCTTGAAATACCTCCTGACCGCATGGTTGGCTTTGGTGACATAGGTCTTTTTGAGAACTATTTTGCAGTGACGGTGAAAGTTCTTTATCACAATGGTTCCTGGCAGTACTTTACAACCGGGGAACGTGTGAGAAACAAGACCATATATGTCCTTCACAACGAAAATCATTTTTACGGAATCTTGAACCTTAAAGGTTTTCTGGGGGTCAAGTATGTGTGCGCCCATTGTGATCACATATACAACAATAGAACATATCACCGGTGTGAAATGCATTGTAAGATGTGTCAGAGGGACAGATGCATAGAAGACACTACCTTGAAGGTAAGGTGTGGCACGTGTAGGATGTTTTGTCGCTCGCAAGACTGCTTGAGCATACACAAGAAATCTTTTAACTGCATCCCTAAAACGGATTGCTGCGAGTGTGGACGGTATGTGGCAACGGATCACAAGTGCAAAGGCATGATATGCCCCCGGTGCCATGTGTCTTTCACGGCCGGCACCAACCATCAGTGTTAGATGGTTAAAGGGCTCCCCCAAACCAAGACCGAAGACTATATAGTGTTTGATATAGAGTGCAAACAAGAGACAGGAGTACACCAGCCTAACTATATTTACGTACACCACCTAACTTCCGACGCTAGCTGGGAGTTTGAAGGGCGAACGTGCGTTGGTGATTTCCTCAGCACTTTCATTCAAACCAAATTCCAAGGGTATACCATGCTAGCCCACAATTTGAAAGCCTACGACTCCTTCTTTATTCTGCAAAACATGATTCGTGAAAAGATCCAAGTTGAACTCATAACCCAGGGTTCTAAACTGATGCTGATGACGGTATGCCCTTTACAAATACGGTTCATAGACACCCTCAATTTCCTACCCATGAAATTGAGCAAGCTGCCAAAGGCCTTTGGGTTCCCAGGGTGTAAAGGTTATTTTCCACACTTTTTTAACACCTGGGCTAACCAGAATTATGTGGGGCCCATGCCGCCTCCTGCCAGCTACGGGGTTGAATACATGATGCCTGATGAGAAAGAGAGCTTTCTACAATGGTACTCTGAAAACCGTGAAAAGGAGTTTCATTTTCAAACAGAGTTGAAAGCTTATTGTCAGGCTGATGTGATGATCCTGTGGCAAGCTTGTAACCTCTTCAGAGATGCTGTGGTGTCTATGACTAAAAAAGGCAAGGTCTTGAAACCTAAGACAACGACTAAGAAAGTCAAGGCCTTGAAATCCAAGACCCTAACTAAAAAGGGTCTGGCCGTGAAATCCAAAACCCCTAAAATGCTAGAAGCGGCCGAATACATAGACCCATTTCAAAACATCACTCTGGCCTCCATGTGTATGTTCATCTACAAGCACATGTTCTTGAGGCCCGAAACTATCGCTCTAGTACCGCCAGACCTCTATAACGGTAAACAGAAACGTTATTCAACCCCCTCTATCCAATGGCTCATGCACGTCTCTGAGAAGGAAGACATACAAATTCAGCATGCCTTACAGGGTGGTGAATACCGCCTGGGCCCCTATCACCTGGACGGGTACTCTGTAATTAAGGGCGTGCCGACAGCCTTTGAATTCAACGGCTGTTTTTACCACGGCTGCCCCAAGTGTTACAAACCCCACGAGTATAACAAAATGCTGGGTGCCACATTTGAACACTTATACAGACGTACTCTGACAAAGGCCCGGTATGTTGAAAAGCGGGGCTTTGCTATGAGAGTTCTTTGGGAGCACGAGTGGCTAGACATGTTAAAAACAGACACTGACCTCTGCTCTTTTCTTAAGACTCGTGATTTACCCAAACCTCTGGAGCCCCGCGATGCCTTATTCGGGGGTCGTACAAATGCCATACAGCTGTACAAGGCCGCTGGTGAGGGTGAGAAAATACACTACTATGATTTCACCAGTCTGTACCCTTTTGTGAACAAAATGAAGTTGTACCCCGTGGGGCACCCCACAATCATCTATAGTGATTTTAAGCCCCTAACCGAATACTTTGGGCTGGTCAAACGCGAAATCTATCCTCCTAAGCAGCTTTACTTTCCGGTGTTACCATGCAGAGTCGATGGTAAGCTGCTGTTCCCCCTCTGTCGAACATGTGCGATGCTTAAAGAGGTTGACGTTTGCAGCCACACCGAGGAACAAAGGATGCTCACAGGGACTTGGTGTAGCATCGAGGTACAGGCTGCCTTAGAGAAAGGGTACAGGCTTGGCAGAGTACACGAAGTGTGGCATTTTAAGAACACTACAACACAACTCTTTGCACCCTACATTAATTTGTTTCTCAGAGACAAACAGGAGGCCTCAGGGTATCCAGAATGGTGTACTAGTCAGGATGCAAAACAGAAATACATCGCTGACTACTACGCTCACGAGGGTATCCGTTTACGCCCCCATCTGATAGAGGTCAACCCTGCACGCCGTCAGTTAGCCAAACTCTGTCTTAACTCCTTGTGGGGAAAATTTGCACAGCGCACGAACCTGCCAAATACTACCTTAATAACAGATCCTGATGAACTGTTCAAGTACCTGTTTGCTCCATGCTACGAAGTGTCCAGCTGTGAGTTTATCGATGACGATACCGCTGCTTTGTGTTTGAAATACACCCAAGAGTACCCCACAACGAGTAACAACATAAACATTTTCATAGCCTGCTTCAAGACAGCCCACGCACGTCTAGAGCTTTACGGGGTTATGAATAAGCTCCAGGATCGCTGCTTGTATCATGATACAGACTCTGTGATTTTTCTGAGCAAACCGGGGGATGAAGACCCTCCTCTAGGGGATTATCTGGGTAATCTAACCAGCGAGCTAGATAAGGATGAGTATATATTAGAATATACATCCTCAGGACCTAAGACATACAGTTACCGTACAAACAAGAACAAAGTGTGTATGAAGGTCAAAGGGATAACATTAAATGTCAGCAAAGCCCTAAAAATCAATTTTGATAGTTTGAAGAATCTGGTGCATGAATACGCCACCACAGCCGATTCTGAGAATGCTAAAACCATAGTCGTGAACCAGCCCTGCATAGTCAGATCCAAAAAGAAGTGGGAAATTACAACCCAACTCCTACATAAAACATTGTGAGTTGTTTTTGATAAAAGGGTCCTGACTACTGACTATAAAACACTGCTTTATGGTTATTAGGCCCATTAGAGAGCCAGCCTCCATATCATGGACACCAGGTTGCAACATCCGTTCTCCTGCGTGCTAGCAGGGTCCTCAAACTGCGGTAAAAGCTACTTTATAAAAAAGCTCCTAGGAAATGCCGGCTCTGTTTTATCCCAAACCCCTAACAACATTGTGTGGCTTTATTCATGCTGGCAGCCTCTTTATACAGACTTGGCTCGAAGGTTCCCCCATATCAAATTTATAGAGGGTATACCGGATAACCTCAACGATGATGAGCTACTGCCCCCGACCCTTGTAAATATGATAATTGTCGATGACCTTATGCGTGAAGGTGGTGATCATCCGGAGTTAGAGAGAGCTTTTACTCAATATTCACATCATCGCAATCTAAGCATCCGCTACATTGTGCAGAACTTGTTTTACAAGGGTAAGAACAGTCGGTCTATAGCTCTCAACGCTTCATACCTTGTTTTATTTAAAAACCCCCGGGACAAACAACAAATATCCGTCATAGCTAAACAGATGTACCCCGGCAACACACACTTCTTCATGGAGGCCTTTAACGACGCTACATCAAAAACCCACTTGTACCTGTTAGTAGACTTAAAAAATGAAACTCTAGAAGACTATAGACTGAGGGCTGATATTTTTGCCCCCGAGCTACCTGTAGTTTACACCCCAATGCCCAAGACCCGGACCTATAAAAAGCCGCGCTGATGCCTTTTAGAGCCATTTACAGACCCACCCTTATAACACACAGTGTTGACCATGTCTGCCCGCCTACGCCGCAATTTAGCTCTCCTGAAAATGCTTGCTACAGCCAGCCCCCAACACAGAAAGGCCATCCTGGGCGCCGCTTCTGACGATTTAGTGTCTGCCATTTCAGAAATAGCCCTAAACACCCTAAAAGGCAACGTCCCTATATCAAAGCGTCAGTTACAGGTGTTGAAGAAAGAGGGGTCTTATCAGGAAGCTCAGTAATAAAAGGGCCTCGCTCATCACCAAGAAGAAACTGGTGAAACAGTCTGGGGGTTTTATAGGTAACTTGCTGGGCATAGCTATACCTATAATTAAAAGCCTAATCTCGGGCCTGTGATGGAGCATGCCACAAAATTGTATCTGGTTCCTAGGCAGCAAATGGAGCATATGGGGTCTTCCTCGGACAACGCCTGGGATATCCGTAGAAATGAGACTCTACACCTGGATACTAAAATTCAAGAAATTTGAGCAGGACCGATCTAAATCCCTATGACAAGTCTAACCTTTACACCGTCACTCTCAAGAAATACTTAAATTCCTACACCCAGTGGAATACTGAGAAAAACAAGCTGACTCTATATACCCCAGACTCTGAACAACCAACAGCTCCAGCCAACGCCCAGCAGCCCATGCAGCCGCCTCCCGATCTTGCAACAGCCTCAGATACCTTTGTTGGCGATCTCTTAAAAAATATAAGCCAGAGGCACAGAGGGGCGGCGCAGATGATAATGAGTAAACTCGCAGCTTCTAAAGACCTAACCTCTTGGAATGAGCGAGGTGAATTTCTCTATAAGGGACAACTGGTTGCAGGGTCGCACATGTACGATCTAGTCAAAGGTCTCACGCACCCCAAAATCCTAACGCCTCAAAATGCGCCTCGTGGTTGGGATCAGTTTCTGCGAGCCGCTGCGGAACTCAATATACCCTCCACGCTCATTGGGAATAATGAACACCGTCGACTGCTAGAAAATTTGAAGGACCCCCTACTACCATCGCCTATAAGTTCTGAAGTTCGAAGGCTATCCCCTAAATGGTCAACCCCTGCACCTGCGGTGCCACCTCGCAAAAAGACAGTGCCCAAACCCCTCACGTGGATTATGCCTTGATGTTTCTACAGACTTTTTGAATAATTGTGTGTATTATGTGTATAAACGTGTCTGGGTTTTTTTCTTCATAGGCTTCTTCAATAAAGTTTGTGAAACTAATGACCCACCTACCAACCTGTTTGTAATAAACACATGTTATAACTTTTCAATCCGTCTCAGTCGTCTTTTAAAACATTTAAGGTGCATGTATATTGAAATACGGAGTCTGAATACATGTTTTTTAAAATATAATGTCTTTATTTTACACGTTAAACATTAGGCACACAACTGTTATAAACCCTTACAGTTTTGACAAGCTGCATATTCGGTTTTCACAGGTCTGACCGACGCCCTTGTGTTTTCTTTTACATATTTCACAACTATACTGTCATTGTTAACAAGATCCCTTGAACATAGATTTAAGAAATTTCTAAACGAAACACCCTCTGACATTTTACTGATAAAATAATTACAGTGTTCCCCGCATGTGATGGCCATGGAATCCTGCACCCTCAGCTTGTTATACTCCACCACAGCTGCAGCTTTTTTCACAAACTTGAATATTGGTTGTGTATAGATACTGTGTTCAGGGAACTCTGCTGTACTGTCAAACACTGTAACCTTGTCCCTAGCTATAAACAAGGCGGCCCAATGTGTCCCACCCTTGTCATGAGGGTCTGTGTTAAAGACTAGGGTGCTAGGTCTTTCTGACCCTATTTCGGTTGGTAACCCATCGCTAGGGAAAACCCCTAAAAAGTATTTCCTAGCGTATTTATGCCTGTTTAAGAAGTCACGTATCTGCACAGTGTCCATTTCACAAATGTTTTAAAGATAGTCGAACAAAATCTGTCTGGCGTGGTTGATCTGAATGATGCTGTCGAATACCGAGAATACGACCATGTTCACATTCGTCCTCAGAGGCTCGGTGAAACGTATTTCAGCTTTTAGATACCCGTTTTTTACCGGGTTGTAGTGATCGCCATCTTCCATGTCGGGTGTTAGGTCGAATGCGAACAGCGTGTATCCGCTCCTATAGCCTTCTCGTGACACGGCCACACCTAGGTTCAGGCTGAGTAGGATGGGAGGACGCTCTTTTCGTGTTCTGGCGGCTGATCTATGGAATTCCCTTCCTTTACATATTCGCGCCCTAAACAGCCTGACTCTTTTTAGACGCGCCATTAAAACACATCTGTTTGCCCCTGCTATCTGATTTCTCTTTTCTTGGCCTTGACCTGTTGTGTTGTGTACCTGATCAGGCGCCAGGACGCCCCTTCGCTGGGGCAGCTGTGCGCCTAATAAAAGTGAATAACATAACATAACATAACATAACACCACAGTCCCCTTGATGCTTCCCGGTTATCGAAACCAACCCTTGATATTCCCTGACGTAGTTGGCGTCTGTAAAACTGGGTGTGTAGGGTTTTGCAGGAATCACATTGCCCTCGTGGACCAACGCCGCGTAGTTGATACTGTAGTGTTTAAAATTGAAGGGGTTTGAGGCATAGGTGCCGCTAAAAGCTGTATTGTCCACAAAGCCTATGATGATGAGTTTGGGTAGCTGCCCCAGAAATAAATTCTGCTGTTGTGTTAAGCGGGTTCCTACCGGTATACTGAATACCTTCAGAGATACTCTTTCCACAGCGTACTTGGCGTTGGATATTTGTAAAGCTTCGGCGTGTGCTAACCTGACGCTCGGGGACATTTTCACTCGCTTTACAAACAGGCTCGCGGCCAGGATGTTCAGCTTGTAGTGTTCCGCATCCCCACTGATGAGGCAGAATGAGTCCTTGTTGCGATGGAGCTTGAGCTTAAGATCAATTCCGTTGATGAGCAGTTTATCTTGGAAGAAGAGGTCTGAATGTATGCGACCCAGGAGGTCAAAGGTACAACTACCTGATGCCTGCACCGCTCTTTTTATAAAACCCTTATTGGCTCCATCCAGAGCTGTGATTTCAAACTGACCGTATGTATCCCTGTGAAACAGACCCGCTGAAAGTTGCGTGTCAAGTGCGTCGCTACTGTAATTTAGAATGCTCTCGATGTAGGCTCTGCAGGCGTACATGTTATTGTTCTGGGTGATGAGTCGATCACCCAAGGTGATGTCCACTTGATTAAACAGGGTAGCTAGCGGATAAGCGATTGTTGCCACTTTAGCATCGTCGTCAATGTCGGTCCCATCGGCTTTTACGATTTTAAGATGTAGCAGCGTGTTGTTGAGATCCAAATACATATCCGTGGACCCTGACACAAAAAACTCTGGGGGCCAACGGCATCAATGCTGCTAAAGGTGATACCTCCATGAAGAAGCTGTTTTCGATGCTTGTCTGCGTGGGTTTTAGAGTAAACAAGTCTAATTCTGATTTGGCGCACTCTCCTGATCCACAATGTACGAAGGCCATAGTGCTGTTTACGAGGCTTTAAAAAATATTTATTTTAGAGCCGTTTCGCTTCTTGGCAGCTCTCTTCCTTCTTGGCGCTCTTCTTTTCTGAGTGCGTTTTGAAGAGCTCCTCCTTTTTTTATAGGGGTCCGGAGGGCCCCTGCGTCTGGAAACCCCACGTTTCCTTTTGACACTCGCACGTGGCTTATACATCGACCCCGCTCCTTCTTGCGGCTGTTTGTTCATGCGCTCGGCAACCGCCGATGTAACAGACCCCACCATATCCTGGGCAATGCTCGTGGCGGCCGTCTTAACATGAGGTTTTGCAATTTCATAGCCTCTTCTCAGGAAAGGCATAGCTCTTCTAAACAGACTCCTAAAGAAGCCTCCTAAGCCAGCCCCGTACATAACAGGTGAACCTTGAAAGTACTGGGGTCCTCCATAACCGGCTTGACTTCTGTAATAGTCCCTGTACATGGCCGGGTCCCCGTATGTTTTCATAACCACCATTCCTGCTGCTTAATATCCCCTGTCGTGTCTAGGCCTTAAATGAAGCTTAACAATAACTTTCCCGTATTTAAAGGCCACCGGCTCAGACTGATCATCGTAGATCATAATTGAAATAGTGTCAAAATGGTTTTTAGAAACAGCGATGTAGTCAGGTTTGTTAAATTGTATGTTGACCATCGTATTATTATCACCCTGTACATGAACCCATCTTAACAGCGGCGAGTAACTATCCCCAGTCCTCTGAGCCTCTACAATATCACCATACACATAGAGCGTGTAGAACCCCCCATTAATATCGGGGCACATGTGATCTTGTTCCACAGGACTTTTCACATGTTGTACTGTACCTAAAACCCTTCTTAATTTACCGGAGCAGTTAAACAGGGTGTTGCGATTGATGGATTTAAGAAACACCTTCCTTCTAATGTTATCTAGCACCAGATGAATATTCGGATGTGGTTCTATGGCAGCTATGGATTTGTTGATGGCTTTGACAACGCTTAATACGCTTGGGTAGTAGCCGTGAGGGAAGGATACGTGTATGCCCTTGGGGTCCTGTTCACGCTTGATGTGAAACTTGGTTTCGGCCGCTGTAAATGTATTCCATGTTCTAGGGTACTGGATTTCTGTTAGGGCAACCTCCCAGTCCCCTTTCAAGTCCACAGGCTTAGCCAATTTGATGGTGTAATTAGAAATCTGATTGTTGGGGAACATGCCCTTAGAAGTGTTGGATGGTAAGGTTATATAAAAGGGCTTTGTCTCCATCGTATCAGCTGCTTTGAGCTCACACACCCTTCAGGGATCTGGCCAACACCCAACTGTTAAATTTCTCAGGCCATCCCCGCCATTTGACATATGCCTGGCTCTTAGCACCGCTACCTTTCCTTTTCAGAACCTTTTCAACCCTATACACACAGTTCGGATCATCGGGCACCTTTTGTAACTCTTCCTTGTAAAAAACCCCAGACACCGTTTCCCCATCATAGTCCTTTAACCTGTAAATATACAGCCCTTCCTTAAGCTCCACACTTTCCACTATAAATATTTCATTGCTAAAAGTCTGTTGGTAACCCTTCGTGAAGACCCCTTTCAATTTTGAAATCCTTACGTGATCACCTTTTTTAAAAAGAGGCTTCTTCACCTTTGTATCGAAATTACGACCATACACATTTCTCCAAAGAGTTAATGAATCACTAGGTGTTGCATCTTTGGGGGCCCTTTTGATGGTCCTATGATAACTGGCATTATATACAGCTAAAAAAGCCTGCAGAACATCCACGTATCTGTAGGTGTTGTGGGCCGTAAAATACCGCCACATCTTAGACTTTAAAGTTCTGTTAAACCGTTCTACAACAGCTGCTTTAACCTCCGTGTGTGTTACAAAATGTTGAACATTGTGCTGTTTTAATAATTTCTGAAATGCCTTGTTTAAGAATTCTTTTCCGGCGTCTGTTTGTAGTTTTTGAGGAATACGCCCCTTATCGAAGATGGCTTTAAAAGCGGTTGTGACGCTAGCCCCACTTTTATCACGCAGCGCCTCTGCGTAGGCGTACTTGGATAACACATCTATGACGGTTAATATATAACAAGAGCCGTTGTTATGTTTTGCTATATCTTGAAGACTTATTATGTCCGCTTGCCATTGATAATCTATTTGCGCATTAACGATTGTCGGGCGTCTCTTAAAATGTCTTCTGGCCGGTTTATGGAGTGAATACGCCTCCTCACCTGATAACCACGTCTTCACAACTTCTCTGCTTACCGGCTCCTTTTCATCCACAGCCCTTCTATATAGAGCTTCGGCGCTCCCCAAGCTGCCAACTCCCCTAGTATCATAATAAAGTTTTCTTAAAAGGCCCCCCTGCATGTTATCAGCCGTTACACACTATGCAATGAATGACGCTTGTTTTGTGTAAGAACATTTTATTTAAAAATAAAGAATATTAGCAAAATCATAGACAGTGGTTTCATATCTTTTCACATTATGCATAGTAAGTACGGCTTAACACATAGTCACCCTTTTGGTTTAACACTCTACTAGCTTGTTCTAAATACACGCTATCATGTAACGTTACATAAGACCTTCTTTAAACAGTCTTTGGGGGGCCAAAGACCCTGCTTGTCTATTTTTTTTATACAGATTACACATACGCCTTGCTATGAGTCTTTCTATCATCCTTCTATTGAAAGCAGTGTCCATTCCCTGCATAACGGTTAGTTTTAAGCTTGAGTCAAAGGCGTATCGGATCTCATTGAGTGCCACTGTCAAGATCCTCAACATATCAGGGTGGACATATTTCTTTTCATTGTACAACCCATACACAACCCTTAGCAGTTTATACACCTTGTAAGGGTCTAACAAAGTACAAATATATCGTATTGTTCTTGTTCTGTATGATTCACACAAGCATTTGTGCGCCGCCTGCTGATGATCTCTGATTTGATGACCTTGACAAAGGCTGTAATAGTCACGTTTGACACAGTTTAGTACCACCGACGCGACGAAAGCCTTAACTGCCTGCCTGTCGTCGTAGGTCAAACCTGGCTCTTCCTTTTCACACGTGTCGGAGCCGCATACACACTTATCGCAGCCCTCACGGTTTTGACATGTGGAACTTTCAGCTTGTTTTGACCACCACAGACAATTGAAAATTACATTGCTCGCTTTTGCAGGTCGCCACTCTGATGCATGCCGCCACTCTGACGCAGGCCTTTTTGGGGTTTCTCTCTAGGTTCAAAAGACGACAGAATGACAATACGTTAGTTGAAGAAATAAAATACATCATTTTTGTAACTATCTGCTCATAATATTTTCCTACTAACCTCTGCATTTTCACCAGCCTCTGCGGCGGCTCTGAAATCTTGCGAGTCGTTAATGTCCTGCGAGGCCCCAACATCTTCTACGCTTGTCCCAGGCTGTTGCAGACCGGCCTTCTCAGCAGCCGTATTCTCCTGTTAGGAGGTGCTACAACTTCTTCATCTTCCTCCATATCCACTGAACTGAGGCCAGCAAGCACACTGCCACTACACAAGCCCTCACTTTCGCTGCTGTCGCACTTAACCGGGACCATCCGGCATCCGTAATCCTTGAGCCTAAGTTCTTCCATAGGCCTACACAGGCCGTTGCCAAAACCAGTAACGTCGCAGCCCAAATCCCTAGGTGTTTCTTGTTGAGCATTCTCGTCCATTACCAGAGGTGTTAAGCTGCGGTAATATCTATTGATAACGGCCTGGGAGCCATCCAACACAGGTCTTTTCACGAACGGGTTGTATCTCTTCATTTTGGCTGTGGACCCCTTTTCGTATTCAAACGTCTGCTTGCTGTACACGGCTCTTGCCACAGGCTTATATGTATTCTAAGAAACCACAACCCCTGAAAGAGGCGTACACCTCTACAACACAACACGGACACGTGGCCTCAGGACTGCTCCTCAGCTGTTCAACCACCGGCTGTCTGCAACCCCCCAGTTTTAAACATGCCCAGACATTTCCCTCCTACATGCACGCACTTTTCTGCGCACTTTTAAACATATACACACATACCACTGTTTTGCAGCCAGACCTGCCACTTTTAGGACGAGCCCTACATGTCACACCCTTTTAAAACCATAGTTATTGAGGCCAGCAGTTTGTGGCCTGACCTGTCACATTTAAGGCCAACAGTTTGCGGCCAGACCTGTCATTTTTGTAAGACCAGACCTGTCACATTTAAGGCCAGGATTTTGCGGCCAGACCTGTCACTTTTAAGGCCTGGATTTAGCGCTTGATGAGTGGTATCCCACCCTACTACTAGTATGAAAAGGGGTGAAGAGGGTAAGGGGGGAAAAGTAAAAAGGGGTAAGGAAAGCAGATCAGGACAGAGAAATGAAAAGCGAAAAACAAACCGGTGTTTGGACCCATAATCTCAGGAACCCAGGACTCGGAGCCTGAAAAAGGAGAGAGGAGTGAAGGGGACCTAAGAGTTAAAGGACAGTACGGCTAAGAACGAGGAGCAGTCTAGCGGTAGAGGGAAACGTTTGAGGATCACCAAGATGGAATCCAGTGGGAAAGAGGAACAGACAAGGGTCGACAGGATGGCAGATCCAAGTTAAGGGAACCAACAAAAAACATCCCGAAATGGCGGGAGACACGCAAGACTCTTAAGGTGCTTGAAATACATAACAAAGAGGCATTAAAAGTATACGCAGAATGCTTCACATCTGTAAATGTTGAGGTCTGTTTCTGCAGGCAGTAACTAACTGCTGCTATGTGATTTTATTGTTGACATTGTATCACTAATCATCAGTTGTGGTTTAATAAATCCTTCATCTGCACCAGGCCCAGAATTACATAGTGGAAAGAACATTGTGTAGCATAGGAGTCAAGTGCCCTGTGCCCAGTAAGGATAGGGATAGCTAGTGATTGCAAAACGTCACGTGCATAGCATCTGTTATAATGCGATTCAAGTTCGTCACATTTTACAAAATATGGCTGCTTACATATATTACCTTATTTAAAGTAAACTGCTTTCTTGACCTTGCTATGAAGTGTCGCTTAAAGTGCACACATAAGGCAGTGAAATGTCACTCATAAATTACTGAAGACCTGTAAATGTCACACATAAGCGAAGTGAAAACCTGGCAGATATGGTCCCCTTCCCCATACTGTATGCTGTAGCGGGCGGAAGCTAAATGTGAAATACACCAACGGCCCAGTAGATGAAGAAAGTTGGCCGAGAGTCCCTTTAAATAAGTATATTGTACAGATGTATTTTCTTTTAAAACAAAAGGTCTGGCCAAAGCCTGATCTAAAAAACGGTATGAAATACAGGCTGTGAAAACCTAACACGTTGTGGTATGTACTTCCGGTTGTGTACCGGCTGTGTCTTTAAAAAAATCACACAGAACAAACCTGAATGAAAATCACTGTAAACGATCACTGAGGGTTGCTCACCACGTAAAGCATATCGGCCACTGTTGGAGCGACTTGCGAACGGTATTTGTTGCGTTTGTCAATTATTTAACCCCTTCCCTGCTCATGACGGAACCACTTCGTCATGAGCCACGGGTGCCGTGTGCTCATGACGGAGTGGTTCCGTCATGCTGCGGCCGATGGCGGCCGCTCCGCCCACGCGGCGCTAATTTCCCGCCTGTGCGGGCGATTAGCGCAGTGGGCGGAGACGTGACGGAACCACTCCGTCATGAGCACAGCTCACCCGTGGCTCGTGACGGAGTGGTTCCGTCACGAGCACAGCGCCACCGCACCTGCCCCCAAACCCTCCCAGCGCCGCGGCGGAATTCCTGCCGCGGCGAAGGGGTTAATGAAGGCAGGGCTGTTGTTATTTGGTGGCACCACTGGAAAACAAGGACCGAAAAGTTCCTGCAGCATAACACACACCAATAACTGTCTGCTCTCCATTGCATTCTGCCAATCACAACTTTCTCAATCTCCCTGTCAGCTTTAAAACTGCTTCCCGCCACGGCCCCACTAAACGATAGGGGTCTGGCAGTTACACAAGGCGCCCGGGAACGTCACGGAAACTGCAGCTCGAAGGCAGACCGCACCCCCTGTTGGCATGATTTTACGGATTGAAAGCAACTAGAAAACAAAGCTGGTGCAAGAAACCAGTAAATTTGTTTTAAGCAAAAATGTCAGCCCCCACCCACTGAGACTCCTCGCCACCACCACCCAAGCACCACTCCTGCCTCGGACAGACTCACCTGAGGCCTGGCCTGCAGCTTCAGAGCAGGCAGGCGCGGGCGGGCAGCGTAAGAGAGCAAGGCTAGCCAGGCAGGGTCTAGTAATAATTAAATAATGCCCGGCGGCCGCACGGTCCTTCCAAGTTCTCACTAATCCCCGGCTAGGCCTCGGTCCTAGGATGCCTCTCACCTCACTGGTCACGCGCACTTTCAAATGTAATGCGCATGAAAATGGCATTGGTCACCAGCCCCACCCTCGATGCTCCACCCTGAAGAGCGCACAGACGCGGAGACAGCTGCGCGCCGCGCACCCAACTTTAATTAATGAAGAACTTAGAGGGCCTGCCGGCCGAGGCGGCGAGGCCCGTGCCTGGGCATCAATAATTAATTAAGAGTCCGGGCGTGCACACCTTAATGAATGAAGAAGATTTCGTGGCGTGTCGTGCACGCACCATTTGAGGCCGTGCGCACCATTTAGGCTTGCTGGAGCCCGCTGAGAGTGAGGGGCCTCTGGAGCGCGGGCCCCCTCCCGCAACGCGGGGCTGCGGAGGCCTGTGTTACGCCCCTGGTTGCAATTTGCCACCTGACGTTTCCCTACCAGTATCTAATTTTGCAAACCAATCTTTGCACTAATAAATCAGGTTACAAGATGCTGGTTCAGAGAGCATTGAAGAACTGCCATCCTAATTAATATTCATTAGGCAAGTTGGAAATTACGACTCTCTACAATGAAAGGGATGGTGGCTTGCAAGGCGCCGACGGCCACCATCCAGGTGGAAGTATTCCAGAATTGCTATTTGGTTTACAAGCAGTCCGAATTTCTTAAAGGAAAAAGGGATGCTTTAAAAAAAGTTTTATATTTTGAAAAACTTCAGGGAGTTGGCAGCAGTCCCTGGGCCATCTGCCTACTCCTCTAAAACTGGAGCTATGATTCTGAAAAGAGAGGTGGCCAAAAAGAACCCCTTCCCCTTTGTGCATCAGTTACTACCCCAACTTGGGAGTCGGTTACTGGCCAATGGTTTGCAGTCGAGTCTACAGTTGCAAACCATTGATATATATGACACCGATTCGCAATCTGGAAGGAACGCATAACATATGTCTCTTCCAAACTGCCACTTGGTAATCATTTTTAAACCCGTTTTGTGAGTAGTTAACATTTTACTTACTCGAAAAAGGGGTTTAGTACATTTGAAAACGCTTTTTACTAGTTGCAAACCCTTCGATGGAGCAAAACGCTGGGTTTGTGACCAGTAAAAAGCACTGTACATCTGGTCGCTAATGTTATGAGTTGACAGTACTTACCAAATAAAAGAGATTTCTAAATCTATCTAAAATCCAGGATGTTTTACATACAAGAGCAAGGTCCATGCTAGCTTGTGCGTGAGCATTGTATTTTCACTGGTGAGTCTGAGTGCTCT
This sequence comes from Triturus cristatus, assembly GCF_964204655.1. Classification (NCBI taxonomy): domain Eukaryota; kingdom Metazoa; phylum Chordata; class Amphibia; order Caudata; family Salamandridae; genus Triturus; species Triturus cristatus. The sequence goes on along the minus strand of NC_140584.1, from coordinate 1,041,095,276 downwards.
CCCTACAAAGAAACCTTTGAAAACAGGTCTTGACAAAGCCAATAGGTCAGGCTTTAATCTGCTAACATTTGCAAACACAGGCATGCACACATGCAAACAGACTATATGTCCTCTTAGTGCAACCTGCCTGTTTGATGCCTCCTATGTTTGTGCTCTATATTTGATCCCTTACGATTACTGTTCTGCACAGAACTAGCCAAGCAAGTGGGAATAAAAGAAAGCAGCCCCACAAATCTAGTGGAAAAAGACAGCACAGACAGAGGACTGGCCTGTGTGTAGCTGCACATACATATCTTTGCTATGTTGACCCATTAAAAACAGACCTGTTGGCTTTGCCAATGCATCTTATTGAATGTCTCCTTTTTATAATGGGCATTGTACAGTAGGGTCGGGATTTTGGAAGGAATGAAAAAGTCTACAATTTCAGATGGTTACAGATGTAGATGTGGTGCTTCTTTACGAAGATCTGCCTGGGTAAGAGCACTTTTATCCCCACCACAATTATCAAGGTGGAGGATGTTGTCTCCATAGGGAAGAAAGGTGAGTGGAGGATGATCAGAAGCAGGTTTCAGTGCGTGCAGTGGTGTCAATGCCACATTTTTGATGAGGACAGATCTGGAAGTTGCATCAGAGACCACAGACCTGCGGTTCAGAGGAACGGCTCTTTGGTGCAGTGTAGGAGAGGGGTTCAGAGGATGTGAGTTTTGCTTGGGCGGACTGTTCTTTGATTTCATGATGCCCAGCTCTTGAGGTTGTGGTGATAGGGTGTATTGTGGAATCTATAAACACAGAGTACTCCAGTGCGTGGCATTTGTTAGACATAATGTGTGGGGACGAATGCTTGAATCGTTGAGGTTGGAGTGCGTGCTGGGCTCCTCAGGAATGGATGTGCTTAGGAAGGTGTAATGTGGTGGAGGTTAAAAGAGCTTTATGAGAGTAAATCAAAAGCAGGCCTGTTTTTATGACTTCCAGTCTGAGACTAGTGTATACATCACTGGGTGAGTTAATGTAAAGATCCGGTTGGCCATCACAGCTCGGTGTTTGTCACATTTGAGGTAGTTTTGGACATTCTAGGCTGGAAGTGGTTCTTGGGTGTTGTTACATGCACCTGAGTCTGATGTGATCTGAAGCTTGCTTTGTTTAGGTTTAGACTTTATTAGGATCACTGTGTAGGCTGTTGATCTTGAGAAGAGAATTCTTTATCGGACAATAGTAATATAAAATGTGGTAGTAACATGTGACATTGGGCATTAAAGGCGTGCTTGACATCACATTTGGTTGACAGCTCATTGAGGTGCAAATCAACCTTGGTGCAACAACAGCATGATTTTGGAATCTTTTAGGGTCACAAATCAAATGTGTGTTCTTAACCACTGTAGCAAAACACATATGAGGTGTAAAGTGACTGTGCAAAGTAAGTAGGACTGTGGAATCACAGTTCACAGCAAAATCAAATTAAGGTACAGAAAGATTTAGGAAAAAATATATTTCGGTACAAAATCACATTTATGGTACAACATCAAGAGGTGTGGTGGCAATTTTAGGAGCAATAACACACATAGGTGCATAAATCATATGTAGGTGCATGTGCATGAGGAAAAATCGGATTATGTGCAAAATCACATTTACAGGTGCAAATCACCTGTGGTGCAAAGTAATCACCACAGATGTAAAGTAAAGAATATAATGATACAGCATTTAGGAATTAAAAAAACATTTAGGTGCAAAGTCACATTTATTCACAAAATCAGCCTATGTGCAACATCAATAAGAAGGTGGAAACAGGTTTAGGAACACAAATCACGCTTAGGGGGGGAAATATTTTTATGTAAAATCACCTTTGTTGCAACATTAGTAGTAGTGAAAACACTTACCGAATTAATAATGCAGTGTTAGTTCTAAAATCACTTTTTGGCGAAAAATAACATGTAGGTGTAAATTGCCCTGGATACAACATAATCTGGAGTATGAAAACACATTCAGATGCAAACACATTTTTGTGCCAAGTTCCTCTTACTGCAACACCAAGAGTACTGTGGAAACACTATCAGGTGCAATAACACATATCAGAGCAAAATTCAACGTGACTATGTAAAACATTTAAGAGCACAAAACACATTTAAGTGTAATAATGCTTAGGTTCAAATTCACTTTTAGGTGCAAAATTACCCATGACGCAAAGCAGCATGTGGGAGCAAAAACACATTTAGGTTAGGTTCAAATTCACTTTTGGGTGCAAAATTACCCATGGCGCAAAACAGCATGTGGGAGCAAAAACACATTTAGGTGTAAAATCACTTTATTGTGCTAAATCAGTCTTGTTGCACCTTCTGCCTTTTTGGAGCAAAAATCACATCAACTGCAAAAAATTGCATTTAGGTGAAAAATCTGTTGCATCAATAATAACTCGGAAACAGTCTCAGAAGCGCAAGTGTGCTTCACCTTCCATGCACCGCTACGAGCAACCCTTGTTTTGTTCAGGAACTAACACAGCATCACAAAAACATAATGGACGGAATGCTGAACATTGTCAAACATTCACCCCCAGTCACAGAACTGAGTTAAATAGTGTTTTGCTCACCATTTCACCCCCTTCAGTTTAGACCGAGCCATATGCAAATCAGACTTGACCCTGCTCATCATGGGAACAGTCCAGTCCGAACTGCAAGGCCAGGTCATCATTGGACCGGAAAACAAGCAACCGGAGACTAGTTTAGGGGTATCACCACATATCAGCCAGGCTAACTTGATTCCACTGGAATAGTGAGCACAGGATCCACGTATGGGCATACCCTTCCCAATTAGGGTGACTATAGCAGTACAAAAAGATAATCGACGGAATGCTGAACATTGTCAAAATAATTTCTGGCTTACATAAGGTAGCCTCTCATTATTGATACTTTAATAAAGTCCCAGTAGAGAGGGTAACTGCGGTTTAGGGACATTGTCACCTCAGAGCTTAAAAAGTAGCCGGGACTGGCTGCAACAAAGTGCCCACGCTTCAGAATGTGGAGACAGCTTAAAAGATAAGACAAAAATCCTAAATGTTATTTTAGAGGGCTTAGCTATCCTGGACTTTGTTTAATTACAAGAGCTCATGTTTACAAAAGAGGTACTCTGGAAGACATTTTTATAAGAAGGAGTCTCTCAGTCGAGGTAGTATGGTAGGATCCAAGTGTGGTGGGTATTAAATCCAAGCTATGATGTCATTTATTAGGCTACGGTTTGCGCTGTACCACGCCCTTCAAAACACGATTCTTGCTACCATTTTTAATGTGGTTCACGAAGAGCCATTGCCAAGATGCAAGTTAAAGCTAAATTAACTTTCAAAACAAATTAGCCTTATGTGTACCTACAAAGTTTGTGATCGGTCAAATATTAAGGGCCTCATTTATGAAAAGTGACGCATTACTGCGTGAAAACAGTGATGCGTCACTTTTCACTGCGCCCTCTCTGCGACTCCAATGATGCATCATATTTACAGTATGACGCATCATGTCGCAAGGAGTCACAGATACGTCAGTATTTCTGATGTATCTGTAGCCGCAAAAGTGACGCATTGCTGGAGTGTGTCACGAAAGTGACGCAACTCCAGCAATGTGTCCTTTAACATGGGGCAAGCCCCATGTGAAAGGGCCTGCGTCAGTCTTATGCCTGCTGTGAGGCAGGCACAAGATATTGACGCATTTGCACCCTAGAAGTGGCGCAGTGAAATCTCGTAGATTTCACTGCGTTACTTCTACGACGCTTACTTACGTGGGAACGCCCACCCTGCATACATTATACCTGACGCAGGTATAATGTAGCGTAGGGGTTTACAAAGTGACGCATCTACCAAGATGCGTCACTTTGTAAATATGGTGCAACAAGGTCCAGTTTTTACACCGCTGATGCGTCATAAAAAGTTACGCACCGGTGGCGCAAAAGTGACGCAAGGACTCATAAATCAGCCCCTAAAAGTTTAAACTTTAGAAAAGACTTGCAGAATTGTTCTGAGGAAGTTAATCAGGCTGCACATCTGGGCCGAATTGTCACATTTAAAATGCAAACATATTTAGAAAGATAATGGTCCGACAGGTTTCACTTTTTTAAATTAACACCTACGGGGTATTCCAGTGAATGTGAGGGTAGATAGGATAGGCTACCCGTGAAGATGTGTTTATGTGCTATGTACCAAGATGTCCAAGACATTATGTTGTGCTAGTTTGCCCAGGTGAAGATGTCTCACTATCAGTATCTACAAATGTATCTTAAATCTGGAAGGTGTACAGCAATTGCAGCATTCAAATGTATTTAGTCAAACACATAAATCAATGATTTAATTTACATTTTGATATCATTTTAACTGTATCTACTGTTTGACTACAAGTGTGCTAAGCTAAATGCACTTGGCTGATCATAGATTTTAATAAATGCATGATAGTAATATATGTTGTGTTTGATTTTATGTAAAAGCTTTTAACAACATTTTTTAAAATCTTTTTATTAAAGATCATCGACAAAATTTGCCATTGAAATTCACGAGCAAAAGACATTACAAATTCCGAATTTCCAATCTGGAACACAGTAAATCAAGTCACATTTTACAATACAAAACAAATCAAGGGGTCTCAAGAGTCTCAGATTCATGCAAGGGAGTCGGTGGAGTACAGATATCACCTCTGTAGTGGTTCCATGGCCCCAACACTCTATTCCATTTCCCAGGGCACCCTCTTGCAACTTAGACCGACTTCTCCCTAAACATACACCAATCTAGGTCCTCCTCCCACTTTCCCAGTGTAGGTGACTGATGGGCCCCCGAGTGCTATGCAATATTTCTTTTCGCAATCATTAGTGCAAGAGTTGCCCATTGTGTAGTATAAGAGGTGAGATCCGTGGGTTCCCAAATGTTTAGGCCTCGGGCCGCAGGTCAATATTGAGTACCTCCCGTAGAGTGCGATGTATGGCTTGCCAATAAGACTGTATGTGTACACAGGCCCATAAGATGTGTATAAATGTGCCGATCTTCCTGCACCCATGTCTGCACTCTCCATTTTCTGCTCTGCCCATGTGTACCAAGCCCAGCCCTGTGATGTAAATCCTGTGTAGAATTTTGAGTTGTACCAATCGTAGCCTTGCCTGGACTGCTACTTCTCTCGGGGAGGAGAACCCCTCCTGACAGTCTGCGTCATCCAGTTCTAAGCCGCCTCTAACCCATTTCTCCTTCAATGATTGCAGTGGATCTTCCATATTATTAATCAGTTTGTTGTAGATCAGGGAGATGGTTTTCTCGGGGAGGTTGCTATCTAGTAGTCTGTCCTCCAAGGGGGAGGCCTCCAGAAGTGTGGATTTGCTGGTGCCGTGGCTGAGCAGGGCATGCTGTATTTGAAGATACCGATAATATTCAGTATCCGCCAGGTGGTACTGCTGTTGGAGGGAGGCAAAGGGAAGAATAGACTCCTTACCCAGATATCTTTGATCTGTGAGAGTCCAATAAGGTCCCATTTATCGAAGCCCTTGGACTGTCACAGACTTCCCAACCTCTCAGAGTTCCACAGTGGAGTTGCCATGGTAAGTCTACGGTCCCATCCCAGCTGTTTGTTAGCTACATGCCAAACATGGACCGAGTGTGCAGTCGGTCCTGTGAGAGGGTACCTGCGCGGCCTGGCATATAGCGCTCTGCCGCACTCCCCCCGGGAGTAGCCATCTATCCATGGTATACCCGGGGTGTGAGAAGTTGGCCTGGTATATGATGTTCACTTGTTAAAGTGACCACCTTGTACCATGCCAAGCAACCCTTATGGTGTGGTTGTAAGTCAACCTTTTCGGACTAGCTGCCCTAGTGGTAGCGTAGGCTAAGCAGTCTTTGAGGCTAAACTCGTGAAGCGTGTTAAGCCAGCTGTTTTACCAAATGTAACCCCCTTTTATACCAATGAACGGACACCACACAGATATATATTGAAAATATATATGTATTTATTTCTCAAAGTAACCCCTAGACTCTTTATGAGCACAGGAGCACAAATCGTTAAACAAGAATACGTTAGAATACACAGAAGTTGCACTTTATATGGATAGGCCCTGGTGGCCGCTCAAACCATATACTAAAATAGTGGTATAAGTACCACAAACGGAAAAGGGAAAAAGCCTAGGGCCTCTAGAATCGCTGGGCCTACCAGGAGCTAACTTCAGTTAGTGACCAGGAGGTCCACGGGTGGCGTGTGCAGAGCAAATAGTCACACGCGAGCTCCCATAGGTTTTCAATGGGTGCGTAAAAGTTACAAAGTTACTGCAAAAAGGATCTTCCGGATGGACTATGAACTCAAGATTGGAAACACAGACACTAGAGATGATACTCTACACTTGGGCACCGGAGTGCCAGCTTTACCTCACCCACAGGAAGCGGGGGCATAGGTCTCGAAGTGCGTCGGGTTTCTTCTATCTGTTCAATGGAGCCTGAAGACAAAGGTGCTGCAGGCGGTCGGTCCAGAAGAGATGCGGTGGATCCAAGAGTGGATCGGAGTTGTAGAAGACCTGTAAGCAGAGGGGACAGTGTTCACAGTCACTAGCCAGTGACCAGCGTGGCACCAGGTGGGTACCAGGCGATGTCGGGTGCAAACAGGAGGAAAGGTGCAGCTTGTCTCTGCAGCCACGTGGTCCCTGAAGGTCAACGACGTCCAGGAGTCGGTTCACGAGCTGTCCCACGCAGGCTCTCGCTGTCGGCAGTGTCGGCGACTTGATCGAAGCAAACAAGCCTTGGCAAACGCAATTGTTGTGGAAAACAAAATAAGCTGATGGGTCTGACCAGCAAGGTCAGAGGGACTGCTCCTTAGGAGGGGAGCAAGGGCCAGTCTGGAGCAACCAGACCAGTGGTGTAGTTCTTGAAGTTCGTCGCCAAGATGGCCACTAGCCAACGGGCCAGCAACCGGTTAGGCGCGTCGAGTGGCAAAATGCAGAGGGGCCCCACGCAGATCGTGGAGATGCTGGAGGGCTCACCTTTGGTGCAGATGCTGCTCGGGTGTTGGGCTTCTCAGGACCCAAAGCACAACTTGGAGGGAGCCTCGGTTGTTGCGCTTGCAGCTTGTCGTGGTCTTTTCAAGATGGCTGGCTCCACGTGTCTCGGTGCCTCCACGGGTCTCCTCTTTTCAGGGACTGTGGATCGGGCGGTGAGAGGTCTGGAGGTCCAGGTCTTGTCAGTCTCTGGGCTCGGGCTCCGGCGGGAGGCGGCGGCAAAGTAGACGTTGATTCGCTGGATGGTGCTTGCGTTAGCAAGGTGGTCACTCCCTGACCACAGGGGAGATTGGCTTCAGTCCTCTGTGCGGCAGAGCGTCGAAGTTCCCGTCTTCTTCTTAGTTTCAAGTTGATTCCAGGATGTCTGAAGTCTTAGGACACAGCTCCTACCTTTATTCGGATTCTAGGGGCCGGACTACCTGCTAGGTCCCTCCCTAAGGGTGGGACCAGGAAGGGGGGTGGTTACACCCCCAATCCTTTGTCCAGCTCGCCTCAGGTCCAGGGCTGGTGTGCCCCAGGACCGGTTTGAACTGGCATATGCACCGAGGCTCCTTGTGAGCCTCAGGCATGTCTGGTTCCTTTCAAGCCCTACCTGACCAATACACAAAATCCTGTCTGGGGTGGTGCACGCACCTCCCCTGGCAGGAAACCCCTTCGTCCACACCTCCCAAGCTGGAAGGACTCCCAGCAGCAGGAGGGCAGACTTGTGTCTGTGGTGGCAGCATCCATTTTGTGGAGCTGAGGCTATGTCTGATTTTACCCGGGTTTCAGGTACTGTACATGTCGTGTCCCTCTAGAAGGGTGGAATGCTAACCCCGTCGCCAGAATTGGCGAGGGGTTAGTATTCCAATTCGTATGACACCTTACTCGACATGTTTTGATAAAGCCAAACCAAAGATAGCATTTAACCGCGAGGTTCATAATGCACTTAAGAGTATATGGTATGACGATATCTGGAAACAGTAGAAGGAAGTTGTTCCGACCACTGCAGACAGGCTCAGCTCATGCCAGAGCACCATCTCACATGGAACCAAGCACTCTGCCTTCAGGATTGTCAAGGCCTGCCATAGGAGTGACTTATAGGTTAACATGTGTCCCATTTAAGGTTAGGTATAGGTATACTACACCTAAGTAAGAGGTGGTTACACCAACTTACCCCAGCTGAGTGATCAGCCAGTTGTGTCAAATTTGTTAGGCCAAGCCTGGGGTGGCATAATACATGCTTCAGCCCCTGGCAGGCCTTAGGTACACCAATGCCCTGGGTACCTAGTGTACACTGGTACAGGGGCTCACAGGGTGATCCACTTCCAATTGGTTATGCACCTATGGTGCATAGTGTAAATTTAGTAGAGAGAACAGCAGGCTGGGGGTCTGATTGGCAGGCCCACAGCCTCAATATGTCAAAAACCAGTGGAGCAAAAAGCAAAAATTTGGGGTGACCATAGGATAGCAGACCCTACTCTCCTACACAACCCCCCCCCCAAACGCAGGGACATTAAACTAGCCTTGACCAGTCTTTTCTTCATGTCCTAAGTGGAAGTACCTGGAGAGACCATCTGCATTCCCATGGTCAGTACCTGGCCGGTGCTCCACTGTAAAGTCCATCTCCTGTAGGGAAATGGACCACCTAAGCAGTTTGGGGTTTTCACCCTTCATCTGATTTAGCCACATGAGGGGCTTATGGTCGGTCTGAATCTTGAAGTGAGTGCCAAACAAGTATGGCCTCAGCTTCTTCAGGGCCCACACCACAGCAAAGGCCTCCCTCTCAATAGCTGACCAATTCTTCTCTCTGGGGGTCAACCTTCTGCTAATAAAAGCAATGGGTTGGTCTTGACCATCTACATTAAGTTGTGACAGCACATCTCCCACACCCAACTCAGAAGCATCTGTTTGGACAATAAACTCTTTGGAGTAGTCAGGACTTTTCAGGATAGGTGCAGAGCACATGGCCTCCTTCAGGTCATCAAATGCCTTTTGACAGCTTACTGTCCACTGAACCTTTTTGGGCATCTTCTTGGATGTCAGATCATTAAGAGGAGTCACAATGGACCCATAGTTCTTAACAAACTTCCTGTAGTACCCAGTCAAGCCCAAGAAAGCTCGAACTTGAGTCTGGGTGGTTGGAGGAGACCAGTCCTTGATGGATTGTATCTTACTCTCCAGTGGTTGAACTTGGCCTCCACCTACAAGGTGGCCCAAATACACAACCTTACTCTGCCCTACCTGGCACTTAGTAGCCTTGATAGTGAGGCCTGCCCTTTGCAGAGCCTCAAGAGCCTTCTTCAGGTGGATCAGGTGATCCTCCCAGGTGGAGCTAAAGACAGCAATGTCATCAGGATATGCTGCACAAAAGTCATCCAACCCAGTAAGGACTTGGTTCACCAGCCTTTGGAAGGTGGCAGGTGCATTCTTCAGACCAAAGGGCATCACCACAAATTGGTAGTGCCCACCTGGGGTTGAGAATGCTGTTTTGGCCTTAGACTCCTCAGCTAATCTGATTTGCCAATAGCCAGCTGTCAAGTCAAATGTGCTCAAAAACTTAGCAGAAGCTAGTTTGTCTATGAGCTCATCTGCCCTTGGAATAGGGTGTGCATCTGTCCTGGTGACAGCATTGAGACCCCTGTAGTCCACACAGAACCTCATCTCTCTCTTGCCATCTTTGGTGTGAGGTTTGGGGACCAGAACCACTGGGCTAGCCTAGGGGCTCTCTGAGGGTTCAATGACACCTAATTCCAGCATTTTATGTACCTCAGCCTTTATACAGTCCCTGACGTGGTCAGGTTGTCTGTAAAGCTTGTTCTTCACAGGCAGACTGTCACCAGTGTCCACAACATGGGTACACCAGTCAGTTTGGCTAGGTATTAGGGAAAACAGATGTTGAAATGATTGTAGAACTTGTCTACATTAAGTCTGCTGATGGGCAGTGAGGTTGCCTCCAAGGGTCACTCCTTCAACTGAGCCATCTTCAGGGTTCTGAGACAACAGGTCTGGGAGAGGGTCACTCTCTTCCTCCTGTCCCTCATCTGTAGCCATGAGCAAGCCCATGTCTGCCCTGTCAACATATGCTTTTAACCTGTTAACATGGAGTACCCTGTGGGGACTCCTGGGAGTTCCTAGGTCCACCAAGTAGGTGACCTCTCCCTTCTTTTCCAGGATTGTATGGGGTCCAGACCATTTGTCTTGGAGTGCTGCTGGGGCCACTGGCTCCAACACCCATACCTTCTGTCCTGGCTGAAACTCAACCAGGACAGCCTTTTGGTCATGCCAAGCTTTCTGTAAGGCCTGGCTTGCCTCAAGGTTTTTGGATGCCTTCTCCATATACTCAGCCATCCTGGAGCGGAGACCAAGTACATAGTCCACTATGTCTTGTTTAGGCTTTTTGAGAGGTAACTCCCATCCTTCCTTCACTAAACACAGTGGGCCTCTTACAGGGTGCCCAAACAACAATTCAAAGGGGCTGTAGCCAACCCCCTTTTGTGGAACCTCTCTGTAAGCAAACAGAAGGCAGGGTAGAAGGATGTCCCATCTTCGCCTGAGCTTTTCAGGTAATCCTTTGATCATACCCTGTAGGGTCTTGTTGAATCTCTCAACAAGCCCATTGCATTGTGGGTGATAAGGAGTGGTGAACTTGTAGTTGACACCACATTCCTTCCACATAGCTGTCAAGTATCCTGACATGAAGTTGGTACCTCTGTCAGAAACCACCTCCTTAGGAAACCCCACTCTGGAGAATACTCACAGCAGGGCCCTGGCCACAACAGGTGCTGTAGTGGTCCTAAGGGGAATTGCCTCTGGATACCTGGTGGCATGATCCACTACCACCAGTATAAATCTGTGCCCAGATGCAGTGGGAGGATCCATGGGACCCACTATATCTATTCCCACTCTTTCAAAGGGGACCCCCACCACAGGTAGTGGTATTAGGGGGGCCTTTGTTGTGCCACCTGATTTGCCACTGGCTTGGCAGGTCACACAGGAGCAACAAAACTCCTTTGTATCTTCATTCATGTGAGGCCAGTGAAAGTGAGGGACAAGTCTGTCCCAAGTCTTGTTCTGGCCTAAGTGTCCTGCTAGAGGAATATCATGGGCCAAGGTAAGAAGGAAGCCCCTAAATTGCAGAGGTATAACCAACCTCCTGGTTGCACCAGGCTTGGGGTCTCTAGCCTCTGAATAAAGGAGCCCATCATCCCAATACACTTTATGGGTACCTTGAGCATTCCCAGCAGCCTCAGCAGCAGCCAGCTGTCTGAGGGGTTCAAGAGAGGGACAGGATAACTGAGCCTGCCTCAAGTCAGCCCTTGAAGGTCCCCCTGTCCCCAGAAACCCAACCTGATCAGGTTCAAGCTCTTCAGGGACAGTTCCTTCAGGGTTCTCTAGATCAGCTTCCGGGGAAGGCTGATCATCACTCTGAGGCAGGGGGGAAGGCACAGCCTTGACCCTCCTGTTCTTCTTCTTGGTAGGTGCTTGGTCCATTGTTCCAGGATCCAAGACCTGAGGTTCAGTAAGGCACTTTTTGGCCTGTGACCTGGTCACAGCAAGGACATGTGGTGATATACCTAACATCTCTGCATGTGTCCTGTACTCCACTTCAGACCATAGAGAACTCTCTAGGTCATTGCCCAACAAACATTCTACTGGGAGGTCTGCACTAACCACAACCCTTTTGAGGCCAGTTACCCCTCCCCATGAGAAGTTAACAACTGCCACACTATGTGAAGTAGTGGCATTGCTGGCATTGGTCACCAGGTAATTCTCACCTGGTATGTACTGTCCAGGGTCCACAAAGCCTGGTGTCACCATAGTGACACTGGCACATGTGTCCCTGTAGGCTTGAGCCACTTTTTCATTAATTAAAGGAGTCTGTCTGTACTTGCCCAGGTTACTGAGGCTCACAGTCAGGGACAAATCCATGTCCCCATCACAGATCAGGCCTGCCTGTGTCAGGGTTCTGTCTAAGTCAGAATCTCCTTCAGTTCCCATAGTGATTCCCACTACACCCTTTGTCTGGGGACCAACACTGCTAACAGTAGTACTGGGAGCAGGTGCCTTAGGGGCAACAGTGTTGGGGGCTCCACCCTTCTTACAATCACTAGTCCAGTAAGTTGTATTCTTGCAATGATTGCACCAGGGTTTCTTTTGACCTTCTTTCTTCTTTCCCTTGGATTGTTGTTGGGACCCACCCTCCTTAGCAGTAGTTTGGGGCCCTGTTGAAGACTTCTGGTCTTTAGATTTCTGATCTCCACCCTTCTGGTCTGTTTTCTTCTGATCACCCCCTTGGCCCTGGTTCTGGTTCTTTTGCTTAACCCTGGTTCTGACCCATTTGTCTGCCTTCTTTCCCAATTCTTGGGGAGAGGTCAGATCAGAGTCAACCAAGTGTTGATGCAGTTGCTGGTTTTGACAGTTATTTAAAATCTGTTCTCTCATCATCAAATTGTACAATCCTGTATAATCAGATACCTTACTTCCCAGCAACCAACCCTCCAAAGCCTTAGTGGCACATTCAATGTATTCAGACCAGTCCTGAGTCTGTGTCTTCTGTGTGTCTCTGAACATTAACCTGTACTGTTCAGTGGTTAAGCCTAACCCATCAACTAGGACACTCTTCAGGACTCTGTAGTTTCTGACATCCTCCTCCCTAACAGTGAGGAGTCTGTCTCTGCCTCTTCCTTCAAAGGAGAGCCAGAGGATTGCTGCCCACTGGTCTTCAGGAACCTGCTGTACTTTGCAGGCTCTCTCAAGAGCAGTCATCCATTTGTGGATGTCATCCCCACTTTTGTAGGGGGGCACAACCTTGGACAGGTTCCTATTATCAAAGACCCTATCCTTGTCCTTCGGGACAATGCTGCCACCAGTGGGTATAGACCCACTCTCTATAGGTTGCCTAGCCTTGTTCAGTTTCTCTTCCATCAGGGCTACCTCTAGCTCCTGCTTCCTGATCCTCAGCTGGGCTTCCTGCATTCTGGCCTCATGCTCCCTCCTCTGAGGGGTGGTCATCCTTCTCCTGGAGTGACCTTGAGAGCCTCTAGAGGTATGAGAAGCATTAGAGTCACCTGATTCCTTTGCCTCCCAAGCCCCTGGTTAAGTCCACTGGGGAGATCCAATGGGATGATCCCATTGTCAGTCCCCAATAGCCTTAAGTTAGCTCGGCCACGTATAACACTTGGCACTGGGCTATTTCTCCCTTCATCCTCACTACCATCTGTAACCTTATCACTTTCATCCTCTGTAGTATGAATCTCACCTAGGGGGTGACTACTGGAAAGGGGTACCTCAGTAGCATCTTCAGAAGGGGGGCCTCCTGTTCCAGTCCCTAAGGGGCCTAACTGGGAGGCTTTCCTGAGAGCTTTCTGATCTTCATCAGCCTGTAAAAGCTCTCTGAGTTCAGCAGAAGTAGGATTCTTGGGCTGTTTAAGGCCCCTGATATTTGCCAACTGCCTGAGCTCATTTTGGTTTAGGGTAGCAAAGATGGATGGTGCCCTCTGGGGGTCACTCTCAACAGAGATGGGTACATTGGACCCCTCTGCCCCAGCCATTGCTCTTAAGTGTGGGATGTGTTGCAATCTACCTACACTTGGGTTTACCTACTAAACCTATCTAGTAGTTGTAGTCAGGGTGTGCTACTCCCTTTGCTCTACAACAACTAAGTTCAGTAGAACTTAAGTATATCTAATCTTGTTTTATATGTACCTACAGGTACCTATGTGATCTTTCAATTGGTAACCAAGAGATTACAATGGTAAAACACAGCAAGCTCAAATCCAACCGCTGCTCACCAATGTGAGAAGTTGGCCTGGTATATGATGTTCACTAGTTAAAGTGACCACCTTGTAACATGCCAAGCAACCCTTATGGTGTGGTTGTAAGTCAACCTTTTCGGACTAGCTGCCCTAGTGGTAGCGTAGGCTAAGCAGTCTTTGAGGCTAAACTCGTGAAGCGTGTTAAGCCAGCAGTTTTACCAAATGTAACCCCCTTTTATACCAATGAAAGGACACCACACAGATATATATTGAAAATATATATGTATTTATTTCTCAAAGTAACCCCTAGACTCTTTATGAGCACAGGAGCACAAATTGTTAAACAAGAATACGTTAGAATACACAGAAGTTGCACTTTATATGGATAGGCCCTGGTGGCCGCTCAAACCATATACTAAAATAGTGGTATAAGTACCACGAACGGAAAAGGGAAAAGGCCTAGGGCCTCTAGAATCGCTGGGCCTACCAGGAGCTAACTTCAGTTAGTGACCAGGAGGTCCACGGGTGGCGTGTGCAGAGCAAATAGTCACACGCGAGTTCCCATAGGTTTTCAATGGGTGTGTAAAAGTTACAAAGTTACTGCAAAAAGGATCTTCCGGATGGACTATGAACTCAAGATTGGAAACACAGACACTAGAGATGATACTCTACACTTGGGCACCGGAGTGCCAGCTTTACCTCACCCACAGGAAGCGGGTGCATAGGTCTCGAAGTGCGTCGGGTTTCTTCTATCTGTTCAATGGAGCCTGAAGACAAAGGTGCTGCAGGCGGTCGGTCCAGAAGAGATGCGGTGGATCCAAGAGTGGATCGGAGTTGTAGAAGACCTGTAAGCAGAGGGGACAGTGTTCACAGTCACTAGCCAGTGACCAGCGTGGCACCAGGTGGGTACCAGGCGATGTTGGGTGCAAACAGGAGGAAAGGTGCAGCTTGTCTCTGCAGCCACGTGGTCCCTGAAGGTCGACGACGTCCAGGAGTCAGTTCACAAGCTGTCCCACGCAGGCTCTCGCTGTCGGCGGTGTCGGCGACTTGATCGAAGCAAACAAGCCTTGGCAAACGCAATTGTTGTGGAAAACAAAATAAGCTGATGGGTCTGATCAGCAAGGTCAGAGGGACTGCTTCTTTGGAGGGGAGCAAGGGCCAGTCTGGAGCAACCAGACCAGCGGTGTAGTTCTTGAAGTTTGTCGCCAAGATGGCCACTAGCCAACGGGCCAGCAACCGGTTAGGCGCGTCAAGTGGCAAAATGCAGAGGGGCCCCACGCAGATCGTGGAGATGCTGGAGGGCTCACCTTTGGTGCAGATGCTGCTCGGGTGTTGGGCTTCTCAGGACCCAAAGCACAACTTGGAGGGAGCCTCAGTTGTTGCGCTTGCAGCTTGTCGTGGTCTTTTCAAGATGGCTGGCTCCACGTGTCTCGGTGCCTCCACGGGTCTCCTCTTTTCAGGGACTGTGGATCGGGCGGTGAGAGGTCTGGAGGTCCAGGTCTTGTCAGTCTCTGGGCTCGGGCTCCGGCGGGAGGCGGCGGCAAAGTAGACATTGATTTGCTGGATGGTGCTTGCGTTAGCAAGGTGGTCACTCCCTGACCACAGGGGAGATTGGCTTCAGTCCTCTGTGCGGCAGAGCATCGAATTTCCCGTCTTCTTCTTAGTTTCAAGTTGATTCCAGGATGTCTGAAGTCTTAGGACACAGCTCCTACCTTTATTCGGATTCTAGGGGCCGGACTACCTGCTAGGTCCCTCCCTAAGGGTGGGACCAGGAAGGGGGGTGGTTACACCCCCAATCCTTTGTCCAGCTCGCCCCAGGTCCAGGGCTGGTGTGCCCCAGGACCGGTTTGAACTGGCATATGCACCGAGGCTCCTTGTGAGCCTCAGGCATGTCTGGTTCCTTTCAAGCCCTACCTGACCAATACACAAAATCCTGTCTGGGGTGGTGCACGCACCTCCCCTGGCAGGAAACCCCTTTGTCCACACCTCCCAAGCTGGAAGGACTCCCAGCAGCAGGAGGGCAGACTTGTGTCTGTGGTGGCAGCATCCATTTTGTGGAGCTGAGGCTATGTCTGATTTTACCCGGGTTTCAGGTACTGTACATGTCGTGTCCCTCTAGAAGGGTGGAATGCTAACCCCGTCGCCAGAATTGGCGAGGGGTTAGTATTCCAATTCGTATGACACCTTACTCGACATGTTTTGATAAAGCCAAACCAAAGATAGCATTTAACCGCGAGGTTCATAATGCACTTAAGAGTATATGGTATGACGATATCTGGAAACAGTAGAAGGAAGTTGTTCCGACCACTGCTTACAGGCTCAGCTCATGCCAGAGCACCATCTCACATGGAACCAAGCACTCTGCCTTCAGGATTGTCAAGGCCTGCCATAGGAGTGACTTATAGGTTAACATGTGTCCCATTTAAGGTTAGGTATAGGTATACTACACCTAAGTAAGAGGTGGTTACACCAACTTACCCCAGCTGAGTGATCAGCCAGTTGTGTCAAATTTGTTAGGCCAAGCCTGGGGTGGCATAATACATGCTTCAGCCCCTGGCAGGCCTTAGGTACACCAATGCCCTGGGTACCTAGTGTACACTGGTACAGGGGCTCACAGGGTGATCCACTTCCAATTGGTTATGCACCTAATTTAGTAGAGAGAACAGCAGGCTGGGGGTCTGATTGGCAGGCCCACAGCCTCAATATGTCAAAAACCAGTGGAGCAAAAAGCAAAAATTTGGGGTGACCATAGGATAGCAGACCCTACTCTCCTACACGGGGTCATCCGGTCAACCATAAATCCATTGGTTGGTAACTGCCAAATGGGACGCTCAATAATACTTCCTAATATCTGGGAGGCTGATGCCCCCGTCATACCAATTAAGGGTCAATTTGGTTACGGCGATTCGGGGCTTACCATCCCATAAGAGATCTCTTTGAAGGTTCTCCATTTCTTTGAAGTAAGATGTGGGAACACTTTTTACAAAATGTATAAAACAGAATTCAAATGAACTTGAATTAATTGCCTTGTGGAAGACATTGCATAACGTTACCTGGGTGTGAAATACTTTCAGCTAATCCCAAGGTAGTTTTCATCATTGGATACAACTATCGTGGGAACACTGGGGCGGATTCAGGATAACTCCAGCGCCCTTCTGGTGCTCCGGATCATGGGAACTGATTCTGTGGTTTGTGCCGGGAGCGATGGGATTTCAGAGCTTCTTTGTCACAACAGGCACCTTTTTATCCTACATGAGTGAATACAGCAGTCAGGCACACAGACGCCTTCACAGAGCTTAAATCTACTGTCTCTCTAGCACGACAAGGTGCAAGCCGTCTATTTGCAATCTGAAGTACTCATGTATTCTTAAAACTGCCAGTTTTTCCTTCTTGACGATTTTTCTATATCAATACAGTTAGAAAATCATCCGATTTTAATTGCTGTCCTGCAAGGCCAGTAGTAGGGCAGGCTGAAATGTCATGGAAATAAAGGAAGGACAATAGTTCTTAATGCAGTTTAAAGAGTTACGGGTGTGCTCACGTTTGTACAGAACGTTGCTGCTCATGCTGTCATAAGTATAGATTGATGTCTTATATATGGCAACGTGCAGTGCTAAGACTCGTCAAGCATCCATTATACATTTATCAGTACAATAAGTGCAAAATACACAAGCTGTGCCCTGATTTTTTCACAAAATGCAAATAATTATGATTAAACACAAAACATGTCCAAAACTAAATAAGAGTGAAATCAGAAACAAATGTCAAAAATAGCATCAAACGAGCAGCTCGATTGATCACACATGTTCTACCGTCTATCTGCGCTAGAACTGCCGTGTAACCCAAAGGAGTCAGTGCAGACTGCTCTGCCGGCAGGGGTGGCTCCTGGTCTCCAGATTCAGTCGCTAGCTTTCATTGGTGCAGCAGGTGCAGTGCACCGGGTCCCACTGTCTCAGAGGGGCCCACTGAACCACGATGATTTCTGTATTTCATTTTTCTGACAGCAGGTGGGTTTCATTTGCTTCCTTGCAGTAAGCTCTTGCTAAGCTACTTGGTCACGGTATGATACTCTTTGTAGCAGATGCTGTTTTTGGCCTCATGCACATGTATGCGGATTACATAGGCCCTTCAAACGTTTCTGTCCACGACTGGAAGGAAATCCTCTCTGCTCTTTCTGCAGCCGCATTCTTTTTAAACCATGTTTGACTGCGGCTCTAATTGTGAGTGTTTGGGATATCACGATGTGGGCACAAGCACTGGCTTTGGCCTGAATCAGGCTTTGAATACACACATTTTTTCACACCCATCTTTTTTCCCTGCACACATTCAGCCGGTAATACAGCCCGGGCTCTGCAGATTCTGTGCAGGCTACATTTTCACTGCTGAGCCTGTCCTGTGCGAGCGAGGGGTGTGAACTGCGGCCCTACATGATGCTGCACTTGAGAGAGTTTGCACTGCCTGAGCTGTTCTGTGTTTGTGTGGAAGGGAGTTTTGTATTGCTGGAGTCTGTGCTGTCCCTGTTCTGTGCGTGCGTAAGGAAAGCGTGCACTACTGCTCACATCATCTGTTGTGTTTAGGTCAAGCTTGCACTGCCGCTCCAGTGCTGCACCTGTTGTGTGTGTGAGACCTTTGTGCTTCTGCTGCCTGTTGTGTACTTGGTCTGTGTGTGAGTTACACGTGCACTGCGGGTCCTGTGCTGCACCTGACCTATGTGTGGAACACGTGCACTGCTGCTGCCTGTTCTGTACTTGGTATGTGTATCAGTTACACGTGCACTGCCAGTCCAGTGCTGCCCCTGTTGTGTGTGTGGGGGACACGTGCACTGCTGCTACCTGTGCTATATTTCGTCTGTGTGTGAGTTACACGTGCAGGGCTGGTCCTCCTGTGCTGCACATGTTCTGTGCGTGGGATATTTGCGCTGCTGCTACCTGTGCTATATTTGGTCTCTGTGTGAGTTACACGTGCACTGCTGATCCAGTGCTCCACCTGTTGTGTATGTGGGACACTTGTGCTTCTGCTGCCTGTTGTATACTTGGTCTGTGTGTGACTTACATGTGCAGTGCTGGTCCTCCTGTGCCAATTGACTGAACCAATCATCGAAAATATAGAGTACACACACGGGAAATCTTTGTGTGAAATAATCACAAATCTTTTTATATGTCAATTCAATTAAAAAGGAGAACAGGTAAACAATTGAATTAGCAATGAATCATGAAAAAGGAAAACTTAAATCTTATCCACATTTCATGAAAGAACATCTATTCCAATAGAAAACACAGAGATGTATCTCATACTGAGAGAATAATAATCAACTGTACATAATTAATATTTTGGAAATAGATGATGGAGTCGACGTTTCGGTCTTAGATGGCATCAGTCCGTCAGACCATCTTCAGGACAGTAGGCATTGCATAAAAAAGGAGGACCCCAAATCCTGGTCAAGTTACTGGCTGCAAATTCATGTAGAGGGGATAATCCTTCCTCTTTTATTTTCGGAACAACGTAGCGACACTGCGAGGCAACACCATGAATATGGCACTCTTATATGTCGAAAAGGAGGAGACAATCCTTCCTCGTTTATTTTTCTTTTTTCAGAACTATGCGGCGACACAAGGAGCTAGCATGCCACACGATCACTCAAAGCTGGCCAAGCCCTCAAGGGTATATTGGGTTTGTTCCCCTACGGTTATATTGGTCCTCCTGTGCTGCACCTGTTCTATGTGTGGGACACGTGCGCTGCTACCTGTACTGTATTTGGTCTGTGTATGAGGTACACGTGCACTGCTGTTCCTGTGCTGTACCTGTTCTGTGTGTGGGACACGTGCGCTGCTGCTACCTGTACTGTATTTGGTCTGTGTATGAGGTACACGTGCACTGCTGTTCCTGTGCTGTACCTGTTCTGTGTGTGGGACACGTGTGCTGCTGCTGCCTGTACTGTATTTGGTCTGTGTATTAGTTACACGTGCACTGCTGTTCCTATGCTGTAACTGTTCTGTGTGTGGGACACGTGCACTGTTGCTGCCTGTACTGTATTTGGTCTGTGTATTAGATACACGTGCACTGCTGTTCCTGTGCTGTACCTGTTCTGTGTGTGGGACACGTGCGCTACTGCTTCCTGTACTGTATTTGGTCTGTGTAGTAGTTACACGTGCACTGCTGTTCCTGTGCTGTACCTGTTCTGTTTGTGGGACACGTGCGCTGCTGCTACCTGTACTATATTTGGTCTACGTGTGAGTTACACGTTCACTGCTAGTCCTGTGCTGTACCTGTTCTGTGCATGGGACACGTACACTGCTGCTACCTGTACTATATTTGGTCTCCGTGTGAGTTACATGTGCACTGCTGGTCTTGTGCTGCACCTGTTCTGTGTGTGGGACACGTGCACTGCTGCTGTCTGTTGTGTACTTGGTCTGTGTATGAGTTACACATGAACTGCTGTTCCTCTGCTGCACCTGTTCTGTGTATGGGGCACATGCGCTGCTGCTGCCTGTACAGTGTTTGGTCTGTGTATGAGTTACACGTGCACTGCTGGTCCAGTGCTGCACCTGTTCTGTGTGTGGGCCACGTGCTCTTCTGCTGCCTGTACAGTGATTGGTCTCTGTATGAGATACATGTGAACTGCTGGTCCTCTGCCGCACCTGTTCTGTGTGGGACACATGGGCTGTTTCTGCCTGTTGTGTACTTGGTATGTGTGTCAGTTACATGTGCAGTGCTAGTCCTGTGCTGTACCTGTTCTGTGCGTGGGACATGTGCACTGCTGCTGCCTGTTCTATATTTGGTCTCCGTGTGAGTTACACGTGCACTGCTGGTCCTGTGCTACTCCTGTTCTGTGCGTGGGACACGTGCACTGCTGCTGCCTGTACTATATTTGGTCTCTGTGTGAGTTACACGTGCACTGCTGGTCCTGTGCTGCACCTGTTCTGTGCGTGGGATACGTGCACGGCTGCTGCCTGTACTGTATTTGGTCTGTGTGTGAGTTACACATGCACTGCGGTTCCTGTGCTGTACCTGTTCTGTGCGTGGGACACATGCGCCGCTGCTACCTGTACTATATTTGGTCTGCGTGTGACTTACACGTGCACTGCGGTTCCTGTGCTGTACCTGTTCTGTGCGTGGGACACGTGCACTGCTGCTACCTGTACTATATTTGGTCTGCGTGTGAGTTAAACGTGCACTGCTGTTCCTGTACTGTACCTGTTCTTTGTGTGGGACACGTGCACTGCTGCTACCTGTACTGTATTTGGTCTGCGTGTGAGTTACACAAGCACTGCTGGTCCTGTGCTGTACCTGTTCTGTGAGAGACACTTGCTCTGCTGCTGCCTGCCTGTACTGTAGTCTGTCTCTGTGTGACTCACAATTGCACTGCTTACCCTGTGTGCGTGAAACCCTTGCACTGCTGACGCCTGTACTGTATTCCATCTCTGTGTGACTTACACTTGCACTGCTTGCCCAGTACAGCATCTGTACTGTGTGTTGGACACTTGCGCTGCTGCTTGTACTGTATTTGGTATGTGTGTGAGTTACACATGCACTGCTGGTCCTGTGTTTTATTTGTTCTGTGTGGGGTAACATTTTTATGCTCACCAAACCCTCTTTATTATAGTGATCTGTTCAAAATGATTCTTTCTGCAAGGGTCAATGTTTAAATTATTCTAAGGATTTAGATATTTCTCTGTTTAGAAGTGTTTTTCTAGTGGGAGTCAATGTTGCAATCATTATAAGGCTATATGGCTCTCGGTTGAGAATTATTCTTTTAGTGGCATTACTGTTTGATTTACTATAAGGATATTGAGACCTCTGTGATAAGGATTATTCTGTCAGTTGCAGTCAATGTTTGAATCAGTATAATGTATAGGGTCTCTATTTTAGATTTTTTCTGTCAGTGGCAGCCACCAACTCACCACCATCCTCAACACCTCCATAACCACTCTAACTTTCCCCGACGCTTGGAAGCACGCAGCAATCAGGACCCTCCTCAAGAAACCATCCGCGGACCCCAAAGATCCACAGAACTACAGTCCCCACCAAAGTCCTGGAGAAGGTCATCAACATCCAGCTCATCAAACATCTGGAAAGAAACAACCTACTGGACCCATCCCAATTGGACTTCAGGGCCAACCACAGCACTGAGACAGACCTGATCGCAGCAACAGACAACATTCAAGCCCTACTGTACAAAGGAGAAACGTCCGCCCTCATCCTCCTAGACCTCGCCACAGCTTTCAACACCATCTCACACCACACACTCATCCAGTAAATTCGCCAGATTGGGATCACACACGAAGTGCTTAGATGGGTGGTGCACTTTGCCTAGGATGCACCCAGAGAGTCCACTTACCCCCCTTCACCGCACACCCAAGCACACCATCTGCTGAGTACCCCAAGGCTTCATCCCTTGGCCCCACCCTCTTCAACATCTGCATGACTCCACTTGCAGACATCATCAGAACACACATCAACATCATCTACGCTGATGACACTCAACTCGTCCTCTCACTCTCACCCAACCACACCCAGAAAAAGACCAGGTTCCACAACTGCATGAAGAATATAGAAACATAGATGAAAGACAACTGCCTCCAGCTGAACACAAAGTATAACCACAATGGGGTAACACTGTGCCCCTCAGTTTATGGGTATGGATAAGGGTGAGAGAAAATTACTTAAAAAACGGAATTCATCAAGAAAATGGTTGCTTATTACATAACACAGAATTAGCAGTTAATTCAATTGAAAATTAGCATGTAAATTCAATGTTGTTGGAACACTAAATAGAATTAAACAGCACTCACAAGTAGATGCTTGCAAAGGTATTATATTCAATAAATTGAAGCTCTTGTGAATATTTACAAATATTTACAGGGCTGTCAACGCGAAATACAAAGAATTGCAGTGGCAAGAGGTATGGTGACATTCAGTGCTCAGTGATAGTGGTGAAGTTCATATATACAGAGTGAATAAATGAGGAAATTAGAAAATGGTCAGACAACACAGGGTTAAAACAATATCTCCGGTGGCTAGTACATTTGCGTAGTGATTTGGGCCAGGAGATTTGTTGAGGCTGCACCAGGTATTAGCGTCAACGTTTCAACCCAGACAAAGCTTAGTTAAATTGTCATAGAGGGTCTTCTTCAGGACAAAAGGGGCGGTGACAGCCTAAAAGTAAGAGGAGGAATTATTAAAATTGTGTTCCAAACTCAAAAAAGTCAGGGAGAAGGAATGGTATGGAATCAACACTTACCCAGCATGGGGGTGGGCTCTCTTGGGCGTCCCTCGCTGAATGAAGGCAGCCAGTGAATCTATGAAAATTACAGCAAACTATCAGGGCCCCGTGGTTCTATGGGGTACATGAGAGAAGAATAACATGCAGGCGACGAGTCTTACCTGCACGTGTCAAAAAAACTCGAGATATTCAGAGTGTTGGTTATGACGGTCCTATGATTTAAAATTGATTTGAAAGTCAGTGAATGGTCACTATGAGACCAAGGATAAAAAGGACATCGCATGGGAAGCAAACTATCCCCACAGGTGAGCTTACCTATATTGTAGAAGAAAGTAGCCCAAATACGAATAATCAATGAGGGCAGCGAATGAAGCACTCGGAGTAAGGGTCAGTCACAAATCAAACCCTAAGAAAAAAGCAGGACAGTGGTTAGTATACTGCCAAAGTGTAATGATCTGGACCGAAAAAGATACGGAAAGGGGCCGCTTACCTATTTCTGGACGTTGCTCTGATAGTGACTGCAGGGATTGCGGTGATATACCTTACCAGGAGTAACTGACGTAAGGACACATATGCGCACAGTGTGCGGATCGGTGGCAGCAGCTGAATGCTGCTCGCTGTGACACCGCGGATTGCAAAATCAAACGGTGACGTGTCATCAGTGCTTGAAGATGCGGCCCACCGTAAGGTGCACAGTGTCGCAGATTGGAAGGAATTGCATTACTATTGAATCATGGAGGTGCAGATTCCAATTGGAAGGAAGCACAGGATAAAACTAAATGAATAAACTAATTAAAAAACTAAATGAAAAGGCGAGTATACGTCCACAGCGATGCGGTGTGCTGTTGCATCGGACATTCATTTAAACGATGAGAATGAACAAGCGCTACACGGCGATGTAAAAGTGGTAAAGGCCCGGATCAATGAATCACCTATTTAAGGATGTAGTAAGTCAATGCACAGCGCTATATAGAATTCAAACATGAAGGTTGAGCTTCTATTATGAACTTGACGGCAAATGCACGCCTCAGGAGAAAAACAAAAGGATATTAGGGCATACTTGATGGCGAGTGTACGCCTCAGAACACAATCAAAGGAAGAGGTTCATTGTATAAATTCCTGGGATTGAAGACACAGGAACTTGTGCACCTATATGTTAAATAACCACACAAACGGATACAAAAACTTGTGCAAGTACATGTTAACTAAACACACAAATAGATTGGCCAAGCGGTAACAGACCTGCAGTTGCGTGTATCAAAGAATCACATATGGAGTAGGTGGCGTATTGAATGCACAAACGTTTAAACAACCATAAATATGTGATACCGGATAGAATTGTGGGACCATCAGATGAATGATAACCAAAAACAATCAGAAATGAATAGCCATGATCAAATATGAAAATGCGTTAACATACCATATTTACAGTGTTACTGAGACCGACAAGACGATCAAATGTAGAAAACATGATAAAGACAGCATAAAGCCACGGGGAGGTCATACAGAATGGTTTGCAGACAAAACCTCCAGTCAAGCAAGTTTCAGAGAGTAATTATGGGGGCCATTACAATCACAGTTGGCCCATTTGTCTTGATGTCTGAGGAAATTCGATTTTTGATCTCGCTTGTATTCAGCCACCATTTTGTGTTCCACCGCCATTTTGTGTTGCCCTCACTCAGGCAGCACAATGAACGAAGTTTTTCTGCTGATCTTACTGCGACGTGTCAAATAACCTTCTGCCTCTGTTTACGAGACTGATGTCAGGGACTGGCTGAGTCCACTAATCCTCGTCTGGTTTGACTAAACCCTGTCTCAACTGTCTGTCGGTTCACACCATTCTTTCCTGACATTACCTTATCTTCTGGCCTTCGCTATTCTCTACTTGTATTCGCTCATTTCACAACTGTCCTCCAAAGCATACAAATGTCCTGCCACATGCAAGTTGAGTTGTAGACACTACCACTGATTAACTTGTGGGGAGGGGTGACAAAAACAGTTGGAAGAGAGGTTTATATGGGTTACTTGATATCTTGTTTTTAAACTTTTCTCATTGGTTATATCTTGTTTTCAAACTCTTCTCATTGGATAACCATGTATGCATTGGGAGTGTTCTTGGTGAATCTTTGTGCTATAAAAGATTGTGCGCCACGGAGTAAAGTGGCAGTCTCCTAAGAACATACTGAGTGTACTTCTGGGACAACTGTACTTAGCTGCAGCTAATAAACCTGATCTTCTACGCTCAACAGAATGTCCTGTGTCTCTGTTCAACAAAGCAGGTGAACTCAGGAGATTAAGGCGTGCCCTGCGCCGCCTGGCCCATAAGGCCCTGGTTCTTCAATTGGTGCCCTCTGTGAGGCGGCTTCAGAGGTAGCGATTTTGCCTGAGGGTCGTGAGGAACCCCGCAAGAAAATTCTGGTGGAATCGCGAACCACGTCAAGCGACCCCTGGATGTCGAAGTGGTCCGAAGGTCTTTTTCAGCACGGTTTCTCCTTCCTGACGGCTGCTGACGACTGCTGCCCTGACTGCCGCCTTGCTTTGGCCTCTTTTGGTGATGTATGGTATCGCAAGACGTTAGACGGGCCTCTGTTGGCGTAAGAAGACACTTAGTTAAGTATTGGTGGGTAGCTCCCACTATTTTGTTTTGATTTGGGTCTTTGATTCGGCTATTGCAAAAGCCAAAGCTGAGGGGTGAGTACGTTTGTGCTGTGTTATTTGATTTAACCCCTTGATGTTCGTGAACAGTCCAGTGAAATAACGATGCCTGGTCTGAGTAAGTTTAGAAAGTTTTGTTGTTTTGGTTGTGATAGGGATTCCCGGCTGGAGGACTCTTGTCCAATTCCTCCGGTTGGAACTCCCACTTATGAGCTTTATTCTAAACATGGTGCTGGCCCCATTGCCTTTAATGAGGCATGGATCCGATACACAAAGAACGATGGTGTTCTACAGTGGCCACAGAATGGTAGCTTTGAGCCTGACATATTAGATAATTTGGAAGCGATTTTGTTTAAAAGAAAAGCCCGGCCGGCAATGTTTGACTCTTTCCGCCTCTGGCGTAAGGAAGCCAAACAGAGAGAAATTAAACAGGCAAAACGAGATACGAAAACACAAAGTATGACGATTATACAGGCTGCCCAGCAGTTTAAAGATAATGAGATTAATCATGAAATGGAAATTTCAGAGAGACAGCATCGTATGGTGATAGATAAATGCTATCCGGTGTTGCCTATTTCCCCTTCTGATAAAAGTAAGTATCCGGAGGAAGACCCTTTGATGTCTCACTTATTGAGATTGCCTCCTCCCTATGTACAAGGTGCTAATGCACCCCCATTGTTACAACCAGTTCAGCCATTAGTTGCGCCTCCGCTTGCTCCGGCTCTTCCGCATTTGCCCCTTCCGGTAGTGCCACCCCCACCTCTTCCGCCACCGACTTCTTTGCCTCCGTTTCCTGAACATCAATCTCCTTTGCCTTCGGCTCCCCTTATAACTGTTAATTCTTCTGTTAGTTCACCTAATACCTTGTCCCCTGTTCTTATGTCTAATTCTCCTACTGTGCGCAAACGAATCACAGATACTGTCTATGGTTTTCTGTCTCCTTTCTTTGAGACTTTGAATATGTCTCCAGCTTTTTCTCGAAGACAGTCTCGTAGTCAACTCCCAGGTTCCGACGAACGGGTGGTATTGGACTCTCTCGCTCGCAAATGGATCGAGAAGGGTCCCCAGTATAGTGTGAAAGATATCATGACCACCTTTCATCAGTGGGAGGCGCCCACGCAGAGATATGTATTTAATGTTATGTGTGACACTCTCGCTGAAGAATGGGAGGATATGGATTTGGGTTTACTTCCTCAGGGTTTGTTAGATGTTCAGGCTAATTTCGATAAGGGACTCATTGTGGGTTCTAAGGTTGAGGATGCCGTAAGGACACTTGTCACTTTTAGGTCCTTATTTTCCTCACAGACTTTTTTGGATTCCGATCCTGCTGTTAGGCTGACATCCAAACATTATCCCATGAGAGAGGTTCCTCCAGTGTGGAGAGAAGCAGGTGCTAATCCAGCTGTTCCCGCGCACTTCCAGCGTATATGGGTACATGTCCCCTGGAAGAGATCTGAAGTTTTGGCTCTTAAACAGTCTCTACCGGATCCCCGTAAAAACCCTGCTGGCTATTATAAGGAGTTGTCCCAGAGTGTTGATGCCTGTATAATGAATTTAGCCGATATTGATATGTTGATGGGAAATGTAGTCCCACAAGCATTATGGGCTCGGATTCGTAGAGAGGATCACGCCCAAGCATTGGGTGGTGTTTGGGCTGCTATAACTGCCGCGGATGCAGCCCAAGTGGGTGGTGCTAAGCCTGATGTTTTGATTTCAGAACTCCCTGGTAGGATTATTACTTTAATGAAAACGATGATGCCCGCCTTGCGAGTTAATTGGGATAAATTAGCTGCGTGTAAGCAGAAGAAAGATGAGAGTGTCTCTGATTTCTCCACTCGTTTTGAGGAGGCGTTTATTGATCACAGTGGTCAGGATATGACTACGGAGGGTGGACAGCGATTATTTGTAGATAAATTCGTATTTAATTTGCTTCCCGAACTGTCACATAAGTTGAAAGACTCCGAGAGTTCATGGGCTGTTTCTTCTTCTGCCCAGATATTGGCTACTGCTCAATATTATGAGAACAGGGATAAAGAGGAGAAAGATAAGCAAGAGAAGAAGACGAAAGAATTAAAAACGAAGGTTCTTCTGCAACAAGCTTATCCTCCTCGTTATACTCAGCGCCAGTTTCAACAGCCTCCACAGTTTCAGAGGGTGTATCAAAAGCCTGAGCCCTTTATTCCGCGACCTTTATTAGGTCCTAACCAATGTGCCTATTGTAGAGAGGAAGGTCATTTTAAGAATAGCTGCCCGTTTTTATTGCAACGTAAGGGAGAACTATCTGCTCCACGAGGCCGTGGTGGTTTCCAGATAATATACAGGGGTAGAGGTCGAGGTGTGATGCCTCAAGAACAGCGTTCCTTACCCCCTCCAAATTCTACGAACTACTTCGATCAGCAGAATACTCAGTCTACACAGTATTACAATGATGATTATCATGTTGAAGGTGAAAATGAAAGCCTTCACGCTAACTAGGACAGCCATAGACAAAGTGAGGGAGTTGTATCGATTCCAGTAAATCAGGATGGGCCTTATGTCAATGTCACTACAATGGGTGTTTCAGAGCCATTTCTTTTAGATACTGGTGCGATGAGAAGTTCTATCATTCACTCTTAACTCCCTGGGGCACCTTTGTCTGGCTTAACAAATGTATCGGTAGGATTTTCTGGCGCCCCAGTTCGTAACCCGGTCTCCTGTCCTTTGCCTATTTCAATTGGCCCTTATGATATGGAAGCTCCTCTTCTTTTAACGACTGGTTGCGGCGAGAATCTGTTGGGTTTGGATCTATTGAAAAGAATGCATGCAACGATATATTGTTCTCCTTCTGGTGTGCATCTTACTTTAGGGCAGACATTGACTTCTTCTAAAGATCAATTCCCACCTGAATTGCTCTCTCTTCCTGCAACGCTCTGGGCTACGGGTCCAAATGATGTTGGTTGTCTTGAGATCCCGCCTTATGTTGTTACTCTCAAGCCCAATGCTAAACTGCCACGCATTCCTCAATACAGAATTTCCAATGAAGGTGAAAGAGCGCTTTTGGATATCATTTATGATTTGGTTCAGAAGGGTGTGATTGAGGAAACGAGAGGAAATGTATGTAATAGTCCTATTCTTCCTGTTCTTAAATGCACTGATCCTTCTAAGCCTCCTGTTTATCGTTTTGTGATTGATCTTCGGGAGATCGATAAAAGTGTTGTACCACAGTTTCCTGTTGTTCCAGATATCACTGCCCTGTTAACTATGATACCTGCCTCAGCGGCTTGGTTTTCTGTTATTGATCTGAAAAATGCTTTCTTCAGCATTCCCATTGCCAAAGAGAGTAGGGATATTTTTGGTTTCTCTCTAGGAGGCCGAAATTTCCGCGCGCACCCCAAGGCTATTGTGACAGCCCCTCCATTTATAGTCAAGCTCTGAAATGTCAGCTCGATGTTTTTCCTTTGCCCCCAGGTGCTACTCTTATTCAATATATGGATGATTTGTTGATTGCTGCTGATTCAGAGGATGTCTGCAAGAATGTGACTGTTGCACTGTTACGTCACTTGTCTGATCTTAATCATAAGGTTTTGCCTTCTAAACTACAATATGTCCGTCGAGAGGTTACCTATTTGGGTCATCTCTTATCAAAGGAGGGAAGGCGATTAACCCCAGAACGAATTCAAGCAATTGCGCAAATGTCTGGGCCATCTACACAAAGAGAGGTGCGCGCCTTTCTGGGCATCACTTCTTATTGTAGACAATGGATTCCGAATTTTTCTTTGTTGGCCAAACCTTTGTTAGCACTCACTTTGAAAGACACACCCCAACCCCTTCCTTGAACTGACGAATGTCAGAAGAGTTTTTCTGATTTACGTACTGCTCTGTGTTCTACTCCTGTGTTGGGTACTCCAGATTACAGTAAGCCCTTCACGCTCTATGTCCATGAAAGAGAGGGTTGTGCGTTGTCAGTCTTAACACAACGATTTGGAGACAAACAGCGGCCATGTGCCTATTTTTCAGCTACGTTAGACCCAGTAGCCAAAGCATTGCCTAGTTGTCTTAAAAGCTACAGCAGCAGCAGCGATTTCTATTCGTCATTCTGCTGGAGTGGTTCTAGATAATACTCTCATTGTTATGGTACCACATGCAGTGGATACCTTGCTAAATAGGCCGAAAACACAACATCTTACAAGAACTCGATTGTCTGGATATGAGCTGACGCTCTTGGCTAGTCATGTGCACATCAAACGATGTAATATTCTAAATCCAGCCGCACTGTTACCTCTTCCAGAAGAGAAAGATATTCGGAAACAACATGATTGTTTTCTCCATACTGAGGAGGAGACAAAAGGCAGGATTGATTTGAAAGATACGCCGTTAGTGGATCCAGATGGGATCCTATGGGTGGACGGGTCTTGTTTCAAACTCCCAAATGGTGAGACAACTTCAGCTTATGCTGTTACCATCTTGTATACAATCGTGGAGACAGCACGTATCAGACATAATTCAGCTCAGGCAGCTGAACTGATAGCTTTGACCAGAGCGTGTGTGTTATCTAAAGGAAAGAGAGTGAATGTGTATACCGACAGCCAGTATGCGTTCGGTGTGGCGCATAGCTTCGGTCGTTTGTGGAAGGAAAGAGGATTCCTTACCTCCCACGGAACTAAAATACAGCATGGTCAATTGGTAACTGATCTTCTTGAGTCACCTGTTTTGCCTACCCAGATAGCAATTGTGAAATGTAGTGCGCATAAGAAGATTACTGATGATGTTGGTCGCGGAAATGCTTTTGTGGATGAGGTAGCAAAAAGGACAGCCAGAGATGCTACAAGTCGCATGTATGTTGCGGGCCCTGCAAATTGGGTCAGGGAAAGAGGGATGTGTGAGGACACAATAGAAAGTGTGAGATCGATTCAGGGAGATGCTACAGAGAAAGAGTTGAGAAAGTGGAAAGAGAGTACAGGAATGTTAGACGCAACAGGATGTTGGATAGAATTGTCAGAGCTGTTACCAGACGCCTACGTACTGCCTGTAGTTACTATGGCGCATGGTCCAGCCCACATCAGTGCAAAAGGAATATGTAAACTTCTGGCTCCAGTGTGGCTGAACGAAGGGATTCCAAAATGTGCAGATAATATGGTGAAGCATTGTATCATTTGCTTGATGTACAATCCGGGAAAGGGAACCCCAACTCCGGCAGGTCATTTTGCTCCCCCAACATATCCTTTTGAGGTGTTGCAAATCGACTACATTCACATGGATCGATGTAACAATCTTAAATATGTTCTGGTAGTGGTATGTGCCTTTTCCAGATGGATAGAGGCTTACCCCCTGAAAGACAACACTGCTTTGTCCACTGCCAAGGTTCTTCTAAAAGAGTTCTTCCCTAGGTTTGGTTTGCCACGCATTGTCTGGAGTGACAATGGAAGTGAATTTATAGGCCAAATTATGCAAAAGGTGTGTACCGGTCTTGGTATAAGGCAGAAGTTTCATGCAGCAGATCATCCTCAGTCCGCGGGTTTGGTAGAGTGCTATAACGGCACTCTCAAACTTAAGCTTGCAAAAGTACAAGCCAGCACAGGTCTTAATTGGCCCGATGCTTTACTTTTGGCTCTCCTGTCCACTAGAACAGCTGTACATTCTCGTTTGGGACTCAGCCCATACGAGAATTGTTTTCGAGCGCCCAGCTAATGTATGGGGAGTCCCTCGCCCTAGAAAGTATTCTGATATACAGTATCCAATGCTGATTGACTATTTACATGACCTCACCACTAAATTACGTGTTCTTCACCAACAGGTACAAAACGCTTTACCAGAAGCCTCCACAGACCCAGGTCATTCTATCCAACCTGGAGACTGGGTCTGTGTGAAAAATTTTCAGAGGACAAAGAATTTGGAACCTCGCTGGAAGACGCCTCGACAAGTTCTCCTGACAACTCGCACAGCAGTAAAAGTCGAAGGGAAAAAGAACTGGATCCACGGCGTGCACTGCAAGAAAGTGCCCTTGCCCTTGCCTTTTGATCAGTGGGTTCGTAAGGGTATAGGTGATTCTGAAGGAGAAAACATCCCCCGATTCATACCTTTCAGTAGTGCACACCTGGATGGAACTCGATCGGAGAAAGAAGATGACGACATTATACAAGAAGCCGTACCTTCCCATCTCCGATTAAACACTACAGAGCCACAGACCCTATTTCAAGACCAAACTGTACCAACAAGGACTAGATACAATTTAAGACCTAAATTGGTCAAGGACACCTGAGATTTCCATCTCTTCTGCTACATTTATCATCTTTCCAGGTTGCAGGGTCACGGTAGGAGTCTTGGTTTGTGACCTGTATAGTGGCTAGGCCCCCAGGACTTGCAGTGTCATAGGACGGCTAATAATCACAGCCAAGTGAGTAAGGAAGATTGCCGTGAGCAACAATTTTAGAGGATGGATGTTAAATTAGGAAAGAAGGATAATAAGGAAGAGATGAGAAAGAAATATTGTAAAATATTGTACAGTCGATGTGGCGTAACATTGTGTGTTTCTATATTTTTGTGTATCTTATTGGCTTGTGTAGGTTGGGTTATTCATGCTATGCAGCAAAAAGTTGTCCCTAATTCTATCTCCTTGCCTCTTCATTCTACTATCTACCCACATCAATTATATACACTTCCCCAACATGAACTAATCAGGAGAACAGAATATTTTAATAATTCATTTATCCAATTGTTGCACCAACACCAATTGGTAGTCAACACAACCGACTGTTGGGTGTGTGGACTTATGCCTCATACCACAGATAAAGGGATGCCATATTCAGTCCTTCCATTTTCTTATGAAGGTTCCGCTTGGGCCTATTTTGTAATATTTTCAAATGCATATCAGAGCCGATTTAGACGTTCAGTTGGTTCCTATGGTAGTAAGCCAGATTTTAGTCATAATTCTCTGATAAAGGGGATGGTGGCTATGACTAAAATTGTGGAGAATAATAAGGTTCCTGTTGACGAGAGACAAACATATACTAATTGGAACGTGACTCGTTACATTACTAGCCTTACAGATAAAACTAAACAGGGAAAATCTCCACCAATTTGGACTGTCCCTCATCAAGGTAATCTCTGTTTACAAATGAATGGCCAGACTACTGACACTGGACAAAGAAAAAGCTTTTGTTCCCATACATACATCTACACGTCTCAGAATTCACCGCCGTAAGTGCCATCCCACGGCACATATTTTATCTGCCACGATAGAGCTTACACGTGGCTACCAACGGATTTTTCAGGACAAGAGGGAAGTGATTTCCTCAAAGGATTTCTTCCCTTTTTGTCCCAGGCCTGAACGTATCCTCGGAGTCGGATCGATGCTCTAAAGGGTCCACCTCTCAACCTCCCCAAGTCTGGATAGCAATGTAACGCAGACTAAAGGGTGGTTAAGCGGGGGAAGGAAAGGAAGGGGACAGCAGGGAGGGAGACCTGTAGGAGACACAAAGAGGAACAGGGGTTAGTACCAGAACCACATCTCCCACTCTCCTGCATTCCCAATCTACCTCCTCTCGTATCCTTACCCCACTAACCTGTAACGGAAAAGAATGACGAGTCAACCAACAGGGGTGTAGCGTAAACCTTATGGTGCCCAAGGTATGAGATGGAGACGCTGGAAGCTGTAACTCTGCTAAGCACCCCCTGGGGAAGATGGAAGAATAGCAGAAATACAGATGGTAGTCATCGTGGGTTGTAACTAGTAGGTACCTATCCAATGCACCCACAAGTCTAGGTCACAGCCTGCCCACACACCGGTTGCCCAAACAATAATCTATAAATCCACGGTATTCACCGTCTTTAGTAATGTTATGCCTCATGCGGATGTGGCGCTTTCAGGTGCGCGTTGCGTCACTGCACACTCAGTACTTGGGGCCCCACTTGAACCACTCCGCATGTATCATATCTAGTAGAGTTACGTCACTCCTACTTTAAGGAACACAAAGTTACGCACAGAGGGCGTCCCCTCTTAAACAGAAAGTGCCGTGGTCTTTCCCTCGCATGAACTCTGATTTTGGATTCAGGGAGAGAGTTCACCAACGAAGGGAAAGTACGCCACACTCTGATAACCAGGAAGCAGATTGTGAAAAGAGAAGGTATTCGGGCAAGAATCCACCTGGCTTAGCACGCGTCACTCCTCGCGTGAAGCCAAGCCAAAGTACGAAATTCACTCTGCAATAACCATGGAAAGTACCGATTGTCTGGTGTCACGGACACCCTTACCCGACCTCTGGAGAAGAAACGAAGTGCAGAGAGCCTGTCATCCACGGAATAATCGGCAGCGCTTTCTTCCGACTGCCTCGTCTTAAGCGGCCGCTTCTGCATCACGTGGGATGCGCGTTGGAGACGTCCCACGTCTCCCCGTGCGTCAGGCTGCCGGGAACTGTAGTTTCCAGTCAGCGCCTGCCAGCGCGACTTGAGCTGCGGTGTCCCGTGACAGGACATTCCCCTCCCGGAGAGCACTGGTAGGCGCATGGTTTACCAGGATGCCTTTTGTAAAATGCGGTCACCAGTCTTGGGGCATGCACCGCTGATTCGGGCTCCCAGGAGTTTTCTTCAGCGCCATATCCTTTCCAGGCAATGAGGAACCATAGCTTGTTGCGACAGATCTTTGAATCAAGGATTCTCTCTACCTCTTATTCATCGGATTGATCTATCCCCACAGGTGCCGGTTTGGCTGGCCCTTGCCCATGTGCGGGTTTCAGTAATGAGATGTGAAATACGGGGTGGAGTCTTATGTGTGAGGGTAGTGCGATCTTTACCGCTACTGGGTTGACATGTCTTATTACTCTGTAGGGGCGTATGTACCTAGGGTTGAACACGCTGTATAGTTTGAAACGAATGTTACGTGTGGACAACCACACTAAATCGCCTTTCTGATATTCTGGCCCTGGTCTGCGATGTTTGTCTGCATGCTTTTTGTACTATGTTTTAGCCCTTATTAGCTGTTTTCTTGTGTGCAGCAGGGTTGTCTGTATATGCCGTATCCTTTCCTGTACTGTGGGAACCATCTCGCTTCTACCTGGTGCGCTGAACGGGAGAAAACGGGGGTGGAAGCCATATGTGCTGTAAAAAGGCGTGTGTTTCGTAGAACTATGTAGGGCGTTGTTGTAAGCAATCTCTGCCAACCATAGCCATTCCAACCAGGAATCGGTGTTTGTGTTCACATAACTCCTTAAATACTGTTTCAAAGTACGGTTGAGTCTCTCTGTCTGTCCGTCCGTTTGTGGATGGAAGCTGGTGGACAGGGCGGACGAGATGTGTAAGGCGGCACACCACGCCTTCCAAAATTTGTCAGTGAATTGAGCCCCATGGTCCGACACGATGACCTTGGGCAATCCGTGTAGTCTGACCACGTGCTCCATCAATAACTTGGCTAGTTGCCCAGAAGTGGGAAGTGTCTTGCAGGCCACAAAATGTCCCATTTTGGTTAAGAAGTCTATTACGACTAGAATGACTGTATGGCCCTTGTCTGCCGGGAGTCCCACGATGAAATCTAAGGAACATCTTTCCCAAGGGGCTTCTGGGGTGGGTAGTGGTTGCAACAACCCTTGGGGTTTCGCTGGTGGGGTCTTGGTTTGAGCGCACACCGCACAAGTCTGGATCAATGTTCCCTCTAATTTTTTTCCTCTGTGTGCGGCAGTGTAAGGTCTCTGTGCGCTGCAGCCAAGACTATGTGCGCCAGGAACCCGACTGGGCGTGTGGGTGCAGCGACAAATATCAAGAGTAGATTGTGTGAGTATTCATGCTAATTGCAGCCCCAGGCATGAGCTGCAATTAACATGAATACTTTCTCAAAGGCACACAATATGCCCCACACAGGGATGGCCTTAGCGCTGGTTGCGGCCTGTGTAACAATGTTTGTTGGCGCCCCCCAATGACCACCTCTGCCAGTGATTCCCTTACTATTACCCTTCAACAGTGCCCCTCAAGTCTCCATTACCATACTATCTGAGATGCATTTAATTAGGTTTATAGCGCCACTCATACCAGTGTAGGGTGTCAGAGCACTTTACATCACACACACATTACACAGAGACAATCAATCATATGTGTGTAAATCAGTGTACAGTAAATGTTACATCAGACAGAGGAATGCAAGGTGTAGGAGTCACATGTCATCCATACTGGTAGACAGTATATCCAACCTATAAACAAGGAGCGTGTAATTTATCTATCTTTCGTTAATGATCAATGTCCGTGCTGTATGCTCTTCCACCAAACAGAAAAGATATTGAGGGAGCCTTGTTGGTAGATATAACAGTTCCAGTTTTTATTCAATCCATCAGGCATTAAAAGTACAAATTCAAAACAATCCAGTCAGTAGTCAAATTAAACCTGCCGACGCATTTCGTCCAGTGCGGACATAATCAGGCTCGTAACATCGTATGTCCATCCTGGTACATTCATTTGTACACTTGTACACACTGAAGTGAATGTACCAGGATGGGCATACGATGTTACAAATTGTTTAGATAATATACATGAAAAGAAAATATTTTTCACATGTGATTATGAGCCCTGATGATCTACCAACAAGACTCCCTCAATATCTTCTCTGTTTGGAGGAAGAGCATACAGCACGGTCATTGATCATTAACGAACAATAGATACATTACATGCTCCTTGTTTATAGGTTGTATCCTGATTTGGGGATTGGCAAGAGATTCACTATAGAATAGCCGCAGCTGCTGAAGTCCACAGTGATTACATGCCCTAAAAATCATACTCAGATCTCCTCTAAGATTTATAAAATGCTGGGACTTGGGGTCATATATTTTCAAAGCATTAAATAACATTAATGACTGTAGGATCTACACAAGATCTGTTATTCTATGTTCTCGAAAGTTGAGGGCTCAGATGGAATCTTTGACACAGTCCTTAATATATAGATAAGCAGAAATAAACAAACCAATATGTTCATGATTCTACCTCACGAAATTCATAAATACAGATAAAACATGTTGAGAAGAATCCACCAAGTTCAACACATTTTCTCATCTATGGAAAGATGAAAGGCTGAGTCAGCCTGACCAGAACTCCTGCAGTTGGCATAGCAGTCTCTACAGGGGGCACTCGATTCCAATAGCTATTTGACCGCCTTCCCAAGAAACCAGAGTTTTGTTTTAAAAAACACACAATGAACGTCACCCCCTCCCACCTCCACACCTGGACCAAATGTTCTGGGGAGGTCTGTATCAGTGTGTATGACATACAATGAGAATGCTACACGAGTTTGTGGGGGCGGTTTGATGATATCTGTCTTGTGGAGATGGAAGAAGAAGATGGAAGAAGGTGATACCCTGTGCCAGTGGATGCAGACGCAGCACGCTTGCCAATAAAAGGGGACAACATTTTTTGTATTGATCGACCAGTAATGTGTTTTTTTCTAGCCTGTTCAACACAATTCTCTGAAGAGGATTAAGGGCTTTGAAAATAGGGTGACAGTTTAATCAGCAGGTGGCCCTCTCCCACTTTGCTGCGACCACAGAGAGAAACAATAAAATTGTGTTTAAGTGGAATTCATTTGGGAAAAGGTAAGTGGGATTGACAGATGTAGGGGGAACGCTCATTTTATTTTCCACGTTTTTCCCCCCACTTCTGTATATTTGGCCATTGACTCAGGGTAGTTAGCACGCACAGATATTTTCTAGGCACTTACTAGCGCTCACACTAAAATAAAGTTGCCCCACTTTCATAGCGCTTTGCTGTGAACATTGAGATGCATGTTTTTACACCGCTAGCATCTTGTTTGCACACCCCTGCAGGCCGGGGTGTTTGAACTTTTGTGCAGCACAGTTCTGAAACGTGCCCCAACTCCCGCGCTGTGCGTAGTATCCTGCTGCACAGCTTCTGTGTGTTCGAGCTGTGTCTGTGTGCACATGTTTAATCCCTTTACACCTATTTTGTTGTTCAGTTTCTCTATAGGCCTCTTCCCAGGCCTTCAAAACTGACCTCAAAGTTCTCCTCCTTCAAAGACACTTCCAAATTTAATTTCACGCCCTCTCTATTATCTGAAGGAAGTCCTTCCATTATAGGAAATTCTGTTCTCCATGACTATAGAAGTGCCTTCCCAGTGTGTTTTTGTGGTTTGAGTGTCTGCCATTTATTGCAGTATTCTACTTGTATTTTGGACTCTTTTGTAACATGCACATGTCACTTTTCCTCTTGTAACGTATCGTTAGCTACCTCTTGTATTTTGTTTGCTTTTCATACATGCACAATTGTCATCATTGCCTCATGTAACGTAACGTTTGTTCTTGTGTTTTGAGTGTCTGCCATTTATTGCAGTATTATACCTCTACTTGTACTTTGAACGCTTTTGTAACATGCACACGTCACTTTTTCCTCTTGTAACGTATCGTTTGCTACCTCTTGTATTTTGTTTGCTCTTGATACATGCACAATTGTCACTATTGCCTCATGTAACGTAACGTTTGCTTTTGTAACATGCTCACTTGTAATTTTCTCCTCATGTATCATTACTGTTCCTATTGAGAAGTGCTCTGACACCTTCGGGTAAAGTTTGCGCTATATAAAAACGCATAAAATAAATAAAAATATAAAATAAACTGTGCCCCGTGTGCTCGACTCGCCGCTCTACCCGGTAAGGCCCCGTCTCGTATGTCCAATCTATGTGTGTCTGAGCCCTTTCTCACGCTCCACATATGCCTGGTCTCACCTTGGCGTCATGCGTGTACAGCCTCAGAGAGCCTACAATCCATCCTGTGTGCCTAGTTCATTTATATCGGCCACTTGGGAATTACATCTCCCTGCCCCCACCGTACACCGAACACACACACACACACACACACACACACACACACACACACACACACACTCACACACACCATGGCCCGTTTATATACGTGACAGTAGGCATCAACTTACATGCTTCGACGCCTCCTCAGGGGTAGTAAGCGCTATATAAATGCAATTACAATACAATACATGCTGCCAACACCAAGCACACCATGTGCACGCCCTTACATCAAGGGAGCAAACGTGCTGCTTCCGACAGAATACCGCTTCTATGCCTTCGAAAACATTCTTAAGCAAAAGTAAAGAACTACAACTCCCATAGTGCACTGAGGTGGCCATTTAAATCACTGGAGTGAAAGCGCGATGCTGACACAGGAAATCTGGCTAAACTACCTACACCAGAACTCAAACTTTTACCAAGCATTGGCAGTCCGGTGCGGGGTGAGGAAACCGAGGAGGGCTGCACTGTAGAACAGTGCAGAGTGCAGTGCACATGAGAATGTCTTCCCCCTATCACCCCTTGGAGCTTTCTAGCCATGCCTACGCCTGCTTTGAAACTGTTGAAAAATAAACCTCTTCCTGATCTGTCAGAGCCCAACAGAGCAGGCAGACTTTTATTCTACTACAGCTCCTCTCCCCTCCCACCCCCCTTCCCTCTCTTTCCAGGAGCGGCCTGCCACTTCTAGGAGCTGCCGTACACTGCACCGTGGGCAGAGCTGTAAGACAAAGGAACCGAAAACAAAACACCCTTGCAGGCCGGTGTTTCGTGGAGCTGTAGCAGGCAGTGATTCTGAAAGCACTCGTGTGCTTGTAGACTTGCATTTCTTTTGGCAATAGAGTGGCCCAGATTGTGTGCTGCGCTCCATTACCAAAAGAAATGTAGCAAGTCAACAAGCACAAGTGTGCTTTCAGAATCCCCTGAACGTACACGTCGTGGTCCTTTAATATTGCTGCCTTCATGTGTTAAAAGGGCGCGCCTGCAGGGCAGATTGTATGCCTTTGTTAAAGTAATCATGCTAATTGCAGCGCACGATGGGTGCTGCGATTAACATGAATGCCTTCACAAAGGCATGCAATCTGCCCCACAGCTGCGCCATTTTAACAAAAGAAATGTAGCAAGTGCTGGAGGCACTTGCTGCCTAACTCACCTGTGTGCGCTTCAAACACCCCACTGCGCGCTCGAGGTGAGATAGGTGCGCGCGCGCCCAGGCGCTCAGGTTTGAGGGAACAGTGGTATGGATCCATT
Organism: Triturus cristatus; assembly: GCF_964204655.1. Lineage (NCBI taxonomy): Eukaryota > Metazoa > Chordata > Amphibia > Caudata > Salamandridae > Triturus > Triturus cristatus. The sequence continues at coordinate 1,041,055,657 of NC_140584.1, read as the reverse complement.
TAGGAATATCCCTTCTGAGCGCCGGCCACCAACACTGCCGCAGGATCTTTTCACATGTCTTCTCGTTCCCGTGATGACCCGCACTAGGGTCTGTGTGACACCAATGGAATACCTTTTGCTGTAATTCCACCGTTGGTATGAGCATCTGCGATCCTCTCATCACCACCCCTTGTTTGTTTCTCCACTCAGGATGGTGTTTTAGCCAGTCCTTCCATTGCCTAGTCTGCACTCCCTTTTTGACCTTGCGGAGGAATTGGTCAACTTGTATCACCCCGATAACCCTCTGAGGGTTAAGGACAGATCTTTCTGGTTGAAGACAGGGGGTAACAGTGGAGTCCTGTCGGGATAATGCGTCTGCCTTTTTGTTTTGGCTCCCCGGGCGGAAGGTCACAATGAAGTCATATTCTTCAAAAAATGTCATCCAACGAAGCAATCTAGGGGTGAGTTGGTGAGCTGTTTTTAGAAACTGATGGTCTGTATATACCGTAACGGTATGACGTGCCCCCAACAGCCAGTGCCTCCACTCCCTAAACGCTTCCTTGATGGCCAGCAGTTCTTTTCTGTGATGGTGTAGTTCTGCTCGGCCCCGTTTAATTTCTTGGACATGAAGGCCACTGGGTGCAGTTGACCTGTAGAACTATTTCGCTGTGACAACACGGCTCCAATCGCCACTTCGGAGGCATCCGCCTCTACAATAAACGGTAAGTCAGGATTTGATGTGTCAGCACGGGGGCAGTTACAAAGGCATTCTTCAGCGTATCAAAGGCTGATTGTGCCTCCGGTGTCCACTGGAACTTCACGTTCTTCTTAGTTAGACGTGTGAGCGGTGCCGCTTTGTGGGAGAACTGGGTGATAAAACTCTTATAAAAGTTTGCAAATCCCATGAAGCATTGTATGTCTCTGACTGTTGTGGGAGGTGGCCAATCCGTGATAGCCTTCACTTTTCGTTCTGCCATTTCCTGACCCTTAGGAGTAAGCATAACCCCCAGAAATTCCACTACGGACACATGGAATTCACACTTACTGATCTTGCAGAATAACTTGTTGTCGCGTAAAACCTGTAGTATGAGATTTACATGTTGTGTGTGTTCTTCTTTGCATGTGGAATAAATCAGAATGCCGTCGATATACACAACTACTATTTTGTCCAAATACTTCCTTAGCACGTCATTGAGGAAGAATTGAAAGGCTGCCGGAGCGTTACATAGGCCGAACGGCATTACTAGGTATTCATATAACCCGTACCGCGTCTTAAAGGCTGTCTTCCATTCGTCTCCTTGATGCATCCGTACCAAATGGTACGCCCCGCGCAGATCCAATTTGGTGTAAATCACCGCTCCCTTTACCTGTTCTAGGAGCACTGAAATTAACGGGAGCGGGTATTGGTTGCGTATGGTGATGGAATTCAATGCGCGGAAGTCGATACAAGTCCTCAATTCCCCGTTGGCTTTGGGTATAAAGAATAAGGGGGAAGCAGCTGGAGAACACGATGGACGGATAAATCCCAGAGCCACATATTTATCCAAGTAGAGACGCAAGTATCGATTCTCTGGCTCGGTGAGTGCATATACTCTGCCACAGGGTACCACGGCTCCTGGCTTTAGGTCGATCCTACAATCATAGGGCCGGTGAGGGGGCAGCTCTTCCACCCTTTGGTCATCAAAAACATCTTGAAAAGGTTGATAACATCGCGGTAGTACCGTCTCTTTTTCTGCAGCAGTGGCGATGTGAAGACATCTATCTGTGCTGGGAGCGGGAACCTTCCAGCAGTGGGTTTTGCAAAAGTCGGAATCTAGCGTTATTGTTCTCAGGCTCCAATCTATTCCCGGGTTATGTCTGGAGAGCCAGGGTAATCCCAAAATCACTCCGTATGAGGGAGCATGAATGATTTGAAACGCTAGTAGTTCCTGGTGTCCGGGTAAACACTCTACCATACAGGGTTCCGTGGTTTGACTGATGGGGCTTGATTCCAGGGGTTTCCCATCCACGGCTAACACCACTTCTGGTGACGTCTTAGAGACCAGTGGGACCCCTAACCGTAGGGCTGTAGTTCTATCCATGAAACATCCTGTGGCTCCGGAATCAACCATAGCCCGAGCTGTACACGGTTTTTGGTGAACATGCAATATCAATGAAATAAAGAAATGGTCCTTCTTAGCCTCTGGTCCGTTCTTGAGAGAAGGGATACATAACTTACTCGACGCCTCCCCTTCAATAGGCGTTGAGCTCTTTATTTTTCCGTCATTGTCTTTGATGCACTCCACGAAGACGTCCCTGGACGAGGGCGGCTGTTCTTGGGTTTTACCAGACACTCCTTCAGGAAATGACCCTTCTTACCGCAATATAGACATAGACCGTCCTTTCTCCGATTTTCTCTCTCCTCCGTGGTCAGTGGAGCTCTCATTGTTCCAATTTCCATTGGTTCCTGAGATGCGGTCCCTGGCTCCAAAGGCTTGGTTCGTTCAAAGCGAACAGGATATTGATCTTCCCTCTTATGTTTTCCTCTGCGTTCCCTCAGGCGGTGATCCAATCGACACGTTAAATCGATCAAAGCTTCACAGGACTGGGGTTGAGGATCCACTTGGGCGATCGCATCTTTTAGTTTGTCTCACAAGCCTTGATAGAAGATCGCCGATCGTTTACCTTCCGTCCACTGAGTTTCAGCTATCAACCGTCTGAAGGTGTTAAGGTAACCCAAGAGATCCTTACTCCCCTGTTTCAGCTCTAGTAGTTCTCGATCCGCAGTAAAGGTGTTGTTGCGACGGTCAAAGGTTTTTTCAAATTCCTCTTTGAAAGCGTCCCAATCGTCGAGCTTCGGGTCGTCTTGTCGGACCAACGGAACTGCCCATTGGGCGGCATCCCCTGCTAGGTAGGAGATGAGAAACGACACGCGAGCCTGGTTGGTTGAAAACAGCTTTGGTTTGCAGTTGAAATGTAAAAGGACCTGAGTTAGAAACACTTGCACTTTATGTATGTCCCCTGTGAAGAGTTCCGGAGGGGCCAGCGGGATAGGGGTAGGAATTTCCACCACCATAGAACTAGGTGGGGGTGGAGGATGACCATAATCGAAGGGGTTACACTGCAATCTATCTACTCTAGCTTGCAACGCAGCGGTTTCATTTCGTGAAGCCGTGAGTTCCACCTGTACTGTAGCTAGGGCCGCCATGATATCGTCCAAGGTGGCCATGGTAGAATCAACTCGACCGGGAGGATAAATCTATTCGTGGGCTGATTATTCTGTCCCAGGCCTGAACGTATCCTTGGAGTCGGATCGATGCTCTGAAGGGTCCTCCTCTCAACCTCCCCAAGTCTGGATATCAATGTAACGCAGACTAAAGGGTGGTTAAGCGGGGGAAGGAAAGGAAGGGGACAGCAGGGAGGGAGACCTGTAGGAGACACAAAGAGGAACACGGGTTAGTACCAGAACCACCCCTCCCACTCTCCTGCAGTCCCAATCTACCTCCTCCCGTATCCTTACCCCACTAACCTGTAAAGGAAAAGAATGACGAGTCAACCAACAGGGGTGTAGCGTAAACCTTATGGTGCCCAAGGTATGAGAAGGAGACGCTGGAAGCTGTAACTCTGCTAAGCACACCCTGGGGAAGATGGAAGAATAGCACAAATACAGATGGTAGTCATCGTGGGTTGTAACTAGTAGGTACCTATCCAATGCACCCACAAGTCTAGGTCACAGCCTGCCCACACACCGGTTGCCCAAACAATAATCTATAAATCCACGGTATTCACCGTCTTTAGTAATGTTATGCCTCATGCGGATGTGGCGCTTTCAGGTGCGCGTTGCGTCACTGCACACTCAGTACTTGGGGCCCCACTTGAATCACTCTGCATGTATCATATCTAGTAGAGTTACGTCACTCCTACTTTAAGGAACACAAAGTTACGCACAGAGGGCGTCCCCTCTTAAACAGAAAGTGCCGTGGTCTTTCCCTCGCATGTACTCTGATTTTGGATTCAGGGAGAGAGTTCACCAACGAAGGGAAAGTACGCCACACTCTGATAACCAGGAAGCAGATTGTGAAAAGAGAAGGTATTTGTGCAAGAATCCACCTGGCTTAGCACGCGTCACTCCTCGCGTGAAGCTAAGCCAAAGAACGAAATTCACTCTGCAATAACCATGGAAAGTACCAATTGTCTGGTGTCACGGACACCCTTACCCGACCTCTGGAGAAGAAACGAAGTGCAGAGAGCCTATCATCCACGGAATAATCGGCAGCGCTTTCTTCCGACTGCCTCGTCTTAAGCGGCCGCTTCCGCATCACGTGGGACGCGCGTTGGAGACGTCCCACGTCTCCCCGTGCGTCAGGCTGCCGGGAACTGTAGTTTCCAGTCAGCGCCTGCCTGCGCGACTGGAGCTGCGGTGTCCTGTGACACTTTTCGGGCCCAATGGCCAACAGCAGAAGCATGAGACAGCTGTGTTCGTGTTGTTGAGACTACCATAGATGTCACTGTGGGAGCCTTGAGTAATCTCACAGCTGAACTTCAGGCGGATCGTCTCATGACTTTGCAGAACCGGATTGCACTAGATGTTATTCTTGCAGATCGTGGTGGAGTCTGTAAATTGATCGGATCTAGCTGTTGTATTTATATACCTGACAACGCCCCTACGGTATACCAAGCCATCTCCAAATTACACATGATATCTGAATCGATTCATCAAGACGAAGGAGATTGGTCTTTATTAGGATGGTTTTGGGGATTACTATCTAAATGGGGATGGAAGATACTAACCTTCCTTGGAGTGGTTTTGGCCATAATTTTTTCCTGTTGTCTCTGTATGCAGTGTGGCCCCGCCATCTGCGGTCTTTGTGCCACTCTGTGTGTCCCAAGACCTGAGTCACAGAAAACAGAGAACATTAAAATGATGTTGCAGCAACAGTTTGACGACCTCATGGCTATTGACATTGATTCAGATTAACGTGAATCTGTGTGTTTTGCATGAGTTATGGCAAAAGGAGGGTCTGAGGAAATTCGATTTTCGATATCGCTTGTATTCAGCCACCATTTTGTGTTCCACCGCCATTTTGTGTTGCCCTCACTCAGGCAGCACAATGAACGAAGTTTTTCTGCTGATCTTACTGCGACGTGTCAAATAACCTTCTGCCTCTGTTTACGAGACTGATGTCAGGGACTGGCTGAGTCCACTAATCCTCGTCTGGTTTGACTAAACCCTGTCTCAACTGTCTGTCGGTTCACACCATTCTTTCCTGACTTTATCTTATCTTCTGGCCTTCGCTATTCTCTACTTGTATTCTCTCATTTCACAACTGTCCTCCAAAGCATACAAATGTCCTGCCACCTGCAAGTTGAGTTGTAGACACTACCACTGATTAACTTGTGGGGAGGGGTGACAAAAACAGTTGGAAGAGAGGTTTATTTGGGTTACTTGATATCTTGTTTTTAAACTTTTCTCATTGGTTATATCTTGTTTTCAAACTCTTCTCCTTGGATAACCATGTATGCATTGGGAGTGTTCTTTGGTGAATATATGTGCTATAAAAGATTGTGCGCCACGGAGTAAAGTGGCAGTCTCCTAAGAACATACTGAGTGTACTTCTGGGACAACTGTACTTAGCTGCAGCTAATAAACCTGATATTCTACGCTCAACAGAATGTCCTGTGTCTCTGTTCAACAAAGCAGGTGAACTCAGGAGATTAAGGCGTGCCCTGCGCCGCCAGGCCCATAAGGCCCTGGTTCTTCATGTCTCCTCTAATTCGTTTAGCCCATTGGCGACAGTGTCAAGAGAATGAACCCACTTGCATTCCTTAAAGTTGAGGAATGCAGTCAGTGTGCCCCCTCTTGGATGTGCACGCACCTTTTCCACCACCCACCATCTTAGACTCCCTGGTGTGTAGTTCAACGTATTAAAGTGCTTAACTAGTGGAGCCCCCTGTACTTTACACTTGATCCTACTCATGTGTTGAAGGACTCTCACCTTTATTTTCTGTGTGGTGTATACGGGAAGATTGTATGTTCTGTTCAAGTGTGCAAAGGATGAGCCTTCCACGGTTTGTAAGCATGCCTTACAGTGACCACATTTGTGGTGTCCAGTTAAGGCTGGGAGGCCTAGCAGACTTCTGATATCTGACCTCATACAACTTGAGCCAATTTTGCTTTGGCACAGGATCTGGTCTAAGGAAGAGACTAAATTTAATAGGGACCTATTACAAGATAGTCTTAGGCTGGACGGTGCCCAAAGCATACCATGGGTTAAGTATATTCGAGATTTTACTAAAGATATGGGTAATCCTGAATATTTTACAAACCCTAGCACCATCACTTTGGTATCCAGGAAAGACCTTAGAAAAAAGATCCTGACTTTCCTGGACACAATACGACTGCCAGGGGAAATCATTAAGCCCAGTGTCCTACAGCATCAGATGGTACTTACAACTTTTAATCTGCAGCCATATTTAGTATTTGTTCCTAGTGTTTTTGATAGGTTTTTTTTTTATAAACAAATTTTTTTTATTTTCCGCATAAAGGACAATATCAAGAATGATATACAACAGTGCGTTGAACTTGGCATCAGTAACTTCAATCAGGGAAGCATAGACAAGCAAATGTAAACCCCCCCCTCCTCCCCAACCCCCCGTCCCCACCCTCTGCACCCCCACCCTTCAAAACAGGCCCCCCAGCCATTTCCCCCATATTTTGCGGAATTTTTTGGGGCAGCCCCGGGCAGCGTACAACGACCGCTCCTGAGCGGCATACCAATCCACCCCTCTACTCCAGGTAGCCTCTCTGGGTGGATCCGGCTGTGACCACACGGCCGCTATATGTTATGTTATGTTACGCCTTTTTATAAAGCGCACAGCTGCCCCAGCAAAGGGGCGTCCCGGCGCTAACCACAAGAATCCAGAGGAGGAAGGAGGAGATCAAGCCAAAGGGAAGAGGGAAGTCTTGATAGCTTTGCGAAATGAGGTCAAACAGTCCAGAGTGCGGATTGACAAAGGCAAGGAGTTCCAAAGCTTAGGTGCCAAGATATGAAAGGATTTGTCACCAGCTCTGGATCTCTTAACTCTGGGGACAGCAGCCAGCATCAATTCGGAGGAGCGCAACGTGCGCCTAGGGATGTAGGGGGTGATAAGGTCAGACAGGATCTCGGGAGCAGAGAATTTGAGAATTTTGAAGGTGAGGCAGAGGGATTTATATTCAATTCTTTTGGAGATTGGAAGCCAATGAAGGCGACGGATGGCCCCTCTTCCGGAGCATGATCTAGAAAGGCCAAGAATGGCGTGCGCTGCGGAGTTTTGAGTGCGCTGGAGACGGTTAAGCTCCGCTTTATTGGCCCCTAACAGCAAAGAGTTGGCATAGTCCAATCTTGAAAGAATGGTTGCTTGGACTATAAGTTGACGAGTAGCTGAATCAAAGAAGCAGAGGGCAGGTCTTAACGTACGTAGAAGCCCAAAGCAAGTGCCGGCTATTTTTTTGGTGTGTTCCTGGAAGCTTAAGGTCGAGTCGAACAAAAAGCCGAGGTTCTTCACCACCAATTTGGGGGGAGGGGCCGGTCCCAGGGATGGAGGCCACCAATGGGAGTTCCAGAGCTCCTTGTTTTTGCCTACCAGAAGGACCTCTGATTTGCTAGCATTGAGCTGGAGACAGTTCTCCGTCAACCAGCCCGCGATAGCTTCAAGGCCTTGTTGGAAATGAGCGGCATCTTGAGCAAGATCGTCAGAGAGAGCTACCGTGAGCTGGGTGTCGTCTGCATACGAAACCATAGAGAGTCCATGGTGGCATGCGACAGCGGCCAGGGGCTGAACATACAGATTGAACAAAGCCGGGCTGAGTGCTGAACCTTGGGGGACCCCCTGCGCAATAGGTTTAATAGAGGAGGTAAAAGGAGGGGCAGAAACTTGGAAGGATCTGTCGGTCAGAAAGGAACGGAACCATTCAAGAGCAGCGTCTTTTATCCCGGCTTCTTCCAGCCGGCGCAGGAGAATCCGATGAGAAACCGTATCGAATGCAGCGCTCAGGTCCAATAATATGAGTGCTGCTGTTTGGCCCTTGTCAAGGATAGAGCGTAAATTTTCGCTTACAGCTAAAAGAGCGGTTTCAGTGCTATAGCCCGCGCGGAAACCGTTTTGGGATTGATCTAAAATCTTATTTTTGTTTATGTGCTCAGCAAGAACTTTGTTGACATGGGCCTCTGTAACTTTTGCCGCCCATGGTAGAAGGGAGATTGGCCGAAAATTCTCAGGCTTGGAAGAGTCAAGGAGCGGTTTTTTTAACAGGGGGAGTACCTTGGCCTGTTTCCAGGCCGAAGGGACCGAAGCCCTGCTGAAAGAGGAATTAATAGTAGAGAGAAGAGGTGGAAGGAGGACCGGGAGACAGTCTCGGTATTGAGAGGGTCTCATAGGGTCCAGAGGGGACCCTGATTTAACTTTAGAGCTGAGAGTCAGGAACTCCTCTTGCGAGATGGGAGGAATAAATTCCAGGGGGGAGTAGTGAGTAGAAATCGGAAGGTGTTCTTGCTTTGTGAAATGATTAGGGAAGGATTAATAAATGTCTACAACCTTTTGAACGAAGTAGGAGGCCAATTCTTCGCATTGTTTATCGGAAGTGATATGTGACGTAAGTGGATCCTTCCTTTTTTTCAAATCATTAAGGATTTTAAAAATACATTTAGTAGGGTTATTGCTGGAGGCAATTTGGTTCGTGAAGAAGGCAGTGCGGGCGTGGTGTATGGCTTTGTGATAACTTTTTAAAGTAGCCTGATATTGTTTCTTCCTTAACGGGCAATAGTCCTTGCGCCATGCTCGTTCACTATGTTTGCAGATGCTGCGCATTGTGGCAAGAGAGTCTGTATACCAAGGATTGGGGCAGACGCCGCGTCCCTTAGACCACTTTAATGGGATAAGGGAGTCAAGTGCAGCAAAGATCCAGTCACAAATTTCCTCTTGGCTACCATTAGGGCAGTAGTGAGAAAGTACTTTTCGTTACGGGACCCATCCAGCCCGTCCGTGATGCCCAGCAGAGCCATTCTAGGGTCATGGGGGACCTCCCATCCCAGGACCTCCGTTAGATCGGCTTCAATCGTTGCCCAGTAACCCTCCAGGCGGGAACAAGACCACACCATATGGAAGAAATCTGCCGGAGCCACCCCACAGCGAGCACAGGAGGCGTCCACGCGGAGGCCAGCACGATATAGGCGGTCCGGAGTCAGATAAGCGGCGTGGAGGTAATAAAGTTGGATGAGCCGCAGCCTAGCGGAAGTGGTAAGCGATCGAGGTGCCATAAGGGCGTCCCTCCAGTCTGCGTCATCTAGGGGTCCCACCCAGACCTCCCATCGCTGTCTTAGTCCGCTCCAGTCTACCGGGGTATTGTTAATTAGGGATTTATATATGCGGGATATTCCCCCCTTCCCCAGACACCCTAACATCACCTGAGCCTCAGGCGGGCTATGAGAAGGCAATCTGGAGTCTAGAGGGACGTGGGCTTGGACCGCATGGCGCAGCTGAAGGTATCTATAAAATTGGGAAGGCTGTAGCGAGAAGCGGGTCCGAAGCTCCTGGAAGGAACACATGTGGCTCCCCCGCCATATATCGCCCAGGCTGGAGATCCCTAGAAGGTCCCACTGCCGAAATCCTTCAAGTCCCGCCACCTCCCGCAGCCATGTTCCGTGCCAAAGCGGTGTGAGCTGTGTTTTCGTCCCCGACCAGCGGGTGTGCCTCAAAGCTGCGCGCCACGCCAGAAAAGGGGCCCGTACGACATCGGGGAGCGACAGGGGGACCGTTGCCCCATAGAGAATGTTCTGGATAGAGGAGAACCCGAGACATTGCACCTCGAGTCGGTAGGCCGGATCGTCCCATCCACTCGAGAACCAGTCGTGAATCACCAGTAGCTGGGTGGCCAAATAATATAGGTAGAGGTTAGTCATGCTCAGGCCTCCGTCATAGGAGGGGACCCTGCAACGATCTAAAGCCAACCGGGGCCTGCCGCCGCCCCAGAGAAATGTAATCGCCATCTTATCCAGTTCCCGGAACCACGGGCGCGGAAAGGGGCACGGAGTATTTTGTAACATGTACAGAAACTTGGGGAGGATCATCATCTTATAGAGGGCGACCCTCCCCAGCGGATTCAATGGGAGTGACTGCCACCTGAGCATATCTGATCTGGTCTTGTTGACTACGGGAGCCACGTTGAGGGCCCAACAGAGTTCCGGAAGGAGGGTGACCCAGATCCCCAGGTATTTAAAGGAGAGTCTCCGGAGGGGAATATCAGATTGCCAGTCAAAACATTCCCTTGACGGGTGTAACGGGACTAGTACGGATTTTTTAGGGTTCAGATGAAGACCCGACGCTTGGCCAAACCGACGGAGAATCCGGCGGACCCGGGGCCCCGAGGTCGCTGGATCAGAGAGATAGAGGAGGACGTCGTCCGCGTAGAGGGCGATCTTATCGGGGGTCATACCTGGCCAATCCCACCCGCGGAGAGCGGAATCCGAGCGAATCAATACGGCCAGTGGTTCCATGGCCAGAGCGAAAAGGAGGGGCGAGAGCGGACATCCCTGGCGCGTTCCTCGACCTATGAGAAATGGGCGGGATAGAGCCCCATTGACTAATACACGGGCCCGCGGGCTCGCATACAGGACCGCGACCATGGCACGGAACCGGGGACCGAAACCCATGCGCTCCAGGACCTCACCCAAGTACGCCCACCCCACTGAGTCGAAGGCCTTTTCAAAGTCGACCAGCAGGAGGGCCAGATAGGGGGAAAGGCGTCCGCGGTGTGCCAGGGCGAGGTGCAGGCGCCGCAGGCAGTGTCTGGTCCCCCGATCCGGCATAAAACCACATTGGTCCGGGTGGACCAGGGAGGCAAGAGACGGGCGCAACCGCTGCGCGAGGACCGTGGCATAGATCTTGAGCTCGGTATTAATAAGGGATATCGGCCGGTAGTCTGAGCAGGACTGCGATGGGGGCTGCGTCTTGGGAAGGACAACTATGGTAGCTGTGTCCGTTTCTGGCCGGAACAAACCCGTCTCCACCACTTCTGCAAACAGGTCCCGAAGCCTCGGGGCCAGAGTCTCACGATAGTGAGCATAGTATTCCTGAGGGAACCCATCAGTTCCCGGGGTCTTCCCAGGCGCCAGGCGGCTGATCGCCTCCTCAATCTCCTGCAGCTCGATAGGCGAATCGAGGGTCTCAGAAACCTCAGGTCCCAGCCGCCCAAGCACCGCCCCATTCGCCCCCAGCAACTCCTCCAGTGAGAGCTCAGACGCCCGGAGTCGATACAACCGGGAATAAGCGAAAGCTTGGGCCATTGCCACCGAGGCCGTACGGATGCCGCCCGCAGAATCTTTGATGGCTGGAATAATCCTGCCCGCCCGGGGGTAAGTGGCCAGCCGGTGAAGAAGAGTGCCGTTTTTGTCTCCCCATCCGTATACCCGGGCCACCGAGGAGCGCCACAAAGTCTTTGCCGCCTCCAGGGAGTGTAGGCGAATCTCTTCCCACAGGAAGGCCAAGCGGTGCAACCGTGTGCTGTCTCCCAACGCCCCCAGGTTGCGTTCCAGTTCCAAGGCTTGAGCTTCGCAATCCGCGAGTTTCTGGGACTGAGCACGCCTCTGCCGTTGCACATGCCCCTTAGCGGCCCCCCGAATAGTCGCCTTGCCGGCCTCCCAAAGGACGGCAGGGGAGGGGCCGGAGCCCACATTGTGAGAATAATAATCAGCTATCTCGCCACCGACCGCCTTCCGAAAAGCCTTGTCGTGGAGGAACCAAGCGTTCAGACACCACATCGGACGGGCAGAGAGGGGCTTGGGGCCAAGAGCAAGGAGCACCGGTGAGTGGTCCGAAAGGCCCCTCGGGAGAATGCGTGCATCCTGCACCCCTGCGCAGTCGGTAGATGGGACGAAGATGAGGTCGATCCGGGCATGGGAGTGATGAGCCGCCGACGTGTGGGTGTACTGGCGAGCCTGCGGGTGCCAGATCCTCCAAACATCGCACAGGCCCTGAGATTCAGCCCAGGTCGAGAGCTGCTTTGCGCGAGCGACACGGGCCAGGAATATCGGACCCGTCGAGTCCAGGTGGGGCGTGTAGACAGCATTGAAATCCCCGCCGAGAATGAGGGAGCCCGCCGGAAGCGTCGGGAGGAGGCCCGCAGTGTAGGAGAGGGCCGACGACAGGAGGGACGGAGCCGCGTAGAGGGACATCAGGGTGAGGGGTCGCCCCTCAAGAGTACCACACACCGCCACTACCATACCCTGGGGGTCCAAATGCACCTGGGTCAGGACTTGCAGAGCAGGATAGCAACCCCCCGGGATCCCCGCGCAAAACCATAGCGGGCAAGAAAGGGACATTTATTGCCCAGAAGGTGGGTCTCATGGAGAAGGAGCACGTCAATCTCTGCACGTTGCGCACATTTGAGGACCGCCATGCGTTTAAAGCGGTCTAGAAGACCATTGACGTTCCAGGACAATACGCGCATGGCGGCCCTGGGAACAGGTGGGTCAGCCATGGTCCAGGACAGAAGAGGGGGTCAATGGAGGCGTGGTTGCGCACGCCCCTAGAAAGGAAGGACAGCGGAACATCGGGCAGGAGAGCAGGTCAAAGGTTACAAGATGCCGTGAAACAACAACAAAAAGGGAGTCACCCCCCGCCAACAAAACCTTCCCAAGGAGGAAGAAACAACCCCGAACTAACCCCAATCCCCCACCCCCCACCCTATACTTCGAAAACAGAAGCATCTGTCGCCCGAACCAAATGGAACAACCACCAAGCTAAAACGCTCGGGCTTGAGCACTAGTGGACCCCTGGTACAACAGAAATCAAGCCTGATTCACCTGCCCTGGCCAAGAGCAACACTGACAGCGGAGCACTCCAGCCCAGGCCTGGGCATCATCCACCCCCCCCTCCCCCCGATGAAACATAGAGAGTCAAATGTTAGGGCTGCGAGAGAGGTCCGAGGTGTCCACCAACTCAGCCGGCTGGGTTGCAGGGCCCGCCAGCCGGGGCGACACGGCCCGCCGCCCGCCAGCCGCGGGACTGGAGTGCGCAGCCGAGGAGGCAGAAGAGGCCCTCGACCCCCGGCACGGCCGCCCCCCGGAGCGCGCGATGATCGCCTCCTCCGCCGTGTGCTCCCGGGGTAACGTGCGATGCCGCCGGTGGGTCCTCGATGTCCGGGGCCTCCCCCGCCCCCCCCGCATGCCCGTAGGCGATCCGTGTCCAGAGCGGTGCAGGGGATGCTCCTCCGTCAACCAGGACCAGGCCGCTCGTGGCGTATCGAAGAACAATGTCTTATGTTGGAAGATGACCCGAAGGCGGGCCGGGAACTGAAGCTGGTACTGAAGGCCCAGGGAACGCATCTTCTGTTTCACTTCAATGTAAGAGCGGCGCAGTTCTTGGACTTCACGAGTGTAGTCCGGGAAGATCATGATTTTGTGATTTTGGTAGTGGAGGGTGTCCGTGCGCCGGGCTTCGCGGAAAATGGCATCCCTGTCTCGGAAATTTAAGAGCTTGAGGATGAATGGCCGGGGGGGCGCACTGGGGGGCCTGGGGGCCAGGGATCGATGGGCCCTCTCCACTACGAACGAAGTCGATAGGCTGTCCGCCGGCATCCAGGATCGGAACCAGCACTCCATAAAGTCGTCCGCCCGGCCCGATTCGACCCCCTCCGGGAATCCCACCAGGCGCAGGTTGCTGCGCCGAGCGCGGTTTTCTGCATCTTCGACCCGGCGGTGTAGTTCCTTAGAGTGGGTGGTCAGCTCCCGAACCTGGTCCTGCAGGTGGCGGATGTCATCCTCGGCGGTGGATATCCTGGATTCGGCTTCCGAGATGCGGGTGGTGGCGTTCCGCAAGTCCTGCCGGAGAAGAGCAACATCCACCTTGACCTCTCCCACCATGCCCTCGAGGGAGGCGCGAGATGAGTTGATGGCCTGCAGGATGGCGGCAAGGTCCGCAGCGGGGGCCGGGGCCGGGGCCGGCTCGCCCGTAGGGCCGGACCCCTTCTCAGAGGTCGTGAATTTGTCCATCCTGGTTTGGGTGGCCCCGGGCGCCGGCTTGGTTGCCCTGTCCTTACCTATGTTGGGGGCGTCCTGGGCGCAGCGTTCAGCGAGGCCGGGCAACTGGTTGGAGACACCCCTTCAGGACGTCGACGGGTGCTCGAGGTGAAGTGGAGGCAGAAGGAGGTACGGCCGGAGGGTCCCGCGGAGAGAAATGGCCGGGCACCACCAGCCCCAGCGCACAAGCCCCGGCGGGCCTCCCAGCGGGACAGCCAGTCAGGCCCCCGGCCACAGTCGTGCCCGCAGCCTCCCACTGACAAGGCGAGGTCCAGCACCGCAGTTCAAGGCCCCAGGCCCTAGGAGTGTCCCCCGAGTGCTCCGCAGCTGATAACCGCCAATTGATAGGTTTTTATTAATAAGATTTAGATTGGGGACAATACATAGACTAGTCTCTTTCCCCAATATGAATGACTGGGCCAGAGAGTTACAACTATGCCCATGCGATTGTTTGTCAAATCAATCCTCTCTACATCTGGTTTTATTCTGTAAACTCTATAAGGAGTTAAGAAAGACTTGGATAGTCCCAATTTTACAGAACTATGGCTTGAGACAATGCTGCCCTGCGTTCATTAAGCTTCGGCGTTTAGAAAATGAGAATGTAGCTTGGAGGATGTCTATGTTCTTAAAAAAAATATTGCATCAAAGAAAGAGTATTGCAATCTAGGAATGAGGAGGCGACTGATTTTAGATTTATTGGTTTTATTCTTTTTATCGTACTTGTGATGTGATTTAAATATACATGAAATGTACTTTTTCTATCAGACAAAAATGTGTATCTATTTTTAAATTTGTGATGTATTTTATCTGTGCTTTTTATGATTGTTACAATACAATCGAAATAAAGCTTTGTTTGATTTCATGATTTGATATCCGGTGGCTTGGGAAGTTCCAGATAGGCTTTGACTACAACGTCCTTGATGTTTTGGCCTTTCTTGAAAGCAAAGACGGGGTCTTTTGTCATGTCAAATTCACTGGAGACCAAATTCCAATACTTTTTGACTATCTTTTTGATCTCGTTGCGCCTTGAGTTGAAAGTTGTTACACAGACAACTATTCTCTTGTCCTGTAGTTTTTGGTTTAACTTGAAGGAGGAAATCACGGGGACAGTACCAAACACGTTTCTTCGCTCTCTTGAGCAATCCCATTGGGTATCTTCTCTCCCTAAGGCGGTTAGTGAGGGTCTCAGTTTCCTTGAAAAAGTCCACTCTCCTAGTGCAATTATGCCTCAGTCTGAGAAATTGCCCATATGGGAGGTTGTCCCTTAGGCTTTTAGGATGGTGCGAATCATATTTAAGTAAGGTGTTTCGTTGTGTCAGTTTCCTGTAGAGGTCAGTAAAGAGTACACCGTCTTCCACCTTGAAGGAGAGGTCCAAGAAGTTGATGGTTTCATTACTGTGGGACATGGTGAACTGGATATCATTGGATCTACTGTTGAGCCAGTCCCTAAAGTCAATCAAATCAGTTTTGGTGCCTGTCCAAATCATAAGCACGTCATCTATATAACGCTTCCTTACTTCAATATGGTCTATGAAGGGGTTGTTGCGCTTATATAGGTGTTCATCTTTGTAGGAGTCCATGAAGAGACTGGCTAGGCTCGGAGCAAACCCAGCTCCCATTGCGACTCCTTTACACTGGTAGTAGTATTGATTCCTGAAGACAAAGTAGTTCTCAGTCATTGCAATATCCAGGAGCGATACTCGGAATCCAGTAGGTATCCAGTGTGGCTTAGGACATCTTTCCAAGGTTTCCTTGATCACCTCCAGTGCCTTCCCTTGTGGTATGCTCGTACAAAGAGAGGACACATCTAAGATCACCATAAGTTGGGTGTTGACATTAAACGGTTGACCTTCAAGTAGTTGGATGATGTGCATTGTGTCCCTCACGAACGATTAAGTCTCCAGAACCCATGGCTGTAAAAAATGGTCGATCTACTGATTCAAGGGTTCCAAGAGTGAATCACAGCCTGAGACGATCGGTGTGCCAGGTGGTTTGTCCAAACATTTGTGGACCGTTGGTAAAGTTTAGATCGTTGGAATTCTGGGCACGTTTTTGTTAAGAAAGTCACATTCAGGTTGGATCATGGTTTCCATCACCACACTCTGCTCATATGCTAGAATTTCTTGGCTCATTATGTGTGCAGGTGGCGTAAATGTAGAGGGTGGTCTGAATGTTGTAGCTGCGGAAATGTGGTTGTAATCCCTGTCTTAAAAATAGTAGTATTTAAGTCTGATTTTCCTAAAAAAAATCTCTGTAGTTCCAACTTAGTGTTAAAGGTGTCAGGAGGAGCAGTTGGGATAAAGGTCAATCCTTTAGATAGAATCTGTTTCTCAGCATCTAACAATGAGTAGTTGGACAAGTTTATAATGGGCTCAGATGTAGTCATTACTGTGATGTTAGCAGGCCCACTAGTGTCTGAGAGATTCTGTTCAGGTACGGTGGTTATAGATTCTCTGTTGATTGCAGGAGGTGTAGGTCCTGTATCGGTGAATAGGGAGGCAGACACGGGTGTGTGTATAGAGGGTGTGAGGTGTGAAGTTGTGTTTATCACCATCTGTATGTTTTTCTGCATGTCTGAATTTCTCCGGGTGATTCTGGTTGGTAGAATCTTACTCGTGAGTTGCCTCTCTGGTTGTTCCTGTCCCTGTTCCGTTGTCTCTCCCAGTTCTGTTCTGTTCCACCACCCTTGTTGGGTGTGCAATTGCCTTCTCCTAAAAAAGATTGGGCATCTTGATATCTCTGGCTCTAATTTTCATACATTCACTGGCTACCTTCATTCAGCGAGGGACGCCTAAGGGAGCCCACCCCCATGCTGGGTGAGTAAGTGTTGATTCCACACCATTCCTTCTCCCTAACTTTTTTCAGTTTGGAACACAATTTTAATAATTCCTCCTCTTACTTTTAGGCTGTCACCGCCCCTTTTTGTCCTGAAGAAGACCCTCTATGACAATTTAACTAAGCTTTGTCTGGGTTGAAACGTCGACGCTAATACCTGGTTCAGCCTCAACAAATCTCCTGGTCCAAATCACTACGCAAATGTACTAGCCACCGGAGATATTGCTTTAACCCTGTGTTGTTTGATCATTTCCTCATATCTTCACTATGTATATATGCACTTCGCCACTATCACTGAGCATTGAATGTCAACATACCTCGTGCCACTGCAATTCTTTGTATTTTGCTTTGACAGCCCTGTAAATATTTGTAAATATTAATGAGAGCTTCAATTAATTGAATATAATACCTTTGCAAGCATCTACTTGTGAGTGCTGTTTAATTCTATTTAGTGTTCCAACAACATTGAATTTACATGCTAATTTTCAATTGAATTAACTGCTACTTCTGTGTTATGTACTAAGCAACCATTTTCTTGATGAATTCTGTTTTTAAGTAATGTTCTGTCACCCCGACAGAACGACTGTAGTTTGTCCAGCTGAACACAGACAAGTTGGAAGTCCTCATCTTTGGAATGATTTCTGATGGCTATACCAAAGAAGAGTTACTTAGTTATAACCCTCAGGCAAATAACCTCCCTCTTACGACCTCTGGAGAGCATAAAGAACCATCCCAAACTTGTAACAAGAGCAAAACGACTGAGATCACGGACTCTGTACAGGGGAGTAACCCCACAAAACAACTTAAACCCATGACCTGTCAAAAGCACATAGCATGTGGCCTGATAAATGTCAGATCCCTTGCTAAACATGCGACGCATGTATATGACCTGCTCGCTGACAACTCCTTTGACTGTCTGTTTATTACAGAAACATGGCTGTCCGAATGCTCCAACCCGGATTTAGCACAAGCACTCCTCCCAGGATACACTATATCCAGACTAGACAGAACAGGAAAAGTAGTAGGAGGAATTGCGATGATTTATAAAGAACATCTAAAATGTACCACGTCACTCATCCCTGAACAAAAGGACGCAGAAAGCCTCTGTTTCAATATTAAAATAAACAATCACACCACCTTCGCGGGAGTACTGGTGTACAGACCCCCCGGCCCTATGGGCCATTTCCTAGACACTCTTGGTGACTCTCTAAGCCCCATGGCAATACGTTATGCCAATTTTACTGTTCTAGGCGATTTTAATCTACACCTAGAAAGTGAGAACTGCCCAAAGACCAGAAACGTCAGGGAAATTACCAACTCCCTCGGGCTAAAAATCCATAATAAAGGCCCTACCCATCAAGCCGGGCATACCCTCGACGGGATATGTTCTAATGCTACCAACATAACAACACCCCCCCCCTCTACCCTCGCCTGGACCGACCACAAACTGGTGCCTTTTAATATATGTTATGAAAATGGACCCATAAAAGGACATGACACCACCACCCCCCTTGTCCGCAACTGGAAAAACATGCTGGCCAGCCCCAATCTACTACATCTAGCAGAATCCACTAAACCGACCCTCACAAATGATTCAGACACGGACAATACTCTGTTCAATGAATGGATGCTATCAATAGCTAATACGCTTGCACCATGGAAGAAGGGCAAGAACGCAAAACGAAAGTCAGCTCCCTGGTTCACACCCCAACTAAAAACCATGAAAGATAAGTGCAGGAACCTAGAGAAAATATGGAGAAAGCACTACAAAACAGAAGACCTGAAATCCTTTAGATTAGGGTTAAACTCCTACCACCTACAAATAAGGGTGGAAAAAAAGACGCACTATACGCACCTTATTGAAAGGGCAGATGACAATCAAAGATCTATTTTTTCTATAGTTAAATCTTTTACTCACCCTGCTATCCTAGACTTGGAAATACCCCCTTCACAAGAACTGTGTGACGACATCGAAGAATACTTCGAAAACAAAATAAATGAGCTAAAAAACAATTTCTCTGACTGTATAGCCCAAGACCCCCCTGCCCTTAACCCAGGTTCAAAAGCAGAACTCAATTGTTTCAAAGAAATTAGCCTAGACGACTCGAAAAAGGCTATCCTGTCATGTAAATCAGGATCCCCTTTCAATCCTTGCCCGCCTAAAATCCTTCACGCATTAATTGAGATTGTGAACCCGGTCATAAATCAAATTATTAACTCTACCTTCGAAACAGCAAAAATCCCTGATCTTTGGAAAACAGCCGCAGTCAAACCCCTCCAAAAAAGAGAAACTATCAGACCCCACCGTACTCTCCAACCTAAGACCCATCTCTCTTCTCCCATGTCTGAGTAAAATAGCGGAAAAATTGGTGAACACTCAGCTAAACGAGTTCTTGGAAAGTGCCAACTGCCTTCACTCCAAGCAATCAGGTTTCAGAGCGGGGCATTCAACAGAATCGGCACTGCTCCACACCACAGACACCTTGAAATGGGCTCTAGATCAGGGTAAAGAGGCAGTGCTGATTCTGTTAGATCTCTCCGCGGCCTTTGATACGGTCTCCCACAACATTCTGATAAATAGACTGAAACAAATAGGAATAACTGAGAAAGCGCATTCCTTAGAAACAGGAACCAGGTCGTCACTCTAGGTAGGTATAAATCCACAGGGAAACAACTGTCCTCAGGGGTCCCACAGGGATCCTCCCTTAGTCCGACCCTTTTTAACTTATACATGTCCCCACTGCTCACACTGATTGACTCCTTTGACATTGAAGCAATCAGCTACGCAGACGACACCCAATTGATTCTGACCCTGGATAAAAACTCCACCGCGGCAGAAGAAAAATTTCATCACTGCCTCACCTCAGTCATGAAATGGATGGAGTCAAACCATCTCAGGTGTAACAGCTCCAAGACAGAGATTATTTTGTTTGGAAAAGCTAACAACTTCAACCCTACCCTGTGGTGGCCCAGAAACTCAGACCCACCGCCAGCCACAGTGGACACAGCCAAAAACGTAAGTTTCAAATTTGACCCCACGCTTTCCTTCCACAAACAGGCACTCACAGTTGCAGGTACCTGTTTCCAAATCATAAGAATGTTGAGAAAAATGTTTGATCTGCTACCCCTGCACGCTAGAAAAACGGTTGCAGTGGCCCTGATTTTATCTCGCCTCGATTATGGCAATGGTCTATATGCAGGAACAAAAAAAATGGTGATAAATCGATTACAGGTGATTCAAAATGCCGCCGCCAGGCTGGTACTAGGTCTCCCCAAACGGTCATCCTCGACTGATGCCCTAAAAACCCTCCACTGGCTACCAATTCATAAAAGGATCTTATTCAAGATCCTAACCATCACCTATAAAGCCAACACTGGTAGTGGGCCACACTATCTGAGAAATCATCTTAGACCGTACAAAACTAAACAAACTTTGCGGTCTTCCAATGAGAACTTGCTCATCAACCCCCACTTCAAACTGAAAACCCGAGGAGGAAAAACCATAGCCACACTAGGAGCAAAAGCTTGGAATCACCTGCCCACCCAGCTAAGACACACCAACAACGAGCCCATGTTCAGAAAGCTATTAAAAACTTGGATCTTCACCACCTCAGATCAGGAAATCTTAGCACTAATCTGATCCTTCTGCATTCATCCTTTCTGCACTTTTCCCTTTTTCCCTCCTATCTTCCCCTCAGTCTCTGTCACATAGCGCCAAGATACTCCTTGGAGTGAACGCTGCGCTCTATAAATACCTATTTCATTCATTCATTCATGGCTGACAGAGCTCGGCCCTACCCCTACGCCAAATGACCACACACAACTTCGGCATCGTAGTAGACAGCCAACTCTCCATGAGACAGGAAGGCAACACCGTTGCATCTGCTTGCTTTTACACCATCCGCATGCTCTGAAACGTCTTCAGGTGGCTTCCCACCAGCACCAGGAAAACTGTGACACAGGCCCTCATCACCAACCAACTCGACCACTGCAAAGCACTCTATGCAGGCACAACCTCCAAACAAATGCAAAAGCAAAAACTCCAGACGACACAGAACCCAGCAGCTAGGCTGATCCTCAACCTGCCCAAGAGAACACACAATACCCAACGCCTCAAAGACCTCCTTTGGCTCCCCGTCCACAAGGGAAGCCAGTTCAAGCTCTCGACCCACGTCTACAAAACCCTCCACAACATTGGATCACACTATATCAACCACTGCCTCACCTTTCACTACCCACCCAGAAACCTGCTCTCAGCACACCTCGCCCTCGCACAGATGCCATGCTTCTGCTGCAGCTGCACCAGAAGGCGCTCTTTTCCTCACTTCGCCACCAAAACCTGGTACACCATCCCTCTCCACCTACGCACCTCACCCTCGCTCAACCTCTTTAGGAAGGGACTCAAGACCGGCAGCACAGCACCTGGATACCCCCTGGAGTGATACGAAGCGCTTTACAAATACTTTTTGAGTGATTGATTGATAGGGGTCTCTATTTAGAATTATTATGTTAGTGGTAGTCAATGTGTGAAGTGTTATAAGGTATAGGGGTATTTATTTAGAATTATTCTGCCGGTGACAGTCAATATTTGATTCAATATAAGGCTATTGAGATCTCTGTGGCAGTCAATGTTTGAACAATTATCAGGTATAGGGGTCTCTATTTAGAATTATTCTTTCATGGCAGTCAATTTTTTGTATAATTATAAGGTATAGGTTTTTCTATTTAGATGTACGTTAAATCAAAGGGGGACGGAAGAGCAGGTTATTTAAAGATGTCCTCCTCCTCTGCTCCTCCAAGTACTAATGTATAACACGGGAAGGAGACCGCTCCTCTATAAAGCCGGTGCCCCGCTTGCTGCCACGAGGTGGTGTCACTGGAGTAATGTATACTGGGTTGAGTTTCTCCTTTTGAATTTCAATAAGAATGGACTATTTCTCTTAGGTTGCATTGCTCTGTTCTACTGATTCTATGTTTACCTTAAGTTGTTCCCTACAGTGGTCGGGTACCTCCACTTCACCTATAAAGAAGTGTACTCCAACCTTTGAGGTAAGCTATGTTATAATCCCTTGGGGTTCCTCCACCCGGGACAATGGTTTTTGTCTTTCATTTTCAGTTGGCTGTCCGATCTATGAACCAGTTTATGGGATCATTGTTTTGAATGTTTTGAATGTTTGTATTCTATTAGTTTACTCGCACTCCTGGGCAGGCATACTTACCCTGCCTTGGACTACTATAGCCTCAGTACCACTACCCATACCTGTGGGAAGACTAAGCTGTTATTCGTGTCACTGTTCCTTTGTGCACAATATATATTTTGGAATCTTTACGTCGTGTCTCCATTTTGTTTTGTCTTCTCTTCTTCTTTCTAGGTAGAGACTTCATACTGATTCCTCACTGGGAATCAGTCACACTTCATTTGGACATCCTCGACCCTCGGGGAGTCCCCGCGCCCCAGTAGGGGGTTCCTTTGTTTGTTTATTAAGGTCCTGAAGAAGTGCCGCCCGACAATTGGGCCTCAATGGTACGAAACATGTCGACCATGCACCCATGGAGCTATACTGGTACCTTAGGACCACAAGATAGCGCCACTGTTTGACCTAGTCCTGGACCCATATTGAATTAAACGTTCCTGGGTCTGGTGCCTATTTTAAGTCACCCTTTACGCATCACTATTCACTGCATTTTGCTCACGTTGACTTACCACATACTGCATCCTCAGATCTAAAGAACTCCGCCAAAGAAGCCACCAGGCCCGTCAGACATTGCAGCGCCGGTCTGACGAGGAGCACCCTATGATATAGCATGACACCCTAACAGGTGTGTCAGGGCATTATGATCCGAAATTCAGATCTCCCAGCGACTTGATTCCTGGCCAGGTAGCACCCCCCAGGGCACCGGCTTTATAGAGGAACAATCTCTTTCCCGTGTTACATATCTATTCAGATGCATTCTGTCTGTGGCAGTCAATGTTTGAATCATCAAAACGTATAGGGGTCTCTATTTTGAAGTATTCTTTCATGGCAGTCAATGTTTGAATCATTATAAGGTATGGGGGTCTCTATTAAGAATTGTTCTGATGTCAGCGGATAGAGGCGTATTGGAGGGATATACATTATACCATGCGTACAGTATTAGGGGTGGAGATGCAGCCAGAGGCGCGACGGTGCTTGCTGAATGTCTGGGAGCCGACTGACCTCAACGCATGCACTAAGCAGTGGGCTACACTGGCATTCATGATTGCTAAGAGAAACATTGCGCAATTGTGGGGTGCAGTCCAGCCGCCCCTCCTGGAAAGATGGAAGGAGGATTTAGATTGGTGCATGTTTAGGGAAAAGTCGGTGTTTATTGCCAGGGGATGTCCCGGGAAGTGGAAAAGGGTGTGGGGAGCCTGGAACAAATACAGAGGGGATGTGTGTTCCCCACCCAGCCAGCAGGCGGAGGACGAGGCTTGTGTGACTCCCTAGCCGCAGAAAAACATTGCTTGTACGATATACTGTAATAAGAATTTATTGCCGGAAACCGTGAATGAAGTCGCCTGCTAAGATGTACTTGATGTATCTCAGTCGAATTGGTTTAATAAAAAGAATTTACAAAAAAAGAATTGTTCTGTCAGTGGCAGACAATGTTTGAATCATTATAAGGTATTTGGATCTCTACTTATAATTATTCTTTCTTGGCAGTCAAAATCTGAATCATAAACTATAGGTGGCAGTGTCTCTGTTTGGAATTCTTCTTTTGGAGGTAGTCGTTTGAATCATGACAAAATTGGGGGTCTCTGATTAAAATTATACGTTTGGTGATAGTCAACATCTGAATCATGAGGATATCGGGTTTCTGTCTAGAATAATTCTTTCAGTTGCAGTTAATGTCTGAATTATAATGGTATAGGGCTTGCTCTGTTTAGAATTTGAAATATTGATTTGGTCGAGGTCAATGCTTGCATCATTGTAAGAGAACAGTGGTCACTCTATTTAGAACTATTCTTTCGGTCACAGGGGCATTCAATGCTTGAATCTTATGTTTACAGGGGTCTCTCGGCTTAGATTATTCTTTCACTGGCACTGGATCTATGAATCATTGTTTGCCAGGTGTATAGTTGCAATGTATACCTGATATGACTGCTAAGGTTAATTTATAACACGTCAGGTTTGGCACCAGTTGGGCTTATTAGTTTGTCTACAGTTGTTTAAAGAGTTTTCCTACAAGAACACATCATTTGAAAAGCAGGAAATATGTGCATGGACACTGTGAATGGTGGATTTTTGTATAGTATTGTAACATTTCTATAGCACTTTCCTACCTCTTACTGGGGCCGCAAAATGCTTTCTCGAATGGTCCTGTGAGTAATTACTATATCAGTAGTGCATTGGAATGAGAATGTTGTTGGTAATAGACAGTTCTATTAGTCTTGAATTTTGTTGTCATGGTTTTTTTTTATACTCTTTTTATTAACATTGCTCATAAGACCATTCAATGACAAATAGTATTAAGAAGGCATGACAGGGAATAGCTGTACATTTAACCAATAAAGACACAGGAGGACATAAGTGAGATACATCATTGCTGTAGTCAAACCCCCGACCTCCCCTCCGTTTCTCTGTATTTCGACCAGGGTCCCCACACTTTCCTCCATTTCTTAATGCAGCCCCTACTTTTATATATAGTCTCTTCGGCCCGTTGACACCAATCAAGGTCTCGCCTCCATTGTTCCCATTGCGGAGGTGTCTGTGAACCCGAGCCCCTGGTATGTTTCTTTTCGCTACCCGCACCGCCAATGCCAGCCACAGCTCTACATATCTGGACCAGCCAGTATCCCCTTTAATCATGAGCAACAGCACCTTGGCTCCATCGGGGCCGTATCTCCCACCACCGCAGACATACTGTCTTTGACCTTAGTCCAGAAGGGAACTATCTCGGGGCATTCCCACAGTATATGATAAAAGGAGACCTCTCCTTGGCAACCCCTCAGGCAAAGGGCCGACTGACTGCTACCCCATGCAGAGAGGTGTGTGCGGGGATAGTAAATGTGATGTAGTATCTTCAGCTGCACTAAACGGAACCAGGAGCGAATTGCAATTTGACGCGGACTCTGTATGGCATCTTGCCAATCATCGTCCTCTATGGTGCCGATGGCCCTGGCCCAAGTTGCTCGAAGCGCCAACAGGGGGTCTGGCATGTTGTCGATAAGCTTGCGGTAGATGGTGGATGTGGGCTTTTCTAAAATGGGGTCTAGTAACAGTCTGTCTTCCATGGGGGAATATTCCGGGAGTGAAGCGTCGCTGCTTATGTGTGAGCGTAGGGCGTGCAGAAGTCGTATGTAATGGTAGGGCTGTGAGTCGTGGAGGTCGTATTCTTTCTTGAGGTATGCGAAGGATCGAGGGGACGTCCCTTTCCAAACGTCACCTAAGTATTCTATGCCTATTAGCTTCCACCCCTTGAAGCCTGTCAACTGTGTCACTTCTCTCAGTTGATCTTCTAGCCAGAGAGGGGTCCTGCCAGATAACTTGTCTGTCCATCCCAGGAATCTGTTTGCCTCCCTCCAGCATTGAAGCACAACTCTCTTGTGTACAGGCCACTCCTGCACTTTCTTGGCATAGAGAAGGGGCTCGCAATTTCCCCGAGGCATACTCAATCTATCGACCCTGTAGGCCAGTTCAGAACCGGCCGTATATACCCAGTCGTTGACAACTTGAAGCTGTGAGGCCCAGTAATATAGTTTGACGTCTGGAAGCACCAGTCCACATCATATACCCCTCTAGTGAGCTTGGGCAGCACTATTCTCGGGTTGCCCCCGTCCCACAGCAGCGTCCGCACCACCTGCGATATTCGTGTGAATACACCCGAAGGGATAGGGTATGGAGTATTCTGCAGGATGTATAAGAGTCGCGGCAACGCGAGCATCTTAAACAATGCCATAACCAAAGGAAATGATGGACGGAGTGTTGAACATTGCAAGCACTCACCCCCAGTCAACTGATCTGGGTTTAATCCATCACCGTTCTTTAGCCCACTCTGCCACCCCAGTTCAGACATGGCCATATGCAAATCAGTCTGACCCTGTGCCTCATGGGAACAGTCCAGCCCGAACTGCCAAGCCATGCCTTCCCTGGACCGGAAACAAACTTCCTAGGACCGGTTTCTGGCATTTCAGCTGTCTTCAGCCAGGCTTGCTTGAATCCAGTGGCAAAGTGAGCAAGGGACTCACGTCTGAGCATACCCTGCCAACTTATGGCGAACAAAGCAATAACCAAAGGAAATGATGGACGGAGTGTTGAGCATTGCAAGCACTCACCCCCAGTCAACTGATCTGGGTTTAATCCATCACCGTTCTTTAGCCCACTCTGCCACCCCAGTTCAGACATGGCCATATGCAAATCAGTCTGACCCTGTGCCTCATGGGAACAGTCCAGCCCGAACTGCCAAGCCATGCCTTCCCTGGACCGGAAACAAGCTTCCTAGGACCGGTTTCTGCCACCCGGCCCATGAGGGAAAGAGGCAGAGATCTCCAGTGACTCACGTCGGTCCCGAGGCGAGCCAGTTGGGAATCTAGATTTCTGGCCAAGAATTTATCTTTGTCTCTCGTGACGTAGATCCCCAAATATTTGAAACCGTCAGTCACCACGGACGCTGGACACCTAGGGATTTCGCACAATAGATTGTGTAGCCAGAATAGCTGCCGAAAAGAGCGAAGAGATGTAGTGCCTGCGCTATCGAGTGGTAGGGTCTGGCCATATCGTCAGCGTATAAAGAAATATGCTTTTCCCTCTTGTCAGTGAGCGCCAAGCCCAAGAACGATCTGTCCCTCCTGATCCAGTGAGCCAATGGCTCCAGGGCCAGGGCAAAATGAGGGGGGACAGAGGGCAACCCTGTCTGGTGCCCCTCCTGAGAGAGAAGACTCTGGACACAGCTCCATTGACCCTCACCCTGGCCGTAGGTTGCTCATAGAGCAGACGTACCCAGCTACAGAAGTTCGGGCCAAAGCCTAGTTTCTGGAGCACCATAAACAGATAGGGCCATTCAATGCTATTGAACGTCATAGAGGCCTCCAATGCCATAAATGCAGTCTGCGTGCACCCCACTTCTTCGGTCAAGTATAGTACCCCGAACAGACGTCTCAAGTTGTGGCGGGTGCTCCTAGGGGTCATAAATCCCGACTGGTCCACATGTACCAAGTCCGGGAGAACAATCACCAGCCTGTCCGCCAGGATCTTGGGCAGGAGTTTGGCCTCAACATTGATGAGCGAGATAGGATGATAGGAAGAGCATTGATCCGCCGGCTTCCTCGCTTTATGAATAACCACGATCGCGGCCTCGCGTTGATCAGCTGGGAACCTGCCTATCTCGCGCGCCTCCGAGTACATCTGGAGAAGGGGGCTGATGACGATGTTCACCTTTCGTTTGTATATTTCCACTGGAAGCCCATTGGGTCCTGGCGCTTTCCCAGATTGGAGGGAGTTGAGAGCTCTCCCCAGTTCCTCCCCTGTGAGGTCCGCATCTAGGGGGTCACTTTGGTCTTGAGATAGCATGGGCACTCCTGTAGGAACTCCGCACAGTCGTCTTCCGTCCTGGTGCAGTCCGGGGAATATACCCTTTCAAAGTGGGTCGCAAAGGCTTCTGCAATGCCCGTGCTTGTGGATATCAGGGACCCTGACTCCTCACGCACCTCAGCCACCCAGGAGCGCTCCCTGTCCCGTCGCTCAAGCCACGCCAGGAGCTTCAGGGCCTTGTTGCTCACGTCATATATCCGATGTTGTGTGGCGAGGGTATAGGCTCTTGCCTCCCCCTCAGCCAGGGCTCGAAGCTCCTGCTGTTTGAGTGTCAATCTGTAGCGGAGGTCAACAGATGGGGCGATGCCAACCTCGCGCTCCATCTGTTCGATTTCGTTTTCCAGTTGAGCAATCTGTATGGATTCCTCCTTCTTCTGAGCCCCGATTAGTGCCTGAGCCTGTCCTCTCAACACCGTCTTGTAAGCTTCCCACAATGTTATGTGTGAGTCATCCGAGCCATCTCGGAGCTTATCCCCGAGGGTCTGGTTCCGCAGGCGCCACGGATCTATCCGTGGGAAGGACGGCCTGTTGGCCGCCGGGCCCCTCAAAGTGGCGCTGACTGGGGAGTGGCCGGAGATCCCACGTGCCATAATCTGGGGTGGGTCAAAGTTTCCCACCTGGTCAGTGAGGGTGAAAAGATAGTCCAGTCGTGAGAAGGACCCGTGTCTGGCTGAATAGAACGTGTAATGTCTGTGTGAAGGGACACTAAGCCCCATGGCATTAACAAAACCGTGTAGGCCCCTCTACCCCCTACAGCCCAGCCCGGTGCTGGAGCGGTCTAGGTCTGCATTGATAACTGTGTTAGTGTCGCCCCCAAGCAGAAGGATCCCCGAGGGGAGATCGGCTAGGAAGGATCCCAGCCTCGGGAGGGTCGAGGAGTGCAGTCCTGGCGGGATATAGCAGGAGCAGAGCACCACAGTACGCCCCTCCCACTTACCCGCTATCGCTGCCATGCAGCCCACATCGTCAGTCCAAGCACCTGAAAGTGTAATGGGTAGAGTGTTACGGACTGGAATGCCCACCCCCCTTGAACCTGACGTGAACCCCGAATGGGCCACCATGCGGTATCCAAAGCGGTCCAGGGCCTTATACCTGTTGCCCCTCAGATGTGACTCCTGAATTAAGACCACATCAGGCGAGTGCCTTTTAAGGTGCTATATTATGAATGTGCGTTTAATTGTGTTACTAAGCCCATTCATGTACCACGTCCATATTACTATGTTAGTCGCAACACCCATATCTGTCTAGGGGGCGACCCATCCCTGGACAGTCGCGCGGTCCCACTGTATCCCCAGGCAGAAAGCCGCATGCCAAAGGTCTGAGCTGGTTTAGAGCAAAACATACAAACCCCAAAAACAAACCCCCCCCCCATCTCCCAACTTCCCCCTCCCTGCCCGGTGGGTCCCCAACCTCCCACCTTCTAAGCTTGCAGAGTGCCTGTCGCCCCATCTGCCACTAAATCAAACTTAGCAAGGAGACATGAACCCGCAGCCAGCCAGCAGAATTATACAAAACATCCGAATTTCCCACCCATTCTTAATAACTGTGTAAGGGCAACCCTGCGTCAACCCCTAAGCCTCACAACCCCCCCAAACATTATTGGCTCGTGCCAGGCCCAATTAAAGCGTTATGATATTGCAAATCCGTGCAAACTGATTTAGTCCCAAGACTTGAGAGACTCCTTTGGACAGTGTACCCCACCCAAAATTCAGAGCCTGGGCGGTCTTTAAAGCATTCAGGAGAGAAAGCAGCTCGATAAAAAGACCATCCCCAGATCACCTAATCACTCTCTGCTCATGTCTCTGGCTGCCAGGCGTAGATCTCTCCTCACTCGCGGGGTCCCTCTCATTTCGGCGCTGTCCGCCAAACCTCCAGCCAGTCACTGGCCTCTTCCGCTGACTCGAAGAAGTACGCCTTGCGCCGTCCAGGATCTTGAGGTTAATGTTAATGTTAAGGGAGATTTGTTAAGCGCACTGTCACCATAAGTTTCCTGGCGCTGATAGACCACCGAGATTGTGCAAGAGGGACTTAGCGGGGGTGTGAGAAGAGCAGAGTTTTCAAGGATTTCCTAAAGGACAGAAGAGAGGGCTCAGTCTTGAGGGAGAGTGGAAGAGAATTCCACAGTTTGGGAGCCAGGTGGATGAAGCTGCGGCCGCCTAGTCTGGAGAGTTTGAAACGAGGGATGACCAGAAGCAGGAGGTTAGTGGACCTCAAAGTACGGGAGGGACAGTAGGGGGTGACCAGGGACTTCACGAAAGCCGGGGAGGGGCCAGTCCGGGCTTTAAAGACCAGGCAGCAGACCTTGAAGGCTATTCTTTCACTGATGGGCAGCCAGTGTAATTGTTGGAGTAGGGGTCTGGCCGACTGCCATCTTGGAATTTTAAAGGCAAGTCTTGCGGCCTGGTTTTGAATGATCTGTAGCCTGGATAGCAGGGATTTTGGGAGGCCATGGTACAGGGAATTGGAGAAGTCCAAACAGGACATCACCAATGCTATTATGACCTGTAGCAAGGCTTCCGGGGTCAAAAGGTGGGCGACTTTCCGTATCCTGTAAAGCTGGAACATACAGGCGGATGTTACAGCGCTCACCTGGGCCTTGAGATTGAGCTCAGAGTCAATGATGACCCCGAGACTCTTTACACAACCAGCTGGGAGAGGCGGAGGGCCGAGCTCAGAGGGCCAATACTGGGGGCCCCAGTGGGAAGCGCTCCTCCCGGGAAGGAGGAGCTCGGTTTTCCCAGGGTTGAGCTTCAGTTGGTTTTGATTCATCCAGTGCTGGATGTGTATCATGACCGCCTGGAAGTTGGTGATGGCGTCAGGGGAAGTGAGGGGAAAAATAATTTGTAGGTCGTCCGCATAGTTGAACACGGTGACGTCCCACCTACCCAAGGAGTGAATAAGAGGTTGGAGATACAAATTAAAAAGAAGGGGGTTCAAAGATGATCCTTGGGGGACGCCACAGAGCGACGGGGCGCTGGGAGCTCTGAAAGGGCCCAGGCTGACAGCTTGGGATCTTCCCTCGAGAAAAGATCTAACCCAGGTCAGAGCGAGCCCACGGATTCCAGCTGACTCGACACGGTGGAGTAAGATGGCATGATCCACCGTGTCGAATGCTGCCGACAAATCCAGTAGGACCAGTGCCTGGGAGAGTCCTCTGTCAGCATTGCTTCTGAGGTTGTCCAGGGTGAGGTGGGCAGGGAAGAGCATCATATATTTCACCCCTTGCTCACAGAGAGCCCTCTTCACACCGTTAAAGGACCTTTTCTGATGCTGCACATGGAGAGTGAAATCCGGAAAGAAACGGATTGTGGCATTGTCAATCCGAAGATCGCCAGACATCTGCGCTGCCTGCAGGATGGCATCCTGATCTCTGAAATTCAGAATGCGGGTGATGATAGTATGCGGAGGGGTCCCAGGCTTAGGCTTGCCCCCGAGCGATCGATGGGCCCGTTTGACTGAGAAGAAGTTGGACAAACTCTTGGGTTTCAAGTGGTTCAATATCAGGTCTTCGATGAACCAGTCCGTGGAGGGTCCCTCCATTCCCTCTGGGACCCCCACCCTGTGGATGTTATTGCATCTGGCTTGCCCCTTCTGGTCCTCAAGCCGAGCGTAGATGTCGGTCTGGTTTTTGGTGAGTGCGGCGACCTGTTCTTCAAGCCGTTTTGTTTTGGACTGAAGGCTCCCAATGCCCCTTTCGCCACTGTCACTTTCTCCGACATCTTTCGGAAATCTGCGTGCAGCAGATTGACTTCCTCGGTCACAGAGTCCAGCTTGGGCTTTAGGGTCCCGCGGAGCTCGCGAATGGCTGCCATGATGTTTCTCAAGGAGGAGTCGGGGCCATCGCTGCCATTGTCCTCGTTCAATCCTCTCTCCCCATGGCCACTGTGTACGTGTCTATTTGATTGGACTGGCCCAGGCCCGCCAGTCTGTTTTGGCCCATGACTTGGGACGTGCCACCCGCCGCTCCGTCCGGTCCGGGCACAGCAGATGGAAGGCTCCCGCAGCCTCTGAATTTTCTACAGCCCGCGGCCAGGAATAGGGGTCAAGAGTAGTCTATATCCGGTGGCCCTAGGATCTGACGACGCAGGTCCGCTCACCCTTGTGGGCCCCCACCTAGGGGAATAGTAAGGCTGTTTAGCCAAGCGGTCTCCTGGCCGCTGTGTCTGTCTTGCCACCTTCTCCCCCACACCACCTCGCCAGACCAGGGATCCGCTCCTGCCTCAGACGGCCATCCCTCGCCGCACCCGGTGTTGGGGTAGCGTTGTGTGGGCACCAATTCCACCAGCAGTGTGGGCTGTAGTCTCAGGGGGTCCTCGCTGTGCTGTAAGCCATAGCTGCTTGTGGCATGCAGCGGCCTATCACCAGGTGTGGCGCCTCACTCTCACCCTCACCGGCTGTCAGGAGGAGAGGAGCACCACGCTATATGGGCCCCAGCCCCGCCACGCCCGCTGTCAATCGCCGTTCAGGTGCAATATCTGCTCCCTGCAGCTGTCCGCACCTTCGCGGTCTCGCGCTACCGATCCGCAATGCAGGGGGCCTCCACCGTGTCGCGATCAACCACCTGATGTAGGAGCGGCATTGTGGGGGCACCAAGCCCCGTCAGCAGACTGGGCCAGAGTCATGGGGGGTCCGCGCTGCTCAGGAGGCAAGCACCACGTGGGCCATGCGTCGGCCTGTCCCCGAGTGCGGAGCTTCACATACGCACTCACCGGCAGTCTTGAGGAGAGGAGCGCCGCACGATGTGGGCCCCAGCCCCGGAGCGACCTCAAACAAGCACCACTCAGGTAAGGTCCCCGCTTCTTGCTGCTTGTCATGCCCTTGCGATCTCGTGCCGCCGATCCGCAAGGCAGGGGGCCGCCTCCGCACTACAATGAGCCACCACAGGAGGACGGCTCCGGCTGCTGCTGCTCCCGTCGCAGGCCGGTGCCATTTTAGGCGCGTCTGGTGAAGCGTCTTCTCTGTGTCTTTTCACGGTCCGCGGCACCGCCAGGAGAGCGCCCCAGGTCCGATCCGCTCGCCGCTACCTTCACTCATGGGCTGACACCGTCTGGCATCTCATTTGCCCCACGGATGATGCTGGATTTTGGGCCTGTATGCTGACCGCTAGCGCAGCTACCTCAGCAAGCGGCCATCTTCTGCGGCTGTAGGCCACGCCCCCCGAGTTACTTTGTCATGTTTGAGGCAATGAGAGTGTGTTCCAGTCTTGGCACAGCAGAATGTATGTATGTATGTATGTATGTATGTATAGCACATTTATAAAGCGCTACTGTCACCCATCGGGCATCCTGGCGCTGTGATCTAACTGATCCTGCAGCAAAACAATACTGTATCGGCAAGCTACTCAGTCCTTGGAAACAGGTGAGTTTTTAATTCTTTTTTAAAAGAGAAGAGATCTCCTAAACATCTAAGCGGCAGTGGCAGATCGTTCCACAACTTAGATGCCATATAGACAAAGGAGCGTCCCCCCATCCGCTTTCTCCGGATTTTGGGGACAACTACCAAGTTAGCTGAAGCAGAGCGGAGAAATCTAATAGGGATGTACCAAGAGAACATCTCCTGTGGGGTAGTGGTCCCAAACCATGTAGGGCCCGGAAGACCAAGCATAAAGCTTTAAACTTGACCCGCTGAGAGATAGGCAGCCAGTGCAGGTCTTTAAGTGCTGCAGATGACGAATCAAAACATCGGCGGGATAGTGCTAACTTAGCAGCAAAGTTCTGTACCTGTTGTAGTTTGCCTAATGCCGTGATAGGTGCCCGCAGAAGCAGTGCATTGCAGTAATCAAGTCTACTTAAAATGATACTACGCACTACTTCTGGTCTGGCATGGGCGGGAAGCAAAGGGAGAATCTTCCGCAGAGTGCGCAACAGCCCCATACAGGAGGACACTGTTTTATCAATGAAACCCTCTAGTTGAAGATTGGGTTCCATTGTCACCCCCAGATTACGAACCGAGCTTGCCGCTGCTACCGTACCCTGAACGTAGGGAGGCCAAAAGTCCCGCGGTAGGGGTCGTGGGACACGGTCCGCTGAGCAATGCAGCACCTCCGTTTTGGAGCTGTTAAATTGCAACTAATTGTTACTCAGCCAGGTCGCCGTGGAGACCATACAATGGTGAAAGGTCTCCAGTGACACCGCCTTCTCCCCCTCAAAGGAGAAGATAAGTTGGGTGTCATCAGCATAATTGGTGACCGTTATGCCAAAAGATTTAATTAACTTGACCAGGGGGCGGAGGTAAAGATTGAAAAGAATGGGACTGATGGCTGATCCCTGGGGTACGCCATGCCCTACCCTTCTGATGGTAGACTTGAAGGGAGACAGGGCAACCACCTGATGTCTGTTGGCCAGGTATGAAACAAGCCAATCTCGGGCCAGACCCATCACACCAGCCTCCTCCAATCCCCTGGTCAAGATGGCGTGATTGACCGTATCGAACGCTGCCGACATGTCAAGCAGCACTAAAAAGGCTGCTTGACCATGATCGGCACGCGAACGAAGGTCACTCAAAACGGTCACCAAAGCTGATTCGGTTCCATGCGCTGGCCTGAACCCAAACTGCGCCATGTCCATACAGTCATTAACTTCCAAAAAACCGGACAGATGTTTCGTGACCAGTTTCTCCAAGATCTTAATCGCGAAGGGAAGTAATGAAATAGGTCTGTAATTAGCGGGGGATAGAGGGTCCAGTGATTCCTTCTTCAACAGCGGAGAAACTACCGCAAGCTTCCAGCTGTACAGAACCTGGGCGGAGTCGAGAGACTGGCAGCAGATTGCATGGAGAGGAGGAAACAGCTCCTCCCCAAACACCTTCCAAAACTTGTGCGGAAGTACATCAAGCGGAGAACCTGAAGACACACTATCTGCTAAAGCAACAAACTCTGCAAAGGAGGGGGGAGGGAAAGCTGTCCAACCTTGCTCTCCCAGCCTCCAACTCTGATGTAGGCGGGAGAGCGGCCTCTGAGATATTGGGACTCAGTTTACTCAAGATGGTCGCGATCTTGTCTTCGAAGGCCATGGCCAACGAGTCGCAGAGTAACTGAGAGGCAGGAATAACTGGAGAAGCACTAGCCGGTCGAGACAGCTCGTTGACAATTTTAAACAAAGCCTGAGCTTTATTAGAGGCTGACAATAAAGTCTCCTCTAAGAACCTTGCTTTTGCACACTTAATCTGTGACTTATAAGCTGCCAGCTCCTGCTGGCTTAACCTTCCGGTTGTAAGAAAAAGCTATGTAAGGATAGGCTTGCAAGCAGTTTATGCAAACCAGTCCATTGTGGTAAGGAGTTCACTTGGGTCTAGCAGTTTGTAAAAGCCAGAACATCCGTAGTGTATGGGTGGAAGACGGGTGTTGGCAATAGTCAACATCTATTAGTGCGAAGTTTTAATGTCATGTGTGAGAATTAGAGTAGTGCACCAGCCTTGTCACAGCGGCATGTATGCATTTCTTACACACTTGTGGCAGTAAGAAAAGGAGTGACAAGCAGCATATACAAATCACTCAAACATTGTGTGATGAGATTCAGTTGAGACCAGCTTTAGGGAAAAAGCCGGTCTTTATTTGTCTTCAGAATTCTAGATGGTTTTTGATGGTTTTACCCTCTTTGTAGTGTGTTGCAGAGCTTGTACTTCTGCACTGAGATGGGGCTTCTACTTAAGTCAGATGTTTCATAACAAGGCATTATCCGTTCTTGGGGCCACAGGTGATCAGAAGGTTCTCTTTCAGTAATATGTCTTGAGTTTAGGCTGCAAGAGGAGTTGATCCCAACCTGTTGGACTTGGCCCTTTTTGCAGGGTCATCCCTAAACGTTTTGCCTTCCTCCTGTATTTTTTCTGACCTGTTGTTGGCTGTTTTATGACTCTGGGCACCTTACCACTGCTGATCAGTGCTAAGGTGCATATGATCTCCCTATGGTAAAATGTATACATTGATTGGTGTCCATGTTTGGCTTATTTGGTTTACTATCAGCCCCTAGTAAAGTGCACCAGGAGTGCCAGGGCTTGTAAATACAAATGCTGCTGGTGGGCTTGCAGCACTGGTTGTGCCACCCACAGAAGCGGCCTAGTGAAATGTGTCTAAGGTCTGCCACTGCAGAACCTGCGTGCAGTCTGGTACTGTCGCGCTGACTGCGCAAGTGCACCCACTTGCCAGTCCCTAAACCTTCCCTAAACTACATATTAGTCACCCCACTGGTAGGCCCAAGGGCAGGGTGCATTGTAGGCATAAGGTAGGACATGCCCTGATGTGTGTGGCATGTCTTAATAGTGAATTACAGCCATTTTCGTTTTTCACTATTGAAGGCTACCTGCTCTCCATAGGCCAGAATGGGCTGCTGGAATTACTACACGCTGTAATCCCAGTGGACTCACAGAGCATGGTAGAAAGTCAAGTTTAGTATGCCTGAACTCAGAATAATAAAATACTTCTTTTAGTAAAGTTTATTTTAATATCCTGTGTTTGTAAATACTACTTTTAGAAAGTTAGTATTTACTGACCTGGCCAATTCAGTCCGCCTCTGCTGTGTGTGTGTGTGCTGCCTAGTTTCAGTGGGGAGCAGGGCTGGGGGATTCCAGGAGACAGGCTGGCTGGCTGCCAGGTGGTGGGTAGAGAGATTACACCAGGATGGGTGGGAGGAGTACACCTTGACTCTGAATAGACCTGTGCTCTGCCACCACAATGCCGGCTCCGCCCCCTGTGGAGCGGCTGATGTCTCTGCCCTGCTGCTGAAAGGAGAGAGCAGAGTCACCACAACAAAGTGCTCCAAAACCGGACTGAGCCAGGCCCAGGCCCCCTGGCGACAAAGAACAAAAGAATTGCTGTCTAAAAGAAGGAGCCCTGCTCCTAAGAAATCAGATCCTGTTTGCGCCAAGAGGAAACTCTGCCTGAAGAGAAGGACCTGGAAAAGCTGCATGGAGGAGTACTGTCTCTAAGTCTGAGAGACTGGCCTGTGGTGGGTGCCTTGCTGCTGAAGGAGAGGAAAAGACTGAAGAAGAAACTTTGATTCAACTTGTGCTTAACAACCAATCTCCAAGGGCTTGCTTGTGAACTTGCCCCCTGAACTGCGCCCCCAGAGAACCTGTGTGCCCCTCATCTCTCTGAGCACCGCGACTTCTGCCACCGGGGCTACTGCGAGCCCAGTAAAGGCCTGCCTGCCTGGCCCGAACACCGCAAGCAACTGCCCCCCCGAGCTGTAGCTCGCACCGTAAGGAAGAGACTAACCAGGCTCCAAGCGCCGAGCCTCTGCGACCCCCCTGGCCGTGGGGACCCCTTTAAGGACCTGCGACGCACTGTTCGTCATCTGAGCGAAGCCGACCGCGCTGCAAAGCGCTAGAAATCACCCTCAAGACAGCCCTCCTTTCTTCCACCCCCTCGAGGCGTGCTGTGGGAGCCCCGAGGTGCCCCCTCCGTGCTCCGCGATCATCTGCCAAAGAGGATTGCACCTGCGACGTGGGACACCTCGCTGCCAACTGCTATGGCCACCCCGACTTTCCTACGAAGACCAGAGGTACTGGGCGCCCCGTCCCGCCAACGGTACGGACCGTACTACGGCCCTGTACAGAGCGTCCCCGTGAGTTTGTGTCCGCTGGAAGCGTGAGCGATCGCCAGGGACGTCCCGACACCGTGCGAAGCGCACCGGCGAAGGTACGGCCCGTCCGGCTGTAGATAACCGCCTGCAGACGCCAGCAAGATGCGTGAGCAAACGCGGGGAAGCGTCCCGCGGAGTGTATGTTCCGTAGAAAGAGTGGTACGACACGTACGAACCACCGTACGCACCGTACGAAAGGCACTACAAAGCGCACAGGGCCCAGAAGGTGCAGATTGCACCAGAACCTGGCCTTTTAAGAACTGTGGCCTACTAGAACACTGAAAAAAGTAACTGGATCCTTATTTAAGAAGCAAGACTGTAATTTGAAAGCCTGCGTAAAGAAATCTTCTATATAAAGAACTTTATTTTTACATAAATACAGCCTTGTGTCTCTGTGTGGTGGGTTGGTGATTGTTGTGTGGGACATCTGGAATGCTTAACCTTATGCCCTCTGGAATCTAGCCTGACTGCTTGCGCCACGATACCTAGAGGGTGAGCAGGGGTTATTTTTAAAGAGGTGATCCTACGCCCTGACTTAGATGAAAAGGGGCCCTGCTTGTCGCAAGTGCATACCTGCGCCAACCAGAGACCTCGGATTCTAACACAACCCATAAATTACCCGGTGGGAAATGTAAAGGTCGTTAAAGGATATTCATTTCGTTACTAGTAACTAGTGAAGTTTTGATAGCAGAAGAAACATGATCCCATCTACTTGAGTTAAGGACCTGTCTGGCAGTTGCTTTCAGGGAATGCAATGTAGGGTCTATATGCATAGTCCAGATAGGATATTACTAGGGCAGTGATGCAGGTATCCTGTGCAAAAGGCTTAGGTAGGGGAAGATGTATTGAAGTATTCTCTTTGTATTAAAAAAGTTCCTCTTGTCACATTGTTAATTTGGGATTCTAATGAGAGCTCTGAGTCTACGATCATTACAGGATTTTTGACATCACTTGGCATCATCAGCAGCTGTTTCATTTACAGGGGACATGAGGGTATAAGGTTATAATTTGGCCAGGATTCACATTTGAGTATTACTGTTTTTGAGGAAGTAGGTTTGATGTGACTCTGTAGCACATACCACACCCTTACGCATTTGCTGATTCCATTTGTGTTGACATCAGAAGCTTCACCAATTTTACCATGATGTGGGTATCAACTGCATAACTGTAGAATGTAAAATAGAAAGATTTCACAAGGTCGGGAAGAGGGACTAGATAAACAATAAAAGTAAGGGTTCTATAGTTCATCCTGATGGACATCTACTTGTATGGCACAGGGTATGGGATCTATCCTTAAAGTAAGGTTATATCAATGTGACTAGGTGCTCTGGATACCTGTATTGCAAAGTGTTACGACTAGTATTTAGTGATTGACAGTGTCAAATGCTATCGACAATAAACAATTATAAAGTAGAAAAACGGTTATTATGAGAAACTTTTCTGCCAAGCCTTGAGCTTAAAATTGCAGAAATCATTTTTGGCCATATAATTGCAGTGGACAAGCAGAGCATCATTGAGCCATATCAGTACTGAACTCCAAAACCACAGCGATGGCTGCACAGACTAACAAGGCCACCAAATGCAATTTCTGGATGGGGTGCTCTAGAAGTATAGAAGAGAACCCAAGGATACAAGCTCGTCCTTTCACCACAGGCTGGATGAAGTATTGCAGGAGCACCTGTTTTGTAACAGAACTTGAAAAGCTTTTAAGATCAGTTATTGATGGCAAAGGTCTACTGGTATGACAAATGTACGGTTCTAATGTATAGCCATTTCAGACTAATCACTATGCACTAATGCTTCTTCTGTAATGAAAAACTTAGTACATTTTCTTTACTCAGTGAAAATGGTAATGTTTTACATTGTAAAATATTTTGACTTTCAGTCACCTCTTAGCTCAATCACCCTTTATCTTACGCAAACAAATGTGATTTACAATAGACAGCAGTGACTTTAAAAAAAAATTGTTCACAATTTGATTTGTGATAATACTGATTTTATGTGTTGCTTTTGGGCAGAATGGTGTCGTTGTGAGGACCTTCACTGTGCTAATAAAAACAAATCGAGACGTATTACAATACTCGTATCCCATGTCACACATTCTTTAACCTATCTCAAATAAACCTCACATTATTTTTAAATATAAGTTCATGTATTTCGACAAACTTTCTGAACTTGCAGTGACAGAAAAAAACGAATAGATTGGAATTGATGGGTAGCTTATACAACAATCCATGCCATTTGTACATATATTTAAATGCATAGATGATGTATAAAGAAAGGTTTGTGGCACAGTTTTAATTGCAAAATTGAGAATATGAAATTTAAGTTAGTGAAGTAATTTTTATTTAACAGTGTTGTAGAACGCTCATGAACAAGAAGATATTGAGGCACTGCACAGACAACTCAATGGATCACTTTACATATAACTGGAGAAAAACATTTGAACAATAGGATGTACAAAGGAAGAAGCATGGGTCTTGCACACAACTTGTAAAGACAATCACAGGTTGAATGACAATGCGTAAATTGGCTGTAGACAGGTGATAGGTCAGTGAAGTCATTTCCTGTGGAGCCACTTCATGGCCCAAATTATTTTTAAGGACTGGTTACCTGGTGTTGATACATCATGAGTAATTGACAACATGGAACACACATGGAGAGTTGAGTGATTGAAGCAGGTGGAGAGTAGAGTGAGTTAGAGCGAGTAAAGGATGGAAAGCAAGAAAAAACAGACAAAAAGCGAGTAGGGAGGCAAGGACAGTGAGAATGAAGAAGTAGAGATTGTATTAATAAAGTTACCCTGCTACTGAGAATTAACAGTACGACAAACCAAGAAGTACTATAAAATTTATTTCGTTCAGCTTTGGAACTTGGCAAGAAGCCTGGCTGTTTGGATGATTACGAGATACATAAAATAAGCACTGGAAAGCCAAAGGGTCTGGCTTTAACATGTTCATTCATGTAAACACAGGCATTCACAAGTGCTGTTTACATACATTACATGCACAAATACTGGTAATGACATCAGAGTCCAATTGGCTTTGCCATTGCTTGGAAAAAAGTAGAAAAAGGGATTGTTTTCAGTGCAGAATGCATGAAGGAAATAAAGAATTGAATGTGACAAACAGCATGATGATTCACTTTACTTTTCAGATGTAACACAGACTCACACATTCCAATGCACGCACTCCCTAGAAGGCAGAATAATACACCAAATAGCCAATAGCATGAGTAAGGAAGGCAATACTTCTCTAGGTGTATCTAAAGCCCGCTCAATGTAGAGTTTAAAGAAATAGCACCAATATGTCTTGCAGCCCTACAAATGTGCAATAAAATGCACCATTGGGTGCTTGGTTGGCTAATTTTTTCCTGGGAGCAGCATCTGCCCAAATCCTCCAGGGGGAAGTGGAGTACCCTTGCTATACTCAATCCTGAGTGGGACTGCTCTTTAGAACAATAGGGCAGTGTCTGATGGGCTGGTCTGACAGGTCAGTGTGTGTAGGACATTTTTAGGTCTCGCCTAGCATTGCAGCGCATGCGTTGCTCGCTCGGCGAGATTTATTGTTAACAAGTTAAAGAGGGCTTGAAGCCCCGCACCTCATTTCCATTGGCTGGCGTCACCGTTTATGCTAAACGGTGAGCTGCCATTGGAAATGAGGTTTTTTTTGTTCACGCCCTTTCGCCTTCGATCAGGACTCGGTCACCTGCTTTGCTGCTGTCGCAAAGCACTTTCTTATCTTTATGGGGCCATGTGTTTCTAATTAGAAACACATGGCCCCATAAAGACAAGAGACCGATGCTTTTAAAAAATTTTTTAAAGGAGCTTGGGGAAGGGGGGAGGGGGCAAAGCGAGAGACGTGCAGCAGAGCGGACTACGCTGGGACAGTTATGATCCATATTAATTTCAACTGAATCAACTGGACAATCAAGTACTCGATACCTGACTTTAATATCCGCAAGACAGTAACCCCCAATGCATTATTCCCAATCAGAGATTTGTACCACTACCATCTTTGGCCATGCATATTCCCCTAGGGATTATTTATAGGCTAGCCGCCTGCTCTCCTCTAGTTGCCACGTACACCACTGCAACTCATGCGTCGTAGCGCCATTTTCCATAAGTATATACCCATTGGTAACATCTTTCCCTGCTCACATTGTTCCTGCAGTTGCCGAAGACAAAAAACCTACAAAGACGAAGGTTCCCGCACACTCCATCACAACTTCCGGGCCTCTCCCGGCACAGACGGACGGCACTCAGGGCCAGCGCCACTTTATAATGATTCAGAGAGGCCTCACCTGAGTTCAAATCGTGGCATCCCCGCTCGACAAGAATAGGGTGATCTTGGGCGAGGCAGAACAATTGAAAAGTTTGAATTGATATAGGGAGGGTTTATATAGTGAACCCTGCACATTTCTGGATTGCATTCTCTGTTGTATTGTTTTGGTTTTGTCATTGAATCTTATCTTGAACAAGGGGGAAGTCATAATATTACCTCATTTTACGACCGTTAATTTTGATCCGCTGAAAGCAGGTGAGCTTAGAAACAGATCGCTAAAAACTGGCGCGGTATAAAAGGTTGTATGCTTTATGTCCGCCTCTGGTAATTCATGAGCGGTGGTAACAAGAGGCACATGGTGGGATCCCAGCTTCTCAATGTCGTCAAAGCTATGTGATCTTGGCCAAATCACTTTATCTGTGTGTCCGAATTCTCATAGCTTCCAAAACTGAAGGTGCTTAGCGACATAATAATCACAGTAGCATGTGTGTGGGTGCGTGGGAGTTTACGGACGCGCTTGTTTGTGTTTACAGTCGGTTAATTGTGGGCAGTTGAATCAAACACCTGAGTTATGAATTCAGCTCTCATAGTTGAGCTTCACGTGTGACCCTGGGCAACGCTACTCCATCTCCTCGTACCTTAGTTCCCAAAAATGACAGATCAAATGCAATCTTGAGCGGCAAGAGAAGAGCGACATTTATTTATGCATGTTTAAAACAAAGTTACCAGGCGATGGCCGCACAGATGTTAAGAGCCGGTTATGGAGAGACAGCTTTCTATGTAGCACCCACTCGCCGTTTTAGTGTCTTAGTGCTGCAAACTAAGGTTCTTGTAATAGTCTATGTTTTGAGGTCAGATAGTGGTGAGAAGTTATTTTTTCTGCTCCCAATCTCCAATTTGTCACAGCAAAGTGGCGATTTGTTGTGATCAAGGGGTATTCATTTTAATGTGCCGGAGTTAGGGGCAGGAAGGTGGGTGCAGGGCAGGTACATGTGGGAGTTCTCTGACCTGTGAAGGGGTGAACCCGCCCCCATCACCCCCACCCGGTAGCCTGCGGATACATAAGATGTACTGTGGAGCGTGGGGGTTTCTGGTGCCCTTGATTGGGGGGCAGTAGCACATGCTGCGGTCGTGCTTTTGACCCCCGTGCAAAAGAGTAGGAAACACCTCTGGGTAACCAGAGGGGCTGACATGGGTGCAATGAAGGAGCACTCGCGGGAGAGCTCGGGAGAAGGTTTGTGTCTGAGGAGATGAGTTGGAGCTGCAGGGACATCTGCGGGAGGAGGGAAGTGGAGGGAACTCTTCTGAGTGCAGAGGTGAGATCTGCAGGAGATGAGAGGAGGGAACTCTTCTGGGTATGGAGGGGAGATCTACAGGAGGAGGGAAGTGGAGGGTACTCTTCTGAGCGTGGAGGGGGGTTCTGCAGGAGATGAGAGGAGGGAACTCTTCTGGGCATGGAGTGGAGATCTGCAGGAGGTGATGACGGGGGAACTCTTCTGGGCACGTTGGGGAGCTATGCGGAAGGAGATGAGCGGGGGAACTTTTCTGGGCACGGAGGGAAGCTATGCGGAAGGAGATGAGCAGAGGGAACTCTTCTGGGCACGGAGGGGAGCTATTTGGAAGGAGATGAGCGTGGGAACTCTCCTGAGCATGGAGGGAAATTCTCTCTGCAGGAGATGATGAGCAGAGGGAACTTTTCTGAGCACGGAGGGGAGATCTGCAGATGATAAGTGGAGGGAACTCCTGAGCACGGAGAGGAGCTCTCTCTGCAGGGGGAGATGAGCGGTGGGGGGGTTCTCGTCTGGGCACGGTGGGGAGCTATGCGGAAGGAGATGAGCAAAGGGAACTCTCCTGAGCACGGAGGGGAAATCTGCAGGAGATGAGCAGAGGGAACTCTCCTGAGCATGGTGGGGAGCTACAGGAGCGCACAGAGAAAGGAAGGGAGTGTGTAAATGGAACTCGTGTAGAAAACTCACCAGCGGACACAGAGCGGGGGCACCGAGGAGAACTCTCCAGGCGGAGCTCAGCCGAGGAAGTGGAGGCGAGAA
The DNA here is from genome assembly GCF_964204655.1 of Triturus cristatus. NCBI lineage: Eukaryota > Metazoa > Chordata > Amphibia > Caudata > Salamandridae > Triturus > Triturus cristatus. The sequence goes on along the minus strand of NC_140584.1, from coordinate 1,041,012,348 downwards.
GGGGGTCATGCCCACCCCCTCTCCCCCAGCCTCCCAGGGAAAAGTCTGTTTAAAACGGCCGTCTGCAACCAGGCATAGCGAGTTATCTATATAGCACTGGAGCAGGTGCAGTTGCACTCATACATGCAACACTGGGCACGTGCAGCTGCCCTCATACATACAGCACTGGAGCGCGTGCAGCTGCACTCATACATACAGCACCGGGGCAGGGGCAGCTCCACTCATACATACAGCACCCGGGCACCTACAGGTCCACTCATACATACAGCACCGTGGCACCTGCAGCTGCACTCATACATACAGCTCCGGGGCACGTGAAGCTCCACTCGTACATACAGCACCGGGGCAGGTGCAGCTCCACTCATACATACAGCACCAGGGCACATGCAGCTCGACTCATACATATAGCACCAGGGCACGTGCAGCTGCACTCGTACTTACAGCACCAGGGCACATGCAGCTGCACTCATACACACAGCACCGGGGCAGGTGCAGCTGCACTCATACATGCAGCACCGGGGCACATGCAGCTGCACTCAAACATACAGCACCGGGGCAGGTGCAGCTACACTCATACATACAGCACCGGGGCAGGCGTAGCCCACTCATACATACAGCACCGTGGCAGGCGCAGCTGCACTCATACAGCACCGAGGCAGGCGCAGCTGCACTCATACATACAGCACTGGGGCAGGTGTAGCTCCACTCATGCACACAACACTGGGGCAGGTGCAGCTCCACTCATACATACAGCACCAGGGCACGTGCAGCTGCACTCATACATACAGCACTATGGCACGTGCAGCTCCAGTCATACATACAGCACCGGGGCAGGTGCAGCTCCACTCACATACAGCACTGAGGCACATGCAGCTCCACTCATACATACAGCACAGCAACAGGTGCAGTTCCACTTAGGTGCAGTACACTGGATTTGGCGCAGGGGTGGTGGGGGCTGCTCTATGTTGCTCAGGCTGGCAAGCCAGAGTGCTGTGAGGGTGACGTGAGCGGTCCGCTGGCACGGCTGCAGGCCGCTCTTAGCACTCCACCCTCCCGGTGCTGACCGTGGCCAGGGCGGGGGTAAGCCAGGGGTCACACAGCAGCTGAGACGGCCGCAGGTGCAGGGCCCTAGGAAGCTCGGCCTGTTCCCAGCCCCAGCAGACACCCTTTAACCCGTTTGCTGCTTCTGTCGGCCAACGGCCATCGCAAGCACTACCTCTGTAGTGCTGCGCACGTCCGTTGGCCAACGCGGCCCCGCCCACTCTTCAAAGCCGCTGCACCGAGGCGGATTTTCGGCCGCGGTAAACAGGTTAAGAGGAGCCCCTCTCTCTCATGCGTCCCTTCTTTTCACCCCACCTACCGTAAAGTGATCTAGGTCTAAGCCCAGGGCGTCCTCAGGGGCGGCATGGAAGATTAATCTAGGGGAACTCTGCGATCTGCTGAACCCGAAAGTGACAGATGTTTTAATTAATTTATTGCATGAATAAAACAAGCATTTGCAATGCAATAGGCCTCGCAGTTACGCGAGTTTAAAGCTATTGGCATTGTAAATTACAATGCCTTTTATTTATGTTTTTAAAAAGAAAACAAAAATAAAAGGCATTGTTATATGCAATGCCAATAGCTCAAACTTGCGTCAATGCGAGACCTATTGCATTGTAAATGCTAGTTTTGACTGTTTGTGGGCTTGTTTTATGGTCTGCTGGGCATGTTTTTACTGTTGGTACCCCCAATATAGTGGAAAGGTGGGGTGCAGCGGCCAGGCCAGCTGACTTCGGAGCACAGGGTTCCCCGGCTCCGGCGGCAGCTCAGCTCAGCTCAGCACCATGTGACTCTGGGCAATAGCTCACTTAATTTCCACGACGGCCCCCAGCGTCTTGAGACCCATAAGGGTGAGTAGTTTGCGCTTTACAAATACGGATTATGATTTATTTATATTAGGACACTGCCTGCAGCAAGCTTAATTCCATGCAGTCTTCCTTGCCTTGCAAAACGCGTTCACATTGTGTCGTTACAAGTTATAAAACGTCCCCAATTTGCAAACATGGGACCCCTTTAAAGGATCCGACTCTATCAATCTAATTTACTAATGGGGCCACTTTTAGTTTGGTGCCCGTGCCTATTTTGCGTCCCAGTCTGACCCTTACTTCTCAGTCATTGTAATGAGTGGACGCTGCTAGGCCACTTTTTTTTAGCCTGGCTGCTTGGGCTCCGAGGACGGTCTTATCTAAAGCCTTAATTTTCGTGTAGAAGAAGCTACTTCTCTGCCGTGAAGTTGCAATCCAGAGAGACGTGCAATACCCAGAAATATAATTTATTAAACTGTCACAGGCAAGATCAGATGTGTGCTCCAGTGTACAACAGGATTATGTAAACCAACCCGATTATGGGTGTACGCACGTGATGTCAGTGACGTTACCACGCTGCCCACGTTTAGGCATGTGATATATTATATAAGGAAATGTCTATGGAATGAGAACGCGCCGTATGCCACAGCATGTGGCAAAACAACGACGTGTGATGCAAGAAAGACTGAAATACCTGTGACGCGATCACTTTGGCAGCACTTCCGCTGTGTACGCGGCGTGACTCAGCGCACTTTCAAAGCAGGACGCACTCCCAAATTTGTAACCGGAAATACCTCCATGAAATACCTCACGAGCTAGGAAAAACTTGGCAAGAGAGCGGCACTCAACTACACTAACATTGACACTAACTTCCGGTACAAAATGTAGACTGCAAAAATAGTATCTATGCAATAATATTTTTACCTGTAATCAACGTATCACTAATTTGACGGCTTTCCCCAAATATCCTTGGTTATAAGAGTAGTCTTTTGGTGAAATCAGGATCATTTTTACAAGTAGACACTGTGGTGTAATTATGTATGGTCGATAGTTTTCTTGGTATGTTGCCAAGACATGCACATTTAGGGGTATCAACACATACTGGAGACACGTTCAGACGAAACTTATGTAGGAGACACCCATCCATATAGCATCCAAACAGCACACATCTAAAAAGCACTCACTCTGGAGGCCCACATTCAGGAGGCACAACCTGGCGACAGACATCCCAGACACTCAGATTGAATAGTGAAGATCCAAGGGGTGCATCCTGAGGGACAGACATCGAGGGACCGACAGCTATTGAACAACACACTTCACATTGCTCATATATAGGCCATTCACAGGGGGCACATTTAGGAGACATCCTTTTGTGAGGTACAGATCAAGGAAACAAATACCCAGCGACAGGCAACCAGGAGGCACACACCCAAACCCAGCACACATTCAGGAAGTACCCATCCTGAACATACACACATTCAAGAAACCATGCATTCAGAACATCCACATCGAAAAGGCAAACAAATAAGTGAAACAAATTCAGGAGACACATATTCACAAGCTACATATCAAGAAGTACTTTCAACCCTCACACAGTTTAATGGCACACATGTAGGGCACCCGTTTTCCAAAGACACATCTGCGGAAAATATAACCAGACAACGCAAATTCATGAGACACGCATGTAGGAGACACAAGTCATAAATGCATGTGACACATATCTTGGAGACTCAAATCCATAAATATCGAGGGTACCCCGACACGTGTAGCCATCCCGTAAACACATATTCAAGGGACGTCAAGAAAAACTTCATCCAGAAGGTGCATAACCAGAAGACACACATCCGAAAGACACACATCTAACAGCAAAACATCTGGAAATGGAAATTTCTAACTTTCAAAATATCTAGTGCCATGAAAGGGCTCTCATGTCACAAGCTAAAGATATACAAATCAATGAAAAATAAATACAATGAATAGGTGTACTCATAGGAGTTGCATATCCAAAAGGCACACATCCAAACAATATATAGGTCAATACTTAAGCCTACCTAAGGTGTTGGGGGAAAGGTTAGCACTCAACAACTAAAATGCACCACACGTAAAAGATATTTAATAAAAAGTCAGAACTAAAATTGACGTAAAAATAGTTAAAATGTCTTAACTAGTTGTCACTTAATGGTGTGAAGTAAAAATGTAAATAATCAAGAGAAGTCACTCTTTTGACAAAGAAATATTACGTCAACCTCGTAGTGGGAAAAGAAAAAATCTTTTAAATAACGCTCGCCCACCAGGGTTACTTCTTGGTTGCATTCTTCATCATAGGGTTCTTCCCTAACCTGCTATGGAAAGTTGCGTGCTGCGACGGACGGATACATGGGAGCACTGATAGTATCTATGCCTATCCAGAATACATAAATATTGGAGTGGGAGTTTTTTTTATTTAAAGACTGAGTTAAAAATATCTGGCTAGTCGGAAAAAACTTTATTTATTTCTTCCCCTAGTCGATATGGTTAAAAAATGGGAATGGTGAGAGACTACTTGGATGATGCCCCAACGTTTCTCTGGTCAACTAGTTTCAAGCCCTACCCCAAGGCTTTTCATCAGGACCTAAGGGGGTTTCTCCCTTTTCCCACTCTTTCAGTCGTCGAGATATAATTTTCTCAAGTGACAGTAGAGATAAATAAAATATAAATAAATACATACAGCACCTAGTCGGTCTGTTCTTATGCTATAAATGTCCAGTATTTGTAAAGCGCAAACAATTACCCGAGGGTGTCAGGGCGCTGGGGCCGTCGGGAAGATTAAGCGAGCTATTGCCCAGAGTCACATGGTGCTGGGCTGATCTGCTGCCGGTGATCAAACTGTGAGCGCCTGGGTTCCGGAGTCAGCCGCCCTGGCCGCTGCACCACACCTCTTCCCCTACGATATCTACGAGGACATGAGAAAGAACAGAATTAAAAATATGCACGGCCCGTAGGCCACATTATAGCTTTTTGTTTTTTTTATATCGTGCACCCTTGTGAGTAGATGATGACATAATTGTCACGTATGAAAAATGTGAGCAGGCTGTGAGAAAAAATTGTGTGTGAATAGACATAAAGCACGTAATACAACTGTAAACACACACTTTACATACATGTAATTAGCCTCAATCAGGCATCATGAGTCCAAACAGGGGAGGAGGAACACCTGTAGTCACACTCTGTTGATGAAAAAGATATTGTATCCAATGTGAGGTAGTTATACCAAAGGAAAAGCTTCATTGATGTAAAGATTCAGAAAAAATTTGAAAAACCGAGTGCGGCTTGCTACTCTGCTCTAAAGCACTTACTTCCTCAAGGCTACTCCCTCGCTATGTGGTAACCGTCCGCCCGTGGCTCCGATGATATCGGCGGGGCGGCGCACCTCCTGAGTGAAAATGAAAAACAAAATAAATAAAACTAGACGTGACCATTTAATCTAAAACGAGCACACATCAAAGGCGTAAACAGGTTTTATTTGATGGTTTTGCATAAAATCCTTTTTTCTGTCTGGTGTTTTTGACAGGCATAATTTTGCTTTAGGGACACAGCCTGGTAGGTTATGGAAAGTGAACATGTTTAATGAACGCTGCTTCAGCTGGTATCTCTCAATAGAACGGTATAGCTAGCTTTACAGGGCTTTGTTTGTCGTAAAGAAGGACATTTTAAAAGGGTGGACAGAAAAGAATAAAATTAAAATGGAAATTGTATGGAACACAAGATAAGTCTATGCTTTAATAATTGCTTGAGAAGATGGTCAATGGATATTTAGAATATACAACAATTTTTCAATGATGGGTGCATATGCGTGGGTCTTTAATGTAATCTGTGAAATTTTATTTCAGTGTGCCTGACAATACCTTCTACTATGTGACATTATAATGCATATTTCTTTTTTCCTTTGTTAGTATTATGTTTATGAGAGTTACAGTGAACCCTTTTGAGACATGATGTATTTGGCTATTATCTTATAATTATATATAACAAGAGGAAATTCTAAACTGCAAATTAAATTCAGTGTACTTTTTCTTAATACATGTTAATACTTCATGTCTGAAAGCTGGCAGTTGTTTGGAAAGGCTCCACATACAATATCAATATCCTGATTTTTCTGTCATGGGATATTCATTAGTATTCATAAACACTGAAATCCGGTACCCACTTGTGATATCCCACAACACTCAAAACAACAAAATAAACATCTCTCCAAATAAAGTAGTACGCAGAGCCTATGCCAAGGCAATATTTGTTTTCCAGTTTTAAATGTTGTTACAAAAGTATAAGAAAACGGTAGAGATATGGTAAAAATGTAAAAGAAAAATTTACTTTATGCTCCTTTTTAGGTCTCGGCTAGCGAAGGCTGTGCTTGCGCAGTCTCGCTCGCGAGAGGTAATGACTTGGAGAAGAGGGGCTTGAACCCGCCCCTCTTCTCCCCTGTTCTCCATTGGCTGGCCTCTTGAATGCTGGCCAGCCATTGGAGAAGAGGTCCGTCACTCCGAACAGGCCCCGTCCTTTTCGGATTCGGGGGCGTGTTTTTTTCAACTTTTCTAATTATCTCCTCCAGCCAATGGCAAGAGGAGAGAAAAGCAAAACACGCCTCCGAATCCGGAAACGCCGCTGCCTTTCTCCGAGGCATTTCTGCTTCGCCTCGAAGAAAGGCGGTGGTGTCCTCCGGTGCCCTCGGCTTGTTAAGATGTACATACTTGTGCTTGCAGTTTGGCAACATTTCGTCCCATTGGAGTGGTTTGTCGGAAATTTTTGTAACCACGCCGTTTTTTTAACCTTCAACTTAACTTTTCGACTGGCCCAAAGAACAGAATACCCATTGTTAGGTAAGTGACTGAAGTCCAGGATCAAATCGCTCCATCTCTCAGCAGCACTTAGTGAAAATGCATTCTTTCCGTCCCTCCTCTTGTATGACATGAATAGTTATATGTTTTTGCCTTTGGTTTGGGTCTTCTAAAGAAGCCGATGGAGGTAATTCGCATCCCTTTCTACCAGGGTGATATTTTATCGGGGAGCCAGCCGTACCTTCCCTTTGTTCATCGCTTAACCTTGCGCTCACTGTCCGCATTTTATCTCTGGGTCTGTATGCTGGCTTAAACAAGATTGCGGCCATGCCCACGTGTTTATGCTGTTGTTGATGTTAAACTGCAGATATCGAACACTTAACAGATTAGCTGGTTTGCTCCTTTCTTCCATCCACAGCGAGAGTAAAGTGCACGGAAGTTCCTTTTCATTTCATGTCATAGTAAGGCCACATCACCTGTGTCGAGTCCTGGATTTGTGTGTGATAGCCTAGTGCATTCTGGGTGTTGTAGTCATGTGTTGCATCCATTGAACTAGGCTAACAAACCTGAAATCACAGATGTATAGATGACACGATCAGGTCCGGAGACAGTGTCTTTAGTTACCAAGATTGAGGCGGCTGGCCACCGTTGGCACAGGCCGGTGGGCCACGGCCGTAACTGAGGCGGCCACGTGCAAACCATGAATAGGACGAGCTGCACAGGCGTTACTCATACTGAGGGACTGCAGGGTACAGACAGCCCACACACAGACAGAAGAACCTACCAGGCTCACCACTCTCATACTGAGGGTCCCCATACACACTGGGCACTGTGTGTGCCCTCTGTGATGACAGCACTCTGATTTTGCAGTATGTTTAATTGGAAGCGCTCTCCTGCTTGATTACCCCCAGTAGAGGGTGGGGAGTCCGTGGAATATCCTGGGACTTTCACACGCCTCTGCATCTCCCCAGGCCCCTCCTTACCTCACTCACCCCCAATTTACATTGTGATGCAAACCCCGGCGAACGAAACCATTTACGAGCCCGAAACTTCCTAAACTCAAAGCTGGGCGTCCCTGCTGGTGTCCTCTTACAGCTCATGGAGGAGGGGGGTGACTGGAAGGTCGAGTCACACTTTGTTCTAGTATAGCACACCGTTTGCTATGTTGGCAGTCTCGTAGCGCTGCACATAAAGCTTCAGGAAGTTGCTGTTGCTCCCGCTGTCCCTGCTCTTTAGCTTCCTCCTGGGTCTCCCAGTTTCACCAAACGTATATGTGTGTCTCTAGCTCCTTGCTTTATTTGCAATTGTATATAGTGCGAAAATCGACCCGAATGTATTGGTGCGCTTTAGGTGACTTTTTGTTACCTTACACATAGACATATTCATATATCAGGCATGGGGATTAAATGATTTGCTCAGATCAGGACGCTGAGATAGACTAGAACCTGCGACCGCAGTTCCAAAGGCGACAGCCCTGGCCGTGACGCCAAACCCTCGCCTAGGGCCGCTCTAGAGCTGCAATGACGTCACACCTTGAACTCGTTGTCATTTTTAAGCAACTTCGCTTAGCCTCCTGGGATGCATATGTCAGTCCTGACTCGAAGTTACAATGGTAGACACAAAACTTTGAAAAAAGACCTTATCTGGGGCATCTCCCGAAACTACGGAAATTCCACCCCCGTTTCCCTCAGGAAACTCCCTTTTCTGATACCGTGACCGAAGCCTGGCTCCACAGTTTTAAAAATCTGATATATATATTTCCGAACAGTGTCCCTGGTTTCGCTTTAAAAAAAAAAGTAAAATAAAATGAAAAAAATGAAACAGACCTCGCATAATGTGATCTGGTGCTCGCGTAAAGCACTCCAATGCTCTTAGGACATGTTCAAGCTATATAAAACTGACAAAAGGGAAGGGCAAACCTACAAGTCCCAGAATGCAAAGTGCTGTGGGCATAAATGGGCGGGCAAGTGTAAAGTGCCACATATGACATGGGATTACTGAGGCGACGTGCCTAAAAAATGTGGTCTGTAATTTCTCAATAATTTGTACCCCCTAAGCCAGTGCCACCAACTGCTCCAGTCCCTGCCCCTTTTCTTCACCACCTCTGATGGGCTCTTGCAGATGAAAAGAGTCAAACATCCCACCACAAATTAACAGAACAAGCATTTACAATGCAATGGTCTCGGCATTGTTAAAGTTAGAGCTATTGGCATTGCTCATGACATTATTTTTGTTTTTGTTTTTAAAACATCTCTCTCTCTCTCACGAAAATAAGTCTTATTTTTGTGAGAGAGAGAGAGAGATGTTTTAAAAACAAAAACAAAAATAATGTCATGAGCAATGCCAATAGCTCTAACTTTAACAATGCCGAGACCATTGCATTGTAAATGCTTGTTTATCCCTTGCTCCCATAATACTACTCATATACTGAGTGAAATTAGATCACGAAAGAACAGGTCAGTGCTCCTCTGTATTTAAAAATCCTTAGAGTAGAGATCTCTCCAGGAAGTGAGGAGCCCAGGGCTGGTGATCTTTGTACTGTGGTGGTGGGGTTGGTGAAGCTGGTGGTGATGGAGCAAGGTTTTGTGTAAAAAAAGAACTTGCTTGTATGCAATCCTCTCAAATAACTTGTAACATTATAACCAACCTGTGAGTACTAACTTTGCATCACATTTTACATATTGTATCAAGGGGAAGCTTTTCTATGTGCTTTACTAACGAGTAACCCGAGTGTCCTTAAAATGTCCGCCAAAAAAACACGGGAACTCTTCTGCACATGCGTCTACTACATCTACGTAATATGACGTCTCTTGTCACTTGGTGGGAAATCTTTGCAACTGCGCAATAGCTTTTAACATGGCTGCTCAAAATCTTCGCATTAACGCACATGCCGTGCTGAAATTAACCTATGCAAGTTTTATTAAGCCATTAATGCAAAAGATATATTAAGTAAATGGGGTTAGAGTAGAAGTAAGTGGTATACAGTGAATTAATTTAATTTTGTATTCTAACATGTTCTTCTCTGACTTTATTAATAGTTCGTTTTTGGGCCTTGGAGGGTGACCAATGTTCCTGTCCCCTTCCAGCAACTACGCATGTGTGATACCTCCTTGTTCGGAGACCAATAAAGACATTGAATGGCTGCCAACCCATGTGCACAGCAAGGACATGGGAAGATCAACTTCTGACCCTACAAGAGGAAGAAGACGAAACATTGTATTACAGATTTATCGATCCACTTATGAAATGCTTGTGGGAATAAAGCTTGTGGGTATTAAAATTAAAGGGCGGAGAATTAGACAATAGAACTAAAGAAAGTTATTGCACTTAGTATGGTGTGATGTCCTCACCCCATTGTCTGGCCCAATCAAATTGAGGGGTGTACATGGAATTGAAACATTTGGGGGTGGATCATACATTTGAATTGATATAACAGAGGTAGGTTCTAGTTAGTTAGACACACTTGACCCACTTGATGCCGATGCTATGCTGAGATGCTGCCCGATTTTGCTGCAATCTGATTGAAGAATCCAACACTAGGGAAAGATCGCGGAACAACCGAGGAGGCACAACTAGGAAGGGGTCCGGACGAGCCAGAGCCGGCGAGAGTAGCACCAGAGAGGGGTGTAACACTGGCGTTACACTGGAAGAGGTCACCTTCCTGGTCCTGAACCTGTCCTGAATCTTTGATACTCTGATGTCTAGGTCCTCACACCATTCTAGGTAAATATAGCTCTGTGGGGTTATGTTACGTATTTGCTCTCTATTCTTTCTCCCTTCAGGTACTGTTATCACAAGAATTTAATTAATGTAAGTAAAGTGACCCCCCTGTGACCCACAGGCGGTCGCTCCTATCCCCTGCTGCTGCCTACGCCTGCTGCTGCCTACGCCTGCCGCTGCCTACGCCTGCCGCTGCCTTTCACCCACTGCAACCCCCGTTGGCGCCACTTACCTCCTTCCGCCGCTCTCAGGTACCGGCCTCCGCTCGCTGCCTGCTTGTTTTTCTTCTTTTTCGCCGTTTCCGCCGCCACTGCCCCGGTCACTCTTTCCCCTCCTCCCGCTTCCCTGTTCCGGTCCCCGCAGTCCCGCCTCCCCTCACTGCCCATTGGCTACCCAGCCTCCCGCCTCCCTGCTGACCCTCCCTCCGGGCTCCTACTTATGACGCCCCTTCCGCGACCGCGCAGCGGACGCGCGCAGCGGGAGCACCGATTGAGCGCCGAAGGTGCGCCAAAGGTAAGCCCGTCTGCGCCCGTCCGCGCCTGGACCGCGCCCAGCGCCAGACTCCCTGGTCCCCGCGCCCGCCAGCCCCCCCGCAGGATCTACGACTTCGCTACGCTCATCGCACTCAAAACCGCCCGAGCCCCCGGATGCTACCGAGCGTCCCCGCGACGCACCCATGGACCCTTCACCTGCCGATCCTGCAACTTCTCTTGCCTCCAAACAAGCACCACGCCCACCAAGACGGACAACAGCAACCACCTCAAGTGCATCCTGCTCAACACCCGCTCCGTCCACAGACACGCCGTGGAACTCTGGAACCTCCTCGACACCGCATCTCCGGACGTCGCCTTCCTCACGGAAACCTGGATGAACGACTCTTCAGCCCCCGACATCGCCATAGCCATCCCGGACGGCTACAAGATCATCAGGAAGGATCGCGTCAACCAGACCGGAGGAGGCATCGCCATCGTACACAAGAGCACCATTCGCATCTCGACTGACTCCATCGACGTATTCAACGCCGCCGAATACCTGCACTTCCAGATCCACACCGACCCCAAGACTACCCTCAGAGGCACCCTCATCTACAGACCCCCGGGACCACGCGCACAGTTCTGCGAAGACATCGCCGACTTCATCAGCCCTCACGCCCTCCCCTCCGCCGACTACATCCTCCTCGGGGACCTCAACTTCCACCTGGAGAACAACAATGACCACAACACCACCGCCCTGCTGGATAACCTCGCCAACCTCGGACTTCAGCAACTGGTCAACACCCCCACCCACTTCGCCGGCCACACGCTCGACCCACTCTTCTCGTCCAGCAAGCACGTCACCTTTAGCCACTCCACCGGACTTCACTGGACCGACCACAGCTGCGTCCATTTCAGCTTCAGAAAGAACACGGTCCACAATCACCCGAAGCAGGCTCCCCACAGAAACTGGAGCAAGATCACCGCCGACCAGCTCGCCACCTCCCTCAGCCAGAGCCCACCTGCCAGGACCACGGACCCTAACACAGCTGCCCTCGACCTCACGCAGTGGCTGACCTCCTGTGCCGACGACCTCGCCCCACTGAAGAACCCCCCCTCCAGACCCAGAAGCAAGAAGGCCCCCTGGTTCACCGACGAACTCAAGGACTCCAAGAAGGCCTGCCGCACCCTCGAGAAGGCCTGGCTCCTCAACAAGACCGCCGACAACAGAACAGCACTCAAACTCGCCACTCGCAGACATCACCAGCTCATCCGCACCACCAAGAAGAAATCTCTGCGGGAACGACTGGACAAGAACGCCCATGACAGCAAGGAGCTCTTCAACATCGTCAAGGAGTTCTCCAACCCCAGCACCGGCAACAACGACATCACTCCCTCACAGGACCTCTGCGACTCCCTCGCCTCGTACTTCCACCGCAAGATCGCCGACATCCACAACAGCTTCGACATTTCACCCCCGCACCCATCGGTTGTACCTTCGCGCCCCGCCGCCACCCTCCAGACATGGACCGAGGTGACCCCCGAAGACACGTCACGCATGATGAACACCATCCACTCCGGATCTCCGACCGACCCGTGCCCCCATCATGTCTTCAACAAGGCAGCCTCTACCATCGCACCCCACCTCCGAGACATCATCAACACCTCCTTCAACACAGCAACCTTCCCGGAGAGCTGGAAGCACGCCGAACTCAGCGCTCTGCTGAAGAAACCAACAGCGGACCCGACCGACCTCAAGAACTACCGCCCCATCTCGCTCCTTCCTTTCCCGGCCAAAGTCATCGAGAAGGTCGTCAACAAGCAACTGGCAGCCTTCCTCGAGACGAACGGATCCCTCGACCCATCACAGTCCGGATTCAGAGCCAACCACAGCACCGAGACAGCCCTCATCGCAGCCACCGACGACATCCGAGCCCTGCTCGACAACGGCGAAACAGCGGCACTCATCCTCCTAGACCTCTCCGCAGCATTTGACACTGTCTGCCACCGCACACTAGTCCAACGCCTCAACGACACCGGCATCCAAGGGAAGGCTCTGGAATGGATCATCTCATACCTCTCCGGCAGAACACAGAGAGTACGCCTCCCTCCGTTCCGCTCCGAGGCCACCGAAGTCATCTGCGGCGTCCCGCAAGGATCGTCGCTCAGCCCTACTCTCTTCAACATCTACATGAAACCCCTCGCTGCCATCGCACGCCAACACAACCTCAACATCATTTCCTACGCCGATGACACCCAGCTGATTCTCTCCCTCTCCAGAGACCCCGACACCGCCAAAGCCAGCCTGCACGAAGGGATGACAGACGTCGCTGAATGGATGAACATCAGCCGCCTGAAACTGAACACGGACAAGACAGAAGTCCTCATTCTGGGACCATCACCCTCCGCATGGGACGACTCCTGGTGGCCCCCGGCACTAGGCACCGCACCTGAACCGACGGACCACGCACGCAACTTGGGCGTCATACTGGATTCCTCCCTATCGATGACCAGACAAGTCAACGCCGTCTCCTCAGCTTGCTTCCACAACCTCCGCTTGCTCCGAAAGATCTTCCGATGGATCCCGACCGAGACCAGGAAGACGGTCACCCACGCTCTCGTCACCAGCAGACTAGACTACGGAAACACCCTCTACGCCGGTACTACAGCCAAGCTTCAGAAAAGACTTCAGCGTATCCAGAACGCCTCCGCCCGACTCATCCTGGACGTCCCCCGACGCAGCCACATCTCGTGCCACCTGAGAGACCTGCACTGGCTCCCTGTCAACAAGAGGATCACGTTCAGACTCCTCACCCACGCACACAAGTCCCTCCACGACCTAGGCCCAGGGTACCTCAACAGCCGCCTCACCTTCTACACGCCCACCCGCCGGCTACGTTCCGCTAACCTCGCCCTCGCCGTCGTCCCTCGCATCCAGAGAGCCACCGCTGGAGGAAGGTCATTCTCCTACCTGGCAGCTAAGACTTGGAACTCCCTACCCGTCCACCTGCGGATGACCCAGGACCACCTGGCCTTCAGGAAACAGCTCAAGACCTGGCTGTTCGAGCAGTAGCAGACCCCCTTCCCCAAGCGCCTTGAGACCCTTACGGGTGAGTAGTGCGCGATATAAGTTCCATGATTGATTGATTGATTGATTGAATAATAAGCTAACTGTACTACTTCTACCTGATGGAGGATTGTGGTGTATCTACTTGTATTTTGATTTGACTCATAACAATTATTAATTTAGATAAATCTTTTAAACTCCTTCTGAGTCTGTGGTTCTTCGAATAAAAGTTAAATGTATTATTATTCCTATTATCATTTCCTTCCTATTCTAATCTACTACTAGATCTTTCGACAACGTACATTTACTTTGGAGACAGGATTGGTAAGATTACTGGTGTAAAGGTTCCCTTAGGTAAATCAAAATTGATGCCCAGCGGATATTTGCTAGCTCATTGAGTGTATGAATGTATATGGACCCAAAATGAGTGTTGTGTGTGAATGTACGTGTAGAGCTGGGAAACACCGCCGCATCAGTGAGGGTAAGGCGAATCCTCGGATGATGGGTTAGGGATGGGCGGTGTGGACTTTGAGGCTCTGGTGCTGTTTGATATTATCATCTCCACACCTCTGCTGACTTAATTTTCCTGCAGTGGGTGTGTGAGTCTCTCTCATCAGCTCTTCCAGGCAGAGATCCTGTGCAGTTTGTAACTGTAGGAGGGCCAGATGACTCACTAATGGTGTCTGCTGCACCAGGATCCAACCCTCTTTTTATCCTTCACAACGTGATCCATTCCTCTTCCACTTCTTCCCACCCCTCTCCCCTTCTTTCTGTACTACTCGTAGCCCTTTCCCGAGAGCTGTTTGGTTCCATTTTTTCTACCCTGCCTTCCACATGTGAGCCCCCTTCCGCTTCCATCTTTCTGCAGCATCTTCCCAGTTTGGGACTGCTAGACCATGGAAAGGGTCTTCGACCAGAACTTCTACTTTCAGGCCTTCCGTCAACATTATCCTACACTAAATACTTTACTTCCACAGCATTACTCTATTACCACACCCTTACTCATGAACCCAGAGACTTGCTAGTTTCCCTATATATTGCTACTAGGTAGACCCTAAACAGCATATTGCCCAGGCTTTCCGTATCTAATCCATGCATGTGGGTCACTCACCTGTTGCATGTGGAAGCACTATATAGATAATTTAGCCTGGGTCCCTGTGACCAGTGTGTGATGCTGGCTGCTTCACTGGGACTCCTGTGCAGACCCTACAGAGCATTAATGCTGGATGCTTTGAACCAGTGCGTGCCATCGGCTTCTTCACCGTTGTGTCTGTGCGGACCCCGTACAGCAGTTTCCCTAACAACTTGCAATCAGTACACGCCATGACCTGCTCCACTGTCGATCCTAAGTGGACCCTACAAATCATTTGTTCTGGCTGTCTGTATGCATGTATTCAGTAGGCTGCTCTACCACTACTCTTGAGTAGACACTATACCTTAGAACTGCACCCCTCCTACTCGTAGGCAGAGTAAAGGACATCCGTCCAGTCTGCCTGCAACCTGTACGTACTTGAGCTACACTGCTGTCAATCGTGGGTGGACCCTGTCTGCTGCGTCTTATCAGCTGCTCCTCGTCACTCCTGAGTAGACCCTACAAAGCATATCTCATGACTGCCTGTAACCATTGCATGCAATCCACTATTCCATGGTCATTCATGTGTAGACCCTATAAAGCATTCAACCTGGTAGCCTATAACCACTGTGTGCCGTGAGCTGCCCCAATGTTGCACCTGAGTAGATCCTACAAACATCAAAACATCCAACTGTAACCAGTGCATGCCATGGGCCACTCCACTCTCACTGCTGGGTGGAAACTACAGACCCTCTTCCCTGGCTGCCTCCGCCAAGTGCATACTGTGGGCTACACCTCTGTTGCTCTCTGATGTAATCTGTGGAGCATTTACACTGGCTGTATGTATCTATTTCATGCCTTGGGTTGCACCTCAGTGTCTTTTGCATGTACTCCATCGAGCACTTAGACTAGCAATCAAATACTGAAATCTGGTGATAATGGGCTGCATGTGACTTTAGAGTCATGGCATTAAGTCATCAGCCTGCTTGAATTTTCACATTCCACCGGACTGAGAGCTGACAAGACATGCTGAACTACAGATCGCGTAAATGATGCGACTGGCTTAAAACCCCAAATTTATTGAAGACATCATCCTTTTACCTCAAAAATCTTCAAGGCCTCCTCCTGATTCACCAGGACTACAACTTTGACTGAGAAAACCTTCTCGCCCGCAGATATTAAATCTGCGCTTGGGCTGTATACCCATCTGCACTGTCCTGAGGAAGACACGCCGTGACGCTTATTATATTTTGCGCAGTACACGGGGTCGAAACGTCGACGCAACCTTATATGTCTACACAATGCTTCTGATCACAGATTAATTCACATAGGATCTTGTAGCATATGTGAGAAACCATAAAGACATATCAAGAAATAATGTTCCTATCTATTCTACTTATTCACTTTTACCGCATTTGAAATATATTGTATATACTATTTATCATCACATGTCACTTTATCACCACAAGTCACCAATATTTTGCTCTTTTGAACTTATGTGTTACGACAGCCCATAATACTTTATTCCCTTAAATTACCAAATTGCAAACTTTTTATTGGTGTGTGCTTTTTTCCTCATTTATCTGATATCTGTTACATGTAGTGAATATTTTTTTAACTTTCTAAAAGAAATTAGAAATTCCCGACAGAACCATTGTATTTATATAATACGCCCACCCAAGTTCTGAGGGACACCGGGTCTCCCCATTATTTTTGCTCAATGAATTTTCAATTGCACATGCATTTTTCCCCTTGTTCCACAGGTTGTCTAGATTAATTTTTGTGTGTGTGTGTTCACACAAGTTTGGCTGCTTGTAACCAGAACTTGCCTGTACGTTGAGCCTTGGTAGTCTGTAATGAACATTAACAACGGCTGTCATTCTCTTGTACATGCCCCTCGGTTACTCCTCTATTACTGCTGAGTGGACTCTTAAGATATTTTACCATGGCTGCCTGTAAGCAGCACATCGCTGATTTCCTCATCTGTCACTCCCAGGAATTCTGTAAACAGCTGTGCCTTAGCTGTGTTTCTCCTGTGCATGCCTGGGGGTTGTGCCCCTGTCACACCTGGCTGTACTCTTTGGATCATGTACCGCATGCCTGTGAGTTGTTCCTCTACTGACCCTGAAGCCTCCCAGTGGAGCAGTGAAGATGACATGGTCCCTAATGCTAGTACAATAGGGCCGCCCTCCAGGCCTGGTGGGCCCGGCCGCACTCACTTAGTTGACTATACATTTTGTTTGAAAGTGTAGCAGGCCGCTGCAGGAAAGATTTCTTGGTGATAGAGACTTGGAAATTTTGGGTGACGGCAGTGAGCATTGTTTGTTTTAAAATTGTCACTTTCGTGTATCAAATGTTTGCAAATATGGGAACAGAATAAAATCTTTATGAATGGTGAACCTTTGCAGGAAACAATATTTACAGTTTATATTGGTGGTTTATTCATGTACTATCCCATCCTAGCTTGCGTTTCTTCTCTTGTCACACCAAATTGGTTATTTGTCCGGTTCCCCCTCGACCCCGCTGCTGTGCAGTCAAGGCCGAGTTTTCTATTTCTGTCCCCTTGGAGACTTGCCTTCTCTATGGTACTTGTTGTGCGCGAAAGGACTTCTATATCGTTGGCTTTTGGGTGAAGCTTTTTTTTCAGTACCTTATTACCCTGAATGATATGCAATGTTCTGGAAAATGTCAATGTCACTTCTGAATTTGTTGACTTCTGTAAATTAATGTTAAATATGTAGTTTGTAATAAATACGCCCCTTGTATACAGATAGATATACCAATGTCTGCATATTCTTTGGGTGAGGAGGCGGTTACGAAGCCCCAACTAGTCTGCTGCATATTTTTTTAACTAACCTAACTTCAAGTCCACTTGGATACCAAGGTATTGTGCGCAGAATACTAAAAATGGTTCGGTTTTAAAACACTCTGAAATAATTAAAAGGTAAAAAAAAAAAAAAAGCCCTATGAAGCCCACCTGTCTGTATTGCTGCTGCTGCTGAGCCCACAGATGACGTGTGTGCGGGACAGTCAGACTTCACCATCGCCGTTGCCACCTTGCTCCAGGTGAAGGGAGCCTTGTTTGTGTGGCACCGGTGAAGGGACACAGAGTGCCTCGAGAGCTAGGGTGTCTGCACACACCGCCTTCTCGATTCCACTCTTTCATGATTCCTGCTAGAGAACAATGCACACTTTGTATGTGCAGGAATGTGCTGAACAGGAACAGTGAGGCAAGAAGAGAATAGACTGTAATCCAGCCTTTTGACTCTAAGGATTTGGCCATTAACAGGGTTTTTGAGAACCTTAAATATGCGCTAACCGGGTACACAGAGCATTGACTCTTGTTCGCTCCCATTGGAAGCGGAGTGTGCACTGCACTTGCTCTGGTTTTTGCACAGGTGGTTACTAACTCCAGCTTACACCTGGTAGTAATTACCACAGAGACTAATCTATTTAGAAATCAAGGGCGTTGAGCTCCACACAGCACACGTCCACATACTACTGTCCTCTCTGTAGTACACCTTGTGCCTGTTTCTTCTCTAAACTGGGCCTGCTCATGTGTGTGAAGACTTTAATCAGAAACTCAAAACTTATTTTTACTCTTGCCTCAGATGCGGTAACCCCTCGGACGTCATTTAAATTATTTTGCCTTCATTTACGTCCGACCGATTTGCTCATAACATGCAGTTGCTTCCTTACCTTGTTGGCAATGAAAGACTTTTGATTTAGTCACATGCGCGAAAATATCTATTTGTTGGACATTCGAAAACCTGGTCTCTAGTCTAACAATTTCATCAGCCTTGATAAACTCCACAAAGACGAAACACGTGTCATCGTCTCAGAAGTTTCCTAGTACTTGGCTATGTATATACTGTCCTGCAACTTTCTAGTATGATGTTGTTCCTATCACTGACTGAATATCTGCAACAAGTCCTTGAAGATTATTACATTTGAGTTTATGGACTTTTATTTTTAAGGGTAGGACTGTTTCTTACTGATTGCTTCCTGATCACTCTGGTACCCATTACATAGTGTGCCCCAACCCTCCTTGTGTACTAGATCATTGGGCCCCCAATTCTGATATCCATCTGGAACACCTCTGGTAGCAGGGTTTATTCTTGGATTGTAGACAGCACAACTTTATTCTCACCGATAAAGCTTTTAGCTTTTCTACATTTGTGTTTTTCGACTGACGAATACCTCTTTTGGGATATGCAACTGTTTGTTCTCACTGATACGGTTCTAACTGCAATGATAACATTGCTTCATGTTATATATATATTCAATAAAAAACAAAGGTTACGTAGACGTTATAGTTAGGTTCAGATTTTACAAATACGAAACCATAGAATTTAGCAGTAATAGTTATCTCATGTAACTATAACTCGCGCCCCAACCATGCACAGTTTTCTCTTCTATAATTTCCCTACAAATATTGCAGTGATATTATCAAAAATGTCATAGAATCTGTGTTTTTTAATTGAATTTCTAGAGTTTTTATAAACAAAGGAATATTTAATTACCATATATTAATCCAACCACTGCCATGCACAACAGAAGCGGCCAGGTCTGCCCTGCGACCAACCCAATGCTGCACACGGCCTTTGGCTGTGGGTGGTGGGTGTTAGCTGCATGGCCTGGCCTGCAGCAAACCCCAGCATGTAGCCAACTCCACGCAGCGCGAGGCCAGGCCCTGTGGCCATCCGTCTCCAGATACACATACATCTTTTTTCTTTATTAATTCCATAACTACTAAACGAATTTACACCAAATTACAAAAAGCACTCTTTCTGTACCAAGATCTAGCTTTCTGCTATATTTGGTGTAATTCAGTTCAGTGGTTCAGCTTGTAGTAGTGTTCAAAATCCCTATGGAAAATTGCATTTGAAACCGCGTTTTGGGACACCCCTTTTTTCTCGGCCCCTGCTTAACGAATCACCCTGAAACCTTTTCAGATAGCAGCTCACGTGTCTGGCACACTCATTCTGAAACTTTCGTGAGGATTCATCAAACAGTGCCAAAGTTATTAGCAAAACAAAAAATACTTTTCATACGGAAACTAGGTCCTAACTATAACTACCTACTGCCAACCGCCAGAAGGTTTTTTATATTTATGTGTATATATATATATAATATATGTGCCCGGTTGAAACCATAAGCCGAAACGTGTAGGCGTTCCTTGTGGAATGTTATTTCCATTAAATAACTCAAAATACATTTTTATTGGCACCTGGTCCCGGTGTAGCGCCTTTCTTTGGTTTGGCGTAGAGTGTGCGGCTGGACCGTTGAAAGGACGATGGTCGTTGGGTGATTATATATACATATATATAATCTCCTTAGGCGTCCCGTTTCATGTGCACCTTGCACAGCAGCACCATACAATAACGATATATATATATATATATACACATACACACACACGCACACACACATACATAGATATTTATAATATAAATATGTACTTAATTAACTACACTCATTTCTTATTACTTATAAATCGAGTTACGGACTCCAATTGGTGTCCTCGCTCCATTCTTACTTATATGTGTGTGTATAGACTCTAACAATGACCCTAAGGCATTGCAGACTCTAAACTTTGACCCTATATTAGTTAACAATTTTTTCAGTACACTACTGCTATAATTTCGCCCCTTAACCAAACCTATAGTAACTTTCCTAGGAACCATTTGTAAAGCTCTCCGGCACCTCCAGATCAAGTACGTTCTATGTAAAACTAACTCTGTAGTCTGACTGAAAGACCACTGATATCTAATATGTCTTTCCACAACAGACAGCCTTCAGTAAGACCTTAAAAGGAATTTCTACAAGAATTTACTGGTGCTTCCCCTATGGCTTTTTCAGCTGAGTTAGAGAAAGATTCAGACATCCTTATTTATTGGTATGTATATAGACTCTAACAATGACCCTAAGGCACTTCAGACTCTAAACTCTGATCCTCTATTAGTTTACATTTTGTTTACATTTTGTTTACATTTTGTTTACATTTTGTTTGGTACACAACTTTGACCCTATATTAGTTAACAATTTTTTCAGTACACTACTGCTGTAAATCCGCCCCATAACCAAACTTGTTGTTACTTTCCATGATCCAATTGTAAAACACTCTGACATCTCTAAATCTAGTATGTTCTGTGTAAAACTGTAAATAAATATAGATAACTGAATAATGATACTCAGTGTCCTGACTGAAAGCTCACTGGAAGTATTGATCTTGTTCCCAATACATTTTTCGACAACAGACAGCAGTAGGCAAGACCTAAAAAGGAATTTTCACAAGAATTAGCTGGGGCTTCCCATACAGATTTTTTTCAGTTGATTTAGAAATAAATTCGAACATACATTTCATCATCAATGAAAACAATCATAATTTGTGAGGTGTCTTTTAAATTGCATTTTATTTCCATTGTTTAAACAGTTGTTGCGTTCTTTCAACATGGATGTAGTAGCCTTATGGTTTCTGTCTTTTTTTAATGTCGTCACTGCTTCACTTAAAATGCGCCATCAATTTATGTAAATGTTTTTGTAAAAACAACTTTGCTATACATTTTTAAAGTATTAACTCTGGTCTATATTGAGGTGCCGGCTCTCAGGCCTTTTTTGCACTTTTGAAAATATTGACATATAGGTATATTTGTATTGCCAAAAGAAGGGATGGGATGGCCATATAGTAGCACCCTATTCGAGTCACCCCACTAACCCTAAGTTTACGTCCTTCGGTATCTAACACTGTACTGATTCTTGAAGCTGAATTGCTTCCAGTTCAGATTCTTCAGAATAGTAGGGATGTGGTTGTGTTCAGACAGAGATGTGTAAGCCACTCCAGAAAACCATGGGTAGAGGGAGGGATGCAAGAGATAAGGATAGTAGACCTGTTTGTGTGTAATGTAATAGAGATCACCAATGTAAAGTGTAAAGATTTAGAGGAAAAAAGTGTTGGCCAACAGAAATGTATATGAAAAATACAAAAATAGGAATAAAATGTTGAGTTTTTACCAGTATATTTGTGAATTGTACATAGATGAACAATAACTGTTAATCTACAGCCTCCCTATTACTCCCTCCTTAATCCTAGCCCTGCATACTTATGTTGACATTTTTGTATAGTTTACTTTTTTTGTAGTCTGATTTTATAATTTTTTGCTTTTTTGTCTTTACTGTTTTGTAACTTTGCTTTTTTTGTTTATATTGTTTTTACTACTAGCCTTGCCACTATCCAGGAAGGAGTGAAAAAGAGTGATAGCTTTGGTCCGATGTTTGTTTCAGAAAGATAAACTTTTTATTTCTGCCGCAGTGAGAGCTGGGGGCCTGATTTCAAGTTTTGGTGGTCCTGAGACCGCCAAACCCATGATTGTGATCTGACCGCTACCACCTCGGTGGTCGCACCACCCAATTCCGACACATGAGGTCAGACCGCCACAAGTTCAGACTGTGGGGTAAAGGGAGATACACTTTGTTAGAGTCTTGTAGAAATGAGAGTACTATGGCATACACCAGAAGCAGTCTGTGCTCCTGCTGAATTGAAAGCCACTGTCTTGAGATACCAAGTAACAGTACAATATGTGCTCCAAGGATGACCAGAAGGCTTAGCTCCAGCTGTGCCTGCTGAAGAGTTAACCCTTTTCTGACAAAAAGAAAGGACATCGAGCACTGGAGCTCTCGCATCTTAACACCTGCTGGCCAGCACCACAGACTCATCTACCAGAGTCACCCACAGAGCAGATTTCATTCTGTGACCAGCTTGAATAAAAGACTGACAAAATACAACTGGTTCACCCTCTTACTGTGGGTGCCCTTAGTCCCTTCCAAGTGGCGAAAGCAAACACATCACAAGACCTGGCAAGTGTGATCATGATTCCTGGTGGTCTTCACAATACCCACAGCAGTGAACGGGAAGTGTAAGGTGAAAAGGCAACAGGCCTTGCTCTGCAGTGTACCTAGGATCAGACCATCCATCCCTCCACCTCATCTGCAAGGTGTTGAAGATTCAACTCTTCGGGATACACAAGGACCAACAACACCTGTTGATCGGACAGGAAGTGCAGAGACCTTGACCTCACATTTAGATCTAACCTTTTTTTCCTCAAGGCTTGTGCAGCAGCCCACTGTTCTGCAACTAGCTTTCTGCACTTTGAAAAAAAGTAGATCTTTACATATATGCACTGATTTGAGTGCGTTGGCAAGTAGGATGTATAAATGAAGGACCTTCTTGACTAGTCTAAATAAATGCCCGTTAGACCAGGCTAGGCAGTGGAACGCATGAGGAAAAGCACTTCTGTTTATTTCCGATTAGACGAATCTCATGTGCCCTGCACCCAGGGATGCACCTAGTCATCAGTGTCAGTAGCAATTGTCACTGCTCTCCCTGTGGAGATGATCAGGCAGATGATCAGGCGTGTGTCTATATATCAGACTGTAGATTGATGAGGCCAAACTATCACTGGAGGATGACCCGCTGTCCTGGGACTCCTTGTGGAGATGGATCAGTATTTGAGTTTCATCTGCATTTCTGGGAAACCAAAGGCCACAATCTTCAATCAAACAAGTCAAAGGTATTAATGTAGGAAGGCCAGGTTGTTGGTATGTCTGGGATACATGCAATCCTTATAGTGACCCAATATGATGCTGGTACGTGCCTCACAAATGCCTACACCCAAAAGCCATTGTAAAAAGTACGTTTTAGGTAGAGGGTGGAGGTTTGTACCCCTTAGTTCTGAAATAATTGAAAAAGGCAAGATCCTTATTGTTTAGTTTCTTGGTTTTATTTTCTTTGTTACACCTTGTAACATTGAGAGAAGGAAAAAAGGAACAGAAAAAACAGCCGACATGTGTTTTGCCCGGTGGCCAATAGGCCGAGGGCTTTTTCAAGGCAAGAATGGTTGACAATGTCTATAAAAGCTGAAATTAGCGATCTGTAGAGATGTACACAAGGTCTCTGCGGTCCTAAAGAATTCTTTAGGACCGCAGAGACCTTGTGTACATCTCACGTGAACCACTCGCGAAACACGTGTCGGCTGTTTTTTTCTGTTCCTTTTTTTCTTCTCTCAATGTTACATGGTGTAACAAAGAAAATAGAATCAAGAAACTAAACAATAAGGATCTTACCTTTTTCAATCATTTCAGAACTAAGGGGTACAAACCTCCACCCTCTACCTAAAAGTAGTCAAAGGGATTGTGTATGTATCAGAGTGGACATGGCTGAGATCAATGGTACCCCTGTGGGACAGCTGGCTGTTCTCAACTCTGTATAGAGATGGATCAATATCTAGACATTGTATTCTATGGTACACTCTCCTTTTTCAAAAGACTACATGCAATTCTTTTAAGAATTATACAGTTAGATAAAAAGCTGAGAGGGGTTTGTAATTGGATCAACGTAAACCTAAAACAAGGTGGCTTCGAACTGCCCATGTTGCTGCTGGGACTGTGGGACTGCAGTGCATCACCGCCTTAATTTGATGATGAATTTTGTATTCCAACTACATTCATGTCTGTGCTGCATTATCCATTGAAATAACTGTTGCAAACAATATATCTAGAATGTATTTTCTTTATAAATGAACTCAACTCTGTTATTTAAAAAAAAAATCATAATAATTAAAGACTTTCCAGTCATATAGCAAGATTTGGCAAGATTTCTGTAGAGAATATAGAATCTCACCAGTAACACGGTTTATACTAATTTAGCATAATCCCGCAATATGAAATTGTTCTTCAGGTAATGTAGTGTGTTTCCTGCATGGCCCATTGTAGTAACCCTATGTTAGCCTAACTGTGCATGTTGCAGGCCTCATTTTCTTTTGCACACATTACTATATAAACATGCTGGATTTGTGCCACTTTGTACTTTCAGCCGTTACCTGCATAGGTTTTTGTGTTCTGTTCTTTTCTCGAGATTTGGTCTGAACATCATCGACAAGGTCAAACAAAAAAATATCTCTTGTTATTCTTTCTGGCCGGGCACTAGCACCTAGACATAACACAGAAATGCAGCTGTTGATTATGTGCACACATGTCTTGTTATATAGATGAGCATCGGAGCCAAAAACACACACATGGAACGAGAGCTCTGGGAGAAAATCACTGCATCTGCTGAGATGTAGGGCGTCCATCTGTGTATGCTAAGGTATGGGGCCTGCCACTAATCCCAAAGATCTGATATATATATAATCATTTAACTTCAGTTGCGGGGGGTAGGATACCCTGTTCTGTATAATGACAGGGCATTTTATGGTATATGGTTTATTAACCATGCTAACAGTATTTTTAGTATGCATTTGTTTTCCAATTGTGGCACAAATACTACATTTCAGAGCACAATAGTTTAAATAAATATTCTAAACTTCCTTTGTGTTTCCTGATTATCTTATTGTGGACAAATACGAGTGAGAAAGCGAAAGGGTGTGTCCTGGTACAACGATTTCTAAGAGGGTCGAGAGTGTGGTGTTCTGGGCTGCCAATTCACTCCTTTCACTGGTAAGGTTGGGAGTGCATGTGTGACCCTATTGCTAGTCGGACTAGGGTCATAGATACTGGGGTGGTAAGATGATTCAGTACTTACATACTGATGTTCTGTGGTCCCAAGCATAGTTCTGTTCCTGGGCAGAATCCCTGCAACAGTAACATTGGTGTACTGTGGCATAGTTAGAGCATCTGAAATATAGGACTCTGTTCTCATAATTTATCCAAGAGTTTTCAAAATCTTCAAGAAGAATTCTAAATTCCCTTGCCATGTTTTTCGTGATGAAGTTCTGGTTTATGTACCTTCTTGCCATGTCTATCTACGAAGAGCTACTCATATGGGCAGCAAGGGTATGCAACCCATGGGCTAGATAAATTAGCTGGGAAATGGGCATAAGTTTTGGGTCAGACAATAAAAACACAGAACAAGGTTAAGTGTCCTTGCTTGCTTCCTGAAAGTGGTTGGGACCAGCTAGTTTGCATCTCCAGTGCTATAAAACAATTTAGGCTCTGTCATATACCCTCCAAATTGCAGCAAATTGAATTAACACATATCTCTTGTTTGTACACAACAGCCAGGTTCAAATTGGAAGGATATGTTTGCGACCTGTTCTGCTTTTAGAGGTTAAATGAATTTTATCTTCAACAAACTCATTGAAATAATTAACTTCTCATTTGACAAGTCAGTCTTTAGACTTTTGGGCTAAAAAACGACTCTCCATCTAATGGAAAGGGGGGGCTCTTGGCCCCCCCGCCTGCATGGCCGTGCGGCGACCTCCCCCGGACTACTCGGTGGTGGGGCGCGTCACTGGGGGGCGCGTCCTACTACCGATTGGCTGCCTGCGTGACCCGGATGTCGTTAATCGACATACGGGTCGGAAGGGAGGGGGGGCGGGCCACTGGGGGGGGGATAAAGCGGTGGGGAGCGCCCAGGTGACCCCCTTGTTCCCTGGACGCTCCCCCACATAGGACGTGCCCCGGCGCTCGGGGCGGAAAACTTTTCTTCTCTTTTTTTGTCTTTCAGGTCGGCCGGATCGCGACTCGTCGGCGCTGGGCTCCCGCCTATCGAAGGAAGCTGCTTCGTGCCTTCGCTGCGGTGTCGTGTGATTAGAGCAGAGTTGCGGTGCGGGAGCCTTCCGAGGATCGTTCCGGCTCGGAGGATTAGCGAGGTCCGGTCCGGTGCGTCGTGCTGGGTCGAGTGCTGCGGTACACGACAGAGGTACTGCGAGGGAGCGGGTGGGGTGCGGATTTGCCGCCCATTCTCGACTGGTGCCGCTTTAAGTGCTGGCGTCACTCCTGGGTCCTTTTTTCCTCGTTTTTCCACAGGGGAGGGAACGGCCATTAGGCAAGGTTTGGTGGATTAGGGGAGTAAGGCGTCCAGTGTAGGATCCTGTGTTTAATATTAAGGTCACAGGTTCAAATCCCTAACGTGGTAGCTGAGCCTTTAATGCTACCGACGTTGTCGATACAATAACTGCTGTTGGGTAATATAAATCTGTTTTACAGAGCAAAGTTGAAAGTACTGTTGGTGCACCTTATTATTAAAACGATCGGTGGTTGCTAAGGTAGGGGCAACAGCCAAGGCCAGTGGACTGGGCAGTTAAAGGAAGTTGGTGCTGCTTATTTTTAGGAGGAGTTGCAAGGGGGATACAGGGAAAGTACAGGGTATCGGCTTTACTGCTGGAACTGTGTGAGACAGAAACACGCGCAAGGGAATAATAAGGGCGCCTGCATTGGCCTGGTGGCTAGTACACGTTCTCTGGTTGGTAGGATAGGGGCAACAGCCAAGGCCAGTGGACTGGGCAGTGAAAGAAGGTTAGAGCTTGTACATACGTGTGTAACTTTGCATAACTCCCGGGATTTAATACATTTTCTATTTCAGGTGTTATTACTACGTCCCTGCAATTTCTTGTGGTAAGCCCCGAGTGGTGGCCAGCAGTTGTGGTCGCAGGTCACTTCAATTCTGGCTGGGAGTACGCAGGATTGGAACGGTAAGAGGAGAGCGGGGGGCTCGCATTACATTGCTTCTGGTAGCCGCCGGGTGGGTCTACGTTAGAGTTTACTCACCCCTGACAAACCGGATAAGCCAGGGCGTTGCGGTTACGGTTGCATGGTGCTTACAGCCCCCTGTAGATCCTCCATCTGGTGAAGGTAATAAGCGTACTGACGCCTGTATTAGGGTATTAGTGTAGGGTGGTGCACCCAAGTCATGGCGGGGCCAATGGGTGGTGAAGGGGGGTCCAGGATGGAGGCTATGTTGCAGGCCATGATGCAGGAGATGAATAGCATCAATAAGAGATTGAGTAAAGTGGATGAATTGGAAGCACGCTTGAATGAAAGGTTTACTGACCCCCTAGCTTCTTCAGGCAGGCCCGCGCGGCAGCGGAAGGCACCCTTGTCCAGAGGGGATTTTGTTAGCCCGCCCAAGACGTCCAAGGCTAAGAAGCGAAGGCGCAGTGCCCCAGCCCCAGTGGTACCGGTTTCAATCACACCCGCGGTTTCGGTACCCCTGGTACCTGATTCAGTACCCCTTGTACCTGTCCCGGCACCCGTTACATTGCTCCTGCCATGCCGCCGGCGCTACCTCCTGTGGGGCCTACTCCCCCGCCCGTGCTACCGATCCCAGTGCCGGGTCTGCCGGCACCGGTCTCTCCATTGCCTACCATGCCAGCGCCACCGGCTATGCCTCCCGGGGGGCCCGTAGTCCCAGCAGATAGCCCGGACTCGGTCCCGCCTGAATTGGTATCTCAGATAGCGGCTTTATTACCTTGGCTAAAAAAGGGGGGGGTGTTACCAGCGTCGTCAGATCATGCAGCAGAAGCAGCACAGTTGGTAGAAAAGATTAAATCAGCAGCGGCAGCGGATAGAGCTGCGGTTCCCCCCTCTTCTTCACTTGCAGGTTCCAGCCCCGCCCAACCGAAGGCAGATGGTGGTCAACCGGTCGCGGCGCAGGAAAAGGGTAAGGAGGTGGCACTGCCCCTCTTGGGCGATGGGTCATTGCCCTCTAGGAGTGAGAATTTGGCACAACATGTGTCCCAGGCAACAAAGG
Organism: Triturus cristatus; assembly: GCF_964204655.1. Classification (NCBI taxonomy): domain Eukaryota; kingdom Metazoa; phylum Chordata; class Amphibia; order Caudata; family Salamandridae; genus Triturus; species Triturus cristatus. The sequence continues at coordinate 1,040,983,827 of NC_140584.1, read as the reverse complement.
AATTGATTTGGGCGGGGAAATATGTTTACATTTTTTCATTGCTACTGGATCACAGGGAGATGGAACAGGCAAAGACACTAAAGGAGTGGATGCTTCCAAGTGAGTGGAGGGCACAGTGTGCTAGATTTAGGGTAGAGGAATCTTTGCTCAATTGGGTTAGGGCTTTCGCAGTGTTCACGACCATCATGGCCGAGCGGCCTCCTAATGGGCAGGCGTCATTGGCTTGCTACCAGAGTAGAATCGTGGGGTGGAGCGAGCAGTACCCGGGGGATGCCTGGAAGGAGTATGATGTCAATTTCAGGAAAGCTAGGGAATTTGACGCGTCATTGGCATGGGATAAGGTGGACTCTGGGTCATGGCATAGGCAGTTCTCAGGGAGCTCTGCCCCACTACAGTCCACCACTGCGGTCAGGGGGTACTTCACCAGACCGCAACACCCCTTTCGGGCGGCTCAGGGGAGTGAGGTCCCGGGTAGGGGTAGGGGGGGGGGGTTGAGAGGAAAGGGGTGTGTTGGGACTTTAATAAGCGTACCTGCACGAGGGCCCCGGGCACCTGTAAATTCAGACATGCATGTTCGATCTGCGGTCATCCCTCCCACCCCGAGTCATCTTGCAGGTCCAAGCAGGGCAACCACAGCCAGAGGGGGAGGGGGAAGCCAGTGTAGTGCAGATATTCGGGATATCCCAACCCCTATAGATGTTTTGGCAATGATCCCTTGGTTGAATAGGTACCCGAATCACACAGCGGCCACTCTACTGCAGGAAGGTTTTTCTCAAGGTTTTAGGATCCCGGCAGGGGGCTACACAGGTAGCACACATTGCATGAACCAACTGTCGGTGCAACATAACCCCGCAGTGGTGGCTGCTAAGATTAGCAAGGAACTGTCCCTGGGTAGGATAGCTGGCCCTTTCCAGAAGGTGCCTGTCCCCGATTTTGTGTGTTCTCCACTAGGGGTAGTACCCAAAAAAGAGAAAGGGGAGTTCAGATTGATCCACAACCTGTCGGCTCCGAGAGGTGCGTCACTGAATGATGCGATTGATGAGGGAATTTGTAGCGTCAAGTATGCATCATTTGACCAGGCAGTGGATTTATTGCGGGCACTGGGTCCAGGGGCATTGATGGCAAAATCTGACATAGAATCTGCCTTCCGCCTCCTCCCAGTTCATCCTCTGGACCATCATCTTTTAGGTTTCACTTTCGATGGCAAGTTCTATATGGATAAATGTATGCCCATGGGCTGTTCTATCTCATGTGCTTACTTTGAGGCGTTTAGCTCATTTTTGGAATGGGTCATGAGGGAGGTGACGGGGCACCGGCAGGTGATGCATTATCTGGACGATTTCCTTTTCTTGGGTGCGGCGGGATCTCAGGAGTGTGCTTGGGCGTTGCAGGAATTTTGCGTGCTCATGCGGGCTTTTGGGGTCCCGCTAGCGCCGGGGAAGACGGTGGGCCCGTCCACCTGTTTGGAATTCCTCGGTATCGAAATTGATTCCGTGGAGGGATGCTTCAGGTTACCCAGGGCTAAGGTATCTAGCTTTAGAGCAGCCCTACGGCAATGCCTACGCAAAGACAAGGTTACATTGCAACAGCTACAGGAGGTGGTGGGGCAATTGAATTTTGCGCTTCGGGTTATCCCAATGGCACGCCCTTTTTCACGCTCTATTGCCCAAGCAATGAAAGGGCTACGGGAGAAACACCACCACACGAGGTTGTCATCTGAGGTTCGCCAGGATATGCTCATTTGGATGGCATTACTGGAGGATTTTAATGGCAGAGTAGTGTGGCCGGGTCCTCCCTCCACATCAGCGGAATTGGGCTTATGGACGGACGCTGCTGGGAGTACCGGCTTTGGCGCCATTCTGGGTACCAGGTGGGTCGCCCAGCGGTGGCCAGCGGAATGGAGGACACAGGGTCTGACTACCAATATTGGCTTTCTGGAGCTTTTTCCGATATGGGTAGCATTGATGGTCTGGCCGGAACACTTACGCAACCAATCCGTGGTGTTCTGGTCGGATAACATGACGGTTGTGGAATGCATAAACCAGCAGGGGGCACGCTGTCCATTCATACTCCGTTTACTGAAGGAGATTGTGTTGCAATGCTTAAAATGGAATGTGGTTTTCAGAGCCAAGCATGTCCCTGGCGTCCTCAATAATGCAGCTGACTCCCTTTCTCGCTTTAAAATGCAGGTTTTCAGGTAACATCTTCCGGCGGCAGATCCCCAGCCGGCGCAATTCCCGGCAGTACTTTGGCAGATTGGTGCCCCAGATTACAGGACCTCGTGGTCGCTAGCTTAGCCCCCAGGACCAAGACAGCTTACGAAGGGGCGTTTTTGTCTTACCGGGCTTTCTTGGGGCGGGAATGGGAGGCTAGGTGGTCCCAGGAGGACAGCTTTGCAGCTTACCTAGAATCAATGCACAGGGAAGGGCGCTCAGTGGCGACTGCGAACAGACATAGGGCGGCAATCTCCTTCTTTGCGCAGAGTAAGGGTATGCAAGATCCCACTAACACCTTTCTGGTGCGCAAGGCGTTGAGGGGTTGGCGCCGTGTACAGGGTTACCGGGGCGATAGGAGAAGGCCCATTGGATTGGCACGGCTGACGGCCTTATTGGGGGCGCTGCACAGTGTTTGTAGCTCCCAGTGGGAGGTTATCTTGTTCAAGGCGGCATTTTCCCTGGCCTTTTATGGGGCTTTGAGGGTTGGGGAGTTAGTTGCTGGGTCAAAAACTGATAGAGTGGGGGGACTACGGTGGGCCGGGGTTGAGATCAAGGAAGACGTTATGAGAATAACAATTCAGAAATCAAAAACCGATCAGGACTCTCGGGGTCACACCATAGTGCTCCATCGGGCGCGGGCCAACCCCTGCTGCCCGGTTTCTCACGTGGAGGCTTTCTGCAGGCAGCGGGAGTGCCCGGCGGGGGACACACTGCTGTGTCACGCCGATGGTACACCATTGACTAGGTACCAGTTTAGGCGAGTCTTGGAGCTAACGGTCAGTCTGGCAGGGTTCGATCCAAGGGAATTCGGCACCCACTCATTTAGGATTGGGGCAGCAACTGAGGCAGTGGCGAGGGGTCTCTCAGTGGAGAGTGTGAAGACACTGGGGAGATGGTCGTCTGAACGTTACAAGAGTTATGTACGAATTGACATGTTGTGACAAGATGGTGCTCACGCCCTGTATGTTTCTTTTTGTTTGCAGTTTCTCAAACCTGTCACGCAGGGGAGGAACTCGTCACCGGGCGACAACGACCGACATCGGCACAGCACGGAGGACACAAGAAATTGGTGACTTGGATTGTGGGCCACTCTTATGTTAGGCGTGCGGAACATGTTTTTCTTTCAGGAGACCGTAGGACGAGTGCAGCGCAAAAGGGGTTGGATATATCATTTTTCGGGAGGGGTGGTTTATGCCTCAGCCAGTTTCTGAATTTTTTCCAGGGACTCTTAGCTCAGCAGCGGCCCCCCCCGTCAGTGGTGATACTTCACCTGGGGGAGAATGATTTGGCAAAATTGGGGAGGCGCGTGCTTATTGAGGAGATCATTTCCACTGCGGGGTGGGTGGCCAGGGCTTGCCCGGGTTCCACAGTAGTTTGGTCGCAACTTATTCCTCGGTGGCAGTGGCGAGGGGGGGTCTCGGTCAGGGCGTTGAATCACTCGGTACGGAGGGTCAACACACAGTTGGACAAATTATTTCGGACCCCAGTTGCAGACGATTCCACATGGGTGTATCTGGGGCGAGCAGTTTTACTTGAGGGACGGGGTGCACTTGACGGAGGCAGCGAACGTCTTGTGGTCTAATAATGTCTGGGCCTGGTTGGAGGGGTTTTTAAAAATAAGCGCGCTCCTGGTTTAGGTCTGGGTAGAGGGGGAGGCCAGATCGTCGGTTAACAATGCTGGCCCGTGGCGGTAAGGTCATGACCGGTGAGCAACTATTTGAAGGTCTGAGGGGGCGGGCATCATCCTACGGAGGTGCCCGCCCAGGGGGAGGGGCCATTGGCCCCTCCTAGAACTTCAGGGGCAAGGTAACTGGTGCTTCAAAGGGGCGCGGGTTGGGGAGTCACGCTTTCCTTAGGCTGGTAGCCACCCCGCGCGCGCATACTCATGACGTCACCGGATGACGCAGAGTAAGGGCCCTCCTTTAGTGGGTAAATGAAGTTCACGGCGTGGACCGGGTAATTACCGGGCCCGGCTGCGCATGCGCACACCTGTAGGGGAGGCGCAGCTCGTAGGACCTGACACCGGTTAGCGACCTTGCCATATGGCCCAGAAATGTTAGTATACAAAAATGCAGAGGAGGATGTTAGACTCGGTTAGGAAACAATCTGTATTAGAGTCTTTGTTAAGGATAGACACTCACACCTGTTGACAATAATGTATCTAATGTCGTGCTGAATTTTTGTATAACCGTTTATCATGCAAATTTGAAATTTATTGTTTTGTACTTAATAAATACGGCCGGGGGGTCTCGCGACCTCCCGCCTTCCAAAGATACCACGTCTGGGTGCTGTGTCCGGGGGTGGTGTGGTCATACGGGGAGGGCGGTAGCCAGTCACTGACCATGTGGAAAGGGGGGGCTCTTGGCCCCCCCGCCTGCATGGCCGTGCGGCGACCTCCCCCGGACTACTCGGTGGTGGGGCGCGTCACTGGGGGGCGCGCCCTACCACCGATTGGCTGCCTGCGTGACCCGGATGTCGTTAATCGACATCCGGGTCGGAAGGGAGGGGGGGCGGGCCACTGGGGGGGGGATAAAGCGGTGGGGAGCGCCCAGGTGACCCCCTTGTTCCCTGGACGCTCCCCCACATAGGACGTGCCCCGGCGCTCGGGGCGGAAAACTTTTCCCCACCCACCATCCCTGGAGTACGTGGTTGATGCGTTGCTAGACCAACTAGCAGGCATTGGGCGCGTGAAACTGTCATGAGATGTTAGTTTCTGATGAGGTTTTTTCTGTTAGGACTTTTTCTCCCATTGTAGTGATCAATATGGTATTGTGCAGTTATGTTCTTGACTATGCTTTCTTGTAGGCCTTTTTTTTTTCTCCCAAGGGAGCGAAGTATACTGGATTATGTGTAACTGTTGCAGTCGTGTTTAGGCCTTTTCTTTCCCTTGTAGCTTTATGATGTTATACATGACGTGTGATTTTAGTCAGTGTAGTTGTCCTTTAGAATTTTCTCCCATAGGTCGTCGTATTTATTAGGTATGAGGGGCATGCGGTAAGGTCATGACCGGTGAGCAACTATTTGAAGGTCTGAGGGGGCGGGCATCATCCTACGGAGGTGCCCGCCCAGGGGGAGGGGCCATTGGCCCCTCCTAGAACTTCAGGGGCAAGGTAACTGGTGCTTCAAAGGGGCGCGGGTTGGGGAGTCACGCTTTCCTTAGGCTGGTAGCCACCCCGCGCGCGCATACTCATGACGTCACCGGATGGCGCAGAGTAAGGGCCCTCCTTTAGTGGGTAAATGAAGTTCACGGCGTGGACCGGGTAATTACCGGGCCCGGCTGCGCATGCGCACACCTGTAGGGGAGGCGCAGCTAGTAGGACCTGACACCGGTTAGCGACCTTGCCATATGGCCCAGAAATGTTAGTATACAAAAATGCAGAGGAGGATGTTAGACTCGGTTAGGAAACAATCTGTATTAGAGTCTTTGTTAAGGATAGACACTCACACCTGTTGACAATAATGTATCTAATGTCCTGCTGAATTTTTGTATAACCGTTTATCATGCAAATTTGAAATTTATTGTTTTGTACTTAATAAATACGGGCGGGGGGTCTCGCGACCTCCCGCCTTCCAAAGATACCACGTCTGGGTGCTGTGTCCGGGGGTGGTGTGGTCATAGGGGGACGGCGGTAGCCATTAACTGACCATGTGAAATACGTAGATTCCTTTTCTATGGAGTACCTGGAAATAGAAGGACTAAAAATCTACAATGGTAGAAGTTGCTTCAAGAATTCTTGAACTTCTCTGTAATCTGAAAATTTGGTTAAAACGTCAATCTGTCAAGACCTGAGACTCAAGAAATGGACCGCACTTGTTTACATCTAAATTAGTGATGTATTCTGCCGATTGCACACGGGGCTACCCAACTCTTCACACTGTGAGTTTGGAAGGCGCAATGGCCTCGCTTCTTGTGACTCTCCTCTCTGTCAGTTCTGCACAGGCTTACAGCTCCACCGAGAGCCGCCGTCACTGCCTGAAGTGTGGGGAGTAGGTCGCGGCGTACCTTTGCCCAAAGCTTCGAGAAGGCGCTCCCCCACCATGCACCCCTCACCTAGTACTGTAGTCACTCACAGTTGGAGAAGAGGGTATTACGTACAGCTCTCAGCAGCAAGCGCCTAACCCTCCGCACTACCTTAGTTGCTCTTAGCAGGTGTACCCAGATAGGTGCCCCGCCCTCTCTGCAGTGCCCGCCCTTCAGGTGAGCGGCCTCCTCCTCCTGCTCCCTCCTCCCTCACGGGCCGCCACCTCCCTCACCTACAGGCTCCGGCCCAGGGGCCTCGGTACACTTCACCCGCGGCTGTCAGAGGGTTTTGACAGGAGCCCGGAGCCCCGCACTGCCAGCGCGTTCTGCCCACAGGCTCCCCCGACTCAGGAGAAGTCAAGAGGCTGAGAGGGCCACGGCGCCTCATGCCATCGCCAGATCGCCTCGGAACACCCTCTGCCTCGGTCCAGCTGTACTGACCGCCTCCTCGGGTTGCACGTCTCAGGTGCTTGCTGTTCAGGCAGCGCTTTAACAGGACGATATGACAGACAAGGGACGATGGGAGGCCAGGAGCTCCGCTGGGATGGAGCCTGAACAGAAGGGGTACCCCTTCCTTCCACCCGAGGCCGGGGACCCGCCGTACCTGGAGGCCGCCCTGGAGCAGAAGGAGGAGCAGCTGCTACTGGCCGCACAACTTGGCAAAGCGCTCCTAGAGGAGAACGAGGAGCTACGAGCAGAGAACAGGAGGCTGCAGGAGCGAGCGACCAACACACTGCAGGTAAGGGAGCGAGGCGAGCGGGGTATAGCGCACAGCAGCAGCCTGTGGGACATCTGAGCGCATCAGTGCACCTGCTGCTGGTAGAAATACCGTGGACCTGCGGCAGGGCGAACTTTCCAACACTCAGCCTGACGTTTTTCTAAGTTGTCTTCAACAAGTGCCATTATGAGCTTTCACATTATCAGTTAACATTTACAGCTCCACAAGTCTGAATATTTTCTTATTTAAAGAGCCAGGGGTATCGCCTAGTCAGCGAGTTTCGCAGGGGTGTTAATCTTACATTTCCCAACTGAAGAAGCAGTGGGGTTGGGGGCTGAGATGACCAAGGTTCGGATGGAGTGTTTCCAAGAGCATCAAGGTGGCTACAGATGTGCGCTGGATGGGCCTCTGTCTAGAGTGGGTGAACATCGAAGGGTTGGAAGGCCGCACCGAGGGAGTGTCCCTGTTTAGACTATGCAAGCATTCACCCCATCTCCTTTGGCGCTTTGATTGCCAGTAGTATGCCTGGAAATCTGAGACTGCTGTAGGTTTCCAAGCCTACTACCGCACATGTTTGTAGAGTCCAAAAAGTAGTAAATATGTACCCACTCAAGGAGTACTTCTAAGGGCGAGATTTACTATTTCTTGCGGTAAACCGGTCACTATATATGCTTAAGATTCCGATCCAAAAATGAAAAAGTTAAAAGTTCCTAGGGAAATGAGAAAGACAAGAAAAACTGACACAGTCATAGCAGACCAAACTCTGGGCCCCCAGACCCAACTACCAAGTCAAGAATCCATGAACACCTGAACCCTCTTTTCTCCCCCATCCCTGAAACATTGAAGCTACATAACTAGGCCTTATAGTTCTTCCTGGAAATCATGACTATAGTGAAGTACAACATAACAGCCAGGAGTCCCTGCCCTGGCATCACTTATTTCAAATCCCCTTTCACTGCACACGCTTCTTTTCGTCTCATCAAATCGGTGCATATAGGCAGGGATCCAGGTTTCCAGTGCTTGCCTTTTACAAATCATTTTATCAAGTGACTGACAGCCCCAAGTACTAAGCCCCAGTTGATGATAATAATAATAATAATAATAGCTCTTTATTGTTTGATTTTAAAAACCATTTACAACTGAACATGCTAATAATTGAATAATCTGGTTTAACTATAATAAAAATTTAAAAACAATTAATCAATAAAATAAAGTTCAGTGACCGTGAAAATCTGGTAATATTCTGATGCAATACGTCACCCTAGGTTTCATGTAGTTTTAGATAAAACATCTTTTAGTTCAGAATCTCAACTCTAACTGAAATGAAAGTTTGGCTTCAAGAAGTCTTGACGCTTTATGAACGAATTTCGCTAGCCCAATATTTAACTTGGTGTTAACAGGGTTAAGGGAAGCCAATATTGCTTGACGGCAGGAACGTACACCCAATTTAATACATTGGCCTCTCAATAACTGCCGTCTGGCTTGAAGTAGTACTGGGCATGCACAAACAATATGTTCCATTGATTCAGTATGATAACCGCACAACCTGCATGCAATGCTACAGCCCGACCGGAACCATGCCGGGAGATTCTTCAAAAAGAGCCATTCTCCCATCCTCAAGGCTAAAAACTTGCGTTTCCAATAAAGTGCATATGTGCTAGACAGATAGGGCAACTGGACACCCACTTCGTAGTACGCCCCAGTTGCAGGTAGAGGTGGGCACGCAGGCAAATTAACAGGATCAGCCTAGCAGAGCCGAGCCAAAGGGCCTGGCTTGGCTCTAAGAATACGTTCAGAAGCCTAGCAATTAAAATGTGTGGCATGTAAATCATGCAACAAACATAGTGTAAAAGTATGATACATTCTCGTTAAACTTTAAAATAGTGTTTTCTTTAATAAGTACATCAGATCCTATCAGTGCATAGACAGACATTATTATTATTATTATTATTACTTTATTCGATCAAAAGTATGATCATTCTCATAATAAAAAAACAGTACATCAGAATAAAAAAAAATAATTAATAATTAATATTGCATTAAAAGAATGTTCATTAAGATATCCATTAAAATACAAAGTTATAAGTCCCATAAAAACATAGTGAGCAGGATCAATCATAAAAACAGGTACAATTAAATAGGCACAACAATGTTAAGAGACCAGTTAACACATTTTGACCTCTTCCACCAGGCAAATAGCAGGAATCTTGAAATAGCGAACACGAACCAACTTGTGGTGTCTGATTTAAAAATGTGTGTGGCTTCCAAAGGACACCTAATAGAAAGCATACAGCAGACAGGAGCTATCTAGATTCTTCTAAAATCAGCATAGGAGGGACAGCAGAAGAGAAAATGCTCAAGTGTCTCGGGAGCAGTGTGGCATGAAGGGCACAATGGGTTGACCAACACATTGCCCCAGCAACTTCTCCTTGCATTTAAGGGAATGGTTTTGTATCTAAGTTGGGTATACAGTGCTCGTGCCTGTGGTGGTTCGATATTGTCCAGGAAAGTTTTGAAACCAAGACTACCTTTAACACTTAAGAACCTCACGGTTAAAGTGCCATGTGCAGTACGTTCAATGTTTTCCGAGACCATCAGTCCCCAGAACCTTTTTTTAACAAGGGGGACCATAGATTTAATAATGGTCCCAGGTTCCTCCCAGAGCTGCCCAAACCCTATTTTTAAGAACCAAGCCTTGATCTTGTTGAACCACTTAATTCGACCTGTTTGTTTGTGCAGGGCAATCAGCTCGACCATAGCTTCCTTCAACGGGACCTGGGTGTTACTTGTCCAAACCCTTATGCCAAACAAGAGTGCCCTGAGAATGGCACCGTGTTCAATATGTTTTAAACCAAGATCTAGTCTTAGTGGCAGGAGTAGTGTGTTCACTGGCAGTATCATGATCTATGCCATAGAGACTCCCGGGGCGGCTGCCTTCGGTTCTGAGCCTCGTGTGGCAGCCCATAGCTAATCCTGCTTATTTGCACAAATTGCCTATTTGCCTATTTTGCACAAACTGCGTGCTGCTTCTAGTGCTTTTAATTAATTTTTAACCATTGTATTGTATATTTGTTTATCTGTCCTAGCGTCTCTTGCACATTGTCCTCTTTCTCCTGAGGTGGAAAGCCGGGAGACATTTTTGCTGTACTCTCTATTGTGGTTGGGGATCTCGGCTCTTACCGTAGGGGCTCTGAAGTATCCTTGGGTGCTCCAGGGGTCTCGTCGCTGGTCCCCCGCCTTCCTTTCTCTATCAGCGCTGTCCGGGCATCCCTTGCACTGCAGACTCGTGCATCGGGTCGGACGCTCGCGCCGCGGCCATCTTGGGTGAGGCAGGCTTGCCAGTCGGCGGACTAGGCTTGCTGCCTCATGGGCGGGAACTATAAAGTGATACGGGGATGCCTCCGCGCAGCGGACGCGTTCAGCGGACGCGCCTTTCCCGCGCCAAAGGAGCGCCTAAGGAAAGCCCGTCTGCGCCCGTCAGCGGCTCGGAGGCGGACGGATGCGGCCGGGGCTGGGTTCCAGAGAGCCATTCCCATGAGCAAACCTTAGTCTACTCCGCCCAACAGCTTCATGCCCTCAGACAACACAGTTACAGCGGGTGCAATATCCTCAACCCTATTACTCGGATTAGACATCACTGCACTAGCTGTGGCTGGTCACTGAGGGGTAGGCTGACGGATACAGAGGGTGCAAAGTCTAGCCAATCTATCATCGCATCAACAGAGCGGGCCTCTGCAGCCCGTTTTTTCAGCTGTGCTCTTCTAAACACACGGTCTATGAGCAAACATGCTTTGGACCTGTTTAACTTCCTTACCGATTCTAAGCCCACCTGCCTGTTCCTCACAGAAACATGGCTCGGCGAAGCGTCAGGCCCAGATATAGCTAACGCCCTGCCCGCGAATTATTTCATATTAAGGAAGGATCGGAGCACAGGCAAAGGGGGAGGAGTGGCATTGGTAATAGACAGACGCTTCGAGTGTTCCATTATACCAACTGAGGACATTCGAGGGGCTGAAGCACTCGGCTTCTGCCTTACAATCTCCCCCGGTCAATCTTGCGCTGGTTTATTGGTCTATAGACCCCCTGGCCCGGTTGGATCTTTTAATGAGGAGCTGGACGCTGTGATCTCAGGCATGAGCGTTCAATTTAAGCATCTTATTTTTTTGGGTGATTTTAATGTTCACTTTGATAAGACGGAGGCGTCAGATATTATTAAAATTTTAGATATTACTAGCCTACTGGGCCTTGTTCCCTACGTCACACTGCCCACCCACAATAAAGGTCACACTTTGGATCAGATTTTTTCCACCACCTTTGTGACAGTTGCGCCCCCTCTCCCAGTGTTATGGTCCGACCATCTTCTGGTGGCTTTTAATATCCAGGCACAAGCCAGTATGACTAGCAGAGGTGTGGGATGTCCAGCTCTGCGGTCACGGCCTTTCCACTTAGTAACCGTGGAAATGATCAATCAGTATCGACTAACCCACCCCTGCTCTTTTACGGGCGATCTAGAATCGGACCTTGCGCGCTCTCAAGAGTGGCTTGTACGGTGCCTAGAGGACTTAGCCCCGTCTAGGCAGCTGTATAAAAAATCCCGGCGTGCATGGGCCCCGTGGTTTACGCCTGTGCTTAACTCTAGTAGAAGGCTCTGCAAAAAAGCAGAAAGAGCATGGCGAGCAAAGTATCTGGACCCGCTGAAGGAGGCCTACAGAAGTTGCGCCAGGGCCTATCATAAGGACATTTACCTGGCCAAAAAAGCCTACTTCGCTCATCGGATCGTGGAGGCTGCTAACACCAGCAAAGAAATCTTCACAATTGTGAAAGAATTTACTTCACCAGTGGCTATTACACCTAGGTGCTCTTTTTCGGAACCTTGGGTTCGGCAATTAGCCAGTTTTTTTGCGAATAAAATTAAAAGCATTCAGGCTACCTTTCCTGCTCTCGCACGGGGGGGAGCGCCTTGTCCTGAAACTAAGGCTGCTACCTCGGACCTGGTAAATCCTAGCCTGGTGAGTTTTCCACCGATTGCACCCCAATCTTCACTGGAACTCCTTGCTAAAATAAGATCCGGTTCTCCTCTGGACCCATGTCCCGCAAAGTTTTTAGCGAAAATAGCTTGTGCTATTAACCCTAACCCCCTGGTTAATCCAATCCTAAACTGCTCATTGCTTACAGGGACTGTGCCGTCTGCCTGGAAACAGGCAATGGTCATTCCGCTCCTGAAAAAACCGTCATTGGATCGGGATGTCCATGCTAACTATCGACCTATTTCTTTACTCCCTGCTTTGGCTAAAGTGACAGAAAAGCACGTCCAGTCTGTCCTTTCTCATTTTGTGGAGGCCCACGGCCTCTTGCACCACACCCAATCTGGCTTCCGTACAAACATGAGCACTGAGACCGCTCTGTTAGAGGTGGTGGAGGCCATCAAGGAAGTTCAGGACTCTGGGGGAAAAACACTGCTGGTGTTACTCGATCTCTCTGCGGCGTTTGACACCGTTCCTCATGACCGCCTATTGACCCGCCTTGGGGAGATTGGGGTTGAAGGTACGGTGTTTAAATGGTTCAAGTCCTTTCTGACCAACCGCCAACAGACAGTCTGGGCACCTCCGTACTCGGCGACAGTGCCGCCTTTGGAAGTAGGAGTTCCTCAGGGATCTATACTGAGTCCGATTCTTTTTAATATTTATATGTCCCCTCTGGCTGCGCTGGTCGAGTCTTTTGGAGCCCAGATTGTGTCTTACGCCGATGACACTCAGCTTCTTTTCACGTGCAGCAAAAATATGGATTTCAATGGAGACCGTATTAAGAGCTGTTTGGCCGCGGTCTTTACATGGTTCCAACGCAATCAGCTAAAATGCAACTCTGATAAATCGGAGGTTCTCTTCTTCGGTTGCCCTCCGGATCCTTGCTGGAGGTCTTGGTGGCCTGCTGATATGTTTCCCCCTGCTGATGTGGCCTCGGCGGCTAAAAATCTTGGCGTAAAGATGGATAATTGTCTCACCCTGAAACCTCAGATCCTGAGTCTAGTTGGTCAATGCTTTGGCATTTTAAAAATACTAAGAAAATTTCTTCCTGTTTTGTCCATCGCCCACAGGAAGATCACGGTGCAGGCCTTGATAGGCTCTAGGCTTGACTACGCCAACGTCCTGTACCTGGGTCTTCCCAAGTGCCTTCTCCCACGCTTACAGGTTGTGCAGAACTCGGCCGCGCGGGCTATCTTTGGCCTTAGCCATCGCTCCCATGCCACTGGACTACTGCAATCCCTGCACTGGCTCCCCATTCAGAAGCGTATTGAATTCAAGGCACTTACCTTGACATTTAAAACGCTTCATGGTATTAGCCCTCTCTATATGAGAAAGAGAATCGGTTTTCATCGACCCACCAGAACCTTGCGCTCTGCGTCACTGTCCCTCACCGTGGTCCCGGCAATTAGGCGCGCCTGGATCGGAGGGCGTTCCTTTAAATACCTAGCGCCACTCGCCTGGAATGCCCTCCCTCTGGCGTTAAGAAAGTGCGTTAACTTGACGACCTTTAGAAAGAAGCTCAAAACTTGGCTGTTCAGCCTGTAAGTCCTCCTCCCTGCAGAAGCTTTATGGTCTAGGGTCTGTCAGCGCCGAGACACTCTGTCTGAGTAGCTGAGCGCTTAACAAAACTCTGGAGAACATAACATAACATGGTAGCTCTAATACATTTATTTTCAGCAAGGGTTAAGTCCGTCAGATTTTCCAGCCCCCATAGCTCGGCCCCATATAGGGCCGCTCCTAGTGCTTTTGCCCTATGAAGTTCTAGGATAGGTGAAATGGGCCGGTAAGGGGAGGCCCTAGCCCTGCGTACTATGGCACCATCTACATGCATAGAGAGACATTTATTATAAGTGATATTTTTAAAATATGAACTTCGGAACCCTAGTGGGTCGTCCCCCAACGACAATGCCAGTAGTGAACCAAGAGGCAATTCAGTCATCATGCAAACCCTCAACATGGCCCAGCTTTTTTATTATAGATGGAGCAACATTGTAGTCTGTTAATTTAAACATAAGAGGTGCTCATAGATCGCACATCCTGAACTCAAGTATTTAAAAATGCTCTCATTTGTGATAATAAAGACAGCGGAGAAATAAAATGTTTTCCTAGGCTCACACAATTTGGACAAGCAAGGAAGTTGATATATTCTTTAAAAATAATCTGCCACCTGCCACCAGATATATATCTCTGTTTCTCTCCTGATTCACATCAAAGGTCACTGTTTTAACTTTTACTTTGGGGCATGGCGAGAAAAACCTGCAGAGAAATAGCAGACCTGACTTAGGGCCCCAGAACCCAACTACCAAGCCAAGAATTCATTTATTTGGGGGGGGTGGGGGAGCTGTCACATCCCAAATCCCCCCCTGAAGCTGCACCCCTGTAATCAGTAGTGGAAAAGGCTATTTCAGGTTGGACTATGTAAATTCACTCTATGCAGGAGCCCCCAAATACCTTCTTCAAACTCTCCAGGTTACTGGTTCCCAAATGTAATAGAACTAGGCCAGGTGGCTAAAGTTTCTCAGTGCGCTCTGCTAAATCCTGGAATGCCTTAACAAGTGCGCTGCGGGCCACAGGCCATCTCATTCTTCTCGAATACATGCTTAATACTTCGCTAGTCAGCCCAGCTTTCTCAGATCTTGATTAATCGGTTTCCATTTTATTTATTAATTTCAAAAGTTTTATATAGCGCGCACCAGACCCTTGCAGGTATCGGAGTGCTTCCCAAATGTTAGAAAGGATATAGTTATGCAATGAATCATATACACAAATTAGAACAATTAGAGCAATACGAGATACAGCAACACCCCAGATGAGGGTGGTGACCTTTCAATGTTATGTGCAATAAATCAGACAAAACAATACCAAGGTAGCAAGTGGCAACATTGGTGTCATACCCTGGAGCAGTACAGGCTAAGGCAACACCCCAGATGAGGGAGGTAACATCTCTAGGGTTAGGATAGCCGGGCAGAAATGAGAAGACCATAAAAGCACACAAATATCATAATCGCATGTGGCTCATGCCATTGCGCCAAGAGACCACTGGTGAGCGTGTGCTTTATAAATGGGAGTGACAAAACATGATACATACAAGCTCGAACTCTCAGGTGACTTCTAATATGATTATCCTGTACCTGAGGAGATGAATTAGTCTAAATAATGATAATAATAGGTATCCATTTGAAGCAGCCAGTAGTTGCCATATCACAGTGGCAGATAGATGCCAAGCATGAGAGCTGGACTTCCTGTCACATGAGTGTTCACTGACGTCACAGCCTGATGATTATAATTGATGAGTTGTGACCTCGTCCCAGCGGATAATATGGAGATGAACACCTAGGTTAGGTAATATCTTTTTAAGAAGCAGGGCGCGTTTCATTCCCTCATCTTTTTATAAGAGCTGCTAAAATGTTCACAGTTTCTTCCTTTAAAAAATAACAAGTGAGGCAAATTGTCTTGGAGGATGTTAAAGGAGGCTAGAGGGATGCCACCCTATTTATATAAGGCACAGTAAGGATTTCGTGCATACAAGCAGGGATGGCATCTTCAGGGCAGCTGGATGGAGGCCTGATAGGCAGTGCGATTCTCATCCTCGCAGGCGTAGGCTAACATACTGCTGGGGCATTGCTTGGCGGGAACTTGAAACCGCCTGCGTTTAGGAATCGGATTGGGGTGTGGGATGCAAACTGTCCTTAATACTGGCAAGGGGCAACCAGCAGAAACCATTCCTTTCAAAGTTTTTATTCCCCAGGCAGTAACGTTGAGGGAGCACCTAGCAGTATCAAAGGGCAAGTGGCAGGATGCTTCAGGGAAGGGGGAGGTGGATCTCCACATCCATGGCTCGGACTTCACTCGGGCATCAGTCACTCGAGCAAGCACACATCCCTTTACTGTAGAACACTTTCATCCGCAGTACATTACCACGGTGAAGGTAGCTTCTGCTCAAGGGTGTTGCAGGAAAGCACTTCATCGAGGACTAGTGGGGGACGCTTTTGAGGCATCTCTTTGTTGTCTTAGCTGCTCTTGTTTGAACACCAATGAAGTAGGTATCCAAGTGTTCCCTGAGATTAGGTCCCATAACATAAAAAGGGGAACTTACAGAGTAGTGACTGGTGGAGAGAGTGAGGCATCTACAATGAGCATACAACGGCATTTATCCATACAGCTTGCTCCTTCCAGACTGAATCTACATTTAGGATTATTCCATTCCAGTTGATTCTCATTCCTTTAATCAGCTAAAGTTACTTAAGAGTCAACCATCGCTCAGAGGGTAGGTCGCGCCTTGTGTACTACGGTGAAGTGCAGATCATGGAGGGAGATGTTTGCTCGATGAAGAGCTGACTGAGATCTTGAACCTTCAAAACCAATGCATCACCGAGATCCTTCTTCAGGTTGTCAGAGACCCATTGGCATTTCTTAAATTCCTTCTCTGGAGTTGCTGTCAGGAGAATAATGCAGTAAGGGCTCTATACCTTTTTGATACTGCCTACTGAGACCCTAGACTGTCCAGTCAGATGTCTGAGCGAGTTAAGCACTCTTTGCTGACATCCAGTTATACCTGCAGGTCTCGAGTTTGAATCTTGACCATACCATCCCTTCCTATCCACCTTCTCATGCCATTAAATGAGGTGCAAAAGTGGCTTATAGCGAAATCTGATATTTGTAGTATACCACTTAGAAATGGCAAAAACTGTGTGAAGAAATGTAACTTAAAACAAATTATTATCATTGTTGCTCTTGGTTTTCCTGTTGGTAGACTGTGCTCAAGGATCTGGATGGCAAGAGTGTCTCTGGACCTGGGTCTTGACAGGCTACACCTTTTCCACCACCTACCAGCTGCCCAAGATGCACCACTGAGCTCTGACCAAAGTGGCTCTTAGTTGCTATTATGGTGGGCAGTAGCCACTGCTGTGCCTGCAATATTTTGTTGAGGTTTATGGTATTGTGGCATCTGGGAAGGTGCTGAAGAAGGTTTCAACTCCAGCCTGGACCTAGCTACCCAGACACTGAAGGTGGCAGACGTATCACTTGAAAGGACATAACCCGGGCTTGACTCCTCCCTCATCAGGAAACGACAGATGAACTCTGTTTCATCCATGTGCTTCAACACCCTCCGCATCCCCCGCAAGACCTTCAGATGGATCCCCCCCACCCCTGAACCCAGAAAGGCCATAACCCTCGAACTCATAACCAGCAGACTGAACTACAGGTACGCCCTCTACACCGGTATCAACAAATCTCTACTCCGCAAACTCCAGACCATCCAGAACACTGCAGCCAGAATTATGTTTTTAGTTTTTTATTAGCATTTCTTAGTTGAACAATGACATCAACAACAAAAAGAAAGAACAGCGTATGGCCTGCTGCTCACGTTATACATGTGCCCCCACTGACAGATACATTGATTGTTACACTTACAGAATTACAATTGCACGTGGCATATATGATCAGTCTTCCCCCTTCAGTCATTGTAGCTTACTCCCTTGTTCTCAGATAGTTCATGAGTGGTTCCCATATGTCTTTGGGCCTGGAAGTGGCTGGCAGTTCCTCTGCATACAGTTCTAGGTTCTCCTTGCACTATACTAGGTCCTTTAGCCATTACTCTGGCAGGGGGGCTGCCATGTTTTCCCAGCTCCTCGCCACCCTCCTCTTTGCTAGTAGCAATGCGATTTTTGTAAATTTACCAATTGCACCTTTTAGATGCGGCGTGAGACCCAGTAGACAAACTTGTGGGTTGCACTGTATGTTGGTGGCGGCCATGATCTGAAGCCGGTGCACCACCTTCACCCAAAACTCGGATACCTGCCGACACTCCCATGCTAGGTGTATGAAGTCCGCTCCCTGTGCCCCACATCTCTTACATGCATCATTCTCCCTGAGACCGTATTTATATAATTTAACTGGTGTGTGGTACACTTGGTGAAGATATTTGAAATGGATGATACGCAGATTGCCATTCGAGGTCAGAGCCCCTGTGAGTTGGCAGCAGTACTCCCATTCTTTCTTTGTGAGCTGGGGTTGAAGCTTCTCATTCCAGTGGGCTAGGCTTCTGGCCTCAACAGCATTCCTTTCTTCCTGGGCCACTCTGTATAGTTTGGTGATTAGTTTATGCCGTGTGGGGCTGACTAAAAGTGTTTGTAGTGTCGGCGGCTCATCAGGAAAGGTGTGGTAGTGTGTCTGCACCGCTCGCCGAAGTCTATGAAATGTGAACATGAATAGTGGTGTTTTGCATGTATTGTAGCTCCACTGATGTGAGGAATTTACCATTCGGGTATAAATCTTGCATTTTCTCTATGCCTGTTTGTCATAGAGTGTGTATTGCCCCCGTCTCTTGAGTTACCGATAGTGATACGTGATGTGCTAATGGGAGCAGAGGGGCGTACTGTGGAAGTTTAATTGCCGAGCGCCCTTTAGCCTGCCAAGCTGCGATTGTGGTGTCTATGGTATTAATTTCAGCTTTGTGAATTCCCCGCTTGGAGTGCGACAGGATACTGTGCAAAGGAACTGGATGTGCATCACTGTCTTCCACTGCAACATGAGGAATGAGTACGTGAGTGCTGTACCAGTAGTATGCATATTGCGCTTGCGCACAGAGGTAATATAAGTACATATCTGCTACATTAAAGCCCCCTTTATTATAGTCCAGAAAGAGTGTATCCCAGCCCACCCGGGGTTGTTTCCCACACCAGTTTCACCAGTAAGGAGCATATGTTTTAAAAAAATGGACATTTCAATTTTATAGGTATGTTGCTAAATAAATACAGAAATCGTGGCAGCACAATCATTTTAATATTTTAATATGGGCTATTCAGTCGGCCAATGACAATGGCATCTCTGTCCATCTAGCCACCTGTTGATCAAGAATGGTATATGCTGTGCCATAATTTTCCCTTACCACTAGTTCTGGGTCTCGATGAATCCATATTCTTAAGTATTTCACAGGCTCAGCGGACCATACAAGGGGGAATTCCAGAGTGTGTGGAATTGTGCTTTCGGTCAGCGACACTATGAGGGATTTATTCCAATTAATGCTAAGTCCGAAAATCGAGAATTGGAGGGAGGTATGTCTGCGGCTCCCTGACGAACAGCACCATGCCGTCAGCATTTAGTGATATACTTACAGGCCGCTGTACAAACTGCAGGGCGGACTCTTTGTGGCGCTGCCTGATGATGCAGGCCAGCGGCTCCAGCATCAATGAAAAAAGGAGCGTCGAGAGAGGGCACTCTTGCCTTCTCCCTCTGCATAGCCTTATAGGATCAGATGTCAGATCATCTATCCGGACTCATGGCGTTGGGTCGGTATATAGCAACCGCACCCATCTAATAAAAAACTCAAGGAGTCCCATTCTTTACAGGATTCGTAACATATAGCTCCACTCAATAGAATCAAATGCTTTAGCTGCATCCAGCATAACTGCCGCAGAATGATGGTCGGGGTTCGGATGGTGAAACATTGCAAAAATCGTGCGACATGGACCTATCTGGTATGAAACCAGATTGGTCCGGCAGGACCATTTTAGACATTATGGGTTGGAGTCTGGTGGCTAATATCTTTGCCAGTATCTTTGCATCCAGGTTGATAAGTGATAGAGGGCGATATAATTGCCAACGGGATGGTGTCTTGTCCTTTTTTTAGGAGCGTGATTAACAAGGCCTCTCTAAGCATAGGTGGTAGCTTGCCCGAATCAAAGGCCTCCTTATACATGTCTAACAGATGAGGCATCAGCTCATCCGCGAACTCTTTGTAGAATTCGCTTGTGAGCCCGTCCGGTCCCGGCACTTTCTTACTTTCTTATTTGGTAGGGCCAAATTGTTTAACGTATTTTGGCCGCCTCAATCTTTTGACAATATTAATCCCGCTGTCCATTGGACAGCCAAACCAGTGCCACATCCGCCAAGTAGTCATCCAATTCAGTCGGGTCTGTTCTGCCATGTGAGGTATAGAGGTCGACATAACAACAATTGCGCAACAATTGCCTGTGGAGCATAGTGATCCCTCTGAGAGTCGTCTGTGATTTTTGTTATAGTGTGGTGTACATGTCTCATCTTTATCTTGGACGCTAGATTATGACCTGGTGTACCCGCTTCACCATATGCATATGCACGCGCCACATGTCTCTTAGATAGGTATTGCATTTCCCCCGCTGCCAGCTCATCATATTCTAGGATTAGGTCCTTAATCTGGGCCAGGGTGTCCTCATTTGGGGAGACCTCCTGTTCACTTTTTTTATTTTTTCGAGTTGGTTTAGCACCCTCTAAACTCGCGAGAGCTGACCCCAAATTTCTTTTAGTATGCCCGCAGTGGCACTGATACATGTCCCTCTGATCGTGGTCATGAAGGCTTCCCAGAGTGTGGCAGCCTTACGTACCGTCCCCTTATTTATACTGAAGCATTGGGATATAGCCTCCCTGATTGTGGCTTTGTACAGCGGGTCTGACCTAAATCTCCATGTAAATTGGCGGGGGCGTACACCGGGATGTGTGAAGTCAGTTGGACAGGGTTGTGATCGGATAGAGTTCTGGGCAGCCTGCCAATGTCAGACACCCATGCATTTGCATCTTTGCTCAGCAGCCAGTAGTCTAACCTCGACCAACTTCCGTGTGCGGTGGACGTGTGTGTACCTTCCAGCTTGTCAGTGTTGCAGAGCCTCCATGTTTCTATGAGCCCCAGTTCATCCATCCCACCCTTGATAATGCGGGCTGCCTCGGGAGAGTGTCCGGCCTGTTGACTTGATTTGTCTCTACTGGGGTCTAAGTGTGTGTTCAGGTTAACTCGGCATCTGGCCATTCGCGCAACACATTCAGTATACCTACGTAAAATCCTGGCTCGTCTGTGTTTGACTCATACACATTTACTGAGGTGACAAGCGACCCAGATAGTTTACCATGGAGTATGGCATATCTACCACCGTCGTCCATGATGGATTTTATCATTGTAAATGGGAGGCCTTTCTTTATAAGTGTTACTAACCCCCTTGCGTACGATGAGTACGAGGAAGCGAGGCGATAGCCAGCACACTGTGAGCCCACCCTGGTATCAGTAGGTTTTGTCAAGTGCGTTTCCTGAAGGAGGGCTATCGTAATGTTATGCCTGTCCAGGTAGGCCAGTACTTGTCAAATTTTGGGGGGGGGGGGGATTCAAGTCCATGGACATTCCACGTCACACAGGAAATCGACACACTATTCACACCTTTCATTCCAGCCATCTAGTGCGCCAAATACAATATTCACAAGTAGAGGCAAAGCACAATACAAATATCTGCTCCCTGAGGACCAGCAAGCCACACAAAACATCCCCGAAGTTCTCCCCACTCTCCTCCCCAATCCACCCACAGCAGCATCCCAATCATGCTGAAGGCAGAAACCCCAAACCCCAAAGAGCAAACGGTACTTATCAGTTCAGAATGGGATCCCCCACTGGAGAATCGTCAGGAGCCCGAATTTCCTCCTCATCGGAGGTGCCCAGGCATACATAACATCAAACAACCCTTACTTCTTCACCTTTGTGCCCGTGGTGTGGCTCATTTACTCTCATTTGAGCCTCACAAGCCAGGACACCCCAGCCCGCATACATATTGTTAGTCTGAGTCCTCAGCTGCTTGTGATCGATGAGCATGTTTTTGTTTTTGTAGCTTTTTTCAGAAATTCCTGCACCTCCTTGGGGGAAGTGTATATTTTGTGCTGCCTGTCGTAGTTGATCCTTAGCCTGGCTGATTATAGCATAGCATAAGTAATGTTCGCCTTCTGCAGTTGGTTCTTTACCGCCTGATACTCCCTTTACGCCACCTGCACTGAGGCTGTGAAATCTGGGTAAAATGTGAATTGGTAATCTTGATGCTGTAATTCCCCCTTCTCACGGGCCATGCGGAGTATCGTGTCTCGGTAGTTCAATAGTTTAGCGATGACCGGGTGCGGAGGAGCACCCGGAGGCGGTCTCGCCACCGGCGACCTGTGGGCGTGCTAAACCACCAGGACAGATGAAAGACTTTCCCGTCCAAACAACTCAGCGTGCATCTGCTCCACATACAGCTCCATCTTGCTGGTGTTTGTGGACTCCGGTATGCCCACTATGCACACATTGCTGCGTGGGGAGCGCTCCTCCAAATCTTCATTTTTGGATTGGATGACACTAAGAAGCTTCTCCTCTTCAGAACATTTGCTAGTCGTAGCCTGCATGTCATCCTCCACCGTGGACGATCTTTGCTGCGCTTCCACGATTCTGGAGGCTTGTTTATCTAGTTTTGGATACATGAAGTCCATGCGCTGATTTAGAGTATCTATCTTGCCGTCGATGGAGAGCAGACTTTGTTGCATGGCCTGCAAGGTCGTCGCAAGCTGTGGAAATCCATGGTCAGCCGGATCCTGCTCGAAGTCCCCCTGGTGTCTTTGTGTTGAGTGTGGTGTTTTTTTGACCTCAAAAGTGAGCCTGGGCTGCTCTTTGTCTGGCTTACCCATCGTATCCAGTGTACGCACCTACACAGCAAAGAGTGGCGACACGCCTTGGTTAGATAGGAAGCGATATCTGATTGCGCTTTGTACCAGGCCTTGTGTCCCCACCAGCGCAATGCAGTCCATCCAGGAGATCGGAGCAGGGGATTTATTGAAACGGGGCACTGAGTTTATTCCTTGGGCCAGTGGTGTCTTGCAGCCTGCTCTCAAGGCCCATCCCCTACCATACACATAGGCAGCGTGCTTGTCAGTTCACTCCCCTCCCCCCCCGGCCGAGGATGTGCTTTGTGTGAATCCCTGCGCCACCCGTGATGCAGGGCGGGGGGCACGCAGCAATATCTCTAGTATCCCCTCCCGTATTGAACTTGGGCCTACCGTGGGTCTACAGTATGGCATCACCCCGTGCAGGTCAACATCGGCTTTTCTGGATCAATCTGCACCCGCGGCGCTTCTCTTTACAGCTGCAGCAAAATGACAGCAACGTGTGTCCCCGTCACAGTGTGGCCGCGCCTTCATCAGGCCGGTGGTCTGCATCTTCACGAGGCCGCGCCCCGTCAGGCAACTCCAGGCAATACGGTATCTCAGGCCTCAAACTAATCCCCAGGCCTGTGATCTGCGCCACAGGGCGGGCAGTCGTTATCTTGCTGCCTGACGGACAGCTACACCTCCAGGCAGCCCTTACAGGAGTATCTGTCCGGATGTTATTCACCTTCCAGCGAATTGCTCCGCGTCAGCAACTGCGGCCGGGGCCCCGAACAGCCTGCCGCCCTCGTCGCACGGTTACCACCACACTTCAGCGACCGCAGATTGTCCGGACAGTTCTGTAGGATCAGGGTCCCGTGGCACACATCCAGCTCTGGTTTCAATGACGAGGATGTTGGATTGACGGATATTTGTCTGATTCTAAACGCCTGGCCTGGGGAGCTGCACTTATGTGCGGCCATCTTGCTTTGGGCTCTCAGGCACCCCCTCCAGTGCAGCCAGACTTGTCCTCGGCATCCCATGACAAGACTACATCACCCAGCATCTTTGAGACCTCCACTGGCTCCCCATCAAAAAGAGGGTGATCCTCAAACTGCTCACTCACGCCTACAAATCACTCCACAACACCGTACCCCAATACCTCAACAAAAGAATCTCCTTCTACGTACCCACGAGAAACCTCCGCTGTGCCGACCTTGCTCTGGCTAAAATCCCTCTCATCTGCAGAGCCAGAACAGGAGAAAGAGCCTTCTTCTACATCGTGGCCAAGACCTGGAACAAAGTCCCCCTCAGAATCAGACGAACCCCCACTCTGCAAGCTTTCAGGAAGAGCCTCAAGACATGGCTCTTCGGATGAGACGGAGCTGTACGCACCCCTCCTCCCTCTGCGACTTGAAACCCTCACGGGTGAGCAGTGCGCTTCCCAAATCCCTGATTGATTATGATGAGAGGTTATGTGGATTCCTTCCCGTTAAGCCAGACAGGAAAGAGAGTAGTCAGTTTGCTGCAGGGAAGGGTTGTAGTTTTTTTTATTTTTTATTGAGTTTTCAGTTTAAGAAACATACAACAACCACATGTGCTTGCCCGGCAGAGTCAATGTTAATACATAACAGATTTCAACATTCTGATGTATTATGACATAATTTAACTATACAGTTGTTTTGCTATTCATGGAAAGTGAAACAGTCTTATAACTACGTAAACGTCTGTCACACCCTTTTCAGCTGTTTTCGCGACACCTGGGCCGTGTAGCAGATACATATCCCAGTATATCCCGTAGGCTCCCGTGGACATGCATTAAGTTTCCAAGGACCGAGGGCTTGCTGATGCAACCAGTTTTTAGAATAATTTCTAGTGTAATACAAACAGGAGTACTTTGTGCTCTTCCTACATTCACTATGAGACATCACTATTCAGTGAGCAGAGCCAGTGTGTGAATGGGGACCAAATGTCTTTTGGGCGAAATCTGGCCGGCATGTGATCCCAGTAGCATGTCAGTGGATTCTTGCAATATGCCACATCGAATAACCAGGTTTTTATGTCAGGGGCCGTCGTCCTCCCCCAATGTATGGCCACCCGACGTTTGGCCAGCAGGAGCAGCATCGCCGCGAGCCGACGGCATGTTGTAGGGGTTTTGCGCATATAACCCAGAACTGCCACCAATGGCGACCTTGGCATCTCTTGACCTGTTATGTGTTCTATGTGTCTGAGCACCTCCAGCCAGAACCCGGCCACACGTGGGCAGTCCTTTGCTTCTGGCGTCCCGCAGCGCCAACATTTAGTATCTGGCCTAATGCCCATGCTATGCAGTTGCACTGGGGTGCGGTATAATCGGTGCAAAAATTTGACGTGTTAATCTGAGGCGATAATTCCGTGAGAGAGGGAAGGGTTGTAGTTGACAGTCACATCCACAGCACTGGCTCTTCTTGGACTAGCCCAAGTTTTCTAAGGGTACACTCATTCACCACAAACGTCACTGCACCTATGGGGTGGGGTGAGAGGGTCTGTGTTATGCGCTGCATGGATTTTTCAAGGGGGAGAGTCTGTAGAGAACAGTCCTCGGGTACAGCAAAAAGGACTTATCCCACATCATTTGTTCCCACAAACTAGCGTGCTACTGCTGAAATGGATAGAGGGAGAATACTTACATGACCAGTGGGCTGATATTTTTAGTGTCCCCCTTCTCTTTGTGGAGGGCGAGGGTTCCTTTGTAAGATAATTGGAGCAGATATCCAGGTAGCCCCTCACTTTAGGTGCCACAAAAGATGGCAAAGGAGTAAAAAAAAAAAAACGAATTGGCAATATAGGTCCCTATAGGTTTTTATAATTTTTGCTCATGTAATTGTCAGCATTACTACAGCAATTGTTATTCCACCCTTTGGTCTTGTGCGTAGGACTGCGCTGTACAAATAGCTTTAAAAATACATAGAATACCCGGAGCTGCTGGCTGCCTAGCACAGCCCCCCCCCCCCTCCACGCCCCCCCCCGAAGTGCCAGGAGTGCACGCTTTTCACAGCATAGCCCTTCCGGGCTGCCTGGTGTTGATGATGAGTGTGGGAGGCCTAGCTCCTTGGAATCAAAATGCAATAAAGTATCCATAGTGACCTTCTTTGCATAATTCGTAAGCAATACACGTAAAACCTTTCATGCAATGTACCACATTAATTATATTAGAATTACTAAATCTTCATAAGCAAATATTCATCAGCAGCTATATATCAATTGAAAACATTTTCTGTTGCACAAATCTACTTATTGCAGAAGCACCCTAAAACGTTTTTGGTTGCTGTTGTGGAGCCCAAGTGCATGTGCAAAACAAGTGGTCATATGTGACAAAAACCGATAATAAATAGATATTTCTGTGGAAGTTTAACCTATAGTGAAATGGGAGTAGTTATGAACCCAGTATCACCAGTCCTTCTACCCTAAGTTAAAAGGGGGGCAATTTAAAGTAGTTGATGGACGTCCTTCATTCAGTCGAACAAGGGTGATGTGTGCCGTGCAGGCGAGGCCAGGGTTGGACTGTACCATTCCTTCGCCCTTGAAGGCATTGTCCATATATCCTGTGCACGAATAAACGGAATCAATGTTTAATACAACGCTATTTATGGGAGGTCATGAAAAAGCACTCTTTGTGAGTTAAATTATGAACACCTTGTTTAATGGTAGTGCACACATGATATCACCAGAATTCTTTTTTTTTTTGAAACCGTTTATTGCAATCTCAAATATATACAAGTATGGGCCTACAACCTTCCGGCCGGCCGCTAAAGTGACAAAAGCAAATGACATACATACAATAAGGCACTTGGCTTTGCATAGACGATAAAGCAGGAGGTATCAACAACGTGGGCCACATAACTCTGAACCCACAATACGGTTTCGTTTTATACAACACAACAACATAAAACCACACCCGCAAGGCAACCCACGATCGAAAATGACGACATGTGCTCCTCAAGTGGGGAACCCCAACCATCCAAAGAAATCCAGAGAGGGGGAGGGAAACTGATCCGGGACTGGGAGAACAATGTGCCCAGGGCTGAGGGAGGGGGTCAACTATGGGGATGGAGCTGGTAAAGCGGGAGGCAACAACGGCGGCTCGCAAATACCCCCGCGGTAAGCGTTCCAGGGGCCCCATATCTTCACCCATGCCCCAGGCTTACCCCGCGCCACATATACCACCTTTTCTCGGAACATGCACCAATCCATATGTTCTTTTCAAGCCGACACCGCCGGGGGTCTCTGAGATCCCCACAGCTGAGCAATGTCACGTTTAGCTATCATATATCCCAGAGTCACCCATCGCGTCTGCGGAACCGAGTAATCAGTCGGTTCCCACACATTCAGCAGGCATCTCCTCGCTTCAGGCAACAGCGCGACATGCGTAACCGCTCGCAGGCCCTCATGCACACCACGCCAGAATCGCTCCACCCTCGGACATTCCCACAGAATGTGTAAAAAAGTCGCCAAAGCACCACACCCACGCTTACACAATCCATCCTCGGCATAGCCCATACGCTGAAGCCTTGGCCCCGTCATATACACCCGGTGGAGTATCTTAAGCTGGACGAAGCGAAGGCGAGCCGGGATGGCCACCTCCTTCGGAGAGGCCACCGCGGAAATCCAGTCCTCGTCGTCCAACTCCAGCCCATCGGCAACCCAAGCCTCGCGGAGGCCAGTCAGTAAGCCCGAGCGGTCATTTATCAATTTCTTATAAATGAGGGAGATCGTGCTGTCCGGAACGTGGCCATCTAGCACTCTATCCTCCAGGGGGGAGGACTCCGGGATGGAGGCCACGTCTGGGAAGACGGAACCCAGTGCGTGACGGACCTGCAGGTAGCGAAAGTATTCACTGCCCTGCAGCTGAAACTCCGCCTGCAGCGTCTCGAATGTCTTGAATCCTCCCCTCGTCCAGAGATCTCCCACTGTACTGATGCCTATCATGTCCCACCTCTCGAAGCCCTTCGAGGTCCACAAAGAGCCAAGCCTCTCCGACGCATACAACGGTGACGCCCGGGTCAAACGGTCCTTCCATCCCATAGCTGCATTAGCCGCGTGCCATACTCGCACCATGACACGCGTGGGTCCCGTCAAGCGGGAATCGGGCACGCTAGTGTAGAGCGCTCGATTGTAGTCGCCACCGGGCAGGAGCATTTTGTCCATTTCAAATGCCGGGTTTAGGGCGGGCCCATAGAAGCCGTGATTAATTGCAGCTAATTGGGAGGCCCAGTAATACCGCTTAATATCCGGGAGGGCAATCCCTCCGTCGTACCACGGGAGCGTCAATTTTGCCAGGGCTATACGCGGCCGCCCGTCCCAAAACAGACGGCGCTGTAAGCTTTCCACCTCACGGAAGTAGCGCGCCGGGACCAAGTCCATAGTGTTCTGGAGAGCGTACAAGAAGCGCGGCAATGACATCATCTTGAACAATGCCGCCCGGCCGAGCGGCGAGAGCGGCAAGCGCCGCCAGCGCGCGACGTCCTCCTTCAAGCGCTGGAGGGGGGGAAGCAAGTTGCGCTCGTAGCGGGCCACCGGGTCCAGCGTAATATAGACCCCCAGGTATCGAAATCCCTGCGAGGCAATCTGGATCGGACAGCCCCGAGGGAGGACAGGAGCCTCCCCGGAAAGCACATAGACACAGGATTTAGCCCAGTTGATAACAAGGCCTGAATTACGGCCAAAGGAGCGCAGAACATCGACCAGGACAATCAGTGATTTGCGCGGGGAGGCTAAGTACAAAAGGATATCGTCAGCGTAGAGGGACACGCGGTCCTCATACTCGGGGGTCCAACGGAGACCTCGGATAGAAGGGTGCCACCGCAGCCACTCCGCCAGGGGTTCCAGGGCCAATGCAAAAAGGAGCGGCGACAGGGGACAACCCTGTCGCGTGCCCCGTCCCAGCACGAATGGGGCCGAGACTCGACCATTCACCACCACCTGTGCCAATGGGTCCGAGTACAACAATTTGACCCAACTGATGAATCCCGGGCCAAATCCAAATTTCGCCAACATCGCCCAGATGTAGGGCCACTCGAGCGTGTCGAACGCCATGGTGGCGTCCAGGGACGCCAAGATGGCCGGCTCCCGCACGAACGGAACACGCGCGAGCACCCCGTGCAAGCGCCGCAGATTAAGGGCCGTATTGCGATGGGGAATGAAGCCGGACTGGTCTTGGTGGACCAAATCGCCCACCACGCCGACCAGCCGGTTAGCGAGCACCTTGGCGAGGATTTTAGGCTCCGCGTTTAAGAGCGAGATAGGCCGGTAGGATGTAACCCGGTCCCGCGGTCTGCCCTCCTTGTGGATAACCACGATGGTAGCCAGACGCTGGTCCGGCGGGAGGGAGCCCCGCGAGTGAGCCGCAAGGAACATAGCGCGGAGGTGGGGTGCCAGTACGTCCGGTCGCAATTTATACAACTCGATAGGAATGCCGTTCGGGCCCATGGCCTTGCCAGAAGCGACCGAGCGGATGGCGAGGGCAATTTCGTCCGAGGTGGGGGCGGCATCCATCAACTCCCTGTCCTCCATTGAGAGGGAGGGCAGCGCGATGTCACGCAGCAGGGCATGGGAATCCTCCTCCGGGCAGGGAGAAACCGGGGAATATACCTCTCGGAAATAATCCGCGAAGCAAGAGACAATGCCTTCCGGCTCAGTGACACGTACACCATCCATTCTTTCAATCAGCGGGACCACACGACTAGCTCTCTCCTTATTATCCAACCACGCAATCAACTTACCAGCCTTATCACCCACATCATACAATCGCCCCTGTTGCTCTCTGCTGAGGCCCCTGGCCGCCTCCGTGACGAGGGACCTATAGGCCGCCTGCTTAAGGTGTAGAACGTGCAGCGCAGCGTCAGTCACCCCACTCCCCAGATCACCCTCCAGTTCAGTGATTTCGGCCTCCACCCGGGTCACCTCCTCCTGTGCGCGCCTCCGGGCATGGGAAATAAAGGAGAGGGCCTCCCCTCTAAGCACAGTCTTGAAAGCCTCCCACAGGGAAATGGCAGACGGGACAGACCCCACCTTCTCCTCAAAATACCGTTGCAAGGATTTAATCAAGTCAGCACGAATAGTGGGGTCGCGCAGGTACCAGGCATTGATTGGAGCTACCCTGCCCTCCCCCCTCGGGAAGACATCAAAGTGCAACAGGAGTGGGGAATGATCTGAAATACCCCGCGCCAGATGGCGCACCTCCCCCACTCTCCCGGCATAGGCCGCAGGGACAAGGACATAATCAAGCCGCGAAAGGCTACCATGGGCCCCCGAATGGAAGGTGTACTGCAGCTGAGCGGGATGCCTTAGACGCCAACAGTCCACCAATCCCAGCGTGTCCAAAAGGCCAGACAGCCACGCTTGTGCCCGGGGGAGGTCCCTAGGGGGATAGCGATCCAGAGTCCCAGAGGCCACCGCATTGAAGTCCCCCCCCAACCACCAGAAGCCCCCCCGGAAGGTCAAGCAGGAGGCGTCCCAGGTCCGCAAAGGTGGTGGACTGTAACCCCGGTGGGACGTACACTGAGACAAAGACGACTACCTTGCCCTCCATTCTCCCCACCAAGACAGTGTAGCGTCCCCTCTCATCATGGCGCACCTCGTCTATTTCTAGCGGGAGCGAGGTCTTGACCATAATGCCCACCCCTCGTGAGCCTGATGTGAAGCCCGAGTGGGCCACCAAACGATAACCACGTCGGTTCATGGCACAATAGGAGTTACCAATGAGGTGTGTCTCCTGCAAAAAGACCACATCAGGCGAAATCCGTTTCAGATATTGCAGGACCACACCCCGCTTAATCCTATCACCCAGTCCGTTAACATTCCAGGACAACAAAGTCAGGTCCCTACCCCCCATCACATACAGAAGCCATCATTTGTCCCCCCAAGAGCATCTCAAAAAATCCAATCCAATACAATAAAGGGTTTGCCTTGCGGTAGAAACGAACCACACCCCACCCCAACCCACCCATCCCAACAGAACTCCCCCCACCCTGCACCCCTGCATGAGCCCAAACAGCCCCCCCAAAGTGCAGTGTGCCTGTCGCCCCATGGAAAGAAAACTAACTAGTCCCCCAGAGGAGGAGGGAGATCCCCCAAGAGACCCCACACGACCTCCACAGGAGGGGAACTTACCCTAACAGTCAATGGTGACAATAACACAGTCCAGAGCAAGGCCTACCATTAGTCCCTCAGTCCTGATCCGGCGGGCACTCCCCACCCACCGCTCCCCCCCCACCCCCCCGGCCCCGATCTCCGGGCAGAGTGTCCAGCCAGTCCCCGGCCGCCTCGGGACGATCAAAAAAGTGCGTGCGGCCATCCACCTCCACCCTCAGCTTAGCCGGAAAAAGCATAGCATATTTGAGATTCAGGTCCCGTAGGCGACGTTTGACACCGAGAAAACTCAGTCGCTGCTTTTGGACCGCCGGAGTAAAGTCAGGATAGAAATTGATATCCATATTGTCAAGTCTGACCGGCCCTTGTAGCCTGGAGGTCTGCAGGATAGCGTCCCTGTCCCGAAAATTGAAAATCCGGGCGATGAGAGGCCTCGGAGGGGCTCCGGCCTTAGGCCTACCCCCGGGGACCCTGTGGGCACGTTCCACTGCAAAGAATTTACTCAGCCCCCGAGGCTGGAGATGGGTGAGGACCAAGTCCTCCACAAACAGATCCGCTGCCTCTGCCTCGCGTCCCTCCGGCACCCCGATAATGCGGACATTATTCCTCCTGGCCCGACCCTCGGAATCCTCCAGTCGACGATGCATCAGGGCGCTCGCCTGGCCAAGCCTGCGCACCTCCTGTTGGAGGGCCGCCACGTCGGATGTGAGGCCCGAGGTAGAGTGGGCCAAAGAATCGACCCGGTCATTTGTTTTTGAGGGATCGGCTCTCACGAGGCCCACGTCCACGAGGACCGAGTCGATCTTCTGCGCCAGAGTGTCAAAGCGCTGGTCCACCGAGGCCTTCATCTCGGCGATGGCGCCCATGACGTCTCGGAGGGTCAGGTCCGTGGGCAGAGCAGGAGCGTCAGTCGGGCCCGTAGGGGATCTACGCAGCGCCTCTGGAGATCCCTTCTGGAGGGTGTAGCGGTCCATATTGTTGGATTGATGGGCCGCGCCACGACGGGTCGACTTCACCTTAGCCCGGTCGCCATCTTGTTTTGTGGCCATGGTCGCGGTCCCAAATCGAGCCAATCTCCTCAAAAAGGGGGTAGACAATCCCGTTCAAGGGCTCCGGGGGGGGGCGACCACCGCTCCGCAGGACGGACCGCAGCCGGCGGGCCGGCAGGGCACCCCAACGAGGCCACACCACCGCACACCGCTTCGCGACCCTACCTCGCCTGGCAGCAAGGAGGGCGCAAAAGCGAAAGTGAAAGTGCGGGGTGCGCGAGTCGCCCAGCCTTGCCCGCCGCTGTTATTCACTTTGTCGCCGGATCGCCCCACAACTCCAGTACGGGGGGCCGGCGTGGAGAAGGCCACAAACCTTAATCGGTGCTCCCGCCGGTGTCCGAGGTCCGAATTGAAAACGGAAAACGGGTGTCACCTCAACTCGGGTTCACAAACACAGTCCCCTCATCTAGGACAGGATTCGGTCAGGATTTATGCAGGAGGTCGCGGAGGTCCTCGGGAGCCTCGCACCTACGCGGCCATCTTGGGTGCGCGCTAGGCTCCTCCTCTCCCTCACCAGAATTCTTAAACCTGTAAGAGGGCACACACTGTGCATGGAAGCCTGAAAATGGTTTTATGAAGGGTTAAAGATAAAATAATTGTGCATGTCGTGCCTCGTTATGCTCTATCCAGCTCGGTAGCTCACAAGTTTCCAAATGAATGGCTTGAGAGTCTGGAAAAATGGGAACAAAAGGCTTAGACCTTTTTACGAGGCCTCCACTATTGTTGCTGGTGATTTAAAGAAGCTTGGAGACTGGCAGCCAGAGTGGTAAACCCTGGTCTGGAAATGCTGGTCTAGTTCTTCCTTGATTGCCCTGAGTGACAAGGTAGATCTGGTATCTTGTCCCTCTTTCATTTGAAAGGTTTAGATGTTTGAAGTGATTTTATGGTTACACCATGTGTCTCTGAGAGGAATGCAACTAATGTCCCTCTTGTCCCTTGGTCTTCATTCGTTAGATATATGTTCCATTTCATTGAGCGAAGTATTGTTCTAAGTTTCATGATCAGCGTGGCCCCCTTTTTCAATGGAGTTGTTTTCTTTACTGCCATCTCTCAGATTTCTGTGTGATGACATCTAGAAGCTTTAGTTGATCTTATCTATGTCTGTAATTGATGAATAGTTGCACCAGTCGTGGGGTCCTGAGCCTGCGGCGAAATCTTGATTTTATGTTAACCGAAACATTCTGGTAAATAATTTATACCACTTTCTGTGAACAGCTAGACTGCATACCCCAATACCACAGGCACATTTGTGGATTTCTTGGCAGGTTTTCCCAATGTCCAGGAGGCTGCATGGACAGAGAATACTGTAAGAAACATTCTGGTAAATAATTTATACCACTTTCTGTGAACAGCTAGACTGCATACCCCAATACCACAGGCACATTTGTGGATTTCTTGGCAGGTTTTCCCAATGTCCAGGAGGCTGCATGGACAGAGAATACTGTAAGAAACATTCTGGTAAATAATTTATACCACTTTCTGTGAACAGCTAGACTGCATACCCCAATACCACAGGCACATTTGTGGATTTCTTGGCAGGTTTTCCCAATGTCCAGGAGGCTGCATGGACAGAGAATACTGTAAGAAACATTCTGGTAAATAATTTATACCACTTTCTGTGAACAGCTAGACTGCATACCCCAATACCACAGGCACATTTGTGGATTTCTTGGCAGGTTTTCCCAATGTCCAAGAGGCTGCATGGACAGAGAATACTGTAAGAAACATTCTGGTAAATAATTTATACCACTTTCTGTGAACAGCTAGACTGCATACCCCAATACCACAGGCACATTTGTGGATTTCTTGGCAGGTTTTCCCAATGTCCAGGAGGCTGCATGGACAGAGAATACTGTAAGAAACATTCTGGTAAATAATTTATACCACTTTCTGTGAACAGCTAGACTGCATACCCCAATACCACAGGCACATTTGTGGATTTCTTGGCAGGTTTTCCCAATGTCCAGGAGGCTGCATGGACAGAGAATACTGTATATTATGTTCTTGGTATTGGAGTTTGATTTTTAAAGTTGTTGTGCAAAGACTTCTCTCTCTGTATCGTTTGACAGAATACTGAGCAATGCCCATGTCGTTTATGTCCTGGCAGTGGTGTTAAATTCCAAGTTGATGTCACATGTTTTTTCTTGGGGTTTTTCGACTTCAAGTCAGGCATAGCCAGGCGTAGCCCTCAAGTTCTGCTTCTTTACTGCAGAGTGTTTATAAGAGGGCTCTTCAGGGTTAATGGAATATGCTGATGTCGCTTTATGATCTTTTTTGAAGTTGGTGGTGTTGGGACAAAAAGTGGATATACAAATATCCATTTGATCTTCTGTCTCTCTAGGAAGAGTGTTTCTTGGGAATTAGAGTGTGGTCTTTTGCAAGAGTTCTTAGGTCGTTTTTTGGCTAACATCTTTCTTTGAGTTTTCTTAGTGACTTGTCAGAGTTCTCTTTGTTAGCACTGTGCCATCTGATCTTTAAGTATTGCCCTAAGGGGAAGTTATTTCTCAAGTTTCTTGGATGAAAACATTGGTAGTGAAGAAGACTGTTATTGTGTGCGATGTTTGTCTACACTACAGAGATGTATAGAGCTCTCCATTAGCTTCCTGTGTACATAAGTCCAAGAAATATTTTTTCCCAGTGCATGTGTTTCGCAAGTTTCATATCATATCTATTCATCGATGAGTGAGCCACAGGAAGAAGCTGTACAACCTGTCTTCTGTTCCGCTCCAAATGCAAAATCTGTTACTATGCCGTTTCAAAATTGTGACTCGGTCCCTCCTGTTCGGATTCACCCATGTACAGGCTGCATGCTCTGGAGCAAAGAACCGGCCCAGATACAATTCCGGTAAAAGGAGAAGGTTTGTGTGTTTAATATGATCAAGATCGGTGCAAGAATTCATTCTGTACTTGGTGCGGGCGTTCTCTTTTCTCCAAGTATAGTTCATTACATCTAATGTTTTATTTTGAGGAACAGTTGTTTATTAAGATTCCGCAATAATGTTTCACTAGAATCTGTTGTTGATTCTTAAATTTCAGTCCCCCAAGAAAACTAATGAAATTAACCGTGTCCTGGGTATAGGATCTGTTTTTTTCAGAAATGGTTTTAAGAAAATATCAACATATTTGGAAATTAGATCGAATAGAGAGTCCCATCCAGATACTATAGGTCTTGCCGGTGGATCTTGTAGGTGTGCATGTATTCTGGAGAGAATGTATAAAGTTGGAAGAAGGGAGTCCAGATTTGCAACATCTTTTTCCACCAGACATTTTGTATTTTCTTGTAGTTTCTATGCTAGATATATATGCAATTTGCGGTAGTGCTCCATGTTCATTGTTTGTCCGGGTACCTCCTCGATGTAGTCTTGTTTGCTCATAACAATAATGGCAATAACTGCATAACCTTTGTTTGACAGTTTTATGGCAATGTCCTAGATGTTTTTCAGCCTAGCTTCTCCCTTTTGTGATTTGTCTTGCTTGGATTTATAAATCTTGCTTTTTGTTCTAGTTGTTCCATTTTCTGACATGACTACCTTTTCAAATGCAATCAAAATCAATTGAAGATGGAATCCTTGTGTGGGAAGCATAAATGAGGGCTTGCTGTTCAAACTCGTGGTGTCTGGTGGTCTGTTATTGTCTTTGTCATGAACACTCACTTGTAGTCTTAGGGGCACATGCATTAAGCAAAGGAATTGCGATTCCTTAATAGCGATTATTAAGGAATCGCTATTAAGGAATCCCAATTCCTTTTGCATGTAGGTTTCGCAGAAAAAATTGCGATTCCTACACATTCCCTTTTAGCGAATCGCCGATTGCGATTCTCTTTTAGGGAATGCTTTCCTATTCATTCCTATGGGCCCATAGGAAAGAATGGGAAAGCATTCGCAATTTGCGATTAACAAATAGGTAATTGCAAATTGCGAATGCAATTCAAGGGTGCAAGGGGGCCAAAAGGCCACCCTGATGCACCCCCAAAAATGGTATTTGTGCACATGAGGTGCACACACATACCCTAAGGGCATGTGTGTGCGCCACATGGCACTTAAAAAAATGCAATTCTGTGCATTTTTTTTAAGGAATTGCAAATTACCATCAACTTGAAGTTGATGGTAATTTACGATTCCTTAATGCAAAGTCGCATTCTGAGAATGCTTCTTGCATTGCATTTAGGGAATTGCAAATTGCGATTCCCTAATTGCATTCGCAAATTAGTTCATCGCAAAAATTGCGATGACTTATTTTGCGATTGCCTTTGGGGTTGTTGCATTCCAAAAAGCTATATGCCGGTCGCAAAGGGGCCGGATCTGCGAATCGGCCCATTTGCGACTGGGAAATAGCTTGATGCATGTGCCCCTTAGTTCTTAAAAATCTGAATGGGTCTGTTTTCAGTTTCATGGCGTTGGTTGATTGCGATGGTATGAAGGATAGCCATTTGGACAGTACCGAAGTCCTGTCTTGTGTTAATATGTGTGGAGGCATTGAAGATGGGTTTCTCCTTTGTTGCTTGTACGCCTGTCTTACTTGTCCTGATCTGCCTTGCACCAATGTTTGTTCCTTTCGTTATTGTTTTCGTGGCCTCTGCCTAAACAGGCTGTTGGTCTGGATTACACCACTGTTCAGATGATGCAGTGGTGGGCCCTTCTCCTAGGCTATTCAGTGGATGAAGATGATATTTCAGAAAATGTTACAAATCCTTTCAATGAGGGAACCCTATGTTTTGTTACTGTTGATATGGGGCTGGCCTGTTGTAAAAATTGTTTCGGAGATACCGGGATACTGCTTCAGCCTTGAAGTTCTGCTTGTTCTTTTCGAGTTTCAAAACTGTTTGTTATATATGAATTCCTTAAATTTTGGGAAATGTTTTAAAAGCTTCATCAGGAGTTCTTTACTATCTGCTATTGTGTTTGATTCTGGGTTTCTACTCTGGCTTCTCGATTTTTAAAAAATCTTTATGTCTGAGACTTTGTGAAGTCTCCTTTGAAAGTACCACTGATAACTGCAACATTCAGTCCTAATGTAACCGTTAATACGGTAAATAGGTACCTCCATAAAAATGACCAGCTTACATATCCTGGCTGTATAACATGAATCAGGTTAGCAGTTCATAAGTTTCCAACTGATGCTTACAGTCGCGCAACAGAAAACGTTTTCAAATGAAATGTACCTGTATCGTTGCTCATGAATAATTGTTGGTTCAGAATACTAATACAATTCTTTTGGTATATTGCATGAAATATTTTAACTTCAATGCTTACAAATGATGCACACAAGACCAGTAGGGCCTTACAATGATTGCATTAGGTCCATTCCTTTCATGGCCTGACAGGTGCCTTGCAGCATCCCTGTTCGCCTCACGCCATTCTCTCTGGAGCACCACGTGTGCATCATGTGTGGTGTTACCATGATCGGGCAACAGAGGCAGCAACAGTGTAGGGCTTATTTTAGCCTTTGTCGTTGTCTTCATTGTATCTGCAGAGTATCAGTGCAACAAAGGTCCACGCTAGAATGACAGCTTCTGCCCGCTGTAGCATGTGAAACCTCACTGTCACAGGTAGTCTGCACATGTGTAGTGCCTGCCCGGTGGCCCAGCTGGTGTGAACCGAGCCATAAAATGGAAGGGCTTCATCCCTCCAAGACCCGCATCAGTGTTGCTCCTGGTCCCTGGGTGTGGATGCAATCGTCCATCATCGCTCAGTGAGCAGAATCAGAGGTCTGACATGCAGTTTGAGATACATGTCTATATGGCTGCTTACAAGGGCAGAAAGAGAGAAGAATAAAGAAAGAAAAGAACAAAGCAGGAGGAAAAGACAGAGGGGGAAGCTTTCCTACAGGGAGTTTCCACCATCCCAGACACCTTCTTTACCTTCTTTACCTGCAGTATAGTAGAAGTACAAGATTGTAATGACCGAGAAAGACTTGCTGTACACATAAAAAGATCCAATGTGAGCTTGAATACGCAAACCCACAGGTTACAAGGGGTGTCATCAGACCCAAATTCCACAGAAACCCAGTGCATTATGGACTCATGTCTAGGTTAATCTGATAGCTCGTTCCTATATCTCCCTGAGCTTGACCGGTTTATCTGGTTAGGAGTAGATTTGGAACCAGCCACACAACAGACTGCATAGCTGTGAATGGAGTCTACTATAGACAAACATTCTCCAGAGTCTGAGGACGTCATCAGTGTTTGGCTACATACAGATAGCACTCGATGGACCATTTATTCGCCAAAACCAAGAGTTGCAAAGTAGTCTCCTTGACAAATAGCATAGATTGTGGCACAGAGAAAACCTTGAGTTTAGGAACCCCTTGCACTTCACAACATGTCCAGAGCATGTGAGCTAAAGACCCAACTCTCCGGCATCCCCTCAGCAATCAAGAGAGGACATGTGTTCAATAGAAAGAGCTTGGAGGGGGTATGGTACGTGTGTGTAACAGTGTTATACTGAATATGTCTGTTCTTGATGCAAATGAGACATTATCAACCATTAGATGTTTTAAACTGACTTTAATTAATTTGGAATAGCACCTTCTTGAACTTCGAGTAGTTCACAATAAATACTGAAAAAAGCCTAAAACTCTGGAAGGAACCAAAAATAATAGACCCTGATTGTTCATTCAGAATCTGCCTCCCTTGCGTCGGTCAAGGAGGGCCAGATGGAGAACGTGCCCTAGCTCTATTGGTTCTCCCCCCACCCTCCCATTTTGCCCAACCACCGCAGCTACTGAATTTGCCAGGAGGCGAGATAGGGAGAGTAAACAGGTGGGGTGGGGGTGGGGGTGGGGTGTGTGTGTGTGTCTGTCTGTCTGTCTGTCTGTCTGTCTGTCTCTGGACAGCTCCGGGTGTATTCTTGGTGCTCAAGTATCAAAGCACAGCATTATCCCATAACAACCTATAGGAGTTACTTTGGACAACACAGAACTTGAACCAAACCTGGCTTATTCCTGAAATCTCTATACATCACTCAAGCCTAAAACATATTTTATTTATTTATTTGAAAAGTTTTATATAATGCAAACAAGACCCTCGCGGGTATCAGAGCGCTTTACAAATGTTAGGAAGAAAAAAAAAGAATAATTACAGCCATGCAGTAGCCATACCGCTTAGTAAGGTGTATTTGTGGCACAAAACCTTCTGAAGCCGGTCCACATATATTAGCTTATCATGGTTGGAAGCCTCACATAATGAGGAATCGGCTATAACTTTGTCTGTTATGACATCAATACACCTTACTAAGAGTGATGACTACTGCATGGCTGTAATGATTCTTTTTTCATTTTGATACCGGCCCTGATGAAGTTCTTAGTGTTTTGGAACGAAACGCGTTGGCTGGACTGATTGTTGTACATTTAAAGAAAGGACATTTGAAAAATAAAGGATCTATGAAAAGATATCTGATTGGACCTCTTTACCTGGTGAACCTCCACATGTCTCTTATAATCCAGGATCTGTTGAACAGTGGCACTGAACTACGGCAAGTGCCAGAGGATTTGTGCATAGGACAATCTACTTTTCCAAGTACTAAAGCGTGAGGTGCAGATTGGACAGTCCGCTGTTGGTTCGCTTCTCTCAAAATGTTGGAAAGGATATAGTTCTGCAATGAATCATGTAAAAAAATTAGAACAATTAGAGCAATACAAGATATAGAAACACCCCAGATGAGGGTGGTGACCTATCAATGTTATGTGCAATAAATCAGACAAAACAATACCGAGGTAGCAAGTGGCAAAATTGGTGTCATACTCTAGAGCAGTACAGGCTAAGGCAACACCCCAGCTGAGGGAGGGAACATCTCGGTGTTAGGATAGCTAGGTCAGAAATGACAAGAACATAAAAACACACAATAATCATTTCATAATCACGAACAGTACAAGATCAATCAGTCAGCATCCCAAATAAGGCTGGTGCCAAATCAGTGTTGACACACAAAGATCAAAAGAACAATAGTGAGGCAAGATAGCAGTAATCATGAGTTGTGAGGGATGAGTCTTAGACGGCTCGTAAACCGAGTTACTACGGCCTAGGGCAGAAATGTGTTCATGTGTATTAGTTTAACTCCTTTCTGACGAATATAATTGACTGGTTCAGCTTTAACTCCGGTGAGAGGGAGTTCCAGATGTTCATAATAATACCATAATATCTTATGTAGACATAGAACTTTATTGTGTGCATTATTCACCTTTGTGATAAAGGGTGTCTGGCTCAACCCCCTCTCAGGAGCTGGAACTTTCTTTTTATTAACTTCATTTATTTAATTCAACATTAGACATTACAATCTGTACTCTTCAAGCAATACGTCATAAGTGCTGTATCTTTTCTGTCCAAGACAGTACAAAGTGAACGACGTCGTGTTTCTGCCCCAATGAGGGGGCGTCGTGGAGCAGTGATATCTTCGGTTGAGAACCAGCAGTCTAGGCGGCCAAGTAATAAGTACAAATGTTACAATTGCAGTCAATTTGAGAGTAATGTTAATGAGTAAAAACCTCAGGAGCTAGGAATGAATTGCTCCTCTAGGCTAAGCAGGAAGCTCAAGCAAGCTTTGGAAACCCGACCTTCCATCTCAGATCAGCTTATCCTGTTCTGTAGAGAACAAATCCAGGAACACTCAATGGAGTGGACGACTTCCGGATCTGGTGAAAACGTCCTTGGACCGAAGTGATCCTCGTCAACAGGTCTTGGGCAGCACTAGTGGTCATCCAGGGGTCACCATCAGCACGGAGCCCTAGTCAGGTGTAAGTAATCTATCTGATACCCGGATACCCCCCACCCCTCCCGTTGTGTTACTTGTTTGTGGCAGCTCGTGACCCTAGTGAGTGTTTGGGCCCTGTGTTTTTCAAAGCCTCCTCTGTAATGATGCTACTCAGGAAATACTTCTGCTTGGTTGCAAACCAGCCGCGCGCTTCCGTGTCAGTATAAACCGTTGTCTAGTTCCGTGTACCAACAGCACAGTGTAGGAAACTGGCAGGCGCCAGTGTTTCATAATAATGATCATTTTCTTATCTAGCGCTCCGACCTGAGGGCAGCTAGGCGCTGCAGGTGAGGCTCTTCATTGCACGTGCATGTATACCTGGCAGCAGCAGAATGGCTGTATGCACCAGAGAGCAGTAGGATAATCTGTAGAATTTGAAAACGGATGTTTCCAAATGCATTTCCAAAAGTGGATTTTAGGTGTAAGATGCAACACTGCACGTTTCAGCTCCCACTTTAACAAGATATTTTGGTGTCTGGAATAAGAGTGCCAAAGGGCGGAGCTGTCGTCTGGCACTAATGCGCAGATCCTCTTTTGTCAGCCCAGGAG
The DNA here is from genome assembly GCF_964204655.1 of Triturus cristatus. NCBI lineage: Eukaryota > Metazoa > Chordata > Amphibia > Caudata > Salamandridae > Triturus > Triturus cristatus. Next base: position 1,040,942,966 of record NC_140584.1, on the reverse strand, counting down.
TCTGATAATTATCTCAACAATTGGAGATTAAGGACTGCTTTGTGTTGTACTCATCAAAAATACAGCGGCCATAACCGCAGGGTGTCTCTTGCAGCTCCAGCTAGTAAAGCTTTAATCTAGGATACATATTGTGGGCGTCAACTGAGGAGGGGCTGGGGGAATAGATAGAGAGAAACAGCGAGAGAAACAGTAAGGAATCACAAGAGAAACAGGGAGTCACAAGGACAGGGAGATAGAGGAAAAAGAGACCAAGAGAAAAAGTGAGAGAGGCCTCAAGCCAGACAGAAGATACAAATAAAGATCAATAGAACGAGAGGCACCAAGAGAGAGGCAAAAATAGAGTGCGGTGCAGAAAAAGAGACAGAATGATCACAGAAAGAAAGACATAGTGAATGGGAAAGAGAGACCGCAGGCTGGAGAGAAGGAGAGAGAGAGACCGAGGCAGCGGGGGTCCCTTAAATCCCTCAGGAAATCTGCTATAAGATTATTGGAGTTACAGCAAACAAATGATGGACGGAATGCTGACTATGCAAACATTCTCCCTCAGTCTAAAGATCTGGGTCATAGTATCGTCATTGGCATCCTTTCCCACCCCTCCAACATAATATACATGCCAATAAATAAGCACACAACACAATTTTTTGTTTGGTTAAAGATGCTGCAGGTTTATTACATACACCGTTATGTAATAGGTGGGTTATCTTACGGCGATCCAAGGACAGGCAACCAACTGGGCCGCCTGCCCGCCTGATGAGCCAGGCAGCACTGGGGCGAACCCCACCTGTGCTGCCCTTACTGGTCATCCTCTTCCCGGATCACGTGACACTTGGTACCTTCTTACTCACGCCCCTTTCAGGGCGGAGCGTAGCATAGCAAACCCCCGGTTGTTCAGGCCCACAACCGCCCAAAGGACTAGCGGGGCGCCGACACGGTTTTCCAGGAACCTCCCATGAGGCTCCTAGGATTTGGTTCTGGCACCCACCATGGTGCCGTGCAGAGGTACACTTCTGTACCCCTTTGCTTCCAGATCGCCCTGTAACTCCGCCTGCAACGAAAAAGAAAAACATTACAACATTCTCTGCCTCCTGCCTGCCACAAACCACGCCGGGTAAGTGGTAGGGAGGGAGACGGTGTGTTAGGCGTGCAAAAGAGGGTGCCAAAATGGTGGGGGAGGGATATATACCCTCTTCAATTTCTGGCACCCAGGAAGTGATGCCCCTCGTGTGCCGCAACCAGGCTGGGGGGATTCCACCCAGAGTCCCTGCCCCTGAAGGGGGTGGGAGGTGTGGGATGCCCAGGCGACACTAGATTGCTGACCTCTCTAGTGGCCCCCTATGGGGGCCTCGGCCAGACGCAAATCCATCGAAACAAGCATCCTGGGACCGGTTTCAGGGTATGTCACCCTTCTTCAGCCAGGCTAGCTTGAATCCAGTGGCACAGTGAGCAAAGGACCCATGTCTGGGCATGCCCATCCCACTTAGGGCAAAAAGTGTTACAGCAAAGAAATGATGGACAGAATGCTGACAATGCAAACATTCTCCTCCAGTCAAAAGATCTGGGTCAAATCCATCGTTCTTTTGCCCACTACGCCACCCCAGTTTGGACCCAGCCATATGCAAATCAGTCTTGACCCTGTGCCCCATGGGAACAGTCCAGACCGAACTGCCAGGCCAGGTCCTCCCTGCACCAGAAACAAGCATCCTGGCACCGGTTTCAGGGTATGTTACCCTTCTTCAGCCAGGCTAGCTTGAATCCTGTGGCACAGTGGCACAGTGAAACCCCGAAACCGGTCCTAGGATGCTTGTTTCTGGTCCAGGGAGGACCTGGCTTGGCAGTTCGAGCTGGACTGTTCCCATGAGGCACACGGTCAAGACTGATTTGCATATGGCCAGGCCTAAACTGGGGTGGCATGGTGAGCAAAAGAATTATGGATTTAACCCAGATCTCTTGACTGGGGTGGATGTTTTGATTTGTTCTGCATTCCGTCCATCAATCATGTGTAAGGCTCCCGGTTTTCAGTTTTTATGGATTTTTACAGGTAAATACAGACAGAAAACAATGTGTTTTCTGTCTGCATTTATTTTTTACAGCAGATAAATACGGAAAAAGGGGCTTCTTTTAAGTGACTCTGTGCTGTTTTTCTTGAAGTATCAGTCAACAGCTGAGCAGATGGACAGCATGGGAAATTAAAAAAACATGATGCAATTTCATTAAATAATGCCATGTGTCAATATACTTTTGTGGTATGATGCTAATATTTACCATTGGATGTTCTGTTATATAATATTTGGCAGCTTAAATAGCTAAAAAAAGACAGACATCAAAGTATGAGTGCGCGTCTACCAGTTAAATATGGAAATGTACAGTTTTACAACTTCATTTATCCGCAAAACACAAAATAAATATGGATAAATCCAGATAAAGTGGGCAAAAAATAAATATGGATAAATACAGATAAAGTGGGCAAAAAATAAATATGGATAAATACAGACGGAAATGCTAAAAACATAAATACCATATAAACGGGTGCCCTAATCATGTGTCTTTTGATAAGATTATTGGAGCCACCATGAGAATAGGTGAGGTTCACGATCTAACAAAGTGTGGGAGGAGGGAGGGTCAGGATACATCTCCTAATAGTTACTCCCTTCCCTTGAAACCTACACTAATTACTTAATAGAGATATTTCTTTATGGTGCCAAACGTGTGCTCAGCACAAGATTTCAACATCTTGGAGACGGTGTCTTCCTATGAAGAAGTAAACTAGACAACTTGCTTTGCCCTTATTGTACTAAAGATGTATTAAAAGCAGTAGAAAAACCTATCTGATGTCAACTCCTCCAACCTAGTCCTGTCTTCACGTTCATGTTGACACCATGGGCGTGCCTTGCTCTTGTTTCCGCAGAAAGCCCTGTAAAGCTCTGTGCAGTAGCTGTAATGCCCAGTTCGTCCAGTTGAAGGGAAAGTAAGGATTTGTCAGGTCATCAAAATACATCTCTGGCACGTCACCTGTTGGCACCAGCCTGGTGCTGTGCTGGGACATTGTCACCTGTGGTTAAGTCTGAAGAAAGTGCACACATTATGCTGCAAGATATGTGCATTTCAAAATATGCAACAGTAAATGTTTGCGACAAAATAACAGCAAATCAACCTCTGTCCGATTTTTTTTTTTTTTTTTTTTTTTATAAAACCGTAACCGACTAGGAGAAGAAGCTACAACAATCCAAGGAAGTCAGACTTCTCTCGCCATTTGGTATCGTACTCTTCACTGCAAAGTCTATTCATCTCTAGTTACTGTCACATTTATCTCAGGTTTGAAACTGACATCCTGGAGCTGGCTGCCAATGCTGGCTGGTAAGGTCTTCTCTTCCAGAGACTCAAATATGGATCCAACACTCCGTTTCCACCTGTGGTCTCTCAAGGGCTTTCTCCGACCTAGATCTTTTCTTTACCCCAAAATATCTTCAAGAAGGCCACTATTTGAGTTAATTGAAATATTTTGGGACTTGCCTTGGAGTAATTTTACCTACCCGAGTCTGCAGCCTCCTGCGCTAGCCTATCGTGGAAGCTCAGCTAAAGGTGAGCAAAAGCTTTACTCACACTTCCATTCACTGAGCAGCTAGTCGGCTTCCTTTATCGGGTATCTTGAACATCACTGACACTTGACCAGGTGTCTGGATCAGCCCTAAACATAATTCATGTACAGTGGCTTCAATGTCCAATGTGGCACATGGATCCTGAGCAGCTCTTTTGCCAGAGATAGGCAGCAATGTCTTTCATCACACACTGACCCTCATGATTGGTCCTTGAGAAGCACTGTCTGTATCCAGGGTTTTAGAGCAGCACTTGACTAGGCACCCTCAGAAGCATCCAACCTCATCCGAAGTTTCTGAAACAGCTTTAGTACAGGGACCACCAGACCTTGCCTTTAACACTTGATTTTTAGAAATCTAGTTTAAGAGCGGCAGCAAGACTGTCATCTTCCCAAGGGTGGAGAGAGGCTGCCGCACAACACTAGAAATGTATGTGCGGCAGCCAGAGATTCATAGGAAGGGGAGTGTGGTAAAGTAGCTATTGCAATCTGTAATGAGGCCAGGCCTCCCTAAGAAATGGAGTAACAACTCCAGGCCTCTAATGGTTAGTCAGGGAATGGAGAGAAGTGGAGCAAGGCCCAAAGCAGTAAGTGGATACAAAGATCCCTGGTAGCTCCAGTAGGAAGTGAGTATCGCTACACTCAGCATAAGACATTTATTTAAAAATTGCTCTGTGAAGATAGACAGGATTGGATTAGAGATAAAGCTGCAAGCATAAGAGATGGCTCTGAGGAAGTGCTGCAAATGTCTAATTGCTTATATAGAACTTAAAATCTATACTCATACTCTATATAATTGTTCACAATGTCTCGCTGTATCAGCTGGATAGAGCCAGGGGCACAGAGACAGAAAGAGATTTGCTAAGTATTATTCAGGTTGGTCAAGTGAAATAACCAGGATAAAAAAACCGTGTCTTGTTCTATACCCAACATCAGAAGCATTTGACATAAGATGCACTGCAAGAAAGGCTAGGATACACGCATTGCCTTTACATGGAGATGGTGTGATACACCTTCCTCATAATGAGCCTGGAGAGTGCAGAGTAAAAATACATTTCTTTACTGAAAGTGTCAGTGATCATACTCTTTTGAAAGATTCTGAAATCAGTGTTTTATACTACACTTGTCTTGCACATGTGGTACAAGCAACAGTGACCTACACTTGGCAGTCATAAGCAAAGGATCATGAACTGTTCAACCAGAAGAAGAGGGAGCCCACCAATGCCTAATCACAAAATGAGTACACGATCCAGCTACAGGTAATCAGGCCCTGCAGCCAACCCCGAAAAGGTAGCCAACCCTCCCCCTCCCCCCCCCCCAGCTGTGAATTGCTGCACGGGCCAGGCTTTGCATCAAATACTTGCCCCCTCCCCCCGGCAGGCAGCTAACCCCATGCTGCACATGGCCATGCCCGGTGTGGGGTTGGCCACGGAGCTTGGCCTGTGAACAACCAACCGTACGACACGCACAGCCTTCTGGCATAGTGTGTGGTTGGTCTTCTGGGTCCTGGCAGACTTACTGACTTTGTCAAACAATCACAACACTAAAATATAACAACAGAGCCTATTGGTGTTATTAATGGATGAGCATATCAATATATATATAAAGCAGAGCTATCAGAGCTTAGAGCTACAGAATCAGATGTACCTTTCCCCAGCAAACCGAGAAGCCACTAGCCCCAAACCATTGCTAAATCCCAAACCTGGACCCCAGGCAAGACGGTTTGTAGTACGGTGGTTTTTTTAAAATTAATGTTCAAGCGAAGTGAGAATTTGCTGCTAATTCACAAAGGAACACACACTTCCCTCCCATGGAACTATAGACCAGTGCTGATCAGTCACTAAGGGAGACATGCTGCCCTGTCACCTAGAGACTCACACTTCCCATGGACCTAGAGACCAGTGTTATCCAGTCACTAAGGGAGCCATGCTGCCCAGTCACCTAGAGACACACACTTACCAGAGACCTAGAGCCCAGTGCTGGTCAGTCACTAAGATTTGCCATTGTGTCGATTCACCAAGGGACTCGTGCTTTCCATGGACCTAGAAACAAGTGTTACCCGGTCACTAAGGGAGCCATGCTGGCCAGTCAGCTGGAGACACACACTTCCCATGGAATTAGAGACCAGTGCTGGTCAGTCACCAAGGGACTTACACTTCCCATGGACCAACTGACCAGTGTTGCCCAGTCACCAATGGACACACACTTCAAATGGACCTAGAGACCAGTACTATCCAGTCACCAAGTAAGCCATGCTGCCAAGTCACCTAGAAACACACACTTCCCATGGACCTAGAGGCCAGTGTTGGTCAGTCACTAAAGGAGACATGCTGTCCAGTAATCAAGGGGCTCCACTCCCAGTGGACCTAGAGACCAGAGTTATCTAGTCACTAAGTGAGCCATGCTGCCCAGTCACCAAGGGACACACACACATCTCATGGATCTAAAGACCAGTGCTATCCAATCTCTAAGAGACACAAGGATCTAGTGGCAGGGCTGGCCCTAAATCGGATTGACTAGGACAGCGCCCTGGGTGGAAAGAACGGGCCCGATTCACAGAACTGACTTAAGACAAAATCCTAAACTTACTACCATCTTGGTATTCATAGAAGGCACTTACTCATTTTGGTATTCACAGAAGGCACTTACTCATTTTGGTATTCACAGAAGGCACTTACACATTTCGGTATTCACAGAAGTTAGGAGTCCTAACTTTAGGACTCCTAAATGCATTCTGTGAATATCGTAAGTCTTAAAATTAGGATTTTTCTCAGTTTAGTAGTAGTATAGTTAGGACTCTTAACTTTAGGACTCCTAAATGCCTTCTGGGAATACCGAAAGTCTTAAAATAAGGATTTTTCACAATTTAGTAGTAGTAAAGTTAGGACTCCTAACTTTAGGACTCCTAAATGCCTTCTGTGAATACTGAAAGCCTTAAAATTAGGATTTTTCTCAGTTTAGTAGTAGTAAAGTTAGGAGTCCTAACTTTAGGACTCCTAAACTGAGAAAAATCCTAATTTTAAGACTTTCGGTATTCACAGAAGGCATTTAGGAGTCCTAAGGTTAGGACTCCTAACTTCTGTGAATACCGAAGTGAGTAAGTGTCTTCTGTGAATACCAAAATTAGTAAGTGCCTTCTGTGAATACGAAAATGGTAGTAAGTTTAGGATTTTGTCTTAAGTTTGTTCTGTGAATCGGGCCCAACATTTGGTGTTTGTTGTGGGGTCGTTGCAGTGACCTGGCAGGAGGTGTGAGGAAGATGGGAGGAGGACAGGGGGTAGATGGGGTGCTAACAATTATGCCAACGTACATTAAGGGCTGATTACAAAGTCTTTTACGGGACCCCATTGAGACCAAGTGGGATGGACGAGCCGCTGTTTGCATGACATTAAGTCAGGCACATGCCTGCTGCGCCCTGCGGAAAATTGGTGCCCCGTGCCTGGGCCCACCTCGTCCATACCTGTCTAGGGGTTAGTGCCAGGAGACTTATGCTGCCCACTCAGCAAGGGACTCCTGTTGCCCTGCAAGCAAGGGACCCACACTGCTCACACACTTTGGATTCATGCTACCAAATCACAAGGTGGCACGTCCGCTCAGTAACCAATGGGCACAAGCTGCCAGTCACTAATAAATAATGCTGCCCACTCACCATGGGACTCCTGCTGACAATTCCCTGGGAGAGCCAAGGGACCAGCAGTGCCCTCTCACTTAGGGACCCCTGCTGTTCAGTGGCTAAGGATTCCACGCTGTTCGGTCACTATGGCACGCGGACTGCCCACTCTCTAAGGGTACCACGATGCTACTTCACCGAGGGACACCCCTCTGCTCAATAAGCCAACCCCACGTGGAATCCTAGAGAGCTCCCGCTTTGTCTTCCCTTCCTCTGTGTCTCTTCACCTCGGCCACAGCTCTCTGCTCTCTTATTTTAATTCTCACGAGACTTAGCGCGGGTCTCCCGGGGCCTCTCTCCATATATTCATAGTAACCCGCTCTCCGGATGGTTCTTAGCAACAATGCTTGTACCAGGAAGGGAACGAGGCTAACAATACCGCAAACTGCAGGGCCATAAACTCCTTGTCAGAGATTATTTTCGAAGGGTAATCACGGACTTTACCCATGGGCGGCGTGTGCAGCCTTGAGTTTCTGTGTTTTTGTATAGTAGACTAGAGGCTAAAATTAGAAGCAGGGAAAGGCAATAGAAACTTACACTTAGGTAGGGTGACCGGATTTTTAGAAGCAAAAACAGGGACAGGTCAGACATAAAAGTAGGACTAAAGACTTTAGTCTCACTTTTATATCTGGCCTGTCCCGTTATTTTTTCGGAGCCTTGAAAATGTGTGTGTATATGTGTATATACAGAGGCGCAACTTGAGCCAAATTTCGGGGGGGCTTCGAAAAAATTTCGGGGGGGGGGCTGAATCTTTAAGCAATAGGCAGAGTGGAGCTGCAGGGGCTCTTAGAAGGGGTGAAACAACAGCGAGGCCTCATTAACATGCAAATGGTCTTCTAAAGACCTATGAAGTGCTCGGGTGCGGCTGTGTGTGTGTGCCTGGGAAGCTGTCTCATCCCGGGCTGCCACACACGGCGGGGGGGGGGGGGGGGGGGGGGGTAGGGGAGGCTGAAGCCCTTTGAGTCCAATGGGTGTTGCGCGCCTGGATATATATATGTATATATGGGTGTATATACACACACACACTCTCTCTCTCTTTCTCTCTCTCTCAAGGCTATGTTTACATAACATTATGTATGGAATGACCTTCACCCTGCCCTCTTTCTACTGTTTGTGCTGCTGGAAGCAGATAGTTGTACCACCTCCTGTACTGCCAGGCATAAATACTTCAGTTAATGAAGACTTTAGAGGTGCACGTGAAAGGAGAGCATACCCTTCACTTCTGATTCGCAGGTTGACCTGGTCCCAAAAACCATTTATTTAAAATTAATAAAAGCGTCGGGACCCCAGGACAGTCCTCTGAAAACCGGTACTATCCGGTGAAATCTGGGACGTCTGGTCACCCTACACTTAGGGGCGTAGAACTTTAAGGAGGCCCTTAGAAATGACAGTTAGGGTGTCCAAAAAACTGAAATGAAGCAAATGCACTCAGGGTTGACTGAAAACCAGACCGAAGGAAGCAATGACTGACCTGTGATAATTAAGGGACCCGGGGGAGCGACTGGCATAGCCGGTCTCCCACCACGGCTCTCGTCATGGAATTTAGCAGCCACAGGGTAAAGCTTTAGGGGTAGGTTTAGTGTAATGGTCTTCAAACTTTTTTAATACCCAGCCTTCTTGTAAAAAAAAAAATCATCGGGCCCTCCTCAGAGGTTTTTCACAATTATTCTATTACATTGGCAATGTTTAAATGTGTCTAGATTTATTTAAACGTTGCGGTTACGTTCTGTTACCATTTTAAAACTGCAATCAAATACATGATTACCTAACATACTATTTTAGTCAGGCAGGCCTTACTAACCTATAAAAGTATCCACAGTGTGAATATTAGAAATCGGCGTGGGGGATTTAAAGAATGTCTGGAGTCCCGTACCTTTTGACACCTTCTCCCAGCCAGAATATAAATGACAAAAGATGTTGGTGATGACCCATTACAGTGCGGCTTACTGCCACTCATTTTTTTCCATTTAAAACAAAGCACTGTTATCAGCAGTGGCGGCTCGCCGAGGGAGTGCTGCTGCGCGGGGGAGGGGCGTGGGGGGGGGGTAGTAGAGTCGGACATACGACAACATGGAGTAAGGTAAGTTAAAAAAAAAAACGATTTACCTTGCGCTCCCTGCATCGCCATGTCGTTGTATGTCTGACGCTACTACCCCCCCCCCTGCCCCTCCCCCACCCTGCCCACCACCCCGCAGCACTCCCTCGGCGAGCCGCCACTGGTTATCAGCATTATGCTTCTTTTGGCTAGAGCTCCCAACCCCCCCCTTCACTTCCGGCCTCCGAGGGCACCCTCTACCCTGTTTGAGGACCTCTGGTTTAGGGGAATACGAAGGGGCGTGTTTGAGAAAAAGTATTTAGGGAACTTGGTGTCGGAATTTCAGCCTCTTTGCTGAGTCCTTCACCCAGGCAGACAGGTAAGGCAAAAATGAGCCACCCACCCACCCTACAGTATCGGGGGTCGGCGTGTGGGTCCGCACCACAGTAGAACAGGTTTGTACCAGAATGTATTACGCAGTATTTGGAAGGATGGGGAGTCAGATGCAGGCGTATTCACCCCTCGGGGGAGGGAGGGTAACACAAGGGGAGGGGAAGACTAGGTTTGGATGTTGAGGGGCAGCCTTCGCGAGCATCAACTGTGGAAGGATACTGCACAGAAGGGAGTGAGATTAACAGACAGAAGATAGGGCAGAGAAATTCAAAATGAACACCCATTGGAGGAAATGACAGTGCCCTCCTTGTGAAGTATAGAAAGGGAGGGCTACGGTAGTAATCGAGAGAGAGATGAAATGTAGCTAACATCTCTATAAGTCGTACGTTCAATTGAAGCAGCACACCAGGACCTCCGTACCTTCAGACATTGGCACAAATTTAGCTGAGTAGCAATGAACTCCTTGGTGTGATGTAAAGAGTGTACCATGTTCGTGACCAAAACCAATGCCGGCAACTATAGCACTTGCAGCCCTGACACGTTTTAGATGCCTGAATCTCCTCGATGTTCAGAGACGGATGCAAAACATTGAGTGATGGAAGTAGACCAACTGATTGAACAGGGGCGTCGGGAGTCCCCCGCTTTAGCAGCTTAAGCGGGTGGAGTTCTTGGTGGGCCTCTTCTGTCTGCAGCTCGGCAAAGGCTATTAAAGTGAAAGGAGGGTGGTTGGTTGGTTAGTTGGTTGAGTGAGTGAAAGAACTGATCGATAGGTGTGTGAGTGAAAGAGTGGATGGGTGGATGGTTGGGTGGATGCATGAATGAACGAAGAGATGGATGTAAGGGTGGATGAGTGCAAGAGTGAATGGATAGGCGAATGGGAGGGTGAATGAATGGATACACATGTGGATAGATGGATAAGTGAAAGAATGGATGAATGAATGAAAGAGGGTGGGTGGGTGGATGGATGAAAGGGTGAATAGATGGATGAGTGAAAGGGCGGATTGATAAGAGGAGTGAAAGAGTGGATAGATAGATGGAGGGAATGAAAGGGTAGATAGATGGATGAACAAAAGGATAGATAGATAGATGAGAAAAAGAATGGATGCTGGGACATTGTAATCCCCCTATCTTTAGAAGCCACAGCAAGGCGAAGTTCTTGATGGGCCGCTTCTGTCTGCAACTTGGCAGACAAAGGGAAGTTAGTGAGTGAAAAGATAATTGATGGATGTGTGAATGAAAGGGTAGATTGATGGATGAGTGAAAGAGTGGATAGTTGGATGAAAGGATGGATGAGTAAAAGAATGGATGGATGAGTGAAAGGGAGAGCGGATGGATTGATAGATGATATGAGTGAAAGGGAGAATGGACAGATGGATGGAGTGGGTGAAAGGGTAGATTGATGCATGGAGTGAAAGGGTAGATGGATACACAAAAGGATGGATGGGTAAGTCAAAGGATGGATGAGTGTAAGAATGGATGAGAGAAAGGGTGGATGGATGGGTGCATAAAGGGGAGGATGGATGGGTGATGGATGAAAGGGTTGATGGATGGATGGCAAAGAATGGATGAGTGAAAGAGGGTGGATGAATGAAAGGATGAATGGATGAGTGAAAGAATGGATAAATGAGTGAAAGGGAGGGTGGATGGATGCATTAGTGAAACGGTGAATGGATGGGTGAAAGAATGAATGATTAGATGGCAGAATAAAAGGAATGGATGGATTAATGAGTAAACTGGAGGAAGGATGGTTGGAGTGCAAGGATGGATGATGGAGTGAAAAGGTATATGGATGGAGTGAAAGGGTGGGAGGATGGATGGATGGATGAATTACAGAAAGGTTAGAAGGATTAGTACGAGTGGATGTAGAGATGGATGAGTAAAAGGGTGGATGATAGATAGATGGATGAATAGGTTTGGATATGTATGCATAGGTTTGAATTTTGCTGGGTGGACGGCCTGAATGGTGAAAGACTAAATGATAGATGAAAAAATGGATGGGTGACAGAATGTAAAGGTGAAATTGTGGATATCAGCAGGAGGATGGAAGGATGAATGGATAAATGCTTGGATGGGAGTGACAAGAGAGATCGTCTGGTCATGATGTCTTGCTTTCGCTTGATTGGTGCCATAAAAGCTTTGGTTTGAAGATGGGTGGTATTTTAATTTTCTGGCTACTCCCTTGTGATAGAAATATCACGTAGCCCTTGTGACCAAGAACATAGCAAACACCTAATGTTCTACCTTTTGGTGCACCCAGGCAGTGTCTAATATGCAAGTATAGTAGACAAGAGGATGGAGAGCTTATTTAACATCAGTGTCTCCATGAGCCACCAGGTCTGCTAAGGACCCACTGGCCCTGGCTCTTCCTCTCAAGCAGCCTACAAGGTTGCACCCCCTTTTCACCACTGTAAATAGGCGGAAGTGCCTTCATAGTCTCAAATCATACAGTGGGGAGAGGAAATGTTTTCGAAGGACAACTCTGTATCCCAAAAGATTAACACTAATGGCAAGGCGGAGTCCTACCAGTTGGGATGTATTCCTGCAATACCTATCTCCTACCAGGAAAAATACTCCTTATTTTTTCGAAAGGACTCTCACCCACACAGGATGTGTGCATGCTTCATCGTTGATTCCTACATTCGGCACAGCTATTGTTAGCGGACGGGCTCAACCCCTCTTTTGAAGGGAGCCTTTTGATGGTAGTTCGAAGGACTTACAAGGGGTCTGAATATAGTTGGAAGGTCAAAATAGCCTTAAGGTGAAGCCATTTGTTTTTATTCGTAGGGTACATATGGCTGTTTTTAAAAACAGGGCAGAATGTAAGGGGAAGCTTTTATTGGCTCCAACATCTCCAGGTCAACATGTTTCATGCGGTCAGTTTTAACCCAAAAAGTTATCTGGCTTTCATCAAGACTGTACAGCGACTTAAACACTGTAATATTCACTCTTTGTTATAGTTTTGTATTGGTATTATGGATGTGTGCCACTCACTCACTCCAATCATACAGATCGATTTGTTACTTCACTGTCATTTCCTGGTTTCAAATATCGGCCGTAGGTCTGGGTATCACCCAAGTATTTATTAAATGTCAGCGCACTGAATACCAATCCTGCTTCGATCTGAATCCACTCAGGCCTCTTCGGTCCACTACCAGACAAACCTTGCCCCTTATCTCACTCATACATGTTCCTGCATTCTACATTGGTGACGGTTTTCCGTCTTTCTCTTCCTCCTTCTTTCCTGTTTACCTGTTTTGCCCTCTCTTGAAATGTCTAATGAGGAAAAAGTGCCAGTCCCCAAATATTAGAGCCGGTGGCCCCCACCAGCACCCGCAGTCTCAAACCAGGCACTAGGAGTTTGTTCTGGGATGATATGGCCGACTGCCGGATCTCTTCGGATGCGATGTACGGAAGCAAGCCAAAGGTTGAAGGAGCAAAGATATCGGGTGGGGGTGTGATGCAGTTATTCATGTAAGTGAGACATGGGTTGTGCAGTACTTTGTATGTTTGTGTGAGAATTTTGAAAAGAACACACTTGTGGATGGGAGCGAGTGGAGGTCTCGGAGATGAGTGGATATGTGGGTGTCAGATGGGAAGTTGCATTCTGGATGATCTGGAGCCTTTTGATTCACTGGGTGGAGATTTCTACTAGGAGTGCATTCCTGTAGTGTAGGCTGCTGTTGATTAGGGCTTGTGTGTTTTTTCAAGGAGTGTTGAGAGGAAGCCACCTGAAGACTCTCCTGAGAGTCTTGAAGGTGTGGAAGCAGGAGGAGGCAATGGAATTAACCTGGCTGGACATACCTATATGGTTGTCGATCACGATCTCTAGATTCCTGGCTTAGTTGGACGGGGTTGGTGTTTGCTTAGGTTTTGATAACCCCTGGCCAAGGATCAGAGTGTGGTGTCTTTTCTGAAGAATACCACCTCTGTCTTGTCTGGGTTGAGCTTCAGGCTGTTTGATTTCATCCAGAGAGCGACTCTGGCCTACAGTTGATGAACTTTGCTTAGGTGCTGAGGGTTTCCTTGGGGAGGGAGAGGAAGGGGTGTGTCTTTGTAAGAGATGATGATGACACCATGTGTGCGGATGATGTTGACGAGTGGGGTCACATAAATGTTGGAGAGCGTTGGGCTTAGACAAGATCCCTGGGGGTGCCACATATCCGGTTGGAGGGTTCAGAGATGTAAGAGGCTAGATTGACCGTCTGTGTGCAGCCTGTGAGGAGATGGCTGATACATTTAAGAGCTGATTCATGAATTACTGACTTGTGAAGACATTGGTTGAAGATCAGGCGGAAGATGGTGTTGAACGCTGTGGGGAGATACAGGAGTTTGAGAGCCACGGTGCTGCCTTGGTCTGTGATGAGGTGAATGTTGTCAGTGGGGGGATATGAGGGCAGTAACACATGAAACAAGCAGATTGTGGTGGATAATAACTCGGAGATGTCAAAGTCATTTTAGAGATCACTTTTAAATTGTGGTTGTCTGTACCCTGTAGCTAAGTGTCCTTAGGGGTAACCATTAGCTTCATGGCTAGGTCCATAGATGTTGCTGATTGTGCCATCACAGAGGGATATAGCCAATCATGATAAATACATGAGTGTGAGGCAATCATCATTGCCTATTGATCAGATTATGGTTTGCACAGTGCAGTTTTTGAGACAAGAGTTGAGAGAAAGCAGATTTCTATGTGTCTTCCAGTCCTGTGAGTGACCAGCGACAGTTCCAGTATGTAGGTGCTTATTGCGTGGATTGATGGTGATCCATCATCAATCACTCCTGTGTAGAGTGTGATGGTGGCCTGATGGTGTTGTGATGTAGGAGTGGTTTAGGGTTGCACTGTGCTTTACATCAAGGTTTAGGGGGCAGATGATTGTGAAGATAGGGCAAGCGAGTCCTGGAGCTATGTTGTATTTGGTTGTGTGCATGATTATAGTCAATTTAAAGAATGGTTAAAGTGCCTCAGAATCTATGGTAGAGTTGTTTATTGTGTATCTAGTGTGTGCCTTTGGTGTATGGTGGTAGGTGGTAGTTGTCTTTGAGTATATCACTTCTGTTTTCAGTAAATATGGTGGTATTTCTGTGTGGCGGAGGTGCCCTGTTTTGTGCTGTGTTGTATGTTGTTGATGGCAATTCATAACAAAAGTGCACACACATTGGGGAGATGAGTGGTGTGAGGCTGCATAGAGACGATGCAGATGGGCCGTTTGTGAGGTGTTTGTCACTGCCGGTAAATATTGTGCTTTGATGGAACAAGATGTGAGGAAAGCACCAGCTTGGTGTTTCAGAGCCATCTAATAAAAGATGCTCTGTGTGGGGTTTATAGAACACATACCTTTATCAATGGCACTGAGGTGATGTTTTTAGAAAGAACGTCAGTTTCTGATGATGGCAGAAAGTCCTCATCACTGGCACAGTGATTCACATTCATTGTGTAAACACTTTTATGAAAAAGATAAAGTATCTTTGCTTGTGAATAAACTGCCCTTGTCAGATCTTTAAGATTGTTTAAAGCGATGAAGTAGAAAGAATCTTAACAGCACACACCTGACCGAGAGGGGCGTGAGTAGAGGGATCTCTGTACACTTGGGGAAGGTGTTGGAGGCCCAAAAATCCCTTGTTGAGAAGAACTACTCTGTGTCTTCGCAATTTTCTTATGCCTTCTACCCCTCCTGGTGTATATACCATCAACCAGGACTCTCCATCCATCTCTGTCTTGGGCTTTTCTTTCAACCTGACTCCAGGTGTTGCCCATCTCCTTGCAGTCAGCATGGAGGCCTCAGCACCAGGTGTGTCTTGGCCTTCCTCTTTTCCTTTTTCCTTGAGGGTTCTAGGTCAGGGCTTGCCTGGTGGTGTTTGACGTGGGCTTACGGAGCGTGTGATCTATCCAGCTCCAGCATCTTTTCATGATTTTTTCATCAGCAGGGAGCTGGAAAGTCTGCTGTCATAGATCGTTGTTGCGGATGGTGTTTGGCTAGCAGATTTGGAGGATTTTCCTTAGACATGTGTTGATGAAAGCCTGTACTTTGTTGGTGGCTGTGATTGTTGTCCTCCCAGTCTGCGCAAGGGAATTCTGAAAAAAAAACTTGTATGGCTTGTGTTCAGTTGCATGGACATCGAGTCACCAAAATGCAATAGACAGCTAAGTGACACCGCACAAATTCTAACACCAATGACATCACAGAAATAACCGCTTGACCTCTCATCAATATCCCATTTACTGCTGAAAACTAAGGGAAGGGCAAAAAAAGCACACTATAGGATGTAAGCAGGGTTCTTGGAGCCTTGCTTACATTTTTAGGTTTGGCTTGACAGTGCTTGCACTGAGGGACTATTTTACATCACTAACCTACATAGAATCATCACTGATGAAATTATTTCTCAAACACAATGTATTAAAAAAAAGCAGTCTGTTTCTCTTTTATTTTTAGTGCTATAGTCTCTTTTCATGGTTAGGAGCCAGAGCCTTTTTTTTTATATACAATAAATAAACAAGCATTTACAACGCCAATAGATGTGGCTTTCATATACCCAAATTGGGGTACACAAATACTGTGCCACAATCCTGATGACCCTCAAACCTGGGGGAGGCAAGGGTCATGCCAGGATTAGGAATGGGCACGTCAGGTTTATTACTCATACCCTGTGGACACCCCTTAGTGACATCCATGTTCAAATCACCACTTTCACATCCAAACCATTAAAGTTTGAGAAAGAGAGTCCCTACCAGGAAGCAGAATTTCATTGAGGAGTGTGGGGGAAAGTAAGGAATGAGAATGTTTACACTGCAAAGATGGGAGGAGCTAGAGAAGCAGCATTGTTCGCACCTTTCTCTTGCTTCACTCATTCTGAGATTGCTGCTTGGTTAGAAGTGATCTGGTGTAGTGGCCAAGTTTAAAGCGAGAGATCAGAGATCTACTTTTTACCCACTAAGCCAAATTGCATTACCTCGCACAGATAACTGTGTTCAATTATCTGCCTAAGTGGATGTTTACAAACCACACACACATATAACAAACCTATTGACCATTGACCTGCCGATTGCGAAACTTTCAGGCAGGGCTTTAAGTGGGCGAGAGAGAATGTAGCCTTACGACTAGAGCTGCCGACTTTGGAGCTGGGGAACCAGGTTCGGTTCAACATCCTGTGATTCTGGGCAAATCACTTAATCTCCCCGTACCTACCAAAAATGAATGTGCCCTTGTGTAAAGTAACTGGTGCTCATGTAAAGCGCTCCAATACCTTCAGGTCGCGTTCGTGCTATATAAACTGCACCAAAAAAAAAAGTGGGCCAGGTCCTGCCGGTTCTCAGATTTGCTAGTAAAATGAATCGGACATTGCAACAGATCTCTTTTAGGCCCTGTATTCATGTCTTTAACTTTACAGGGAAAAATATTGATCGATTTATGAAAAAGTGTGAAAATGGTTGAGGTAATCCATATTTATTTTTCACATGTTTTACTTAATCTTCCGTTCTCTGAGTTTTGGTTTTTCCAGGATGCTGTGTTACGATATGTTATTTTCAGGCAGCATATCACTTTTGTGTAGTGCATACTTTGAACTGAGTCCCGATTGAGTGTTGGCTGAAAGCAGTGCGACTGTCTCTTAGTGCCTGTCGGTGGGTGTACTCTAAAAGGTGTTCAGAATAAATGGCCATCCAAACAATGGCCTCTCTGCCAAGCGCACAGAGCATTGGTCACCTATGCAAGTGGTAGTTGTGAGCCTTTGCAGTCGAGTGGGTAGGGTGGCACGCTGTATGAATATTAGTTTATATGTTTAAGCCACGCCTTAATTTAAACAGACCACACTCCATTTAGAGCCCCCCGGGCCCCCCCCCCCCCCACACACACACACACACTTTTTTTCAGCCCACATAAAGCCCTGCTTACAAGCTTTCGGGTCAGTGGTGCTTGTGAAACTGGGCAGATCTCGCCGGTGAGCGACGCCTATGTGCTGTGCTGGAACCTCCCCTCTGCACCTGAACCAGGGCGAGGCACCTGCCGCCCGAGAGGAGTGCCCACCCCCCTAGGCGGTACGCAACCTGCCAGAGTACTTCGGACGGGAGATTGCGATGCTCTGTTTAGCTTCCCCTTCAGGTTCCGGAACACGCCGGGCCTCTTTTTCCGGACCCGCTTTTCCTGCTGGGGTTGTTTCAGTAGAGTGGCGTTCAGTGGCTCCCGTCTCTCTCAGGGATGGGCAGTTGAAGATCTTTCAGGTTGTCGCTCTATTGCAAAGCCCTTGCTATAACTACACATTTGTTCCCCTTCCTTTAAGCAAGTATTCTTTCCCCCATACCCTCTGAACTTTGAACCGGAAGCTGCTATTTCTGACCATCCGAAGAAAGACTGGGCCTATTGGAACAATGAGAGGATGGCCTGCCTCCCAGCAAGGGAGGTGGGATGACGGTGGTCAACAAAGAGAAGTGTGCATGTGGCAAGGATTGATGAGTTTGGGGTTCATTTAGAATGACAGAGCGGGAGGTTGGTCCTTCTCCACCAATCCTGCTTTTCGCTGCCTCATCTAGCGGTGGGAGAGAAAATTGATTGTGGGTGGAGCCTCCAGTGGTGCTGCATTGGGTGACCCGCCATATGCAGGGTAGACATCCCAATGCCGCCCTCCCCTGCAAGCGAGCAGTGGTGCACATGTTCAAGGAAAATTAACTGTGGCTCCCGCGTGCCTAGCGAAAAAACTCCTAGTGGAGGGCTGTTTTTTTTTTTTTTTTTTTTAATGCCGCCCATGCAAAGGGCCTGCCTGGCATTCATTCCTGACATAAGTGCTCCTGCCATGTTGGCCCTTTCATCAGACATGAAGCGTCACAGCGGCAGGTAACCCTAGGTAGGGTGGATGCGCTACCATGTGGTGGATGTAGGGTGGATCTCTGCAGGGCCGCCAGCCGGGCACCTGAATCAATCAATCAATCAAGCATTTATAGAGCGTGCTACTCACCCATGAGGGTCTCAAGGCGCTGGAGGGGGTGGGGGATGTCGCAGCTACTGATCGAACAGCCTGGTCTTGAGGAGTCTCCTAAAAGTCAGCAGGTCCTGATGCAGGTGGATGGGGAGGGTGTTCCATGTCTTGACGGCTAGGTGGGAGAATGATCTGCCGCCGGTGTTCGTTCGGCGGATGCGTGGGACGGTGGCGAGGTCAACGGAGCGAAGCTGGCGGTTCGGAGTGTAGAAGGTGAGCCGTTCGTTAAGGTATGCTGGTTCGGCGTTGTGGAGTGCTTTGTGAGCGTGGGTGAGGAGCTTGAAGGTGATCCTTTTGTGTACCGGGAGCCAGTGCAGGTCTCTCAGGTAGGCAGTGATGTGGCTGTGGCGAGAGATTCCGAGGATGAGGCGCGCGGAGGCGTTTTGTATGCGTTGGAGTCTTTTCTGGAGTTTGGCCGTGGTTCCCGCGTAAAGGGCGTTGCCGTAGTCCAGCCTGCTGCTGACGAGGGCTTGGGTGACCATCCTTTTGGTTTCGGTGGGGATCCATCTGTAGATCTTGCGGAGCCTGCGGAGGGTGTTGAAGCAGGAGGAGAAGACGGCTTTGACTTGTTGAGTCATGGAGAGCGTTGTGTCCAGGATGAACCCCAGGTTGTGTGCATGGTTGGTGGGTGTCGGGGCAGCTCCCAACGTGACCGGCCACCAGGAGTCGTCCCATGCGGAGGGGGTGGGGCCGAGGATGAGGACCTCCGTCTTGTCGGAATTCAGCTTCAGATGGCTGGACTTCATCCAGTCTGCGACGGCCTTGATTCCCTCTTGGAAGTTGGATTTGGCGATAGCTGGGTCTTTGGTGAGGGAGAGGATCAGCTGGATGTCGTCGGTGTACGAGATGATGCTGTGGTGGTGTGCTCGGACGATGTTGGCGAGAGGTGCCATGTAGATGTTAAAAAGGGTCGGGCTGAGGGATGATCCTTGGGGTACACCGCAGGTGATTGTGGTGGCTTCGGATCAGAATGGGGGGAGGCGGACTCTCTGGGTTCTGCTCTGCCCGTGAGGAAGGAGGAGACCCAGTTCACGGTTTTGTCACGGATCCCTGCGTTGTGGAGGTGCGTGTGCATTGTGTGATGGCAGACGGTGTCGAAGGCGGCCGAGAGGTCCAGGAGGATGAGGGCTGCGGTTGCGCCATTGTCCAGCAGGGTCCTGATGTCGTCCGTAGCGGTGATGAGGGCGGTTTCAGTGCTGTGATTGCTGCAGAAACCGGATTGGGAGGAGTCCAGGATGTTGTTCTCCTCAAGGAAGTGGGCCAGTTGTCTGTTGGCGGTCTTCTCCATGACTTTCGCCGGGGACAGGAGCATGCAGATGGGTCGTAAGTTCGTGAGGTCCTTTGGGTCTGCCTTGGGCTTCTTAAGTAGGGCGTTGATCTCGGCGTGTTTCCAGCTCTCCGGGAAGGTGGCGGACTGAAAGGAGCTGTTGATGATCTTTCGGAGTTTAGGAGCGATGATGGAGCTTGCTTTGTTGAAGATGTGGTGGAGGCAGGGGTCGGAGGTGAACCGGAGTGGGTGGTGTTCATGATTTTGATGGTATTTTCGTCGTTGACGTTGTTCCAGGAGAGCAGGAGGTTGGTGTGTTTGGTGGGCGTTGGGTCGGGGGGGTCAGTGTCTGTCATCGGTGTCTGGGTGTTGAAGCCGTCCTGGATGTCTGCGATCTTGAGGTGGAAGAAGGTGGCCAGAGTGTCGCAGAGTTCTTGTGACGGTGGGATGTCATTGGAAATGGGGGTGGCGAGTTCTTTCACGATGTTGAAGAGCTCTTTGTTGTGTGCGTTGTTGTCGATACGTTTCCTGAAGGAGGTTCTTTTGGCGGATCGGATGAGTTGGTGGTGCTTGCGTCTGGCGTTCACAAGGGCTGCATGGTTGTCTGGTGTCTGGTCTTGGCGCCACTGCTTCTCGAGTCTTTGGCAGGTCTGCTTGGAGTTCTGGAGGTCGGCGTTGAACCAGATGGCGCAGTCGTCAATCCATTGTCTGAAGTTGTGGGCTGCTGCGTTGGTGTCTGAGGGTTCGGATGGAGGATCTCGGGCGAGGGTGGTGAGGAGCTGGTATTCGGTGACTTTGTTCCAGCTGTGGTGTGGGAGTCGTTGTGATTGGTTGTGCACGGTGTGTTTCATGAAGGAGAAGTGGATTCAGTGGTGGTCGGTCCAGTGGAGTTCGGTGGTGTGACTGAAGGTGACGTGGTTGCTGGCGGAGAAGATGGGATCGAGCGTGTGTCCGGCAGAGTAGGTGGGTGTCGTGACTAGCTGTTTGAGTCCGAGGTTGGCGAGGTTGTCGATCAGGGTTGAGGAGTTGCTGTCGTTGGCGTTCTCTAGGTCGAAGTTCAGATCACCCAGGTGGATGTAGTATGTGGATGCGAGGGCGTGCGTGCTGATGAGGTCGGCGATTGAGTCGCTGAGCTGTGGTCGGGGTCCCGAGGGTCTGTAGACAAGGGTTCCACTGAGGGTGGCCTCTGAGAATGGCCTCTGTGGCTGTTACTGAAAAGTGTTCTGTGGAAGCCAGCTCAGTAGGATACTGCGGTAGTTCAGTCTGCTCATGATGAGCAAATGAATGATGAACATAGCAGCATAAGGAGGAGGTGTGATAACAGAGATCTAGCTGCAAAGCTATGTGGTCAGTAAAGTTTAGAGCCTGTAGGACTTGAACAACACGCTGAGGTTCCTGCCAGTTGGAGTAGAAGAAGGAGTATCGGAGAGGCAGGGGATGAGCGGATTTGGTCGATAATGCCGGAGGAGCCAAAGATATATGGATTATTTCTGTTCATGAAGAATCAGGGGAAAGAGAATATAAAGCTTTTCAAAGCTGATGGCACAGAGGTACCCATAAACCTGAGTGAGAATATGCTGTGGTGATTAAGGTAGTGAAAGGGAGAGAAATATTCGGGTATCCTTAGTATAAAGGTGGTACGATAAGCAGAAAGGGAAAATAATAGGATTTTGAAATTGGAGTTGAAGGCAGACTGGCCAAAGCGCAGGTGGGTGCTTTCTCCACAGTGTGGCGCCCATGATGGCAGGCGTTGCCAAGCCCTGGAAGCCTTTTAGAACTGTCCTGTTGGGAAACCTTATGATTCCCCCATAGAACACTCCCCTGTGCGAATCACACTAGTCAAGGTAGAGGAACCAACACTGATCTCTGTTTTTTTCCTTACAGGAGACAGAGCAGCAGCAGTACTGGCTGGTGCAGCGCTCAGAGGGGCGCGAGAAGGAATGGGAAATCCGGGCCAGCGAGCTGGAGACCAGCATGAAGGTCCTACAAGGCGAGCTCCAGAAGCTGCAGAAAGCCCTACTGGAGGCTGAGAAAGAGAGAGACCGCTTCAAACAGAGCTTCGGGGATCAGAACCAGAGCTTGATGGAGAAACTGCAACAGGTGATGGGCTGAGGGGGATCAGGGCTGAGGACTCAGCATGGCTCCGTTGAGAAACCGCAACAGGTGAAGAGCTGAGTGGGATCAGGGTGAAGGGCTCAGCATGGCTCTTTAGAGAAACTGCAACAGGTAAAAGGCTGAGGGTGATCAGGGCTGAGGGCTCAGCATGGCTCAGTTGAGAAACAGCAACAAGTGAAGGGCTGAGGGTGATCAGGGCTGAGGGCTCAGCATGGCTCGGTAGAGAAACTGCAACAGGTAGAGGGCTGAGAGTGATCAGGGCGTAGGGCTCAGCATGGCTCTGTAGAGAAACAGCAACAAGTGAAGAGCTGAGTGGGATCAGGATGAAGGGCTCAGCATGGCTCTTTAGAGAAACTGCAACAGGTAAAAGGCTGAGGGTGATCAGGGCTGAGGGTCAGCATGGCTCAGTTGAGAAACAGCAACAAGTGAAGGGCTGAGGGTGATCAGGGCTGGGGGCTCAGCATAGCTCGGTAGAGAAACTACAACAGGTAGAGGGCTGAGAGTGATCAGGGCGTAGGGCTCAGCATGGCTCTGTAGAGAAACAGCAACAGGTGAAGAGCTGAGGGTCATCAGGGCTGAGGGCTCAGCATGGCTCTTTAGAGAAACCAACAGGGGAAGGGCTGAGGGCTCAGTATGGCTCTGTAGAGAAACTGCAACAGGTAGAGGGTTGAGGGTGATCAGGGCGCATGGCTCTGTAGAGAAACAGCAACAGGTGAAGAGCTGAGGGTCATCAGGGCTGAGGGCTCAGCATGGCTCTTTAGAGAAACCAACAGGGGAAGGGCTGAGGGCTCAGTATGGCTCTGTAGAGAAACTGCAACAGGTAGAGGGTTGAGGGTGATCAGGGCGCATGGCTCTGTAGAGAAACAGCAACAGGTGAAGAGCTGAGGGTCATCAGGGCTGAGGGCTCAGCATGGCTCTTTAGAGAAACCAACAGGGGAAAGGGCTGAGGGTGATCAGGGCTGAGGGCTCAGTATGGCTCTGTAGAGAAACTGCAACAGGTAGAGGGCTGAGAGTGATCAGGGCGTAGGGCTCAGCATGGCTCTGTTGAAAAACAGCAACAGGAGAAGGGCTGAGGGGGATCAGAGCTGAGGGCTCAGCATGGCTCTGTAGAGAAACAGCAACAGGTGAAGGGCTGAGGTTAATCAGGGCTGAGGGCTCAGCATGGCTCTGTAGAGAAACAGCAACAGGTGAAGGGCTGAGGGTGATTAGGGTGAAGGGCTCAGCATGGCTCCGTTGAGAAACAGCAAAAGATGACGGGCTGAGGGGGATCGGGGCTGAGGGCTCTGCATGGCTCTGTAGGGAAACAGCAACAGGTGAAGGGCTGAGGGTGATCAGGGCTGAGGGCTCAGCATGGCTCTGTTGAAAAACAGCAACAGGAGAAGGGCTGAGGGGGATCAGAGCTGAGGGCTCAGCATGGCTCTGTAGAGAAACAGCAACAGGTGAAGGGCTGAGGTTAATCAGGGCTGAGGGCTCAGCATGGCTCTGTAGAGAAACAGCAACAGGTGAAGGGCTGAGGGTGATTAGGGTGAAGGGCTCAGCATGGCTCCGTTGAGAAACAGCAAAAGATGACGGGCTGAGGGGGATCGGGGCTGAGGGCTCTGCATGGCTCTGTAGGGAAACAGCAACAGGTGAAGGGCTGAGGGTGATCAGGGCTGAGGGCTCAGCATGTGAGGAGCTACAGCAGGTGAGGACCTGAGAGCAATCAGGTACGAGAGGCTCATAACTCCCAAAGATGCGACGTCTCAGCTAGAGATGCAGAACCAGGGTCCGATGAAGCGGAGCAAACGGGGAGGAGCCGGCGGCATTCAGTGCCGAAGGAGCTCATTAGACCTCTTGGAGCAAATCCCTCTTCTGAGGAGCAGAACCCGACCCTGAGGAGAATGAGCAACAAGTGAGCAGCTAGGGGTGCTGAGGACATCCGTGTCCGACGGAGGCACCGCAGCAGCAGCCAGGACACAGGGTAAAGACCAGAGCCGGAGGAGCAGGCACGAGCTGAGGGGAAACTGGAGCAGCCGAGAAGGGGGCGGGCAGGGCAGAGGGGGGTCTCCAATGGGACGAGGAGCGGACTCGCAGCTCAGGACGGTCGCAGCAGGCGAGGGCCTGGGATATTAGGGTGGAGCGTAGCCCTCTGGGCATGCAGGGCAGAATGAGACTCCGAGCAACAGACCCGGGGAGGGGGTGGGGGATGGGCGGTAATTTGCAATAGGTGAGGCGCAGAGCTCCATCGAGGCAGATGGGGCAGATGATGGCCCAAGGAGCAGGTCTGGGGTGCGACAGAGAAACTGCAATGATTTCCTGAGTCTGATCCAGGCAGAGGAGAGTGATCAGGGTTAGAGCAGCCAATCCGAGCCTGAGGTGCAGAGCCCACTCAAGAGGGAGGGGAGGGACAGACACCCGGGGCTCTGCTCTGAGCTGGACCTGCCAACAAAGGTCTGCCTTCTCTTCTTTTAGGACCCGCTGTGTGTTACATTCTCACCAGGAAATAAAGAGGCCTGGAGTACCTAAGTTGCTCCTCCTTTCATCTACCCAAAGAGTGACCTTCGCTGACGGTGGTTACTTAATAGGTGGCAGTAGATGCTGTCTAATGAACCAGCCCCTTGTATGACTCCTGCATGGCCACTCCAGCCTCATCGTTTACCGTACACTAGCTGCGAGAGGGTGTGCACACTCAGGCACTTCATGGCGCTACGGGTGACCATGAATCAAGGACGCTTTAATAGGAGCCTTCCAGACAATAGAAGAAAAGCCCCCAGCACACGATTCAGTTATAACAGAAATGTCAAAGTGCGATGTGTGGGCACAAATTTAACACAGATACATAGGTTCTTTCTTTTCCCTTTTATTCTTCAGGTCTTCCTACAGCCGACACGTGTTTCGTCGCTAACATGGGAAATCGTCCCGCAACTTTATTAAGGCTGTGCAGAAATAAATGAGATACACGATGTGTCACCTAATAATTATCCTAAGTGTACACATTTTTCCTAAAACATCACCCTATGATTGGTGATACTGAAACCATGTGCGTTTAACCCAGAAATCCACAAGGTTTGCGACCAAGCAATAATCATGAAATGCCCAGAATAAAAGGGAGATACATTAATATATCCCATCTGCCAAATGTGAAAAATGGCATGAGAAAAGTGAAACACGCATGAAAAGAAATATATATATACATATTACCTACTGGCGGTCGCCAGTAGGTAGTTATAGTTAGGACCCCTTTTCCATAGGAAATCCGCAACATTCTATTTTGAATAACTTTGGCGCCGGTCGATGAATCCTCGCGAATTTCTCAAAATAGGTGGGGCGCTACGCTCCGCTCCTACCCTGAAAGTCTCGGGGGGATTCGTCAAGCGGGGGCTGAGATAAAAGGGGGGTCCCAAAACGCGTTTTTCCCATGCATTTTTCCATAGGACCTTTAGAACGAGCTACAGCCCGAACGGCTGAACAGAATTACTAGAAATTTGGCAGAGAGGTAGTCCGTAGGTCAAGTAAGTGCCTTTTGTAGGTTTGGTGTAAATCTGTTCAGTAGATTCTGAGAAAATAGCCTTTAAATCAATATATATATCTGAGCCCGCTTACCGTACGCTTACCGTACGCTTACCGTACGCGTACGGTGGCGTGCGCGATTCTGATTGGCTCTTAGATCTTAGTAAACATTCGAATCGGCCGAAACCAGGAAGCGGCGTCCGCCATTTTGTCTCTCGCACTGAGTGTTATTTATCAAACATGATGCCCAAAAACATGTTACGGGGCTGTTTTGACAACTCCCTCCCACATAGTCATGTTGAGGGAGTCCCCAAACATCCCCCAAGAGCAAAAACGGTTTTATTTTTTTTTCGGCAATTTTGCCGAGTACGCTTACCGTACGCTTACCGTAAGCGTACGGTAAAAAATAGAAATAAAAAAAACACTATCCACACTTACCCCACCCCCTGTGCTTTTGGTGGCCGTAGGCCACCAAATGTACAGTGCTTATTACATCAGTAAAAAAACTATATTTTGGCAACATGAAATTATAAAATCGAAATAAAAAAAACACTATCCACATTGACCCCACCCCCTGTGCTTTTGGTGGCCGAAGGCCACCAAATGTACAGGGCTTATTAAAGTTGATAAAAACCGTGCACGGAACGCACTGCGTTAAGTGGGCGCGCACGCCTCGAATGGCGTAAAGTAACTTAGCATTTAAAAAACCGTACAAATTCACTGAAAAAACCATAGGTTTCACACACGTTATAGTTAGGAATTAGCATTTAAAAAACCTTGCAAATTCACTGAAAAAAACATAGGTTTCACACATGTTATAGTTAGCGGAAATTTTACTGATAAAAAACCAATGAAATTGCCCCGTTATAGTTAGTGCTGGCAACTATAACTCACGCGACCGCAATCTTCTGCTGATGACATATGTGTCTTTATAAAAAAAATATTTGTAATATATGTATAGCTAAAAATGTATGGAAGAAGACATGGGCAAATAAGTGTCTAAATACAGTATTAGCATCAGCAGAGGATTGCGGTCGCGTGAGTTATAGTTGCCAGCACTAACTATAACGGGGCAATTTCATTGGTTTTTTATCAGTAAAATTTCCGCTAACTATAACATGTGTGAAACCTATGGTTTTTTCAGTGAATTTGCAAGGTTTTTTAAATGCTAATTCCTAACTATAACGTGTGTGAAACCTATGGTTTTTTCAGTGAATATATATATATATATATATATATATATATATATATATATATATATATACAGTTTCACAAGTTGCCTTTAGTAGAATGCACTCCCAACAAGTCTTTCAAAAGTGCAAGAACAACTTCAGAGAAAGACAGATAAAATAAACATCGCCTGCCTTGCCTGACGCGTTTCAGAGTAAATCTCCTTCCTCAGAGGCAGCATGCCAAGCCATGTTCATTCCGTAATCACTCCAACTGAAATAACCCCTCTAATTTGAAAACCTGCCCAGGTGGGCCTCTGGTTGCTAAGCATCATGGGAGTTAGAATCCCTGCTATGAATCTTGGGAGTTGGAGTCCATATTAAACCCTCGTGGGTCCGGAAACATAAAACATGCTTGAATTTTAAACTGCATACTTTTCTTTTTATTAGCATTAAATGTACAGTCTCTAAAAATTGTTCCCAAAGTAAAGCGCAACTTGTTGCTCCCACATGGCGCTTTACATCTGCATGCCACAGGACTTGTACTGATTCCTACAATGGTGCAATCCCCGACCTGGCTGGCTGTTTTTTATACAGTTTCACAAGTTGCCTTTAGTAGAATGCACTCCCAACAAGTCTTTCAAAAGCGCAGGAACAACTTCAGAGAAAGACAGATAAAATAATCATCGCATGCCTTGCCTGATGCGTTTCAGAGTAAATCTCCTTCCTCAGAGGCAGCATGCCAAGCCATGTTCATTCCGTAATCACTCCAACTGAAATAACCCCTCTAATTTGAAAACCTGCCCAGGTGGACCTCTGGTTGCTAAGCATCATGGGAGTTAGAATCCCTGCTATGAATCTTGGGAGTTGGAGTCCATATTAAACCCTCGTGGGTCCAGAAACATAAAACATGCTTGAATTTTAAACTGCATACTTTTCTTTTTATTAGCATTAAATGTACAGTCTCTAAAAATTGTTCCCAAAGTAAAGCGCAACTTGTTGCTCCCACATGGCGCTTTACATATGCATGCCACAGGACTTGGACTGATTCCTACAATGGTGCAATCCCCGACCTGGCTTGCCGTTTTTAAACTGTGAAAAGGCCATGCAGAAAATGCAGAGATTTGGGTAATAAAGGCAGAAAGTGTTCATGAGAGCCCAAGTCACGTGCTGTACGTCTAGGTTTAAGACATTTACACCCATTGTACCCCGTACTTGGGCATTAACACCCCCTGTATCCAGCCCACCCCCTTGTCACACTAGAACACCCACTGTATCAAGGCCATGCCCTTGTCACCCTATAACTTGGTTGAGATATTCACACAGTCTGTATCTAGGCCTGAGACTTTCACACTCTCTGTATTAAAGTCTGAAACATTCACACACTAGGGGGGTGATTACTATAGCGGGCGGATCGCCACCGCCCTTATGGCGGTGGCGATCTGCCCGCAACAAGTCACCGCCCGCAACCCATTTCCCCCCGCCATATTACTATGGCGGGGGGGACCACGGCTGATGGGAAGACCGTCCGCCGGTTGTCCGCCAGTAGGCAATCCGCCTGATTGCCTACTGGGCGGTAAAGCACAGCAATAGGGTGGCGGTGCCTTGCAGGCACCGCCATCCATATTACTATAAAGGCAGAGAGGTGCCTTTCCATGGCGGCGACTCCGCCATGGAAAGGCATGCGTTTTTTTATTTGGGGGCCCGTTGCGGGTCCTCAGGGTGTTGGGTGGGGTGGGGGGTGCACATGGCCCTCGGCATTTGCATGCACAAGGTGGCAGGCACCAATGCACAACATGCATTTCTGACATTGTGGAGGGTGCTTCTGAAAGCACCGCCCCCCACAATGTCCGGAATGCGGGATGCGCCCGCCAGTATGGCGAGGGCATCCTAATGCCTAATGCGGGACCGCCGCATACTTAGCGGGCGGTCCCATTTCCCGGCCCTATGCCATACTAATGAGCCCCTAGGTATCTAGGGCTGAGACTTTCACATTCTCTGTATTAACGTCTGAAACATTCACACACTCGGGATCTAGGGCTGAGACCTTCACACTTTCTGCATTTACGTTTGACACATTCAGGCCCTCGGTTTGTAGGCTTCAGACAAACACACCCACTGTATCCAAGCTTGAGACACAGCCTCTGCCTCTAGACCTATTGCATTCACACCCTCTGGATCTAAGACATTAACATCCTCTGTGTATAGGGCTAAGATATTTACGCCCTTTTTATTCAGGTCTGGGACATTTACAGTGTTTGTTTAGGTCTAGGAGATTTACACCCTTTTTATTCAAGTCTGATACAATATCATTTTGTATTCAGGCCTCGAACATCTCCTCCCTCTCTCTCCTAGCCTCAGACAGACACACTTTGTATTCACTATGTATTCACGTCGGAGACATCTATCCTGTCTGTAACCAGGCCGGAAACATTTACATCATCTGTATTAAGGTCTGATTAGGCATTTATATAATCTGTGACCAGGCCTAGGGGATTTACAACCTCTTCATTCAAGTCTGAAACAATAACATTTGTTTTTAGGGTCTCGAACATTTCCACTTTCTCCATCCTACTCTGAGACAGTCACACTTTGTGTTTACGATGTATTCACGTCTGAGACATCTAACCCTCCTGTATCCAGGTCTGAAACATTTTACATCCTCTGTATTTAGGTCTAATGTGTGACTAAGGCTAAGACATTTACACCCTCTGTTTTGCGGTCTGGGACATTTAAACCATCTGTATGTATCCTGGCCTAAAAACATTCCTGTATACAAGTCTGAGACATTCAGACACTCCATATACCAGTCTGAGACATTTACAACATCTGTATTTAGGTCTGAGATGTTTGCACCCTTTGCACGTAGGTCTGAGACAGTCACACACTCACTATCCTGTTCACAGCATCTATGTCCAACCCTGAGATTTTTACACTCTCTCTATCCGGGTCTGAGACATTTGCATCCTCTGTATTTAGGTCTGCGACATTTACACCTGCTGTATTCAAGTCTGAGACATTCACACTTGGTGTTCACATCTGAGACATTTGCACACCCTGTATTTAGGTCTTAGACATTTGCACCCTCAGTATTTAGGTCTGAAATATTTGCACCCTCTGTATGTAGGTCTGAGACAGTCACACACTCATCATCCTGTTCTGAGACAAGCACATCATCTACGTCCAACCCTGAGATATTTACACACACTCTATCCGGGTCTGAGACATTTGCACCCTCTGTATTTGGGTATGAGACATTCAAACTTGGTGTTCACGTCTGAGACATTTGCACCCCCTGTAATTAGGTCTGAGATATTTACATCCGCTGAGTTCAGGTCTAAGGTATTTCCTTTGTATCTCTGTGAGAAGTTGGCCTGGCATATGCTGTCCACTAGTTATAGTGGGCACCTTGCACCAGTCCAAACAACCCTTATTGATGATAGGTTTAAAGACAACCTTTATTGAAAACTATCCTAGTGGTAGCTATGGAGGGCAGCCTTCAGACTAAGTCTTGAAGGAGTGTACAGCAGCTTGGTTTACCAGATTATAAACTCCTGAATCACTAAATGAAAGTAGAACCACACAAGGTATATATATAAAATATATGTATTTATTTCTAAACACTCTCTACCTATCCCTTTATGAGATTAGAGAGCCAGGCACACAATAATACAGTTCTAAATAGCACAATATACAGTGGGCCCTTGGGGCGGACCAAACCATATATTAAGAAAGTGGTATAAGAACCACGACTTGACTAGACACAGTGCCTAGAGCACGTAGAAGTGCTGGGACCCCAAGGAACCACCCAAGGTAGTCACACAGGAGACCCATGGGAGACGTGTGCCGTGTGAGAACACAGCTGTGAGCCCCGTACTATTCTATAGG
Source organism: Triturus cristatus (assembly GCF_964204655.1). Taxonomy (NCBI): domain Eukaryota; kingdom Metazoa; phylum Chordata; class Amphibia; order Caudata; family Salamandridae; genus Triturus; species Triturus cristatus. The sequence goes on along the minus strand of NC_140584.1, from coordinate 1,040,912,384 downwards.
AAAGTCACGGTTGGAATTTTAGAAGTTAAGGACACTTAGGAGAGGACTTTGAGCAAACCCCTTTAGACTTAGGGAGTTCTAGGGCCAGCAACCACGGGAGCACCGTAGTACTCGATTTACCTCACCCAGGGAAGCCAGGTGCATAGGTGTCAAATGGTGTCGGGAATCATCATTGATTTCAATGACGATCTGCTGCAAAGTGAAGGAGAGAAGTGTCCGGTGTGATCCAAGCCTGGATCGAAGATCAGAAGAACCTGAAAGTGGAGGGGACAGAGTCTGGGTCACTTGCCAGTGACCAGGGGCACAATAGACGAATGCCCACCGATGTCTGGTGTTTCAGGTGCGAAGAGGTGAAGCTTGACTCTGCAGCCACCAGGACCAGGAGGCGTCGACGACAACCAGGAGCTGGATTCGAGCTGTCCCACAAAGGATGTCGAGTGCTGCGGTGTCGGTGCCTGGATTGGACCCAACACGCCTTGGCAACAGCAACCCACGCAGGAAGAGAAAAAATGCTTCGTGCGGACCAGCAAGGTCCTGGGGACTCCCCAAGCAATGGAGAGTCAGGGCATGTCTGGAGCAACCAGGTAAGCCAAATTAAAGTTAAAGTTACCTTCACAGGGGTCCACCAGTCAACGGACCAGAGATCGCAAAGCGACCTCAAGAGAAAACACATAGGGCCAGCTCACGGAACACTTGTGGAGTGTAGGTGGGCAATCTTCGGTGCAAATGCTGCTCGGGTCAGGGCTAAAAGTAACCCAAAGCTCAGCTGTAGGAGTCGTTGGAAAGCTGATGCTTCTGCAAATGGTTGCAGTGTCCAGGGGTTTGGGTTGCACGGTCTTCCACGAGGGATACAGGTTTGCTGAGTGCACAGATCGACTTCAGAGACCATGGAAACCCACCTTCTGTTTTGCAAAATTCTTCGGAGTCCAGCGGGAGCTTCGGAGATGCAAACCGGACAGATGTGTCTTTGGTGCCTGCCAGGCAGGGGAGTAACTCCTTTACTCCAAGCGAGATTCTTCAGAGCAGGGGCTGGTAGCCCCTGTAACTGGTTTGAACTGGACTATGCACCAAATGTGCCCCCAGTGCTGAACTTGAAAGCACTCTTGGAGTGCACCCACCCAGCCCCAATTCACTAAAGCCTGTCTGGGAGGTGGTGACACCTCCCTGTGACAGGAAACCTATTGTCCAGGCCTCCCCTGCTGGAGTTTCGTCCAGCAGCAGGAGGGCAGACTCATGTCTGTGGCTGGCAGCATCCATTTTGTGATGCCAGGGCTCTGTTAGCTGGTACCAGGTATACCAGTGCTGTCATGTCTCTCCCTCTAGAAGGGTGGGATCATACTCCCGCACCAGTTACTGGTGTGGGGGTATGATTCCAAGGTGTTTGACACCAAACACGACATATTTCCGTGCAGCCATTCCAACGTTAGCATTTACCGTTTGGTTATAATGCACTTAAGAGTATATGGTTTGGCTGCATCACAAACAACCCCGGAATAAAGGTTCTGAAGGCTGCAGAGGGGCTCTGCTCATGCATGGGCACCCTCTAACATAAAACCCAGCACCCTGCCTTCAGGATTAGTAAGGCCTGCCATAGGGGTGACTGATAGGTTTATATGTGCAGTGATATTGAGAGATATAGTGAACCTATATCTCGGTAAGGGGTGCAGGCACCACCTTACCCAGGCTGCAGTAGCAGTCCTGTGGTGTCATTTTGGAAGGCGTCCCAGGGGGCAGCCCCTGGTAGGCCTCTGGGGACCTATGCCCTGGGGACATAGTATACCATATACTAGGGACTTATAAGGTACCCCAGAATCTAATCTGGAGTGTACGTAAAGTACTGATAATCAATTTAGAGAGGAAGCAGGTAGGCTGGGGTCCTGGGTAGCAGGGCCCCAGCCAGACTAAAGTCGAAAAACAGGGAAACATCAGCAAAATTGGGGGTAGCTATAAGAAGCAGATCCCACTCTCCTACAATCTCGACCTGAATCATTCATGCATGTTGTGTCCACGTCTGAGGCATTTACACAGACTGAAACATTCACCCTCTCCATATATAGACCAGAAACACGCACAGCCTCCGAGTGAGGTCTGAAGCAGTCACACTCAGTCCCTAGGACGTGATTGTGTGCAGTACAATCATTTCTGTTTGTACTGCACTGATAATGGTAGGTGTACTGCACGGGCAGTGCCATTTTGTTATTGGCTACACCGGACTCTTGGACAACAAACACCGACCCGTCAGAGCCCCGGCACGGCCCCAGCCCTTCCGTTCTGACGCCACTCCTTCCCTGGAGGCTCCTGATGAGGGCTACACAAAGCCTTCAATTTGTTCGAGGTGTTTCGAGTTACCCTCTTTGCTCACAGAGGCCACGGCGCTGTAATTACTCATTCATTGCCCGCGTCAGCCCAGGTCCCTCCTCGTGCAGGTGTCATCTCTGGAGCCTGCGCGCCTGCCCCGCAGGTAGAAGCACCTGACGCGGAGAGGCATCTCGACAAACCTGAATGTGCAGGCGCCCAGCAGCTTTACTCCTGCCTACAAATGTGCATGTCAGGCCAGAAGCTAGGAGTGTGCAGTCACTGTGAGCATCCGCCATCCAGCTGCAAGAAAAACAGTGAGCGCTCATATGCGGAGTGAAAATACCACGGGGACAACCCAGCAATGGTTCGGAGAGTTCAGAACCGACCAAGAGCTGACATTCGCCAGTTAGTGTGCAACACACTATGCACCCCATCCTTCATGCCCAGCCATGATTCATTCTTTGAAGACGGCCTTTTTTAGGTCTGGTTCTGGCTTTCGCTGTGTTGGCAGCCACATGTTTTTAAAAAAATACATACTTTATGGGACTTTTAGCCAACCCTTTTTATTATCCAGTGGGCTGCTCAAATTACACTCTCTCACGCCAGAGGAAACAGTGTAGGGGTAGCATATAAAGACAGCCCACACAGGCCGTGGGATAAGTTCACTTTCAGAGACTACATTTTGTGTGTGCACATATATATACACACCTAAACAAAAATAGTCCAACAATGTTACACATTTGAAAACTCTTGGATGTACCAGTGACTGCTAGTACCTATATATAGTAATGCGTCATAACTTACTTTAATAAAAATCAAGCACTTTATAGAAATCTGTAAGATTGCCTCATTATCATACACTGCTTTGCCATTTTTTCTATATGCACATTTATATGTTGAAGCCACGCCCCTCCAGCTCTGTGAAGGTCATGTGAAGCACTTCCATCTCATTGGAAAGGCAGTGGCGTAACGAAACTTGAGGGGGCCCCCCTGCAAAGAAAATGGAGGGGGCCCCCCCCACACTCCAGACTCAGTCAGGAGCTCTCAGATTAAGGGCCTGCCGCCCATGCACCAGTGGCGGCTGGTGGATCCTAAAAGAGGTGAAACGAAAAGCTGAGATCCAAGTTGAAGGAGCAAGTGACTACAGCAAGCACACCAAAGTGAAAGAGGAGGGTTCGGGGTTGGCCTTACCGAGTGGAACAGGAGTTTGATTGGTACATTTTACAACACAAGGTTCAGGAAAATTAATTGGAAGCAAGTCGAAAGATACCAATGAAAGGGACACCTCGTAACTAGTAAGGGCTTTAGGGACCACCGCTTGTTGAAGTCAAGCAGTTGGATGCCTGGGAACCATCTGAAGTACTGTAACTCTGTGAAAGTCCTTCGCAGCCGACTCGGGAGGGGCATCGAGTAAGAACTTGAGATACTGAGGGTTGGTGAGTATCTTGACCGCTTCAAGAAACAGCCATAGTAAAAATACATACGCATATAAGAATGAAAAGACTTGTCATCACATTTATTGATTGGTTTACTCAACTGACATTGACATCTTGCTTCTTTCTACCACAGCACAGCGAGGGGGATCCGCATAATTCAGCCCAGGGCCCACGTCATTCTGAGGAACTGTAATTCAGTGCACACATGTAGTGTGCCGGTCAAAAACCAGTTTTCTAAGAATAAGTTGTAAAGTACTTGAGTTTACCAGTGACTGCTCGTGCTTAGCTATACTGGCTTGTCGTTACAAGTGTGCTATGGTGATACAGATGGCTATTGAAAGTTGCAATATTGACATTTCATCATAACCCAGCATAAATGGCATATTTGCTTAATGATTTTTACTTTGAAGCCACTTCCCCTTAGTTTTGTGGTAGACTTTTAAAAGTGGTTGCTTCTGACGCAAGAGGTAGTAAGGTATTGAAGGACGGCAGCATGGTTAGACTTAACGCTGTTGCTTCTGACAAGACACACATCTGGTAATGACTTAAGACTCAGACGCTTTGTGAATAGTCCGGCTGATTGGCAATGCTTTCTTTTTTTACATGCCATCGCACAGGGGTATATGGCGTGTGCATTGGTTATGTATAGAGTGCATTGTTTGTTGCAACTAGCGAATTTCAGGACTTGTTCGGTTTTATGTTCGCTCAACATAACTGGCCTTCAATTCTGATTTTTCAGTGCATTTCATAGGGTTGTTTTATGATTCACCTGCTGTGTGCCTGCCCGGCTGTGTGTACAGGCGCAAGTCAGGCACTGCGCCCAGCACCTTTCAGTGAGGGCTGGTCCCAGGGCCAGGCTGTCCTTGCACTGAGTATATTTTGGTTGCTGCCAAAAGTTCTGCAGATGCTGGATCTGCCTAAAACGTAGCATAATTATCCGAAAGTTGACTCTGCTAAACACCTGCCAAATGTTGTGCTGATCAATCGAATAGTGCCAAATTTGTTAACAGACGGACACTTCTACGACCTCGCTCTTGAAGTCTGCTGCCCCCTCACCTTGATGGACCTGGATCAAATTGAGAAAATAAATGCAAAATCTCTGCCAAATGTTGTGCAAAGCCATAAAAGTTATTAGTAAAATCATCACTGTTTGACCCCGCCCCGTTTGAATCTCCCCGTAATTGGATCTGCAAGAAACCTTAATTATATGCATTGGCTGTAACTTTCCACCACACTGATGCAAATTCATCAGTGTTCAATATATAGGCGATTGAACATGTTTCCCCCTTAACTCCCCTCCCCAGATTTCCACAAAGCTTGACATACCGAGAGTAAAGAAATCACTTAAGGTTTCTGACAAATTTTCTGTAGGTTTGTCACACTCTGCCAATTTTAATAGCAAATTAACACATTTTCCCTCCTTTTTAAACAAGCCTCCCCATGATGTATCTGCACAAAAATACTACAAGAAAGCTACGTTTTCCAAGTTTCTGCCAAATGTTATGCATATTCGTTCACAGTTCCAAAGTTCTTAGTGAATCCAAAATGTTTTTGACCCCCCTTTTAACTTTGTCCTCTCTACATTGGATCTTCACAAAACATCAAATGGCGGCACTAGGTGCAACCTGCAAACTGCTTGACATATTTGATTTAGAGTCATCAAACCGTGCCAAAGTTATAGGCAAATAAAATCTGTAGTGACTCCCACTTAACTGGATTGGCACAAATGATATTGTTCTCACAAAAAGGAGCTGAGTGAGAAAATAAAGAGACAAGTGGTGCCAGCCACTCGAAAACTCACCTGAAACAATGAACCGCTCACTCCTGCACCCCATATGTGACACTATCACTTTCACCCCTTCAATTTCTTTAATTGGGCCGAATATGACCACTTTCAGTCTGGTTCATAGGGTGTGCCAGTATTATGGCACCATACAGTAATGGGTGCAGTGCAAAAAATGTTAGGAGACCCCCCACTTAAGCAATCACCTATTGCCGTTGCACAGCATTCCCAGCTAGCTGAGCTTCTCAGCATTGACGCAGTCCTATGTTTGCATAGAAGCTTTTAGCCACATCTAGAGTCGAGCAGCAGGGCAACCTAATGTGTGTTTCCACACCGCTCCCTAAGGCGTAGTGTGTGGGTCCTCTGTTTAGGTTTGTACTATCTACTCACTAGGTCTCATGACTACCAGTCTAAAAATGTGTCCAACGGGATTATATATATTTTTTATTTATACAAACCCAGAGTGCGTGATTAAAACCATGCTTGCGTGCACTGACCAGTGTGTTACTAGCAGACAACATGCTTTGTGGCAGTTTCGTCAGTGACAGAGGATCACAGTAACACCAATTAGTTAACCAGCATCTCAAAAGAAAGGAAAGGAGAACCATCTACAGTCGTGATCAATAAGCATGCGTGGCATATAATGTGCTATATTATGATTTAGGTGTTAAGATCATTTACAAAAGTAATTCATCATGGATATTTACCAAGTGTCCACCGGGCGCATATCTACCAATGGACAGCTGTGTCAAACGCAGATCACTGTTGTTTCTTTCTTAATCCCCTTTAGAAAATATTCTTGCTACTTTAAAGTTAAAAGAATTCATAAAAACATGTGTAAAAAAATAAAACAAATACAAATATTTCAGATTAAAAAAAATAGCAAAAGTAGGGACTTGGGTGAGATGAAATTTACTATTCCTACTCCAACCAGAGAAACAGTACAGAAAGTGTTGGATTTTGAAAAGGTTTGATTTATTATTCCCATTCCTAAAGTTAAAAAAAATCAAAATATAGGTAAAAAATTAATATAAAATATATTTCAACAAATATATTAAAATATATAACATTATATGATTTATATATTAAGATTACATTAAAAATTAAGATGATAAAATATTTTAAAATATCTACTGATAAAAAACATTACAAATCAACATATTAATAGCACGTCCCAAGTTACTACCCTAAAAACCCAACACCCACAAAAACAAATAAATCTAATATTGGAAAAATTCATAGTGCATAACAATTTTAAAAACTATACAATTATTGTATAGGAACGCTAAACTTATAATACATTTAATGAACAGAAAATGTATTTCAAACAGTTAAATAATTTACATACTCAATGATATAACTAATCAATTATTAACACAATTTTTTTTTAATTGTCTATTAAATAATTTATAAATAAAAATTTACATAATTCATAATCACATTAACAAATTAAATTATAAAATAAAAACTTATTGACGGTTCTAAAATATATATATTTTTAAGTTCCCACCCTCTTCCCTACGAACACAAACAACCTGACAATAAATAAATTCAAATAAAATAAATAAAATACCTTCTATATATATATTACCAAATCAAAAATAGAATAAACTGTTTTGTACTAAAAACGTATTGCATATAATTAACATTAAAATTATAATAACCAATAACATAAAATGTAATAAAGCATGACAAAATCTTTAAAAATATATATATTATGCCGAACTATATTAAAAACCGATATTAAAACTTCAAATATAACATTCTTACCTGCGATCTTCTAACCCACGATATGCTTGACAACATGATATTTTTGACACAATATTTGTGTCCTGATACTTTTGCAATGACATGAAGGATGTGCACTCCCCTTACTGCTTGTCAGGATTAGGAATGATGAGTAACATGTAGAGCAGTGGTTCTTAAACTTTTGACTTCTATGGTCCCCCAACTAACCATTACTGAAACCGGGGACCCCCAATGCATCATTATTGGAATCCGGGGACCCCCACTGAGTCATTACTGGAAGCCGGGGATCTGGGGCTTCACTATTTTTGAGGATTTGACAGCAAAAAAATACATAAAAAATACAGACATGAACATCCATCAAACAAATGATAAATATATATATTTTTTTTTATTAAACAATTTTTATTATCAAAAACAAAATGTCGGCTCATTACATGAATCATCACTTTGAATTCAATTCCCACACAATATGACCAGCGCTCTACATTCCATATATTTCCCCACACATTGTCAAACTCTGCAGACTTTCTGGCCTCTAGCCCACTGTCCCCGGGGCACATTACTAGGGGAGGACGCCTGGACAGAAACAGCAAAGACTTGATTAGATTATGTAGGGTAAATTTCTACTCTGGAGTGGGTGAGGCCACAGCCTCAGAAGCTAACTGGTCCAACCTCCTCAGCAGCTCGCGCCACAGCTCTATCGTAGGGGAGACACAAATCCCACCTCGGTATCTGTTCCACTTCCCCCACCGGTGGTCCCACTTCCCAGGGCAGCCCCGACCCTTGTATACCGTTTTTTCAGCGATCATGGCCGCGTCCATATCCTTTGCCCAATCTCGTACCAACGGGGCCCCATCAACCCCCCACTTCTGTGCAATGTTGCGCTTTGCAATAGCAAAGCCCATTGCAACCCATGCCTATTCGGCCACGGAGAGGTCAGTTGCCGACCAGATGTTTAGCAGGCAGAGCCGGGGGGACTTTTGTAGCGACTTATCGCACAATCTCGACATTTGACGGGTGACTGCATCCCAGTAGTGTTGTATGTGTGGGCATTCCCATATGATGTGAAAAAAGGTGCCAGCTAGATTACAATGTCGCAGACAGATTGTGTCCGGACGCCTACCCAGCCGGTGCAGGAGTTTAGCGTCAAAGTAGACTCTATGGAGGATCTTCAACTGGACTAGCCGGAGCCGCTTAGGAATGGCTACTTCCCTAGGGGGGGCCAATGCGTCACGCCAATCCTCCTCTTCCAAAATGCCCAGGTCCGTTTCCCACCCCCCCTTTCAGCTTCCGCATTGGATCAGGGCGGTTATTAATGCGTTTTTTGTATGTGAATGAGATGGCCTTGCGGTCCATGGGGTCCAGGAGCAGCCTATCTTCCAAGGGGGACGAATCGGGAAGAAGGGTTCCACTCGGTATTGCTGTCAAAATGGCGTGCCTGATTTGGAGGTACCGAAATGCCTCCGAGGGCGCAAGTTGGAATTTAGCCTGGAGATCACCAAAGGATGCCATCCTCCCCTCCCCCCCCCCCCCCCACCCACACATCCCCCCACCGTGGAAATCCCTATTGTGTCCCATTTATCGAACCCGGGGCATTGACTGAGTCGACCCAGACTCTCAGGCTCCCAAAGTGGTGTCGCCTTAGTCATGCGATTGGACCACCCCATTTGACGTGTAGCTTTATGCCAGGTCTCCACCGTGCGTGCGGTGGGGCCAGTTAGCTGCAGTTTACTGGGACTTGTGTACAGCGCCCTATTGTAACCACCCTTCCCCATGAGCCAGCGATCAGTTCGGAAGTTAGGGTCGTCCTATCGGCCAAACACCCAGCAGTTAATGGCGAATAACTGGGAGGCCTGATAGTAGAGTCGTAGATTTGGCAACCCTATTCCCCCATCGTACCAACCCATTGTGAGCTTGGATAACGAGATGCGTGGGGCTCTGTCTTCCCATAAGAGGCCCCGGAGAACACCGTCGATCTGGGCAAAGTAGGACTCTGGAAAAGTCGGGGCATTTTGCAATGCATATAAAAAGCGTGGTAGAGCTAGCATCTTGAACACTTCCGCAGACCACTACATGACAGGGAATGGGCCAGGGCCCTTGAGCACACCAAGAAGGTTTCCCGCAATTACCGCTTTAAGAATATACAATTGCACATCCTGCATAGGGCATACCTCACTCCCGAAAAACTACAGAAATATTTCCCTGACAGCTCGTTTGCTTGCCCCAGATGCCTGGAGCCCACTGCCTCTTTCATACACATGTTCTGGGATTGTCCGACACTTCACAGTTATTGGCACGCGATCCACACCGCCCTTCGCACGGTTACGGGGTTACAGGACTTATACACATGGGAAGCCAGCGCCCTGGGTATCCATAGGCGGCACAAGCATAAGAAGGTGGAGAGGCGGTTTGCTTCCCTGGTGCTCCTCCTGGCCAAACGGTGCATCACCATGCACTGGAAGACACCGGAGGGGCCTCCTCTAGCGGCATGGGTGGGCGCAGTCAAAAAGTGGGGTAAGGCGGAGGAAGCATTACTCAGAGCGGAGGAAGCCCAGGGACGTCGCAAACACCCGATTTCCATGCCCTGGGCCATGCTAATGCATTCCTTCGCGCAGGAAACAATAATGGTGGCGGGCCCACGAACGATTGGTCCCCCAAGGGCCCCTATGGCCCATGAGCCCACCCAGGGAGACGTACAAGGGGTCCAGGCGTCCGGCGGGTCATAATTGTGAACTGCGACTGTTCCTTCATTATGCCTCCACACGGGCAGTGATCAGCGCTCCCGCCTCCCTCCCCCCCGCGAAACCCCAACAATATACCCTGCAATGGTACAGCTCTCGGGCGCAAGATTACTACTGCTCATCATCCACAACATAGTGCACCCCCCCAGTTCACATATCCCCAGTTTGTTGATGGTTAACATGTGTCTGCAATCCCATAGCCTCTACGGTAAAATACAAAGGGGAGTAGGCACACCTAGTGGCCCCTGCAGGGCGCGGCGACCACCACGTGAGCTAGTTGGGTATACCTAGGCACAGGCCCCAGAAGCCTGTCTGCAGCTCATAGACAGAGTGGAGACCCACATACCCTAGGCTCACACGCTCCGAAGTCCACACAGGGCGCGATTGAGCGCTCCTGTTTGTAGGCCTATATCAATCGCATTACCAGATGTGCTATTGTATGTACTGTTTTTATAAATGCCAATAAAAAGTGTTTTAAAAAAAAAAAAAGTGCTAGCATCTTGAACAGGGACGCACGTCCCAGGAGTGTGAGGAAATGATAAATATTTTATTTAATTCAAAAACAAATATATATATTTTTTATTATAATTGGAATGTTGAAGCTTCTCTAAATGTAATTGAGGCCTCTTATCGCCCATACTATATTCTGTTTAATGCTCTTGCACTGCTCCCACGAATCAATCTGAGGATATTAACTTAATTTTTAGCCTCTAATTTCAGATTCCTTCACATTTACAGAATGTTTTTACATTTTTAGTTGTGCCATTTTGCTTCTACGTTTTGTGTTCGTCAGTTAATATTATTTAATTTTCTAAGCAGTCACGGACCCCCTGGGTAGGCTTCGCAGACCCCAAGGGGTCCACGGACCACCGGTTAAGAACCGCCTATGTAGAGCTTTGTAAAACTCCTAAATGAATAAGTATAGCCGTTGTAGATGAGGTGACCATGTACAAGCCTGCTGCCGGGCATCTTCACTTAGATAGCTTGTTTGCTTCATTCTCTAGCTGGCTGCATATTTTGGCACTTCTTTTGCGGGTTTGTTCCAGGCATGTTATCGTCAGTTTCTGTGTACACGTATAGGAACGACGGGAAGCCTTCCACGCTTTCGCTCCGATCACAGCTACTGCAGATTCCAGCCTGGACCCACCGCTGCTTCCCATCCTCCTAACTGGCCAATTTTACAGATGGGCAGTAGAGAGCAGTCCTTCTTGGTTGATCATTTGCCACCATTTGAGATGGAAACATTGATCTTCATTACGGCAGAGGAAAGTTGTCTTTATTTTTGTGTTGGCGACCAAGAGCCTGGCACGAAGATAAGTCCAGATTCCTTTCACTGTCTGGGCAATTGGCCAAGTAGGAGGAAAGGAGCCAGCTTTGGAACTGCCCGCTCAAACTCCAAGATATGGGAGGTGTGTCTGGGATCTCATCCAAGCAGCTCACTACAGGATACTCTTACAGCTGCCAACCTTTGTATTCACAGTACACTGAGGTTTGTGAACCAGTGGGTGATGAGTGTCACCACTGATGAACTGAGACTACAAGCCCCCACTCTGAAAACTGGTAAGAAGGGGCTGGGTCGCCAATACAATAAAAATTTCAAATCTCAAAAAGTAATCCTACGTGGAAGAGTCTGGACCCATGTGCTTTCTTTTAATTTCTTTAGGTTCTTAGTGGTATGATTACCTGGGAGGTTGAAGTCAAGGTTGATCATGCCATTATGTCGGCTTTAGGGTTGTGCTTGAGACCAGGCATGTGACATCACTAACAAGGCATGTGTTTGCTCCTGATGGTCCATTGGTTGAAATGGAAGGCAAGCGTCTGCGAGGGGAGGGGGAATAGTCAGGTGGGGAATTCAACTGAGGTGGTTGAGGGTGTTCCTTACAAGATTCAGTGCTAAGTCGTTTTGTGTCGGCCTGGCACACTAACGGTGGTCCTGCCTGGGTGGTCATTGTGCTGTACATTGTATCAAGCAAGGGTGCAAACACTGAGCATACGTGAAGAGGTTTGAGTGCGTCATCATTCCGTGGTAAAGACCATGCGTGGTGATGGCGTCCACAGCATCTCTGGTGTGGAGAGTGGTTCACTGGACTTGATGAGCATGAGTGAGCATGTGAGTGTGACGTGGATTAAGTTGGTGGTGTGCATTACTGGTGTTGGATGCTTGTAGGTGCTGCAGAGGATGGGGTGACCTGCTGAATAGGTGTTTCTATCTGCAGTTTGCCTGATTTGTTAACCAGCTCTGATTTGAGGCCCTTGAAGAAACTAGCAGGGCCAAACATAAGTCACTCTGCCGTTTTCCTGAGCATTGCTTTGATCGCGTGGGTTTTTGTTTGCAGGCGCTGCAGGCTGAAAGAGCGCTTACAGCAGAAGTTTCTGACCTGAGAGCTGAATGCCAGGACCGGGCTCTGACCGAGAAGTGGGATGCAGCTCGGATACTGTCCTTGCAGGACCAGGTGAGATTCATGACACTAACACATGAAGAACATCACACAGTGCAGAAAGCCTGCATGGCGTTGGGACCTGTAGCTTATGCCACACACAGGGAAGGCCCAGTGGAGTAACGCAAATGATAGGCCGCCCTTGCAAAAAGAGGGTCCCTTTAGACGTCTATAGCTCAGATACACACAGGCTTTTGACTAAATGGGCGCCCAATCAAGGGCGACGCACTCCGCGCCGCAGAGTCCGCTTGCGTCCCTTGGAAGGCCGCGTGGGACATGGCTACGCCCTGTAGAAAAGAAGTACCTAGTAATGCACATAGGTTTGGTTATAACATTTTTCTGTGAGTAGGTGTGGTTTGGGCTGATTGAGGGGAGGAGTTAAATCCTGTACCTAGAAATGTAAACATGACTTGGAAGATGTGCTGCTGTCCCAGTCTACGTTACTAATGCTTTCTACACGCTTACAAATGCCAGAAGAAAATTAGGTTGGAAGGTAGTAAAATGCATGTGTTTCCAGGAGAAGTATGTCACCATGAGAAGATCGCCCCTCGCCCTGACACTCGGCCACTTCGCCACTTCCTTGAGATCGTGAGATCTTTTGAATATGATACTGGAGCATAGGTGGGAGTGATATGTGCGGGGGGTGAAGTGTTCGACACCTCAAAGACGGGCCTCAGCCCATGAAAGGAGATAGAAAGGAAAAGGGGAGAACTAGAGTAAAGGAGAGAAAGTAGCAAGAAAAGTGACAGAACAACAGAAAAGGAACCGATAAAAAAATGAGACAAATATACAAAGAGAAAGAAAACTGTAAAATCAA